>NC_074695.1:48472837-49840808 GCF_029448725.1 Salvelinus fontinalis
GGTTGTACATTTCTGCCCACTGATTAAATAGCGAAAGAGAAAGAACGTTTGCTTTAGAGACAGAAAGTGTGAACGGGAAAAGGAGAAAGAGCAAGAGCACATGATGACAAAGCAACATGGGTTGTCATGTGGTGGATGTTCTACACTGCTCCTCTACTACCCCTCTCCTTTACGCAAGACGCTTGGCTGCTGGCGTAGAAAACGAGGTCTTTCCCTATGCATTCAGCCTTCCCCTTCACTGCTTTCCAGCCGTGTGGCACACAAGAAGAGCAGAGTGAGCCACGTTCAATTATTCAGGGACGGAGAACGTCTCAGCACTGGAAGGAAAGGCATCGTTGGATTCCATTCACCATGTTGAGGGAGTGTTCTACCAGGCAAGCTGGTTACAGAGGAGGCTTGGATGTTTCATGCAAACACCTACGTCCTCCCATGACATAAACGTACCTCTGCCCGAGGGACATACAAACTTCTAAAGGCGCACCCCATTCTATGCTCTGAACAACCACAGACACACGTGCATGCGCACACACACCCATTTACACAGTGGTTAATTGTTCGCCAGCCATGAGGCTTTACCTCCCCCTCAGACCTCATGCTTAGTCCATAAATACTACACATCTCCTTCCTCCCTCTGTTGCTCTCCCTTCATCCTTGCCTGCTGTTCCAAATCAGTTCGAAACTCTTTAAGGAGCCTGAGCCTCTTGTTATGCCTGGAGTCGGTCCAATCCTCACACAGTGAGGTGCTCCCAAAGTCTCCCCACAAATGATGGCTATTTTCTTTCACAGCAGTCTCTGAGGGACTATGGGTGCTTTGATGTGAACTGGTTTTAACACCCACAGACATCGCTTGATGTTTCACTCCAATCACTGATTGGTTGACAGAGCTGACCACCGAAATTCCACAGCGTAATAACAAATCAAATATATTTTTAAATCCCTTTTAAAATCAGCAGATGTCAGAAAGGGCTATACAGGAACTCAGCCTAATGATCACATTGTTATCCTCTGGTTGACATAAATGGCCTCATTCAAGATGTGTGCTTTGCCGTGCGTAGCTTACTTATTGCTCACTCTGGTTAAACAATTGTCAACACCTGATAAGGATTTGGAGTTAGGGTATCGGACTGTTCATTCTGGATATACACATGCAAGTTTGTTCAGATCAGTGTTCAGATCCGAAATATTTCTGTTCCCGAAACGCTCACAATGCCTTTTGTGTGTGTGTTTTGTGTGTTTTTACGAATGTGGTTTTCTACTCCATCATCTTTGGATATACCCACAGAGCTCCACTGGGATCAAAGGTCAAACTAACCCAGGATTGGGCAGAATATTTATGTATGTTAATTTGTGCTAATATGCAATAATGATATGATAATGAACCCAGGCTCCCACAATTCATATTTTAATATCCTCTCTATGGAGCCCCAAAGGTGTGAATAGCAGGCCTCGTTTTGAAATGAGTGGCGTATTTGCCCCCAAGGATTCTTCACACTGTTACACTGTCACACCTTCCACCTGACAACAACTGTCAATCTGGGGAAGTATGGCGATTCTGCAAACCTTACTAAGCGGATAATTGTGTTTATAGAATGGTGGAAAAGCCTTACAAAACTTCCTACAATATGTCTAGAGCAAGTCCTTGAAAAATGTGAAGAGGAGATATATCTAGTAGACTGTATGGTTATTGTGTATCCTTCTTTTTATGCAGAAATATTGATGTAGACTTCATCAACGATTGATGCACTGATCTTTTCAAACTACACAACTATTGTCTGTTCATTTTCTTAAACAATGTATTCTTATGGCAGCAGAGTTAGAGAGACAGAGCAGATATGATCTGCGAGTGCTTTATTCATACATCACTCATATCAGGGATCAATTCATTTGTCCTGGGGGTGCTGTAATGTGAGTATGTTTGTATATCTAATTTGTCCTTCATTCTATACACCTTGGTCACACGGATTTGGTCATTCAAATGACTGTTACACAAAGAATACTGACCGTGACAGAGATTTGCATTGTCTTCTTCCTTGAGGTTTTACCTGGTATGATGTGTCAGAAACTGTCATGGTCAGTCAGGCCTGCCTGTGAAGAGAGAGAGAGGATGTTTGGTGGATGGGAGGGAGGATATGGTGGCTTTTTTGTCCAGGAAGAGACAGAGAAAGCCAATTAGAAATGAGTACATTCTTGGATATCCTGTAGACCAACATGTCAAGTGACAGACAAGGCTTGCCTTTCTTTGAAGACCTCATTATGTGATTTAGGAAAGCACACTTCAAATCGCCAAGACAAAGATATTTCAGGCACATCTACATTTTCAGACATGCTTATTTTAATGCATTTAGTTTGAGAAGGCACATGTCAAACATATGCCAATATTCTCCTGGGATTGGAGATATCCCAGTCAGAGCAGCCCTATAGATTTACCACATTAAGATATTCTTCTCTGTCTCTCTCCCTCTCTCTCTCGCTCTCTCTCTCCAAATATGAAACTCTCCTCTCATCCTCATCATGTTTTCTGGCCGCTCGGGAAGCTCTTTGAAGCTCTCCAATGTCTCTGTTTACAGCTGCAGCTGAACATGGGGAGAGGTAGCAGGTGTTTAATGCAATGTCTAGTGTGGCTAGAGTGCCTTTGTCTTCATTGGTGCAGGTCAGTACCAATGCGCCTCACACAGGGGCCGCAACTCACACTCTTCAGACAAGATGTCTCATACCTGTTTGATCATTTGATATACAGTAGGCCCAACTGGTCCAGGTTCCATTTTGCTTTATGTTTTTAGCTGGTGTTAATTGTCTGCATGTATGAAACGGAGGTCACATATTGGTGAAGTAAAAATGGATTCTCGGAGCATTATACCAGAGCTTTTCTCACTCGTTTATTTAAAAAATTGGGGTATTTTTATATCCCCCTGTGTGTGATGACACAGTGATGTGCACAGAGCCATACAGGGCCAGACACATGTGCATGTGTGCACGCATGCATGAACACACACACAAACACAAACAAACACACACACACACGCACACGGACACACAGTAAATATACACAATTCTCACATACATCATGAACAAGTACGTAATGTACACTATATAATGAATGCTAAATGATGTATTTCTGATCCTTTTCAAAGCTAGAGATCTACTATACCAACAATTAACATTGACTGGCCCATACAGACAGTGTACGCCCTGTACTTTGTTTATTCCACATAATCATCCCCAGCAGGCCACTTTCACAGAGGAATGAAAGCAAGCACTCAGTGTAGCTATAGATGTATGCACGCTATCCAGGGACTGTATAAATGAATAGGAAATAAATTGGCTTGTCAACAAGATGTATGAACCCAAGGATTAACCATCATAGGCCCTATCCACACATTTAACTAGGCCTTGGACACAACAGTACACCTACAGTACAGCAGCAGCAGCAGCCACGTGATGACATATCAATTGGCTGTATAGAGATGGATGGACCTGGAGACTTTGCAGTGTTGCTTACATGGTGGAAAACAAGATGTGTTACCATGGCTTTCTTGTCTTGTTTACTACACGTTGCTTTTATGGAACACCTGTTCGGGTTCTAAGGACGTTACTAGACTAGCAACACTCCTGCAATGCACCTACATTATTGTGGGTTATGAATGAGGATGCACAAATCATTTTTCAATTCATGAAAATAATGCTTTGACTATAGCTTCGTCACATCCCACTGTATTTCTACTGCCCGAGTATCTTGTTGTATATTTATCTCTGGTCGACACACTGACTTGTTGTCTAAACCTGTAATCCACCCACCTGGTAGCACAGAGGCCTTTGGTGTCCATGTTGCTGGAAATGGATTAGAGGTCTATCAGTCCGTGTCAGCTGGACGACACACTGCCGCCTCTCTGACTTTGAGGGTGAGAGAGAGCGAGAGAGAGAGATGATTACTTTGGGCTTGAAAAAAAGGTGAGAGAATTGTCTACAGGTCACACACACACACACACACACACACACACACACACACACACACACACACACACACACACACACACACACACACACACACACACACACACACACACACACACTGCATGGCCTCCCCTGTGTTTTGCTTGGTGTGTGAATACATCAGAGTCACAGGTAATGAAATCCGAGGAGCTCTACAATGTGTGCACAGGAAAAGGTATAACAACAGGTGATATCTGGACCCTCTTCCGCCAAGATTCAACCCATCATTTATTAATTACAGCAGACGTCTTTTTGATGAGCGGGCAACAGATCAATGACGACTGAAAACCTCTGTTTTCTAAAGATGTGTCAGACAGACAGTCAAGATTGCTTGGGTCATTCCAACAAGAAATACTATTTGTAGGAGCAATGCTTCATCCTGCTGGTGAAGAAATATATTGCACACTTACAGTACTCTTGGCATACTTGTCCGGTGCTCGTACTATACCAAATGAAATAAATACTTCTGTCTCGTTGTTATACTATTCTTTGCTACAATATATTTCCCCTCTTGTTAACAATGTGGCTAGGTGACAGTGGTCCACAGAGAAGAGCTGCGAATATACAAATGAATTAGACTGAGTCACAGCGGCACCGCTGCCATGGGAGAGCAGGTTGGCACAGAGACACAGCTTGAAGAATCACAGATCTCGTAGAGATTGTTTCCGTGCGCATTGTCACTATGAGCCTCTGCAGAAAAAGAACCTTGCCACTGCCGACTGATTGGCACTCTACTCACATGGGGACTATACCAAAGTCTCAAATACTTTCTCTCTCCCTCTGCCTCTTTCTTTCGGTCACTTTTTAATACACACGCACACATTGCCTTATACGCGGTGAGGTTATATTGCACCTAGAGGGAACTGCTTCTCGTGTAGTCTAGATTCACCTCCTTTCCCCCAAAAAAATTACAAAAATACCCATGTTGCTATATACAGGGGGCACCGGTGCAGAGTCAGTGTGCGGGGGTACAGGTTAGTTGAGGTCATTTGTACATGTAGGTGGGGGTGAAGTGACTATGCATAGATAATAAACAGTGAGTAGCAGCAGTGTACAAAAGGGGGGGGGGGGGGGGGGGGGGGTCAATGTAAATTGTCCGGTGGCGATTTTATTAATTGTTCAGCAGTCTTATGGCTTGGGGGTAGAAGCTGCTGAGGAGCCTCTTGGTCCTAGACTTGGCGCTCCGGTACCGTAAAATAAAGGTACAAACATAATAAACAGAGTATTTATTTAGCAGAATGGTTTATTTAGTGATTAACCCAATCAAACCCACATTTCCTCCGAACAACCTTCACTCTGCCTCATATCTCCCTTACCCTGATGGATCAGTCTGGATTTCATCTCTGAACTGTGTCTATCAGCAAAATCAGCACAAACCCTTGTCCTATTGTCTCAACGTCTGGGTTTCTGCAATTTCTGCTATCCTGATAACCTTTTTTAATGACTTTGTTTTGTCGGGATTAAAGTCTCAGTTTAGGTTGGATACAATATTATCTCACGTGAGGATTAATAGATCTAACGTACTCTTAGAGTAAACTGATTCGAAATACTCACTGACACCAAGTCTTCTGCTTTTATCAATAAAGCGGTGGTACCTGATGTGTGAGAAGTATGATGTAAAAGTACACGCTGTTACATAAAATATGAGGTTAAAGTATTAGTGAATAGTTTTCCCATGCGCAAGAGTAGAGGCCATGTTCGGAGGAGGGGGTGGAAGGCCAAGGATTGACGCATGGATTTTGATGGGCTGTGTGGGAAAGTGAGTGGGCATCCATTTTGTCCTGGGGGGGGTCAAAGTTCGGACGTTCCTGAGAGTGCCCCAGAGCTGCCTGACAAAATGTGTCACCAAGACTAATGAGGTCAGCTCAATGTAGGCAGTGCTGCCCTAAAGTAGAGTAACAGGGTCAAGAGAGAATGAGAGGACATTTGAAGAAAAAACTGTGATTCTTTGTATAGGCAACCAAAAGCTTAGCTATATGACATTACTGTAGATTTGTATCATCGGATGGGGCCACAGTGTCTCCTGACCTCTCCTGTCTCAGCCTCCAGTATTTATGCTGCAGTAGTTTGTGTCGGGGGGCTAGGGTCAGTCTGTTATATCTGGAGTATTTCTCCTGTATTATCCGGTGTCCTGTGTGAATTTAAGTATGCTCTCTCTAATTCTCTCTTTCTCTCTTTCTTTCTTTCTCTCTCTCGGAGGACCTGAGCCCTAGGGCCATGCCTCATGACTACCTGGCATGATGACTCCTTGCTGTCCCCAGTCCACCTGGCCGTGCTGCTGCTCCATTTTCAACTGTTCTGCCTGCGGCTATGGAACCCTGACCTGTTCATCGGACGTGCTACCTGTCTAGAGACAGCAGGAGCGGTAGAGATACTCTCAATGATCGGCTATGAAAAGCCAACTGACATTTACTCTTGAGGTGCTGACTTGTTGCACCCTCGACAACTACTGTGATTATTATTATTTGACCATGCTGGTCATTTATGAACATTTGAACATCTTGGACATGTTCTGTTATAATCTCCACCCGACACAGCCAGAAGAGGACCGGCCACCCCTCATAGCCTGGTTCCTCTCTAGGTTTCTTCCTAGGTTTTGGCCTTTCTAGGGAGTTTTTCCTAGCCACCGTGCTTCTTCACCTGCATTGCTTGCTGTTTGGGGTTTTAGGCTGGGTTTCTGTACAGCACTTTGAGATATCAGCTGATGTAAGAAGGGCTATATAAATACATTTGATTTGATATTCTGTAGTCGGTAGTCTCTGAAATTCTGCTTGAAAGTAACCCCTTGTTGTCTGTTTCCATTAAAAACATTACAGAACTCTCGGACAAGACACAGAATGATAACTCACAACATTTCTTCTCCTCGTGACATCACACTCCCAGAAAACATACAACTTTAGATACAGTCTGCTGCCTAGAGGCTGCTGCCTATATGCATTGATATGGAACAATGGTTACTTTAATAATGGAACACTGGTCACTTTAATAATGTTTACATACTGTTTTACCAACTTCGAATGTATATACTGTATTCTAGTCAAGGCCATCCTATTAAACGATTGCTGTACATATATTATTCGATCCTACAAATTCTTCAGATATACTACATAGTCTATCTGTACTACATATGCTGTTCACAATGTCTATACATCAATCATATACAGTACCAGTCAAAAGTTAGGACACATCTACTATTTCAAGGATTTTTCTTTATTTTTACTATTTTCACAATTGTAGAATAATAGTGAAGACATCAAGCTATGAAAAAGCACATATGGAATCATGGTGAAACCAAAAAAGTGTTCAACAAATCAAAATAGATTTTAGATTATTGAAAGAAGCCACCCAATGCCTTGATGACAGCTTTTCACACTCTTGTCTTTCTCTCAACCAGCTTCATGAGGTAGTCACCTGGAATGCATTTCAATTAACAAGTGTGCCTTGTTAAAAGTTAATTTGTGGAATTTCTTTCTAATGCGTTTGAGCCAATCAGTTGTGTTGTGACAAGGTAGGAGTGGTATACAGAAGATAGTCCTATTTGGTAAAAGACCATATTATGGCAAGAACAGCTCAAATAAGCAAAGAGAATCGACAGTCCATCATTACATTAAGACATAAAGGTCAGTCAATGTGGAACATTTCAAGAACTTAGTTTCTTCAAGTGCAGTCGCTAAAAACATCAAGTACTATGATGAAACTGGCTCTCATGAGGACTGCCACAGGAAAGGAAGACACAGAGTTACCTCTGCCGCAGAGGTTAAGTTCATTAAAGTTAACTGCACCTCAGACTGCAGCCCAATAAATTATTCACAGAGTTAAAGTAACAGACATATCTCTACATCAACTGTTCAGGCGAGACTGCGTGAATCAGGCCTTCATGGACGAATTGCTGCAAAGAAACCACTACTAAAGGACACCAATAAGAAGAAGCATGGAGGAGGAGGAAGCATGATGGTGTGGGGGTGCTTTGCTGCTGACACTGTCTGTGATTCATTTAGAATTCAAGGCACACAGTACGGCTACCACAGCATTCTGCAGCGATACGCCATCCCATCTGGTTTGCGCTTAGTGTAACTATCATTTGTTTTTTGACAGGACAATGACCCAAAACACACCTCCAGGTTGTATAAGGGCTATTTGACCAAGAAGGAGAGTGATGGAGTGCTGCATCAGATGACCTGGCCTCCACAATCACCCGACCTCAACCCAATTGAGATGTTTGGGATGAGTTGGACCACAGCGTGAAGGAAAAGCAGCCAACAAGTGTTCAGCATGTGTGCGAACTCCTTCAAGACCGTTAGAAAAGCATTCCTCTTCAAGCTGGTTGAGAGAATACCAAGAGTATGTAAAGCTGTCATAAAGGCTACTTTGAAGATTCTGTTTCACACTTTTTTGGTTATTCCAGATGTGTTATTTTAAAGTGTTGATGTATTCACTATTATTCTATAATGCAGAAAATATTCCAAATTAAAAAGACAGTCTGAGCACTGAAGGAGGGATTGTGCGTTCCTGGAGTAACTCAGGCAGTTGTTGTTGCCATCCTGTACCTGTCTCGCAGGTGTGATGTTCGGAAGTACCGATTCTGTGCATGTGTTGTTACACGTGGTCTGCCACTGCGATGGCAATCAGCTGTCCGTCCTGTGTCCCTGTAGCGCTGTCTTAGGCGTCTAACAGTACGGACATTGCAATTTTTTGCCCTGGCCACATCTGCAGTCCTCATGCCTCCTTGCAGCATGCCCAAGGCACGTTCACACAAATGAGACCCTGGGCATCTTTCTTTTGGTGTTTTTAGAGTCAGTAGAAAGGCCTCTTTAGTGTCCTAAGTTTTCATTACTTTGACCTTAATTGCCTACCGTCTGCAAGCTGTTGGTGTCTTAATGACCGTTCCACAGGTGCATGTTCATTAATTGTTCATGGGTCATTGAACAAGCATGAAAAACAGTGGTTAATCCCTTTACAATGAAGATCTGTGAAGTTATTCGGATTTTTACGAATTATCTTTGAAAGACAGGGTCCTGAAAAAGGGACGTTTCTTTTTTTGCTGAGTTATACATATATATATATATATACACACAGTTGAAGTCGGAAGTTTACATACACCTTAGCCAAATACCTTTAAACTCAGTTTTTCACAATTCCTGATATTTAATCCTAGTAAGAATTCCCTGTATTTGGTCAGTTAGGATCACCACTTTATTTTAAGAATGTGAAATGTCAGAATAACAGTAGAGAGAATTATTTTTTTCAGCTTTTATTTCTTTCATCACATTCCCAGTGGGTCAGAAGTTTACATACACTCAATTAGTATTTGGTAGCATTGCCGTTAAATTGTTAAACTTGGGTCAAACATTTCGGCTAGCCTTCCACAAGCTTCCCACAGTAAGTTGGGTGAATTTTGGCCCATTCCCCTTGACAGAGCTGTAACTGAGTCAGGTTTTAAGGCCTCCTTGCTCACACACGCTTTTTCAGTTCTGCTCATAAATATTCTATAGGATTGAAGTCAGGGCTTTGTGATGGCCACTCCAATACCTTGACTTTGTTGTCCTTATGCAATTTTGCCACAACTTTGGAAGTATGCTTGGGGTCAATGTCCATATGGAAGACCCATTTGTGACCAAGCTTTAACTTCCTGACTGATGTCTTGAGATGTTGCTTCAAAATATCCACATATTTTCCCTACCTCATGATGCCATCTATTTTGTGAAGTGCACCAGTCCCTCCTGCAGAAAAGCTCCCCCAAAACATGATGCTGCCACCCCCGTGCTTCATGGTTGGGATGGTGTTCTTCGGCTTGCAAGTCTCGTCCTTTTCCCTCCAAACATAACAATGGTCATTATGGCCAAACAGTTATATTTTTGTTTCATCAGACCAGAGGACATTTCTCCAAAAAGTACAATCTTTGTCCCCATGTGCAGTTTTAAACCGTAGTCTTGCTTTTTTATGGCTGTTTTGGAGCAGTGGCTTCTTCCTTGCTGAGCGGCCTTTCAGGTTATGTCGATATAGGACTTGTTTTACTGTGGATATGGATACTTTTGTCCCTGTTTCCTCCAGCATCTTCACAAGGTCCTTTGCTGTTCTGGGATTGATTTGCACTTTTCGCACTAAAGTACATTAATCTCTAGGAGACAGAACACGTCTCCTTCCTGAGCGGTATGGTGGCTGCGTGGTCCCATGGTGTTTATACTTGCATACTATTGTTTGTACAGATGAACGTGGTACCTTCAGGCATTTGGAAATTGCTCCCAAGGATGAACCAGACATGTGGAGGTCTACAATTTCTTTTCTGATGTCTTGGATGATTTATTTTGATTTTCGAATGATGTCTAGCAAAGAGGCACTGAGTTTGAAGGTAGGCCTTGAAATACATCCACAGGTACACCTCCAATTGAGTCAAATTATGTCAATTAGCCTATCAGAAGCTTCCAAAGCCATGACATAATTTTCTGGAATTTTTCAAGCTGTTTAAAGGTACAGTCAACTTAGTGTATGTACACTTCTGACCAACTGGAATTGTTATACAGTGAAATAATCTGTCTGTAAACAATTGTTGGAAAAATTACTTGTGTCATGCACAAAGTAGATGTCCTAACTGACTTGCCAAAACTATAGTTTGTTAACAAGAAATTGTGAAGTGGTTGAAAAACGAGTTTTAATGACTCCAACCTAAGTCTATGTAAACTTTCGACTTCAACTGTGTGTATTTAAATATACAGTGGGGAGAAAAAGTATTTGATACACTGCGGATTTTGCAGGTTTTCCTACTTACAAAGCATGTAGAAGTCTGTAATTTTTTTCATTGGTACACTTCAACTGTGAGAGCCGGAATCTAAAACAAAAATCCAGAAAATCACATTGTATGATTTTTAAGTAATTAATTAGCATTTTATTGCATGACATAAGTATTTGATACATCAGAAAAGCAGAACTTAATATTTGGTACAGACAAAAAATTACAGACATCTACTTGCTTTGTAAGTAGGAAAACCTGCAAAATCTGCAGTGTATCAAATACTTGTTCTGCCCACTGTATATATATATTTCTTCTCCGGACTCCGACATTGCTTCTCCTAATATTTAACTTTTTAGATACTTGTGTATTGTTAGATATTACTGCACTGTTGGAGCTAGGAACGCTAGCATTTCGCTACACCCGCAACAACATCTACTAAACAAGTGCATGCGACCAATACATTTTTGACATGATTTCCAACACTCCCCTCTCCGTGAAACCAAAGCACCTTTTCCCCTTGGCTGAGACGCTAGCCGGCTAACTAGAAAGTTGTCATTACCCCTATAAACTGTGGCTGACCATGTTACCAGGTTCCTGGCAGTTCTGCCAACAGGGAATAGCTGAAGGACTAACCCCTGACCTCCATTAGGGCTGTCCAAGTCTCTGCCTGACGTGGACGCCTATATCTCCTGCTAGGCTGGGTGGTCACTACAGTACACAAATATGACCCCAGCCCCACAGAGCAGATACTGTGGGAACCAAATCTGGCTGGTCGAGCTAACAGGGAGAGAGAGAGCAAGAGAGACCTCAGCAAGCCATAGACCTTAGCTAGCCCCTGACCAATAGCCTACAGTATACACTATACTGTAGATACTGTCCCATAGCCTACAGTATACACTATACTGTAGATACTGTCCCATAGCCTACAGTATACACTATACTGTAGATACTGTCCCATAGCCTACAGTATACACTATACTGTAGATGCTGTCCCATAGCCTACAGTATACACTATTCTGTAGATGCTGTCCCATAGCCTACAGTATACACTATACTGTAGATACTGTCCCATAGCCTACAGTATACACTATACTGTAGATACTGTCCCATAGCCTACAGTATACACTATACTGTAGATACTGTCCCATAGCCTACAGTATACACTATACTGTAGATACTGTCCCATAGCCTACAGTATACACTATACTGTAGATACTGTCCCATAGCCTACAGTATACACTATACTGTAGATACTATCCCATAGCCTACAGTATACACTATACTGTAGATACTGTCCCATAGCCTACAGTATACACTATACTGTAGATACTGTCCCATAGCCTACAGTATACACTATACTGTAGATGCTGTCCCATAGCCTACAGTATACACTATACTGTAGATGCTGTCCCATAGCCTACAGTATACACTATTCTGTAGATGCTGTCCCATAGCCTACAGTATACACTATACTGTAGATACTGTCCCATAGCCTACAGTATACACTATACTGTAGATACTGTCCCATAGCCTACAGTATACACTATACTGTAGATACTGTCCCATAGCCTACAGTATACACTATACTGTAGATGCTGTCCCATAGCCTACAGTATACACTATACTGTAGATACTGTCCCATAGCCTACAGTATACACTATACTGTAGATACTGTCCCATAGCCTACAGTATACACTATACTGTAGATACTGTCCCATAGCCTACAGTATACACTATACTGTAGATACTGTCCCATAGCCTACAGTATACAATATATTGTAGATACTGTACATGTGGGCGATTCCACACCAATAAGGCCCCAAAATAGTTTTGGTATCTCAGGTTGCTGTGGCAATTCTCGTATAGAAACTTAATTGAGAGGAAGGATGTTTGACATACTTTTTACATTTGTGTAACACATATTTTGGTTGGGGGAAATCATGATGAAAGTGGTTATTTGAGGTCATTTTTAGACCTATACATGGCTCCTTTAAGACCCTTATGATCCGTAAACTATACATGATACCGACAAGATCTTAGTGTCATTATACTCCTTATAGAAGGGTTGGTTGTTTGTCAACAAAACTGATGGGTGTGCTATTATGGGGCAAAACGGACTCAGTTAGCTTAAAATCGTTGACAACATGTAAATTATATTTTGTCTCCAATGTTTATTGAAAACATATGGAATGTGCACAATGAGCACTTGTTGTCTCTCAAATACACCGCTACAGTTGTTGGTTAGTTAGCGAATTTTTTATATATTAGCATTGACATGACATCCGTCAAAACATCTCAAAACAAGACATAGTATCAAGAACAAGATAAAACCAGCTAAAACGAGCCACCTGCATTTCCCCACATGGCAGATTCGTGTCATTGCTGCTAGCTACAGCACCCTCAGAAAACATTCACACACTTTGACTTTTTCCACATTTTGTTGTGTAGTGGGATTGAAATGGTTTTAATTATCATTTTTGTCAACGATCTACACAAAATGCTCTGTAATCTCAAAGTGGAAGTAAAATTATATATTTTTTAATTAATGGAAAATAAAACACTAATATATATTGATTAGATGAGTATTCAACCCCCTCAGTCAATACATGTTAGAATCACCTTTGGCAGCGATTTTGGGTCTTTTTGGGTAGGTATCTAAGAGCTTTGCACACCTGGATTGTACAATATTTGCATTGTACAATATGCACATTTCTGTCGATATTATTTTAGGCTTGCCAGAACAAAAGGGCTGAATAGTTATTGACTCGAGACATTTCAGCGTTTCATTTTAAATTAATTTGTAAACATTTCGAAAAACATATTCTACTTTGACATTGAGTTATTGTGTGTAGATCAATGACACAAAATCAAAATGCAATGAATTTTAAAGTCTTCAACACAACAACATGTGGAAAAAGTGAAGGGGTGTGAATACCTTCTGAAGACACTGTCTCTGGCCATCCAGAATCACAACAACACATGGACTTCTGCCCCATTGAAGGGTGCGTATCATTTTCGTGACGTTGTCAGCTAACCCATCTATCGTGTGCTCTAAAATATGGAGTATAACTAGATTCTGAAATTGAAAAAATCACATGAACGTAATCAACATAAAACATAGTAATATAAATATATCAAAAGTACCCTTTTTTATTTATTTATTTGTTTTTAGACATATTGTTTTATACAATATACTCTACAAGCACATACCATTTCTAGAATGGGATCTGTGCTACTTTTTAAGTTATTATTTTATGAGCACTAACAACACAGTGAATGAGGAAATGGATTCAAACGACATCCCTCTGCTGGTGATTTGCTGAATGTGTATAAAATGGGTCATAGCTTCATAAGTACCAGAGAGCCCACCCTGGAAATTTGACATGTTTGAAGAATATATTGTTCTCAACAATATGTCTAAAAATGAGCAAAATCCAAAACTGTACTCTTCGCTCATATGTAGGCCTGTACATTTACAGTTATTGGTTAGCCTGCAGACAGACATTAGCTAGCCTAGCTGTCACGCGCTGATCTGTTTCACCTGTCTTTGTGCTTGTCTCCACCCCCCTCTAGGTGTCGCCCCCTTCCCCATTATCCCCTGTGTATTTATACCTGTGTTCCTTGTTTGTCTGTTGCCAGTTCGTTTTGTTCATAGAACCTACCAGCGTTTTGTTTCCCTGCGCCCCCCGTTTCCTTGCTCCTGTTTTCTAGTTTCCCGGTTCTGACCGTTCTGCCTGCCCTGACACTGAGCCTGCCTGTCGTCCTGTACCTTTGCCCCACTACTCTGGATTACCGACCTCTGCCTGACCTAACCCTGAGCCCGCCTGCTGTCCTGTACCTTACACCGTCTCTTGATTATTGACCCCTGCCTGCCTTGAACTGTCGTTTGCCTGCCTGTTTGAGGAATAAACATTTGATTCTTCAACACTGTCTGCGCCTGGGTCATACCTTAAAACGTGATACTAGCTTAGTATCTAGTCTGAGGTCCACAGCGCAACCCCCACAAACAAAGTTTAGGATTTGCTCCATTTCCTACTGAGTATTGCTATCTGGACTATTGATTTGGATAATTCAGAGACAGGTGTTGTCTTGTCCCCATGGATTGGTGTACTTACTTAGTGCCTAATAATCAATAACCTACCAAATGAGAGTGGAGTTGAGTTTCTAGCAGTACAGCTTTGTATTAGGAGAGTGTAAACAGACAGGTGTGAGTGCTGTCTACTCTGCAGATACGAGCTGGAAGGGTATGGGAAAACTTCACTTAACACAGGGAAGATAAAGGGAAATCATTGCAGCATACACTGTCAAGTTGGAGCAGATGCAGTATACTTTAGCAGAAAGGAAAGAAATGTCACTAAGTTAACATCTGGTCTGTGATGTTTTACAGTTAATTTAAATAGGTTTTGATGTATTACTGCATCATCTGGCAATCATTGCTTTCAGATTTTGTAGCTACTTTCCAGATTTCACAGGGCTATTTTCTGTCTCCTACTGTAAGCCTGGGTAATCCTTGTCAGCACCCTCTCCTACTCCTCTGCCCCCCCCCCCCTACAGCTTCTCCCTTCTTTACCCCCCACCCCACCCAAGGCACCCACTCCTCTTCTCACAGGCCTTCATCTATCTCCACCCTGCAGCTATGATGGGAAGCCCAGCATGGCTAGAGAGCTCTCTATCTTAAACCCTTACATCCCTGCTTTCTGTATCCAATATGATCCCAGGGGTCACAGTTCAAACCTCTCTCTGGGACCCAGTTGTCAGGGGAGTGCTGGCTGAGGGAGGGAGGGTTGTTTTTGGTGGACACTTTTTAGGGAAGCTCAGAGCTGGAGCCAGTGGCCTTTGGGTCAGAACTCATTGAAGGAGTGAAGGAGAGATGGTATAAAAAGAGTAGACAGACAGTGAGAAAGAGAGAGAGGGGCCAATCTTTCAGAAGATTGGATATACAACCAGCTGGTGTGCCGGGAGGAACGATACCAGGATAACTTGACTAGAACAACTTGTGCGTCTTCTCAGGGCCCGTACACTCCATCACTCTTCAGAGTCTCCATGGCCATGCTGATGCATTGCTGGGTGTGTGTGATCGCTCTGTCACTGACGATGACCACAAGCAATGCCTTACAAAGGTAACCGTTTTTTTTTTTGTGTGTCTCACTGTAAGAAGTCTACTCTGCAATGTGTTATGGTCCTCGGTGTTATGTTCCTACGATGTAACGTTACCCTACGATAGACAACAAAGGAGGTTGAACGGAAACCTGGAATGTATTTTATCCATTCAAACCAGGCTGTTTTGCTTCACTAACTCAATAGAGAATGTGTCTTTTTGGCAGAGCTGTAGAAACAACACTGTCATACTGACACGAGGACATATGGTCTCATATCACCAATGGTCCATGAATGCAGACTGGATTGTATAACCCCACCCTTGGTCATTCCCTATATATCATTCTACTGGATAGCCTTTCCTTACCATTGTCCTCTCTGATCAGGATCAGTCTGAAGAAGATGCCCTCCATAAGAGAGACTCTGCATGAGATAGGTGTGTCCCCAGCCCAGTTCTTTGCTGAATTGGCCCAGGAAAGCAAAGATGACCCCTCCACCAGCAACGGGACCACCCCCACCCCCCTCACCAACTACCTGGATGTGAGAGACCACCTGCACACATTGCACTGACCACACATAGATGCAATTGACACTGGAATAGTACATAAATGAGAGAACACAAAACCTATGTGTCACAGGTGGGCATTCTATTTCCTTTATTTCTATGTTTTCTATTTCTTTGTTTTTGGCCGAGTGTGGTTCCCAATCAGAGGCAGCTGTCTATCGTTGTCTCTGATTGGGAATCATACTTAGGTAGCCTTTTTCCCACCTGTGTTTTGTGGGTAGTTATTTTCTGTTTAGTCTTTGTTACCTGACAGAACTGTTCGCTTTCGTTTTGCTACTTTGTTCGAGTGTTTTTTGATAAGAAATAAAATCATGAACACTTTTCACGCTGCGCTTTGGTCCACTCCTTCCGACGACAGGCGTTACACTATGCCCAACTCAGTGGCGTAAATGATTCCTTGCTTCCTCTTCTCTCTTCTTCTCAGGCCCAGTATTATGGGGAGATCAGTATTGGTTCTCCTGCCCAGATGTTCAATGTGGTGTTTGATACAGGCTCAGCCAACCTGTGGGTGCCCTCTTTCAACTGTTCCCCTCTCTATACTGCCTGCTGTAAGTACACACACACACACACACACACACACACACACACACACACACACACACACACACACACACACACACACACACACACACACACACACACACACATAAAACCTATATGATTGCGTCACCAGAGATGATGATGTTCCCGGAGGATTTTGACTCAGTGACCTTTGAACTCTCAGTTACCCACAACAGATATGATGCCTCCAAATCCCGAACACACATAGAGAACGGGACAGGTTTCTCCATCCAGTATGCCTCTGGAAACGTCCGAGGGTTCCTGAGTGAGGATGTGGTTGTGGTGAGTGTAACGCAACACCTCTACAGGAAAACAGCCTTCCTTCACTTTCTCCTAATCTGTTTCCTATCACCTATTTTTATTGTCCTTTCTAATGATCAAATTTGGGAAATAATAGTTGACCTTACCCATAAATAGTGATCTACAGTAGGATCCTCTCACTGGGGGAAAAGCTTTACCTAGGTATTATGGAACAACATCTTACTCTGTGCTTCCTCTAGGTGGGTGGCATCCCAGTGGTCCAGGTATTTGCTGAGGTTACAGCCCTGCCTGCCATCCCCTTCATCTTTGCCAAGTTTGATGGGGTCCTGGGGATGGGCTACCCCAACGTGGCCATCGACGGCATCACCCCCGTGTTCGACCGCATCATGTCCCAGCACGTCCTCAAGGAGGACGTCTTCTCTGTCTATTACAGCAAGTAGGAGATATCCCTATCACTGTTCATATATACGGATTATTCCTCCACATACACAAATAAGTACTTTTATAATCTGTGAATTAGTCAAAAATGTGTTTTTCTTCTCTCAGAGACCCAATGCACAAACCAGGTGGAGAGCTAGTGCTGGGAGGGACAGACCCAGACTACTACACTGGTACCTTCAACTACATGGGCACTCGTAAGGCAGGAAAATGGGAGGTCAACATGAAAGGGTGAGATGGGAAAGTTGTAGGAGTCTGTGTGCATGTTGTCTGTCTCTCTGTTTGTCTGTTGGTCAGTGCAGGTGCATTTGCATGTATGTATGTATAGGGGAGGCAGGTAGTCTAGTGGTTCGAGCGTTGGACTAGTAACCGGAAGGTTGCAAGATCGAATCCCTGAGCAGACAAGGTAAAAAGCTGTCGTTCTGCCCGTTAACAAGGCAGTTAACCCACTGTTCCTAGGCCGTCAGTGAAAATAAGAATTTGTTCTTACCTGACTTGCCTAGTCAAATAAAAGTAAAAAATAAATAAATGTGTGTAATTCTCTTTCTGTCCCCCTTTCTCTACCAGGGTGTCTGTGGGGGAGGAGATGCTGTTCTGTATGGAGGGTTGCATGGCTGTGATTGACACAGGCTCCTCCTACATTACAGGCCCGGCCTCTTCTGTGTCTGTACTGATGAAGACCATTGGAGCCACAGAGCTGGCAGAGGGAGGGGTATGTACATCACAAATTTGATTATGGCGTGTGTCACCTGTTTATGACCCAGTGATGTGAGCGGGTAAAAGCGGTGAGGGAGGAGCACCCTCCTCAAATCAAACCGTAATCTGTGCCGCTCGGTCATGTTGTAAACATGGCAACACGCCCAGATTAATTGAATGCAGGATTTCCGCAACATATCCGTCTAGTCTTAATCAGATGAGGGAGTCCCTGATTTCTTGGTTCCAGAATGGCTGCTTCAAACAATGCAGGCTCCCGATGTCAAGTTGATTTTCAAAGAAAGGACAGGCCATATTGACAAACAGGAATCTGATTTTCCCGGATAAGTCTCGTATTTGTTCACCAGCATAGGTTAAGATCATGTTAAGATCAGATTCGCTTCAGAGCATTCGTTGTTATGGTCTCTGATCAGGCTCTCTTTCAAGCTCTTTCTGGAGCCGGAAATTATGGTTTGACAAATCTCCTTGAATCACTAATCCGGAATACCCCTCTGGTGTGGACTAAGCTGTGTTTTTTTGTCCCCTTTTCAGTACACTGTGAACTGTGACCGGGTGAAGTCCTTACCCAGTGTCGCCTTCCACCTGGGAGGCCATGAGTACACACTCACTGAAGAAGACTACATCTTATGGGTAAGCAACATGGAAATGATCATGACTGGGATACAGGTACAGGGTGATTGTCATTGATACCTTTCGCAGCTAATTATGTCATGTTTATTTTGTGCTTATACCATGGCATTGTTGAATATTCATTTCTGATTGGCTTGAAGGGCATTCTAGAACGTACATTATTTCCCTATAATGCATGGTATATCAGCACGGCAGAATTCAATGGCTTACATGTTCTATATTTGAGCTGCTTTTGAAAGCAAAAGTTGAATTGAAAACATTAACGTTATTGCATTGTTGAATTTGATTTTCATAATAGCAAGCTAGGATGGATGGTTTGGTTAGATGAACTCGCAAGTCTGTATGTTTGGTTACCAAGGCAACTACTGTAGTAAACTTACTAGCTACTTCATAGATGTTGAACACAGCTTACAAAAAAAGATTGTAGTTTTGAAACTGCAGTAAAAGTGCATTAACTGCAGTCAACTGTGGTATTTTGGACGCAACAATAGCAGAATAGTTGAACTGCAGTTATACTGCACTGTAACGGCACTTACACTGCAAAACTACTGCAGTAGAAAAAACAGTTATTTTGAATGCAGTATTTGCAGCATACTGCAGTTATACTGCACACTAACTACAGTTATACTACAGTGTACTGCATTTATACAGCGCTATGACTTAAAAAAAAAAAAAACATCTGTTAACGACATTTCTACCTACAAATCAACACATCTTACTGGCAAATGTGTTCAATTATAGCCATGGTATAAAAGGGATAATCAACTCAGGGCTCTACGCAACTCCATGGAAGATTAGTTCCACTCCGCTAGCATGTCGTGGAACATACCATCCACATAGTTCATTATTTGCAAATGGAATTCATAGCCCCTGGTTGATTATCCCTTGCTTATAGCTGTGACATTGCATTATATACAGTTGAATTCGGAAGTTTACATACACTTAGGTTGGCGTCATTAAAACTCGTTTTTCAACTACTCCACAAATTTCTTATTCACAAACTATAGTTTTGGCAAGTCGGGTTAGGAGATCTACTTTGTGCATGACACAAGTAATTTTTCCAACAGTTGTTTACAGACAGATTATTTCACTGTATCACAATTCCAGTGGGTCAGAAGTGTACATACACTAAGTTGACTGTGCCTTTAAACAGCTTTGAAAATTCCATAAAATGTTGTTGCGGCTTTAGAAGCTTCTGATAGGCTAATTTACAACTTTGAGTCAATTGGAGGTGTACCTGTGGATGGATTTCAAGGCCTACCTTCAAACTCAGTGCCTTTTTGCTTGACATCATGGGAAAGCCAAAAGAAATCATCCAAGACCTCAAAATATAAATTGTAGACCTCCACATGTCTGGTTCACCCTTGGGGGCAATTTCCAAATGCCTGAAGGTACCACGTTCATCTGTACAAACAATAGTACGCTGGTATAAACACCATTGATCATGCAGCCGTCATAACGCTCAGGAAGGAGATGCGTTCTGTCTCCTAGAGATGAATGTACTTGGTGCAAAAAAAGTGTAAATTAATCCCAGAACAACAGCAAAGGACCCTGTGAAGATTCTGGAGGAAACAGCTACAAAAGTATCTATATCCACAGTTAAACGAGTCCTATATCAACATAACCTGAAAGGCCGCTCAGCAAGGAAGAAGCCAAAAGCTCCAAAACTGCCATTAAAATAGCCAGACTACGGTTTGCAACTGCACATGGTGACAAAGACCGTACTTTTTGGAGAAATGTCCTCTGGTCTGATGAAACAGGGAAAAGGGGAAGGCTTGCAAGCCAAAGAACACCATCCCAACCGTGAAGCACGGGGTGGCAGCATCATGTTGTGGGGGTGCTCTGCTGCAGGAGGGACTGGTACACTTCACAAAATAGATGGCATCATGAGGCAGGAAAATGATGTGGATTTATTGAAGCAACATCTCAAGATATCAGTCAGGATGTTAATTAAAGCTTGGTCGCAAATGGGTCTTCCAAATGGACAATGACCCCTAGGAAACTTCCAAAGTTGTGGCAAAATGGCTTAAGCACAATAGAGTATTGGAGTGGCCATCATAAAATTTACCCAAATTATTGTGGGAAGCTTGTGGAAGGCTACCCAAAACGTTTGACCCAAGTTCAACAATTTAAAGGCAATGCTACCAAATACTAATTGAGTGTATGTAAACTTCTGACCCACTGGGAATGTGATGACAGAAATAAAAGCTGAAATAAATCATTCTCTCTACTATTATTCTGACATTTCACATTCTTAAAATAAAGTGGTGATCCTAACTGACCTAAGACAGGCAATTCCCTCCAGGATTAAATGTCAGGAATTGTGAAAAACTGAGTTTAAATCTATTCGGCTAAGGTGTATGTAAACTTCCAACTTCAACTGCATATACATTTATGGAAGTCTTCACCAAGATGTGTTGTGCTTTGAACTCTATCTGTGTCTGCAGCAATCTCAGTTTGGAGAGGACATATGTAGCGTGACCTTTAGGGGTTTGGATGTGCCGCCCCCTACTGGCCCTATCTGGATCCTGGGAGCCAACTTCATCGCCCGCTACTACACAGAGTTCGACCGTCGCAACAACCGCATAGGCTTCGCCACAGCAGTCTGACAGGATCCTTAGCCAACAGGCTTTCACTCTCTCTTGCTTTTTTTTAACTCGCTTTGTCTTTGTCGATCAGCCTCTATTTCTCCCTTACTCTCTAACTATATCATTCAGTGTTTCTTTCTCTCTCGTTCTGCGACTCTTTATCACAGAGCCTGCCCTCTTGTCCATATCTTTTTTACAGCTCTTGCATTCTGCCATGTCAAGTAGTCATTTTGATTTCAATCTGTGCCAATTGCACTCTTCTACATAATTGTTTTTTAGTTGGCGATAATTGACATGCTGATAACGACAATAGACGTATGTTGTGTTATATACTGTATCATATGGCATGCTGACGTCACACAGGTACCACATTGCAGCACAAATCCTCACGTAATTACACTATGTCCGACCTCGTATCTGCATTGTCATGACGTAACACGAATAAAGCTTGTTTAATTAATGGGAAAGTCTATGTTTTTGTCGTCTGCAGTCGAGGAATACTGTTTACACTCTATGTTATCAGAATGGCTGTCTTTGTCATCATAGGAAAAACCAGCAGAAAACGAAGCGTTGCTCATTCACTGACCACAGAAACACAAGCATATCTTTGGGGAGTTTGGCACCCACATGAAAAAATAATAGTTTACTATAGAATACTACAGTGCTTACTATAATTATGTAGTAAACTGTAGATTACTGTACAATACTGTACTACACACTGTAGTATCCCTCGATCATGTCTGGCACTACTATAGTTCCTTAACATTTACTATTGTTCCTCAACACAGGGTGCATGCTTTGAAATATTTTTTATTGTGTACAAGCTTCCTTCTTTTCACTCTGTCAATTAGGTTAGTATTGTGGAGTAACTGCAACGTTAAGAGATGAAAGAATAGTAAATGCTCAGCAACTTCTCAGTCATGCAAACACTTTTGATGGCATCCAGCACTTCGGATTTGGAAGGAATGTTATATACCAAACTTTCATAGCACCTTGGCACAAACCAAAACGATCATCGAAATCCAGTCTGAAATCGCAAATTAATGGTGGAGATCATGTAATAACTCTATGCTTTCTCTTATCGGGTGATATCCATCAATGCCCTGGACCTCACTATATCACGAACCCCATCAAACGGCCTATGCACCCATGCTCCTCTTGTGAACGGTGGATAAAGAGTAACATCAAAGCTTTGGAATGTTTGGAATGCGCGCAGTGGATTCATTTAAAATGCAGCGACTCTAGCTTTGGACATGGGGTCAATTAAGCTTACCGTTGCTGTCGGTGTGCTGTACCCACGGGGTGGAGTGGGACCAGAGGACTTACCGAGGGTATAGAGTGCACCGGAGGAGGGGGGGGTCCACAGCGGAGCGGAGGCAACCAGAGGCGAGTGATGGGGGACATGGTGGTGAGGACGATGGATTGGCACCTGGGGAGGGGTGCTCCATGATGACAGAGTGGCCACCGGAGGCAGGGCAGTGGGAAGATGGCAGCGCAGTGGGAGGCGAGTTACAAGTGGATCGGGAATTCAGAAAGACCTTTGGGAAGAAGGGCTTACATTTTGTGCACTTAAACGTCCGAAGCCTACTACCGAAGATCGATGAGATACGCCTGTTGGTTTGCAAATCAGAGATGTCTTATGTTTTACTGAGACCTGGTTGGATTCATCTGTTTGTGACTCAGAAATTGAGATAAGTAATTACTCTGTTGTCAGGAAGGATCGGAATCGGAACGGTGGGGGGGCTTATGTGCGTTTGTAAGATCAGACATTGCATTTTAACGTCAGATCAGATTTAAACGCTGATCTGGAGATTGTCTGGCTGGATATCTGCCTTCCCAAAACCAAGCCGATTTTGTTGGGGGTGTGTTATAGTCCGCCCAAGCAGAATGCATTCTATGAAGGTCTTGAATTTGTATTGTCAAACTGTAATGATTCGCTGTTGAAGGAAATCATTTTGTTAGGGGATTTAAATACTGATGTCTGCAAAAAGAATAGCCCAACCCACAATATATTTATGCACTTTTGTAGATCACTTGCTCTGACCCAAATTATAAAAGATCCCACCAGGATATGTGAAACAGTGCAAAGTACAATTGACTTAATATTGGTGTCTGATAAATCGAAAATATCGCAGAGTGGAGTAATAGTCTATGGAATCAGTGATAATTTTATTACATTTTGCACAAGGAGGATTTTTAAAGCTATATTTAAGTGTCACAAAACCGTTAGAATCAGAGGACAGAGGTCAAAATACTGTGTCAGAGGTCAAAATACTGTGTAGAAAAGTTTAGGGAGGAAGTGGGTAAAATTGACTGGTCACCTGTGCTGGGTAGTGTAGGGGTAGACAGTGCCTGGGAAGCCTTTAAATGTAGATTCCTTGATGTGGTGAATGTGATGGCTCCCATTAGACGGGTCAGGGTAGAGCAGAGATCTAGCCCTTGGTTTAATCATGAGATTCTAGAATCTATCCAAGCAAGGAATAAGGCCTTTAAGAAATGTAAGAACTCTCAAGAGCAGCCTGATGTTGTCCTATATAAACATCACAGAAATGAAGCACAGAGCAGGATGGATGAAGCTAAGAGGGGTTACTTTGCTGAGAAAATAATTGAAAACAAAAATGACCCTAAAAAGCTTTGGAAAAGCTGTAGTAGGCTGTAGTAGTACTACCAAAAACAAACTTAACAGTATTGGACTGAACATCAAAGGGGAGATGGTATATGAAAAGGCAGAGGTTGCCAATGAATTCAACTCTTTTTTTTTGCCAGCAAGCTGGTTAGCAAGCTGCCCACCAGTTCTGGTTTGTATGGAAGCAACCAAGTCCATAAGTATTATGTAGAGTTAGGGGTTCAGCCAAACTCTTTTTCTTTTGAAAAGGTAGCAACAACCAAAATAGTCAGTATGCTGGCAGAGCTTAAATGCTCCAAATCCACAGGCCTGGATAATATTCCTGCATGGTTTCTAATAGATTCTTCTGAGCAAATTGGCCCTTGTATTACGCATATTGTTAATCTCTCTCTTGAACAAGGCACCTTTCCCAGGGACATGAAATAAGCTAAAATTATGCCTCTATATAAGAAGGGGATAAAGTCTGACCCTGGGAATTATAGGCCTGTATCTATCCTCTGTGTAACATCAAAGATCCTGGAGAGAATTGTACATGAGCAAATGTATGAATATGTTAACAAACAAGGTCTAATGTATGATTTTCAGTCGGGTTTTAGAAAAACATACTCCACTGATTCATGTCTAATTTACTTGACTGACTTCATCAGGAGATTGATGAGGGAAATCTGTGTGGAATGGTACTGCTTGACCTGCAGAAGGCCTTTGGACAGTTAACCACTGTTAACCACTGTCTCCTAATCTCCAAACTGGAGGCACTAGAGTTAAGCAGTATCCCTCTAGCCTAAAGTCCTATTTATCAGGAAGGGAGCTAGTAGTAGAGGTTAATGGTTCACTGTCTCAGGCAAAACCAATGAGTTGTGGCGTTCCGCAGGGGAGCGTGCTTGGGCCTCTGCTGTTTTTATTGTATATTAATGATATGAAAGATGCTTGTTCTTGCCGTCTTTTTCTTTATGTGGATGACTCTACACTTCTGGTGTCTCACAAAAGTAAAACTATGTTGGAGAGCATACTTAGCACAGAGCTTACTAACATTAGCAAATGGCTTGGAGATAATAAGTTATCTCTGCACTTAGGGAAAACTGAAGCAATTATTTTGGGATCCAGACCTGAATTGTGTAGGTCGTCTGAAATCAGAGTGGAGTTAGGGGTTGAGGTGCTGACTACTAAAACCTCTGTTAGCTACTTGGGATGTATCCTTGACGGAAGCTTGGGAGGTGTGAGCATGGCCAATAAGGTGCTAGGGAAGGTTAATGCCAGGATTACGTTTTTGGCTAGAAAGTCCAAGCTGCTTGATAAGGATTCCATGAAGTGCTAGCTACTGCCCTCATTCAATGCCATTTTGACTATGCTAGTACTTCCTGGTTTGGAGGCTTATCTGAACTTATGAAGGGGAAGCTCCAGATAGCCCAGAATAAATTGATCAGGGTAGTTTTGAAGGTGAGTCCACGTACTCACATAGGCAGGAGCTGCTTTCAGGAACTAAACTGGATGCCTGTTGAGGCTAGGGTGTCCCAGATTAGACTAGGTTTGTTTTACAGGAGTATTTATGGTCCTGTGCCCAGATATTTAAGTGATTACTTTCCTCGTGTTAGAGATGCACACAATCACGGCACCAGATCAGGTGTTGCTGATGTGTGCTTATACAGGTTCAGGAGTAATGCTGGGAAAGGTACTTTCTTGTATCCTGTAGCCTCAGAATGGAATGAGTTGCCTCTGCCTATAAAAACAATGTCCTCTCTGGACAGCTTTAAAAATAAAGTAAAAATATGTTTGATGTCCTCTGTGCCCATATGAATAACCCCTATGATGTAACTGGAATAGATGTTCTTCTTTTATGTTTTCGTTTTATTATTTCACTGCCGTCTGTGTTCGATCTTGTATAGCCATCTTGTCTCAAGAGGACCACAATGGAAATAAGTCCCAGACTTTATTGTGTGTTATCCTCGATGATTTTATTTATGTGCATGTATGGCTGTTAAGTTTTATTTGTGCTTGTTTTTTTAAATGGTCGAATTAATAAACTAAACTAAACTAAATTCATCCTACCTCAGTTTTCTCCTATCACAGCCGTTAAACTCTGTAACTGTTTTAAAATCCCCAGTGGCCTCATGTTGAATGCCCTGAATGGTTTCCATCCTCTCCAGGATCTAAGTTAGGAAGGATGTCTGATTTCTTCGTAGTGACTGGGTGTATTGATACACCATCCAAAGTGTAATAACTTCACCATGCTCAAAGGGATATTTATTGCAAAGAAAAAGCCATATCTCATACTGGCCAATAAAAAAAGATTAAGATGGGCAAAAGAACACAGACACTGGACAGAGATATGGCTTTTTCTTTGCAACTCTACCTAGAAGGCCAGCATCCCGGAGTCGCCTCTTCACTGTTGACATTGAGACTGGTGTTTTGCGGGTACTATTTAATGAAGCTGCCAGTTGAGGACTTGTGAGGCGTCTGCTTCTCAAACTAGACACTCTAATGAACTTGTCCTCTTGCTCAGTTGTGCACTGGGGCCTCCCACTCCTCTTTCTATTCTGGTTAGAGCCAGTTTGCGCTGTTCTGTGTAATGAGTAGTACACAGCACTGTACGAGATCTTCAGTTTCTTGGCAATTTCTCGCATGGAATAGCCTTCATATCTCAGAACATGAGTAGACTGACGAGTTTCAGAAGAAAGCTTTTTTCTGGCCATTTTGAGCCTGTAATCGAACCCACAAATGCATGATGCTCCAGATACTCAACAAGTCTAAAGAAGGCCAGTTTTACTGCTTCTTTAATCAGAAAAACAGTTTTCAGCTGTGCTAACATAATTGCAAAACGATTTTCTAATTAGCCAATTAGTCTTTTAAAATTATAAACTTTGATTAGCAAATACAACGTGCCATTGGAACACAGGAGTGATGGTTGCTGATAATGGGACTCTGTACGCCTATGGAGATATTCCACCGTTTTGTAGCTACAATAGTAATTTCCAACATTAACAATGTCTACACTGTATTTCAGATCAAATGTATATTTTTTGAATGGACAAAAAATGTGTTTTTCTTTAGTAGTGTATATATATATATTTCCTGAGCTTTCCTATGTCTCCTAGATATAGGACAGACACTTCAAAACCTTATTCCAATGATACATTGTTGGTCTTTTTTGCCTTTTATGAATGTGTAAATCAATGTTTTTCTATAGGCTATACTCTAGTAGTAAAAGCCAAATTCAATATGTTATAGTATTTTTTATATAGTTTTAGGATACCTAAAAAGCTTAGACTTTTAGAGGTTAAACATTATTATTGCACAGAGTGAGTCCATGCAACGTATTATTATTATTATTACTCTTGAACTTACCATAACAAAGGGGTTATTAATACTTATTAACTCAAGACATTTCAGGATTAATTTTTGGATTAATTTGTACACAAAATCTCAATTTAATCCATATTAAATTTAGGTTGTAACACAATACAATGTGGAAAAATCAAGGTGTGTGAATACTTTCTGAAGGCACTGTATACCACATAGTTGAAGGCCTACTAGGCTATAGGCCTACTGCAAATGATTTTTGTTTGTTTCTGAACTGGCCGAATGTCAGAGCTATCCTTCAGCTATCCATCGGCACCACAAGGTTCTACTTTAATTAATCATTGCACGATCCTGGCGCTATCCTTTCAGCACCACGAAGTGCGCTCCAATGACATCTCATCAATTTATGTTGCAAATGCCTAATAGTCATACTCATTACTTATACTTGTAATAATAATAATATCACTTCTCACAATGGTGCTCATTTGGTAAAGTCTGATCAAAGCTGAATCAATTTCTAGCAAGATCACAGAGTGATTCATTTGCATTTTACTTATCAGAATATAATATAATACCATAGTATGCCTATAACGCTACTGTTACACCAAAAACACCTCCTAATTTCTAAATAGATTTTAGGATGGTTAGCTGAAGCTGAATAGTCCCCCCAAAAATCTAATTTGCCAAAACTCTACAGAGCGTGTGACTTGGCAGGATCTATGCTTTATTGAAACAAAATACAAGAAAGGCTAATAGTTTGTTAACACCATCTGCTCTAATTCTCTCACGAAACAGTCATTCGAGTTGATAAAAATGCATATTCCCATGAAACTGATTGAAAACAATCAACTGATTGGCATGGAGATGCAGTTTGGACATTTCATGAAGAAAGTTCATTCACGATTGACAGTGATGATGGCTTAGTTTTAAATTAGGCAGCCTATGCCTAACTTGGTGTTTGAGGTTAAAAATCTAATTATTGAGACAATATGTGTGGGCATAGGCAGACATTGCAATTGGAGAATACATTTTCTGCATATTCTATCGTGATAAGAAATTATGACATCATTTAAAAATAAATTCTGACTACACTACTGACAGTGAATACTAAAGTATTTCTACCGTAGGATAGTATTTTTTTATGTGGAGAAGTCCCACTCCTTTTTGAATTTTTTTGATTTATTGAAGAGATTATTAAGTGTTGGAAAGACGAGGAAGTTAGGGGAGGGTGAGTCAAAGAGTCAAAGAGCAGTGAGCTGGATTCAAACCCATGCCGACTCTGGCATAAATATGTGCTGGGATCAGCAGCTGTAACCGCTAGACCCCACAGGCCAAGAACACAAGCATAATGTCTGTATAGAAACAATCCAGACGTATTCTATTTTGAGTCACATTATTAATACGTCTGATCCTCTGAAGTTGAGCTAGAGATGAATTGATATCAGACTGTGTCTTAGTTCTAAATTCTGGCAGCCTTAGGTCTTGCACAATGTGTTGATCTAATGTGGCACTGATGGCGTGAAAATAGCACACGTTGTATGGATGTAAAAAACGGTCGAGTGATTTATCCTTCCCGCCCCTCTGAAGATGCCTTTCACAGTGTAGTGTCTGAACACCCTTATGTCATCATATTCTCACTCTAATTTCTTTCTAATTTCTCTCTCTTGCTCTCTCTCGATCCTGTGCTTTCTCTCGCCATGCACCAGCTGGCTGGGTCATTATTCAGAAAACATATATGGGCGTGTTTTTTTTTCTCCCCCAAAATAAAAACGATTTGCCCACCATTCATGGGGGTAAGTGGGGTGAAGTAATTCAACATCAGCAAAAACGTAACATATTGCAGAGTGATTCCTCTGAAACAGTACAGGATGGAGATGTCCCACGAAATCCTCATGGAAACATATGGCCATTTCAGTGTACATCTCAACCACAACGGTCAGAAGTCATGATCAATCACAGGTCGGAAAGGTCATGCTTAGCAACCTGTCCCTGGAGGATGACGTTGAAAGGGAAACAGAGTTACATGAAGACAGACTCTGTTCCTGTATCTTTAACCTCAGTTCTAGCAGAGGTAAAAGCAATACATGCTGTCGTATTCATTGAGAACTATTGTGGGGTGGGTTTCAGAGGGGAAGTATGTGCAGTGATGCAGGGTATGGAGTCAATAAAGATACCTAGACTGGAAGAGACAAACAACAGTTTCCTTGCCCTCAACCTAGCACATCGATGAATTGTTTAATTTAAAAAAAAAGTTTTGCGGTTAAGGTGAAGATACTAGCACTGCTACTTTATAAGGCACATAACTATTCTTATTCTCTGGATGACATACAAAACATCTACATTTAATTTCCCGGGTGGCGCAGTGGTCTAGAGCACTGCATCGCAGTGCTAGCTGTGCCACCAGAGTCTCTGGGTTCACGCCCAGGCTCTGTCGCAGCCGGCCGCAACCGGGAGGTCCGTGGGGCGACGCACAATTGGCATAGCGTCGTCCGGGTTAGGGAGGGTTTGACCGGTAGGGATATCCTTGTCTCAGTATGTAAAAATGTAATAAAATGTATGCACTCTACTGTAAGTCGCTCTGGATAAGAGCGTCTGCTAAATGACTGAAATGTAAATGTAAAATGTAAATATCTGTTAAAATTTGTGTAAAAAGATTGAAAGGAATGAATCTCATTCAGTACATTTTGTAATTTCTTGCTTTTCTAAAATCTAGCAACGTTGCCAGCTGGCATGCCAGCCAAGATAGTTAGACAAGCTACTCTAATTTGATTGATAGCCTGAAATGGATTAGCAGCTAGTTATGAGGTTGGGAGATTGGGAACCTATCTAGCTGGCTAGCTAAAGCCAACTTCATAAAATTGTTAGGTGGCTAGTACTATAGAGAAACAACAAAACATCAATAAGGAATCAATAGGCCTCCCAAGTGGCGCAGCAGTCTAAAACTGCATTGCAGTGCTAGAAACGTCACTGCAGACCCAGGTTTGCCCGAGGGGGCTATACTTGGCTCATTGCACTCTAGCGACTCCTTGTGGCAGGCCGGGTGTCTGCAGGCTGACTGCGGTCATTAGTTGAGCAGTGTTTTCTCCGACACATTGGTGCGGCTGGTTTCCAGCTTAAGTGGATGGGTGTTAAGAAGCACGGTTTGGCGGGTTATGTTTTGGAGGACGCATGACTCGAACTTCACCTCCTGAGCCCGTTGGAGAGTTGCAGAGATGAGACAAGATCGAAATTGGGGAGAAAAAGGTAGTAAAATACAAAAATATATATAAAAAATAATATGATTTGTAAATTAATATACAAACATACCTCCTACGAGTCCTGCCCATCACCGGAATCTAAAATTAAATCAAATGCTGTGTTTGTCGCTCTACACTCTCTCTCCTCCTCCACTAACTATACTGTCTGCACGCACTAGAGTATCTAGCTTCCTGGTTAGTATATCTTTACTTTGTGGTGCACCTTTGAAGGAACCACTTACTAGGTAGATTAGGAGGAGGGCAGCATATTTTATTTATTTAAAAAAAAGAAACACCAGTCAGGAGGAAACAGACAGCTCAAGAGGTATGATTGAATATGCAGAACAATACTTGGTTTAAATGTAATCTGGCACCTTGTGATAATTTCATAATATTTGTGAATTAATTATGATGCCATGATATATGGCTGTATTGATGATGTGTGTTATGATCCCATGTACTGCGTTGTAATTTGGATGTAATATCCTAGGCATGTTAGTGCAGTATATTAATATGTGTGATTTACAACAGTAAGAATGACACCCTGATTAAAATTACAATTTAACGGTGTGCTTATTCGGGAAAAAATTCAGGAAAAAATTTAATATTTTTTACATAGAATTAAGCATAATGATTATGGCTCTAGATTGCAAGAATAAGCTGTTCCTCCAACCCTCCATCCTCACGTACTTCGTGGCCCTTCAAAAATAATGGGTGCATGACGCCCCTGAGGACAGCACACCAGATGACAAAAGGAGAAACCAGGCATAAACAAGTAAGCATAACGGACACCAGGCGAACATCTGTTTTGGACCAAATGTTAAATTGTTTTTATGATACTTGTATGTGTTGGAATTTGAGTGTGCAGCCAGGTACTTTTGCAGTTTTCTCTGCCCAGCATATTGTAAGTTACAGTATGCATTTGACTACATTTCCAACTGGGCACAGACGTCAATTCAACGTCTATTCCACGTCGGTTAAATGTATTTCATTGAAATGACACAGAAACGACGTTGATTCAACCAGTGTGTGCCCAGTGCGTTAAAAGTTTGGGCTCAACCTCAAACTCAAAGAAATGCAAACTGGCATTCTTAAATGGTACACAAATCTGAAATAGATCGTAAAAAAACGTTGTTTCCGTCAATGTACTTTCACCAGGATTTACTTTATTTTCTCTGCCTGTTTCTTTGGTATGTTATAACATCCATACTGGGAGAGCTGAAACGTTAAAGAGAATTTCCTACGTCCAGGAATTTACTATAAAATACATGGCACAATGTGTGGAACATCTGTAAGGCGTTATCGCCGTACTCTACCTGTGTATCTTTGAAGCACTGCATCTAAGTGTAGCTGCACAGTGGTTCCAAAAGATTATTCTGTGCAGGGAACCAAGACCACCTAAAAACCTTTTAGTTATCTAGAAAGCTAGACCAATATTTGTCTCAGGTCACGACCCACCAGTGGTTATTGGAAAACACCAAGCTGAGAGACGGGGCATAAGTTTCCTTTGGACCACATGAGAAAGAGCAGAAGGGGGAGGTCTTAAAATAGTTTCTGAGTTTACAGCTAAGACAGGCAGTCACACTGTGAGCTGTAGACCTTTCGGAGGGAAGTAAAACCAGATCACTCCATGCCGAGGGAACCTCGGCTCCGTCCATGTCCGCTTCTCTTTAGTGCATGCCTTGTCTCCAGAGGTTTACTAGAGGGATTGATCGGGACTAGAAGAGGAGAGACTCATCATCTATCTGCTCCAATGCTCCTGACAGAGGAGTCTGGTCTTTTCTATTTTCATAGTTGAGCCAGATGACCCTTCACGTGTCAGCCCACACTCAGTGCAAAACCAAGGTAAGAGATGCAGTTACTTCTGCAGGAAACAATGCTCTTGTGAAGGAAATCTGTTGTCAAAGCTGCCTTTGACATTGACGGTATTCTGTTTAATTTGTCTACAGTTGAAATTAAAATAAAACAATTAAATAATCTACAGTATGCTCCTCATCTTCACTTTTATTAAGTTTTTGTAACATTTAACAATTTGAAATATTTTACTGAGTTAGAGTTCACATAAGGAAATCAGTCAATTTAAATAAATAAATTAGGCCCTAATCTATGGATTACACATCTTTGGGAATACAGATATGCATCTGTTGGTCATAGATACCTTAAAAAAAGGTAGGGGTGTGGATCAGAAAACCAGTGACCACCATTTGCCTCATGCAGCGTGACACATCTCCTTCGCATAGAGGTGATCAGGGTGTTGATTGTGGCCTGTGGAATGTTTCCCCACTGCTCTTCAATGCCTGTGCGAAGTTGCTGGATATTGGCGGGAACTGGAACACACTGGTGTACACGTCGTTCCAGAGCATCCCAACAATGCTCAATGGGTGACATGTCTACTGAGTATGCAGGCCATGGAAGAACTGGGAAATTTTTAGCTTCCAGGAATTGTTGACAGATCCTTGTAACATTGGGCCTTACATGATCATGCTGAAACCTGAGTAGATGGTAGTGGATGAATGGCACAACAATTGGCCTCAGGATCTTGTCACATTATCTCTGTGCATTCAAATTGCCATCAATGAAATGCAATTGTGTTTGTTCTCCGTAGCTTATGCCTGCCCATACCATAACCCCACCACCACCATGGGGCACTCTGTTCACAACATGGACCTCAGCAAACAGCTCGCCCACATGACACCATACACATGATCTTCGGTTGTGAGGCCAGTTGGACATACTGCCAAATCATCCAAAACAATGTTGGAGGTGGCTCATGGCAAAGAAATGAACATTCAATTCTCTGGCAACAGCTCTGGTGGACATTCCTGCAGTCAGCATACCAATTGTACTCTCCGTTAAACCTTTAGACATCTATGCCATTGTGTTGTGTGACAAAACTGCACATTTTACAGTGACAAGATGCACCTGTGTCATGATCCTGTTGTTTAATCAATTATTGATATGCCTCACCTGTCAGTTGGATGGATTGTCTGGGCAAAGGAGAAATGCTCACTAACAGGGATGTAAACAAATTTGTGCAAAACATTTGAGAGAAATAAGCTTTTTGTGCATTTGGAAAATGTCTGGGATCTTTTATTTCAGCTCATAAAACATGGGACCAACACTTTACATGTTGCATGTATATTTTTTCTCAGTGTAGATTGGTTTTTCAGGATGTACATTTTCAGATTTGTCTCCAATGGGTTTAAAATGAATAGATGTAGCTACTGTTGACAAAGATCAAACACGGCATGGATGGTTAACTTCACATCATATGACTATAATGTACAGAACTGCATGAATGTGGCTCATCTGTATGGAAGCTCATTGATTGTTATTTTGGATTATTTCAGAATTCCACTCTACTCTCATACACTAGGAAAAGAGTCCAATTTTTTAAAATCAAAACCAGGAGATGGGAAGATGCAGAAACAAAGAGAAAACATTCTGTTTCTCATAGGATACTGAGAACAGTGCAGTAAAGGTCTATTCAATGATCCACTGTGCAACAAAAAACAAAATATGGTTTCAATATTCAAGATTCATACACAGAGCTATGGATACGAGGACTGACCATCCATGATATGACAATTATAGTCGTGCCATGTTTTGACACTATACAGTGTTTGATTACATTTACATTGTATAAAAACAATGGACAAAAAAACTATGGGTTCTGATGGGGTATGACACTTGAACTAAACTCATGAGGCATTTGTAAGTTATATCTTTTTTTAATCGATAGGTATATACAGGTAACTGCCTAAATAAAGTCCTAATAGGACGTTGGGCTCCCAGAACAGATTCAATGCGCCTTGGCATAGATTGTCTGGAACTCTATTGGAGGGACGCAACACAATTCTTCGACAAGAAATTACATAATTTGGTGTTTTGTTGATGGTGGTGGAAAACGCTGTCTCAGTCGTCGCTCCAGAGACCCCTCTTTCAAAGTCACTGAGATCTCTTCTTCTAGCCATGGTAGCCAAAATAATGGGCATTTTTATATATGACCCTAAACATAAGGGGATGTTTTATTTGCTGAAATAACTCAGGAACCACACCTGTGTGGAACCAACTGCATTCAATATGCTTTGTATCCCTCATTTACTCTATACTTTATGTTGGCAGTTATCATTAATTTATAAGTCCAAAAATGGATGTAGCAACAAAGGATTATAGCTTTGACATATAATATTTTTTTTTAATTAAAAGATGTCAACACATTTTTTACTCTTTTATTTGTCTGTTCATGAAGCTAATACGTTTCACCATTGGTTTCAGGTCTTCATAAAGGTCTAAATAAAGGTGAAATACAATTCATGAGAGCAACAATAAACCATGGTTTCCCTCCTTTTCAGGTAAAGTGTCTGTGTGTGATAGTGTTCCTGAGTCTCTCCTTGACCATGGGAGACCCTGGTCCGTGCAGACACTCCATCACCAGAGATCACCTGCTGACCATAAGACGCCTGGTGAGTAGTACAGCTGGAACGAACAATAGAACAAAACATGAACACATTCAAGTTTTATAAAACTCTTATAATATCAAAATAATTATACATAACCAAGAGTGATTTCTAGGTGCGATTTCCAGAAATACATTTTTGATCAAAGTTGGAAAAACTGTGGGGAGTATATCACTGTAAGAAGCATATTAAATTCATGGCTAGAACCATTAGACATTCATTGGGATTGTTGAATGTACAGGATATTCCTGTCATGAATACAAAATATCGAAGTTAATATATATTTCATTAATGCCTTCTGACAGATATTTTGGTTTCTGTGTTTATTTCTGTTTGAAATAGATAGATAACCAGTTGCAGAGTGGATGCTCAATAACCTACACATTCATTGAGCGGAGAAGTTTGGTAAGGTCATTCGTATGCGTCATGTGCAGTGAAAACATGGGACATCATAGGCAAATTCAGAAAGAACATTAGTTTATGCTTTTAGTCGACAATTTTTAGTTTTTTACTTTAAGAAATTAAACTTTGTTTGGATTTGATACGAAAGGTTATTTGAGAGTTGTGCCAAAAAGTATCCAATGTCCAGCACATCATTTATCCTAAAAGGACTGTAAAAATAAGCATTATCTATTAGTATTATGGCTAGGTTAATCTCACCTACCAGCCGGCTCTATGCGGTAGCAATTGCACGTGGCGAGGAGGTTATGTCTAGGCTAGAAAAAGTCACTGATATCAAACATACTTCGTATCATAACTAACACGAATATTGACTGTTCTTCTTCCATTCCCTGACAGAGTAAATGTTGTTATGTGAAAGCTGCCCTGCCCTGGATCTTGGAGCTCCTGACCAGCCACTTCAGATACACCCAAGGCTCAGACAACCACAGCTACGTCCTGTCTCTGACCGGTCTCATCCACAACATCTACTCTCAGAGATGTGTACCACAGATCAACGAGGAGCTGGAGGTGGGGGGTGCTTCGATGCTGAAGACATCTCTTGAATAACAGCCTAAGTCGGGTGTTTTAAAGAGGATTTAAGGAGCTTAACACTAAGCTCATAAAACTCTTGTATTGATAGGACATGCATCCCATGTACATTTTAGCAACATTCCTCTCTGACTCTATTGACCAGGTTGACCCAGTGAGCTTTGGGATGTCATTCAGCAGCTCCCCACTAGAGGCCCTGGGGAGGGTCCAGGATGTCCTGTCTGAGTACTGGGAGCTGGTGACAACCAGGGACTCCCCAGTAGACTGGAGCTGTGAGAGGGAGTACAGAGACACAGAAGAGCCCCCCACAGCCCTCCCTACAGCATTCTCTCTGACTACAGGTGGGAAACTTCCTCAAGGTTCTTTAGAGGTTCCCTGGCGAAGGCATAAAACAGGGAATTGCATTATTATAGTATATAATAATACAGTATGGTAATTTAGCAAAGTAGCTTACAGAATCAGACCCACTGTCCTCTGGTGTTGTATGCTTGAACTAGCCGAGCGATCGGATTATCTTAACCTTACTTGTCCATATTATAACTCGGCTGTTATGACCTGTCTTGTCATCCACAGTCAGCACTTTTTGGGACTCAGAGAAAGCCCCTCAGACTGGTCTAGATGGAGAACAAGTTGGAGACCTGAAGTTTGATTTCATGGTCATAACTCCATCAGTCTGTGGAGGAATGATGTTCATGTTCACTCTCTATTGCCTCGTCAAACACAAGGTAATAACACATACTTACAAGTTCCATATACAATGCATTTTAGTCATTGAGCAGACGCTCTTATCCAAAGCGACTTGCAGGAGTGAGTACATACATTTTCATACTGGTCCCCATGGGAATTCAACCCGCGCATTACAAGTGCCATGCTCTACCAACTGAGCCACACTGGACCACGTGAACCACGTATGTGTTGAAGTTAACCTTTTACTGCAGTGGGAGTTGAAATGTATTCAATTTTGAGTTTGCATCCCCATATTACACTTTATGTAGATCACAAAAGACTGAAATATAACTCAACCATATGACATCGAAACATCAGATTTCCGGCATAGAATAATATAGAATGTTTATATAATGTTTATTAATTAATTAATATTCATAACATTCCACCCGTGTGATTTGGTCATTTGACTACAGGAATTAATAAACAGCATTGAAGACCCCTGCTGCGTTTCAATTCAGTATCACAGTAAAAAAGGAACAAAAAAGAAATGCAATTGACACATTGGTTTATTTGTGTGATTTTGTTCCATCACAGATGTTCCACAGTGCTTATCATCACACATCACAAGTGTACCAAAACTCAAGGTAAAGTATCACACAGTATCCAGAGTAATCGAAACAATGCAAAATGATGACAAACAACACACATATGTGACTTCTAATTCAAAGTTGTACTTGTAGTTTGCATACAGATAGTCAGGACATTGAGATGCAGGTGCAATAACGTGAGTATTATTTTCAGTCTGTCTATCATCTGTCAGTCTATCCATGTACAGTATCTACTGAATACTGAATACTCCTCTTCTCTGCCAGAATGCCATACAATACAGATTGCTACAGATGGAGGAGCATCTGGAGATGAGGATTTACATGAAGCACTCATCTCTGATACCCAAGGTCCAATAGTGACAGTCTTTCTTCTGGCCTGCAGGCACCATAAGCACTATCAATGGATTTTAATGGACCTTCTCTTTTTGAGAAGGCTATGCAAGTAGGCTATTCAAGTAGGGCATATTGCGTGTGTATACAGTGCATTCAGAAAGTATTCAGACCCCTTGACTTACTCATTTTTAAGTTACAGCCTTATTCTAAAATGTATTAAATTATTTCTTTCCCTCATCAATCTACACACAAAACATCATAACGACGAAGCGAAAATAGGTTTTTAGACATTTCTTACTTTATTCAGACCCTTTTTATTATTCAGACCCTTTGCGATGAGACTTGAAATTGAGCTCAGGTGCATCCTGTTTCCATTGATAATCCTTGAGATGTTTCTACAACTTGATTGGAGTTCACCGGTGGTGAATTCAATTGATTGGACATAATTTGGAAAAGCAAACACCTGTCTATATAAGGTCCCATGGTTGACAGTGCATGTCAGAGCAAAAACCAAGCCATGAGGTCGAAGGAATTGTCCGTAGAGCTCCGAGACAGGATTGTGTTGAGGCACAGATCTGGGGCAGGGTACCAAAAAAATGTCTGCAGCAATGAAGGTCCTCAAGAACACAGTGGTCTCCATCATTCTTAAATTGAAGAAGTTTGGAACAACCAAGACTCCTCCTATAGCTGGCCGCCGGAGTAAACTGAGCATTCGGGGGAGAAGAGTCTTGGTCAGGGAGGTGACCAAGAACCCGAAGGTTACTCTAACAGAGCTCCAGAGTTCCTCTGTGGAGATGGGAGAACCTTCCACAAGGAAGCACTCCACCAATCAGGCCTTTATGGTAGAGTGGCCAGACGGAAGCAACTCCTCAGTAAAAGGCACATGAAACAAGATTCCCTGGTCTGATGAAACCAAGATTGAACTCTTTGACCTGAATGCCAAGCGTCACGTCTGGAGGAAACCTGGCACCATCCCTACGATAAAGCATGGTGGTGGCAACATCATGCTGTGGGGATGTTTTTCAGTGGCGGGGACTGGGAGACTAGTCAGAATTGAGGGAAAGATGAACGTAGAAAAGTACAGAGAGATCCTTGATGACAACCTTCCAACAGGACAATGACCCTGATCACACAGCCAAGAAAACGCAGGAGTGGCTTCGGGACAAGTCTCTGAATGTCTTTGAGTGGCCCTGCCAGAGCCTGGACTTGAACCCGATTGAATATCTCTGTAGAGACCTGAAAATAGCTGTGCAGCGACACTACCCATCCAACCTGATAGAGCTTGAAAAGATCGGCAGAGAAGAATGGTAGCGTCATACCCAAGAAGACTCAAGGCTGTAATCGCTTTCAAAGGTGATTAACAAAGTACTAAGTAAAGGGTCTGAATACTTCATAATATTTCCGTTTTTTATTTTTAATACATAAAAAAAAAATACATCTTTGTCATTATGGGGTATTGGGTATAGATTGATGAGGGGGAAAAAACAATATAATCCATTTTAGAATAAGGCTGTAACGTAACAAAATGTGAAAAAAGTCAATGTGTCTGAATACTTTCCGAATGCACTGAATATTATGCACATATATAGTTGAAGTCGGAAGTTAACATACACCTTAGCCAAATACATTTAAACTCCGTTTTTCACAATTCCTGCCATTTAATCCTAGTAAAAAGTCCCTGTCTTAGGTCAGTTAGGATCACCACTTTATTTTAAGAATGTGAAATGTCAAAATAATAGTAAAAATAATGATTTATTTCAGCTTTTATTTCTTTCATCACATTCCCAGTGGGTCAGAGGTTTACATACACTCAATTAGTATTTGGTAGCATTGCCTTGAAATTGTTAAACTTGGGTCAAACATTTTGGGTAGCCTTGCACAACCTTCCCACAATAAATTGGGTGAATTTTGGCCCATTCCTCCTGACAGAGCTGGTGTAACTGAGTCAGAGTTGTAGGCCTCCTTGCTCGCACACGCTTTTTCAGTTCTGCCCACACATTTTCTATAGGATTGAGGCCAGGGCTTTGTGATGGCCACTCCAATACCTTGACTTAGTTGTCCTTAAGCCATTTTGCCACAACTTGGAAGTATGCTTGGGGGTCATTGTCCATTTGGAAGACCCATTTGCAACCAAGCTTTAACTTCCTGACTGATGTCTTGAGATGTTGCTTCAATATATCCACATCATTTTCATTCCTCATGTTCACATCTATGTTGTGAAGTGCACCAGTCCCTCCTGCAGCAAAGCAACCCACAAAAAGCACCCGCATGCTTCACGGTTGGGATGGTGTTCTTTGGCTTGCAAGCCTCCCCCTTTAACCTCCAAACATAACGATGGTCATTATGGCCAAACAGTTATATTTTTGTTTCATCAAACCAGAGGACATTTCTCCAAAAAGTACAATCTTTGTCCCTATGTGCAGTTTCAAACCGGAGTCTGGCTTTTTTATGGCGGTTTTGGAGCAGTGACTTCTTCCTTGTTGAGCGGCCTTTCAGGTCATGTCGATATAGGACTCGTTTTACTGTGGATATAGATACTTTTGTACCTGTTTCCTCCAGCATCTTCACAGGTCCTTTGCTGTTCTTCTGGGATTGATTTGCACTTTTTGCACCAAAGTACGTTCATCTCTAGGAGACAGAACGCGTCTCCTTCCTGAGCGGTTAGACAGCTGTGTGGTCCCATGGTGTTTATACTTGTGTACTATTGTTTGTACAGATGAGCGTGGTACCTTTAGGCATTTGGAAATTGCTCCCAAGGATGAACCAGACATGTGGGGGTCTACAATTTGTTTTGAGGTCTTGGCTGATTTCTTTAGATTTTCCCATGTCAAACAAAGAAGCACTGAGTTTGAAGGTAAGCCTTGAAAAACATCCACAGGTACACCTCCAATTGACTCAAATTATGTCAATTAGCGTATCAGAAGCTTCTAAAGCCATGACATTGTTTTCTGGAATTTTCCAAACTGTTTAAAGGCACAGTCAATTTAGTGTATGTAAACTTCTGACCCACTGGAATTGAGATACAGTGAATTACAAGTGAAATAATCTGTCTGTAAACAATTGTTGGAAAAATTACTTGTGGCATGCACGAAGTAGATGTCCTAACCGACTTGCCAAAACTACAGTTTGTTAAAACGTCTTATGGCTGCAATCCCGTTAACGGTTGTTAACATTATTTCATATGTGTTATTTCATAGTTGTGATGTCTTCACTATTATTCTACAATGTAGAAATTAGTAAAAATAAAGAAATACCCTTGAATGAGTATATGTGTCCAAACTTTTGACTGGTTTAGATGAAAAAAGTTTAGATGTGTCAAAAGTTTGGACACATCTACTCATTCAAGGGTATTTCTTTATTTTTTCTTTACTATATATATATATATATATATATATATATATATATATATATATATATATATATATATATATATATACACTGTCTATATAACTTGACTTAAAATTAATATTTTCTAATAATGTCTGTGGTGATTGATGTGCCTTTGTCCACTATATAAAAAAAGCTTTTGTTGTTTCAAATAAATGAAATAAATCTAGTTAGACTGTTACAAAAGTTTCATTAGGGTTTGTACCATTATATTGCTTCCAGTTTTTTGATTGTGGGGGGATTGATGTCAGGTCATCCAGAATGTTGCGAACTTGCTTCAAAACAGCCAATCAAAGAGCTCATTGAAACTTTAAAAGCCATTTCAAAGCCAATAAATAATTTTGCTCTCATGTATGTTACCTATTGAAAAATGTTTAAGCCTACCCAAGGGCAGACTTAGTGATTTGGAGGCCCCAATTTTAATGATAGCTTTCACCTAGGAACTCACTTGGGGAAGGCCACAGGACTGAAAATTAACAAATTCAATAACCAATGTCTCTGTCACTAACGAATACAGTCATGGGTGGTAACTCTACACTTCACTCGAAAAAGGTAGGCACACTGGGAAATATGCAAATTAGGTTTAACACCATACAGTTTAAAACAACACCCCAAAACAAGTTACTGTAACACTACAGGTGTTAACTTCCTTACACTAACAAATTGTAACAACTTCAACACTAAACCAGTGTTAATGTAACACTGAAAACTGTGGACCCGTATAGGCACTGGATCAGTGTTAAATGTAACACTCTTAGTGCTGATTCAACACTGAAGAATTTGCAGAATAACTGAAAAGACTTGAAATGCCCTTCACTAGTAAAGGTCTTTGTATCCCAACATAGAACAGGATTGGACAATAATTTTGACTTGAGAGCCACATCAGGATTTCGGAGGAACGACAGATTCTTATATAAAAGTTTTTCATTGTATTGACCTTTTTAAACATTCTAGCACAGATACAAACTGCAACCAAGTTTCTATTTTCATAAGGCTAATACGAAAATATGTCAAATGACTTGAACATGGGAAAGGTGTAATAATTTCAATTTGCATCAAAAAGTTTGTGAAATGCCTCAAAAGGGTAGGCTAATGGAAAGTTAGGAAAGATCAAATGTATTTATAAAGCCCTTCTTACATCAGCTGATATCTCAGTGCTGTGCAGAAACCCAGCCTAAAACCCCAAACAGCAAGCAATGCAGGTGTAGAAGCACGGTGGCTAGGAAAAATTCCCTAGAAAGGCCAGAACCTAGGAAGAAACCTAGAGAGGAACCAGGCTATGAGGGGTGGCCAGTCCTCTTCTGGCTGTGGCGGGGGGAGATTATAACAGAACATGGCCAAGATGTTCAAATGTTCATAGGTGACCAGCAGGGTCAAATAATAATAATCACAGTGGATGGCGACAGGTCAGCAACAGGTCAGCACCTCAGGAGTAAATGTCAGTTGGCTTTCATAGCTGAGTATCTCTACCGCTCCTGCTGTCTCTAGAGAGTTGAAAACAGCAGGTCTGGGACAGGTAGCACGTCCGGTGAATCGGTCAGGATTCCATAGCCCCAGGCAGAACAGTTGAAACTGGAGCAGCATCATGGCCAGGTGGACTGGGGACAGCTAGGAGTCATCATGCCAGATAGTCCTGAGGCATTGTCCTAGGTCTCAGGTCCTCCGAGAGAGAGAAATAAAGAAAGAAAGAGAGAAAGAAAGAAAGAGTTAGAGAGAGCATACTTCAATTCACACAGGACACCGGATAAGACAGGAGAAATGCTCCAGTTATAACAGACTGGCCCTAGCCCCCGACACATAAACTACTGCAGCATAAATACTGGAGGCTGAGACAGGAGTAGTTGGGAGACACTGTGGCCCCATCCAACGATACCCCCGGACAGGGCCAAACAGGCAGGATATAACCCCACCCACTTTGCCAAAGAACAGCCCCCTCACCACTAGAGGGATACCTTCAACCACCAACTTACCATCCTGAGACAAGGCCGAGTATAGCCCACAAAGATCTCCGCCACGGCGCCAACCCAGACAGGAAGATCACGTCAATGACTCAACCCACTCAAGTGACGCACCCCTCCCAGGGACGGCATGGAAAAGCACCAGTAAGCCAGTGACCCAGCCCCTGTAACAGGTTTAGAGGCAGAGAGTCCCAGTGGAGAGAGGGGGACCGGCCAGGCAGAGACAGCAAGGGTGGTTCGTTGCTCCAGTGCCTTTCCGTTCACCTTCACACTCCTGGGCCAGATTACACCCAATCATAGAACCTACTGAAGAGATGAGTCTTCAATAAAGACTTCAAGGTTGAGACCGAGTCTGCGTCTCTCACATGGGTAGGAAGACCATTCCATAAAAATGGAGCTCTATAGGAGAAACCCTCAGTTAATAATTGTGTGTAGAAAAAAAGATATGCATTGTTTTCAATGGCAGACATTCACACCATTGTTTTCAATGGGAGACATTACACACCTTTCAGACCTAGACCGTAGCAAACAGTTACAAAACGTATTGCAATGGAAACCATTTACTCCAAGAGTTACTATTCGACAAATTCAGGTAGGTCCCTCCCCATTTCGTTCTGTTTGCTTCTGTTTGGTTTGTTTGGATCCCAGTGGAGTTAGGCTTAATGGTTCCACGGAACAATAGACTGTTAGCCAGCAATTCTCGTAGACCAGCGGTTCCCAAATTCAGCTTTTGAAAACCCTCCATAGTACACATTTTTATTGTAGCCCCAGAGAAGCACACCTGATTCAACTTGTCAGATAATCATCAGGCCCTCAATGAGTTAAATCAGGTGTTTTTTATCCGTTGCTACAACAAAAATGTGTTCTGTTTGGGGTACTTAAAGACTGGAGTTGTGAGCCACTGTCATAGACAATTGGCTTGCAGTCTGGCAGTGCTGTTGGTCTACTGGCTGTGCTGTTGTGCTACTGGCACGAGTTTCCCCCAAACACTTTTTCAGGAAGCCAAATACGTGTTATTTCTCCATTGCCTGCTGCTTACATGCCCCACTAAAGCATGATTGAGTGCATTTCACACACGGTCATACAAACATCTTCTGTTCTATACTATAATGCAGTGTCGCCCCCCCCCCCCCCCCCCCCCCCCACCACCACCTGGGGCCCAGGACTGAATTTGGGAAACCCTGCTATAATGTGTGGTACAAGTGTATAACATATTGTCAGTGTGAATGTCATGGTATGAGTTGTGTGATGGGTCAATAATCTCTCCGTTCCTGCTCCGTTATGAGAAGTGGGAAAGCATTCCTGTAATTTGATGGCACTGCTGTGTGTTAGAGATTAAAAGCAGCTGTTAAAGATGAAAAGAAGAGCCTTTGACAGATGTCCCAATATGATTTAGTTGAAATATGTGGAAATTGGCCCCAGAATAAGAGAAGTATTGTCTGGAGAGCCGCCCACCCTCTGAGTGAGCGCTTTAAGGTGAAACATGAAGGAGAAGGCAGAGTAGCAACATGGGGCTGGATTTGATTTCTGCAAACAATGAGCTGGTAGAAATCTAATTCAATTTGTAATTTCTATATGACTCTACTAAACATTGTTTAATTGCATTACCCTGGTTGGTCAGGCTTAAAGCATGTCATTATTATCAATGTGCACACGCTGTTGACCTCGAGACGTCTCTGAACCATGCATACAAGAGTATCGAAGGTCTTAAACTTGCAAACACTGCAGCCTCTGATAAATGCACTGCACAGGAGAAGACCATCGCTGACATGCAAGAGTGCATGTTGGAATTAGATTGATACCGACCGGTTGGGGCTCAGGCTTTATGGTGTCCCCGAGGACCAGGGTGAGAATGTGAAGCCCAAAGTAAGTGACATCTGTAACCGAGTGGCCCTAGACTTCCCCGAAGGATATATGGACATGGCTGTGGATGTCGCTCATCGTACTGGGAAGAAGCAAGATTCCATCTGCAGCCGCTCATGTATTATATGGAGCTATACACCTTTAATGGCAGTCCATAACTCCCTTGTGTTTAACAGCCAATCAAACGCACTCTTGAGGTTGAGGGTCTACCGCGTCATCTAGAACATGACATGGTGTCAGAAGTGTCAGAAGATAAAACAAAAAACTGAGGAAAAAAATCCTATGCTAGCTGCATGAGTGAGAACATGGACTTCACCAGCAGACTACTAAAACGAGTGGCTAGTTAGCAGGCGTAACGCTAATGTGAGTGAAATAACATACTTTGATATTGTTAGCTATCAAGCTTGAGATTAGCAGCAATGCAGTCTCTACTCCACCATCTCCGTTGTTATTGACTGGAAACCTTACAGAAAATGTGCGGAATTGGGAACAAAGACCGAACATGTACTACAAGCCAGAGGCTAGGAAAATAGGAGCTTTGCTACACTGCATAGGCAAAGACGTGCTGGAGATAAACAACACGAGGGAGATCACATATGCCGACCCGGAAAACAAGACACTGGCCGAGGTGATGAAAACGTTTGAAAACTACTGTGCACCAGGCAGGAATATTGTGTTCGAGAGACATCAGTTTTGGGCGTACAAGTTCAATGAACAGGCAGGTATTGACAAGTTTGTAACCGAACTGAGACTGAGCATGCAACTTTGAGTTCAAAGACACTGAGGATCTAATGCTAATGGGCAAAATTGTGTTTAGCATCGCAGAGAGTGGACTAAGAGAGGAACTACTCTCCATTTCAGATTTAACCCTGGCTAAGGCCATAGATGTTTGCTGTGCAAAATAAGTTACATCAGCTCAGGCTAAGGCCATGTCAGCTATCAATAACACGGAGCAGTTTGGGCATGCTATGGAAAAGAAGTTCAGAAAAGCAGGCCGGGCGGCAGACACAGGCTCAACCAGCGAGCAGCAGACAAAGACTTGAGTCCTGCATTCAATGTTGAGTGTAAAAAATGTGGCAAGTGAGATCATTTTGCAGCTGTGTTGTAGGTCAGGGACAGAGGTTACTCCCGTTGAAAGATGTCAAGGAAGTAGACACGTTGTTCATAAGTGCAGTAACACAAGCACGCAAATAAGATGCTGGCTGGCACAAAAAACTTGTGTATAAGGGATGCAGACGGTCAACTTTAAGTTAGACACAGGAACTGAAGCTAATGTGTTCCCAACAAGCAATAGCAGACAAATTGCCCAAGCAATTCAAAGTGAAAGAGACTGAGACCGTACTCATAGCCTATGGAGGCACCCGAATTAAACCAAAGGGCATCATGACATTGAAAGTGAAAATGTGGCACAAACAAGCCCGTCTTTAGTTCTATGTTACAGATGCAACTGACACACCACTTCTAGGCAGAAAGGCCTGTGTGCAACTTGACCTCATCAGAAAAGTTGCAACAGTTGCATGCCATGCTTCACCATGCTTCAAGGAAGAGCTACCCAAGTGCTATGCATCTGTGTATGAAGGACACAGTGAGTTTCCAGGCCAGTACCACATCTACAGTACCAGTCAAAAGTTTGGACTCTAACAAATAATTTGTGGAGTGGTTGAAAAATGAGTTTTAATGACTCCAATCTAAGTGTATGTAAACGTCCGACTTCAACTGTATATATAGTCTGGACAAACCTATTCATTCAAGGGTTTTTCTTAATTTTTATGTTTTTCGACATTGTAGAATAATAGTGAAGACATCAAAACTATGAAATAACACATATGGAATAATCTAGTAAAAAAAAAGTGTTAAACAAATCAAAATATATTTTATATTTGAGATTCTTCAAAGTAGCCACCCATTGCCTTGATTAGAACTTTGCACACTCTTAGCATTCTCTCAATCAGATTCACGAGGAATGCTTTTCCAACAGTCTTGAAGGAGTTTTCACATTTGCTGAGCCCTTGTTGGCTGCTTTTCCTTCACAATGCATTCCAACTCATCCCAAACCATCTCAATTGGGTTGAGGTCGGGTGATTGTGGAGGCCAGATCATCTGATGCAGCACTCCATCACCTCTCCTTCTTGGTCAAATAGCCCTTACACAGCCTGTGTGTTTTGGGTCATTGTCCTGTTGAAATTCAAATGATAGTCCCACTAAGCGCAAACCAGATGGGATTGCATATAGCTGCAGAATGCTGTTGTAACAATGCTGGTTAAGCGTGTCTTGAATTCTAAATAAATCATCGACAGTATCACCAGCAAAGCACCCCCACACCTCCTCCTCCATGCTTCACGGTGGGAACCACACATTGGGAGATCATCTGTTCACCTACTCTGCGTCTCACAAAGACACGGTGGTTGGAACTAAAAATCTAAAATCTCAACAGCCCCAAGGACAGATTTCCACCGGTCTAATGTCCATTGCTCGTGTTTCTTGACACTAGCAAGTCTATTCTTATTATTGGTGTCCTTTTGTAGTGGTTTCTTTGAAGCAATTCAACCATGAAGGCCTGATTAACGCAGTCTCCTTTGAACAGTTGATGTTGAGATGTGTCTGTTACTTGAACTCTGTAAACCATTTATTTGAGCTGCAATTTCTGAGGCTGGTAAGTCTAATGAACTTATCCTCTGCAGCAGAGGGAACTCTAGGTGTTATTTTCCTGTGATCTTTCCTGAAAGTGAGTTTCATCATCGCACTTGAAGAAACTTTCAAAATTCTTCAAATTTTCCACTTTGACTGACCTTAATGTCTTAAAGTAATGATGGACTGCTGTTTCTCTTTGCTTATAAGCTGTTCTTGCCATAATATGGACTTGGTCTTTTACCAAATAGAGCTATCTTCTGTATAACACCCCTACCTTGTCACAACATAACTGATTGGCTCAATTGCATTAAGAAGGAAAGAAATTCCACAAATTAACTTAACAAGGCACACCTGTTCATTGAAATGCATTCATGAAGCTAGTTGAGAGAATGCCAAGAGTGTACAAAGCTGTCACCAAGGCAACTTTGAAGTATCACAAATATGAAATATATTTTGATTTGTTTAACACTTTTTTTGGTTACTACATGATTTCCTATGTGTTATTTAATAGTTTTGATGTCTTCACTATTATTCTGCAACCCTTGAATGAGTAGGTGTGTCCAAACTTTTGACTGGTACTGTACATTGATCCAAAAGTCCCTCCTGTTGTTCATGGATGTAGGAAAATCCCATAGGCTATGCTTGACAGGCTGAAAGAGATATTGGACAATCAAGAGCAAAGGGGTGTGGTCAGCAAAGAAAAAAACCAACAGCGTGGGTGAGCAGCCTAGCCATAACGGGGGAAAACGTATCTCGTAGGGTGTGTTCGGATATTTAGGGCCTAATCAAGGCTATACAGCACCAGCACTTGTCCATTCCCACCTCAGAGGATGTGCAATGCAAACTAGCAGGCAAGAAAAGTTTCACTATCCTAGATGAGGAGGGGTATTGGCAAATCAAGCTGGATGAGGAATCAGCTGATCTCTGCACATTCAATACCCCATGGGGGAGGTATTGGTTTAATCGTTTACCTTTTGGCATAAAAAGTGCCCTCAGCAGATTAACTCCGTGAGATTTGGTGACATTAATGGTGTCTATGTAATTAAAAATTACATGATAGTTGCAGCAGCCACCAAAGAAGAGCATGACCGCATTCAACGACAGGTGATGGACAGAGCTATGCATCTGAATGTGAAGTTCAATGCTGACAAGATACAGTACATGGTGAGTGAAGTGAAGTACATGGGGCACATCATCAGCGCCGACGGGGTTAAAGAAGACAACTCCAAGGTGACAGCAGTCACACAGAGGCCCCCACCAGAAGACAGAAAAGGTCTACAGAGGTTACTGGGTATGACACGTTTCCTATCCCAGTATATACAAGATGAAGCCACACTCACTGCACCACTCAGAATACTCGTCAGGAAGGACATGATATGGCAGTGGCACCCAGAACAACAGGCAGCACTGGAGAGACTGGAAAAAGCTGTCTCCACTGCGCCGCTGCTAGAATTCTTCAATCCAAAGGAAGAGATTGAAATACAAGCTGATGCATCCAGAGAGGGACTTTGAGCTGTTCTGATGCATAAACAGCCTATAACCTTTACATCCAGAGCTCTGTCTGAGGCAGAACAAAATTATGCCCAGATAGAAAAATAACTTTTGGCAATCGTGTTCGCACTGAGGAGGTTTCACCAGTATGTCTATGGTGTCCAGGTCAGAGTTCAATCTGACCACAAACCACTTGAGGCTTTATTTACCAAGGGCGCCTGCCCGTTTTCAAAGGATGCAGCTTCAAATACAGAAATATGACATTCACATCATCTACACCCCAGGTAAAGACATTAATAGCAGACATGCTATCAAGGGCTGTACCCCAGATTGCCACACATGAAGTGTGACCTCAGTGACGAGAAAGTCATTTATGCAGTGTCCACACATCAGCCACTGGAGGGTACTGTTATGCAACAGCTGAGAGCAGTCACTGACAGACAGTGAGATGCAGCTGCTGAGGAACCTGCTCGGAGATGGATGGCCAGACAAGACGAACATTGCACCACTGAAAACACAACCCTACTGGCACATCAGAGACTCTCTTTACATTGAAGATGGACTACTCATGGGAAACAAACGTATTACATTTACATTTAAGTCATTTAGCAGACGCTCTTATCCAGAGCAACTTACAAATTGGAAAGTTCATACATATTCATCCTGGTCCCCCCGTGGGAATTGAACCCTGGTCCCCCTGTGGGAATTGAACCCACAACCCTGGCGTTGCAAGCGCCATGCTCTACCAACTGAGCCACACGGAACCACGGGACTAGAGCTGAGGTACTTAAAGAGGCTCCACATTGCACATCAAGGCATTCAATGCTCTTTAGCGCATGGCAGAGCTCTCATGTATTGGCCAGGCCTCACTGATGATGTACGAATGATGGTCGAATCTCGCACTTCCTGTCAAGAAAAACTGTCCAGCAACCAAAAGGAACCACGCCTACCACACAAAGTGCATGACACTTTATGGCACAACAAAAATTGCTGCTGATATCTTTCATTCCACTATCATTCCTTCTGATAGTGGACTACTACTCCAAATATCCAGAGATGCTGTCAGACAAGACATCCGGTACTGTCATAGCGAGGTTTAAAGCTGCGTTTGCTCGACATTGTATTGCAGTTGAACCGATTGCAGATCATGTACCCTTTTCAAGTGCTGAGACGGCTCAGTTTGCAAAAGAGGGGTTTCAAAATCATTACTTCTAGCCCAGGGTTTCCCAAGTCAAACAGAAAGGCTGAGAGGACCATTCAGTCAGTGAAAAAACATGCTCAAGTTGACAGCACAGACAGGTGTTGACCTTCACGCAGCTCTCCTGAACCTGAGAAACAGACCTATAACGAATCTGCAGTACTCCCCTGCTCAGCTACTCATGGGACGTGTCCTGCGCTCCAACCTAGCTACAAGTAAAGCAGCCCTTCAGCCAGTGACTCCCAAAAATGTCTAGCCTGGCTTGAAACGCAGACAGCTGCAGCAGAAGACGAGCTATGAGAAACCGGCGTCACCGCTTCCTTAGTTTCGGGAGGAAGAGAGAGTGTGCATGGAGACGACAAAAGGATGGCAGCCAGCAACAGTGGTGAGAGTCAGAGATGAACTGAGATGGTACGATATCATCACACCCGCAGGAGCACGCTACAGAAGAAACAGACAGCATCTCAGACCTGGCAAAACAGCGAGGTACAGGGAGAAGTCACAATCACGGACTGATTCAGAACAGGAGGTTGAAGAGGCGACACAAAGAGACACAAATGAACACAGACAGATCATGACAAATGACAGAGCACCAGAACCCTCTGTCATAGAGACTCTCACCAGTCAATGCACCAGAGTAGGTAGATGTACTAAACTACCAGCGAGGCTACAGGTCTATGTGCTAGAGTGAGTCAGAGGTAAAGCCTGGTATTGTAAGTGAAACTAGACCATCACCTACCTTTGACTCTACAGCAGTATTAAAAAGACTATGTTCTTGTAAGCTCTAGTTACGAGGGGGATGTAACATATGGAGTTTAGCAGTCAATCAGTATCACTCGAGGTTGAGGGTCAAGGGATATGTAAACGAGCGGTCTGTGAGTTTGAAGTGTGCCAGTGTGCACAGTGTTAATTCATGAAGTTGAGTCTGTGACAGTAGGAGTGAAGTTTTGGAAAAAGTGGACCCAAACCTTGCCTTTTGGCTGATCCATTTGTGGTTTCAGGGAGAGTGAAACAGAGTTAGGTGCTGTGGAATCGGTGAGGGTAACCAGAAGTGGTCCTGTGATAACTGTTTTTGTTTCTGCTGGTCAAGGTACTCCGCGTTAATCGAATGGGGGCAAGACATGTAAATTGTCTTGCTCTCAAGAAAAGGGTGCCATTGAAAGGAGTGATTACTGGGGTAGCAGTAAATGTAAAAGTTGACCAACTGAAGGGGAAGATTCCCAGTGTTTGTGATGCTCGTCATTTGGTGTGACCCAGAGAGGGTGGCGTAATTGGTCAAACAGAAGAGTCATTGCCTTTTCTTTTGAGTTTTGATGTTGAGTCTTTGCCCGACAAAGTGATGTTAGGATATATAAGTTATCCTGTATGAGCTTTTGTGCCGAATACATTACGTTGTTACAGGTGTCAAGCTTATGGGAATGTGGCAGCAGTGTGTAGGAGGGAGGTTGCTAGGTGTGAGAAGTATGCAGAAGGGCATGAGACAAGGGAGTGTGCAGCATTCTCTTACAATAAGTGCCATGGGATCTTTAGTGACCACAGAGAGTCAGGACACCCATTTAACATCCCATCCAAAAGACAGCACCCTACACAGGGCAATGTCCCCAATCACTGCCCTGGGGCATTGGGATATTTTTTTAGGCCAGAGGAAAGAGTGCCTCCTACTGGCCCTCCAACACCACTTCCAGCAGCATCTGGTCTCCTATCCAGTGACTGACCAGGACTAGAACAGTCTCCATATACATTACACGTGGTTGATGACTGCTACTAGCCAATGTTCATTGGTGTTCATTTGAGTAAACAAACATTTCCCTTTGAAAATGTGTGCTAAAATGTTAACCCCCCAGCTGAATGATTTGTCCAGTGGACAAAGAAAATGTCACTGCCCCACTGATTTTTACAAAAATTATAGTTGTCTTTGCATGGATGTGTTTCTTGAACGAATACAAGATCTGCATTGCAGTCCTTACAAAACCAAAAAAAAGCTTTCCTCTTCAACAGGTTTCTTATCCCCCTGGCATTGATTGACATAAACTTCAAGTTCATATATACAAAATAGAGAGGAAAATCCTAAAGGTGCTTCATAAATGTAGAAACAGAAGTCTTAACTTGTCAACCATAACACCACAATTCAGAACTATAATGCTCAGTTTGTTGTGGGTGAAGGGGCTACCTTGTAAGCCTACCGGCGGAGGAAATCACCCCGGTTTAAATTATTTTTTCCATAGGCGAAAAAGCCTCTGATTCCCCTGTAGAATCCACCCTTTACTTGATTTTGGGCCCATTGGATGAGGGGCCCCAACTTTGCATTTGCAGCCTTGTCTGCTGTAGTCAGGTCTTCACCAAATCTCATTTTAGAAAGGCGATTTCCTTTGCTTTTTTCTAAACTGCATCTCTTGTTGTGCGGAAAAGGAACTGGATGAGGATCGAGCTGTCGTGCTCTAGATGGCATGGTAGAATTAACAATGGAGACTGAAGTACTATTACTTTTAGCTTTATAACTGAAGCATGGTAAGAATTAACACTCTTCCTCTTCTTCTATGAGGTTTAATGGCAGTTGGCATCCAATACATTTTGCATTACCGCCACCTATTAGACTGGTGCTGGAAAAAAAGATAAAATAAATACACTAATGTAGCATCTAACACGACACAGCTAACACTCCCTCTGTACTGGTACAGATCTAAACTCAACAAAAAAAGAAACGTCCCTTTTTCAGGACCCTGTCTTTCAAAGATAATTAATAAAAATCCAAATAACTTCACAGATCTTCATTGAAAAGGGTTTTTAAACACTGTTTCCCATGCTTGTTCAATGAACCGTAAACAATTACTGAACATGCACCTGTTGAACGGTCGTTAAGACACTAACAGCTTACAGACGGTTGGCAATTAAGGTCACAGTTATGAAAACTTAGGACACTAAAGAGGCCTTTCTACTCACTCTGAAAAACACCAAAATAAAGATGCCCATGGTCCCTGCTCATCTGTGTGAACGTGCCTTAGGAATGCTGCAAGTAGGCATGAGGACTACAGATGTGGCCAGGGCAATAAATTGCAATGTCCGTACCGTGAGACGCCTAAGACAGCGATACAGGGAGACAGGATGGACAGCTGATCGTCCTCGCAGAGGCAGACCACGTGTAACAACACCTGCACAGGATCGGTACATCCGAACATCGCACCTGTGGGACAGGTACAGGATGGCAACAACAACTGCCCGAGTTACACCAGGAACACACAATCCCTCCATTAGTGCTCAGACTGTCTGCACTAGGCTGAGAGAGGCTGGACTGAGGCCTTGTAGGCCTGTTGTGAGGCAGGTCCTCACCAGACATCACCGCAACAATGTCGCCTATGGGCACAAACCCACCGTCTCTGGACCAGACAGGACTGGCAAAAAGTGCTCTTCACTGATGAGTTGTGGTTTTGTCTCACCAGGGGTGATGGTCGGATTCGCGTTTATCTTCAAAGGAATGAGCGTTACACCGAGGCCTGTACTCTGAAGCGCGATCGATTTGGAGGTTGAGGGTCCGTCATGGTCTGGGGCGGTGTGTCACAGCATCATCGGAATGAGCTTGTTGTCATTGCAGGCAATCTCCACCCGGCACAGCCAGAAGAGGACTGGCCACCCCTCATAGCCTGGTTCCTCTCTAGGTTTCTCCCTAGGTTTTGGCCTTTCTAGGGAGTTTTTCCTAGCCACCGTGCTTCTACACCTGCATTGCTTGCTGTTTGGGGTTTTAGGCTGGGTTTCTGTACAGCACTTTGAGATATCAGCTGATGTAAGAAGGGCTATATAAATAAATTTGATTTGTGCGTTACAGGGAAGACATCCTCCTCCCTCATGTGGTACCCTTCCTGCAGGCTCATCCTGACATGACCCTCCAGCATTACAATGCCACCAGCCATTTTGCTTGGATCGATTTGGAGGTGGATGGTCTGTCATGGTCAGGGGCGGTGTCTCACAGCATCATCGGACTAAGCTTGTTGTCATTGCAGGCAATCTCAATGCTGTGCGTTACAGGGAAGACTTACTGCAAGACAGGAATGTCAGCGTTCTGCCATGGCCAGCGAAGAGCCCGGATCTCAATCCAATTGAGCACGTTTGGGACCTGTTGGATCGGAGGGTGAGGGCTAGGGCCATTCCCCCAAGAAATGTCTGTGAACTTGCAGGTGCTTTGGTGTAAGAGTGGGGTAACATCTCACAGAACTGGCAAATCTGGAGCAGTCCATGAGGAGATGCACTTGATTTTGATCCCCCCCTTTGGTCAGCGACACATTATTCAATTTTTGTTAGTCACATGTCTGTGGAACTTGTTCAGTGTTTGTCTCAGTTGATGAATCTTGTTATGTTCATACAAATATTTACACGTTAAGTTCGATGAAAATAAACGCAGTTGACAGTGAGAGGACGTTCCTTCTTTTGCTGAGTTTATATGCATACAGAGTGTGTGACCTTATGTTTTCATATCTCACAGTTTATTCGTCATTTGTCAGCACCTCTACACTAAATAAGTTTCTCTGGGTGTGCGCCAGCTCATGCTTTTTATTAGACAATAATCCAGCTGATTGTAACATCTCTGAGACATATACTGTTACCTACATCAGTGTAAAAATCACAAAAAATCTCAAAGACTATGAATGATCTTAATTTCAATCCTGTAACTGAATTGATTAAAAAAAAAATCCTCATGGTTAGGGAAGGGGCTTTAAGCCCCCTCCCTAAATGTCTTAGACTTCACTCTCTTTTATCAGAAATCAAAAGTCAACCGGGTTAAAGGGACCTCCGTTTAAAACAAAGTTTTTGGAAAATTGTACCTCAGTTTGTTTTTAAGAATTTCGGGGGCTTAATTTCTTACGACAATGTGTTACATAAGACCGAATCCAGGTGGTGAGTCACAAAAATCGTACCATACACCCTTTGCCTGCACCCCTTTCCTGAAAGCCTTCAGGTAGAAACATCATGGCATAGCCCACTGCTGATCTAAAGCAAATGATATGGCACAACAGAGAGGGGGAGACAAGGAAGGATCGGACCCTTTTTTCCCCTTCAACTTTTGCCTAACACGACATACCCAAATCTAACTGCCTGTAGCTCAGGACCTAAAACAAGGATATGCATATTCTTGATACCATTTGAACGGAAACACTTTGGAAGTGTGTGTAAATGTGAAATGAATGTAGGAGAATATAACACATTCGATTTGGTAAAAAATAATACAAAGAAAAACATTTTCTCTATAAAAAAAAAAACATATTTGAAATGCAAGAGAAAGGCCATTATATCACTTAGGAGTCCAAGCACAATTTATATGATGGCCACTAGATGGCAGCATATGTGCAAAGTTTTAGACTGATCCAATGAACCATTGCATTACTGTTCAAAATATTGTATCAAGTCTGCCAAAATGTACCAAATTGGTCAATTGATACATTTTCAAGTACATAACTATAGAGAACATACAAAAATGACAAAGTAATACAACATTTAAGTTTACACACTCCCAGGAATGTTATAAATTATGGATAATTAGCTTCCCTACATAAAATATTAACCTTCACACATCTAGATGGGGGTGGGCTGGCCAGACATAGCAGGGGTTCAAACTGTAGAACCCATTTTTTAAATAAAACAATTACTTAACCAGGTAGGCTAGTTGAGAGCAAGTTCTCATTTACAACTGCGACCTGGCCAAGATAAAGCAAAGCAGTTCGACACATACCACAACACAGTTACACATGGAATAAACAAATATACAGTCAATAATACAGTAGAAAAAGTCTATATACAGTGTGTGCAAATGAGGTAAGATAAGGGAGGTAAGGCAATAAATAGGCCATGGTGGCGAAGTAATTACAATATACCAATTAAACACTGGAGTGATTGATGTGCAGAAGATGAATGCGCAAGTAGATACTGGGGAGCAAAGGAGCAAGATAAATAAATAAATACAGTAAGGGGATGAGGTAGTTGGATGGGCTATTTACAGATGGGCTATGTACAAGTGCAGTGATCTGAGTTCCTACATTTGAAAATAAAAATTTGATCAAACAAAACTATGCTACATTTTATCTCTGGGGCCCTCAGGATGACAAATCAGAGAAAGATTACTGAATGGAAGTACATTATTTACCTTCAGAGGTAAATGTATCAAACTAGTTGCCGTGATACGTTTTTTGTTGTTGTGCACTCTCCTCAGACAATAGCATGGTATTTTGTGACTGTAATAGCTACTGTAAATTGCACAGTGCAGTTAGCTTAAATTCTTGTTAATATTTCTGCCCATATAAGACATGTCTATGTCCTGGGAAATGTTCTTGTTACTTACAATGTCGGGCTAATCACATTAGCACACGTTAGCTCAACCATCACGCAGGGGACAGACAGACAGACACGCACACCGATTCCATAAATGTTAAAGACTAGATGGCATCGCCGCCAACACACAGATGGGATTTATATTGACATGCCTGGGTGTGATATGATGTATTACATGGTTGTGAAACGTTTTTTTGTTGTAATGAGAGAGTGGCTGGGCTGCAGCTGGGGAGGGAGAGAGGTAAGAGAGCTATTTACACCATGCTAAAAAAAACTCTGAAACAGTTCAGTTCAGTCTGAAAGAGACACTGCAAAAGAGACTGGGGAGGAGGGACTGCCTCTAAATAACAGGCTGGTAGGTTACTGTATTTGAATGCATGTTTATTTCCATTCATGAAATGATGTATTTCAATGAAAGTGATTGTTTGTGAATAAACATACTTGGAGAGTTTGAATTTTCATTGAGCCAATGAAAGGCTTTCAGAATGTGAGTAATGGGCAACCTTCAAGCGTGATCAAATCTTGATTTTACAGTCCTGTCTCAGGTAATTCGTTATTTACAAGTGAATACCACTATGTATTAAGTACCAAAAGATACCTTCCAGACTACATTTCAAAACGATTGGTTTCAACACAATTGCTAAGTATTTGATGGAAAAGAAGGGTGTTAATTTCAATCAATAACAAAGGAAAAAAAATATTGTTGGATGAAGTGCTTTTCCTTCACTCCGCAGTCCAACTCATACCAAACCATCTCAATTGGGTTGAGGTCGGGTGATTGTGGAAGCCAGGTCATCTGATGCAGCGCTCCATCATTCTCCTTGGTCAAATAGCCCTTACACAGCCTGGAGGTGTGTTTTGGGTCATTGTCCTGTTGAAAAACAAATGATAGTTCCACTAATTGTGAACCAGATGGGAGGGCGAACCGCTGCAGAATGCTGTGGTAGCCATGCTGGTTAAGTATGCCTTGAATTCTAAATTAATCTAAGACAGCGTCACCAGCAAAGCACCCCCACGCTTCACGGTGGGAACCACACATGCGGAGATCATCCGTTCACCTACTCTGCGTCTCACAAAGGCACGGCGGTTGGAATCAAAAATCTTACATTTGGACTCAACAGACCAAAGGACAGGTTTCCACCGATTGAATGTCCATTGCTCATGTTTCTTTGCCCAAGCAAGTCTCTTCTTCTTATTGATGTCCTTTAGCAGTGGTTTCTTTTTAGCAATTTGAACATGAAGGCCTGATTCACGCAGTCTCCTCTGAACAGTTGATGTTGAGATGTGTCTGTTACTTGAACTCTGTGAAGCATTTATTTAGGCTGAGGTGCAGTTAATTGCGGCGCAACTTCACTATTATTCCACAATGTAGAAAGTAGTAAAAATAAAGAGAGACACTTGAATGAGTAGGTGTGTCCAAACTTTTGACTGGCACTCTAGGTCCTGGATGGCAGGTCAGATGCCGAGCAGTTGCCATACCAGGTGGTGATGCAACCAGTCAGGATGCTCTCGATGGTGCAGCTGTATAACTTTTGAGGATCTGGGGACCCACGCCAAATCTTTTCAGTCTCCTGAGGGGGAAAGGCATTGACGCGCTCTCTTCAATACTTTCTTGGTGTGTTTGGACTATGATTGTCTGTTGGTGATGTGGACAGCAAGGAACTTGAAACTCTGGACCCGCTCCACCACAGCCGGTCGATGTAAATGGTGGCGTGTTCGGCCCTCCTTTTCTGTAGTCCACGATCATCTCCTTTGTCTTGCTCACGTTGAGAGGTTGTTGTCCTGGCGTCTCTGAACTCCCCCCTATAGGCTGTTGTGTAGTCAGCAAACTTAGTGATGGTTTTGGAGCCGTGCTTGGCCACGCAGTCATGGGTGAACAGGGAGTACAGGAGGGGACCCTGTATTGAGGATTAGCATGGCAGATGTGATGTTAACTACCCTAACTACCTGGGGGAGGCCCGTCAGGAGGTCCAGGATCAAGTTGCAGAGAGAGGTGTTTAGTCCCAGGGTCCTTAGCTAAGTGATGAGCTTTGTAGGCACTATGGTGTTGAACACTGAGCTGTAGTCAATGAACAGCATTCTCCCGTGTTATTTTTGTTAATTTGGAAATTGGCAGTATGGAGTGTGATTGAGATTGCCTCATCTGTGGATCTGTTGGGGCGGTATGCGAATTGGAGTGGGTCGAGGGTTTCCAGGATGATGGTGTTGATATGAGCCATGACCAGAATTTCAAAGTAGTTCATTGCTACTGATGTGAGTGCTACTGGGGAAGGAGTCATTTAGGCAGGTTGCCTTCGCTTTCTTGTGCACAGGGACTGTGTTGGTCTGCTTGAAACATGTTGGTATTACAGACTCAGTCAGCGAGAGCTGGCCCTAGCCTTTTGGGGGCCCTAAGTGAAGTTTTGTTGGGGAGCCAACAAGCAAAACATTTTAGCTGTGCCACTCGACAGCTTTGAGAAAATAATTAATTTGTAGATTTTAATTTCCTGCAATTCTACACAGTTTGCCATAGGGTGTGAAGATTTTTTTTGCAGTTTTAAAGCAAATTTCATGCAATTATATTTTTACTACCACTTTGTAACACAACAAATGTGGAAAAATGCTAGGGTTGTGAATGCTTTCTGAAGGCACTGTATCAGAGGTTGTCTTTCCATCTCCATGACAGCAGAGGGTGGTACAGCGCTGCACAAATAGGATAATGTCCCGCATTGCCACAGTTTGACATCAAGGCTACTTTAGGATTCTGGCACAACACCACCAGTCAACACATTTGAGCGGATAAGGGATTTTATACAAGTTTTAATCCAAAAGACAGCCAGTGCTACATGTAATATGTGTACTGCCATACCCCCATGCTTTACAATGGTGCCCTTACGCTCAGTGTTGCCCATCACCAAACACAGCAGAAACCCTTAACATTATTGCTGCTGCGTGGAAACCAATAGTGACACTTGTGTTGTATAGTTCATTAGTGGGAATTCACTGAAAATATATTTAAACAAGTGCAATCATCATTGAACTGTTACTTTCATCAGGATAATTGTAAAGTGGGCTACAACATCTGTGGGGATTTTGTGATCATGATTTGATAACACAATGTACATTTGCTACTGCCGAAGTGGCTTGAATATTCCCCCACTGTCATCACATTGGGAAAAATCAGAATTTGAGATTAGTGCACAGAACTTGAACTTGTGTCGATCGTGCATAACCTCAATGGGAGATGAAAAGTTAGGCTATGTGCACAAATATCAAGTACGGATTTTTCCTAATGTCCTCAAGGCACACAGTCTTCCTAAACAGTCAGTCCACTCTAAAAAGATGGTGACTATAACTTTGGCTACAGGTGCGTTGGCTAAGAAATCAAACCCAACCAACCATGCAAACACATTCAACTGCAGTCATACAATTTCAGAAGTCCAATCAAATCAAAAGCAAAGAGTTCAGGGCAACAAAACCCCCACACAACAAATAGAAAATGGATATCGTTGGTGTGAGGTGTGAATAAGTATATACACTGAATGACAACTAAAGGAAGAAGAAACTAAAGGACATTCAATTATACATAAAGAAAAATGATGCTTCCTCCATTGTGTAGAGTTAAGCAGTGCATAGCAGAAAAAGATTATGGATCCACAGTATAACTGGAAGAGCATTCAATGTTTTCATGGTCTCTCAGCTACCCATGGCGGTATCGTCTGAAGACCCACAGATAAAAGATAGAAAAACACGTGGCCAATACTGAGGGGAATCAACAACGATAAAACACAGAACAGAGCTGGGTCAGATACTGGATTAGTTACAGTGCAGTCAGTCAGCGTGCATAGTGATCGGCAACAACGACAGAAATACCCAGTACATCACCGAGACGTGACGATAAACATCAGATCTCTATGTGGACAAAAAAAGCAAATTAACAAAATGGTTCTTTACCTTGAATAGCAAGGTGGGGAAAAAAAACATTAAAATGGGTTAAAACCATGAGAATAAAACACCTACAAAGGAAGTTAAAAACACTGGAAATGTAATATTTCTGGAGATTCAGACTTTCACCCCTTAATAATCCCCGTTTGCCCTATCAGCTCTATCAGCATGGAAGGGCGTGTGTGTGGTGTAAGTTATTTTGTTTCACAGGCCCGGTGGTTCAGCGGCTGCATTGTTTGCTTTCTTCCTTCTCTTAATCAGCAGCGGATTGGTCGAATCCTCGATGGTCTTGATTTTGATTTGCTCGTAGTCCACTCTCATGGTTGCCAGGGCACTTGTCATTTCCTCCTAGTAACAAAAATCACACCATTAGCATATCACAGAAACAATTATAAATAATGTGTAAAGGACCCGAGAAAATCCAAAGGAGCAAATGCGCAATTGTGTAGATAGAAGCAGACCTGTACTTTGTACAGTCTATAGAGGGATATTGTTGTTTTTGTGCTCAATCTGCGTGCTAGAGGTGTGTGGATCCAAGTTAGATGCAGAAAGAATGTATTCACACCACTGCAGTGCCAGTGCTCACCTTGACCTCCTCCCAGACGTCCTTTTCCTCTTGCAGCACACGACTGGTGTGGAGAGGGGTCTGAGGGACCTCCATAGACTGCTGTAGGGAGACCAGCTTAGGTTAGCGCATTGCTTTGGAAAAAAACATTGTGTCCAATCAAGGAACATGAATATAGGATCAAATTGGAAATGTGAAAAATATTCAGCAACTCTAAGGAGGTCAATTATTACAAAAAAAAACATTGTTGCAAAAGATGAGCCCGGTCTCATACCATATGTGGTTTTATGGTTGCCAAGTTAACATTACTGTGAGGCCAGTTTCTTTGGTATGACAAAGAAGCGAAACAGAGAGGAGTTAGCTTAAGCACAAACAGACTGGACCACCAGGCAAGAAAAGGATGCGAGTGCAACAACATAATACGCTACGACAGCAAATGTGTCCCGTTGACATCACACGGACAGTTTAGTTTGGTTGACCGAGGAATGTGATTGTCATTAGGACTTCATGCGGTGGTACATATGATTATTTTCATCCGTGACGCTTGTATGTTTCTGTAATTGTAATGTACAGTGGTGTAGGAATATTTTAAGAGAATACACAACTGAGAGGACTAGAGGTCAATAGGAAATGAACGATCAATGGAAATAGTTGATTTTCAATTCAACATCTGGTTAGAATCTGTGTGAGGGTTTCAGTCCTGGATTCATGTGGCAAGATCTCATTGGTCTGAATCGTCTATACATTGAGCCTGAAACAGGATACTTGTTTTTTGGCCATTGGCCCAATTTTACTGCAAGGAATTCTAATTGGTCAATCAAAGGCTAGGGTTAGGGGTTATAAATTACCTCCTGTGTCTTTGTTCTGTGGAGAATCATTGAGGACAGGGAAGAATGAACATCGACCATCTACTTCCCAGCATAACATATGTGATTTCTTCTCTTTGAATAAACCTATTTTTGTCCCCCTGATTTGCTTTGGGGGCTGTGTTATTGAAGAATAACATCAACTGCTAACAGTGGGTATAGAAAGTCACCACCCCCTTTCAAAATGTTCACCTTTTGTTGCCTTACAGCCTGAAATGTAGAAACACAACATTTGAAGTATAACCAACCATCCCCCAGACCACAAATCAAGCTAATTGGCTTCTGTGGTCAATTGTAGTGACTTTGATTAGTTCAGAATAAAAGCAGTTGTTCATAGAGGACTCCACTGCTTAGTAGAGCAATTCAAAGCAAAGAATCCACTATAGGTAGAAAGGTACTTTCAAAACATCTACGAGATAAAGTTGTGGAAAGGCACAAGTCAGGGGATGGATATAAAAAAAAAGTCAAAGGCTTTGTCTATCCCTCAGCGCACAGTTAAGACCATTATTAAGAAGTGGAAGGCGTATGGCACCACCCAGACCCTACATAGATCAGGCCGTCCCTCCAAACTGGATGATCGGGCAAGGAGGAGACTGAGCAGAGAGGCTAACAAGAAGCCAATGGCGACTTTGAATGAGATTCAGGCCTTTATGGAAAAGACTGGTCAAGTGTGCATATGACCACAATATCACAAGCGCTCCACAAATCTGGCCTCTATGGGAGGGTGGCAAGAAAAAAAACTTTCTAAAAAAAGTAAAACACATAAAGTCTTGTTTGAGCTTTGCCAAAAAGCACATTGTAGGTTCTAAGGCCAAGTGGCAAAAGGTGCTGTGGTCAAAACCCATTAGATCTTTCCACCCAAAGAACCCCATGCCTACAGTAAAGCTTGACGGTGGCAGCATCCTGTTGCGGGGGTGTTTCTCTTCAGCAAAGACTGGAGCACTTGTCAGAATAGAAGGGAAAATGGACAGTGCAAAATACCGACAGATTCCTGAGGAAGACCTGCAGCCCTCCGCCAAGAAGTTGAAAATAGGAAGATGGTTCACGTTTCAACATGACAATGACCCAAAGCACACTGCCAAAGTAACAGTACAGTGGTTGAAGGACAAGAAGGTGAATGTCCTTGAGTGGCCTAGACAGAGCCCCGACCTAAATCCCATTGAAAATCTGTGGAATGACTAAGAGTGTAGTCCGTGAACGGTCACCATGCAATTTGTCTGAGTTTGAACAACTCTGCAAGAAAGAATGGGCAAATATTGCACAGTCTATGTGTACAAAGTAAGTAGAGACGTATTCATAGAGACTCGTGGCTGTAATTCAAGCAAAAGGTGGTTCCAAGTATTAACTCCGGGGGGTGTTGACTTATCCAAATAAGGTATTTTACTGTTTTAATGTCAATAGATTTTCTAGATTTTTTTTCCAAAATTGGATATTGTGAGATTTTGAAAGGGGATGGTGACTTTCTATACCCACTGTATGTGTTATGTTTGATTTGATTTGACTAAATCATTGTTTCTTTCTGCTGCTGTCTTGGTTGGACCAGGTCTCTCTTGAAAAATATATGTGTATCTCAATGAGACTAACCTAGATAAATTAAGGTTAAATAAAAATGTAACGTGAAATTCCATTCAGAAAAAACAACCATTTATTGCGCTCTTCTGTTGTCTTCTTGTGGTCTAGTGGCATTGAAAGTCGCTAGTGAATAATCAGTATGTATCTTCATAACAATCGACAACAATTGCTTCATGGTCATACTGCCTGGACTAGGGGGGGGTAACAGAAGGGTGCTGTGCTTACATTGATCCAGGGGTGGTTCATGAACTCTGTGATGCTCATCCTCTGGGTGGGCTCAGTCTTCAGTAAGTGGCGGATCAACTGTTTAGCTGGGAGAGAGAAAAAACACAGGAAAACAACGTTTTAAGCAATTCACATAATTACCATCAAAGTTATGATATTCATTTTGAACCCAGTTTTAATACACTTAGGTTGGAGTCATTAAAACTCGTTTTTCAACCACTCCACACATTTCTTGTTAACAAACTATAGTTTTGGCAAGTCGGTTAGGACATCTACTTTGTGCATGACAAAAGCAATTTTTCCAGCAATTGTTTACAGACAGATTATATCACTTATAATTCACCGTATTACAATTGCAGTGGTTCAGAAGTTCACATACACTAAGTTGACTGTGCCTTTAAACAGTGTGGAAAATCCAGGAAATTATGTCATGGCTTTAGAAGTGTCTGATAGGCTAATTGACATCATTTGAGTCAATTGGAGGTGTACCTGTGGATGTATTTCAAGGCCTACCTTCAAACTCTTTGCTTGAAATCATGGGAAAATCAAAAGAAATCAGCCAAGAAGTCAGCCAAGAAATCAAAAGAAATCAGCCAAATTTCCAAATGACTGAAGGTACCACGTTCATCTGTACAAACAATAGTATGCAAGTATAAACACCATGGGACCACGCAGCCGACATACCGCTCAGGAAGGAGACACGTTCTGTCTCCTAGAGATGAACGTACTTTGGTGCGAAAAGTGCAAATCAATCCTAGAACAGCAGCAAGGGTCCTTGAGAAGATGTTGGAGGAAGCAGGTGCAAAAGTATCTATATCCACAGTAAAATGAGTCCTATATCGAAATAACCTGAAAGGCCGCTCAGCAAGGAAAAAGCCACTGCTCGAAAACCGCCATAAAAAAAGCCAGACTACGGTTTGCAACTGCACATGGGGACAAAGATCGTACATTATGGAGAAATGTCCTCTGGTCTGATGAAACAAAAATATAACTGTTTGGCCATAATGACTATTGTTATGTTTGGAGGGAAAAGGGGGAGGCTTGCAAGCCGAAGAACACCATCCCAACCGTGAAGCACGGGGGTGGCAGCATCATGTTGTGGGGGTGCTTTGCTGCAGGAGGGACTGGTGCACTTTACAAAATAGATGGCATAATGAGGTAGGAAAATTATGTGGATATATTGAAGCAACATCTCAAGACATCAGTCAGGAAGTTAAAGCTTGGTCGCAAATGGGTCTTCCAAATGGACAATGACCCCAAGCATATTTCCAAAGTTGATGCAAAATGGCTTAAGAACAACAAAGTCAAGGTATTGGAGTGGCCATCACAAAGCCCTGACCTCAATGCTATAGTAAATGTATGGGTAGAACTGAAAAAGCGTGTGAAAGGAGGCCTACAAACCTGACTCAGTTACACCAGCTCTATCAGGAGGAATGGGTCAAAATTCATCCAACTTATTGTGGGAAGCTTGTGGAAGGCTAGTCGAAACGTTTGACCCAAGTTAAACAATTTAAAGGCAACGCTACCTAAGACTAATTGAGTGTATGTAAACTTCTGACCCACTGGGAATGTGATGAAAGAAATAAAAGCTGAAATAAATCATTCTGTCTACTATTATTCTGACATTTCACATTCTTAAAATAAAGTGGTGATCCTAACTGACCTAAGACAGGGATTTTTTACTAGGATTAAATGTCAGGAATTGTGAAACTGAGTTTAAATGTATTTGGCTAAGGTGCATGTAAACATCCGACTTCAACTGTAAATATCTGTCTTCTCTCTCTTACCGTCCTCTGACACGTCAGACCACTCTGGGTTGGGGAACTCGTACTGTCCGTTCCTGATGCGCTTTTTCATCCCAGGGGAGATGGCCAGGCCGTGGTTAGAGTAGAAGGGAGGATATCCACACAGCCTAGGAGGAGAGGAGAATAGATAAGAACCACTTAAGGTGCTATGCCTTGTACACTGCAGTTATTGGGAATCGATTCATGCTGTCAAGCTATTTTTTATCACTTACAGGATATACATGATAACGCCCAGAGACCACATATCACAGGATTTGTCATACTTCTCTGGACCAAGAACCTCAGGGGCTGGGATCAAGGAGAGGAAATACAGACTCAAAATACATTGAGGCCTTATATTTTATGAACTTAATAATCAATGCCACTGAAATATTCATGAATAATTATACTGACAGGGTAGGCCGTACTATTAAACCAGTCAGTAAGACTGAGTTGCGTAACCTTACCAACATAATAGGGGGTGTAGCATGGCGTTGCCAGGGAGTTGAGTGTGGTGATTTCTTTGGCAAAACCAAAATCGGTTAGTTTGAGGAGTGCATCTGGTTTTTTGGAGGTGTACAACAGATTTTCTGGCTGACGGGCGAGAAAATAGCATAATTATTTATTGGACTGAACATGTATGTAAAATAAGAGATGTTTAGTATAATTCTGTTCATTGAATCACCAGACAGACTTTACCTTAATGTCTCTGTGAGCGATGTCAATGGCATGCAGGTACTGGATGGCTTCTCCTATACTCTTCATGATGTCAGAGGCCTCTAGACGGGGTGGGAGAGAAGAGAAAGACCGAGTTAGAAGCATAACTGAGCGAGTGAACAGAGTTGAATACCAGTGGAGTGAAGGGATTAGAGGTCGACCGACTATTTTTAAACACCGATACAGATTGGAGGACCAAAATAAGCCGAAACCGATATATATATATATATATATATATATTTATTTGTAATAATGACAATTACAAAAATACTGAACGAACAATGAACACTTTTATTTTAACTTAATATAATACATAAATAAAATCAATTTAGTCTCAAATAAATAATGAAACATGTTCAATTTGGTTTAAATAATGCAAAAACACTGTGTTGGAGAAGAAAGTAAAAGTGCAATATGCGCCATGTAAAAAAGCTAACGTTTAAGTTCCTTGCTCAGAACATGAGAACATATGAAAACTAGTGGTTCCTTTTAACATGAGACTTCAATATTCCCAGTTAAGTTTTAGGTTGTAGTGCAGAAAGCAGAGCTCGTCTGCATGTTCCCCTGTCAGTCTGCTCCTCTGCTTATCATAAAATGATCCCCACCTCTCTAGCTTGGGACCGAAGAAGGTGGGGAACAGAGAAACTTCTTTACCAGTGGAGCGAGTGATTGAAGTCTCTCCTCATTCTGCTTCCACCACTCCAAAGGCAAGCTCTTTCTGTCAATGACAGGCTCTGTGAGGTAACGCACCAACTCAATTTCAAAACTTCACTGGACTGCCCTCTTGACTTCCAAGGATTCTAGTGTAGAGGCTGTCCACCAGACTGGGTGGCTGATCTACCAGGACTCTTAGCATCTGGATCTGGCTCCTTCTCTTCACTAGTCCCTTCTGCTGTGGCTCTGGGATTTGGTTTCTTAGTAGGTCAGATTTCTCCTTCAGCCACTCTTTTGCTTTCTCTCGTGCTGTTCCTGAGGTGAAGGCATTAGCTCTTGTAACGTGGATCCAGGACAGTTGCCAGCACCAGGCACTTGGTCTCCGCAGCCTTGGAGAACCACCTTGTCAGACTGTCCAACATGGTCTTCCGTAAAGTTGAGATGCCTTGAGTAGAAAAAACCTCCTGCTGCAGCATCAGCACCAACACACTGGGGATGATGCACGCGGCTGTAGAGTTGGAGTGGCACATCTCCAGTCTCACCTCCTCCATAGGAGCCAGTCTCAATTAGGTTAGAGACAATGTCCCACTGTGCAGCAGACAAACTGCTGATGTGTCCGTATTCACCTGCATACACATTCAGTGCACGCCACTGTTCAAACATCCTCTGCAACATGTGTAGTGTTGAGTTCCAGCGAGTTTGAACTGCTTGGATGATGCTGTGTTTCGGAAGGCCAAGCTCTTCCTGAATGACCCTCAGACTCTGTTTGGCCAGTACAGAGTGGTCACAGCTCTTCAACATGGCAATAATGTCTAGCACAGCTCTCTGACTGGATAGGCCATCATTGATTACAAGCTGTAGGGTGTGTGCACTGCAGCTGAAGTCTGGAAGCTCTGCCAGTCTCATACCTTTTACCATGTTTGCTCCACTGTCCCTGAGGATCAGCACTACACGTTCTGTGTGGATTTCCCAGTATTCCAACTTGGTCAAAAACATCTTTCTGATGTAGTTTCCTGTGTGTGATCCAGTCATAGTCTTGACATTCAGGACAACCTGCTTTCTTGTCCAGACATTGTCAATGAAAATGTCCAGTAAGACTCATCAGGGATTCTGTAGTGCCTGACCAGCAGTCAGTTGTGAATGCCATGTGTGGAGCATCCACTGGTGCCACCAGATTCTTCACAACTCTTTCATGTGTTTTATCTAGCATTTCTGTGGAGGTAGAATTCTTCATCTTTGATCCTGTACCGGGGTTCAGCAAGAGTAATCAGCCACTGAAAACCAACATCAAACACTACTGTGAATGGCTGGTTGTCAGTGGCAATCATCTCAACAATTGCTTCATCCATCTTCTTGGCCCTTGGGTCTTTTGTCTTGCCATTTTGTTTGTTTATTCAAAAGTTGTAATATTGTAGCCTGCGATGTCTGTGACGTGTCTATCACCTTTTCCTTGTGAAGAATTTGTGTTTGCTTTTTTCATCACTGCTTCCTCATGAGCTTTTGGATGGGTGTTCTTAAGGTGATTCAACAGGTTGGTGGTATTTTTTGACCTACATCTTTCTCACAAATAAGACACCTTGCTTTCCCCTGGTGCCAATTCAATGTAATAGTCCCAACACTGGTGCTCTGCTTTTCTCTGCCGTCTGTATGATTATATTAAGTTTACACACACCTCTCTGAAGTGACAAGGAAACTGAAGAGTCTGCTTAGGAGACACAAATACTCTCAACTGTTTGAATAATAAAACTATAGTTTAAGTTACCTGTGATGAATGTTGAAAACAAAAACGAATTTCTATATGCACAAAATCCTATTTTAATAATGGGCATGGTAAGAATTGACTACCAGTGCAACTCATAATTCCCACGACACCTTCCAGCAAAATCTGAAAAGCGGTTCCTTCATTCATTTATTCCATAGGATATTTTTTAGATTCACTTCAAATAAGGTCTGTGTTTCGTGTAGGCTTACACCACCTTGCCAATTTGATAACTGTGTAGATATCCATAGGACAAGGTAACTCTGATCAATATTGGCTAAATATAAGAGAAGATATATTCTTTTTTGTAGAGTGGATTTATGAAAATATGTTACCTTATATTTGTGAGATTTACACGGTCATCAACACGCTGAGGTGGTTTAAGCCTGCACGAAACAGACCTTATTTGAAGTAGATCAAGACATTCCCTACAGAAGAGATAAACGGTAAAATAACGAAGGAACCCCTTTCAAGTTCAGCTGCAAGTTATTATAGGAATTATGACGTGTCAACTATTTCTCTCTACCATTTGTATTTCATGTACCTTTGACTATTGGATGTGCTTATAGGCACTTTAGTATTGCCAGCCTAATCTCGGGAGTTGATAGGCTTGAAGTCATAAACAGCGCTGTGCTTCAAGCATTGCTAAGAGCTGCTGGCAAACGCACTAAAGTGCTGTTTGAATGAATGCTTACGAGCCTGCTGCTGCCTACCACCGCTCAATCAGACTGCTCTATCAAATCATAGACTTAATTATAATATACTAAACACACAGAAATACGAGCCTTAGGTCATTACTATGGTCAAATCCGGAAACTACCATTTAGAAAACAAAACGTTAATTCTTTCAGTGTATTACGGAAGCGTTCTGTATGTTATCGAACGGGTGGCAACCCTAAATCTAAATATTGCTGTTACATTGCACAACCTTCAATGTTATGTCATAAGTATGTAAAGTTCTAGCAAATTAATTACGGTCTTCGTTAGGAAGAAATGGTCTTCACACAGTTCACAACGAGCCAGGCGGCCCAAACTGCTGCATATACCCTGACTCTGCTGGCACTGAACGCAAGAGAAGTGACACAATTTCCCTAGTTAATATTGCCTGCTAACATGAATCTTTTAACTAAATATGCAGGTTTAAAATAATATATTTATGTGTATTGATTTTAAGAAAAGGTATTGATGTTGATGGTTAGGTACATTAGTGCAACGATTGTGTTTTTTCCACGGATGCTCTTTTGTGAAATCAGCACCCATTTGGCAAAGTTGAAGTAGGCTGTGATTCGATGATAAACTAACAGGCACCACAGTGATTATACGCAACGCAGGACAAGCTAGTTAACCTAGTAATAACATCAACCATGTGTAGTTAAACTAGTGATTATGTGAAGATTGATTGTGTTTTAATATAGTTAAGTTTAACTTCTTATGGCTGCAGGGGCAGTATTGAGTAGCTTGGACGAAAGGTGCCCAGAGTAAATGGCCTGCTCCTCAGTCCCAGTTACTAATATATGCATAGTATTATTAGTATTGGATAGGAAACACTCTAAAGTTTCTAAAACTGATTGAATTATGTCTATGAGTATAACGGAACTCATATGGCAGGCAAAAACCTGAGAAAAAAAATCCAAACAGGGAGTGGAAATTCTGAGGCTGGTCGAGTTTCAACCAAGATCCCATTGAAATCACAGCGAGATATGAATGAGTATTCACTTCCTACGGCTTCCACTAGATGTCAACAGTCTGTAGAACTTTGTCTGATGACTCTACTGTGAAGGGGAGCCGAATGAGAGGAGAATTAGTCACCATTGCCATGAGGTGAACATTCTTTGACCACGCGCGTTCACATGAGAGGCAGCTCCGTTCCATCGCTCATCTGAAGTCAATGTAATTGTGCATGTGTCTGCTCAAACGGTCAGAAACAGACTCCATGAGGGTGGTATGAGGGCCCGACGTCCACAGGTGGGGGTTGTGCTTACAGCCCAACACCGTGCAGGACGTTTGGCATTTGCCAGAGCACACCAAGATTGGCAAATTCGCCACTGGCGCCCTGTGCTCTTCACAGGTGAAAGCAGGTTCACACTGAGCACATGAGCACATGTGACAGACGTGACAGAGTCTGGAGACGCCGTGGAGAACATTCTGCTGCCTGCAACATCCTCCAGCATGACCGGTTTGGCGGTGGGTCAGTCATGGTGTGGGGTGGCATTTCTTTGGGGTGCCGCACAGCCCTACATGTGCTCGCCAGAGGTAGCCTGATTGCCATTAGGTATGGAGATGAGATCCTCAGACCCCTTGTGGGATCATATGATCATATCTGACACATGCACATTTGTGGCCTGCTGGAGGTCATTTTGCAGGGCTCTGGCAGTGCTCCTCCTTGCACAAAGGCGGAGGTAGCGGTCCTGCTGCTGGGTTGTTGCCCTCCTACGGCCTCCTCCACGTCTCCTGATGTACTGGCCTGTCTCCTGGTAGCGCCTCCATGCTCTGGACACTACGCTGACAGACACAGCAAACCTTCTTGCCACAGCTCGCATTGATGTGCCATCCTGGATGAGCTGCACTACCTGAGCCACTTGTGTGGGTTGTAGACTCCGTCTCATGCTACCACTGGAGTGAAAGCACCGCCAGCATTCAAAAGTGACCAAAACATCAGCCAGGAAGCATAGGAACTGAGAAGTGGTCTGTGGTCACCACCTGCAGAACCACTCCTTTATTGGGGGTGTCTTGCTAATTGCCTATAATTTCCACCTTTTGTCTATTCCATTTGCACAACAGCATGTGAAATTTATTGTCAATCAGTGTTGCTTCCTAAGTGGACAGTTTGATTTCACAGAAGTGTGATTGACTTGGAGTTACATTGTGTTGTTTAAGTGTTCCCTTTATTTTTTGGAGCAGTGTATGTAAAACATGTATCTTTCAAAGTTTATGATGAGTCTTTCTCTTATTTGACGTGGCTCTCTGCAATTTCTCCGGATATTTTGGAGGCATTTCTGAACATGGCGCCAATGTAAACCGAGATTTGCGGATATAAATATGCACATTATCGAACAAAACATAAATGTATTGTGTAACATGATGTCCTATGAGTGTCAGCTGATGAAGATCATCAAAGGTTAGTGATTCATTTTATCTCTATTTCTGCTTTTTGTGACTACTATCTTTTGCTGGGAAAATGGCTGTGTTTTTCTGTGGCTATGTACTGAGCTAACATAATCGTTTGGTGTGCTTTCACCGTAAATCCTTTTTGAAATCAGACATGTTGGCTGGATTCACAACATGTGTAGCTTTAATTTGGTGTCTTTCATGTGTGATTTCATGAAAGATTTGATTTTTATATTAAAATATTTGAATTTGGCGCGCTACATTTTTTCTGCCATTTGGCCAAGTGGGACGCTACCGTCCCACATATCCTAGAGAAGTTAAGAGGCATTAGAAGACAAAAATGTATGTTACCAATTGAATAACATCTATTGCAGGATAAATCACTGTTAAAGTTTACATACTTGGTCATATATGGATGTTACATTTTACTTTATGGGTTGGTTATGAAGGCTTCTTCTAACCCATCGCTTTCTACTACATATAATAACATTAATATATATAATTTAGGTAAAGATATAATTGAATTAAGTCCAAAAATGGATGTAGCAACTACAGATTGTCCCTTTAAGTCTATCAAAAGTCTGCAAATTAGGCCTATTGATCATTTTTTCCCTTATCGGCATGAATTAGATTGAGCAATAAAAGCCCCACTTCTATTCCACAGGCAGCGATCTGCTGTTGCAAGAGCACATTTTCCACTGGTTTCACAAACAATGTTTGATTGGCAGCTCAAACTTCTTGAATTCAACCATTATTGAGTTCAAATACACATTGAAATATGTGAACAGCCATCCACAACAACCACAATCCGTGAGGCTCAAATAGCTAAATGACAGCAGCAGCAGGATTCACATCAATGCGCTATGTAGATATGAATAATAAGTGATATCCGTATCGCCATAGACTACACCACTGCGGTCATCCTTACCTACCTAAGGTATTATTCAAGTTGGATAATCTTTGGATGCCGACAGCAGTCGCACCATTGAAAGACATAGCTTGGACTGTAGCCTACACATTTGGCAGTGGTCTCTGACTTGTGGTCAGACTCACTCAGGTGGAACAAACTTAAAAACTTGCGCCTTTTTTCAATGCCTATTAGAGAAATGTCAAACATTTTGTTACCCAAACATCCTTTCTGAATTTAAAAGTAATCCTCGATGTAATTCTCTAGTTTTTCAAAAGTATCTGTAATCTGATAACAATATTTTAGCTGGTAAAGGATTAGTTACCGGCTTTCGCAAACCCTTACTTCCCAACTCTGATGTCACCTATGTGCTTAAATAGCGAATGGAGTACGCTTTACCCGTGGTTCATTTTCATGCCAGCCAGGTAGGCTATACTCCTGCTGTAAAGAGAAGCAATGTGCTTAATATTTGGAAAGTTAAGAAATAAATATAGTAGGTATAGTCTATAGAAAGCTGATGGGATCCTCGTTTTAATAGAGGTCATCATTGTTTTCTATCGCAATTGCATAGCCTATCGAAATGTTGCGCCACATGAGCTCATGGGCTCTCGTGAAGTATTTGATTAGATTTTCGATTACATTTGTATTGATGTCAGAGTGATTAAATGCTCAATAGAGTGCTGAGTACCAGGCAGTTAACAAGATTGGTTGGCTACTAATGACCATCAGCAGCATCAGAGCTTGGAGAAGCCTAACTACCGTGACTAAACGGTCACATGGAATTTGACTGCCATGACTCGTTACCGCCGATGTGGCGGTAATACGGTCCCCGTAACAGCCCTACTCATTACCTCTTTCTGTGAATGCCTGGTTCCCTCGGTCTTGAATATGGCTGAATAGCTCACCTCCATCCATACTAAAATGGAGAGAGAAAACATTGAATAACATAGGGTAAATGTGTGTGTGTGTGTGTGTGTGTGTGTGTGTGTGTGTGTGTGTGTGTGTCACCCACCACTCCATGACGATGAGCAGGCACTTCCTGCTTTGGTAGAGGTTTTCGTAGACGTCCATGATGCGTACGATGTGAGAACATGGCGACGCCCTCCAGTGGAGCTCTACCTCCCGACGAGCTTTCGCACAATCCTGCAGCATCTGAAGAGAGGGGGCGGAGTAGATGAGAAGAGAGAAGAGTAAGGAGGGAATCAGAGGCTAAATCGGATCTTCATGGCTTCCTTTCCTCCTCTCCTTACCACCATTAAAATCAAATCAAACTTTATTTATCACATGCACCGAATACAGTTCAAGAAGATTACCACTGATATCAAAGAGAACAGGTTTAAATAAAAGTGAAGGAAATATGATGGAAGACTGAGAGACAATTACCTGCATGAGGGATTTTTAGGCCAATGAGGTAAACCACACAGAGCAAGCTGCTGACTAACATGTCTTTCAAAAGGTTACGGTGTCTAGTGCAGCCTACTTTCTCCGCTATTGATAGTACATCAGGCCAGGGGTCTCAAACATATGCAGTGTCTAACTTGTCATTGTTTCTGAATTAGAAAAACAATGCAGAAGATTTTCCATCCTCAGTTCACTCCAAGTTCAGAGGCCTCAAACCACGACAGAGCAAAAGCCATCCAGAGGCAGTCACTTCCCTGATTTTGACATTCAGATCTGATTACGGCAGCCTCAGACACATCATAATACAATTTCCCTCCTTCCCAGATGGAACAAGCCTAATGGGACCTAATGAAATTACTCACCAATTTGGGAGTTCAAGAACAATACCACACAAAAGACCAAGCTGGTTGAAAAAATAAAGGCTTAACACTTGGCCTGCCTGGCGTGTGCCTAGTAAGCAAACACATATTGACAATCAATCCACCGCATCCGCCAAATGGTGGCCTTCCGGAATGGAAGGTGGCCGAGCTACAGCGGTGTTTGTGAGACCATGAGACATCCCGACAATCTGTAGTGTTCGAACGGTTTTGCCCAAGATCCACTCTGGAAAGATGAGACTCGTGAATGTGATGGTGTTCTCAGTTTAACTCTACGACACCCACAAGTGTCAGGGGATTCGTCTGAAGTCGGTACCGCCAATCTGCCCACTTCTGTCTGTAGCATCCGAACAGTTTAGGCTACACACTAATATGACCACTCTATGGAAAGGTGAGACTCAGGAAAACGTACAAATAATAAAATCGCCAAAAAAAGAACCATCGTCTCACTGTCAACTGCGTTTATTTTCAGCAAACTAATCATCTGTAAATATTTATATGAAAATAAGATTCAACAGACAAACTGAACAAGTTCCACATACATGTGACTAACAGAAACAGAACAAAGGGGGAGTCCAAATCAAAAGTAACAGTATCTCGTGTGGCCACCAGATGCATTAAGTACTGCAGTGCATTTCCTCCTCATGGACTGCACCACATTTGCCAGTTCTTGCTGTGAGATGTTACCCCACCCTTCCACCAAGGCACCTGCAAGGTCCTGGACATTTCCGGGGGGAATGGCCCAAGTCCTCACCCTCCGATCCAACGGTCCCCTAAGTGCACAATGGGATTGAGATCTGGGCTCTTCGCTGGCCATGGCAGAACACTGACATTCCTGTCTTGCAGGAAATCACACAGAGAACGAGCAGTATGGCTGGTGGCATTATCATGCTGGAGGGTCATGTCAGGATGAGCCTGCAGGAAGGGTACCACGAGGGATGAGGATGTCTTCCCTGTAACGCACAGTGTTGAGCTTGCCTGCAATGACAACAAGCTCAGTCTGATGATGCTGTGACACCGCCCCAGAACATGACGGACCCTACACCTCCAAATCGATCCCGCTCCAGAGTACAGGCCTCGGTGTAATGCTCATTCCTTCGACGATAACCGCGAATAAGACCATCACTGGTGAGACAAAACCGCGACTCGCTTGACAAAAGCACTTTTTGCCAGTCCTGTCTGGTCCAGCGACGGTAGGTTTGTGCCCATAGGCGACATTGTTGCGGTGATGTCTGGTGAGGACCTGCCTTCCAACAGGCCACAAGCCCTCAGTCCAGCCTCTCTCAGCCTATTGCAGACAGTCTGAGCACTGATGGAGGGATTGTGCGTTCCTGGTGTAACTCGGGCAGTTGTTGTTGCCATCCAGTACCTGTCCCGCAGGTGTGATGTTCGGGTGTACTGATACTGTGCAGCTGTTGTTACATGTAGTCTGCCACTGTGAGGACGATCAGCTGTCCGTCCTGTCTCCCTGTAGCAGTGTCTTAGGTGTCTCACAGTACGGACATTGCAATTTATTGCCCTGGCCACATGTGCAGTCCTCATGCCTCCTTGCAGCATGCCTAAGGCACGTTCACGCAGATGAGCAGGGACCATGGGTATCTTTCTTTTGGTGTTTTTCAGACTGAGTAGAAAGGCCTCTTTAGTGTCCTAAGTTTTCATAACTGTGACCTTAATTGCCTACCGTCTGTAAGCGGTTAGTGTCTTAACAACCGTTCCACAGGTGCTTGTTCATTAATTGTTTATGGTTCATTGAACAAGCATGGGAAACAGTCTGATCTAAATCGCAAGTCAAACCACAATTGGAACATTTGGATAAAAATAAGGCCTTGATTATTTGCCCATATCATGCAGCCCTACGTGGCAGTGTGTCAATTATCTCAAATGAATGCAGAAATTGCAGGAAATTATTTTTGGTTGAATTTGAATTGAACAGTATAAAACAGAATGGAGAAAGACCCATTGAAATCCCTTAGAATGTATGTGTTGCCTCCATAGGGTCACGCACTACTCATGAAGCAAAGGAGGGGTTTGTACCTGTCTCGGTATAGAGAATAACAATGGTCCAACCTATTTTTTCACGCGGGTGAAGCAAGAGATGTGTTGGTGGAATTTAGGGAGAATTTTCCTAAAACGTCCTTTGTTAAAGTACAACGAATACAGCCTCGGGATATGCTGTTTTCAATTTGTTCAAAGTCCCGTGTAATTCCTTGAGTGCCAGCGTGGTGATGGATTGTGGGGCACTGTACACAGACGTGATACAAACAGCTGTGAATTGTCTCAGGAGATAATGGGGTCAGCATTTGCTTGTGAAGCATTCCAGGTCAGGGGAACAGAAACGCTTAAGGGTTTGTACATTCCTACCGCCACACCATGAGTTGTTGATCATGAAACGACAGTAGCAGATGACCCAAAAGTGGTTTGAGACTACTATGATTTCCCATTGCAGTCGATTAAAATTGTAGCAATTCTGGTAACACTTAATAATTCATAAACAAACTTAATTTCAGTAAAAACACGACAACTAATTGGTACGTTTACTTTTACGAATTTCCATTATTGTCCCTCCTCAATATCTTAAAGATACAGTGCATTCGGAAAGTATTCAGACCACTTTCCCGTTTCCACATTTATAGTCTTATTCTAAAATGGATTAAATAAAATAAAAAGTCCTCAATCTACACACAATACTCCATAATGATAAAACGAACAGGTTTCTAGAACTGTTTGCTAATTTATAAAAAATGATTTAGAGCTGTCCTCCCGGTCAAACTGAGCAATCGGGGGAGAAGGGTCTTCGGCAGGGAGGTGACCAAGTACTAGATGTCGACCATACCGATACTGATTATTGGAGACCAAAAAAAGCAGATACCGATTAATCGGACGATTTAAAAAAAAAAATGATTTATAATAATGACAATTACAACAATACTGAATGAACACTTATTTTAACTTAATATAATACATCAATAAAAATCAATTTAGCCTCAAATAATTAATGAAACATGTTCAATTTGGTTTAAATAATGCAAAAACAAAGTGTTGGAGAAGAAAGTAAAAGTGTAATATGCTCCATGTAAAAAAGCTAACATTTAAGTTCCTTGCTCAGAACATGAGAACATATGAAAGCTGTTGGTTCCTTTTAACATGAGACTTCAATATTCCCAGCTAAGAAGTTTTAGATTGCCTAATCTCGGGAGTTGATAGGCTTGAAGTCATAAACAGCGCAATGCTTGAAGCACAGTGAAGAGCTGCTGGCAAAACGCACGAAAGTGCTGTTTGAATGAATGCTTACGAGCCTACCATCGCTCAGTCAGACTGCTCTATAAAATCTCTGCGTGCAATGAACGCAAGAGAAGTGACAATATTAACCAGGTGAAATTGTGCCTGCTAACCTGGATAACCTTTAGCTAAATATGCAGGTTTAAAAATATATACTTCTGTGTATTGATTTTAAGAAAGGTATTGATGTTTATGGTTAGGTACACATTGGAGCAACGACAGTCCTTTTCCCGTGAATGCGCACCACATCGATTATATGCAACGCAGGACACGCTAGTAATATCATCAACCATGTGTAGTTAACTTGTGATTATGATTGATTGATTGTTTTTTATAAAGATAAGTTTAATGCTAGCTAGCAACTTACCTTGGCTTCTTACTGCATTCGCGTAACAGGCAGGCTCCTCGTGGAGTGCAATGAGAGGCAGGTGGTTAGAGCGTTGGACTAGTTAACTGTAAGGTTGCAAGATTGAATCCCCGAGCTGACAAGGTAAAAATCTGTCGTTCTGCCCCTGAACAAGGCAGTTAACCCACCGTTCCTAGGCCGTCATTGAAAATAAGAATGTGTTCTTAACTGACTTGACTAGTTAAATAAAGGTGTAAAAAAAAATACAAAATATATATATATTTTTTTTTTAATGTATCGGACAAATCGGTGTCCAAAAATACCGATTTCTGATATGAAAACTTGAAATCGGCCCTAATTAATCGGCCATTCCGATAAATCGGTCGACCTCTACCAAGTACCCGATCGTCCTCTGTGTAGATGGGAGAACCTTCTCTGCAGCACTCCACCAATCAGGCCTTTATGGTAGAGTGCCAGACTGAAGCCACTCCTCAGTAAAAGGCACATGACAGTCGCTTGGAGATTGCCAAAAGGCAGCTAAAGGACTATCAGACCATGAGAAACAAGATTCTCTGGTCTGAGGAAACCAAGACTGAACTCTGGCCTGAATACCAAGAGTCACGTCTGGAAGAATGAAGCCGAGTACAGAAAGATCCTTGATGAAAACCTGCTCCAGAGTGCTCAGGACCTCAGACTGGGGCGATGGTTTACCTTCCAACAGGAATACAACCTGAAAATAGCTGTGCAGCGACACTCCCAATCCAACCTGACAGAGCTTGAGAGGATCTGCAGAGAAGAATGGGAGAAACTCCCCAAATACAGGTGTGCCAAGCTTGTAGCGTCAAACTCAAGAAAAAACAAGGATATAATCGCTGCCAAAGGTGCTTCAACAAAGTACTGAGTAAAGGGTCTGAATACTTATGTAAATGTAATATTTCTAAAAACCTACTTTTGCCTTGTCAATATGGGGTATTGTGTGAAGATTTAATACATTTGGAATAAGGCTGTAACATAACAACATTTGAAAAAAGTCAAGGGGTTTGAATACTTAATGAATGCACTGTATGTGGGTTTTTGGTAACGGAATTACAAGGCACAAGGCAATGTTTCTTAAACTTAGAGAAGGCAAATAATTTCTACCAAACTAAATATAAAAGTGCTGATTTTAGGGTCTGAACTTCAATATTGTGTTTTTAGATATTTAGCTTTTAAAAGAGACTTTCTGGTAGATGTCCAAAATCCCTTTTCCATCTGACCAGAAATCAAACTCTTTGCTTATTCCTAATTGTTAGGAGGGCAAATGGTAATAAAATGTATATATGCTTTCATTTCAACAACTAAAAATATATAGACTCTTCGCTTTCATTTGACACCCAATTTGACATGCTCCCATGAACGTCACGTTGGTGCTCATCGGTACTTTACATGGAAATACCCAACACACACAGAGACAGATAAGAGATTCTCCTCGTTAAAGTATTGCATACATTTGGAAATAGCCAGTACAGTTGACTCCTGATATCACCTCAATGTAAATAGTCCTATATGCACTAAACCAAACATGCAGAAATCCAGAGCAAGTAAAAAGTAGGCCAACTGAATTTGAACAGGGGAACGGAACTGGTGTGAATAAAAAGCACGTAATCCATGTCGGAGGTTTAAGGCGCAAGGTGTCAGCGATGTTGCGTCCTCCTGACCCGGCTTACTGCGTGTAGCCTACCCACTTCCACGTCAACAAACAGCTGCCACTACCATTGCCTCAGCATGACACACACGTGTCTATGGACCACCGAAGCATTGTCACGAGAGCAGGATGTGATCGTCACAACTTTTATCAGGGAGAACGCTACTAGCCCAGTCAGTTTTAATGACAAAATGATTCGGAATTACAATTTGATTCAGATTTTACCCTATAAAAAAAATGTATGCCAAACAAAAAAAGATTGATTTCAAAAAGTTTAACAAACCACACAAACTCTATGCACAATGACTTCTTTGTACAATTTAGACAGACAAGTTCACAAAAACACATCTACTGGATGAACTGTCCAAATGGAAAGTTTGATAACAGAATTACAGTAAAATCTCCTTCAGGTTTTATGCGACCACGTTTTCCAAAAACTCTTAAATATCTGTGGCCGGCAGCCACACAGCCCGGGATCGAGCCCGGATCTGTAATGATGCCTCGAGCACTGCAATGTAGTGCCTTAGACCGCTGCGCAACTTGGGAGGCTCTCGGTCATATTTTTTAAGACCTTTGAAAACTGAAAAAGACCATTTATATAAATGAATGTAATACTTCAAAGGACCCGCGGACACTGACAGTAGTTGAGTAGAGTTCAGTACAGTACAATACATTATACAGTACTGTTCTATACTCTACCTTTCTTTACTGTCCTGTACTCTACTTTCTTTACTGTATTGTGGGGTGGGAAAACATTTTCAGTGTAAACTTAAATGACTAAAACCAGATATAAAGTATGCAGAAAGTACTGTAGAGTACAGTATAACGTCCTGTATTGAACTCTTCTCTACAACTGTTAGGGTGTCCACGGGTCCTTAGAAGTATTACATTCATTTATCTAAATGAAATGCCTTAAAAGTAATCTCAAGGGAGAGGTTCGGTATGAAATACACTCCCTTCTAGATGTGCTGGGTGGTACCACCTCAAGGCTTACTATAAAAGCAGGTGACAGCACGCCTTATTTGGCAATGGTCCTGGTAAATGGAGTGTGCCAATATATTTTGCATGATGTTTCCTTGACAAGACAACTGCCGTTACACAAATTTCAAAAAGCAGTAAGGCACATTTCCGTACTTTTGTGTAAAAAAAAAAATATGTTTTTAATTAGGCGGATAGCCAGGTGCACAAATGAAGCATTTGTGTTTAGTGAGTCCGCCAGATCAGAGGCAGTAGGGATGACCAGGGATGTTCTCTTGATAAGTGTGTGAATTGGACCATTTTCCTGTCAAAATGTAACGAGCACATTTGGGTGTCAGGGATAATGTATGGAGTAAAAAGTACATTATTTTCTTTAGAAATGTAGCAAAGTAAAAGTTGCCAAAAATCGAAATAGTAAAGTACAGATACCCCAAAAAACTACTTCAGTAGTACTTGAAAGTATTTTTACACCACTGGTCCACGTTTCAAAAAATTGTTTTGCGTGCAATGGGGGGTATTCAAACTTACAGCGCAAGTGGAAATAGATGTCAGGAACTTGGTGCCTTACCCCTGTGAGCCGACTGTCCTCGGCCCGGTTTCCCAAAAGCATTTTAAGGCCAAGTTCATTGTTAGGCCGTCATTGTAAATAAAAAAATTTGTTCTTAACTGACTTGCCTAGTTAAATCAAAAATACAAATATCGTTAGAACCTTCGTAGGAGCCTCGTTAAAATATGCGAGCTGTTTACTAAAACCAATGTTATTAACGCTGCACTTAAAACGCTCATATTCTAACACCAGCCTCAGAGCACTCCTAGAACAGCCACGTTGCTAGAAGTTGCTGGAAGCATTTTGCCCTCCCGCATCACTTTATAAAGAGAAGATCTCTGCTAAACATAGAAGAATAACAGTGATATCTGCCTCGCCAGGAGCTGATCTGTCGTCAGTATTTCGGAATAATTCTTAATGTTATGGTAATATTTGAAAGGAGAAAGCTGACCAGAGAGCACCGCTGCTCTTTTGATCCTATCAGTATCGACACGTGCCTCAACGACACACTTAGCAAAAGCATCTTTGGCCGTTGTAAGAAAGATACATCATTAAAAAACACTTGTAAGCCTAAATTTCATCGCTATTGGGAAACCGGGCCCAGAGCCGTATTTGCTCACGATGCACATAATTGAATTATCAGAGTGCCAGTGTACTTCTGGTAAAAAATACTTTAGAGAAAGTGTTGTGATCAGGTACAACTACGTTACCCACCCCCAAAATGAATACTTATGAGCAATTCCCCAACACCCAACACTTCTGACCTAAACACTTTTTTTTTTAAATTTGAAGTGGTTGGCTGAAATTAGGGTTAAGATTTACCATTTAATACCGGAACATTGTCTCTGCGGCCTCGACATCCGTGCCATTGGACACGCCCACTACCCTCCTCCCCCCACGCGACCTTTGCCACCGCTGCTGGGGGGGGGGGGGGGGAAATCATAGGGGAAACACTAACTGTACTGTGTTGTCCAAATGTGTGAATCAGAAGTCTACGATTGGTTCAGATTTGGTCAGGCCAAGGCGGTCTGACAATTAACTACTTTCAATGCCCATGGACGTATGGTGTCAGTCGGTGCTCAACAGGTGAGGATACTTGTTACAGTAAATTGAAAGAGGGTAGGTTGTAGGCATCGTGGTAGGCGTCAGTAAGAGCCGGGAGAGTTGACATTAACTGGAGAGAGAGAGAGAGGGGAGACAGAGCGAGAGCGGCAGAGAGAGGAGAGTAAGGGGTTGTCCAGACGGTCAAAGCAAGACTGTGAAAACAAACAGATGACAGACAGTTATTAGCTGAACATAACAGTATGCCAGTGGAAGGGAGGACAGTAGCAGGTGACCCAACTGTGGATTGTGACTACTATGATTTCCCCATTGTAGCCAATTCTGATTTGGTAACAGAATTACGAGTTTAAATCACTTAAGAATTCATAAAAACAAAAACAACAAATAGACTACACCTTCTTTTATTACCCCATAGGGCAGTGTTTCTGCCTGCGAGCCCCAGTGTTAGCCGGCAGGCAAAGATCATTGAAAACTTCCCCTGATAGTTCCTCCGTCTGCTCCTCTGGGATCTATTATCAGCCCTGACGCACGTGTACCCCTCCTCCTTGATATTGGCAGTCTACCTTTACTTGTCACATCTGATAACTTTCATTATCCTCCCTCTTCATGGAGAGAAAATAGTTTTTTCTATTTTTGGTAGAGGAATTACAAGACTTCAACTTATAGAAGGCAAATAAAAATCGAAAAATTTGTAAAAAAGTGTTGATATTAGTTTGTAGGGGTCTTTACATCAACATTGTGTTTTGTCATATTTTATATAACTCTTAAGAATTCCTGATTTAGTCGAGAAAACAAATACTTTGCATATTCATCATTTTTGGAATGGGAAATGGTTGAAAAATGTATTCAAGAAAGTACATTATTCAGACCACTTGACATTTTCCACATTCTACTACGTTACATTTGCCTTATTCTTAAATGGGTAAAAAAATATATTTACAAAAACTCTTCAATACACAAACACCCCATAATGAAAGAGCAAAGAGGTTGACATTTTTGCAAATGTATATATATATATAAAAAAGAATACTGAAATGTCATATTTAAATACAGTTGAAGTTGGAAGTTTACATACACCTTAGACAAATACATTTAAACTCAGTTTTTCACAATTCCTGACATTTAATCCTAGTAAAAGTTCCCTGTCTTAGGTCAGGATCATCACTTTATTTTAAGAATGTAAAAATGTCAGAATAATAGAAGAGAGAATAATTTATTTCAGCTTTTCTTTCTTTCATCACATTCCCAGTGGGTCAGAAGTTTACATACACACAGAATATTGGAATTTTCACGCTTTTTCAGTTCTGCCCACACATTTTCTATAGGATTGAGGTCAGGGCTTTGTGATGGCCACTCCAATACCTTGACTGTTGTCCTTAAGCCATTTTGCCACAACTTTGGAAGTATGCTTAGGGTCATTGGCCATTTGGAAGACCCAAGCTTTAACTTTCTGAATGATGTCTTGAGATGTTGCTTCAATATATCCACATAATTTTCCTCCCTCATGATGCCATCTATTTTGTGAAGTGTACCAGTCCCTCCTGCAGCAAAGCACCCCACAACATGATGCTGACACTCCCATGCTTCACGGTTGGGATGCTGTCCTTCGGATTGCAAACCTCCCCCTTTTTCCTCCAAACATAACGATGGTCATTATGGCCAAACAGTTATATTTTTGTTTCATCAGACCAGAGGACATTTCTCCAAAAAGTATGATCTTTGTCCCCATGTGCAGTTGCGAACCGTAGTCTTGCTTTTTTAATGGCGGTTTTCGAACGGTGGCTTCTTCCTTGCTGAAAGGCCTTTCATGTTTTGTCGATATAGGACTCATTTTACTGTGGATATAGATACTTATGTACCCGTTTCCTCCAGCATCTTCACAAAGTCTTTTGCATGGTTCTGGGACTGATTTGCACTTTTCAAATCCAAAGTTTGTTCATCAGTAAATCTCAGAATGCGTCTCCTTCCTGAGCGGTATGATGGCTGCGTGGTCCCATGGTGTTTATACTTGCGTACTATTGTTTGTACAGATGAACGCGGTACCTTCAGGTGTTTGGAAATTGCTCCCAAGGATGAAACAGAATTGTGGAGGTCTACAAAAAAAAATTCTGAGGTCTTGGATGATTTCTTTTGATTTTCCCATGATGTCAAGCAAAGAGGCACTGCGTTTGAAGGTAGGCCTTGAAATACATCCACAGGTACACCTCCAATTGACTCAAATGATGTCAATTAGCCTATCAGAAGCTTCTAAAGCCATGACTTCATTTTCTGGAATTTTCCAAGCTGTTTAAAAGGCACAGTCAACTTAGTGTATGTAAACTTCTGTCCCACTGGAATTGTGATACAGTGAATTATAAGTGAAATAATCTGTCTGTAAACAATTGTTGGAAAAATTACTTGTGGCATGCACAAAGTAGATGTCCTAACCAACTTGCCAAAACTATAGTTTGTTAACAAGACATTTGTGGAGTGGTTGAAAAACGAGTTTTAATGACACCAACCTAAGTGTATGTAAACTTCTGACTTCAACTGTATGTATTCAGACCCATTACTCAGTACTTTGTTGAATAACATTTGGCAGAAATTACAGCCTCAAGTTTCTTCCCTTCCCCTACAAGTTTGGCACACCTGTATTTTTGGAGTTTCTCCCATTCTTCTCTGCAGATCCTCTGTCAGCTTGGATGGGGAACATCCCTGCACAGCTATTTTTCAGGTCTCTGCAGAGATGTTTGATCGGGTTCAAGTCCGGGCTTTGGCTGGGCAGCTCTAAGACATTCAGAGACTTGTCCAGAAGCCACTTTTGCGTTGTCTTGGCTGTGTGCTTGGGGTTGTTGTCCTGATGGAAGGTGAACCTTCGCCCCAGTCTGATGTCCTGAGCACTCTGGAGCTCAAGGATCTCTTTGTACTTTTCCCTGTTCATCTTTTCCCTTGATCCCGACTAGTCTCCCAGTTCCTGCAGCATGATGCTGCCATCACCATGCTTCACCATAGGGATGGTGCCAGGTTTCCTCCAGACGTGACACTAGGCATTCCAGTCTAAAGAGTTCAATCTGGTTTCTTCAAACCAGACAATTTTGTTTCTCATGGTCAGAGAGTCTTTAGGTGCCTTTTGGCCAACTCCAAGCGGGCTGTCATGTGCCTTTTACTGAAAAGTGGCTTCCGTCTGGCCACTCTACCATAAAGGCCTGATTGGTGGAGTAATGCAGAGATGGTTGTCCTTCTGGAAGGTTTACCCATCTCCACAGAGGAACTCTGGAGCTCTGTCTCAGTGACCATCGGGATCTTGGTCACCTCCCTGACCAAGACCCTTCTCTCCCAGTTTCTCAATTGGAGTCTTAGTGGTTCCAAACTTCTTCCATTTAAGAATGATGGAGGCCACTTTGTTCTTGGGGTTCTTCAATGCTGCAGAAATGTTTTCGTACCCTTCCTCAGATCTACGCACCGACACAATCCTGTCTCTGAACTCTACTGACAAATCCTTTGACATAATGGCTTGGTTTTTCTCTGACATGCACTGTGGGACCTTTATATAGACAGGTGTGTGCCGTTCCAAATAATATCCAATCGATTGAATTTACCACAGGTGGACTCCAAGTTGTAGAAACATCAAGGATGATCAATGGAAACAGGATGCACCTGAGCTCAATTGAGTCTCATATCAAAGGGTCTGAATACTTATGTACGTAAGACATTTCTGTTTTTAAATGTTTAATAAATTTGCCAAAATTTGCTTTGACATTATGGGGTAGTGTGTGTAGATGGATGACAAAATGAATCCTTACATTTTAGAATTAGGCTGTAACGTAACAAAATGTGGAAAAAGTTAAATGGTCTGAATACTTTCCGAATGCACTGTACAATTGCACAATAATATATTTATGGATTTAAGGTATTGTTCTCTATTCAACCCACCCACCCTCCCTTCATCCACACGATATTTAATGACCCTAAAACAGTCCACTCCGCTTATATAAACCACAGGGGCTGTGGATTATGAGTCAACACGCGCATCACAATTAGGTAGTATTCTGGTATTCCGGTTTGCTGATGGCAGAAGATTTCATCATGAATCATAAATTCCTGCTAATTCATTCAGGCAAAAACAGGAAGGAATATTTTCCTCACAGACAGGCTAGCCATTGGCAGATATATGGGGAAAAATCTTCCCTCTGTATACCGACAAGAATTTGCAGCTAGGGAAGAATCTGCTCTACTCACGCAAAACCCCCTGAAAGGACACCTTTGGGAAGGGAAATGTTGGTCTTATTTCCAGTACAACAGAATTTCAGACACACACACGGCCGACTAATCATACAGTACAACCCTGAAGAGCCCAGTCAGCCCAGCTTGTTGATAGAGGACTTGGCTACAGTGCATACAGATGAGGCCAGGCTCGTAGACAAACCTCTATCCAGAGTGGGAAAGGCCATCTAAGATCATGGTCCGTCATTCCAGGGAGGTCTCTGCTGGTTTGTGCAGAGTAAATGTACCCGTCACTGGATACCTTCGCTGCCCAATAAATGCTGATAATATCAGAGTGGAGCATGGTGCTGTAGGACTCCAGACCAAATAATCCCCAGTCCGCTCTGGCCTCTCGTGCTAGGCTACTTTTAGACAAAGGCATGTCCCTATCGTTCTCCTCCAGCTAAAAGTATTAGCATGGGCCAAGCAGTGGAGGAAAAGACAGCAGGGATGGGGTCATTAATGGCAAACCTGTCATCTTCAGATCGTAAATTACCTTGACTTACAGTAGAGTACGCAAATGCTGTACAGTGAACACCATTCTCTCCATCCCTGTTAGGCCAAATAGTATTTGCCTGGCCCAGGCAGAGGAGGAAATGATAAGGATGGGGTGTAGACTATAAGCCTAAAAGAAAAGCTCTCCTTTTCAAAGAATTTGGAAGCAGTAGAAAGGAAGGATTTGTGAGGTTACAAAGAAATTCTAAAGTTGACTCCGTATTTGAAGATGACCTGAGAAAGAGATCTAAATATCTAGCCTCATATGACTGTGGGAAAAGAAGTATGACATCTGTTGTTGTATAATTCCTCCTAAAGGCAATGTGTAAAATGCACTGGATCAACAAACCACTGATCAATGAAGCCCATCTACTGTATATAAGCTTACAGAGCCAAAGCCACGGACACAATATAGCATTACAAGCTGCTAGAGGGTGATCGATGAGTAAGGGATAAACGGTGACGTCCTGTATATTTCCTTGGAAAATATGGACGACACAGCACCTCGTCCCTTTGCGGAGTTCATTTTTCCAAGGTAATGTACAGAACGGAGGCGTTTATCCTGCTTATACCACAGTTGGCAAATAAAACAATACTAAAGCACAGTAGGAAAGAAACGTACATTGATATTTTCATTCTATAAGCAAAATCATACTTCCTCATGTTTTGGTTGCTAGAGACGCGACCCAGTTTGTTCGATTAGTTCTAGATTTATGGATGCGACCCAGTTGTTCGTTCTATATGTTCCGTTGCCATGCTCGCGGGCAACATTTTTATCCCTTGCTTAATAGCTAACTACGTCTAAAAACAGTAACGACCACTGCAGCCAGAATAACAGCATAGTAGCTGCATTTTCTATTGACATTCATTTGGATACATCAATAAAAATGACATAACTAGAAAAGTTTGCCTTATCATCAGGACACGGAACACTGTTCCTTACGAGGAGATCACATTGCATATCAAACATTAGGCTAGAAGCTAGCTAAATACTTTGTTACTAACAAACCTATCAATATGACAACTGAATGTTTTTAAATCTGTTGCTGATTTTTTTAAATAAATAATAATACATTTTAAAAAATTGAAACGAATCGATGGTCAAAACTAGAAACGTGGGAGGATGACAGCTTAGTGCCACTTGCGTCATGACTGCAACAGTAGGGACTGGAGAAATTCATGTTCATCATTAGATGCCCCCAAAACAAAATGTCTCTCCAAAAACAAAATCAGCTAGCTAGCTTAGTTTTGCATTTTTGGTACTGCATTTACAATGTATCCATTTTCCGTTTGTGTGGTTATTGGTTTAGCTTTCTGTAACAAGTACGGTCTGCATGTGTAGGTGCATATTGTTTCAAGATTGCAAGGTATCCTGATTTATTTTCCAACTGTCCATTATCTGGTTTTAATGCCCATTCTAGAATGCCCTTCTAGCCCATAAGAAATGAGTAATCAACAATGCTGTGGTATAGGGCTGGGCGGTATACCGTATTTTATGATATACCGGTATTGATGCAGGGACCGGTTTGGGTTTTTACTTTACCTTCTATACCGGTATTTTAATGTTTGGTTTGTTAAACGTGATACCCCATGTGCAATGTCAATTTTTATAGTTTACTTTGCTACTTGAGTCATCTCTCTCCGCGCCACTTTCCACACAGACCTAGCCACGCCCCCTGTCACTCAAGGAGCGCATTTGATATGCCTCAACCACGAGACACATTCTTTCAGTCTGCCTGGTCAATGCAGTACATGCAACAATGTTCATGACAACAATGCTGTTTTCACTTTGCTTCTTAATATAAATCCACTGGCAATCTATAATGAAACTATTTGTTTGTGTTTCTTACATCAGCAACCAGGTAGTTTGTCTTTTCTTAGAAAGTTGCCCTAAATCTTGTGAGACGCTAATTGTTAGCGCTAATTGCTAATGCTAATAAATGTACTGAGTAAGAGCAAACGTAGCTAGCTAATACAGCCTGACAATACCAGATGGTGTAGACCTAAATCAGCATGTTGTTTGTGCAACAGTATATTCTAAATCAAAGAGGAATATGCAAAGAAAGAATATGTAAGCTACATGAAGTAGATAAGAGAAAACATGCAATGTAGCCAAACGCTTAAAGGGTCCCCTAGGAAACACTTATCAACACTTCAGTTCCTACCCTGTCACAATAACTCCTCCCTCCCTGGCATTTTAATCTGTCATCATCTCAAACACTGTATTCAATGTGCCCACTATTATATTCTAACTGTAGAATTAGAATAGTAATTATATTTCCATGATTCAAACAGTTTTGCTCTAATTCGAAAGTCAAAATCGCAAATACAACATTTGGCTAAAAATAAGTCCTAGATTATTTGCCCATATCGTGCAGCCCTACATGGCAGTGTGGAAATTACCTAAATTGAGCAGTGGTGTAAAGTCCTTAAGTAAAAATACTTTCAAGTACTACTTAAGTCGTTTTGTTCTTCGTATCTGTACTTTACTTTAATTGACAACTTTTACTTCACTACATTCCTAAAGAAAACACTGTACTTTTTACTCTATACATTTTCTCTGACACCTAAAAGTACTCGGTTACATTTTGAATGCTTAGCAGGACAGGAAAATGGCCAAATTCACACACTTGTCAAGAGAACATCCCTGATAATCTACTGCCTCTGATCTGGAGGACTCACTAAACACAAATGGTTTGTTTGTAAATTATGTCTGAGTGTGCCCCTGGCTATCCATACATTTAAAAAATTTAAGAAAATGGTGCCATCTGGTTTGCTTAATATAAGGAATTTGAAAATGTTTTATACTTTTACTTTTGATACTTAAGTACATTTCATAAATTACATTTACTTTTGACACTTAAGTATATTTAAAGCTAAATACTTTTATACTTTTACTCAAGTAGTATTTTACTGGGCGACTTTCACTTTTACTTGAGTAATTTTCTATTAAAGTATCTTTACTTTTACTCAAGTATGACACCTGGGTACTTTTTCAACCACTGCAACTGAGTGTAGGAAACACAGAAATTATGAAAGTGCTGAAATTGTTTTGGTTGAAGTTGAATTGAACAGTATAAACCAATCAGAATGGAGAAAAACTCATTGAAATCACTTAAAATGTATGTGCTGCCACCCTAGGATCACTCACTACTCAAAAAGCAAATGTAGAACTTTTATTATTCAAAAACTAAATACAGTCCTTAAAAAAAAAAAATTATACCGTGATATAATATTTTGGCCATATCGCCCAGCCCTACTGTGGTATAAATGCATATACACATCATCTTCACACTCATCTCCACTTCAAAGTCAAGCTGTGCTCAGCATCCCAAAGCTGAAACCCTGGTCCCCCAAATAGAGCAGGTGTCCAGGAGGAGGACACATGCATTAGGGCTGACTAATAGATCCCAGAGGAGCAGACTGAGGAACTCTCAGGGGAAGTGATCCATTTTCAATGACACTGGGGCTTGCAGGCAGAAACACTGCCCTGAGGAGTAATGAAAGGAAGAAGAGTGTGTGTCTGTGAGATCAGAGGAAGAGTGTGTGAGGTGAAAGGAGACAGGAGGGGGTGGGGGTGGGATGCTGTTATTGGTTAAGGCTTATCTGAGAGATCTGTTAAGACTCATTGCTTTCATTTTTCTGAGTATTTAAAAAAACAATGTCAGAATAGGTGCAGAAGATCCCTAAATGCAGACATATTCAAACAAGATCAGAAAGTTTACCCATTTTAAAATGAGAGGATAGGCTGACCGTAATGCAATCAAAAAAGCAATGATTTGCTCTATCGACAACCCTGATGGTTAGATATGAATCATAGGATTTATAGTGTAGAGTCAGGGCCTCAGAGAGAAAGTGGCACCCACAAGAGACTAACTGGGTATCGGTGGGACTCTCATCTGCGCTCTTATGAGTAAACAGATTTCTTACCCCAATTAAAAAAAAAAACAGAAACCTATTGTGCTTCAAATCATCCATATCACACAGTACTAAATAGAGCCATGACTATATGGAACTCGATTCCACGTCAAGTAACTGACGCAAGCAGTAAAATCTGATTTAAAAAAATAATAATAATAATAAAAAAACTTATGGAACAGCGGGGACGAAGCAAAACAGCAGCCAATGCGGATCCATAATAAATACAAGTACAAATCACATTGAAAGCATTATATGGTAACAGAGTTGCAAGTGAGATTTATTAACTTATTCAACTTCCAGTCTGGAAATGGAATGTGCTTTGAAAAGTGTGGGTATGTCTTAAGGAATTAATTCGCGTTTTTGCTGTCAAAATAAAATTTCGCCCACTGCACATGGAAGTGCACTACCATAATTGATCATTCATCAGTGGGATGGTAAAAATACTCATACTCGATTCTGTTTACAAATATGCAAGGCTATAGAAGCACCATTCCTCAAAATGTAAAATGGTTCCCCTTTCTTGACCACTTTAGACAGTTTCACTTGGTAGTCTCAAATAAAAAGAATAAAAACATTGTTTCAAGTCGAGTGATACACAAAACACATTTACCTTCAGAGCGCATTTATCTCCACTTCCTTTTTGGAATATTTCCAATACTTTCCCATTGATTCCCATACCAAGGACTTGATTTGTAACTTTGTAGTCGTCAGTTATGGCATTCTTTTTTATCTGAAGAGGGTTGTGGGGTTTGACGAAAAACGGAGCAGAGTTCAGATTTGGCACTTGCTGTTGTTGCTGGTTCGGAAACGCCGGTTGGTTCTGGTTTTGAGGATTCGACAACATTTTTCTGATTTGGTTTGAGAGCGCGGGTTCACGGATAACAATTCTAATTTCTCCGCCGTGAAATCCTCAGTTAAGATGGAAACAGTGGCTTCCTTAATGGTTCGCTAATGCTAGCTACCTACCTGCTGATGTGTGGTTGCACTAGCATGCTAACGATCTAGCAATATCTCACAGTGCTACAGTCAACAGTAGCCTTAAAATAACTTTAGATAGATAGCCAACGAGCTAGCTAGCTAACCTACTTGCTTATGAACCGTCGCGTGATATTCATATCTAGCAAAGTTATATCAACTTATCTGGCGGCGAAGCTAGCTGGCTAAGTTGACTCGTTCACTGCCACCTGCATTAAAGTCACCACCAGAGAAAGGAGGAGGGGTTATTTTTTCGTGAAGCGGACACCACAGATAGAACAATGAGAGACATTTCACTGGATGTATCAATATGAAGCATCCGCTTGGCGTTTCCACTCTCTACCACATATGGTAGTGAGAGGAATGGTAGTGAGAGGAAGCTCAGCGGCCGGCAGTGGGAGAACTTGAAAGGAGTTTGGAGTTTGGCCTAGATTCTGCAAATCTTCTCATCGTTTAAACACTTGATCTCAATCCAATATTATTTTCCCAAAACTAGAATATGTTATGAACAGAGTGGACTAAGTGTTGTCAACTTTACCCTTTGACAAAGTTTTACAAAATCACGTTGTCTAGGTGTGCAAAGGCGAATTTAGTTATTTCACACGCGTAGTGCATAGGCCAATAGGATCTCGCTAGCTCGTGCTTGGCTCTGCCCACCTCGTTTGTTCTGCCCACTATGACTCATCTGTTCCAGTTGGAAACGTGGTCTCTTGTTTTAGTTATAAGAAATCTTTGCAGACGCTTTCCTTTCATTGACAAGATGTTATCGTGTCTTATCATGTCTTATCATGTCTTTGTCGCTTCTCTGTCTTTACAGGGTAGCTCCCCCTGCAAAAAAAATCCTCTGACTTCAGTATCGAATGGGCCAGACGTCACGACTTCGCAGTTGTTGATTTTCCCCCGACCCTCGCTTCCCATGACCTCACACTTGTAGCTCGAGGCTCGAATCATGGATTGGCAGTAATCAGAGTGCGGTCTCTGGACATGGTGGGCAAATTATCTAATTTCCCCAATAACAAAAACACATGTTGGTAGAGATAAAAGTAATACTTCTTCCAATATTTTAAACATGGGAAGATTGATCTTGGCTGAGCAAAGACCAGACAACAGATCTAATGGTAGTGATCAATGGTGCATGATCAACACATGAGGTATTATCACCACTGACCCACACAGTTGAGTGTATCTTTATTGTTAAAAAAAAACAATATAGGTTTAATCCCGTTCCTGTCTGCACAGTAAATTTCCCAGTGGGAGAATAAAGTTTGACATTACATTTTGACCTGACTTGATTGTACAGTGCAATCAATGTACAGTATGTCCCTCAGAGGCCTTTTTTTATACTCTCTCTCTCTCTCTCTCTCTCTCTCTCTCTCTCTCTCTCTCTCTCTCTCTCTCTCTCTCTCTCTCTCTCTCTCTCAATTCAATGGATTTATTGGCATGGGAAACATATGTTAACATTGCCAAAGCAAGTGAGTAGAAAATAAACAATACAAATTTGCAGTAAACATTACACTCACAGAAGTTCCAAAAGAATAAAGACATTTCAAATGTCATATTATGTATACATACAGTGTTGCAAACAGTGAAAGTACAAAAGGGAAAATAAATAAACATAAATATGGGTTGTATTTACAATGGTGTTTGCTCTTCACTGGTTTCCCTTTTCTTGTGGCAACAGGTCACACATTTTGCTGCTGTGATGGCACACTGGGGTATTTCACCCAGTAGATATGGGAGTTTATCACTGTGGTATTTCACCCAGAGTTTCTCAACTTGGATGTGTTTTCATATGCTTTGTGGATCTGTGTAATCTCAGGGAATGTGTCTTTACTATTGTCATACATTTGGCAGGAGGTTAGGAAGTGCAGCTCAGTTTCAACCTCATTTTGTGGGCAGTGTGCACATAGCCTGTCTTCTCTTGAGAGCCAAGTCTTCCTACGGTGGCCTCTCTCAATAGCAAGACTATGCTCACTGAGTCTGTACATAGTCACAGATTGTTTTTCATTTGGGGTCAGTCACAGTGGCCACTGTGTACTCTCTGTTTAGGGCCAAGTAGCATTCTAGTGTTCATTCAGATCAGGGACCCATGATGTAATCCCGTTACCATAATTATGTTACGAGGTGTAAATCCACTTCACTTACTGTAGTTGAAAAACCAAGAGATGTCATGTCAAGGTGTTATGTCATAGCTGACACCCGTCTTTCTGCAGATATATTTTAAACTAAATTCGGAGCCGAGATTTGTCGCAAAACAAATTGAGGGAGATTTTTCGGTAATTCTATTACCAAACTTTGCATCTGCACAGTTCTTCCAGTAAATGTTTTTGGACAAATTTAACATTTTGAAAACAATACATTTTAAAGTGAAAAAAACGGAGTCGCCGTGTAATTCCGTTACTATGGAATTGCCCTAATGCAAGTCAATAAAGTCCTTATCATCCTCGTTGGTCAGCTAACATCCCAATGGACCCAGGTTTCCTGATTTAAATATCACAATACAATTCCCTAACCGTGTCAAAGTTTTCCCCAAACACACTTGGAAACTTACGTTTGGTGTCAATTATCATATAAGGGTGATATTGAGAGCTTCAAGTTCCTTGGTGTCCACATCACCAATGAACTGTCATGGTCCAAACACACCAAGAGAGTCGTGAAGAGGGCACGACGGTGTCTATTCCCCCTCAGGAGACTGAAAAGATTTGGCATGGGTCCTCAGACGCTCAAAACGTTCTACAGCTGCACCATCGAGAGCATCCTGACTGGTTTCATCACCGCCTAGTATGGCTACTGCTAACCTCCGACTGCAAGGTACTACAGAGGGTAGTGTGTACGGCCCAGTACATCCCTGGGGCCAAGCTTCCTGCCATCCAGGACCTCTATACCAGGCAGTGTCAGAGGAAGGCCATAAAAATTGCCAAAGACTCCAGCCACCCTAGTCATTCACTGTTCTCTACTACCGCACTGCAAGCGGTATCAGATCGCCAAGTCTAGGTCCCCCTGCTGCTGCTCTCTGTTTATTGTCAATACATGGTCACCTTATCTCTACCTACATGTAGATATTATCTCGACTGACCAGTGCCCCCGCGCATTTACTCTGTGTGTGGGTGCCCCTTGTGTATAGCCTCATTGCTCTTATTTTATTGTTGCTTTTGAATTATTTGTTATTTTTCTATTTTATTTTTTACTTATTTATTGTTTATTTCAGTTTATTTTGTAAATAGTTTAACATATATTTTTTCTTAAATAATTGTTGGTTAAGGGCTTGTAAGTAAGCATTTCACTGTAAGATCTACACCTGTTGTATTAGGCGCATGTGACAAATACAATTTGATGCACTTTAAGAATTTCATATATATGTACACATACACACAGTTGAAGTCGGAAGTTTACATACACTTAGGTTGAAGTCATTAAAACTCGTTTATCAACCACGACACAGATGTCTTGTTAACAAACTATAGTTTTGGCAAGTCGGTGAGCACATCTACTTTGTGCATGACACAAGTAATTTTTCAAACAATTGTTTACAGACAGATTATTTAACTGATAATTCACTGTATCACAATTCCAGTGGGTGAGAAGTTTACATACACTAAGTTGACTGTGCCTTTAAACAGCTTTGAAAATTCCAGAAAATGAAGTCATGGCTTCAGAAGCTTCTGGTAGGCTAAACAATAGTACGCAAGTATAAACACCATGGGACCACGCAGCCGTAATACCGCTCAGAAAGGAGACACGCTCTGTCTCCTAGAGATGAACGTACTTTGGTGCGAAAAGTGCAAATCAATCCCAGAAGAACAGCAAAGGACTTTGTGAAGATGCTGGAGGAAACAAGTACAAAAGTATCTATATCCACAGCAAAACGAGTCCTATATTGAAATAACCTGAAAGGCCGCTCAGCAAGGAAGAAGCCACTGCTCCAAAATTGCCATAAAAAATCCAGACTACTGTTTGCAACTGCACATGAGGACAAAGATCGTACTCTTTCGAGAAATGTCCTCTGGTCTGATGAAACGAAAATAGAACTGTTTGGCCATAATGACCATCGTTATGTTTGGAGGAAAAATGGGGAGACTTGCAAGCCGAAGAACACCATCCCAACCATGAAGCACGGGGGCGGCAGCATCATGTTGTGGGGGTGCTTTTCTGCAGGAGGGACAGGTACACTTCACAAAATAGATGGCATCATGAGGGAAGAAAATTATGTGGATATATTGAAGCAACATCTCAAGACATCAGTCAGGAAGTTAAAGCTTGGTCACAAATGGGTCTTCCAAATGAACAATAACCCCAAGCATATTTCAAAGTTGTGGCAAAATAGCTTAAGGACAACAAAGTCAAGTTATTGGAGTGGCCATCACAAATCCCTGACCTCAATCCTATAGAAAATGTGTGGGCAGAACTGAAAAAGCGTGTGCGAGCAAGGAGGCCTACAAACTTGACTCAGTTACACCAGCTCTGTCAGGAGGAATGGGCCAAAATTCCCCCAATTTATTGTGGGAAGGTTGTGGAAGGCTACCCAAAATGTTTGACCCAAGTTAAACAATTGAATGGCAATGCTACCAAATACTAATTTAGTGTATGTAAACTTCTGACCCACTGGGAATGTGATGAAAAAAATAAAAGCTGATATAAATCACTCTCTCTACTATTATTCTGACATTTCACATTCTTAAAATAAAGTGGTGATCCTAACTGACTTAAGACAGGTAAATGTTTACTTGGATTAAATGTCAGGAATTGTGAATATATTTACAATTTCAACAGAAAAACTTTTCTCATTTTGTCAGGAACCATAAACTGGTATTGGTTGTGACCATTTTATTCGACAATACATGGATTTTACTCTGTTTGCCCAGAACACCTTCTACAGATGTATTCACATAAAACATAGAATTTTTGTTTAAAACTATATGAGAAACACAATGGGTTTTTGCATGATTTGGTTTATCTATCACATTAAGAAACAATTATTTTAATTCCTTAATCCATAAATATGGGCCTGTGCTGGCTGTGCAGGCTGTGCTTGTATTCCTGCACAGAGGCTACCGTCAAGAATTTAATTTATTGTATTTTTTTATATATAGTGCATTCGGAAAGAATTCAGACCCCTTCCCTTTAACCCCATTTTGTTACGTTCCAGCCTTATTCTAAAATTGATCAAATTTAATGATTTCCTCATCAATCTACACACAATACCCCACAATGACAAAGCAAAAACATGTTTCTAGTTTCTTTAGCAAATTTATAAAAAATTAAAAACAAATTCCTTATTTACATAAGTATTCAGACCCTTTTCTATGAGACTCGAAATAGAGCTCAGATGCATCCTGTTTCCATTCATCATCCTTGAGATGTTTCTACTACTTGATTGGAGTCCACCTGTGGTAAATTCAATAGATTGGACATGATTTGAAAAGGCACACACCTGTCTATGTAAGGTTCCACAGTTGACAGAGCATGTTAGAGCAAAAACCAAGCCACGAGGTCGAAGGATTTGTCCATAGAGCTCTGAGACAGGATTGTGCCGAGGCACTGATCTGGGGAAGGGTACCAACAAATTTCACAGCCGAGGCTGTGCAAGTAATCCTGTCGGTGGATGTTACTCCTTCACAGGACCCTGAGGCTGTGTAGGGATTTATTTTGGATAGTTAACTGTGTGGTTCAAGCCCTGAATGCTGATTGGCTGACAGTCGTATACCACGGGTATGATAAAGCATTTATTTTTATTGCTCTAATTACGTTGGTAACCAGTTTATAATAGCAATTCGGCAACTCGGGGGTTTGTGGTATATGGCCAATATACCACGGCTAAGGGCTGTATCCAGGCACTCTGCGTTGCGTCGTACATAAGAAAAAACGTTAACCGTTGAATATTGGCCATATACCACACCCCCTCGTGACAATTTGTTAAGTGGACTGATTGAAGTGGAATGGATTTAGTTAATTTTAGTGTTTAATTTTGTATGTCGTTTTTTTTAGTTTCTTATTAAAAACTCCGTCCAGCTGGTGGCGGTAATGCATTGATGCCAACCGCTGTTAAACCCCATCCTAGGAACAAACTAGCAGCAATGGCAGAGTCTTGTCGGACGTATTTTATGATGCACCAAAATGGACACGCTGTTTTCCATTTCTAGTGCTGTATTTTTATTTTTTTACGAATGAACTTGCGAAATGTGGGTTTGAACTTACTAAATATTTGAATACATCTCAGGAGTAAGAGCTTGAACTAACAACGGTAACGTATACGATGTTTTCGAAATCGTTCCGTGTCAAGTCCAACACAGTGATCAAAGGATCCGACAGGTGAGGAGAGTCCCTTGTTCCATTTGCCAGTTATAGACTGGCAGGGTAAAACCTTTTTAGGTTTATTTCTGTATATCACAGCAGGTATTTGTACTCGGTCAGCGGTTTCTACCTAGTTAAGTACAATACCATTGGAAATTAATGTTGACAGATTCCTAAAACTGAAGTTGAAAATTGTTTTGCTGCTTCCAGTTGAGACAACATTCAGATAAATAGCCCAATAGCACAGGTAACGTGTCCAAATCAATATCCAATATGCAGAAACAGTTCGTGATATTGAAGACTTAAAATGTACCATCTACACATACATGGGAATAAATAGTAACCGTATTACTTGTATTTATTAACTGCACACACACACACACCAAAACTGTCTACTGGTTTTGGTTTTAATACGTTCCAGTTGTCAATAGGAACAACATCCTCTATTCACTTCCCGATGAACAGTCACCCATTCAGTGTATACGTCAATACTATTCTCAGAGGCGAGAATTCACTGGTATTTACAGTGCATTCAGAGATTGATTCAGACCCCTTGACTTTTTCCACATGTTACATTACAGCCTTATTTCAAAATTGATTAAATTACATATTTTCCTCAATCTACACACAATACCCCCACAATGACAGAGAAAACCAGTTGAGACATTTCAGCAAATGTATTAAAAATAAACATACCTTATTTACGTAAGTATTCAGACCCTTTGCGATGAGACTTGAAATTGAGCTCAGGTGCATCCTGTTAACATTGATCATCCTTGAGATGTTTCTACAACTTGGAGTCCACCTGTGGCAAATTCCATTGCTTAGCCATGACTTGGAAAGGCACACCTGTCTATATATAAGGTCCCACAGTTGACAGTGCATGTCAGAGCAAAAACCACGACATGAGGTCAAAGGAATTGTCTGTAGAGCTCCGAGACAGGATTGTGTCGAGGCACAGATCTGGGGAAGGGTACCAAAACATTTCTGCTACATTGAAGTTCCCCAAGAACACAGTGACCTCCATCATTCTTAAATTGAAGAAGTTTGGAACCACCAAGACTCTTCCTAGAGCTGGCCGCTGGGCTAAACTGAACAATCGGGGGAGAAGGGTCTTGGGTCAGGGAGGTGACCACGAACCCGATGGTCACCCTGACAGAGCTCCAGAGTTCCTCTGTGGAGATGGAAGAACTTTCCCGAAGGACAACCATCTCTGCAGCACTCCACCAATCAGGCCTTTATGGTAGAGTGGCCAGATGGAAGCCACTCCTCAGTAAAAGGCACACGACATCCCACTTGGAGTTTGCCAAAAGGTACCTAAAGGACTCTCAGACCATAAGAAACAAGATTCTCTGGTCCGACAACTGTGATTGAACTCTTTGGCCTGAATGCCTAACGTCACGCCTGGAGGAAACCACGCATCATCCCTACAGTGAAGCATGGTGGTGGCAGCATCATGCAGTGGGCATGGGACTGGGAGACTAGTCGGGGTCAAGGGAAAGATAAATAGAGCAAAGTACAGAGAGCCTTGATGAAAACGTGATCCAGAGTGCTCGGAACCTCAGACTGGGGGGAAGTTTCACCTTACAACAGGACAACAACCCTAAGCACACAGCCAAGACAACGCAGGAGTGGCTTCGGACAAGTTTCCGAATATCCTTGAGTGGCCCAGCCAGAGCCCGGACTTGAACCCGATCGAATATCTCTGCATCGATGCTCCCCATCCAACTTGACAGATCTTCAGAGGATCTGCAGAGAAGCATGAGAGAGACTCCCCAAATACAGGTATGCCAAGCTTGTAGCGTCATACCCAAGAAGACTCGTGGCTGTAATCGCTGCCAACGTTGCTTCAACAAAGTACTTTGTAAAAGGTCTGAATACTTATGTAAATGTGATATTTTCAGTTTATTTTCAATGCATTTGCAGAAATGTCTATGAAATGTCATTATGGGGTATTGTGTGTAGATTGAGGACACTTATTTCATCCATTTTAGAATAAGGCTGTAATGTAATTAAATGTGGAAAAAGACAAGGGGTCTGAATACTTCACGGATGCAATGTATAGTCAATGGACAAATTGATTCTCAATTGCAGTACGTACGGTTCTTGAAACCTAAAGACCTCTACTTTTATATCACATCAAAATATACACTTACTGGACACTTTTTAACTGTTTTTAACACAATTGCAGCCGACAGTGTTTTTCAGTGACCACACGTTTGTGGCGTCAGTCTTCCGTTTACACACAGGTGTTTGGAGATGCAGAAATCTAATTAGCGCTGGTATGCCTGTCTTCCATCTCTTTTCTGTGAACAAGTGCTGTAACGTGGACATATGGTCGTGTGGTAACCCTATGAAGGTGTGTAGTAATTAAACATTTTGTATAAAAAAAATTCTCACTGATATAAGGAACACAATCTTTAATGTTTCCAAAACAGTACTGGAAGGGATGCCTGTTCACATTTAGAGAAAGCGTCGGGGCTCTTAACAAAAGTCCCCCATGAAATGCGTATTGAGCCCCCTTCATCAATAGACGCTAATGATAGTTAGCGTCTACGATTAGTGTAGATGGGTACCCATCTGCTATTATTAGCAACGCTGGAGTATTTACACTGCAGCGTTGCTCGCTATTGTATTGGGTTGCACAAAAACTATCGGTGGGAAGCCTGAAGTTAAATCAAATTCCAACTTACTGTGCCGGTAGCCCGAAGGCCGGCAGATTGCGACAAAGCGACAAAATATCACCATCTGCCAGCCTTTGGGCTACAGAAGATTATTGCATACATCTAGGTTTTGGATATATGACCTGTTCCATTTCCTACTCCACAACTAAGATGCAGGTGGTGGTTGTAATTCAGTTATTATAGGCTTGTGGAAATGAAAGCATAACATTTCCTGAAAACTATTTCAGATAATATTTCATATCACCTCTCACCTTTAGGAGGAAGCTGAAAGCTGACTTATCCACAGCCTTTCCCTCTCTGTCTGTGGAGGAACTATCCGAGTTGGTCCCAAACAAGGAGGAGCTGAATGTGGTGAAGATTTATGCCCACAAGGGAGATGCAGTGACCCTCTACGTGCTTCATAAGAACCCAGTGTTCTTTGAGCTGGAGAAATGCCTCTATCCCACAGGTAGGGTTACAGTCAAGTGGTAGAGGCACTGACCATATAATTCCGGGAAAAAAAGTGAATTCTTGACTGTACAGTGTGTCTTGTTGTTTTTCAGTGTATACGCTTTGGCATTATCCCCATGTCTTGCCAACATTCACAACTTGGCCTCCAGTGCTACAGAAGCTGGCTGGAGGGGCAGGTGAGGTCTTATGTAAAACCTGGACTAATATTAATCAATGTATCAGTCATTAACATGTATTCTGAAACTCTATCCTCCCTGCTCCTCCACAGATCTCATGCTGCCTGGAGTGGTGGTGCCTCTAAGTGGTCTCCCAGAGGTGAAGAAGGGGGACTGCTGTGCTGTTAAAGTTGTTAGCAACAGGTAGGGCTAAGCCATACATCCAGCAGGAAGTTGATCGACTAAAGCCGTTTTTGTGGTCACTAATTGGCTGTTACCGCTGTCTATAATGAACACGTTGACAATGGCAGGCTTCATATTCTTTCTCACAACGTCCTGGTTGTTTGTTTGTTTCCAGGGCTCCCATGGCAGTGGGCACTGCCACCATGTCCAGTGCTGAGATGAGGAGCTCGGGCATGAAGGGCAGAGGGGTGACAGTCCTCCACACCTACATGGACAGCCTGTGGTGAGTGCCTGGTCAACCTCAACACACACACTAAAGCATGGTCAGACGGTCAATTGCTATAACCCTGACATATTTGTTTGTCAATAGCTAGTTTTTCATCCAGTTGGGGACAGATTTTCATGTGAATATTCTAAAATCCACATAAAGAAAATGTGTATTTGGTGCGTTTCCACCCAACGAACGTGTTGGGTGATGACGTAGTGCAAACCAAAAAAAAATATATATATATACGTGATGACATAGTGCAAACAAAACTGTCTTTCTTGCTTAAGTTTTCATGTAACAAATAAAAACCTAAAGTTCCATCGCATTTTCAACTCTACCGATAGTTTTGTCACAAACTGTTGCATTGAATAGCCTCCTCTGGCCTTGGCATGTGTGCTCTAGCAGATACAGTGCGGGTAGGCTGGTCTACATGATGATATTATTATGGATAAGGGCGAGAAGAATGTTTTTATGTGTGAAATGGTACTCCAGCATCATTCAGCAGGTCACCAGGATACGACCATTGATATTTATTGGGAAAGGGTCATCAAGATCACAGTGCACTTTCACCACCCTGTGAAGTCTGTGGCCTAGTAAACTGTATGGTTTCCCCGAGTCATAGTCGGAGGACCACCACCATATAATCACGTGACTCCAAAGTCTACTTCGATATGATATCAATATTTGTGCATAAAGTCGTTTCCACCACCATTTATTGCATAATTAATTTTAGACACAAAAAGATCTCACCATGTCGAACGAACAGATTATCTGTCGACATTTACAAAATTGTAACGAAACTTCCTGTTTCCATCACAGCTGCCGTGATTTTAATTTTTATACGGTATGACTTTACTCGCATAAAAACTGTGGATGGAAACCTGGTTAGTGTTACACTTTCTTTCTTTTTTAGGGCATTTGGAGACAAGTCTGGTCCTCCCTCCATTCCTGATGTGGACACTGAGGGTGTCGAGGCAATGTATGGAGAAGAAGAGGAGGATGATGAGGCAACAGAGGGGGGTGAAGAGGAACCGTGTCCCAACTCTGATGGTGACAAGGCCACAGATGCCCCCTGTCCTGGTATCCAGGAGCTCAGCCTGGCTGACAGGGAGGAGGGGGAGCATGGGAAAGAGGAAGGAGAAGACCCGAGAAGCCCACAAGGTAGCTATTACTGCTCAACTGGAGATCCAGGGAGAGGAGAGTTTGGCATTTATTTAATGTGTCCATGTGTTTGGGTCTAAGGGAATTGAGAAGAGTTCTGGTTTTCTTTGCTCTAGTATTCTGTCAATATGTAATTCCATCACAATTACATTGTCCTTCATAAATCAAAATCCTTAAAACAGAGATTGATGGCAAACATATTTGATTTTAAGTGTCTTTCTTTGAAAGCAGTTATCTTATTGCATGAGTCATGAATTGACAAACAAAAAGAGACAATTACAGTATATATCACAAACTTGCATCTCAAACATAGTCCTCTCCTTACAGAGCAGATGGATGCCCTGCTACTGCAGTGTTTCCTCCAGGCGCTCAAGAGCAAAGTGAAGAAGTCAGAGCTCCCCCTGCTGACCAGTAGCTTCCTGCGCATCCACATGTTCTCCTGCTGGTAAACACTACTCGGGGACATTGAGTTTCCCACTAACATCAGTGCATAAGTGCAAAAGAGTTCTGTGCATCTGGCCTATCTCAAGTTAGGATTCTGCTTAAAAGAAGTAGCTTTGAATTGAACACTCATATGAATTGTTGTTTTTACAGTCCAAGTGGAAAGCAACTTGACATCAAGAAATCAAGCTATAAAAAGGTAACCCCTGTCTTAGAATAAGAGTGGACCTTGACTAAACTTATAAAATACATCTCATTTCATAATGCTATGATGTTTCTAATAAACTTGAATTTTGGAGACAGGATGGCAAAACCCAGACATTTTTAATTTGACTATCCATCAATGATCACTGAATTATCCTTTTAAATCCTAAATGTTTTGTCCCCAGTTATCCAAGTTCCTTCAGTGCATGCAGCAGCAGCACAGCCTGGTGAGGGTGAAGGAGCTGAGTAAAGGGGTGGAGAGCATTGTAGAGGTTGACTGGAAGAACCCAGAGTGAGTATAGCCTCTTCCACCTACGACATTTATGAAGGGGCTTGAGATTAGCAATAGTGAAGTGTTTTACTAGAGTCTTTTCTGCTGCATCTAGACTGCGCTCCTTCCGCACCCCAAAGGATCCTGGGATAGAGGAGGCCTCAGTGGAGGTGGGAGGAGCAGAGGGGGAGAAGCCCTACCATCCCCCTGAGATCACTACCCTCTACAGTGTGTCCTCTCGTCTGGAGCCTCTGTTTCAAGATGCCAAGAAGAGGTGAGTCTGGGTACATGCCTGCAAGCGTTAGTGTGTTTGTAGTCTTTAAAAAATAAAAAATATTTTTTTTTTTGTGTTATACTGACATGTATGTGCTCTCTCTCAAAGGAAAGGAACAGTTCTCCAACCATCGGAAGTGAGAGCAATCATCACAGATTATGTGAAGAGGAATGAGCTGGTGGATGAAAATAATAAAAAGTGAGATTGCGTGGATTCAAAGCGTTCACTTTCATTCGTTATTTGAGACATGATTTTATGATCTGAGACGTTCAATATCCAGTTGTTTGGGAGATGCACTGCCAGCGCAAATATGCCCCAAGAGAGTATCTTGTTCAAGGTGATAGCTATCCACAATCCTATATTAACACAGTCTGTGTGAACTCTCCACCAGTTATGTCATCATTAACCCGATCCTATGTGACTGCCTACTGGAGAAGTCAGAGTACCAGGAGGTGGAGGCACTCAAGTGGGATGACCTCTTCAGCAGGTAAACGGCTGTGGGTAGTGAAACATTGGCCTGAAGTCATGCTGCATCACTGGCCTTGGATTATGACTCAACACCACCATCTTGTGTCCACAGGACGCTATACAAAATGCAGCACTGCCACCAGCTGGTGTTCCCTGGCCAGCCACCCATAGTAAAGAAGGGCCACATTGAGCCCATAGACATCTCTGTGGCCTCCAGGGGCTCCAACAAGAAGGTACACCCATGACAACATGTTTACGAACTCATGTTTTAAAGCAACACTCCTCAATCTTTGTGATTTTAATCAAATATCCTTCCGTCCGTCCCTTTCTCCCTTCTCTTTAGGTGACAATGATAAAGAACCTGGAGGTGTATGGTCTGGACCCCATGGCTGTGTCAGTCGCCCTGCAGCACAGAGTCCAAGCCAGCTCAGCCCTGAACCCGGTCCCCGGCTCCAAGGACCGAGTCCTGGTCCAAATACAGGGAAACCAGGTCCAGCAAGTCTGCAAACTTCTACTAGGTTCGCAAATATGTCCTATTGGGAACCTCAGTCTTGTAATGTCTTGATTCCGGCTCTTGATTTTACAGGTGTTTATGTACATAATTTCTAAGGCTTTTTCACACTTTATTTTGCAGATAAGTATCAAATTCCCGGCAAGTACATCCAGGGACTAGACAACAAAGTTCCGAAGCCTGGGAGGAAGAAATAATAGAACTTCAATATTTCATCGACAAGTATGTATAGATGTGCAAAAAAGCCCAATAACAAATTGTTTATCATTCATGAAATAAAGGCTACTCCAGGATTTGGCTAAATTGGGTGTTATTAATGTTACGTGATGTCTGTTCAGTAAGAATACACTACACAGTTAGAATATGACCTGGCCAAGCATCACCTTCTGGGTCTATGGGTGGGGTTAACAATACCTGACATTGGGCCTTCTGTGACCATGGTTGCTTATGACAAAATGACCAAGTAATTAAAATATGACCGCCCTGTGTTCCGTAGAAACGGCGCTCATTAACGACACAATGCCCCGAATTTCTTTGACAGAATTACCAGGCTGAGAAAGTGAAGCAAGTCTCTGACTTGCATCCAGGCTAACATTGTGCTCTCTGTAGCCTTAAAATGAGGACACCCGTTTCATTGAATAGGCCTTATTATTGTACATATAACAAATTGGTAAGGAATGGGTTGATATTATTTTAGGATCTTTATTCATAAAAAAAAAAGAAATTATGCTGATATGAAGCAGAGATTTTGCCCTACATGTATCTGATGTGATAACAGTTACAGAACCAGTACTTCTAACAACCTACACTTTGTCAGAGAAGTTATTGCATTCTGTCTGTCACTATTGAATTGTGTGTGTGGACACTTACATGTAGCATCCCACACCGAGTCATTCAGTAGAAAATGTAGTCTAAGCAGATGTCTGCAAAATCAGTAGCTAAGCAGTAAATGTCATATTTACACTTTTGGAAGATTTTAATCATGGTAAAATACTGTGGTCGAGATGGAGCGTTGCACCAAAACCTGCCATCACATAGTTCTGTAATTGAGTCACTGGTGAATTTCCATCAGAGGCTTTACACAGAGGTGAAAAGTTATCAGATTAAATAGATATCTTATTATTATACATGATCAGATTAAATAGATGGCTTTGATTTCCTTAAAAAAAAAAAAAACATTTGTCATTAAAATGTATTGGTAATGTCCGTCCAAATGTGGTAGTTTAAAGCAAAACATGTATAGCCCATTTGAAAAAGAAAAATATTTTCATATTGAAGAATTGTATTAAAATTTGAGTCACAATATAAGCGCATTTAATACAATACTAACTAACATGTTTTAAATGCCTTTGGCCCAATTCTATACAGTATATTTCATATTTACAGTGCGTAGTGAAGTTCTACACCCCTTGCACAGTTCACATTTTGCGGCCTTTAAAATTAAATCTAAAACGGATTACATTTTATATTTTTCCTACCGATCTACGTTACATTCTCAAAGTGAAGGAAAATGTGAAAATGTTCCCAAAAAATATTTAAATGGAACAGCTGTCAATCATTTTGAATAAGATTCCACAAACCTTGCACAACTCTTAGGGTAACATACAGGTAATTGCCAAAATAAAATAAATACCAACATAAATTATGTTAATAGGGTGTTGGCCCACCATGAACTGCCAGAACAGCTTCAATGCGCCTCTGGATCTCTATTGTAGGGATGCGACGCCATACTTCCACAAAATGCTCTCAGGCCCTAAGCATGATGAGATTTTATTTGATTACTTAATTCAGGAACCACACCTGTGTTGAAGTTTTTGTCAATTGCTGTAGTTCAGTAAATTTGGTTGGGAATCATTGGACAGCAATATTCAAACATTGTCTCAGATTTGTTTAAGTAGCTTAAAGTCAAGACTGAGACTGGACCGTTCAGGAACACTCAACACCTCTTGGAAATGCATTCTGGTGTGTCTCTGGCATACAAATGTGTGTAATTGTCCTGCAGAAAACCTAATCCTGGGAGAGATTTTCAGAAGACTGAGTATGGTTTTCCTCTAAGTTTTTACCTGGGCTCTGCTCTGTTATTTATTTTGATCCTGACAAACTCCCCAGCTCGAAGTAAGCAATCACACAGCATCTGATGGAGACAAACAGGTCGAGTGGTGAGTGAGGTGAGCCCCTCTCCTCCATAAAGGGAGTCACTCGCCCGCCCAACTGGTCATTCTCGCCTGTCTTCCTTGCGGAAGTTGACTGCGTACACTAAAGCGCTTTTCAACTCGACTGGATTTCTGTTTTTCTTACTGAACCGTTCTCAGGAGAACCGTGAGGTTAACACTGCCAAATGTAGGACTTCAACTTGAAAGGTTTTGCTTAGAATAGAATTAATTTTCTACTCGTCAGTCTCCGTTTAGCTAGCATCACACGGCTTGCTATTGGTATTAGTTTAGTCATCTCCGCCGCAAGGCTTTAGCCAACCAGCTGCAAGGCTAGCTAACAAAGGACTAGCATTCGCCGCAAGGCAAGCTAACCGTACTAGTACTACACAGCAACGGTAGTGTTGCTAGCTCCTAACTCTCGCCTAGCTAGCTAGAAATGACACTAAAAAGATTAGCTCTTGCCGTAAGGCTTACCTAACGCGGGTAACTCGCCGGAAGGCTAGCTACCCCAAACTAGCTTTTTCACCCGCAAGTGAAAACTTGCTAACTCGCATTTAGGCTAGGGCTGGGCGGAATAAGAATATTTTTAAGATAAATACACAACAGAGGATGATAGGACTTTAAACTAGAGTACTAAATATAGTATACCTATTTACCTCCCCCTGATTTGCTTTGGAGTTTGTGGTTATTGAAGAAAAAAAAAATATATACCTGTATTCATTCATGGGCTGGTTTGGATTTTCATGTTTGATTTGTTTCCATAATTATTTAAATCTGTTTTTATAGCCAGCAAGAAACTGCTAAAAACTGAGAACTGTTGTACTTGCTAGCACAAGTCACCTTCGGGAGGGCAACCATGCCAAATAGATAGTTCTCAGTTGTCTTACTACCTCTAGTGGTGAAAGTAAGAACTGTATTTGAAGATAAATGCACGGCCCCCAAAAAATTATAGGCATACTAACACAAAAAAAATTGTGTAAATGATAACACATTGTAAAAATATAACTATGCAAATGGAAAACCATTGGTCGAGTACCATAGTTGGTCTACAAAAGAGGATTTTGATTCCTATGCAATGTTCTACAAATAAGACAACTGACAGTGAAGTATTGTCCTACTTATTTTTGGTTGAAGTTTGGTTGAACAGTATAAAGGAATCAGGATGGATAAAGCCCACATTAAAACCAATTAGAATTAAGTTGCCATCCTAGGGTCATGCACGTCCCTAAAAGCATACTTAGAACGTTTTATTATTCAGAAATGTCAAGTGAGAAATACTGTAATATGATATTTGGGCCATATCGCCCAGCCCTACGTTCACCGTATCGTGTTGACTAGACTGATCACCCTAGCTTCACAGCTCGACTGTCGAGAGACACATTTTGTTTGTTGAGAGACAAGGGAAGCCCACGCTTCTCTCCGGCTAGCAATATGCTAACTAGCTAGGCTAGTGCCATGAGCCCTGTGGTGGTCAGAGAGATAGCCGTGTGGCTCAACTTGTCTAGACTCTGTTTTTTCAAAGTATTTATAGAGCAAGTTGTGTTGTGCCTTTTTAAGTGTCAGAGTAATGGCCAGCTCGCTGTCAGGATCAAAATAAATATAATAGATGCAAAGGTAAAAAGTTAAAGGAAAGGTGTCGTAGTCTTCTCAAATACCTAACCCTGTGATAAAGTTGTATTTTTCAGCAGGACAATTACACATTTTAATGCTGAAGACAGACCAGTATGACTTTCCAAGAGGTGTTGAGGGTTCCTGAATGGTCCTGACATGAAAATATGCTTGAAAATCAGGGAAGGTTTGAAAACTGCCTTCCATCAATGATTCCCAAGAAAATATACTGAGCTTGAGCAATTTTGACAAACAATTGATATATAGTACACTTGGAAAGTTTTCAGACCCCTTGACTTTTACCACATTTTATTACTTTACAGCCTTATTCTAAAATTGATAATTCTTTTTTTTTTTTTTATTATCAATCTACACATAATAGCCCATAATAGAGCAAAACAGGTTTAGACATTTTAGCAAATTTATAAAAAATACAACTGAAATATCACATTTACATAAGAATTCAGACCCTTTGCTCAGTACTTTGTTGAAGCACCTTTGGCAGCGATTACAGCCTTTACTCTTCTTGGCTACAAGCTTGGCACACCTGTATTTGGGGAGTTTCTCCCATTCTTCTCTGCATATCCTCACAAGCTCTTTCAGGTTGGATGGGTACCGTCGCTGCACAGCTATTTGATCGCGTTCAAGTCCGGGCTCTGGCTGGGCCACTCAAGAACATCCAGAGACTTGTCCCGAAGCCACTCCTGTGTTGTCTTGGCTGTGTGCTTAGGGTCGTTGTCCTGTTGGAAGGTGAACCTTTGCCCCAGTCTGAGGTCTTAATCTGCTCCAGAGCACTTTTCATCAAGGATCTCTGTACTTTGCTCCGCTCATCTTTCCTTCCATCCTGACTCGTCTCCCAGTCCCTGCCGCTGAGAAACATCCCCACACCATGATGCTGCCACCACCGTGCTTCACTGTAGGGATGGTGCCAGGTTCCCTCCAGACGTGACTCTTGGCATTCAGGCCAAGAAGTTCGATTTTGGTTTCATCAGAAAAGAGAATCTTGTTTTTCAGTCCTTTTAGGTGCCTTTTGGCAAATTCCAAGCGAGCTGTCGTGCCTTTTATTGAGGAGTAGCTTCTGTCTGGCCACTCTACCATAGCGGCCTGATTGGTGGAGTGCTGCAGCGATAGTTGTCCTTCTGGAAGGTTCTCCCATCTCCACAGAGGAACTCTGGAGCTCTCTGAGTGACCATCGGGTTCTTGGTCTTCTCCCTGACCAAGGCCCTTCTCCCCTGAGTGCTCAGTTTGGCCGGGCGGCAAGCTCTAGGATGTGTCTGGTGGAGGCCACTGTGTTCTTCGGGACCTTCAATGCTGCAGAAATGTTTGGTACCTTTCCACTGATCTGTCTCAACACAATCCTGTCTCGGAGCTCTATGGACAATTTCCTTGAACCTCATGGCTTGGTTTTAGCTCTGACATGCACTGTCAACTGTGGGACCTTGTATAGACAGGTGTGTGCCTTTCCAAATCATGTCCAATCAATTGAATTTACCACAGGTGGACTCGAAGTTGTAGAAACAATTCAAGGATGATCAATGGAAACAGGATGCTCCTGAACTGGATTTTGAGTCTCTAGCAAAGGGTCTGAATACTTATGTAAATAAAGTATTTCTGTAACAAAAAATATATAAATGTGCAAAAATGTCTAAACCTGTTTTTGCCTTGTCATTATGGGGTATTGTGTGTAGATTGATCAGGAAAATATGTATTTAATACATTTTAGAATAAGGCTCTAATGTAACAAAATGTGAAAAAAGTTAAGGGGTCTGGATACTTTCCAAATGCACTGTATGCTCCAAAAGAGTTGTGAGAATCTTATTCAAAATTATTCACAGCTGCAATAGCTGCCAACACTGCTTCCACCAATTAACTCTGGGGTGTGAAAACAAGTCATTGCATTTTTTATTAGAACATTTTTCTATAATTTATTTGACTTAAATGTGGAGTAGATTGTATACGTTGGTAGAAAAAAAATGTAGTCACTTTCTAGATTTGCATTTTAATGCAGCAAAATGTGAAAGCTGAGCAGTACTAGACCAGACAACCTGGAAAAAGTTTTCAAGGTTGTTTTTTACAGGTTGTCATCCATGCTAGATCAAACAATTACGGGGTGGTGTGCAAACATGCTAAATTGCTGCTGAATGGAAATGTGGTTAGTTATGAAAATCCTGTGGTTGAAATTTCATCCTCTAAACAACAGTTAACATTGATTACTTTTTTTCCAAAGTCAATGTATTTTCCATGTACTTTCCACATCACAATGCGTTGACAAATACCCTTGATTCAACCATTTTGTGCCCAATACACAGAAAAGCATATTTTCCATCGTTTTACTCAAACCTGGGAATTAGCACACAAAAATACCTTCCTCTTAGAAAATCACTTCTCAATAATAAGAACTTTACCTTGTGAGGATCTGACATTCTGGGGGAACACGACCTGAACCTACCATCCTATAAGTAGTTTGTGCTGACTTCAAAATGGTGTGTTTAAGGTAGGCCGGCTCTGGCTCAACCTATTGATTTTGCCCGACAGCACAGTCGTTGATGTGGCACGCAGCCATTGGTTGAGGCATGCAACGTCTGAACAGGGGAGGTCGAACTCATTGGGTATGTTCGAGTTGTAAGGCTACTGAAGGCGACTATTGACCAAAGTCGTCAGGGGAGGTGCATCTGCGATAGGCGAAAGTCGGACACTGTCGTGGCTTTCCATCAGCAAGGCTCAGATCAATATGGTAGTGTGAACACAGCTGCCGTTATTAAATATAAAAACAACTCTTTCAAGCAGGCTTAAGCAAACAGCAGACAATGCTACCACTCCAAAATATTTGTTGACAAAACAATCAAGATAGCATTTCTTAATCCCAGGCACCTGTTTAGGAAATTAAAAATGCTACAGCCAGGAACAGAGCTCTCCCTTTCTTGTATATCTCTCCTTTTGTTTGCATTGTAACTGGGAACCTATTCAAGGAAATTAATTCTGACTGCAGGGGCAAACATTGCATATGTGTAATTCTGCTGTGAGCATTGACAGGGTGATGTCATCCTACTTTTACAGAGCAACAAAAAGGTGTGAAGTACACATTTAATTTGACCTTTATTTAACTAGGCAAGTCAATGAAGAAGAACATTCTTATTTACAATGACGGCCTAGGAACAGTGGTTTAACTGCCTTGTTCAGGGGCAGAACGACAGATTTTTACCTTGTCAGATCGGGGATTCGATCTAGCAACCTTTTGGTTACTGACCCAACGCTCTAACCACTAGGCTACCTGCCACCCCACACATACTACCCGGGTGACAATATTAAACTGAGTTTTATGGAGTTCCTAGTTAACTGTAGATTTCTGGAGAAACGGTAACCATTTATGAATTTGTGTTATGAGAACTAATCCGTTTTCCATTGTCCTGAGAAACTAGGGTTTAAACAGTCTCACTAACCCCAAGTACCTTCAGCTTGGTCCAGACCTGGACAAGGCTAAAGTGTTATAAATGGTTAATAAAAGGTCTACTGCTGGGCAGGGTTTTGTTAGTCTTGCAATGGGACAAAACCTGTCTGACACAGGTTATGAATACCTGACGGAACTTGGCCTGAGTGCAGGCATAAAGGTACGTGTCGATGGCTGCATTACTGAGGCTCAGCATGCTACCAATGTCAGCCGCCACGTTGATCTGCAGGGGGTAGTCGTTGCGATCCTGGCCGTAGACGAAGGTGGTGCGTATGATGATCTGGGTGATTGCGCGGGCGACGGATAGCAGCACAAAGCTCATGGACACTCATGGACATGGGTAGGTCGGCAGCCGTCACCACGTGGACCCTGTTGCTAAGGGAGATCTGTCGCAGAGTCAGCCCGTTGAGGGTGAGGATGATGAGGAAAGGTAGGATGTAGGCCACTAAGGTCTGGGCCCCCAACAGGGCATGCACATAACCATGCGGGGCCTCAGGTTCGTATATACAGGCCCATCTGGTCTGGTTGTGGTCGTAAACTGAGACATTGGACCAGTAGTAGGGTATTGCCAGGAGGTGGCTGAGGAGTAAGATGATGGTGATGGCTGCTAAGGCACTGCGCGGGGTGCGGAGTTTGGTCTTGATGGTCCAGGTGTGGATGGCAATGAAGCGCTCTGCGGTGAAAACCACCACCAGCCAGGTTGAGGTGTTGTAGGCCCCATAGCTGAAAATGTCTCTCAGGCGGCACCAGGGCTCACGGCTCCAAAATGGCTCCTCAAATCAAATCAAGCCTCATTTAAAGTGCATATACAATGGAGGGAACAGTTCCTAATGCCATCCGTGTAATAACAACAAACACTCAAATCCATTACAAAGAAATGACAAAACAATTAGTAAAGTAGGCCAGGGTTTCCCAAACTCGGTACTGGGATGCCCGTGGTTGTACATTTTGTTTTTTGCCCTAGAACAGGGGTGTCAAACATACGGCCCGCGGGCCGGAACCGGCCCCCAAGGAGGTTCGATCAGGCCCGCAGGATAATTTGAAAGTGGAAAAAATGCATAAAAGACATGGAATTAATATTTTTAATTCGCTGCAATTCATGGATTATCCGCTAAGGGGCGCACTCTTTCCATCAGAGTAGAAGACAAGCCGCATCACTGAGACAGACTGAAAACAGCAGACGGTATCAATGCGCCATCTGCTGCTTGTTACGACGTTGTTAATACCTTGGTCTCTACCTCTCCGCTACACCCTCATTAGCCAAAATGTTGTTATCCAAACGGAGAAAAGTAGATAAGGAGTGTAGAATTTTCAAAGAAAAATGGACCACGTCCTATTTATTTACAGAGATGCACGGAAAACCTTCGTGCTTGGTGTGTTTGCAACAAGTTTCGGTATTGAAGGAATATAATATTCGACGCCACTACGAGACTCATCACAGCGAAAAATATGACGGCTTGCAAGGACAACTGAGAAGAGATAAGATTAACGAATTGCTGGCGGGTCTGAGGAAACAGCAGTCAACTTTCATCCAGAGCCGAGAAGTCAGTGAAGCAGCGGTAAAAGCCAGCTACCTAATTGCTAGCGAAATAGCATTAGCATCGAAGCCGTATTCCGACGGTGACTTTGTTAAACGATGCATGATGAAGGCGGCTGAACTTGTATGTCCCGAGAAGCGACAAGCTTTTGCCAATATTAGCCTGACGAGGATTACTATAGCAGAGAGGATTTCGGAACTATCGGCAGATTTAGACATTCAATTGAAACAGGGAGTCAAGTCATTTATTGCATTTTCCGTGGCAATTGACGAGAGCACTGACATCACAGACGTGGCCCAACTGGCCATATTTATTCGAGGAGTTGATGAGACATTGACTGTTACTGAAGAGTTTCTTGAGTTGGTGCCAATGATGGACACCACAACAGCCGAGGACATTTTCGGCTCTGTCGTTGCTGCATTGGACAGAGTTGGAGTGGACTGGTCCCGCGCTGTCAGCCTGGCTACAGACGGCGCGCCATCCATGGTCGGAAAGAAAGCAGGTGCCGCGACAAAGTTCAAAGACAAAGTACAAGCCCTTAATGGAGGAGATCGTTTCTGGACATTTCACTGTATTTTGCACCAGGAGGCATTGTGTTGCAAGTCGCTGAAAATGGACCACGTCATGGAGGTGGTTGTTCGCACTGTAAATTTCATCCGGTCCAGAGGTCTGAACCATCGTCAGTTTGACAAACTTCTCAGCGACAGCAACATTACCCACAGCCTGCCATACCACACTGAAGTGAGATGGTTAAGCCGAGGCGCTGTGCTGAGGCATTTCTTTGATCTACGAGAGGAAATCGGACAGTTCATGGAGAAAAAAGGAAAACCGGTGTTGGAATTACAATCTCAGGATTGCATTCTTGGTTGATATTACTGAACACTTGAACAATCTGAACAAAATGTTGCAAGGCCGCAAAAAAGTTGTCACACAGTTTTCTGACAACATACATGCATTTAAGTTGAAGCTGACTTTGTGGGAGATGCAACTGGCAAATGGCAACCCTGCTCATTTCCCCTGTCTGAGAGATGTGTGTGTGACCAGACCTGATGCGGACATGAAACGGTACAAAGACAAAATTGCAGGACTACTGCGGGAGTTTGAGAAACGTTTTCAGGTATTTGGTGAACTTGAGACAGAATTTTCAGTTTTTCGCTCACCTTTCACAGTTAAAGCTTCTGATCTGCCGGTCGAAATTCAGCTAGAGATAATTGATTTGCAGTGTGATGCAGATTTGAAGGGCAAATTTGCCTCTGTAGGTCTGGACAGATTTTATCAGTATCTACTACCAGGGTACCCCAAATTAACAGCACTGGCTGCTAAAATTTTGTGCATGTTTGGGACAACCTACCTTTGTGAACAAATTTTCTCAGTGATGAATATCAATAAAACAAAAATGCGTTCAAGGCTCACAAACAAGCACTTAAATGACATTCTGAAAGTGACAGCTAGTCAGGACATGACACCTGGTGTTGATGCACTTGTACAGGCCAAAAGATGCCAAGTTTCAGGAACAAATACAAGTCCAGACTAGACTAACACCTTTAAAATGCTGCCTTAGATACTGTTTGCATTGAAAGAATACAGCTCTGTGAAGATGAATCCTTACTGTGGTGATTTAAAAAATGTGCACTTTAATGTTAGTCAGCAGCTTCAAAACAAAAGTTGTGTGATGGAATTCTACTGTTCATACAACTCCATAAATTTTCAGTATGTATTGTATGTGTATGTATGTTTCATGTATGAAGTTTACAGATTTACAGGACAGGCGAACACTTTCTTCATTACACATTTAAAATCACTCTCCTTAGTTTGTAAGGTGTACGCAGGGATTACATTTAGATTTTATATGCGTATGTGTAAGTGGTTTAAAAATTCCTTTCTTTAAAAGTCTCATTTAATCTTAAAGTGCATTACTATATTTTTCAGTACCAATTAAAGTTTTGTGCCTTTGTACAATCAGTGGGATCAGTTGCAATGCATATTTGTGAATGATAAAAGTAAATTGCACATTTGTCTAAGGAAATATGAGGTGTTTCATGAAATGTTTTGTAAAAGGATAGTTCATTAAATTTCAATATTTTCCTAATGTTCTTGTGCTTCTTTACACCAAAACAAAGGAAAGACATGATATTTTGGTTATTTATAGCAGAGTATGGTATAATTTTAATGGTCCGGCCCAATTGACATCTCCCTAGGCCGTATGTGGCCCACGATGCGAAATGAGTTTGACACCCCTGCCCTAGAAGAACACAGCTGATTCAATAACCAACTCATCATCAAGCTTTGATTATTTGTTTCAGCTGTGTACTACTTTGGCAAAAACTAAAGCATGCACTAGGGGGGGCCCAGAACAAAGTTTGGGAAACCCTGAAATAGGCTACTGGGTTAATACAATGCTGTTACTGTAGTAATTACAGCGTTTTTATAGAAATCCAATGTAAACTTTTACTGACAGAACTAGAAATGAAAAGAACAGTGACATTTCTGACTAAATAAGTACCTCTTGGCAAAATTTGACCGTGATCTCCAGCACCACGATGAAGACGAGGACCAGAGTGTCAGCTACAGAGATGGCCATCAGGTAGAAGGTGCTGGACTTGGACAGCAGGCAGTTTCTCCGCCAGAAGATGAGGAAGGTAACAATGTTGGCTGGTGGAGGGATTTGTGTCATTAGGGTTTTGGAAACAAAATCATTGGAAAGAAATTAAGCATTTAATCATACATGCATAGCCTATATCAAGCTTGTATCAGCCTTTGCTTAATGTTACTATAGCCATATAAACCTAGCAAAAAAAGAAACGTCCTCTCACTGTCAACTGCGTTTATTTTCAGCAAACTTAACATGTGTAAATATTTGTATGAACATAACAAGATTCAACAAATGAGACATAAACTGAACAAGTTCCACAGACATGTGACTAACAAAAATGGAATAGTGTGTCCCTGAACAAAAGGGGGGGTCAAAATCAAAAGTAAGAGTCAGGATCTGGTGTGGCCAACAGAGCCATTAAGTACTGCAGTGCATCTCCTCCTCATGGACTGAACCAGATTTGCCAGTTCTTGCTGTGAGATGTTACCCCACTCTTCCACCAAGGTACCTGCAAGTTCCCGGACATTTCTGGCGGGAATGGCCCTAGCCCTCACCCTCCAATCCAACAGGTCCCAGACGTGCACAATGGGATTGAGATCCAGGCTCTTTGCTAGCCATGGCATACCACTGACATGCCTGTCTTCGAGTAAATCACACACAGAATGAGCAGTATGGCTGGTGGTATTGTCATGCTGGAGGGACATGTCAGGATGAGCCTGCAGGACGGGTACCACATGAGGGAGGAGGATGTCTTCCCTGTAACGCACAGCGTTGAGATTGCCTGCAATGATAACAAGCTCAGTTCGATGATGCTGTGACACACCGCCACAGACCATGAAGGACCCTCCACCTCCAAATCGATCCCGCTCAGTGAAGTCAGTGAAGAGCAGTTTCTCCCAGTCCTGTCTGGTCCAGCGACGGTGGGTTTGTGCCCATAGGTGACGTTGTTGCCGGTGATGTCTGGTGAGGACCTGCCTTACAACAGGCCTACAAGCCCTCAGTCCAGCCTCTCTCAGCCTATTGCGGACAGTCTGAGCACTGATGGAGGGATTATGCGTTCCTGGTGTAACTCGGGCAGTTGTTGCCATCCTGTACCTGTCCTGCAGGTGTGAAGTTTGGAAGTACCGATCCTGTGCAGGTGTTGTTACACGTGGTCTGCCACTGCGAGGATGATCAGCTGTCCATCCTGTCTCCCTGTAACGCTGTCTTAGGCGTCTCACAGTGCTGACTTTGCAATTTATTGCCCTGGCCACATTTGCAGTCCTCATGCCTCCTTGCAGCATGCCTAAGGCACGTTCACGCAGATAAGCAGGGACCATGGGGATCTTTCTTTTGGTGTTTTTCGAGTCCGTAGAATGGCCTCTTTAGTGTCCTTAGTTTAACTGTGACCTTAATTGACTATCGTCTGTAAGCTGTTAGTGTCTTCACGACCGTTCCACAGGTGCATGTTAATTAATTGTTTATGGTTCATTGAACAAGCATGGGAAACAGTGTTTAAACCCTTTACAATGAAAATCTGTGAAGTTATTTGGATTTGTATGAATTATCTTTGAAAGACAGGGTCCTGAAAAGGGGACGTTTCTTTTTAATAATTTATTTAATAATTTACTCAAAGATTCATTATAACCATTAAATGCATTATCCATTAAATGCGGAATACATTTGATTTGTCAAATATATTTGTGGGAAAAAATAACATGCATATTCTGATGTGTGCTGAACAAATGTGCCAGTTTTCCTACAACGCCCCTAGTCATTGTACTCATCCATCTGTATAAGACATCCATACCTTGCAGCAATTAGTTCTATAGGTTTAGGTATACTCACAAGGGATGCCCACTATAGCCAAGGCTGGGTAGAACACAACCTGCAGAGTGACCATCCAGTGTTCCTCTTGGGGGTTCATGTCTTTACCCACCAGATATATTGTATACTATTAGCAGAAACAGCATCCAGGAGAGTCCCTCTCCTCTCAACATCACTAGCACATATCTGTGCTTTTGTCATATCACTAAGAGTTATCCCCTCACAAGCACACCCCACACAGACATGCAAACGTGCACACGTGTCTTTATTTACCTATTGTTAATCATTACTCTGTGAGGATCTCTGAGGCACAGACAACCTTATTGGTTGGACTACAGAGGTTGGATATTCTACTCGCCTTGTGTGCATCTAAAGAACCTTCTTCCTCTCATCGATCTACTTTTCTTGTCTCATACTGACATCCAAGTTAACAACTCTAGGGAGAGAGAACGTTTTTGTAATATTACCCGTCTAGGGAGAGAGAACATTTTTGTATTACCCGTAATGTTCCTCTGATGTTCGAGTGTCCAGTTTTCCGTTAGATAAGGGAACAACAGCAAAAAACTTCCTGAGAACCTATTTAGCAGGTATTGTTGTTAGAGTTAGGAGAACATTCGAACATGTCGAACAAAACTTACCGAGAACATGGTTAGCATGTTCTCTGAACTCAGATGTTTTTGCAATGTCCCATGAAACATGTCTAGAACATTAATATTGGATATTCTGAGAACATGTTTCATGGGACATTGCAAGAACATCCGTGTCCAGTTTTCTAAAGGTTAGGGGAATATTTCATCAATGTCACACCAAACATACACAGACCGTGGTTGCCATGTTCTCAGAAGAAAGATATTCATGTTCTGGATAGGGGTGTGAATGTTTAATTAAAATTGGGATTGTTGACATTTAGAAGAAATCCCGAACCGAAAAACTAAATCACAGTGCACTTATCACAAAACTACCATTAACAGGTCCCAATCATCATTATAAAGGGGGATTTCAAAAAAAGTATTTGCCACGGATATAAAGCGCTCCGCATGTCATCGTTGTTGACAGTTGTAAAAATGGCAGAGAGAGAGGGAAGTGACAGCAGTGAAGTCCTGTATGACAATGCTTTCAGAAGTTAAGTGAGAAGGTGGTGAAATGCAGACTTTGCAAGGTGGAATTGAGCTACAGTGACAGTACAGGTGCAATGCTTAAAACGGTACTACAAAGTTTTTTTTAATCATTTCAGCCAGTAGTTTTATAAGTGCTCACGAGCCAAAACAGGTCCACTATGTCAATTTGGGGGGGGGGGGGGGGGGGGGGCAATTCGTATGATAGGTTCCGAATTTCAATTTGAATTAAATGTTATGAATTTTCATTTGTACAGTATGTCACGAATTTGTAAGCACTTAAGATCCCAAGAGTGTATCTTTAACCATCTGAAAGGGAGGCACTGTGAGACCCAAATCGTTGCTGGCAGCAGTGGAGGCCACCAACCACAGACATTAGACAGGCTCTTCACATGAAGGAATTTCGATAAAGGATGGAGTGAGAAAATCACAGGGTAATTACAGAAATGATTGCAGTTGATATGCAGCCATTGTCAATGGTAAAGTATGCGGCTTCAATGTCCTGATGGCGTATCTAGATCCAGACTACAAGATGCCATGTCGAAAAACCACGACGGTCCGAATGGAGAAATTCTACAATGATTGCTCTGCAAGTAAAAAACACGAGCTCTCAAACACCCCATACATGGCGTTAACAACAGATTGTTGGATGTCTATGAACGCGATGTCATACATCACTGCAACGAGCCATCACACTGATGAAAAGTGGGACAGGAAGTCCCATGTACTGACCACTGAGAACATGGAGGAAAGGCACACAGAGGAATCTAATAACTGCATCATTGCTGAGTGAGTGGGGGGGCAGCAATAAGGTGAGTGCCATCTGGTAGCCATGACCGCAGTCGATGGAACTGCATAGCCTCCTAGCGGTCATATGCAGGACCAAACCTGCATTGTGAAGTCACAAGAAATTGTATGATTTATTTGTATCATTTAAAGGTTTAAACAATACAAAATATTACCAAATTGCCACGTGATATTCCTGGGTTTTAAATCTACAGTATTTCCACCCTATGAGGTTGGAATAATACTTTGAAATTGTGAAAATTGTGATAATGCCCTTTTAGAGTACTACATTTCATCCTGTTTTGGTGGGATGGAGTTTGCCTGTCTGGTGACATCACCTGTAACGTTCGTCGTCGTCGGATGAGGAGGAATCGGACCAAAGCGCAGCGTGGTAAGTGTTCATGTTAATTTATTTAAAAAACAGAACACTAAAAAAACTAAACAAAATAACAAAGAGAATGAAACGAAATGAAACAGACCTGTCTGGTACAGAAACAAAGACAAAAACAACTACCCATAAAACCCATGTGGGCAAGAGCTACCTAAGGATGGTTCTCAATCAGAGACAACGATAGACAGCTGCCTCTGATTGAAAACCACACCCGGCCAAACAACAAAGAAATACAAAACATAGAATGCAAAACATAGAATGCCCACCCCAACTCACGCCCTGACCAAACCAAAATAGAGACATAAAAAAGGAACTCAGGTCAGGGAGTGATAGTATCCCCCCCAAAGGTGCGGACTCCGGCCGCAAAACCTAAACCCATAGGGGAGGGTCTGGGTGGGCATCTATCCACGGTGGCGGCTCTGGTGCGGGACGTGGACCCTGCTCCACCTTAGGCTTGGCCCACTTAGGTGGCGCCTCTGGAGCGGGGACCCTCGCTGCCGACCTCGGACTGGGGACCCTCGCAGCGGGCCCCGGACAGGAGGGCGACTCTGGCAGCTCCGGACAGGAGGGCGACTCTGGCAGCTCCGGACAGGAGGGCGACTCTGGCAGCTCCGGACAGGAGGGCGACTCTGGCAGCTCCGGACAGGAGGGCGACTCTGGCCTGGAGGGCGTTGCTGGAGGGTCCGGACTGGAGAGCGACTCTGGAGGGAGGAGACGCAGAGACAGCCTGGTGCGTGGGGCTGCCACAGGGCCCACCAGGCTGGGGAGACGTACAGGAGGCCTGGTGCGTAGAGGAGGCACCGGATGAACCGGGCTGTGGGAGAGCACTGGAGCTCTGGTGCGCAGCCTTGGCACCACTCCTCCAGGCTGAAAGCCCACCCGGCCCCTCCAGAGTGCAGGCACAGGTCGAACCGGGCTGTGGGGGAGCACTGGAGATCTGCTTACTGCTCGCACCTCTCCATTACGCTCAACACCCACTTTCGCCCGGCGCGGGCGGAGCGCAGGCATAGGACGAACAGCACCCTCCCCGCGCCCCGGAGACACAGTACGCAGAGCCAACGCAGGATATCCTGGGCCGAAACGGCGCACCGGAGGCCAAACATGCTGAGCTGGCACAATCCGCCCTAGCTGGATGCCCACTCTCGCATGGCACCTGTAGCGCTCCGGGCTATGAGCGCGCACTGTCGACACCGTGCGCTTCACCGCATAACACGGTGCCTGACCAGTACCATGCTGCTTCCGGTAAGCAAGGGGAGTTGGCTCAGGTCTATCGCCTGACTCCGCCAATCTCCTCTCGTGCCTGCTGCGCTGCCATGCCTCATATCGCCGCCTCTCAGCTATAGCTGCCTCCAGCTCTTTTTACGGGCGGCGATATTCCCCAGCCTGTTTCCAGGGTCCCTTACCGTCCAATATCTCTTCCCAAGTCCAGGAGTCCTGAACCCTCTGCTCCTCGTTACCACGCTGCTTGGTCCTTTGGTGGTGGGTAGTTCTGTAACGTTCGTCGTCGTCAGATGAGGAGGAATCGGACCAAAGCGCAGCGTCGTAAGTGTTCATGTTCATTTATTAAAAAAACAGAACACTAAACAAAATAACAAAGAGAATGAAACGAAACGAAACAGTCCTGTCTGGTACAGACACAAAGACAGAAAACAACTACCCACAAAACCCATGTGGGCAAGAGCTACCTAAGTATGGTTCTCAATCAGAGACAACAATAGACAGCTGCCTCTGATTGAGAACCACACCTGGCCAAACAACAAAGAAATACAAAACATAGAATGCAAAACATAGAATGCCCACCCCAACTCACGCCCTAACCAAACCAAAATAGAGACATAAAAAAGGAACTAAGGTCAGGGCGTGACATCACCAGGTGGTAAATTAGGTAATAGACCAATAAGAAATAGAGATCCAAATCTCTCTGCCAATAACAGCTTGTTTCTAGTTTTCTAAGGATTAGAAGAAAATTCCATCAATGTCACACCAAACATACACAGAAAATGGTTGCCATGTTCTCAGAATATAATATAAATCGATATTCTGATATTCTTTGAGTTAATTTGGGAAATAGAAACTCAATAAAGCCCAAACTTTCCCATGGTGCCCCTTGTTAATGAGTTAATCAGTAACCTGATTCATTTAATCACGTAATTATAGACCGTTAATCATTCGATGAGCAGCAGTCGTCACATTAATCAATAAAATGTGACGACACCACGTTCTGGGTAAATTCCGTTTAACATTAAGGGAATGGTTTCTTGGAAACAGTCCTTGACATTACTGGCACATTGCTATGAAAACATTGGATAATGACCGAGTTCGACATCGTCGGTATACTAACCACCAGTCCTGGGATCCATCATTACGCACAGCTGGCATCCATCATTAATCGCACCTGCAGATCATCATGTTAATCACCTGGACTCCATTACCTTCCTGATTACCTCCCCTACATCTCACTCCCTTGTGTTCCTTCCTCAGTCAGTATTGTTCATGCGTAAACGCCACTGTTATGTTGTCTCGTTTTATTAAACATTTCTCGACTCGTTACATAAGGGAACGTTCTCTTACGTTGTGGGGAAGTTTGTTAGCTGGGATGGTTGTTTTTCCCTTTTTCTTTTTAGACGTCGCTCATAATATGAAGACCTAAGGGTCTTTTTTGCTGGTAAACATTTACTTTGACATCTAGCACCTTTATTTGTTTTTTATTTAACTAGGCAGACCGTTAAGAATAAATGTACAAACACTGACTACCACGGCCAAACCCTAACCCGAATGATACTGGGCCAATTGTGCGCTGCCCTATGGGACTCCAATCACAGCCGTTTGTGATACAGCTTGGAATCAAACCAGGGTCTGTAGTGACGCCTTTAGCACTGAGATGCGGTGCCTTAGACACTGCGCCACTCGGGAGCTCTGCTCAAAGACAATGGATGTGTACAGTATATGTTTTATCTCTTCTCATTCAAAATATAATGGCCCAATACATTGGCCTGTCAGAATGGGAATAACACCTCCCTGTGGGTAATATCTGCTCTGCTGTTCCATCTCCACTGTGACATGACAGTAAGCACTTCAGACTAGAGGCAGGGACTGGAAAGGGTAGACCATGGCACTCCATTACTGCAGTTATCTACACTAAGGGACTGCATGTCTCTAGACAGTGTCTGTGTTCTCTTTTCACAGTCCCTTTTGAAGTGATACAGAAGTGAAGGGAAAAAATCAGGCTCTGACTGGAGTATGGCTTGAAATAGAACATTAATTAAATGAATGAGAACATTTTTCATAACTCTCTCTGATTCATTGTGTGTTTCTGGACATGTTGCCTCAGGGTAGAATATGCAGACGCACCCTTCTCTCTCCTCTCATGGCTGACTGAGTTGGGGGAGACAACATCCATCTGTGTATGTGTGTAGTGGTGCACCATGAAGCATTGTTTCCCAGGCAGCATCCGTCTGCAACTGCCACTCCTAGTCCATCTGTCTGCCACTGCCATAACCTGTAGGCTATGATGTCAGAAGTAGTGCATTAAGGTATAGAGTGTCATGACAAACGGGTTGGTGCATGCCAAAGAGCAATGTGCTGACGTTGGCAATCTAGAAGGCAGAATGAGCATTCTATTGTGTTTCCTGCTGAGAGACCATAGACCGTATGAGACAGGCAGGATAAGGCTACTGTGACTTGCCCGTGACCCTGTTTCATTATCAAGTCACAGGGTCAGAGGTTAAGTGATGTGCTTGGTGGAAGTTTAACTTTTTTCCGCCTTCAAAGGGTGAATTGCTATTACTCCAATGTGAAATTGGTTGTAGGCTAGAGTTGCATAATTAAGTTTAATGCTACATTGGATTGCAAATATGTCTCCCTCTATTTATTATGATATGTTACATTTCATATGGTATGTATTAATTTGTGGATGTCCATTCCACTTTGTTGTGGCTAACATTAGCTACGTGGCAAACTTTAGCTAGGGGTTAGGGGAAGGGTTAGCCAACATGCTAAGTAGTTGCAAAATAGCCAAAAAGTAGTAAGTCGTTTCTAAAATACTAAAGTGATCTGTGATGTGATTCGAACATGCAACCTTCGGGTTGCCAGACATTTGCATCTGACGCCTAGTCATCCTCCCTCCTTTCATATTTTGGGGCTTAAGTTTGAGTTTGTGTGAGGATCGACGCTGGAGACAGGAAGCAGGCACAGGGAAAAACATTTAATAGATAATGGACATGAAACGGGACAGGAACAGTGTCTGGACAGGGGACAAAATAACGACATCAATGCAGACACAGGGAACAAACGGGGGAGCAGACAATTATATTCGGGGTGAGTCCAATGAGCGCTGCTGCGCGTAATGATGTTGACAGGTGTGCGTAATTAAGGGCAGCCTGGTGCCCTCGAGCGCCAGAGAAGGAGAGCGGGAGCAGGCATGACAGTTTGAGTTTATCTTTACAGGGACAGTGCACATGAATCAACATTTCAGTAAAAGTGCCGGTTTTAGCCAGCCGGCAAATTTTCATCCGCAGTCCCTGGGCTGGTTATTATTAAAAACAATTACAATAACAAAACAGACAACAAATGAGTACATGCAAAGCAACAAAGCAGAATACATAAAAGCAACAAAGTGTTTACACAACTCACAAGCTACAGACAACAGATAAAATGGAAAGTAACCTTTTGTCTTATGTAACCATACCAAACGTGATATTGTGCTAATTTCGGTGTCACGGATTTACATTTACTATGATACATCTATTCTTTGAGGCCAGGCTGCAGGTACAGATGAAGATGAAGTTTTATTGAAGAATTTAGTGTACTGCTGAAGCTAGCCGACAGATGGCACTGTGTGGGTACTTTGGGTAAAGGATTCCTTTCCAACAGTTTGATCTTTTGTAAGCTCACATTTTCTACACCACAAGCAAGGAATCTGTTCTGCACTGCATTGCACATAACTGCACAATCTTACATGACATTTAGCTGGCCTAAAGACATCTCTGTGCAAAGGTTATACGCTGACAGTAGTTTACAATTTTTCCCATTATATTTTTTATTTATTTATTTTATTTAACCTTTATTTAACTATGCAAGTCAGTTAAGAACACATTCCTATTTACAATGATGGCCTACCAAAAGGCAAAAGGCCTCCTGCGGGGACGACAAGAGAGACACCACAATACTACATAAGGAGAGACCTAAGACAACAGCATAGTATGGCAGCAACACATGACAGCACAGCACGGTAGCAACACCACATGACAACAACATGGTAGCAACACAACATGGCAGCAGCACAGCATGGTAGCAGCACAAAACATGGTACAAACATTATTGGGCACAGACAACAGCACAAAGGCAAGAAGGTAGAGACAACAATACATCATGCGAATCAGCCACAACTGTTAGTAAGAGTCTCCATGATTGAGTCTTTGAATGAAGAGATGGAGTGTAAGACTGTATCATCTGCATATAAATGGATGAGTGAGCTTCCTGAGCTATGTTGTTGATGCACATTTTGAAGAGCCTAGGATCGAGCCTTGGGTTACTCCCTTGGTGACAGGCAGTGGCTGAGACAGCAGATGTTCTGACTTTATACACTGCACCCTTTGAGAGGTAGTCAGCAAACCAGGCGAAAGACCCCTTAGAGACACCGATACTGGAATGGTCTACCGTATCAAAAGCTTTGGCCAAGTCAACAAAAATAGCAGCACAACATTGCTTAGAATCAAAGGCAATGGAGACATCATTTAGAAATTTTAAGGTTGCAGTGACACATCCATAACCTGAGCGGAAACCAGATTGCATACCAGTGAGAATACTATAGACATCAAGAAAGCCAGTAAGTTGATTATTGACAAGTTTTTCCAACACTTTTGATAAACAGGGCATAATAGAAATTGGCCTATAACAGTTAGGATCAGCTTGATCTCCCCCTTTAAATATAGGATGCAACTTGGCTGCCTTCCAAGCAATGGGAACCTCCCCAGAGAGGAGAGACAGTAACTGCCTGCAGGGAGAAACTTTGTAGTGGGGCAGGGGGAAAATAGGGAGGAGCATCAGGGCTAGTCGCATTAGAAGGTGTGGGAGAAGAGGAAATGTTGGACAGGCAGTGAGGCATAGCTGAGTCAAATAGTTATCCTAACTCAATGAAGTGGTGATTAAAGAGCTCAGCCATGTGCTCCTTGTCAGTAACGCCAACATTATCAACATCAAGGGACATTGGCAGCAGTGTGGAGGAGGGTTTATTATCCAGTTCTTTAACTGTTTTACAGAACTTCTTGTGGTTAGACCCACAGAGAGTGAATTGCTCCTTAAAGTAACTAACATTGGCCTTCCGGATAGCCTGGGTGGACTTATTTCTCGATTGCCTGAACGAGACCCAGTGAGCCTGAGTATGCCTGTGCCGAGCCTTTCGCCAAATGGAATTCTTGAGGTGGAGTAACTCTGCAAAATCACGGTCGAACCAGGGGCTGAACCTGTTTTAATTAAAATTTTCTTTATGGGGGTGTGTTTGTTAACAATACCGCTGAAAATATCAAAAAAGACTGTCCACGTTTCTTCGACAGAGGGGATCAAACTGATTCTATACCAATTTACAGAGGCCAGGTCATGAAGGAAGGCTTGCTCATTAAAGTTTTTTAGCAAGCATGCGCTTGCTAAAAAACTTTAATGAGCAAGCCTTCCTTCCTTCCTTCCTATGACAGATCAGGACAGGTCATTTCACTGAGCAGCCGTTACGAACACAGGCTGTAAAACAGTGATTACTAAGGTCATTAAGGAAAACACCAGATTGATACCTATCAGGATTATTTGTGAGGATACATCAAGGAGAGTAGCCTTTTCTGGATGTTTGGAGTCATACCTTGTGAAGTTGGTAATAATCTGAGAAAGATATAGGGAGTCCCATTGCTTTACGACTTGGTCAGGTGGTTTAAACATGTCCCAGTTTAAGTCAACTAGCAGGACAAATTCAGACTTGGGCCAGGAGAGAGCTTAGGGCAGGTAGGGTACAGGCCGGTGCCCATGGTAGATGATAACACCCAGCAACAATCAACAACGAGCTATTTGAAAGTTTAATGCTTTCAAACAGCAAATCAAATTGTTTGGAGACAGACTTGGTGGAGACAAGATTGCCACTCCACCACCTTTGGAAGATCTGTCTTGCAGAAAAAGATTACAAACAGAAAGGTTAACATCAGTGTTCAAAACATTCTTTCTTAACCACGTCTCAGTAATGACCAACACATCTGGATTGGAACTGTGAACCTACACTTTCAATTGATACATTTTAGCTAATAAGCTTCCAGTGTTAATGTGCAGAAAATCCAGGCTTTTCCAGGAGCAGAAATCAGTGAAGCAGATATCAGAGCAGAAGTCAGATTTGGGGCTAACAACTGTAGATGGGCCAGGGTGTACATGCACATTTCTAGACATCAGCAGTAATACAATCAGGGCACGGAAGAGGACAGGGAGATAGTCTGTGCAACGTTTGGGTAAACAAGCAAGTTCATAGTCAACAAAGCAGACAGGAGCCATGAGGCAAATAGCATAAAGCACCAGAATAAAAAATATAACGACTTGGGGCTAGCCATTGTAGTTTCAAGGAGTCACCCACCCCAACAAGATTAACTTGATAGAGTGACTCTGTATGAGTCCAGTAGGCTATGAAAGTAAATAAATAAATAGTAGGCCTATATTAGTTAATTAAAGCGTTTCTGAGTAAGTTCAAAAGTTAATTTACCTACCTAAAATTCTGATCAGAGAGATAGAGAGAGAGAGAGAGAGAAAAAAAACCTGTGGCAGGCAGGCAGGCAGGCAGGCAGTGATGGTATTTTGGGCACCAATGGGAACACAATGACATTAATCATGGCTTCAAGGCTCAATTTATTAGGTAACAGGATCCAGTCCCGGGGTGCTTACCTGCTTGAAATTTAGCAATGTACAACAGCATGCCAACCACACTGATTAGAGGTGTATAGAAAAGGATTTCTGCTGCTCATAAAACATGTTGAAAGCAGAGGGAAATGCCTTGGAGGAGGAGTAAACAAAACAGCCAAGCCACTGATTGAAAAGACATGAAGAGAGTAACATGCTGACCAGACCGGACACGTCGTGTGAGCGAGCGTCGCAAAATAAATTTAGAAATCCATGTTATTCAATTATTGCACCCACACTGCTTGCGCGCTTCAGCGAGCGTCTGCGACGCAAAGGGCTAAAATAGAAGTCGTTCCTATTTCTGACGCAGATCGCGCTGAAAGTCATCTCCTCATTGGTTTATAGAAGCAGGTCCCCACGTGCCATCTCCTCATTGGTTATACCCACGTGGGTGACTGAAAGACGAACTTTGTTGCCGGTTGTCATGGTAATACAATGAAAGTTTATATGCAATCACCATATAAGTTAAAAAATGAAAAAGCCTGGAAGGAGGAGAGATGACTAGAAACGATTTGGTTGGCCGTTTTATGTGTGGATTAACTGTCGGAGTAGAGGTCCTTGTGCATTTCAGGTAAAATAACAACTCAATGTTTATATCCCAGGACAAATTAGCTAGCAATAGCAAGCTAGCTAAATAGGACAAATTAACGTTAGCTAGCAAGTGAAAGCTTAAATTGCCATACATGTTTAATGCTTTTCGACCTGTCCCCAAATGAATGTCATCGGTTCAGAGTTTGTTTTGATATTTTAACCTGCGTGTCGTGATCGTGTTTGGTGTGGGGGGGCAAAATACATTTATGCACGATAGCGCACGATGGCGCACGCGCGCAGCCAGTTTGGGTTCCGTGTAAGGGTTGGTTGGAATTAGAAAACAACAAAACCATTCTGGCATGTGTGCTGGTTGCTATATTAGAAGAGGAGTCTTGTTGCCAGGGAAACCAGGTTTCCGTGATCAGTATTCTGAGCAGTGAAGAGGAATTGCTGTGGAGGATTCGACATCTGGGGTCATCTTGTACTTCACCCCCTGAGGGACAGGGAATCCATGATGATGATAATGAAAATTATGATAATGCCGTTTAAGTACAAGAGCTGTTTGAAAAGACAGCCTGAAATATCAGCCTGTTTTGGCCTGCCTGGTGACATCACCAGTTGATACATTAGTTAATAGAACAATAATTTAAAAAAAATCTAACTTCTCTGCCAATACCATAGGTTTCAGTTTTCCCCTCCCCACTCCAACAGTACTATCAAAATTCTTGCTTTTAGCTATTTTTGTTTGTTTTTGAAAATTTGAAAACCATCACAGTAAGGTGCTTCATTGTTACCCATAAAATTATATGATATTGAGATAAAAATGCATTGGACCTTTAAATATTAGTGTATTTGGCATCTGTTCAATCCCATTCAGTAGATGGTAATGGTGATGATGAAGGGCACACCTGGCTCATTTACTGCCTTTTAAAAAAAACATAGCTGATATGACTGACTTTCTTAAACAAATGTGGTTTCTAATAAGAATTGAGATGTACAAACTATGACATATTGGGACGACAAGCAGAAAAGCGGCAATCCGTAATTTCGATTAAGACATTAACCTCTCTTAACAGCCAGTGAAATTGCAGGGCGCCAAATTCAAACAACAGAAATCTCATAATTGAAATTCATTTTAAAGATAAACTTCTTGTTAATGCAACCACAGTGTCCAATTTCAAAAAGGCTTTACGGTGAAAGCACACCATGCGATTATCTGAGGACAGCACCCCATCAAACAAATACAGGCAATCATATTTCATCCCGCCAGGCGCGACACAAAACTCAGAAATAACGATATAATTCATGCCTTAACTTTGAATATCTTATTTTGTTGGCACTCCAATATGTCCCATAAACATCACAATGGTCCTTTTGTTTGATTAATTCCATCGTTATATCTCCAAAATGTCCATTTATTTGGCGTGTTGATTCCAGAAAAACACAGGTTCCAACTCGCGCAACATGACTACAAAACATCTCATAAGTTACCTGTAATCTTTGTCCAAACATTTCAAACAACTTTCCTAATACAACATTAGGTATTTTTTTACGTAAATAATCAATAAAATGTAAGACGGGATAAACTGCGTTCAATATCAGACGAAAGCAAAGTGGAGCGTGCTTTCAGGTCACTGTAACGTCCTGACCAGAGTTCTTATGTGTTGTGCTTGTTTAGTGTTGGTCAGGACGTGAGCTGGGTGGGAATTCTATGTGGTGTGTTTAGTTTGTCTGTTTCTGTGTTCAGCCTACAATGGTTCTCAATCAGAGGCAGCTGTCAATCGTTGTCCCTGATTGAGAATCATATATAGGTGGCTTGTTTTGTGTTGGGATTTTGTGGGTGGTTGTCTCCTGTGTCAGTGTTTGTGCCACACGGGAATGTGACGGTTAGTACGTTTGTTGTTTTTGTATTCTTGTCTAGTTTTCATGTCATTAAATTATGGAAACTTACCACGCTGTACATTGGTCCTCCGATCCTTCTCGCCTCTCCTCGTCTGAGGAGGAGGACGACTTAGACTGCCGTTACAGTCACGCGCCTCTAACAAACAGTACACTTCGCTCGACCCTTGTTCTGAACAGCAATACTTCTTCATTACACAAAGGAAAAACATCAACCAATTTCTAGACTGTTGACATCCAGTGGAAGCGATAGGAACTGCAAGCAAGTGCCTTAGAAATCTAGATCTCCATAGAAACTCCATTGAAAAGACAGTGACCTCAAATTTTTTTATTCCTGGATGGTTTGTCCTCAGGGTTTCGCCTGCCAAATAAGTTCTGTTATACTCACAGCATCATTCAAACAGTTTTAGAAATTTCAGAGGGATTTCTATCCAAATCTACTAATAATATGCATATCCTAGCTTCTGGGCCTGAGTAGCAGGCAGTTTACTTTGGGCACGCTTTTCATCCGGACGTGAAAATACCGCCCCCTAGCCTAGAGAGGTTTTAAAGAGCAAGCTAGGACGGACATAAGTTAGTCAAAATAAATATTTGTTTAGCACTTTTGAAATTTACAGCGACAGAATTCAGAATATGGGCCATTCTTACAGTGTTCTCCCTGTACACCAAGTCAGAACCGTGGGATAAAAAAGGGGGCAAATAAGCAGACAATGAAAGCTCTGACAATATTCGATGATTACATTTCTCTAAAACAGGTTATAGGCTACATGTGCACCACCAAGTCAGAACAGTAGGTGAAATTGAGAGGGGTAAATATACCAAATTATTAGGGTGAGGCACATGGGTAACTAACATCTAACAACATACACTTAGTATTACTTTCTTAGCTACGATATACATATCTCCCTGGCAGAGTACATCATTTATCCAGCAGCATACAATACATTTTGTTGGCTCACCTTTTTGTCCTTCGTGGGCAAATTTTGTCATCAAAGTATGGCATTCTCAGGATTTATGGTGCTTTTAAAACAACTGGGAACTCCAAAAAAAGGTTGAATCATGATGACGTCATTGATCTTCAGGTTGTAGCTCTAGAAAGAGGCCGGTTTTACAATTCCGAGTTGGATGACCGATCAAAACTTATTTTCCCAGTCAGAACTTAATTATTCCCGACTTCCCAGTTGTCTTGAACTCACTGAAGTCAAGTTTTCGCAGATCCGAGTTAACAGTTGTTTTGAGCGCGACATAAATCATGCTTCATTGACAGCATGGCCAATGTTGAATGTTTATCATTTTAAACTTGGAAAAGAGCCCTTTCATCCCAGATTTGGGACCACACAGCCACTGTCACTGATTCCTTCCAAACCACTTTTTTTGCGATTTGCAACTTGTTGTGCAATGTTTATATCCAATGGCCGATGAGCACTGCTAAGTTTTATGTGTCATTTCTCTTCATTATTTCACTTCATATGACAAGGATTAAAAAGTATTTGCCAGTATATTATCGACTTGATTCATGATGTAAACTGATAGCTAAGATTTTGAAAGTATGATGTTGAGATGATCAGTCCAATCAAAGCTACTGTACATAAACTCAGCAAAAACAGAAACATCCATTTTTCAGGACCCTGTCTTTCAAAGAAAATTCGTAAAAATCCAAATAACTTCACAGATCTTCATTGTAAAGGGTTTAAAAACTGTTTCCCATGCTTGTTCAATGAACCATAAACAATTAATGAACATGGACCTGTGGAACGGTCGTTAAGACACTAACAGCTACAGACGGTAGGCAATTAAGGTCACAGTTACAAAAACTTAGGACACTAAAGAGGCCTTTCTACTGACTCTGAAAAACCCCAAAATAAAGATGCCCATGGTCCCTGCTCATCTGTATGAAAGTGCCTTAGGCATGCTGCAAGGATGCATGAGGACTGCAGATGTGGCCAGGGCAATAAATGTTTATGTCCGTACTGTGAGACGCCTAAGACAGCACTACAGGGAGACAGGACGGACAGCTGATCGTCCTCACAGTGGCAGACTACGTGTAACAACACCTGCACAGGATTGGTAAATCCGAACATCACCTGTGGAACAGGTACAGGATGGCAACAACAACTGCTCTCGTTACACCAGGAATGCACAATGCTTCCATCAGTGCTCAGATTGTCCGTGATAGGCTGAGAGAGGCTGGAATGAGGGCTTGTAGGCCTGTTGTAAAGGCAGGTCCTCACCAGACATCACCGGCAACAACGTCACCTATGGGCACAAACCCACTGTCACTGGACAAGACAGGACTGGCAAAAAGTGCTCTTCACTGACGAGGCGCAGTTTTGTCTCACCGGGGGTGATTGTCGGATTTGCGTTTATTGTCGAAGGAATGAGCATTACACCGAGGCCTGTACTCTGGAGCGGGATCAATTTGGAGGTGGATGGTCAGTCATGATCTGGGGTGGTGTGTCACAATATCATCAGACTGAGCTTTTTGTCATTGCAGGCATTCTCAACGCTCAAGAGCCCTGACCACTCGGTTTTGAAGTTTGACTAGGAGCACTCACTCCAGTTAGAGGGTGCATTATCAGGTATTGGAGCGTTGAGCGATGAAGCACAACAACGGTTTCGACCACGAAACCACGAATCCAATAACCACAGCGGCCAAAATAATTGTAAAGTACGTCGCCATCAAAACGACTACCGCTACAATCGACCTGTTCGCTACGTTCCTGCACCCAACCCACACAGTGTCAAAGCACAAGGTTAACAAAGGGTTGAAGGACGATCAAAACGTAGAACAATGCTCTCCAGAAGTTCCACTACGTGAAGAACTAAAGCGAGAAACATTTGAGAAAAGGGTTAAAGATAAGTCACAATGACTAGAAAGGGAATTATCGGACACCGGGTCCGCAGGATTTAACACCCATAGCAAGGACGGTAAAATTCAAATTTCTCCCGCATTCATTCGAGACCCTATCCATGGCCCGCTTGATCAAGAAACAAGCCCATGGGCTTTGTTTATAGACTCTGATACAAAGGTTGCGAAGAAAAAGGTCAAACGCTTCGTTAAAGCCAAGCCCACTCAAAATCTGAAAAGTCGATCTGCTTCCACTTTGAACAGAAATTACATATCATGTCGTTGCGAATGACCACTCCACTTTGTGGGGAATATGTCCACTAATCACGAATCTAAACGCCCATACCTGGAAACGGTCCTGCAGGACTGCTTAACTTGTCATGCGCTAATTGATTTGGGCACGACAATATCGCTCATCTCTCAAACATTGTTCGATGATCTCAAAAGGGCTTTGAAGCCAACTAAACGTTGGTTAAAAGTGAAACGATGCGACACTACACTTCGAGGGACCACGCAGACTACCTCGGCTCTCACATTGAGAGTCATGCTGAAACTACACTTCCAGGATGTATTGCTCGTTCCCCATGTGTATGTTACCAGACTCGTAACTGTACCCCTGCTACTTGGAGCAGACTTGATGGATTGGTTACTCTCATTGATGGATTGGAAAACCAACCAGTTATGGTCACAGGCCACAGTGCCTTCTCCACTGACCACACTGTCAGCCCCTAACGCTAGCTGCAATGCAGTCATTCACGAGGGGTATCTGTCGAAGGCACCCCTTGGGAAAAAGACGTTTAGAAACCTCTTGGTGCAGAATCCGATCCTAGGAGATATTACGATATCTCGACACATTCCATCAGCCAATCTAATTGACTATTATTTTAATGATTTCGATCCAGCTGTCTCTGTGAATGAGCAACTTCCCTCCTCCTTGCAGTCGTGCAATACGGTAGTTAAGATGAACTTCTCTTGCTCTTCGGACACTTCCGCAAGCACTGCGGTTGTCTCAGCAAGAAAAACATTGATGCGCAGAGTATACTCTGCTTCCGATTATACACCTTCCGCTTTGTGGGGGACTGTCACCCCTTACAATGACACTAATGGCGTCAGTCCAGCAACTGACCCGATGACTCCCACTGGTGAAACACTTTGCGATATCACAGACCGATATCCTCGTCTCAGTTCGCAGGTACTGAAGAGGTTGCCACACGTGGATGCGGTGGTGACTGACAGGCCTCGACAGCCACTGAGCGTTTTGACGCAAAAACATCAGGAGATTTGGTTGAAAGGTTACAGCCATTCTCATAATAACGCGGCACTAAAACTCGTATATATGGTCCGAACTTTTCGTTTGTGCCTCGGATACCAACACCACCCGTTGGCGGGGGCGAGACTCAAAGGGGGGCATAGTAGCCCGGACTACGGACAACACCGTACGAGGCCGCCAGAGCATAAATCAAATCTAGTTGTAAACTCCCCCATGAGAACAGTGAGGAGCAGACAGGCTCCTAGACAGGGTTTATCTTAGAACACATCTAAGATTGTACTGAGGTGTACTACACTGGTCGTAAAGGAAGTCCAGTGGACTTGTCCACTTCCAAAACAAATGGCAACAATAATCATTCCTTGCCATGTGTAGAGGCCTCTACAAGACAACTAGTAAAATGCTCTAATCATGTATTCCTGTAGGATAACATTTCAGAATAAATCGGTAGGACAACTGGTCCCCTTGAGTACCAGTACCAATACCAGTCAGTCCAGCAACACTCAGTAAGAGGATTAGTAACCTCACAAGTTAAATTGCTATTGATAATAGCGACATAGGAGTTACTCAGAGTGCAACACAGGGAAGGGAATCTCCAATGCACTCTTCCAATGGTTTACACACATGCCACTAATATATAGAACCCTCCGTTCAGGAGAAAAGTTATTAGAAGTCATGAACCATGATCACACCGCGTACGACTGGTTCCCTGCTTAGAGAGTACTTCCGCCGTGAGGTTAGCTCCTCCGTGGATAACATAGCTATGAAGTAGACTTCTTCATACCTACCGCCACTACAATAGTGGAAGACAGTGACTGGTAGTAAAACCACTACAGACTCCCTCGACACCAATTCAGACTGACCTCCAGGCATTGACCTGAAAATTACCTGACTACGTCAGCTTCTTTGTGGACAAGTTGTAATCTGCCAGGATACTTGGTTTTCTTCCCTTGACATGTGCGCTTGTGTAAGCATAAACGCACATGCACAACGGAACATCCAATTAGGATTTATGCTAGGATCACTTAATTAAAACCTCTACCGCTTCTCTCTCCCGGATCCGGGATCCTCCTCATCAAAAAAGCTGACTAGCATAGCCTAGCCTAACGGAACAGGGATATCATATAATATAATTTTCAGGAAATCACAAGTCCAATACAGTAAATGAAAGATAACCATCTTGTGAATCCAGCCATCATTTCCGATTTTTAAAATGTTTTACAGCGAAAACACAATATTTATTTCTATTAGCTAACCACAATAGCCAAACACACAACCGCATATTTTCACCATGTTTCCACCGCATAGGTAGCTTTCACAAAACCGACAAGATAGAGATAAAATTAGTCACTAACCGAGAAACAACTTCATCAGATGACAGTCCTATAACATGTTATTCAATACATTTATGTTTTGTTCAAAAATTTGCATATTTGAATTATAAATCATAGTTTTACATTGCAGCCACCATCAAAAATAGCACCAAAGCAGCCAGAATAATTACAGAGAGCAACGTGAAATATATAAATACTCATCATAAAACATTTATGAAAAATACATGGTGTACAGCAAATGAAAGATAAACATCTTGTGAATCCAGCCAATATTTCCGATTTTTTAAGTGTTTTACAGCAAAAACACAATATAGAATTATATTAGCTTACCACAATAGCCAAACACACAAACAAAATTTATTCACCGTAAATGTAGCTTTCGCAAAAACCAGCAAAAGATATAATGTAATGAGTGACGCTCTCCTCTTCCTCGGATGAGGTGAGGAGAGAGGGATCTGAAGACCAAAACGCAGGCTTTGGGAAATAAGCCATCTTTATTATACAATATGATGGCAACACGAAACGAAACAAAACACTTTCAAACTACAAAACAAGAAAACGACGTTGAACGAAACCTGAACATAAACTTACATAACTAAACATAAACTTACGTACAGGAAACGGACGACATCGAAACGAAACGAAACAAACAAACGCTACAGTCCCATGTGGTACGAACGTACATACAGACATAGGAGACAATCACCCACAAACAAACAGTGAGAATGCCCTACCTAAATATGACTCTTAATTAGAGGCAAACGCAAACCACCTGCCTCTAATCAAGAGCCATACCAGGCAAACCAAAACCAACATAGAAACAGATAACATAGAATGCCCACCCAACCTCACGTCCTGACCAACTAACACACAAAAACTAACATAAATAGGTCAGGAACGTGACAGTACCCCCCCCCACAAGGTGCGAACTCCGGACGCACCAGCACAAAGTCTAGTGGAGGGTCTGGGTGGGCATCTAACCACGGTGGTGGCTCAGGCTCCGGGCGCGGTTCCCACCCCACCATAATCCATCCTAACTTCCTCCCTCCAAGAATGTCCACCCTCTTTTGACCCCCACAAAATTCCCTTAACAACATATCCAATAGGGACAACACCGGGACAGAGAGATAAATCAAGAAAGAGGGATAGATAAGAATATAGAGATAGATGAAGATAGAGAGGGAGATTAGGATAGAGGGGCAACTCCGGACTGAAAGGCAGCTCCGGACAGAGAGACAGCTCTGGACTGATGGGCAGTTCTGGGTATCCAGCCTTTTCAGGCTGAAGGACAGCTCATGGCTGACTGACGAATCTCGATGCTCATGGCTGGCTGACGGCTCTCGACGCTCATGGCAGGCTGACGGCTCTCGACGCTCATGGCAGGCTGACGGCTCTCGACGCTCATGGCAGGCTGACGGCTCTCGGCGCTCATGGCAGGCTGACGGCTCTCGACGCTCATGGCAGGCTGACGGCTCTCGACGCTCATGGCGCTCTGACGGCTCTGGCTGCTCATGGCGCTCTGACGGCTCTGGCTGCTCATGGCTCGCTGGCGGCTCTGGCTGCTCATGGCTCGCTGGCGGCTCTGGCAGATCCTGTCTGGTTGGCGGCTCTGGCAGATCCTGTCTGGTTGGCGGCTCTGGCAGATCCTGTCTGGTTGGCGGCTCTGGCAGATCCTGTCTGGTTGGCGGCTCTGGCAGATCCTGTCTGGTTGGCGGCTCTGGCAGATCCTGTCTGGTTGGCGGCTCTGGCAGATCCTGTCTGGCTGACGGCTCTAGCGGCTCCTGTCTGGCTGACGGCTCTAGCGGCTCCTGTCTGTCTGATGGCTCTAGCGGCTCCTGTCTGGCTGACGGCTCTGTAGGCTCATGGCAGACGGGCGGCTTTGCAGGCTCATGGCAGACGGGCGGCTTTGCAGGCTCATGGCAGACGGATGGCTCAGACGGCGCTGGGGAGACGGATGGCTCAGATGGCGCTGGGGAGACGGATGGCTCAGATGGCGCTGGGGAGACGGATGGCTCAGATGGCGCTGGGGAGACGGATGGCTCTGGCCGGATATGGCGCACTGTAGACCTGGTGCGTGGTGCCAGAACTGGAGGCACCGTGCTAATGACAAGCACCTTCCTACTAGTGCGGGGAGCAGGGACAGGGCACACTGTATTCTCAAAGCCTACTCTATCCCTGATGCGTGGTACCGGCACTGGTGACACCGGGCTGAGGACAAGCACATCAGGATTAGTAGGGGGAGAAGATACAGTGGGTTCAGGGCTCTGGAGACGCACAGGTAGCTTAGTGCGTGGACCCGGAACTGGAGGCACCGGGCTAGATACACGCACTACAGGGAGAGTGCGTGGAGGAGGAACAGGGCTCAGGATACGCACTGGTAGCCTAGTGCGTAGTGTATACACTGTAGGTACTAGGCTGGGGCGGGGAGGTGGTGCCGGAAATACCGGACCGTGGAGGCGTACTGGCTCTCTTGAGCATTGAGCCTGCCCGACCTTACCTGGTTGAATGCTCCCGGTTGCCCGACCAGTGCGGGGAGGTGGAATAACCCGCACCGGCCTATGTAGGCGAACCGGAGAAACCATGCGTAAGGCCGGTGCCATGTATGCCGGCCCGAGGAGACGCACTGGAGACCAGACGCGTTGAGCCGGCCTCATGACACCTGGCTCAATACCCAATCTAGCCCTCCCAGTGCGGGGAGGTGGAATAACCCGCACTGGGCTATGCACTCGTACAGGAGACACCGTGCGCTCTACTGCGTAACACGGCGCCTGCCCGTACTCCCGCTCTCCACGGTAAGCCTGGGAAGTGGGCGCAGGTCTCCTACCTGCCCTTGGCCCACTATCTCCTAGCCCCCCCCCCAATAAATTTTTGGGAATTACTTACGGGCTTTTTTGGCTTCCGTGCCAGACGCGTTCCCTCATAGCTCCGGTTCCTCTCTCCGGTAGCCTCCGCTCTCCTCGCTAGGATCTCCTCCCATGTGTAGACACCCTTTCCATCCAAAACATCGTCCCATGTCCATTGCTCCTTTCTCTCCTGTCCCCTACTCCGTTTCGTTTTCCCTTGCCGCTTGGTCTTAGCGTGTTGGTGGGTGATTCTGTAATGAGTGACGCTCTCCTCTTCCTCGGATGAGGTGAGGAGAGAGGGATCTGAAGACCAAAACGCAGGCTTTGGGAAATAAGCCATCTTTATTATACAATATGATGGCAACACGAAACGAAACAAAACACTTTCAAACTACAAAACAAGAAAACGACGTTGAACGAAACCTGAACATAAACTTACATAACTAAACATAAACTTACGTACAGGAAACGGACGACATCGAAACGAAACGAAACAAACAAACGCTACAGTCCCATGTGGTACGAACGTACATACAGACATAGGAGACAATCACCCACAAACAAACAGTGAGAATGCCCTACCTAAATATGACTCTTAATTAGAGGCAAACGCAAACCACCTGCCTCTAATCAAGAGCCATACCAGGCAAACCAAAACCAACATAGAAACAGATAACATAGAATGCCCACCCAACCTCACGTCCTGACCAACTAACACACAAAAACTAACATAAATAGGTCAGGAACGTGACATATAAAATGAATCACTAACCTTTGGACAACTTCATCAGATGACAGTCTTATAACATCATGTTATACAATCCATTTATGTTTTGTTCAAAAATGTGCATATTTAAAGCTGCAAATCGTGGTTATACATTGTGAATACGTAGCAACATTTTCCCAGAATGTCCGGAGATATTTTGGACACTCACCTAATCTGACCAAAGAACTCATCATAAACTTTACATAAAAATACTTGTTGTATGGCAAATGAAAGATACACTGGTTCTTAATGCAACCGCTGTGTTAGATTTTTTTAAATAACTTTACCATAACAAACAGCTTGCGGTATTGTGAGACAGCACTCACCAACACGGCGGAGAATAGGAGTCAACATTTTACACAGAAATACGAAATAACATCATAAATGTTTTCTTACTTTTGCTGAGCTTCCATCAGAATGTTGTACAAGGAGTCATTGGTCCAGAATAAATCGTTGTTTGGTTTTAGAATGTCCATTTCTTCTGTTGAATTTGCGCCACAATGCTAGCCAAGGTTGCTAACATTCCCATCCTCTCTTGGCGCAAAGAACGGAAAACTCCAAAAGTCCCAATAAACGTTGAATAAACTGATAAAACTCGGTTGAAAAAAACTACTTTATGATGTTATCATATGTATCAAATAAAATCAGAGCCCGAGATATTCGCCGTGTATACCGAACGCTATTCAGAAGACAATGTCGAGCTCCCCCGTGCGCCTTCGAGGACAAAGAAAATACCGGACCTGTCACTCCAAAGCTCTTATTCGACCTCAGATCAAGCTAGACACCCCATTCCACCTTCCACTGCCTGTTGACATCTAGTGGAAGGCGTATGAAGTGCATGCATATTGATAAATAAAAGCCAGTTGAATAGGCAGGCCCTGAAACAGAGCCTCGTTTTCAGATTTTTCACTTCCTGTATGGAAGTTTGCTGCCAAATGAGTTCTGTTTTACTCACAGATATAATTTAAACAGTTTTAGAAACTTCCCAGTGTTTTCTATCCAATAGTAATTAAATGCATATTGTATGATCTAGAATAGAGTACGAGGCAGTTTAATTTGGGCACGATTTTTTCCAAAGTGAAAACAGCGCCCCCCTATTGACATTAAGTTTTTAAGGGATCGAGCGAAATACCAGCCTTAGTAAAGTTGAACATTTATTTTGAGGCATTTGACTCTACTGCTACAGTACTCACCAGTTTTCTTCCCAGAAGTCCATAGGTCATCCCGTGGTCCCGTGTGGCTCAGTTGGTAGAGCATGGTGCTTGCAATGCCAGGGTTGTGGGTTCAATTCCCACGGGGGGACCAGGGTTCAATTCCCACGGGGGGACCATGATGAATATGTATGAACTTTCCAATTTGTAAGTCGCTCTGGATAAGAGCGTCTGCTAAATTACTTAAATGTAAATGTAGACTGCCCAAAACTAGTGCCTTACAGCTGTAAAGTTATCAACTTAGGATAGTACCCTAAGCAACACACCGCAAATTAGGAAAGCCCTAGATATGACATTAAACAATGCCATGACAGGGTCATTTTGCCAAGACCATGGACGTAAATAGAATACAGTCCAATTAGATGATTAAGGTGGCATAATTACATTTTGTTTTGTTTATGCTTTCATTTTGTTTCCTTTTCTTCGGCACGTAGAAAGTGATAGAGCCATAAACAACTTCCCCATACAACCATCAGTTAGTGCCACAACGCCGTTAATTTGGGAGGAAATGTAATGATATATTTCACGAGTGTGTTTTTCCGTTGTTAACATCTGCCTAAGTTACTGCCCAGATCTTCCAGTCTAGACGACCAGACGACGGGTCCGGAACGGCGATCCCAATCCGGACATCCGCTGCCCAGCCTTGGAGCGGACTTTTCATTTGCAGACACCCTACCCGGGTCAACCACCAGATGGGGGACTGCAACAGCGATCACCAACTGGACATCTGCTGCCCAGCCTTGGAGCGGACTTCTTCATTCGCAGAAACCCTAACCAGTTCGACCACCATAGGGGGACCACAACGATGGTCCACAACCAGCACAACCCACGGTCATTTTTTATTTTGGTTTGCAACGTGCAGGTTAATCGCACGATTGAACCCAACATTCGGGGACTGTCATAACGTTGGCCTGTTGGGGAGGTTTATGACCCCCATAAATACCTTTCCCCTTTTCTCTCTCTCTACTTTATAGAGTTGACTCTTGTAAAGCCTTTGTAACATAGAGAGTCTGGTAACATCAAAAGGTGGGAAACGGAAGCATATTTCGGTAATCCAACCAGTTGAAAATATGCGTTGGCACTTAAATGAATATGATCTCAGATCAGTTGTTGTCTGAGACATTACTACTAATGACAGGATTGTCAGGACTCGGTGTGAGAAACAGTCACTTAGTAAACTGAGCCACTAATAGTCGGCAGAACCCAGAAGATGAGGCAGACACAGCAGTACTAGAGACGGTGGTTTAATAAAGTAAAAAGGAAAAGATCTTCAGGCAAAAAATAAAAATCCACAACGTCAAAAGTAATTTCCAAGAGAAAAAATGTATATCCTCTAAAACACAAGGAAAATCCACAAAGTGGTAACAACAGCAGGGAAAAAACAAACCTCAAAAGAATAATCAAAAAAATAAACAAGAACAAAACCAGAGTACCTCAAGAAAATCCAACAAGAGAAACAAATGTTCACAGCATGGCTGGGGCTGGGTGCTAACATACAAACACAGAGCAAAGAACTGAGGAACACTAAGGGTTTAAATACTTTCAAAGGAAATGAGGCACAGGTGCAAATAATAACTGGAACAAGGGAAAAACAAAAGGGTCAAAAAAGGCACAATTGGGGCATCTAGTGACCAAAACCTGAACAATCCTGGACAAATCCTGACAAGGATGACATAAACTGTATCTGGGAAAATCGACACATTCTAGTTATCAGATTCACATGGAATTCTTGTGCAATTTAAATGTTTAAATATGAAACTATTTGTGAAATGTTGAAATGTAATTTTAGCTTCTTAAATGAGAAAACAGTTTGTCATAGAGAAACTCTGCTCACTCAGAGGCCCTGCCCAAGTGAACAGACATTGGTGGTAAACTATGAAACATGCCCTTCTTTCACCACTATATAAACCCGTTGACGAAAATTCTACTTTCTGTTCCGAGGACGTGAGGACGACGGTCCTACGTTCAAAGGGCTCAGATAATAACGAAATTAGCATCGTGTTCAATGTGAAGGTGACGATCGGCACGCCGAAAGGATGAATTTCAACTATACAAGCCAGAATATAGCACGAGCTTAAAAGTATGGCAACTGGGTATGAACTTTGAACTCTTATTCACTCCAGAAGTGATACCTCCTAGCCGTTGAGTTAGCAGCAGCCGATGTAAACGTGAGATAGGAAAGGACGGATGACGTAACCAGTCTAACACACACAACGATACTGCAACGTATCCAGTTTACCACCAGAGACATTCTTCAGAGGACAAGAGATCCATGCTGGACAACCCAGCCTTCTATCTACGACCAATCTACCGAACCGCAGCTCAGAGTAAATATTTATTGCATTTTCCTTTTTCAAATGGCCGGTTATTTTGAATGCATAAGATACTGTATTTACGACAGCATAGCTGTCTACGGCCCGATAGAGACACAACATCTTTTTGTTCCTCTGTCTTCCCGCTCTTTCATTCAAAACCCAACCCCCTTTCTTTGTGTAACCAGCCGTCATATCTGTTCCGTCCGCTAGGGACGTTTTCCTTTATGACATCATTTGTAATCAATGTATGATCCATTCTGTGTAGATGTAATTCTGTGTGATTATTTAGGTATTTTTATTAAACCAAATTTTGTATTGCTGATTGAACTTGTTAGCCAGGGTTCGTGAAGACAACCAAGAATTGACAACGTTCAGATGAGACTGAATAAAGTGACGATTAAATATTGACTGCTACTGATGTTGTCACGACTTCCACCGAAGGTGGCTCCTCTCCCTATTCGGGCGGCGCTCGGCGGTCGGTCTACTAGCTGCCGGTCTACTAGCTGCCACCGATCCTTTTTCCTTTTCTTTTGGTTATGTCTGTTTTGTGTTTCGCCTGGTTTCATTTTGGTTAATTAGGTGGGGTATTTATCTCGACATTTCCTTTGGGGTTTTGTGCGGGATTGTTTTCGTTTGACTGTCAGTGAGTTTGGGTTTCGTTTTCGTTAGTTCATGTTTAACAGGTGGTTTTTCCCTGGACTGTGTCTGAGTGGGGTTTCGTGGCTACTGCTGTAGTCCGGTGTTCTGTTCATTTTTGAGCTGGTTGATAAAACGCCCTTTTCTTCGGAACTTGTTTCTCCTGCGCCTGACTCCACACCCACATCTCCTTGGGGAGATCTGACAGATGTAAAAGATTACTAGGTCTTTAAGAGTTTATTCGGAAGATAACAGCTCTATAAACATTATTTCGTGGTGCTCCGACTTTCTAGTTAATTACATTTACCTGATTAGCTTAATCAGGTAATATTAATTATAGGGAAATGATTTTATAGAATAGCATGTCATATCACTTAATCCGGCATAGCCAAAGACAAGACACAAGACATGGCGTTAACATTTCCATGGCTCGTTCGATAGTCCAGATTCTTTTGAATCTATAAGAATATTTTGAATATATATACACAACGCAGAGGATGAGAGGACTAAAAACAAGAGTACTAATGGTCAATAGCAAATTGTAAATAGGAGTTGGGTTTCAGTTCAACATCTGTTAGAATCTGTGGAATGTCACTCCTGTACTCAGAGCAACATGTGCTACGTGTGCCACGTTTAAATTGGTCTGTACATTGAATCGGGATGCAGGATACTGGTTATTTGGCCATTGGCCAAGTTGTACAGCAAGGACTTCTGATTGGTCAACCCTAGGCTAAGGTGAAGGGTTATAAATGGCATCCTGTTCATTTCTTCGGGGGGAGAAAGCTGAGGACAGGGGAGACTGAACATCTGTCTACCAGCACAACGTCTTGATTTGTCCTCTGAATAAACCTATTTTTTCTCCCCCTGATTTGCTTTGGAGTTTGTGTTATTGAAGAATAACATAAATTGCTAACATATCTGCACACTGTAATGTTATACAACACTTATTCTGCAATGCATTATTACATAGATGATATGATCTTATGTGGATTTGGTGTATTGGTCCCCAGAAAATGATGGGGAATCAGGTTTGGAGCTCTTACAGTGATTAGGTTATAGTTTGATCAAAGTGCAGTAGAAGGAGAGGAGTTACATGTGCACTTCTTCGTTGGTAGATTGTTGGACAAGGGAAGCCACAGACATCAGTTGAGCTGCTCTTTCATAACAAGGTGGATCTGAGTGGATCTCATCAAGCAGCTCTCTTGACTAGAACAGGTCTAGGACAGGTATTTTCCTGGCTGTCAAGATAATGCCTTTTCTGGATGGAAGTAAGGCTGGTTTGGGAATACTATATCCATTACAGGCAGCATCGATCGTCAGTTCACTACACACAGATAAAAAGGTCCCACCGGACCCAGGGTGGAAAGACTGGCACCTGTTTAGTGCGACATGTCACACTGTCATTGACTTCAACACAAGTCCATTACCTTGACCTTCTGCTGTGTTTCTGATGTGGTTGTGTGGTGCCTGGAGCCACAATCAGATAGAGAACTTGGCCATTACGGCTTGGAACAGACCAGCATTTTGATGTTTTAGATGACATTGGAATCCAGGGCAACCTCAACCAGTGGGTTGATCAGTGGCAGCAAAATGACTTCCTTAATATGTGACTCTGGTTGTGCTAAACTGTTAATAGACAGATTATCAATAAACTAGAACAAAAACAAAGAGATCTCACAGATGCAGCAGACTTCCAGGACTTTAACCATGCCCATGATGACTCATTTTAGGTCCCAAGGTGTCGGGATAATTAGGTCCCATGAGAGGAGACTTGTTTTGGGATGCTGCCTAGTGTTGGGGCCAGGTCCCTCCTGTTGTGACGGTTGTGTTATTATACTGACTCTATTTGCCCAGAGATGGAGCTCTGTGATACTGCTGGAGAGAGCTACAGTACGCTGATGACTGCATTTTTGTTGTTTCACTGAGTTGACCCTGTATCCTGCAGAACTGTCTGTTTTGCAAAGTCCGTTTTCCCTTTGATGGAAGGTTACAATTGAAATGGATCTGGTGAAAATAACTACGCTGATTACTATCTGATTGTTTAACTGATGCCAACTTGTATTCGAAAGGGCTTCTCTCTCTCTCTCTCTCTCTCTCTCAATGTGTTTTCCCTCCTGTCAGGCCCCTATTTGTTTTATGAGACATGGAGTGAACTCTGGAGATGCTACTCGTCACTGATCCACTGAACAGAATACGTTGTCATGCTGAGAGGATTGGGGATCTAAAATGGATTAAACTGCTTAACATTTTTGATGATGGAGGTAAATCGGATTTTTTGACCTCGATCCTGACCTCCTGGGATTGATGTGGTTGAATCAGGGGTAGATGATGGGCAGCATACAGCCGTATTTCAGAGCAAAACGTATAATATTTTACTACAATTTCTTAACAGAAAAACCAAAGGAGGGCTGTTGGTCGGGGTGGATGGGTGGCCGTGAAACACAAACTTCTAGCTACCCAAAGGTTTTGTGTTTGAACCTCATCAACTTTGCAACTACTTACTACTTTTTAGCTACTTTGCATCTACTTAGCATGTTAGCTAACCCTTCCCTTAGTTCTAGTAGCTATGTTGACTATGACGTTAACTAATATGGTGACAATGATGTAGGTTGTGTGTAGCAGTTATGATAGGAATGTTTGGTTGGAAAGGTTTTTTCGCCTGGTCAAAGACAGCTAACGTGTAGTGCACTGAAGTCCACAAGCGAATGGAAAAGGTGAGAGGAGGAGAATTTGTAGATGTGAGAATTAATTAACGAGCAAAGTGATCAGTCTATTTTTGTGTGGCAGCTATGAAAGTGAACTGTGTTTGCGTGTGATCAGGGGTGTATTCATTCAATTCTGTTGAAAAATGTTTCTTAAACGGAAGCAAACGGAACGAAACGGGGATAAACATACTTGAATTTGTCCAATTGAAACTCGTTTGCAACTGTTGAATTTATGATTACATAAGATAGATTAGCTATATGCAGGCAAGAGTGTGCAAGGCAGTATTGAAAGTGCCTTGATTATTCAAATGTTTCTCTCGACCTGTGCACCCAAGTTGTAAACTTTCATTCATAGGCGAGGTTGAAGCAACCCTCATGATGGGTTTAGGGAAAAGTCAAGTATCATGTAGTAACCTAAACCTATCGATGGTACATTGAGCTGGGTGAATGGAATATGAACGACATTCATCCAATAAGCTGTAATAGCCATGCTCATAAAAAAAAAAAATTGTGCTCCCTCATCTTAAACGACACAGACCGCAAATGATTCTGAAATATATTGAGACAAATTACAGACAGTAGCCTACAAGTACCAAAATTGAACTACATTTATTGAACATAAAATCTACTACATGACCAAAAGTATGCTGCTCGTCGAACATCTCATTCCAAAATCAAGGGCGTTAATATGGAGTTGGTCTCCCCTTTGCTGCTTTAACAGCCTCCACTCTTCTGGGAAGGCTTTCCAATAGATGTTGGAACATTGCTGCAGGGATTTGCTTCCATTCAGCCACAAGAACATTAGTGAGGTCAGGCACTGATGTTGGGCGATTAGGCCTGGCTCGCAGTCTGCGTTCCAATTCATCCCAAAAGTGTTCGATGAGGTCGAGGTCAGGGTTCTGTGCAGGCCAGTCAAGTTCTTCCACACCAATCTCGACAAACCATTTTTGTATGGACCTCGCTTTGTGCACGGGGCATTGTCATGCTGAAATAGGAAAGGGCCTTCCCCAAACTTATTTTTACGTGTTGCAATAAAGTTGACTAAAGTAGAAGCTCATCTTTTGTTTGTAGGTATTTTCAGCTGGTAATGAGTAATAAGTACTGAACAAAAATATAAACGCAACATGTAACAATTTCAACGATTTTACGAAGTTATAGTTCATATAAGGAAATCAGTCAATTGAAATAAATTCATTAGGCCCTAATCTATGGATTTCACATGACTGGGCAGGGGCGCAGCCATGGGTGAGCATGGGAGGGCATAGGCCCGCCCACTCACTGGGGAGCCAGGCCCAGCCAATCAGAATGAGCTTTCCCCACAAATCACTTTATTACAGACATAAATACTCCTCAGTTTCATCAGCTGTCCGGGTGGCTGGTCTCAGACGATCCCGAGGCTGAAGAATCTGGATGTGGAGGTCCTTGGTTGGCGTGGTTGGATGTACTGCCAAATTCTCTAAAGCAACATTGGAGGTGGCTTATGGTGGAGAAATGAACATTCAATTCTCTGGCAACAGCTCTGGTGGACATTCCTGCAGTCAGCATGCCAATTGTATGCTCCCTCAAAACTTGAGACATCTGTGGCATTGTATTGTGTGACATAACTGCACATTTTAGAGTGGCCTTTTATTGTAGCATGCACAAGGTGCACCTGTGTAATGATCATGCTTCTTGATATGCCACACCTGTCAGGTGGATGGATTATCTTGGCAAAGGAGAAATGCTCACTAACCGGGATGTAAACAAATTTGTACACAACATTTTTGAGAAATATGCATTATGTTCATATGGAACATTTCTGGGATCTTTTATTTCAGCTTAATAAACATGGGACCAACACTTTACATGTTGCATTTATATTTTTGTTCAGTAAATATAGAAAGGGCTCATAGGTAAACTATAAGTTACTCTTCACTTTAAATAGCTAAATCCTGTGTAAGAACTAGCGACAACCTTGTACTTATGCAGATATTACAGATATGTACTCTGTGGTGTATTAGTGTGTTTCTTCTCTCACTTGGATGGCGCTTTCAGAAGCTGACGATTAGATTGTCAGAATGGGTAACACACTTTGTAGGTACACAATAATTACAAGTAAGTACACCTCAAGATACACTTAACTAGCTAAATCCTGTGTAACACCTAGCAATTACATTGTACTTGTGCATATATTTCATGTACTCTGTGTGGTACTAGTGTGTTTATTTTCTCACTTGGATGGTGCTTCCGGAAGCCTTAACATAAGGGTCAGGATGGGTAACGTGCTACAGAAGTACATATTAATTACAAGTAAGTACCCCTCAAGTTACACTCTGTGGTGTACTTGTGGGTTTATCCTCTCACTTGGATGGCAAGGAGGTTCTGGTTCTCATAATGGGTAACATACACATTCAATATCATTAAAAAAAATACAATCTGGGATGACACCCGTATGGTAGACCCCAGTCAGTGAGGTTGACCTATATCTGATCTGTTTTTGTAAATTCAACTTGCCCCAAAAAAGGCACACCTTTTAGGGACAAGTGCTAGCAACAACATTGAGTGGAGAACTTGAAGATTGCGCATTTTAGGTAATTAGAGCCTATGAGCCTCCAATCTTCGTAATCTCTGTAACCCAGTGTATCTGTCCACAAAATATTACAATATTGTGACAGTTATTACTGAACCAGATGCAGCTGAGAAGAAACTAAACATTAAATTGGTGAATTTAGTAGAAACTTGACCATTTGTAACAAGCATGGTAACAAACATTTGTTGTTACACATCTGTAATTACAGACTGCAATTACCACCAGTTACATGTTGTTATTACAGTGTAACTATGAGTTATTACAATTAACTACAATACTTGTTACAGTGTAAATACACATGTAATAATACTGTAATAAGGACCCCTTAAAATGAAGTGTTACCAAAATGAACTCGTCACTCTGAAAAATAAATCATGACTCTCGAGTCAGAAAAAAGAGCAGTTCAAAACTAACGAATTGTTTGTGAACTGCACATCACTATCCTCCACACTGTGCTGTCAATTCATGCACTCAACATATTCTTCCAATATAAGAACAATGATGCTTTACACATTGCTTCTAAACATGAATCCACATGTTTTCTCTATTATACTATTTGCTTGTGTATCTTGCTCTCTGCAAACGTGAGTTAGTCTAAAGAAGCTGGCATGTACCTAAAAAAGATTGATTTTGTTAAATTTCACCTTTATTTAAACAGGTAGGCCAGTTGAGAGCAAGTTCTCATTTACAACTGCGACCTGGCCAAGATAAAGCAAAGCAGTGTGACTGTGACGCACTTAAGCGTAGTGGGTGCGGAGTCAGGCGCAGGAGGCAGAAAGTACTGAGTAGTGCTTTATTAGGCACAGGGAAAATATGTGCGTGCCAACACTCACGGGCGCAAACAAACACGAATACCCAAAACCAGGACCTAACAAGTCCAGAGGAATAACCCCAAAACGAAACACGCTACCAAAACACTACCACACAGTGGAAAAAATAAGCCCGCACAAAGAGCAGCCGGGCCGACCAACTTAAATAGCCCAACTAAACGTAAACAAGAAACAGGTGTAACTAATAAGACAACACCAACAGAAAAGGAAAAAGGGATCGGTGGCAGCTAGTAGAACGGTGACGACGACCGCCGAGCACCGCCCGAACAGGAAGAGGAGCCACCTTCGGTAGGAGTTGTGACAGTACCACCCCCCCTGACGCGCGGCTCCCGCAGCGCGCCAACACTGGCCTCAAGGGCGACCCGGAGGGCGAGGCGCAGGGCGATCCGGATGGAGGCGATGGAAATCCCTCAACAGTGACGGATCCAAGATGTCCTCCACCGGTACGCAGCACCTCTCCTCCGGACTGTACCCCTCCCAGTCCACGAGGTACTGCAGGCCCCTCACCCAGCGTCTCAAGTCCAGAACAGCACGTACTGTGTACGCCGGGGACCCCTCGATGTCCAGAGGGGGCGGAGGGACCTCCGGCACCTCACCTTCTTGCAGGGGACCAGCTACCACCGGCCTGAGGAGAGACACATGAAACGAGGGTTTAATACGATAATAGGAAGGGAGTTGTAATTGATAACACACCTCGTTTATCCTCCTCAGGACTTTGAAAGGCCCCACACACTGCGGCCCCAGCCTCCGGCAGGGCAAGGGGAGGGGTAGGTTTCGGGTCAAGAGCCAGACCCTGTCCCCCGGTACAAACACGGGTGCCTCACTGTGGTGGTGGTCAGCGCCCCTCTTCTGCCATTCACCGGCTTGCTTGAGGGATTCCTGGACAGACCTCCAGGTCTCCTTGGAGCGCTGCACCCACTCCTCCACCGCAGGAGCCTCGGTCTGACTCTGATGCCACGGTGCCAGGACCGGCTGGTAGCCCAACACGCATTGGAATGGTGACATGTTCGTGGAGGAGTGGCGGAGTGAATTCTGGGCCAAATCCGCTCATGGGACATACCTTGACCACTCCCCTAGCCGGTCCTGGCAATACGACCTCAAAAACCTACCCACCTCCTGGTTCACTCTCTCCACATGCCCATTACTCTCGGGGTTATAACCAGAGGTCAAGCTGACCGAGACCCCCAGCCGCTCCATCAACGCCCTCCACACTCTGGACGTGAACTGGGGACCCTGATCAGAGACAGTGTCCTCCGGCACCCCGTAGTGCCGGAAGACGTGGGTAAATAGGGCCTCCGCAGTCTGTAGGGCCGTAGGGAGACCGGGCAACGGGAGGAGACGGCAGGACTTAGGAAACCGATCCACAACAACCAGGACCGTAGTGTTCCCCCGAGACGGGGGAAGATCGGTCAGGAAGTCCACTGACAGGTGAGACCACGGCCATTGTGGAATGGGAAGGGGCTGTAACTTCCATCTAGGAGGATGCCTAGGAGCCTTACTCTGGGCGCACACCGAACAGGAAGAGACATAGAACCTCACGTCCCTAACCAAGGTGGGCCACCAGTACTTCCCCCTAAGACCCCGCGCTGTCCTCGCCACCCCAGGATGACCCGAAGAGGATAGTTTGTGAGCCCACCGAATCAATTGATCACGGACACCAAGCGGCATACTTGCGACCTGTAGGACATTTTGGAGGCGCAGGTTCCACCCGTAACGCCCGCTCAATGTCCGCGCACACTTCCCATACCACCGGTGCCACCAGCTTAGAAGCTGGAAGAATGGGAGTGGTATCGATGGGCCGATCCTCCGTGTCATAGAGACGGGACAGTGCGTCAGCCTTCGTGTTAAGGGAACCCGGTCTATACGAGATAGTAAACCTAAACCGGGTGAAGAACATGGCCCACCTTGCCTGACGCGGATTCAGTCTCCTAGCTGCCCGGATATACTCCAGATTACGGTGGTCAGTCCAGATGAGGAAAGGGTGCTTAGCCCCCTCAAGCCAGTGTCTCCACACCTTCAGGGCCTTGACTACAGCTAACAACTCCCGGTCCCCCACATCATAGTTACGCTCCGCCGGACCGAGCTTCCTCGAAAAGAAAGCGCAGGGGCGGAGTTTCGGTGGCGTACCCAAGCGCTGTGATAGCACGGCTCCAACCCCAGCCTCGAATGCGTCCACCTCCACCATGAACGCCAAAGATGGGTCCGGGTGCGCCAACACAGGCGCATCAGTGAACAGCGCCTTCAACCGATTGAAGGCTCCGTCAGCCTCTGCCGACCACCGTAAACGCACCGGTCCCCCCTTCAGCAGTGAGGTGGGCGCCACCACCTGACCAAAACCTCGGATAAACCTCTGGTAGTAATTGGCAAACACTAAAAACCGCTGCACCTCCTTCACCGTGGTCGGAGTCGGCCAATTATGCACGGTCTTAACGCGGTCACACTCCATCACCACCCCCGAGGTGGAAATGCGATAACCCAGGAAGGAGACGGCTCGTTTGGAGAACACACACTTCTCAGCCTTAACGTATAGGTCATGCTCCAGCAGTCTTCCAAGCACCTTGCGCACCAGAGACACATGCGCGGCGCGTGTGGCGGATTAGATCAGAATATCATCGATATATACAACCACGCCCTGCCCGTGCAGGTCCCTGAGAATCTTATCTACAAACGATTGAAAAACGTCTGGAGCATTCTTTAAACCATACGGCATGACGAGGTACTCATAATTGCCTGATGTAGTACTAAATGCGGTTTTCCACTCGTCTCCCCCCGAATACGCACCAGATTATACGCGCTCCTGAGGTCCAGTTTTGTGAAAAACCGCACTCCGTGAAATGATTCCACCGCCGTGGCGATGAGAGGTATCGGGTAACTAACCCCACTGTGATGGAATTGAGACCTCGAGGACCTTCCTCCTTTTTCTTCACGAAAAAGAAACTCGAGGAGACGGGTGAGGTGGAGGGCCGAATATACCCCTGTCGCAGAGATTCCGTGACATATGTCTCCATAGCCAACGTCTCCTCCTGCGACAATGGGTACACGTGACTCCTGGGAAGCGCAGCGTTTACCTGGAGGTTTATCGCACAATCCCCCTGTCGATGGGGTGGTAATTTCGTCACCCTCTTCTTACAGAAGGCGATAGCCAAATCGGCATACTCAGAGGGAATGTGCACAGTGGACACCTGGTCTGGACTCTCCTCTGACGTGCACCGATGGAAACTCCCAGACACCTACCTGAACACTCCTCTGACCACCCCTGGAGAATCCCCTGTTTCCACGAAATCCTGGGATTGTGACTGGCCAGCCAGGGAACCCCCAGCACCACTGTAAACACAGGTGAATCGATAAGGAAGAGACTAATCCGTTCCTTATGATTCCCCTGCGTTACCATGTCCAGTGGAACCGTGGCCTCCTTGACTAGCCCTGACCCTAATGGTCGGCTATTTAAGGAGTGCACCAGAAGGGGGGATCTATCAGCAGAATCATCTATCTGCACCAGCAGAATTCCCAGCTTCTGGGCGAGTCCGCGATAATAAAGTTCCCAGCTGCGCCTGAATCGACTAGCGCCTTATGCTGGAAAGAGGGAGAAAATTCAAGAAAATAAATTAAGACAAACATGTGACCAACAGGGGGCTCTGGGTGAGTTTGATGCTGACTCACCTGGGGTGACCGAGAAGTGTTCTGCCTGCCCTCTCGACTCCCAGACGGGCTCCTCCAGCACTGGTCGGCCGTGTGTCCTCTCCGACCACAGCTGGTGCATGAGGAGACACCTCCTCCGGTACCCCTCAAAGCAGTCCCCCCTAACTCCATAGGAGTAGGAGCTGGAGGGCTGGGAGGTGGAACTGACAGGACCCTTTCTGAAAACCCGCGGGCAGCTAGCAGATTGTCCAGCCGGATTGACATGTCTATCAGTTCGTCGAGGGAGAGAGTGGCGTCCCGACAAGCTAGCTCCCTGCGGACGTCCTCCCGGAGGCTGCACCGGTAATGGTCCATCAGGGCCCTGTCATTTCGTTTTGCTTGCATTTAAGAGCAGTTGAAGGCCATGGAAGGAGAGTTGTATGGCATTGAAGCTTGTCTGGAGGTTTGTTAACACAGTGTTCAAAGAAGGGCCAGAAGTATAACAAATGGTGTTGTCTGCGTAGAGGTGGATCAGAGAATCACCAGCAGCAAGAGCGTGATGTATACAGAGAAAAGAGTCGGCCTGAGAATTGAACCCTGTGGCACCCCCATAGAGACTGCCAGAGGTTGGGACAACAGGCCCTCCGATTTGACACACTGAACTCTGTCTGAGAAGTAGTTGGTGAACCAGGCGAGGCAGTGTCTATGGGGGTGCCACAGGGTTCAGTTCTCGGGCCGAGAATTAATCGCTAACTAGCTGGCAGATGAATCAATTAAACAGATTAAAATGTGCAGCTATGAACAGTTATGTAACACATTACATTTTCCATGCATTCGTCTTTTCAGTTGTATTACCGGTGCTGCTGTTATAAAGTAATTGCCACCCCCCTCCCCCCCAAAAGGTGAATCCTGCTGTTTACTATACGTGGAAAAGATGAGGGATCATAAAGTTGTTAGGAGAGTGAAAGAGAGAGAGAGTGAGTTTGCCTGCGAGCATGCTGGTGTGTGTGCATGTGGGTGGTTGCGTGCATCCATGGTGCATGAGTGTGTGCACATTCTTGTGTCTCAGCATGTGGTAAGTGTGTATGAGTATATCAAGTCAGTTCCATAATTATTGGCACCCTTGATAAAGATGAGCAAATGAATAGTGTATAAAATAATGCTGTATATAAATAAATATTGCATGCTAAAAAAAAGAAGAAAATTATGTGATTTTGTATGAACACAATTGCTCAGAGAATATTATCGCCACTCCTGTTTTCAGTACTCTAGCAGCCTACCCTTACAAGGATAATGACACAGCCTTTATCTATAATGTGTTATGAGATTGGAGAACACATTGGGAGGGATCTTAGACCATTCCTCCATACAGAATCTTTCCAGATCATTGATATCATTTGTCTGCGCTTATGAACTGCCCTCTTCAATTCAAACCACAGGTTTACAATGGGGTTCAGATATCCATTCTGATCAATAATGTTTTACGACCTCATAAATCTCACTGTCTGAGATTGTACAGCACCACCAAAGACAAAAAAACAAACATTAACAGCAAATCAAAAAGAATTACATCAAAGTATAATAAATAGATTTTGGGTTAAGAGATGAGTGGGTACTTCACACAAAGAGTTAGAAACTGAGAAAGTCAGGTTACCAGGTTTCCGTGATAAGGCAAAAACACAATTTATCTTGAACAAGTTAAATGTAAGGCCGAATATTCCAATATTATAATAAAATATTCCATTTGAGTTTTTCCAGGAAAACGGTTTTGATTGAACAGAGAGTGTGTGTGTATCTGACCTAGGTAGCGTGGTCATCAGCAGCGCCCTTGTCGAGAGATTCCCAGTAAGCCTGTCTCCCTCAAACGCCACTGGGCTGTTAATGTGCGTAAGTGGAATGTGGACATAATTGTCATTCTGAATGTCTCTCAGAGTCTGTTGCATAATTCATCAGCCGAGACTCCTTCCTACTCCCTTCTCTGGGCTATTTATAGCCCGGCCTAAACTCTTAATTCATTTACAGACTTTTCCTTCTCTCCATCTAGGCTGTTAAGACAGCACAACAGCACCTTTATATTTTCATCAAAAAGCTCTCTATTACTCTCTGGGTTTCATTCTTTTCCCTGTCTCCCGCTGACTCGCTTTCTCTCCATCTCTCTTGCTTCATATAGCATGCACTCTCTCTCTCTCTCGCTCTCTCTCTCTCTCTCTCTCTCTGTCTCTCTCTCTCTCTCTCTCTCTCTCTCTCTCTCTCTCTCTCTCTCTCTCTCTCTCTCTCTCTCTGTCTCTCTCTCTCTCTCTCTGTCTCTCTCTCTCTCTCTCTCTCTCTCTCTCTCTCTCTCTCTCTCTCTCTCTCTCTCTCTCTCTCTGTCTCTCTGTCTCTCTGTCTCTCTCTCTCTCTCTCTCTGTCCATCTCCCTCTCTCTTCTGTGTTCAGTCTCTTCCGATCCACTTCCCCTAGGCCTCGGAGGGGAAAAAGAGAGCGAACCCTGGTGTTCCTTGAGAGATGGAGATACTGCATCTCGCTGTCAGATTTCCCTGTGACTATGGCAGAGTGAAGCGGGATTTCACATACAGTATGCATGCAGATTACACTCACTCAGTAGCCACCTATCACGTCTGGAAAGGCTTGAAATGTCAGCATTCATAATTCATACTCCAGATTACGAGTGTCTTTAGACCCCTATTAATATATTAACATTTATGAGCATCTGCTCTTCCACAAATGAGAAAGTCAAACTTTTTATAATTTGACAAATCTGGTTATCGGCATTTCTTCTCCAAACTGTCCTGGCTGAGAAGTGCGAGGTTAATCTTCCACACTTGACATTCTACAATGACATAGAACAAACAATGATCTAGATCTGAGAGAATGAACAATGCCGTTACATTATTACACCTATATGGCCCCTCTGACTGCTGCCATGTCTCTGAGGTTTCTGAAATCAAACCCAGAGTCCCTGATTCTTATTCCTCTCTCTGCATCTCTTTCATTATGCGCAGCTCAGCTCATTACCACCCTACAAAAGCTCTGCGGTTTAATCTTACGCACTTTAACGTCATCAGGCTTGTAATATCACACTCGAACAAAATGCCTGCCTACTACATTTTGATTCATCTGATTCCTCCTACCTCTCTCTCTCTCTCTCTCTTTACACATCTATCTAATTTGCCTGTAACACAGTGTACTTTGGAAGCATCTCAAGGGCTTATACAAAGCCATACAGGCACTTTAAAATGGAAAGGGCTTCAGAGTGGAAGGTAAATTAGTCAAGGTAAAGAGATGCGTTAACGAGAGAGACAAACTCTTCAGAGATGTTCCTATTCTTCCAAGGCATAGAGGATGACTCAGTGTGGGGGCTTGGTGCTGTCTCTGCTGTCTCGCTACTGTCCTCTTGGAAGGCAGGAACTTAACCCTCCTCTCCTTTCAGCAAGGAGATGAGGGACCTGTAGTATATACAGGCGTGCTAGGTAAAAGTTGGTCGTAGACACAGATCTAGAATCAATTTACCCTTCCGATCTAGCCATTAGGGAGGATACACAAAACTGACCATAGATAAGTAGGGGCAAGTTCATCCTATTCCTAGACATACAGCCTGAAAATATGTCCTGAGATCGCTCCTTTTGCTCTTTATTGACTTTCCCATATTTCATCATTGACGGTGGCACTAGATTTTTTATGCAAGCATAATTGGATAAATAGTTATTTTTTCTGTATGAATCTCCATAGGATTTCCATGATAATTATGAGTATGTAAATGAAGGAAGTGCATGATTAATGTGTTATCATACATGCTTGATGATTTATCTAGATATTGTAACGACCCTGGGTTTATAAGCGCGGAAATCGACTCTGCCGCTCGAGCATGCTTTTGCAGCACAGTCGATAGCGCGCCGGACCTCGGGCTAGGACCTAGGTTGAGGGTTCGAGACCTGCTCCCTGCCTGTTTCATTACATTGGTGTCAGAAGTGATCGGACCTCGCATCCACGACAGTGCGTGTGCTTGGCCGGTGAGCGCGTTCCTGTAAGACGTAAAGTCGCAAGGTAGCGCGAGGACGCGCTCTTTGAAAGGAGGGAGTAGTGTAACGACCCTGGGTTTATAAGCGCGGAAATCGACTCTGCCGCTCGAGCATGCTTTTGCGGCACAGTCGATAGCGCGCCGGACCTCGGGCTAGGAGGTCGAGGGTTCGAGACCTGCTCCCTGTACCATGTTGTTGTGGAAACACTCGTTTGTGATTGGCTTGAAGGGCATTCTAGAGCGTGCATTATCACGGTATATTTGCAAGGTAGAATTCAATTGCTATAGTTCATTCTTACATGTTCTACGTTTTAGCTGCTTTTGAAAGCAAAAGTTGAATTGATAACTTTGCCATTGTTGAACATGATTTTCATAATGGCAAGTTAGGACTGATGGTTTGGTTAGCTATTCTAGCAAGTCGGTTTGTTTGGTTACCACGGCAACTACTGTAGCTATCTAAGTAAACTTGCTAGTCACTTCAGTGGATGTTGAACACATTTCTTAACGGCAAATGAACACATTTCTAGCGGCAACTGTGTTCAATTATATCCATGGTATAAAAGGGATAATCAACTCGGGGCTCTGTGTTTTCTGGAAAACAATTGAACTCCGTGGAAGGTCAGTTCCACTCCTCTAGGCGTTACCCCCTTACATATTAGTTAGCCTATAGAGATATGACCAGGGGTAGTTTCCATGGAGATTACATGATTATGATTTTCATGGTTATACAGAATTTGAATATAAAAGGCAATACATATTTAATGGAACCAGGATTTACACATATAGAACATTAATAATGTAGCATTATTCAATGCCCTTCCCAAATTGTGTGATGCGCCATAGTACGAGAAACAACAGAAATGATGCTCATGATATGTAGTAATAGTAGCTGAGCATGACATTTAGATGATGTTTAGAAATCTGTCCAAAAATACAAAAAAAATACAATTAAAAATGCTATACATTTTTTATGCATTAATCTTTGCTACGTGACTATTGTGCTGTTTACGTGGCGATTCACTGACAACAGTGTAAACCACATACAGTTGCATCTCCCGGCTATCAACAAACCACAGCTGTTGTAGCTAAGCCATCAAACACTGAATTACTAATGAGGATCCAATCCCTTTAAAGAGAGAGCGGACCTTTGAACCAGTCGGATCTCCTCATCACTGGGTGTCCCTCTCCACAGGCAAGGACAAAGTGGAGGAGAGGTGATTAAGTAATGGATACAAGATTTCCTCTTCACCTTCATCTGTCAGTGTCAATGACCTTATGGAGTCATTCAACACATGTTTTAGTGAGGGCACTGATAGCCCAAGTACAGTATGTGTGTAAGAAATTACGTATTTTATATTTTTATCCAACAAATGGATAACATTGAATTGACACGTGGGCCTTCCATTTCAATGGGGCTGACTTTTTTGCATGACAGCCCCTTAGACAAGTGAAAGTATGGACTCAGCTGATATGGAAAAAGGGTAAATGAGTACAGGCCTGCTGTCTGTCTGGTGCAATAAAAGCTTAGTCCTCATGTTGACAGGTGGTACTCGCTCCATCCTTGACCCTTCAAAAGAAGTGCCATTGTTAAAAAGCTGCATAGGAATTCTGCAGATTGCAGTTTCCTACTCTGTATTCCACATGTTTCTCATATCTCTTGTTTTATCGTAAAATCTTCTTTCAGATGGTAAAAAGTGGGTGGTAGCACTGGGTGCTCCAAATAATTCATTGTATAATTGTAATGGTGCTGTGTAAGGGCTATTTGACCAAGAAGGAGAGTGATGACGTGCTGCATCAGATGATCTGGCCTCCACAATCCCCCAAACTCAACACAATTGAGATGGTTTGGGAAGAGTTGGACCGCAGAGTGAAGGAAAAGCAGCCAACAAGTGCTCAGCATGTTTGGGAAGTCCTTCAAGACTGTTGGAAAAGCATTCCAGGTGAAGCTGGTTGAGAGAATGCCAATAGTGTGCAAAGCTGTCATCAAGGCAAAGGGTGGCTACTTTGAAGAATCTGAAATATGAAATATGTTTTGATTTGTTTTACACTTTTTTGGTTAATGCATGATTCTATATGTATTACTACGTAGTGTTGATGTATTCACTATTCTTTTACAATGTAGAAAACAGTAAAAAATTAAGAAAAACCCTTGAATGAGTAGGTGTGTCCAAACTTTTGAATGGTACTGTATATTTAATTGTTTCCAATTTCATAAAATTTTTGTTACATGTAATTTTTTGGTTTAACCGTAATGCATAATAAACATAATCAACGGGGGGAACATATTGGATGTACGCTGATAAGTTGTAGAAATAATATATTAATTTATAAGACTTTATAAGAAAATATAACTGTTCATAAGAAGGGCCTGAAATCAAAGTCAATATTCAGACACTAGGGGTCAATGTTTTTTAAATAGGATATCCTGTAGGCCTCCCTCTGTAGTAGTAGGATCTCGATGTTACATCCTCTCCTTGGAAGAGCAACATGCTCAATGCCTGTGTATTTGAGGGAGGAGATGGGATGGTTAGCTTCAACAAAGTGAGCTTCTACTGGATAGTCAGTGTTCTTACACTTGATTGAGCTGCGGTGTTCAGCTATGCGTTGTTTTAATTGTCTTTTTGTTTGTCCTACGTAGGCTTTCCCACATGAACAGGTGGTGAGATAGATTACTCCCTTGGTCTTGCATGAGATGATACCCCTAACAGAGATTTTTCGACCTGTATGTGGCTGTCTGAAGTAGGATGTTTTTGTAGTGCGTTTTCTTTTGGCTTTGAAAAAAGTCAGTTCACCTCATTAACTCACCGCGTGTTTTTTTTTACCCATTTTTTTAATGACAAACATACACAATATATGTGCTCCATCAAGCCTAAATAGTGTGACTCAACCTCTGTACGGTTGCCACATCACTGTGTATGTGTGTGTTTGTGTGTGTGCGGGGGGGTGGTGGGGCGTGTGACTCTCTCAGAAGTTTTATGAGAGCACTACAGCTGGCAGAAATATGGTTTGGAGGTCAGGGCAGCACAGCCCCAGAGCTCATATACCATCACGTCTACCTTTGGTTGCCCTTGAATAGCCCTGGGGACAGATCCAGGACAGCTCAATCTCTCACTCCTTTTTCACACTGCTCTCAGAGTCCCATATCAGTCGTAAATCTCAAAACCATATGGACTGCATTTCCAATAATGACAGAGTCGACCACATTGGCTTAAATGAATTTAGCACACCGCACTGTATCAACTTCAGCACTGCACTGCGAGCATAAAACTATTTCTGCTGGTAGAATAGAGGGGGGAAAACCCTTGAGAAGCAACAGTATAGCAACTGACACACCATACACATTTGTGGTATATCCATATATCACACAGGGAAAAATTCATGATATTGAAACTTACATTATATACAATGTTCAGTTAACATGCATTATTGAACAGAAACATAGAAATATGGCTAACAACATCTAACATGACATGCACCGTGGAGCATCAAGTTGTTTGTGGAGCAGTTTGGAGAGATTTCCTCTATACCAGTGCTCTTAATAACAAGCCCCATTAAAGATCTGACTGGGCCCAATGTCTTCCCAAATCAGGCCCCGAGCAGTCAGGGAAGACATGCCATCTGCAAGTCAGCATCATCAGCAACTAGCCTGGAGGAAACCTTATGAGTGGGACATGGTTAGGACGTGGTCTGGTCAAAGCATCAGGGAAAACCTCCTGGCGTGAATTTTTGGGGGATTCATGCCCATGGCCATGCGATATCCTGACCATGTGACCAGACTAGGAAAAACTGATCAGATCACTGGCATGTTCGGGAAGGAGATAAAAAAACAACACTATTTAAAAAGAGTGTGCCTGTAAAAGTTAATCAGCCAAGCCCAGGGCTCTACGGCCTTAATCTGAGGGATTAGGGCATCAGAAATGCTGCTGTGACTGTGTGTGTGTGCACGTGTAAGTGCGTGTCTGTGTGCATGCATGCATGTGCACGTGTGTATACTTGCGAGTGAATCCATGTCTGCGCATGCTCGCGCGTGTATATGTGTGAGTGTGTGTATGTGTATACTTGTGCATGCATGTGTGTTTGTGTGTGTGAGATTGTGTTGCATGTGCATCAGGCAGGCAAGACAGGCAGGCAGGGATGTGCCCACAGGTTAAGAACTAAAGCCGCTTGGCCCAGATGAATATGGCTCTCAGGCTCCCTACCAATCCCACCACAGCCAGCAACCCACTCTCACTGACGGTGAGCTAGGACACACCCACACAGCAATGAATGGCAGACTTAAGCATTCTCTCACTCAACCACTGCATTCATTTTCTCGCCTGATTGGTTGAATCAGATGTGTTAGTGTTGGGCTGGTAAAAAAGCCTGCACACCCTGTGAGTCCCCAGGACCAGAATTGAAGAATACCATTTCAAATGTAATTACATTCAAACTCAACAGGCACTCCCACATCTGAGCTATCTTTTTTGCAGGTGCATGGTAACAGTTGAATACAATGAAGAAACCCACACACCATTTAATATATATATATATTTCACCTTTATTTAACCAGGTAGGCTAGTTGAGAACAAGTTCTCATTTACAAGTGCGACCTGGCCAAGATAAAGCAAAGCAGTGCGACACAAACAACAACACAGAGTTACACATGGAATAAACAAGCGTACAGTCAATAACACAATAGAAAAAATAAAGTTTACATACAGTGTGTGCAAATGGTGTGAGGAGGTAAAGCATTAAATAGGCCATAGTAGCAAAGTAATTACAATTTAGCAAATTAACACTGTAGTGATAGATGTGCAAATGATGATGTGCAAGTAGAAATAATGGTGTGCAAAAGAGCAGAAAAGTAAATAAAAACAATATGGGGATGAGGTTGGTAGATTGGATGGGCTACTTACAGATGGGCTATGTACAGCTGCAGCGATCGGTTAGCTGCTCAGATAGCTGATGTTTAAAGTTAGTGAGGGAAATATAAGTCTCCAGCTTCAGCGATTCTTGCAATTCGTTCCAGTCATTGGCAGGGAACTGGAAAGAAAGGTGGCCAAAGTAGGTGTTGGCTTTGGGGATGACCAGTGAGATATACCTGCTGGAGCGCGTGCTATGTACGGGTGGGTGTTGTTATTGTGACCAGTGAGCTGAGATAAGGCGGCGCTTTACCTAGCATAGACTTATAGATGACCAGGAGGCAGTGGGTCTGGCGACGAAAAGGTAGCGAGGGCATTCTTGATAGTATCACTGTTCTTTAATAAGCTTTAAGTATCGGCCACACGGCCTTCGTCAGAGTTTTTGTACATGTGCTTAAATTTAATCTTGCGAAATAATTGAAAACAGAATTTATTTTGTATCAGATGGTTTGTCTGTACATGTAGGTACAAAAGAGAGGCCCTTAGATAAGACTGAGACTTGCACGTCAGTGAGCTCTTTTTTGGAGAGTTTAGTTACCGAGTCCTGCTGTTGCTCCTTGTCCACACCCTGTGTTCACAGAGCTACGGAGCTACAGCAGGACACGCAAGTCTCAGTCTTATCTAAGGGCCTCTCTTTTGTACCTACACCACCGTTCAAATGTTTGGGGTCACTTAGAAATGTCCTTGTTTTATAAATAGACGTTTTTGGCCATTAAAATAACATTGAATTGATCATAAATACAGTATAGACATTGTTAATGTGGTAAATGACTATTGTAGCTGGAAAAGGCCGATTTTTTATGGAATATCTACAGAGGCCCATTATCGGCAACCATCACTCCTGTGTTCCAATGGCACGTTGTGTTAGCTAATCCAAGTTATAATTTTAAAAGGCTAATTGATCCTAAACTGTTAAACCGTAGTGTACATCAATAGACAAACTATTTAATAGGAAAATAGATCTGTTTAAATTATTTCACAAGATTACATTTTAGGACAGCAGGGTAGCCTAGTTGGACTTGTAAACGAACGGCGTTGGACTTGTAAACGAACGGTTGCAAGATTGAATCCCTGACCTGACAAGGTAAAAGTGTGTCATTCTGCCCCTGAACAACCCACTGTTCCTAGGCCGTCATTGAAAATAATAATTTGTTCTTAACTGACTTGCCTAGTGAAATAAAAAGGACATGTCTTTTCAAAACACTGTTTCGGGCCTAGAAACCCGACAAAGACTGTTGCCCATTTTAAGCACAAAAGCTAATTCTGTCCTATAGTTAACATCTCCTCGATTAATACCTATTTGTTGGTTAGTTGAACAAGAAACCATGTCAGTATATAGGAGAAAAACAAACCACATTCAGAAGAATCTCACTAGGACAGAACAACAGGCACTTAATGAACTAATGAAAGATTCAGCTTTGGTTATCAAACCTGCTGACAAGGGGGGGTGCTGTGGTCATTTTAGACTATGAAAAGCACAAAGAATTGATTCAGAGACGACTCAGTTATGAACGTGACTATAGAAAATTGAGAGATGATCCCACACAGGTGTTCCAAAAGGATACAGTATATGCTCTAATCTGGAGCAAGCCCTATTAAATAACCTTATCACAAAACTTGAAGATGAATATCTTTGCTGAAAATGTGCCATATGTCCATGCCTGTACATTTTGTTGAAACTACACAAACCTAAAACACAACAAGGCAACTATCCAGGCAGACCAGTGGTTGCAGGAGTAGGCTCAATGCTAGAGCCGTTGTCAACCATCGTAGACTCTTTTATTAAATCTCATGTGCAAGAATTGCCATCATATGTGAAAGACTCTATAGACATCATTAACAAGATTTCACCAGTAACAGGATTAACAGAAGACTGCATTTTGATCACATTAGATGTCGGGAGTCTATATAACATCATTCCCCATACGGGGGGCAGGCAGCTCTAGCTCACCATTTGAGAGATAGAGGTGCTAACAAATACAGACCAACAAACTTTATTCTAGAGCTTGCTGAATAAGTTTTGACGTATAACTATTTCAGATTTGATGATGAATACTACCTCCAAACGAATGGAACATCGATGGGCTCCACATTCCCCCCGAGCTATGCTAACCTTTAGGTGGGTCTTTTTGAAGAATGTTTTCTTAACAATGAAAACAAAAATCAATTTTTTAATAAAATCCTGAAGTGGTATCGATATATTGACAACAATGTTTGCATATGGGGAGGAACGGGAGAAGAGCTGTCCGACTTTATGGCATTACTCAATGACATTGACCCCAATCTCAAATTCACTATTGAATGTGACACTAAACGTGTTCATTACCTCGATATGTGGATTGAGAAATCAAATGGAACCCTGTTTACAGCTCTGTATCGAAATAAAACAGACAAAAATACTCTATTACAGGTGGATAGCTTCCACCCTGAGCGATTAAAAAAGGACTTCCAAGAAGTACGTTTTTTCAGACTGCACTGTATATGGGGCGGCAGGTAGCCTTGTGGTTAGAGTGTTGGACTAGTAACCGAAAAGTTGCAAGATCAAACCCCCGAGCTGACAAGGTAAAAATCTGTCGTTCTGCCCCTGAACAAGGCAGTTAACTCACTGTTCCTCGGCTGTCATTGTAAATAAGAATTTGTTCTTAACTAACTTGCCTAGTTAAATAAAGGTAAAATAAGGACTATCTAGAAAAAGAAGCAGTGATGTGCAATAGGTTTCTAAGAAGAGGCTGTGTGGATGAATCTCTTAATTTGGCATTGGTGAAAACATGAGATGAACTGCTACAATAAAGACCTGCTAGAGCTAAAGAACACTCTGCGATGTTCACCACCACATATACTTGTGAAAAGTGGGAGATAATGTCAAGAAACACTGGCATGTTTTATCATCGGAGCCAGTTTTGCCATCTGAATTTAAGAATCCACCACTTGTATAGGAGAGGCCGCAATTAACGCAATAAATCGGTCCATGCCAACTGCCAGCTACAAAAGAAAATCAGCCAGGCTCTTTCATGCCCTCTTCCAAATGGTAGCTTTACATGCAGAGGATGCACAAAGTGCAACAATATGATGAAGTGTGAATATTTCTACCACCCACATACAGGAAAACGGTTCCAAATAAATGACGTTATTACGTGCTCCACCACCCATGCTAGGTACATGATTAATTGTCCATGTGGGCTGTGTTATGTAGGTAAAACCTCTCGTTCTCTCAAACAGATAATTTGTGAACAGGAGAAACGGAGAAACGACATGGATTATCCAGTCGCAGTACATTTTAATGACCTAAAACATGACATTTCTACCGTTTAGATTTTGTGACATAGACAAAGTTAAGATATCAGACAGGGGAGGCGATATAAATATTACTCTGAGTAAAAGATAATGTTTTTGGATTCTCACACTCCAGAAATTATTTCCTAGATGTCTTAATGATAAAATGCCTATGTATGTTATGTTGTAAATGTGAACATTAATTATGCCCCCATTTCAAATTACTTTGACTTTTTCTTGCGCTGATTTATGAAAACTTGCTCGGTAGGTCGATGTCCTCATTGTGGTTTTACAGACATGTTTCACACTATTAGAATTTTTATGAAATGCACATTGTTATATTTGGTAGCACTTATATGTTTTCCCTCGACTCCAACCCCATTCGATGCGTGGAATGTTTGTCTACATAAGGGTGATAATTTTAAAAACTCACAAAAGCTCTGACGAAGGAAGGACGTGTGTCCGATACGTAAAGCTTATTCATTGAAGAGCAGTGATACTATCAAGAACGGTGTGGGGGTTTCTTATTTTTTCTCAAATGCAATTACATTGCAATGTTTAGCCTTCAGGCCTGGTTCACTGAATATGTCAGTACAATCTTGCATGCTCTGTTACTAATATAGTGTTGTTGTTTCAAAAGAATGCAATTTGTGCACTGTGCATTTAAGATACACTAATATGTACAAAAGTCTCTGTACACCCCTTCAAAGGAGTGGATTCGGCTATTTAAGCCACACTCGTTGCTTACAGGTGCATAAAATCGAGCACACGGCCATGCAATCTCCATAGACAAACATTGGAAGTATAATGGCCTTACTGAAGAGCTCAGTCACTTTCGATGTGGTACCGTCATAGAATGCCACATTTCCAATAAGCCAGGTCGTCAAATTTCTGCCCTGCTCGAGCTGCCCCTGTCAACTTGAAGTACAGTTTTTGTGAAGTGGAAACGTCTAGGAGCAACAACGGCTCAGCCGTGAAGTGGTAGACCACACAGGCTCACAGAATGGGACCGCCGGGTGCTGATGTTCGTAGCTCGTAAAAATTGTCTATCCTCTGTTGTAACACTCACTAACAAGTTCTTAACTTCCTCTGGAAGCAATGTCAGCACAATAACTGTTTGTTGGGAGCTTCATGAAATGGATTTCTATGGCCAAGCAGCCGCACACAAGCCGAAGATCATCATGCGCAATGCCAAGCGTCGGCTGAAGTGGTGTAAAGCTCGTCGCCATTGGACTCTGGAGCAGTGGAAACGTTTTCGCTGGAGTGATGAATCACACTTCACCATCTGGCAGTCCGACGGACAAATCTGGGTTTGGCGGATGCCGGGAGAACCTGCCCGAATGCATAGTGCCAGCTATAAAATTTGGTGAAGGAGGAATAATGGTCTGGAGGGGAAATCTTGATGCCTTAGCATACAATGACATTCTAGATGATTCTGTGCTTCCAACTTTGTGGCAACAGTTTGGGGAAGGCCCTTTACTGTTTCAGCATGACAATATCCCTGTGCACAAAGCGAGGTCCATACAGAAATGGTTTGTCGAGATCGGTGTGGAAGAACTTGACAGATCCCTGACCCTAACCCCATCAAACACCTTTGGGCTAAATTGGAACGCCGACTGCGAGCCAGGCCTAATCGCCCAACATCAGTGCCCGACATCACTAATGCTCTTGTGGCTGAACGGAAGCAAGTCCCAGCAGCAATGTTTCAACATTGAGTGGACAGCCTTCCCAGAAGAGTGGAGTCTGTTATAGGAGCAAAATGGGGACCAACTCCATATTAATGCCCGTGATTTTGGAATGAGATGTTCGACAAGCAGGTGTCCACATACTTTTGGTCATGTAGTGTATATTGAATTGAGGCATTCTGGTAAAGAGTAGATTGTTGTCTTCTTTGGATGAGACAGTGTATCACTGAATTGGTGATACTGGGCTCTATAGGAGTGTAGAAAGGATGAATAAGCAATAGGAAAAAAATCCATGATCAATTGTACTGAACAACATTCCCTGGAGTTTGAATCCATCTTCATTTGCTCAGTTTTACAAGAGCAATTTAGCCATATCAGGTTCTGTCATGCTGGATATGATTTAGCATGTCTCAAGTATGCAAGTAGAAGCCTGAGCTCGTAGTAAGAGAAGGGAGAGTGCCTTCCCTTCCCTGACTCAATCTCTCCTTCCTTTCCCCTATGGGAGAATACATAGGAAGGTTTGCTCTCAATCGCAGCTCCTAAAAATAGTCAACTCTCAAATGCTTTAAACATCATTTTCCACTATGATTGCCAGGAAGAAACCCACCGTGACCGTTCGCCATTCATCTTCCACCAGCATTCTCTGAGGACAAATCAAATGCTATATCACCCCCCCCCCCCCCCCCCATCGGCTCGAAGATGAAAGTCTCATTATTGAAGTGGTTTTGATATTGGATCCATCTCCCTGACAACATACCTGCAACATAATGTAAAACAAACGTTTGATTTTGCAGAGGGGCCAAAGCAGGGGGTCCCGCTTCCACAACGGGTCAAAGGAGACGGAAGCATCTGGAGGATTTTATGATTTATGTTTGAAGCTTAATGGTCAGGAAGTTTCTCTCTGCTTGATTAAAGATGTTCCTCATTAGTGATGCTTTTAATTAGACTGCCGGTGAGTCTTCTCTAGCACACAGCACAGCACAGCCATACAAAACACTGTCTGTGTGACCCAGATTTCAATACTCCCTCAGAGATCCTAGTGTGCCATATATAGTGTACTGGATAAGTCCTTTGCTGCTGAGATGCCAGGGAGTTTAAAGGTTTGAGGATAAAGTATCAAACAAGAAACACGTAAATTGGAGGGGAGAGGGAGGTAAAGACAAGCCAAAAGTTTAGTTGAGCCACCCCTTGTTTCTTGGAAACCATACACAAAATGAATCATTGGAGCAAATATTTAGGAAGAGGTCATCATTTCATGGAGTCTTTGAAGGAAGAAACCACATGGCAAAAGTGGTAAGCAAGTTAGGTCCAAGAAACAGATTTTCACAAATTCAAATTCATTGATTGTATTATGTTTCATGATGATTGTATCTACACTGAATTAGATAGTTTTAAAATTGTCTTGAATATTAGTCGGGGTCTCTATTAACTCTACCATTAGCGGAAAAACAGCAGATATTGCGAAAAACGCTCTTCAAAACCAACCATCGGACGCATGCATTGTAAAGGTTCTCTCCAGTTTATCCCTAATGTATCGCCATCAGAGATGGCTAATATGAAGGCACAGTGGGAGAGAACCGAGCAACTAATGACAAAAGCAGGAAGTGAAAACATTCCGTTGGCCGAAAAACTGCGTTTGAAAACTGAACAATTAAATGGAATTGCAAAAACTTATGACGATGAACGAGCACAAAATCATTTCTACAGGAACAACTCGATTTAGCCAAAACTGAATACGATGTAGTCCACTTCAAACTAGATAAATCTGTCGAGTTATCTACAAACAGGAGCGCACAGCTTGATAACATGCATGCAGTTTTGATGAACGTTACTCAAAGCAATAATGTTCTAGGCGTAATGCTGCAGACCAACACAATGACTAAGTTGGATGACAAATCAGCAGAACTCATTGAAGTCGCTGACCAAATGAATGATGAGAGAACTCAGGTGATGAAGATGGAAATATTGATTTCTAAGCAAGCGGAGGAAATCTCATCACTGAATGTTTCGTTCCGTACTCAAGACCTCTATCTGCAAACCACGACAGATAAGTATGAGACCGAACGGAGCAAGTGCGACACTCACATGTCTAAAATCAGTACTCTAAGCGCTCAAGTGGACTCTGCTATGCAGTGGAATACCACCCTTAGGTACCATCTGGAGGAAGTCCAGAACACTCACGAGCTACAGCGTGACTACCCAACCAAGCAACCGGAGCTCGGTACTGAAAGGAGTGAAGATGAAAGAAGGTTTCAGACTTTGGCTCCCTCATGTGTACCTCAGCCGTTTGGCACAGAGTAATATGGCGCCTCCTCGCCAACAAAGCCAAACCTTGGCTTTTCCTCTTGGCCTTTTGGCCCCAATTTCCCCACGGGATGAAGCCAACCCTCTCCGCCCGCTTGACACGGAACCCCTTGACAAACTTATTAAAACCTTCCGCACCTTTGACCCCGTTCCAGGTCAGCCAAACGACACTGAGACGTTCCTAGCCTGTCTAGGACTGGGGTGCCGCTAGCGGCACACCCCCCCCACATTCGACTGAAAAGGCAGAGCGCGAAATTCAATTATTATTATTTTTTTTTTATATTTAACTTTCACACATTAAAGTCCAATACAGCTAATGAAAGACACAGATCGTGTGAATCCAGCCAACATGTCCGATTTTTAAAATGTTTTACAGGGAAGACACAATATGTAAAGATGTAAATCTATTAGCTAAACACATTAGCATAAGACACCATCTTTTATTTGTCCACCAACACCAGTAGCTATCACCAATTCGGCTAAACTAAGATATTGATAGCCACTAACCAAGAAAAAAACTCATCAGATGACAGTCTGATAACATATTTATGGTATAGGATAGGTTTTGTTAGAAAAATGTGCATATTTCAGGTAGATGTCATAGTTTACAATTGCACCCACCGTCACAAATGGACTAGAATAAATACATAGAGCAACGTGTTTACCTAATTACTAATCATCAAACATTTCGTAAAAATACACAGCATACACTAATCGAAAGACACAGATCCTGTGAATACAGACAAAATTTCAGATTTTCTAAGTGTCTTACAGCGAAAACACAATAAATCGTTATATTAGCATACCACATATGCAAACGTTACCAGAGCATTGATTCTAGCCAAAGAGAGCGATAACGTAAACATCGCCAAAATATATTAATTTTTTCACTAACCTTCTCAGAATTCTTCCGATGACACTCCTGTAACATCATATTACACAATCCATATACAGTTTGTTCGAAAATGTGCATATTTAGCCACCAAAATCATGGTTAGACAATGACAAAAGTTGCCCAGCTGGTCAGACAATGTCGTGCGCCATATTAGACAGTGATCTAGTCGTATACATAAATACTCATAAACGTGACTAAAAAATATAGGGTGGACAGCGATTGATAGACAATTTAATTCTTAATACAATCGCTGATTTACATTTTTTAAATTATCTTTACTTTTCAATACAGTTTGCGCCAAGCGAAGCTACGTCAAACAAAATGGCGTCATAAGCGATTAACATTTCTCGACAGAAACACGATTTATCATAATAAATTGTTCCTACTTTGAGCTGTTCTTCCATCAGAATCTTGGGCAAAGAATCCTTTCTTGGGTCTAATCGTCTTTTGGTCGAAAGCTGTCGTCTTGCCATGTAGAAATGCCCATTGCGTTCGGCATGAACTGGAACCGTGCCCAGAGATTCACAGTGTCTCAGAAATAAATGTCCCAAAATCGCACTAAACGGATATAAATTGCTATAAAACGGTTTAAATTAACTACCTTATGATGTTTTTAACTCCTATAATGAGTAGAAACATGACCGGAGAAATATAACTGGCTACACTAATGCTTGGAAAAAGAGCAGGTCGGTGTCCACCGCACGCCCGACGCATCTGGAAAAGAGTTCCTACCTACACGTGTTTTTGTTTTATAGGGGCTGTGATTGCGCAATCGACACCATTCAAAGCGTCATCACGTAAAGGCATCCAGGGGAAGACGTAAGCAGTGTCTGTATGCTCATAGCGTTCACAGTGGCCTTTAAACTGACTCCAGATCAGGGGCCAAAATGTGTGAAATCTGACTCCATGTCAGGGAAATTGCTGTAGAATGAGTTCTGTTCCACTCAGAGACAAAATTTCAACGGCTATAGAAACTAGAGACTGTTTTCTATCCAATAATAATAATAATATGCATATTGTACGATCAAGAATTTAGTAGGAAGCCGTTTAAAAATTACACGATTTCCATAAATAGTGACAACAGCACCCCCTAGCCTCAACAGGCTAGCTGACATAGAGGACGCTTTGGATGGCTACCCAAACACTACGGGTTCTGACAGGCTTTATCTGTTGAAGCGAACGCCGAATAGACAGATGATCAGGTTCATTCGTCTACAACAGCAACGTGCTAAACGACTACGCTAAACTTGCCACAGCTTTGAAATTATAATTCAGTGGTTCTGTGACTCACAAACACAACAGCTCAATGGCTAACTCCATCAAACAAGCTCGGAATTAACACCTACAAGCTTACTATCATAGGCTTCGTTCAGCTTACTTTGACCTACTCACTGAAACAGGAATGGAAGAGCTGTTACCATTCAAACAAATGTTTCTGTCACACCCTGATCTGTTTCACCTATCCTCGTTATTGTCTCCACCCCCTCCAGGTGTCGCTTATTTCCCCAGTGTATTTATTCCTGTGTTTCCTGTCTCTCTGTGCCAGTTCATCTTTTATGTTTGTCCAAGTCAACCAGCGTTTTTTCCAATTCTCCTGCCTTTACTATTCTCCTTTTACTAGTCCTCCCGGTTCTGACCCTTGCCTGTTTTCTGGACTCCATGCCCACTTTCCTGACCATTCTGCCTGCCCTGACCTCGAGCCTGCCTGCCCTTCGATACCTCCTGGACTCCTGAACTGGTTTTGACCTTTTGCCTGTCCATGACCATTCTCTTGCCTACTCCTTTTTGGATTGGATTATTTACCATCTTAAACTCCAACCATCTGCCTCCTGCGTCTGCATTTGGGTCTCGCCTTGTGTCATGATAGTACGAACTGGCAATGACAGACCCAGCAGTCTTGGACCAGCTTCGCCACTCTGTCTCCCTGCAGGGAGCCACCATTGGGAGACATTAGGAGCTGTTACAGGACCTTCTGGAAAGGCTTCGTTCTCTGATCGACCGCCACGAACAAGGTTTAAGGCTACTGTGGAGCTAATTAAGAAGTTAACCCATAGGCTGTCTGCCATCCCTGAGAGACCCCAACCTCCCAGTACATGTTATCCTTTTAGTGGTGAGTTGGTACAGCCTACCCCAAGAACCCCGCTTACCTCCTCTGGAGCAATATTCTGGAGATCCTGGTACCTGTTGGGGTATTCTTTCTCAGTGCTTGCTTATTTTTGGGCTACAGCCATCTTCATTCCCTTCGGACTGATCGAAGATAGCGTATATTATTATGCAAATGTTGAGAAGGGTGCTCTCCTGGGCCACGGCTGTTTGGAAGCAACAATCCACCCTTTGCTGTCATCTGGAGGAATTCATGGCAGAGGTGAGGAAGGTATTCGAGTCTCCGGTATCCGGGAGAGAGGCGGCCAGTAAACTTCTTGATTTACGTCAAAACTCCCATAATGTGGCAGACTACGTGGTTGATTTTCGTACGTTGGCCGCCGAGAGTGCCTGGAATCCGGAGTCTCTCTTCGATACTTTTCTTCATCGATTATCCAAGGTGGTGAAGGATAAGCTATATTCAGAGAGGGTCCGAAGACACCCGAGCTCCCTCGTGAATTATCAATGATGGGAATGGCCGGTGGATCTCGACTCCCTCATCGCCCTAAACATTACAATTGATGGACGCTTAAGGGAACGCAGGAGTGAGAGGAGGTCTGGCCTCAGGCACACTCGTTCACCCGTTATGGCTCACTCACCTTCGAAGGAATCAGTTTTCCAGAGAGGGTCCGAAGACACCCGAGCTCCCTCGTGAATTATCAATGATGGGTGACTTGGATTCTCCTGAGCATATGCAATTGGGAAGAGCAAGGTTTTCGGTTGGGGAACGCTCACATAGGCTGAACTCCAACTGTTGTCCATTTTATTGGTGCTTTTCCCATCTCTAGAATCCTTAGTCCCTAACTGTCAAGGGATGTTAGACCCAACCACTTCAGACTAAGATCAGTGGCTCAGTGGCTCAGTGGAGTGTAATTAAACATCACATTTTATTACTGTGCCCCTGAGTTAAGTAAAGACAATGTCAGTGTGACATGACAACACAATGAACCGGCAGGTATGTCTTTTCTGGAGCCCGTAGAAAAATACACCAACATGGATTATTTTCTACACTGTCCCTCTGTAAAAAAAGAAAAAGAAAAACATGTACAAAAGTACAAACTGTACAAATAACAGTTAAATTACAGTAAACTGAATACAAAGGATATTATATTGGCTTTTTAGTTCCACACAGACCCCAGTCAGAGAAAGACTGTTAGGTGAAATATTGTAACAATGACCCAGCAGCGAGGAGAATGCAATTACTACTCTCTGTGTGAGATAGCCAACCCCGTAGGACCTCAGAGTCAGGAGAGAGGAGGGTGGTGGTTGCTTTGCTGATTGCTTTGCTGGTTAGTGGAGGGGGCATAGTGGGCCGTGACCGGGGAGAAGATAGGGCGATAGATGAGAAGGTGTGGAGTTGGGATAAGATAGGGTATATTGGTGAGATGGCTAAAGTAAGCTAACGGATAGCGAGTTAGGGAGGATCATTTGGGTGCTAGATATAACGCCACCGGGAATTACCAGCCCACCCTTACAATTTTTTTTTTTTTTAAAGATTACATGTGAAAATCCATGTCCTTTTCGGACATGTTTGAACACGGTCTCCCGAGTGGCGCAGCGGTCTAAAGCACTGCATCTCAATGCTAGAAGCATCACTACATACCCTGGTTTGATTCTAGACTGTATCACAACTGGCCGTGATTACAGCTTCATGTCTTCTTGGGGTATGGAGCTACAAGATTGGCACACCTGTGTTTGGGGAGCTTCTCACATTCTTCTCTGCATATCCTCTCAAGCTCTGTCAGGTTGGATGGGGAGTGTTGCTGCACAGCAATTTTCAGGTCTCTCCAGAGATGTTTGGCTGGGACACTCAAGGACATTCAGAGACTTGTCCCGAAGCTACTGGGGCAGGTTTACATCAAGGATCGCCCCGTGTGGCTCAGTTGGTAGAGCATGGCGCTTGCAACGCCAGGGTTGTGGGTTCGATTCCCACGGGGAGCCAGTACAAAAAAAAAAATATATGAATGTATGTACTTGTAAGTCGCTCTGGATAAGAGTGTCTGCTAAATGACTTAAATGTAAATGTAAGGATCACTCTGTACCTTGCTCTGATCATCTTTCCCTCGATCCTGACTAGTCTCCCAGTCCCTGCTGCTGAAAAACATCCCCACAGCATAATGCTGCCACCACCATGCTTCACCGTAGGGATGGTATTGGCCAGGTGATGAGTGGTGCGTGGTTTCCTCCAGATGTGGCTTTTGGCACTGATGGAGGCCATGGCATCGAGGCCTCAATGCTTTTTGAGTTATGGTCATTTTTCTGGGATTAAAGGTCAAAAACGAAAATAGAGAGCTAATTTGACTGCTTCACGTCAAAGTACATGAACCTACGGTGTCAGGAAAAAAAGAACAAGCCATTTATCTATCGTAATTTAAGAGAAATCGTACAATGTACAATTGGTGATGTTAAAAAAATAAAATAAAAATAAAAAGTTACAGATCCAGTTGCAGCGTGTTCAGACAAATCTTTTTTAAGTGGGTTTTGGAGCTCTGTGAGATTTCTGTGATTTTCCGAAATAACACACACTCATTCAACCCTCTGTAAATAAGTCAGTTCTTAACATAAAGACTTAAAACTCATAATTCTATAAGAGCCTACGCCAAGGAGGATATGTGTTCACTTTCAGCTTCCTGTGTCAACCGGAAGTACCTTAAAATGGTGTCATAGTGGCTAGATCTTTTCTAAACTTCATATGTGTGATTAAGCAACCCTTATGAACTGTAAATCAGTAATTTCTTCCAACAGATGTAAAATAAAAGCTCTTACACACACACATACACATACACAGAGCAAGGATGGAGTGACACAGTGCGGGGCTTAAAGATACACAGAGCCTGCAATGGCATTACCATAATCTCTCGGCTGTGCCGAGTTCAACGAGATGCCCCACTTGACCGTAGCTTGTTCGGTCTGAGCTCAGCGACCATGAAAAAAGTAGGCCCATAATGAAGCCTGGCCCTAAATTGCAGGTGCTTTTGGGTGACTGCGGGAGAACAGTTAGGGTTAGAAGCACAATTCGACCTCAGGAACATTCCCGAAGTCCTCCCGATCTGTGCAAGCCTAACCTTAACCATGTGGCATTAACCCTTAACAGTGAAAATAAGTTGTTTACATCAAACAGTTTTCAATGACTTCTCTCCCCATAGGAATACATTGCCTGCTCCCCTAAATTCAACCTGAAGCTTATGTGGGTTATGAATGTCTTATGAACCTGTCTTCGATGAAAATCCATCAAGCCACTATGAGGTCTACCTGTGTTGATTCTAAGCTTCCTGGAGCAACCGGAAGTGGTTAAAATCACCCTAAAAGTGTTTTTCCATACCCAACCAGCAGTTTGTGATAAATAGTGCATTCAACCCTGTGTAAATCAGTCAGTTCTTAACGTAAAGACTTAAAACTCAGGATTCTGTAAAAGCATACCCCAATCAGGATATGTGTTTACTTATAGCTTCCTGTGCCAACCGGAAGTGCCATAATTGGGGTCAAAGGGGCTGTTTCGAAGGGTTAAAAAGTCAGATCTTTACAAAACTTCATATGTGTGATTAGGCAACCCTCATGAACTGTAAATCAAATCCCATCAGATTTCCAATAAAAACTCACACTCACACACAGCAAGGATGGAGTGACACAGTGTGGGGCTTAGAGACACACAGAGTCTGCAATAGTTACCTTTGTTCCAACTATCAAAGAACCGTCAGACCTAGTGCTCTGAAACTTTAGAAACCTGTTATAGAGCTCAAGTCTATAGTGCATGGTGAGATATGTGGCTCTAGAAGGTTCTCGGGCCGAGAAACAGCCTCATACATTTGCAATAACTTCAGTTCATTTTGTCCATTACGAAAATTACGACATTTAGAAAAGTACCAGAGTCGCAAGACTAGGTGCATTGAAACTGCCTCGGCCCATAGACACGGACCCCAAAGTTTCTGTCCGATAGCTCATTCAAGGACCCCATAGCAATGCCCGGAAAAAGTGGATTTTCAGCACCAATTAAGGTCGCTGCTCGGGCTCCAAATGACCTATCGAGCCGAAACTTGGGATTTGAGTTTGCCTCAGCTAGGCCTACACATAATGTCAGAACTGGACCCACAGCTAGATAGTAACTACGTGTTATATGTTTTTATTATGGTTTAAACAGAAGGCGCTATGAATTTTGGGCCTGCTCTGAAATGTGTGATAGTTGGCTTCTAAATGAGTTTGAAAAAGTGGGTGTGGTGTCAGTTTGTATCAGTTTGGTGTAAGAATGATATCTAAATGACTGATGGATGGTGACTTGCTGGCTGACTTTTGTCCATTTGCAATATGTTTAACTTCTTGACGCTAGGGGTCAGATTATTTTTTTTATTTTTTTTAAATAACGTTCCTAAGATAAACGGACTATTTCTCAGTCCCAGATCATAGAATATGCATATAATTTACAGATTAGGATAGAAAACACTCCAACGTTTCCAAAACTGTCAAAATATTGTCTGAGAGTTGTCAGGACCCGGTGCGAGAAACAGTCACTAATAATCGTCAGAACCCAGAAGATGAGGCAGACACAGCAGTATTAGAGATGGTGGTTTAATAAAAGAACAAAATCTTCAGGCAAAGAAACTAAATCCACAATGTCCAAAAATGAAGCCAAGAGGCACAAAATGGACATCCTCCAAAATACAAAAGAAACTCCACAAAGTGGTAAAAAACAGCAGGGAAAAACAAACCTCAAAAGACTACTCAAATAATACACAAGAACTAAACCAGAGAACCTCTGGAAAATCCAACAAGAGAAAAATCCGTATAAAACAAGGCTTGGGCTGGGGCTGGGTGCTAACTTACAAACACTGAGCAAGGAACACACAGGGTTTAAATACTAACAAGGGAATGACCTACAGGTGCAAACAATAATTAGAGCAAGAAAAACAAAAGGTACAAAAAAGGTGCAATGGGGACATCTAGTGACCAAAACCCGAACAGTCTTGGCCAAAACCTGACAGAATCCCCCTCCTAGGAGCGGCTCCTGACGTTCCTACCAGCCTTCTCAGGGTCGAGGGTCCTGAACTGACGAATGAGGTAAGGGTCCAGTATGTCCTTGGCAGGAACCCAGGAGCGCTCCTCGGGACCGTAGCCTTCCCAGTCCACCAGATACTGCCAGGACCGCTGCACCCGGCGGGAATCCAGTATCCGGTGGACGGTATAAGCCGACTGGCCACCGATGACATGGGGCGGAGGGGGAGGTCTGCCTGCCGGGATAAGGGGAGAAAAAACAACAGATTTTAATAAAGAACTGTGAAATGTTGGATTGATCTTAAGGGATCTGGGTAAGTGCAGGCGAAAAGTAACGGGATTGACTCTCCTGGCAATCTTAACCTGTTGGGGATGGGGGCGCTGTTTAGACTATTTATGCTAATTGGGTAATTTTTGAAACGGCTTCCCACAAAATCCTTGATCGTACAATATGCATATTATTATTATTATTGGATAGAAAACAGTCTATAGTTTCTATAGGAGTTGAAATTTTGTCTCTAAGTGGAACAGAGCCCATTCTACAGCAATTTCCCTGACATGGAGTCAGATTTGAGAAATGTTGGCCACTGTTCTGAAGTCAGTTAAAAGGGCACTGTTATTGCTATGACTATACGGACACTTCTTACGTCTTCCCCTGGATGCCTTTACGTGATGACGATTCCAATGGGGTCGATTGCGCATTCACAGGCCCTATAAATTAAAAAACCCTGTAGCTAGCAAGTCTTTCCTTGCTGCGTAACGCGCGTGCTGGACACCGACCCGCTCCTGTTCCAAGCGTTAGTTTAGCCTGTTATATTTCTCCGGTCATCTTTTCACTCGTTATAGGAGTTAAAAACATCATAAGGTAGTTAATTTAAAGCGTTTTATAGCAATTTATATCCGTTTAGTGCGATTTTGGGACATTTATTTTTGAAACGATGTGAATAGCTGGGCACGCTTTTCAGTTCATCCCGAACGCAGTTGGCATTTCCACATGGCAAGAGGACAGCTTTCCACCAAAAGACGATTACTCCCAAGAAAGGATCCTTTGCCCAAGATACTGATGGAAGAACAGCTCAAGGTAGGACATTTTTATTATGATAAATCGTGTTTCTGTCGAAACATTTTAGTGGCTTAGGACGCCATGTTTTTTGACGTAGCTTCGCTTGGCGCAAACTGTATTGAAAAGTAAGGATAAATTAAAAAATGTAATTCCGCAATTGTATTAAGAATTAAATTGTCTATCAATCCCTGTCCACCCTATATTTTTTAGTCACGTTTATTAATATTTATGTATAAGAGTAGATCACTGTCTAAGTGGCGCAAGGACATTTTCTGACCAGCTTGTCTACATTTCACATTGTCTAACCATGATTTTGGTGGCTAAATATAAACATTTGCGATCAAACTCTATATGGATTGTGTAATATGATGTTACAGGAGTGTCATCGGAAGAATTCTGAGAAGGTTAGTGAAAAAATTAATATCTTTTGGCGATGTTGACTTTTATCGCTCACTTTGGCTAGAATCAATGCTGGGCTGCTATGTGCTATGTGCTATGCTAATATAACGATTTATTGTGTTTTCGCTGTAAGACACTTAGAAAATCTGAAATATTGTCTGTATTCACAGGATCTGTGTCTTTCGATTCGTGTATGCTGTGTATTTTTACGAAATGTTTGATGATTAGTAAGTAGGTAAACACGTTGCTCTAAGTAGTTTTTCTATTCCATTTGTGACGGTGGGTGCAATTGTAAACTATGCCATCTACCTGAAATATGCACTTTTTTCTAACAAAACCTATCCCATACCATAAATATGTTATCAGACTGTCATCTAATGAGTTTTTTTGTTGGTTAGGGGCTATAAATATCTTAGTTTAGCCGAATTGGTGATGGCTACTGGTGTTGGTGGACAAATAAAAGATGGTGGATTATGCTAATGTGTTTTTAGGTAATAGATGTACATCTTTACATATTGTGTCTTCCCTGTAAAACATTTTAAAAATCGGACATGTTAACTGGATTCACAAGATCTGTGTCTTTCATTAGCTGTATTGGACTTTAATGTGTGAAAGTTAAATATTTAAAAAAAAAATTTTTTTTGAATTTCGCGGCACTGGTTTTTCAGTGGGGGGGGGGGGTGTGCCGCTATCGCCACGCTGATCCTAGACAGGTTAAAGGGACCGATGAACCTCTGGGACAGCTTGCGAGACTCCACCCGTAGTGGTAAGTTCTTAGTTGAGAGCCTTACTCTCTGGCCGGGGTACAGGGTAGGACCGGGACGGCGACGTCTGTTGGCTTGTCGTTGGTACTGCTGAGAGGAACTCAGAAGATTAAGACGTGCCTTCTTCCACGTAAGCCGACAGCGTCTGATGAACCTCGAGGCTGAAGGCACTCTGACTTCTGCCTCCTGGTCCGGGAACAATAGAGGCGCATAGCCAAACTGACACTCATGCGGGGATATACTAGTGGAGGAGGAGGACAAGGTGTTGTGCGCGTACTCGGCCCAAACAATAAAGGATGACCATGTGGATGGGTTGTTGGAAACCATGCATCTGAGGGTGGTTTCCAGCTCCTGATTCATCCTCTCAGTTCGGCCATTGGACTCCGGATGGTACCCTGAAGATAAACTGGCCGTGGCCCCTATGAGTTGGCAGAAGGCCTTCCAAAACCTTGAGGCGAACTGGGGACCTCTGTCGGAAACCATATCTTGCGGAATCCCAAAGACTCGGAACACATGGTTAATCACCAACTCAGCTGTTTCCTTGGCAGAAGGTAATTTGGTCAAGGGAACAAACCTGGCCGCCTTAGAAAACCTGTCGATGATGACTAGGATCGTAGTATTACCATGGGACGGAGGAAGGCCAGTAATAAAGTCCAACGAGATATGGGACCAGGGTCGGTGGGGAATAGATAGAGGGTGAAGGAGTCCTTGAGGGCGGAGGTGAAAAGATTTGCCCTGGCAGCACACGGAACAGGCCTTGACGAAAGCGGCAACGTCTTCTTTTATGGTGGGCCACCAGAACTTACGCTGGATGAACTCCAAGGTGCGACCTACGCCCGGGTGACAGGTGAGGCGAGAGGAGTGCCCCCACAGAAGGACTTGGGACCTTGCTGCCTTGGGAACAAACAACCGATTAGCAGGACCTCCTCCAGGGCCCGGTTCGATGGCTTGAGCTTGTTTCACGGAATCCTCCACTTGCCACGAGATCGGAGCCACGATCTTAGCGGCCGGAAGGACAGTCATGACAGTATCTTCTCGAATGGCAGGAGAGTAGATTCGTGACAAGGCGTCCGGTTTGAGATTCTTCGACCCGGGTCTATAGGTGAGGATAAACTGAAATCGGCTGAAGAAAAGAGACCATCGAGCTTGTCTGGAGTTCAACCGCTTCGCCTGCTGGATATACTCCAGATTTTTGTGGTCCGTAAGCACTTGAAACGGTTGAGAAGCCCCCTCGAGCCAGTGTCTCCATTCCTTCAATGCCATCTTAACCGCTAGGAGTTCACGATCCCCCACATCGTAAATCCTCTCGGCCGGGGTAAGCCGGTGAGAGAAGAAGGCGCAAGGATGAAGCTTCTTGTCTTCACCCCTCTGAGACAGGACAGCTCCAACCCCAACCTCTGATGCGTCTACCTACACCACAAAAGGTTCATCCGCCGTTGGTAGTGTCAGGATGGGAGCAGAGAGGATGCGCTGCTTGAGTCCTTGGAAGGCCGTCTCAGCTTCTCTTCCCCACAGAAACCTTGTGTTGCCACCCTTGGTTACAGCTGAGAGAGGGGCTGCCACCGAGCTGAAGTTCTTGATGAACTTGCGGTAAAAGTTTGTGAAGCCCAGGAAACGCTGAACTTCCTTAACGGACTTGGGGGTGGGCCAATCCGCTACTCCCCCTACCTTCTTGGGGTCCATCTGGACTCGACCGGGTTCCACTATAAATCCCAGGAATTGTGCTCGAGAGGAATGGAATTCACACTTTTCCGGCTTAACGTACAAATGGCTGTCTAGGAGGCGTTTGAGCACTTGTCTGACATGCTTAGTGTGTTCTTGAAGGTAGCAAGATCTTATCTATTTTTGCTAACTTTCTATAAAAATTTATTGGAGTGAGATCATTTCTTTCTTTTGGGATTTGTATACTGAGTATGTCCACATCACCGTCAGACCATGTAATTGGTAAACTACATGGCAATGTAAAATGTGTATTTTTTAGTGATCCAATACATAATATGATACATTTATCATAGCTTGGTTTTAATCCAGAGAGGATAGCAAATGTATCTAGATCCTCTAAGAGGCCGTGGAGAGATTCTAGTTGTGGTTTTAAAAGAAAACATGAATCATCAGCGTACAATGGCACCTTAGTTTTTAGGCCCTGGATTTCTAATCCCTTAATATTAATGTTTGATCTAATTTTAACAGCTAACATTTCGATGGCAATAATAAATAGATATGCCGATAGTGGACAACCTTGTTTTACTCCTCTAGATAGTTTAAAACTTTCTGAGATGTAGCCATTATTTACTATTTTACACCTAGGGTTACTATACATAATTTTTACCCATTTTATAAGAGATTCCCCAAAATTGAAATATTCTAGGTATTTATATATAAACTCCAGTCGTACTTTATCAAAAGCCTTTTCAAAATCAGCTATGAAAACCAGGCCTGGTGTCCCCGATATTTCATTGTGTTCTATTGTTTCCAGTACTTGCCTTATATTATCTCCAATGTATCGTCCATGTAAAAAACCTGTCTGATTAGGATGAATAATATCTGACAAAACTTTTTTTATTCTATGCGCCAAGCATTTTGCTAGGATTTTTGCATCACAACACTGAAGTGTAAGAGGTCTCCAATTTTTTAAATGGACTGGATCTTTATATATACCACTTGGGTCCTGTTTCAGTAATAATGATATCACACCTTCTTGTTGCGTGTCTGATAATTTATCATTTATATAGGAGTGGTTAAAACAAGCTAATAATGGTCCTTTGAGTATATCAAAAAAATGTTTGTATACTTCCACTGGTATGCCATCCAGTCCTGGAGTTTTCCCGTCCTTAAAGGCCCCAATTGCATCAAGTAGTTCCTCCTCTGTAATTAAGCCTTCACATGAGTCTTTCTGTACAGATGTTAATTTTACATTATTATTAGGGAAAAAATCCACACAATTAGTTTCAGTTAGTGGAGATGGAGGAGCCTGAAACGAAAATATATTCTTAAAGTACTTTACTTCCTCTTTCAAAATATCATTTGGTGAATCATGCGTGACTCCATCATTTGTAACAAGTTTTAATACGTTTTTTTTGGTAGCATTTCTATATTGAAGATTGAAAAAGAATTTGGTGCATTTTTCCCCATATTCCATCCAGTTCGCTTTATTTTTGTGATATATTACACTGGATCTTTCTTGAATAAGTTCCTCCATTTCTTTTTGTTTTTCCTCTAACTTATTCTGTGCCTCTATGGTACCGTTTTTATTGTTATCTAACTGTACTGTTAGTCCTTCAATTTCCTTTTTTAATATGGACTCTTTTGATCGAAATTGCTTTTGTTTTATAGATGAGTACTGAATTGCATGGCCTCTAAAGGCACACTTAAAAGTGTCCCATACAATATGGGGATCTGCTGTACCTATGTTATGTCTAAAAAAGTCAGTTATAAATTCTTCTGTCCTAGTTCTAAACAATTTATCATCTAGTAGGCTTTGATTAAATTTCCAATATCCTCGCCCACGTGGAAATTCTGTAAGAGTAATATATATATGCCAATTATGTGAGGGTCCGACCGCATTCTGTCCCCTACCAAACACTTTTTAACTTTTGGTGCCAGAGAGAATGATATAAGAAAGTAGTCAAGGCGACTAGCTTGATTAAGCCTCCGCCATGTATATCTCACTAGGTCAGGGTATTTATGTCTCCATATATCCACTAATTCCAATATATCCATGACATTCCTGATTTTTCAGTGCCTGAGGGTGATAGTTTGTAGTGTGATTTCCTTTCCGGTCCATAGAGGTATTTAAGACCGTATTAAAATCTCCCACTATAATAATAGAGTCTAGTGTTGCTTGTAGAGTTGATACATTCTTATATATATATTGTCAAAGAAGCTTGGATCATCATTATTCGGACAATATAGGTTAATAAGCCATATATGTTTATTGTCCAATAACATATTTAAAATAATCCATCTACCTTGAGGATCTGTTTGGACAAGTTGCACATTTGGATCAAAGTTATTGTTAATTAAAACCATCACCCCTTTTGAATTTCTTTGCCCATGGGAGAAATATATTTCGCCCCCCCAGTTCTTTTTCCACAAAACTTCATCTAAAACTGTTGAATGGGTTTCCTGTAAACAGTAGATATTATAATCCTTCTCTTTTAGCCAGGTAAATACTGATCGTCTTTTCTTATTATCTGCTAAGCCATTACAATTGTAACTGGCTATACTTATTTCACCACTTACCATAATGAGACACACCTTTCAATTAATTTTATCAAAATATATGTTTGTAAACGTCCTATTAAAAAGTAACATAATGATTGAGTGTCTATATAGTTGTACCATGACATTTGCATCTCCACTAAGCAAACCTCCAATTGGTCCCCACTATTCCACCCGCCAAAAGCCCCCATCTCGAGTTGGGTTGTCATCCCAATGCCCGGCAGACCACCCCCGACCCCCCGCATCGCACAGCCCCGGACCGACTGGGATCCATCCTTCGAAAAGTGCACACAGCACCATCCACCGAACCGAAGCAGATCCATTGCCAAATGCATTTCCATCGCCCTCACCTCGATTTTTATTACATATTGCTGTGAATCATCCTCTAGTCCCTAACATCTTTTACTTCTTCCTTCGCAACAGTTGTGGGATACACACATGCACCCACACACATTCAGCCCTTACCCCCACACAACCATAAGCTCACCCTCTCAACAATTGCACCATCCCAGAGCCCAACTCAAGATGGGTCATGATTTACAAATGTACTTGCAGTTGGAGCTGCATGAGAAGGCCTGCAAGACCGCGCAAAAAATGAGCATAAATGTAGAGATTTATTTACCATTGTCACATCCTAGATGATGGAGGTCAAATGTACACCTTCTTCCTGAAACACCCACAATACGGTCATCCATTTTGACCATGTTCCCAAGCATCTCCATGCAGTCCGATTGGTTTCGTGCCACCAGGGCCACAATAATATACCCCCTCTCTGAATGTCCGAGTGTGACCCCCTCCCCATGGGTTACTGCAGCTAGTGTTGCCAGCACTGCCACTGCCTGGGTGGGGGCACCCCACCGGAATCCCCACCGGCTAGGTACAAGGTCATCAATGTTCTCATTAGCGCTTTGAGAATTTCCTTGTTTATTATGCTCTCCCTTTAGGGGGCTTATATGGATCTGTTTGCACTTCCTACGCCTTCCACTAGATGTCAACAGTCAGTAGAACGTGGAATGAAGCTTATGCTGTGTTGTGGGACCGGATGGGAGGTGTTTGAGTCAGTGGTCTGGCAGAGTGCCAGTTCTTGGTCACACACTTTCCTCATGATATCGTCATGCGTTCCATTACTTATAGAGACTGAAAAGAATGCTCCGTTTGGAACATTATTGGATATATATGATAACAACATCCTGAAGATTGATTCTCTACTAAGTTTGACCAGTTTATTCGACTTGTAATATAACTTTTTGAAGTTTTCGTTCAACGTTTGCCTGCATCTGCGCGAGCGTTTGGACAAGTGCCCTACACATGCTAGCAAAATTAGCTAATTGGACATAAGTAATGGACATTATTGAACAGAACAACGATTTATTGTGGAACTAGGATTCCTGGCACTGCATTCTGATGAAGATAATCAAAGGGAATATTTATGATGTAATTTCGTATTTCTGTTGACTCCAACATGGCGGAGAAATGTTTTTAAATCTCAGCGCCGTCTCAGATTATTATTGCATGGTGTGCTTTTTATGTAAAACATTTTTTAAATCTGTCACAGCGGTTGCATTTTAAATTTTTTAAATGTTTTACAGGGAAGACAAAATATGTAAATCTATTAGCTAACCACGTTAGCAAAAGACACCACTTTTCTAACTCCATCAGTTTCTTACTCCATCAGGTGCTATCACCAATTCGGCTAAACTAAGATATTGATAGCCACTAACCAAGAAAAAAGCTCATCAGATGACAGTCTGATAACATATTTATGGTATAGGATAGGTTTTGTTAGAAAAATTTGCATATTTCAGGTATAAATCATAGTTTGCCATTGCAGCCACCAACACAAATCTCACCTAAGCGACTAGAATTACTATAGAGAGCAACGTGTATGACCAATTTACTCATCATAAAACATTTCATAAAAATAGACAAAGCATAGCAATGGAAAGACACAGATCTTCTGATTTCAGACAACATTTCAGATTTTCTAAGCGTTTTACAGCGAAAACACAATAAATCGATAAGTTAGCATACCACATGTGCAAACGTTACCCCAGCATGAATGAAGCCAAAGGGAGCGATATCGTTATCATCGCCAAAAGATATAAATTTTTTCACTAACCTTTTCAGAATTCTTCCGATGACACTCCTGTAACATCATATTACAACATACATATATTGTTTGTTCGAAAATGTGCATATTTAGCCATAAAAAAACGTGGTTATACAATGAAAATAGTAGCAAATCAAGCCTGAACATGTCGGACGCCATCTTTCATAGTGATCTAGTTTAATTAAAAGCTAATCATATACTTGACTAAAAAATACAGGGTTGACAGGAATCGAAAGACAAATTAGTTCTTAATGCAATCGCTGATTTACATTTCTAAAATTATCCTTACTGTGCAATACAGGGTTCGCCAAGCGAAGCTATAGCAAACAAAATGGCGGATTATGCGTTTAAAATATTTCGACAGAACAACGATTTATCATATTAAATATTTCTTACTATGAGGTGATTTTCCATCAGATTCTTGGGCAATGCATCCTTTCTTGGGTCTAATCTTCTTTTGGTCGAAAGATGTCCTCTGTCCGTCGAAATGACCACTAACGTTCGACCGAGACGTGCCCGGTGCTTGAAAGTGCATAACAAAGCAATGCCTCAAAATCGCACTAAACAGATCTAAATTGCTATAATACGGTTCAGATTAACTACGTTATGATGTTTCTAACTCCTATATCGAATTAAATTACAGACAGATACATTTCACGTTGATAACCGAGCCTCTGAAAATGGCGTCCCGAGGTCCTCTTCTGCGTAATGGCAAAAGTCGAAAGGGGGGCTACCCTCACTCCTTGCCCTTTTATAACCTCTGAGAGCCACGCAAAGAGCCCATTCCACTTCTCATTGGTTACTGACATCCAGGGGAAGGCGGGTGCAGTTCATGTCGTTCCATAGGATATACAGAGACTTTCAAATCTGATCTGAAATCAGAGCTTCGCTCTCAGACCATCGCAGTACCTGTCATGGATTTCGCTGTAGAAAGAGTTCTGGGTCACCCACAGACAAAATTCCAACTTCTATAGAAACTAGAAAGTGTTTTCTATCCAATAGAATTAATAATATGCATATTGTACGATCAGGAATTGAGCACGAGGCAGTTTAATTTGGTGACACTCAGAAATATAAAATGCTAATAGCGCCACCTATTGGCAAAAGGTTAAGAACAAGTGTATCTTTAATTATATGTAAAACATGTATCTTTCATCAAAGTTTATGATGAGTATTTCTGTTATTTGACGTGGCTCTCTGTAATTACTCCGGATATTTTGGAGGCATTTCTGAACATGGTGTTATGTAAACCGAGATTTGTGGATATAAATATGCACATTATCGAACAAAACATAAATGTATTGTGTAACATTGTGTCATATGAGTGTCATCTGATGAAGATGTTCAAAGGTTAGTGATTCATTTTATCTATATTTCTGCTTTTTGTTACTACTATCTTTTGCTGGGAAAATGTCTGTGTTTTTCTGTGGCTATGTACTGAGCTAACATATTTGTTTGGTGTGCTTTCCCCGTAAATCCTTTTTTAAATCAGACATGTTGTCTGGATTCACAACATGTGTAGCTTTAATTTGGTGTCTTTCATGTGTGATTTCATGAAAGATTGATTCTTATAGTAATTTATTTGAATTTGGCGCGCTACATTTTTTCTGGATTTTGGCCAAGTGGGACGTTAGTGTCCCACATATCCTAGAGGAGTTAACTCATCTTACCCCAAGGCAAACATTTGGACTATATTAGCCCACACAGCTACAAGGATGCACTTTCATGCTAGGTGTAGGACCTCATATTGTAGCTTATAGATCAAATCAAATTGTATTTGTCACATGCGTCGAATACAACAGGTGGATGCACAGGTGGATGCCATCCAAGATGGCGTAGCAGTCAGATGTCCATTGTCCTCGTCTTGTCCCGTGTATATATATTTATATATTTTTCTTCGCATATCTTCTTATATATATATTCTTTTCTTCTTAAAAACTCAACTTCAAAACACTCTCCTGCAACCCACCTCACCAAATGTGGTGCGGATCTGTTTTTTTCTTCCTCAGAAGTATTATTCACCTCGTATCCGAAATCTACAACAGAAGCTAACAAACTAACCAGAAGTTAGCCAGCTCACAAGCTAACGTTAGTAATTCAGCTAACCACAGCTAGCGCTCATCAGCTATCCTTTAGCTCGGAAAACTATTGCCAGTTTTGTACAACGCGACTCGGACCAGAGCATACCAGACCTATTTTCTCTCCATATCCCCGGATTTTTACCTCAAGCTCTGGACATTTACACCTGGATCTTGCAGCTAACTAGCTGCTATCCGAGTGACTATCGGCTAACAACAATTCCGGAGCAAACACCAATTATCCCGGAGCTAGCCAGCTGAAGAGTGCCATCAGCCACTCCTGGGCTACAATCACCTATCCGGACCCGTTTTACTGCCGATGCGGAGCCCCACCGGGCCTTCACGACTGGGATACCGACGTTATCTGCCCGAGGGAGTATTTCAACCGGCCCCTCCATCGCGACGTAACCTGAACGTCCATATACTAACTGCGGCCCGCTAATCGTTAGCTGTCTTGAGCATATCGGCTGGTATCTGAACAGGTCTATCGAACAATCTTCTTAGGCCACTATAACTATTTTGACAATTGGATTGGTCCCCTCTACCACACGGAACCCCACTAATCTACCGACGGAATTGCACGGCGTGGCTAAAAACAGACCTCCATCTTCTGCTAGCTTGCTACCCATGACTAGCTGTCTGAATCACGAAGCTAGCACCAGTTAGCAAACACAATTCTACAACTCACAACCTCTCTTTCGCCACCGCCATCCGGCTTGGATTCTCTGTCGACACGACCACGTCTGGTCTGCAGACAAATACCCCATCCGCTGTGCCCTCAACCGGCCTCCGTCTGAGCAGACCCCCTCCGTCTGAGCAGACCACCCCCCCGGGCTACTAACTTTAACGCCGCGGGCTAGCTTAGTGGAGGCCTCACTACTCCATCTACGGCTGCCCCCTGGACACTATGATCACTTGGCTACATAGCTTATGCCTGCTTGACTGTCCATTAATTCACGGTACTCCATTCTGTTTATTTGTGTTTTATCTGTCGGCTCTGTGCCTTAACTCAGGATCTGTGTGTAGTTAATCCGACCCTCTCTGCCCAGTCGTCGCCATTTTTACCTTCTGTTGCTGTGTTAGCTGACTAGCTGCTGTTATCTGACCTGCTGTTTTAGCTAGCTCTCCCAATCATGACCTGCAATCACTTTATGCCTTATTGTATGTCTCTCTCAAATATCAATATGCCTTGCAAACTGTTGTTCAGGCTAGTTATCATTGTTTTGGTTTGCAATGGACCCCGTAGTTCCACTCTCCGTACCTCTGATACCTCCTTTGTCCCACCCCCCACACATGCGGTGACCTCACCCATTGAGACCAGCATGTCCAGAGATACAACCTCTCTTATCATCACCCAGTGCCTGGGCTTGCCTCCGCTGTACCCGTGCCCCACCATACCCTGGTCTGCACATTATGCCCAGAATCTATTCTACCACGCCCATAAATCTGCTCCTTTTATTCCTTGTCCCCAACGCTCTAGGCGACCAGTTTTGATAGCCTTTAGCCGCACCCTCATCCTACTGCTCCTCTGTTCCTCGGGTGATGTGGAGGTAAACCCAGGCCCTGCATGTCCCCAGTCACCCTCATTTGTTGACTTCTGTGATCGAAAAAGCCTTGGCCTCATGCATGTCAACATCAGAAGCCTCCTCCCCAAGTTTGCCTTACTCACCGCTTTAGCACACTCTGCCAACCCTGATGTCCTTGCCGTGTCTGAATCCTGGCTTAGGAAGGCCACCAAAAACTCTGAGATTTCCATACCCAACTATAACACTTTCCGTCAAGATAGAACTGCCAAAGGGGGAGGAGTTGCAATCTACTGCAGAGATAGCCTGCAAAGTTCTGTCATACTTTCCAAGTCTATGCCCAAACAGTTCGAACTTCTAATTTTAAAAATTAATCTCTCCAGAAATAAGTCTCTCACTGTTGCTGCCTGCTACCGACCCCCCTCAGCTCCCAGCTGTGCCCTGGACACCATCTGTGAATTGATCGCTCCCCATCTAGCTTCAGAGTTTGTTCTGTTAGGTGACCTAAACTGGGATATGCTTAACACCCCGGCAGTCCTACAATCTAAGCTTGATGCCCTCAATCTCACACAAATCATCAAGGAACCCACCAGGTACAACCCTAAATCCGTAAACATGGGCACCCTAATAGACATTATCCTGACCAACTTGCCCTCCAAATACACCTCTGCTGTCTTCAATCAAGATCTCAGCGATCACTGCCTCATTGCCTGTATCCGCCACGGGTCCACGGTCAAACGACCACCCCTCATCACTGTCAAACGCTCCCTGAAACAATTCTGCGAGCAGGCCTTTCTAATCGACCTGGCCCGGGTACCCTGGAAGGATATTGACCTCATCCCGTCAGTTGAGGATGCCTGGTCATTCTTTAAAAGTTACTTCCTCACCATATTAGACAAGCATGCTCCGTTCAAAAAATGCAGAACCAAGAACAGATATAGCCCTTGGTTCACTCCAGACCTGACTGCCCTCGACCAGCACAAAAACATCCTGTGGCGAACTGCGATAGCATCGAAGAGCCCCCGTGATATGCAACTGTTCAGGGAAGTCAGGAACCAATACACGCAGTCAGTCAGGAAAGCAAAGGCCAGCTTTTTCAAGCAGAAATTTGCATCCTGTAGCTCTAACTCCAAAAAGTTCTGGGATACTGTAAAGTCCATGGAAAACAAGAGCACCTCCTCCCAGCTGCCCACTGCACTGAGGCTAGATAACACGGTCACCACTGATAAGTCCGTGATAATCGAAAACTTCAACAAACATTTCTCAATGGCTGGCCATGCCTTCCACCTGGCGACTCCAACCTTGGCCAGCAGCCCCTCCCGGCCCGCTGCTACTCGCCCAAGCCTCCCCAGCTTCTCCTTTAACCATATCCAGATAGCAGATGTTCTGAAAGAGCTGGAAAACCTGGACCCATACAAATCAGCTGGGCTTGACAATCTGGACCCCCTATTTCTGAAACTGTCCGCCGCCATTGTCGCACCCCCTATTACCAGCCTGTTCAACCTCTCCTTCGTATCATCTGAGATCCCCAAGGATTGGAAAGCTGCCGCTGTCATTCCCCTCTTCAAAGGGGGAGACACCCTGGACCCAAACTGTTACAGACCTATATCCATCCTGCCCTGCCTAGCTAAGGTCTTCGAAAGCCAAGTCAACAAACAGATCACTGACCATCTCGAATCCCACCGTACCTTCTCCGCTGTGCAATCCGGTTTCCGAGCCGGTCACGGGTGCACCTCAGCCACGCTCAAGGTACTAAACGATATCATAACCGCCATCGATAAAAGACATTACTGTGCAGCCGTCTTCATCGACCTGGCCAAGGCTTTCGACTCTGTCAATCACCATATTCTTATCGGCAGACTCAATAGCCTCGGTTTTTCTAATGACTGCCTTGCCTGGTTCACCAACTACTTTGCAGACAGAGTTCAGTGTGTCAAATCGGAGGGCATGTTGTCCGGTCCTCTTGCAGTCTCTATGGGGGTACCACAGGGTTCAATTCTCGGGCCGACTCTTTTCTCTGTATACATCAATGATGTTGCTCTTGCTGCGGGCGATTCCCTGATCCACCTCTACGCAGACGACACCATTCTGTATACTTCCGGCCCTTCCCTGGACACTATGCTATCTAACCTCCAAATGAGCTTCAATACCATACAACACTCCTTCCGTGGCCTCCAACTGCTCTTAAATGCTAGTAAAACCAAATGCATGCTTTTCAACCGTTCGCTGCCTGCACCCGCATGCCCGACTAGCATCACCACCCTGGACGGTTCCGACCTAGAATATGTGGACATCTATAAGTACCTAGGTGTCTGGCTAGACTGCAAACTCTCCTTCCAGACTCATATCAAACATCTCCAATCCAAAATCAAATCTAGAGTCGGCTTTCTATTCCGGAACAAAGCCTCCTTCACTCACGCCGCCAAACTTACCCTAGTAAAACTGACTATCCTACCGATCCTCGACTTCGGCGATGTCATCTACAAAATAGCTTCCAATACTCTACTCAGCAAACTGGATGCAGTTTATCACAGTGCCATCCGTTTTGTTACTAAAGCACCTTATACGACCCACCACTGCGACCTGTATGCCCTAGTCGGCTGGCCCTCGCTACATGTTCATCGTCAGACCCACTGGCTCCAGGTCATCTACAAGGCTATGCTAGGTAAAGTGCCGCCTTATCTCAGTTTACTGGTCACGATGGCTACACCCACCCGTAGCACGCGCTCCAGCAGGTGTATCTCACTGATCATCCCTAAAGCCAAAACCTCATTTGGACGCCTTTCCTTCCAGTTCTCTGCTGCCTGCGACTGGAACGAATTGCAAAAATCTCTGAAGTTGGAGACTTTTATCTCCCTCAACAACTTTAAAAATCTGCTATCCGAGCAGCTAACCGATCGCTGCAGCTGTACATAGTCCATCTGTAAACTACCCACCCAATTTACCTACCTCACCCCCATACTGCTTTTATTTATTTACTTTTCTGCTCTTTTGCACACCAGTATCTCTTCTTCTTGCACATGATCATCTGATGATTTATCACTCCAGTGTTAATCTGCTAAATTGTAATTATTCGATTTATTGCCTACCTCATGCCTTTTGCACACATTGTATATAGATTCTCTTTTTCCTACCATGTTATTGACTTGTTTATTGTTTACTCCATGTGTAACTCTGTGTTGTCTGTTCACACTGCTATGCTTTATCTTGGCCAGGTCGCAGTTGCAAATGAGAACTTGTTCTCAACTAGCCTACCTGGTTAAATAAAGGTGAAATAAAATAAATAAATAAAAAAGGTGTAGACCTGGAGGGAGAGGGGGGGAGTGGGCTCTCTTTGATCCTCACCCAGGAGGGAAAGTCATGACAGTCCCCCTGTGGTGGTTTCAATGTTGTGATTATCCTGCACGTTGCAACCCAACATACATATGACCACAGGATGTACTGGTTGTGGATCACATTGCGGCCCCCTCTGGTGGTTTAGTCTGGTAGGCTTTCTGAAAGCTGAAACACACCACAAGAATGGCCAGGGGATGGCCTGGTTCATGATCACCATTGCAGCCCCCCTCTGGTGGTTTACCCTGGTAGGCTTTCTGCCAACAGAGCAGTCTACCACAAGAATGGGCAGCGGCTGTCCGGGTTGGGGATCGGCGTTCCGGACTCGTCGTCTGGTCATCCAGGCTGGTAGATCTGGGCTGTAGATCTGGGCAGATGTTAAAAAAGCACACTCACTCACAAAATATATAATTACATTTCTTCCCAAATGAGCGGAATTGTGGCACTAACTGATGGTTGTATTGGGAACTTGATTATGGCTCTAACACTTTCTAAGTATCAAATAAAATGAAACGAAAAGGTATAGAAGCATAAACAAAATATATACATAATATAGTTATCACACCTTAATCATCTAATTTTACTGTATTCTATATATATATATATATATATATATATTTATATATATATATATATATATATATATATATATATATATATATATATATATATATATATATATATATCCAAGGTCTTGGCAAAATGACCCTGTCATGGCTTTGGCTAATGTCATATCTAGTGTCCCTAATTCGCGGTATGTTGCTTCAGGCACTATCCTAAATTGATAACTACATGATAAGTTTACAGCTGTAAGGCACCAGCTTTGGGCAGTCTACAGGGATGACTTATGGACCTCTGTGGAGAAACTGGTGAGTACTGTAGCTATAGAGTCAGAAGGCCTTAGAGTAATTTGACTAAGGCTGGTATTTTGCTCAAAACCTTAAGTGATCCTAGCATAAATATTAATTTGCCAAGGGATAGAACACCAAGTATCCTGGTAGGCTGCAACCTGTTCAGAATGAGTCTGACGTCATCAGATCATTTCCAGGTCAATGCCGGGAGGTCAGTAAGAATTGATGTCGACCTCAAGACATATGTGAACCACATATGTGACATGTCACGTGTGAAGTGTTCCAAAAACCATATGTTTTCATCATTTGATTTTCCTCATGTGAAATCATGTGTTTTTCCTGTAAGGGCTAAGAGTTTCCCTCCATAGGTCATTTAGAATCTCAACTGTACATTTCTCACTGTGAACAGATAAAAAATAAAATGCTGTGAGTGCTTCTTTGGAAAAGTCATGACCCTTTGACTGAAGCTGTTGGTGAACCAATGTAGTCTTTCAACTTAACCTTGTCAGGCTATTAGCAGTTAGACCAGTGCATCCACCGCTTGTTGACGGTGAAAGCTTTCAGTTTCAAATGATTAGGTTCAGAGAATGCTATACAAACCCTGCAGCCCTGCTGCAGATAACTGACAGTGACTATACAGGAGTAAAATTAAAGGGAGAAGTAGAAAGAATATACAAAAAGAGGGATGAATAATCAATAATGAAATGGAATCTTGTCTTGCATTTGAAAATAACATAAAAAGAGATGCTTAATCACAGAAGACAGAACTCCATTTGATGTGCATTCTCGCTCTCGTGCTCGCTCTCCCTCTTTCTCTCTCTCTCTCTCTCTCTCTCTCTCCCTCCCTCTATCCCTCCCTTCCTCTCTCGTGATGAGATGGTGGATGGTGATGAGTGTGTGTGTGAGAGAGAATGAGAGAAAGAGAGAGAGAGATAATGTGTTTTGAATGCATGAGGAATTTAGTCAACAGCTTAGGCCGACCGAGGGCCGATCGTAGCTGTGCAGTGCACGGATCGTGCGTGTGAGCGAGAGACCGCGCTCACAGGCACTCCATCATCAGCTATACCCTGCAGCCTCTCTCACTCTCCTTATCCTCCTCCTGAAAAGAGAGAGATCACGCAACACGCCAGGGAAAAGACGACAAGAAGTGTAGGAGAGAAACAAATCTGCAGAGGCAAAGACTCTCTCCTCTCTACACTGCTCTTTTTTCTGAGCGTGAGAGGGAAGGGAAGAGGGAGAGACAGGAAGGCAGTGAGCCGCAGCAATAAAAAAAGTGCTTCTTGTCATTCGTGCTGCTTTCCCTGCCGTGGCTCCAACCCACAGAGCTCTGGTTGTCAGCCAGCAAAGAGCAGAGCGCTAGAGCGGTGGCAGTGTCTCTCTCGCTCCACAGAAAGCAGCCTGAGGAAGAGAGGATGCTAAACAACTTGACAGACACCGAGGAGGGAGAGGGGGGACCCAACTGCCAGGGTGAGTGATGAAATCTATCACATGGATGTGAGGGGGTGTGCGTGGGTGTGTGGGGGTGACTGTGTTTGTGTTGGAAGGTGGAAGGGGAGGGAGGTTAATACGTGTGTTTGTGAGGGGGGAGTATAAGGTGTTTATGGCAACATTATTTTGGGGGGAGGTGTATGTGTGTTCATGTGCTCATGAATGTGTGCATGTGAGTACAGTGCTTGTCTTTGCAAGTTACAGTATACAGTTTGTGGGAGTGAGTGTGTGTCTGTTTTCAGGGATATGTGGGGGTGTGCAAACACTCATGTGTATGTGACTCCACGACAGAGACAGACAGACAGACAGACAGACAGACAGACAGACAGACAGACAGACAGACAGACAGACAGACAGACAGACAGACAGACAGACAGAGAGAGAGAGAGAGAGAGAGACAGACAGAGAGTGTGAGAGAGAGAGGCAGTGAGAGAGAGAGAGAGAGAGAGAGACAGACAGAGAGTGTGAGAGAGAGGCAGTGAGAGAGAGAGAGAGAGAGAGACAGAGAGACAGAGAGACAGAGAGACAGAGAGACAGAGAGACAGAGAGACAGAGAGACAGAGAGACAGAGAGACAGAGAGAGAGAGGGGGGGGGGGGCAGAGGAATGAATCTGTATCTCTGCACTCCTCTTCCTCCACCGGCATTTACAGTGCTCAGCTGTGGCTGTTGCTGCAAGGCTGCTGTGACAGGAATAATAATGGTGTTTCAGTGGGAAGAAGAGGAAAGGAGAGGAGCAGCAGATCTATTGTATTCCTGTAGCCAGAGGACCAGTCTGCTTCATGGCACTGGCACTGTCACTGTCACTTGGCTCCCAGGCAGAGTCATGTTTGGGTAAAGGGACTGCCTGGGGATGCATATGTCAACCACAGTCCGTTTGCCAAGCGTTCAGACCATTTCCTTTTTTTCTTGACTATAATCCCCCAGTTTTTTCTGAAGTTGAGTAAATACAGGGGCAGGACGGATGTCCCTCGACCCCTGCGTCTTTGCACCAGAGCGGAGCAGTAACGTTTTTGTGTACCTGCAGAGAAACTTCTTTCCTTCAGATGTGGCTTGCAGGGCTTTCAGCCTCTGCTTGTAGATTCTTGTATTCTTGTCACAGCCATTTTCTCTGCTCTATGATAAGGCATAGAGTGAGCAGAGCAGAAAGTCAGCCCCTACAGAGCGTCTGGGGAATCCTGTCTTTAGATTCAACTCCAGGGATCTACAGAACTCATTCATGCTGATGGTTCACCCCATCAAGGATATTGTCTCAAGGGGGCATGATGAGCCATTCACAATGGTGTGGATTTCGATAGCCTGATAGCCCCTGTTTGTGTGTGTGTGTGTGTGTGTGTGTGTGTGTGTGTGTGTGTGTGTGTGTGTGTGTGTGTGTGTGTGTGTGTGTGTGTGTGTGTGTGTGTGTGTGTGTGTGTGTGTGTGTGTGTTCACATTGAGCTCACGCTTCAGTCATCTTGGATCATATTGAAAAGCCTTTTGATGGAAGTTGACAGTATGCATATGTGGGCAAAAACAGACTTTCCATGACAGGCTTGTTTGTGCTCCACCTCCAACACACGCGTGCGTGTGTTTTTGCATGTGCATGCATACGTATTTGTGTGTGCTCTACAGCTCACCACTGCTGTAAAGGCAGGATTAATTATGTGCTGATAAGACAAATTAATTATGAATCACAGGGATTTCCCAAAATGTATTAAGCTGATGTTATTTCTGAACACTTCAATTATGCTTTTGAACTACTTACATTTGAACATGTGAAGCAACACTTTCAAAGCCACTGCAGTCTTACCTCCATGGTGCAAGCATTAATCTTGGTATTCACACAGTCGCTGTCCGTGGTTCTGAATACTGTTGTTCTCTGGAACTATGCAATGCTGTTCCAGTCTACAGCATTTGTTAATACAGTGGACTGCACACATTGCTGGGATTAGACTCTGTCCATGGTGCTGAAATGAGGCTGTGTGGAAATCTCTCTCTCTCTATCTACTCCTGCCTCCAGTCTGCAGCAAATGCTCAAACTCTGCTTCGTGTTCAATCCCCTGCTGTGTGAGATTTTAGGATCTCATGTTACCAAAGAATAGTACAATTCCTGCTAAACTATCTTTCCTAGAGTGTTTGCATTTGTGTGCACTTTCTTGAGTCCATGGGTTTTCCTTGTGTGTGTGTAGGAGTGTGTGCACATTTTTAACTCATTCTGAATTCTCCTAGGTTTCTCATTGGACTCTTGTGGTACAGTGGTCCTGGCTGTTTTTTGGCTTGTCATTGGTCATTGTCTGAAGTTAAATTATGACCCAGTGTTGCATAGAATGGGCAGAGAGCCCGAATGTGTGTTGCACAGGGAATAAAACATTAGGCAATTAAAACGACTGCAGCAACATGCATATATCAGCATATGAGCCTTCTGCATTATAAACGTTGATGTATTTCTAAAGGATTTTTTTGTTTTATAATGCATAATGCTATGTGATGCATTGTGAATGCAGAGCCTAAAGGCTGTTAAAATACGTTGTGACCTTTTTATGAATGCTTATAGCAAGTCTTATAATGCACCATGTGTGATAGAGGGAACTATAAATGAATTCATAATGCATTACACAGGTGGGTTATAAAAAGTGTTGCCGTAATCCCTGTCCAACTCGTGTCTTTGTCAATGAAGGGTTGATCTGGTCTGTAATATTTTGGATTGACTGCCTGACTTGGAATTTGTCTCAAGGCCTGCAGTTTGCAAATAGTCTGGGTAGATATTTGACTAGATGTCCAGGAGTCTTATGGCTTGGGGGTAGAAGCTGTTTAGAAGTCTCTCGGACCTAGACTTGGTGCTCTGGTACCAATTGCCGTGCGGTAGCAGAGAGAACAGTCTATGAATAGGGTGGCTGGAGTCTTTGACTATTTTTAGGGCCTTCCTCTGACACCACCTGGTTTAGAGGTGCTAGATGGCAGGAAGCTTGGCCCCGGTGATGTACTGAGCCGCACGCACTACCCTTTGTAGTGCCTTGCGGTCGGAGGCCGAGCAGTTGCCATACAAGGCAGTGATGCAACCCGTCAGGATGATCTCGATGTGCCAGTGGATGAGAGGGTACATGAGACATGGCTTAAGTTCATGTCAGGAGAAAGTTGACGCTGGTAGTAGAGTGGAGTTGTCATCACCTCTTAATCAGGAACAGGAGCGGACTACAAATAGCAGAAGCATTCCAGTACAGTGGCGTCATCACAGGTTTGGACCAGTTTCTCCATGAAGTTGAACTCAGACATCTCAGAATTCACAAAGTCAAACAGGCTGCGCATCTCGCCCACTCGACACGTCAAAGTAGCCCAAGAAATGGTCCTGAATAAAAATCATCCACGTACCTGACGATAACTGACAACTGCGAACAGACAGGTGGCACCACAGGTCCCAGAGTGGTGGGGCAATTGTTTTCCCCTGGGGCCTGCAGTTTCTGCCTATCTGGTAAACTAACCAGGTAAAACCCTGGACCCTATAGGGTAGGACAGTGATTAATCAGTTGTAAAAAGGTTTTATAACGGCTATGATGGGACCAGCTTTTCCTAATCAGGTCACATGGTTTTAAAAAAAACTCCTGGCCCTGGGCAGGATGAAACCCTGTCAAACTGCACCTACCTTGTAATTATATTTAGACTAGACTAAAAGGGTGGTTTCCTCCACACAGACAACAATTGATCGACAATAGAAATTACAGGGCTGAGCTTGCTTTATGCGTGTTTGCATCATGTAGGCCTATGCAACTGTAGGCCTAATAAAGAATTTGCTCACAGTCTATGTCATCACTATTGTGTTGATGATGTCATCACATCATACAGTTGATTCAAATGTTTTTTTCATCCCATACAGCATGTCAGATCACTAATGTTTAGTTTAGCCTCGACTGCTGCAACATTTATATATTTCAAATTTACATTTGAACCTTATTTTAACTAGGCAAGTCAGTTCAGAACAAATACTTATTTAAAATGACGGCCTATCGGGGAATAGTTTGTTAACTGTCTTGTTCAGGGGCAGAACGACAGATTTTTACCTTGTCAGCTCGGGGATTCAATCAAGCAACCTTGCGGTTCCTGGCTCAATGCTCTAACCACTAGGCTACCTGCCGCCCGCCTAAAATGTTTGCTTGTGTCGGTCATGTTATCAGGTTTGCTAAATAAATACTGGAGGAAAGTGGAAAGTGCACTTGAGCACGTGTTGTGCCAAAAAACATGCCGCATCGACCTTTCTTTTAATCTCACTTTTAATGGATGATGCGATGAACGCGATCAAATCATTCAGAATTGATTTCTACATCCCAGAGACGACAGTAGAAACGGCCATATGCTCCGCAAGTAAAGCGTTGTAACATGCAATTACCTCTGCAAGCTCTTTGCAGTTGCCCTTGTGGCCAAAACTTTCCCTCTCACCGTGCCCCTATGTCACGATCGTGTGGCGGATTGACGGACCAAAACGCAGCATTTGGAAAATAAGCCATCTTCTTTTATTTTTTAAAGATGACGAAAAATAAACACGAAACACTTAATACAAACTAACAAAACAACAAACGATCGTGAAGCTAATAAACGATGTGCACACACAACAGGCTACAAACGTTCTGACATAGACAATTACTCACAACCAATGAGAGCCTATGGCTACCCTAAATAAGGCTCCCAATCAGAGACAACCGAAATCAGCTGTCTCTAATTGGGAACTCATTCAGGTAACCATAGACTCTCCTAGATAACTAAACATACATAGACAACGCTAGACAACTGAACTCAACACAAACCCATATACTACACCCCATAACCCCTTTACCATAGAAACACCCAAAACCAACAAAACATAAACATTCCCCATGTCACACCCTGACCTAACTAAAATAATAAAGAAAACAAAGAATACTAAGGCCAGGGCGTGACATAACCCCCCCCCTTAAGGTGCGAACTCCGGGCGCACCATACACAGTCTAGGGGAGGGTCTGGGTGGGCTTCCATCCACGGTGGCGGCTCCGGCTCAGGTTGTGGTCCCCACGTCACCACAGTCCCTAACCACCTCCTAGGCTTCCTCCAAATGACCCCCCTCCACATTAACCCCATTGCATTAAGGGGCAGCTCCGGACTGAGGAATGGCAGCTCCGGACTAAGGGCCAGTACCAGGGTAAGGGCCAGTACCAGGGTAAGGGGCAGTACCAGGGTCAGGGGCAGTACCAGGGTCAGGGGCAGCACCAGGGTCAGGGGCAGCACCAGGGTCAGGGGCAGCACCAGGGTAAGGGGCAGCACCAGGGTAAGGGGCAGCACCAGGGTAAGGGGCAGCACCAGGGTAAGGGGCAGCACCAGGGTAAGGGGCAGCTCCGGACTGAGGAATGGCAGCTCCGGACTGAGGAATGGCAGCTCCGGACTGAGGGACTGCAGCTCCGGACTGAGGGACTGCAGCTCCGGACTGAGGGACGGACCATGGCTGGCTGACAGATCTGGCTGCTCATGGCTGGCTAACGGATCTGGCTGCTCATGGCTGGCTGACGGATCTGGCTGCTCATGGCTGGCTGACGGATCTGGCTGCTCATGGCTGGCTGACGGATCTGGCTGCTCATGGCTAGCTGACGGATCTGGCTGCTCATGGCTAGCTGACGGATCTGGCTGCTCATGGCTAGCTGACGGATCTGGCTGCTCATGGCTAGCTGACGGATCTGGCTGCTCATGGCTAGCTGACGGATCTGGCTGCTCATGGCTGGCTGACGGATCTGGCTGCTCATGGCTGGCTGACGGATCTGGCTGCTCATGGCTGGCTGACGGATCTGGCTGCTCATGGCTGGCTGACGGATCTGGCTGCTCATGGCTGGCTGACGGATCTGGCTGCTCATGGCTGGCTGGCGGCTCTGGCAGATCCTGTCTGGTTGGCGGCTCTGGCAGATCCTGTCTGGTTGGCGGCTCTGGCAGATCCTGTCTGGTTGGCGGCTCTGGCAGATCCTGTCTGACGGACGGCTCTAGCGGCTCCTGTCTGGCTGGCGGCTCTAGCGGCTCCTGTCTGGCGAACGGCTCAGTGGGCTCATGGCAGACGGGCGGCTTTGCAGGCTCATGGCAGACGGGCGGCTTTGCAGGCTCATTGCAGACGGATGGCTCAGATGGCGCTGGGGAGACGGATGGCTCAGATGGCGCTGGGGAGACGGATGGCTCAGATGGCGCTTGGCAGACGGGCAGTTCAGTCATCGCTGTGCAGACGGCAGACTCCTGCCGGCTGAGGCGCACTGTAGGCCTGGTGCGTGGTGCCGGGACTGGTGGCACCGGGCTGGGGACACGCATCTCAGGGCTAGTGCGGGGAGCAGCAACAGGACGCACAGGACTCTGGGGACACACAGGAGGCTTGGTGCGTGGTTTAGACACTGGTGGTAAAGGGCTGGAGACACGCACCATATAGCTAGTGCGTGGAGGAGGCACTGGTGGTACTGGGTTGGGGCGGGGAGGTGGCGCCGGAAATACCGGACCGTGCAGGCGTACTGGCTCCCTTGAACGCCGAGCCTGCCCAACCTTACCTGGTTGTATGCTCCCCGTCGCCTGACCAGTGCGGGGAGGTGGAATAACCCGCACCGGCCTATGTAGGCGAACCGGGGACACCATGCGTAAGGCTGGTGCCATGTACGCCGGCCCGAGGAGACGCACTGGTGACCAGATGCGTTGGGCCGGCTTCATGACATACGGCTCAACGCTCAGTCTAGCCCGGCCGATACGTGGAGCTGAAATGTACCGAACCGGGCTATGCACGCGTACAGGAGACACCGTGCGCTCTACTGCGTAACACGGTGTCTGCCCGTACTCTCGCTCTCCACGGTAAGTACAGGGTGTAGGCGCAGGTTTCCTACCTGACTTCGCCACACTCCCTTTAAGGCCCCCCCCAAGAAATTTTTGGGTTGTACTCACGGGTTTCCAGCCTTGTCTCCGTGCTGCCTCCTCATATCGCCTCCTCTCGGCTTTAGCTGCCTCCAGCTCTTCACGAGGAAGGCGATATTCTCCCGGTTGAGCCCACGGCCCCTTACCATCCAGTATCTCCTCCCATGTCCATGAATCCTGTGTAGGTAGGTCCTGTTGCCGCCTTCCATGCCGCTTGGTCCTATAATGGTGAGTAATTCTGTCACGATCGTGTGGCGGATTGACGTACCAAAACGCAGCATTTGGAAAATAAGCCATCTTCTTTTATTTTTTAAAGATGACGAAAAATTAACACGAAACACTTAATACAAACTAACAAAACAACAAACGATCGTGAAGCTAATAAACGATGTGCACACACAACAGGCTACAAACGTTCTGACATAGACAATTACTCACAACCAATGAGAGCCTATGGCTACCCTAAATAAGGCTCCCAATCAGAGACAACCGAAATCAGCTGTCTCTAATTGGGAACTCATTCAGGTAACCATAGACTCTCCTAGATAACTAAACATACATAGACAACGCTAGACATCTGAACTCAACACAAACCCATATACTACACCCCATAACCCCTTTACCATAGAAACACCCAAAACCAACAAAACATAAACATTCCCCATGTCACACCCTGACCTAACTAAAATAATAAAGAAAACAAAGAATACTAAGGCCAGGGCGTGACACCCTAAGTAAAAGCCAACTCTTGCATGCCCAAAAATGCAGTAGTGTCGATAAGCTGCTTGAGAGCATCCCTGTGCCTTCTTAATTTCTCGTTGTGTTGCGCAGTTTGAATACACAGACCGTCCATTATATGAACTATACAGCTTTTTCCCAGAAGCTGGAATCTGAGGTGGTCAATGAAAGGGCTTCTTCAACATCAAATCCACTACATTGTTGTTAGAGTTAGCCATTCTGGCAGAGAAAATGGCACTCTGGTAGCTATCTATCTACTTGCTACTGACGTTAGCAAAGCATATTGAAATAAATTACACTAACACGACACAAAAATAAAAACAAGCAAGCAATATATAATCCATCTCGTGTAGATTGAAGAAACAAATTTGAATGGAATAATATCCTAAGAATTCTCAACTGTCATTATTCACGACCTCATTTTCAATCTTAATCTATCCAACAATGTTACCAAATTTCCAAGCTTCTAAATCATAAATGTGTAGTACTAGGCTCATTTGCTGATCCTTTGATTGGATGGACAACATGTTAGTTCATAGTGCAAAATCTTTGATTTGTAGGAGGACTTCCTCCAGAAGTCATCATAATTACCATGTACAATAGGTCTATGGAAAGGGGTGAGGAGGTTTTGTGTTGAAGTCAATCTACCCAGAGGAGGACGGAAACTAGCTGACCTTCTTCTACACCATGGTGCAACCCTAGAAGGTGATGCTGAGGCTACTGTGGACCTTTATTGCATAACAGTTTGGTTTAATCAGGTATTTAGCGATGTGAATATATTTAGTATAGTTTTATCTAAAAAGGATTAAAAAAATTATGATTTATTATTTATGGTTCTAAGCATGGTCCTCTGCTTCCTCCTCCTCTGAGAAGTTGCCACTGGCTGTAACGCTGAACTTCCACGATACGGATGGAATAGAGCCCTAAGATTGAAATTGGATTAACGGCGAAGATGTGCTGTCTGTTTATTGACTTGAAACTCAGTGAGCATTGACCCTGCTGCGGTCTCCTGGAGTTGCTGAGAACACTGACACATTCCCACCACGTGCACTCACACACTCACTGGTCCCTCTGATGAGTTAAGGGGTTATGGTTAATAGTCTGAGTTACGGGACTGACCCAGCATAAGATGAATGTTCCAAGAGAAGGTGCTAATTTGCACCGCTGTGACACAAAGACGACAAATCAAACTGTTAATAGCCAGCGTATACACTAAACACCCACCTCAGTAGAGCAAACATCATTCAAACATCTAAACTTCAAATAGAGCTTGAGGGCAAATTTGGCCCATTAGCTTTACTGCCATAGGTGTCATGCAATATTATCACCCGTTTGCATGCAATGTTGTTGGAAAGGCTAATTCACAATTCAATGTTGGCACCTGCTATTTTCAGAAAAGAACAATAACAGGCATCACAATAATATAAACTGTGAAAAGAGCAGGTGCAAGCTTTGCTCTGACGCAAATGCTTAATTCAGTCTGCCCCACAGTATATTGCCAATAAAGGTAGAATATGGAGGGAAAATATATATATATATAGAACAACATCTTAATTATACAGCAGGCTCTGCCATCTACTTCCTTGTAATTGCTTGGTGACTGTTTAAATATATAACTAGTCATTACTTCGGTTCCAACCTGTACTTATTCTATTTGACGAAAACAGCTGATGCGAATCCCTCCCTGGTGAAAGAGTGAAATGTATTTTTTTTATTTAGCAGTGATTAATTTTTTTTTTGTGAGCTTAATACTAATGGAAGGTGAGGGACTGTGACTAGAGAGGTCCAGATCCTTGTTTCTGAGTTTAATTTCTCCCAATCAGCTCTGAAATATGTTTCAGAGAGACACAGAGAGAGATAGAGAGAGAGAGAGGCAAAATCTGATGACACGGGTTTGATTTTACACGTTTGTTAAAATGACTAGGGAGTAAGTGAACAGCCACAGAGGAGTGTAATGGCAAGACAATTGGAAATTGCTACACTTGATAAATAATCCTTGGCCTGCTGTCAGACCAGCAGACATATTGTTATCTCTGGGGGTAAAGGATTGTTCAGCTGCGTCTCACCAGCATTCAAGGTCCTGTGGAGAAATACACATGAATCTCATATCAGGAGCGAATTGTGCCACTGTTTAATGGTAATGGTAATGTACTTGAGGCCATTGAAGAACCTACAGACATACCTCAGATTGTTCAGTTAGTATTTTATACATCTTCTCATAGAGATGAAGAGAGAAACGGGTATAGAATAAGAGTAAGACAGACAGGCAGATGAACTGAACACAGAAACAGAAATGGGATGGGACGGAGGGAGAGAGAGAGAGGAACCTGAGTCACTCCTTTCTTCACCTACCTTCTCCTCCTGTACTCTGATCTATGCTTTGGTTATGTCACAGTCTGACTGCATGTGGCTCCATTTGTCCCCTGCGTGTGATCCCAGAGAATTACTTCTCTATTATGATTCTGTACATTGAGCCAGACATCAGCACAAACAGGCCTGGGAAAGACACAGCTAGCTGGCTGATACACAATCTAGAAGGGCAACTGTGAAATTGAAAGTTGAAATACCCCTCAAAGGTCCCCCCCCCCCACACTTGAGGATAGGTCTTCAAGTTTGTGTCTCAACATTTAGAGTGCAGCATATGCATTTGAATGTACAGTGCAGAAGATATATGTGCATCGCATGCTGCACCCAGAATATACAGTGAAACAAAGTCAGTACAGGAGATAGTCCTTGAATCCACGTGATTTTCACTGCCCACCCACAGCAGAATTGTCCATTGTTCCTGTGTAGATACGAGACTGGGAAATGCACCAAACTCTAATTGTTTGGGTGTCAGACACGGCTCACAGGTGGAGCGTGACCTTTTGTTTTCAATCCAACATTTGAGATACATCATTATGCCAAACAGTGGGATAATGAGGCAGTCTGCAGTCTTAACATATAAAACACACATGCAGACACGCACACGCGCACACACGCGCACACACACACACACAGGAGAGTGATCATCGGCCCCATAGAGACAGACAGAACGGGAACATAATAATGAAATAGGCCTTGGAACATACTCTGATCGTCTTCAAAGACAAACTACATAAAACAAAAGTCCAAGGGAAACGGAGTCCATTCCAAGGGAAACTGAGGCTACAGAGTCCCCAGAGCCTCAGCTCACTGCCCGCCAAGCAGCAGTACAAATTGACGCGTTGGGGGCTAATAAATAGTCTATCAATGGGACTGGCGCTAAGGTGAGGAGAGAGGACGTGAGGCTCTCTTCTGGAATGTGCTTGCACATCAGACACACTTTAATTCACTCCATTTCTGTATCGACTGCTCTAGTACAAGATCTTCCCTCTCCCATCCCACGCAACAGAGGTCTGATGTACCTAGCAACACTCGTCATTGGCTAATTAAGCATTGTGTTACATGTTTGCAGCTTTGAATTTATTAGAGCATGCATTACTAAAGAACTCAATAGATGATCTTATACTGGCGCAGTGAACCACATAGCAAAACATCCAATCAGGTTTTTAAGGACCCTAATTGCCTATCTATACAGAATAAATTATGTAAACTCATAAATCCAAGCTATGTGCATCCATCTGAAGGCCAAGTGTATTTTTGGGGGTTTATCAATCTCGCTTCTCGTAACCTCTGAGATTTAATTCCCTCAAACATCTTTCGGTCTTGATACACATTGATTTTCACCAATTACAGTCAGATGGAAAGTTTATTATCCTCTCCTCGCTTACTCTCACTCTCCCTCTTTTTCAACATTTTTCTCCCTTTTACTCTGATTCAGGATACGGAATGTGAACTATATGTTCTTCACAGTATACATCACCTTTCTATCTGCAGTGATCTAAATATTACACACCACTGCATATGCCCCAGGACACTGTGTTCTACCTGGTTAACCCCACCCGCAAACACACACGCACACACACACACACACACACACACACACACACACACACACACACACACACACACACACACACACACACACACACACACACACACACACACACACACACACACACACACACACACACACACACACACACACACACACACACACACACACACACACACACGGACTTGGAGGCCTCAGGCAGAGCCCAGTCTGAGGCCCACATGTCTATTTAAAGACAGACTGCCCCTAAAAAGCAACTTTTAATTTCTAAAATGGCCTATGTGGCGTCAATACGAGTCAGAGACATTTATTCAATTGACGACAATTTCGCCATAAATTCAGAGATGGTAGGAAAAAAGGGTATGTGGGTTGGCAGCACCCAGGCAAATCATCAATTCGGAGCTCAGCTGCATGTGACACAATCGTCATGCCCATGGTCAATTTAGTTTGACATTCGATATCCCTATGGGGCTAGATGGAGACCATCAGTAAATTGTACAATGTACATGGGGCCATATTTTAAAATATCAATATCTCCAAATGTCAATGACTTAAAAAACTCAAACCAACTATAAATTGTAGAAATCCAGGTACAAATATTTAAAGCATTTAATGAGACAACAAAAAAATGTGCAGCATGAAAAATGTTGTCCGATTTACATTGTGTAATTTATTGACGGTTCCTAACTATCCCCAGAGATAATGTACAGTTCCTCTGTCCAGTGTCTGTGTTCTTTTGCCCATCTTAATCTTTTATTTTTATTGACTTTGCCAACTTTGCCACGGTCGCACACCGGCTGGCTGAAGCTAATTGACAAAATTATTTGGTTAAAAGAGCAGTTATTTTAAAATATAGGTTATAGGTCTGTCATGACTGTCATGTGAGGATCAAAACGTATCAGACCAGCTTGGCAATGGCTGACAATAACCAGACCGTCTCCAACACACAAAGGGAGGGAGGAGGGAACTCTGGGGGTTTTGAAACCTCCAAACCCGGTCGTAAATTTAGGCAGGAGAGAACTCTCTCTCTACCCTTTAGTATTTGCATTTGTATTTGCCAAAGCAGCAGCTACTTTCATGGGGTCCAGCAAAATTAAGGCAAATTATACAATTTTAAGAACATTACAATTCATTTACAGATTTTACAACACACTGTGTGCCCTCAGTCCCCTACTCCACCACTACCAAATACCTACAGAACTAAATCCACGTGTATGTATACTGCGTGTGTTATTGTGTGTGTGTGTTATTGTGTGTGTTATTGTGTGTGTTATTGTGTGTGTGTGTGTGTGTGTGTGTGTGTGTGTGTGTGTGTGTGTGTGTGTGTGTGTGTGTGTGTGTGTGTGTGTGTGTGTGTGTGTGTGTGTGTGTGTGTGTGTGTGTGTGTGTGTGTGTGTGTGTGTATATGTCTGTGCCAATGTTTGTGTTGCTTCACAGTCCCCGCTGTTCCATAAGGTGTTTTTTCATCTGTTTTTTAAATAAAATGTTACTGCTTGATGTGGAATAGAGTTCCATGTCGTCATGGCTCTATGTACTACTGTGTGCCTCCCATAGTCTGTTCTGGACTTGGGGACTGTGAAGAGACCTCTTGTGGCATGTCTTGTGGGGTATGCATGCGTGTCTGAGCTGTGTGCCAGTAGTTTAACAAACAGCTCGGTGCGTTCAACATGTCAATACCTCTCATAAATAAAAGGAGTGATGAAGTCAATCTTTCCTCCATTTTCAGCCAAGAGAGATTGACATACATATTATTAATATTAGCTCTCTGTGTACATTCAAGGGCCAGCCGTGCTGCCCTGTTCTGAGCCAATTGCAATTTTCCTAAGTCCTTTTTTGTGGCACCTGACCACACAACTGAACAGTAGTCAAGATGCGACAAAACTAGGGCCTGTAGGACTTGCCTTGTTGATAGTGTTGTTAAGAAGGCAGAGCATCACTTTATTATAGACAGACTTCTCCCCATCTTAGCTACTACTGCGTCAATATGTTTTGACCATGACAGTTTACAATCCATGGTTACTCCAAGCAGTTTAGTCATCTCAACTTGCTCAATTTCCACATTATTTATTACAAGATTTGGTTGAGGTTTAGCGTTTAGTGAGTGTTTCGTTCAACATACAATGCTTTAGTTTTAGACATATTTAGGGCTAACTTATTCCTTGCCACCCACTCTGAAACTAACTGCAGCTCTTTGTTGAGTGTTGCAGTCATTTCAGTCGCTGTAGTAGCTGACGTGTATTGTGTTGAGTCATCCGCATACATAGACACTGGCTTTACTCAGTCAGTGGTATGTTGTTAGTAAAAATTGAAAAAGCAAGGGTCCTAAACAGTTACCCTGGGGAATTCCTGACACTAACTGGATTGTATTTGAGAGGCTTCCATTAAAGAACACACTCTGTGTTCTGTTAGACAAGTAACTCTTTATCCACATTATGGCAGGGGGTGTAAAGCCATAACACATACATTTTTCCAGCAGCAGACTATGATCGATAATGTAAAAAGCTGCACTGAAGTCTAACAAGACTGCCCCCACAATCTGTTTGCAATCAATTTCTATCAGCCAATCATCAGTCATTTGTGTAAGTGCTGAGCTTGTTGAGTGTCCTTCCCTATAAGCATGCTGAAATTCTGTTGTTAATTTATTTACTGTGAAATAGCATTGTATCTGGTTAAACACAATTTTTTCCAGAAGTTTACTAAGGGTTGGTAAAAGGCTGATTGGTTGGCTATTTGAGCCAGTAAAGGGGGCTTTACTAACCATGGGTAGCGGAATGCCTTTAGCTTCCCTCCAGGCCTGAGGGCACATGCTTGGCAATGAAAAATATATTAAAGTAGTTTGCAATATCAGTGGGCTTTGTGATGAATGAGCCATCTGATTCAATGAATGAAGGTTTGAAGTGGGCAGCTTGTTTATAGCCCGTCAATATTTAACCTCACTAGAGTAGGGGGCACTATTTTCACCTCCGGATGAAAAGGGTGCCCAAAGTAAACTGCCTGCTACTCAGGCCCAAAAGCTAGGATATGCATGTAATTAGTAGATTTGGATAGAAAACACTCCAAAGTTATTATTTTGAAATGGTTGTTTTTCCAATGAATGCCTATCCACAATTTAAAGGGATAGGACCCAGATTCAGTTCCCTATGGCTTCCACTAGTTAGGAACAGTCTTTAGACATTGTTTGAGGCTTTTATTCTGAAAATCGAGGGAGAATGACAACTTTGAGTCAGTGGATAGTGGGATGTCCCCAGAGCTGTTTCCTGCGCACGACCGAGAGCGTGCCTTTCTTGTTTTTCTTTTATATTGACGACTCTATTGTCCAGGTGAAATATTATCGATTATTAGGCTAAAAACAACCTGAGGATTGATTATAAACATCGTTTTACATGTTTCTACAAACTTTACCGGTACTATTTGGAATTTCCATCTGCCTGTTGTGACCGCATTTGAACCATTGGATTACTGAACAAAACGCGGCAACAAAATTTAGGTTTTTGGATATAAAGAAGGACTTTATCGAACAAAACAAACATTTATTGTGTAACTGGGAGTCTTGTGCGTGCAACCATACAAAGATCTTCAAAGGTAAGTGATTAATGTTATTGCTATTTCTGACTTTCGTGACTAATCTACTTGGCTGGTAACTGTATGTAATGTTTTGTGTGCTGAGCGCTGTCCTTAGATAATCGCATGGTTTTCTTTCGCCGTAAAGCCTTTTTGAAATCTGACATGTCGGCTGGATTAACAACAAGTTAAGCTTTATTTTGATGTATTACACTTGTGATTTCAGGAAAGTTAAATACTTATAGTAATTTAACTTGAATTTTGCGCTCTGCAATTTCACCGGATGTTGGCCAGGTGGGACGCTACCGTCCTAGGTACCCATAAGAAGTTTTTAAATCACCCAGAAAATATACTTCTTTGTTAATGTCACATATGTTATCAAGCATTTCACATATTTCACATAATAAAATGCTAATTAATTACTTAAAAATCATACAATGTGATTTTCTGGATTTTTGTTTTAGATTCCGTCTCTCACAGTTGAAGTGTACCTATGATACAAATTACAAACCTCTGCCGATTTTGCAGGTTTTCCTACTTACAAAGCATGTAGTGTCTCAAATACTTGTTCTCCCCACTGTATCTACAGTCGATTGCAACTCCACCCCCTTTCGCAGTTCTATCTTGACGGAAAATGTTGTAATTGAGGATGGAGATTTCAGGGTTTATGGTGGCCTTCCTAAACCAGGATTCAGACACAGCTAGGCCATCAGGGTTGGCGGAGTGTGCTAAAGCAGTAAATAAAGCAAACTTAGGGAGGAGGCTTCTGATGTTAACATGCATGAACCCAAGGCTTTTCTGATTACACAAGTCAACAAATGAGAGCGCCTGGGGAAACACAGGGCCTGGGTTAACCTCTACATCACCAGAGGAACAGAGGAGGAGTCGGATGAGGGTACGGCTAAAGGCTATAAGAACTGGTCGTCTAGTGCGTTCGGAGAGAAAAGGAGTAGACTTCTGGGCGTGGTAGGATAGATTCAGGGCATAATGCACAGACAAGGGCATGGTAGGGAGTGAGTACAGTGGAGGTAAACCTAGGCATTGAGTGACGATGAGAGAGGCTGCATCTCTGAAAGCGCCAGTTAAGCTAGGTGCGGACTCCGCATGTGTGGGGGGTAGGGCAAGGGAACTAACTGAGGCATGTAGAGCGGGACTAGGGGCTCCGCAGTAAAACAAAACAATGAGAGCTACTCTAAACAACAGTACACAAGGCATATTAACATTAGAGGGAGGCTTAAAGCAATCACGGGTGTTGATTGGGAGGGCTAAGACAACAACGGGTAAAAAGCTAAGACAACAACAACGGGTAAATGATGATGAATGGGCAGAGAGGGTCAGTTAGCTACAAACAGGGCCTGAGTTCGAGGCTGGGGCCGACACATAAACAAAATTAAGTACCGTGTTAATGAGCAGTCCAGTAGGCATCAGCTGTGTAGCCGATTGATCATAATGTCCAATAAGCTGCAATGGATGAAACAGGGAGACGCTCGGCAGTCATCACTACGCTAGGCAAGCGGGAGACACGGTGCTCAGCGAGTTAGCGGGCCGGGGCTAGTAGCTGGGTCCTCACCGACATCAACGGCGCAGGGGCCGGTTGAAAGAACATGTCTGTGCTAAAGGTAAAGACTGATAGCAGTGGCTAACAAAGACTAAATAGCTAGTATCTAATTAGCTGGCTAGCTTCTGAAGGCTAGCTTCTGATGGAGGTTCCAGTTATGTCTAAAAACATGGTAGATCCGTACCACGTTGGGTGAGGCAGGTTGCAGGAAGGTATACATAATTTGAAAATGGAAAAAGAGATTGAAATGTATACAGAAAAATGAAAGAAATGCTGAATATTTACAAGAGGCAAAACAAGGGACAAAAACGTCTTGCTGCTACGCCATCTTGGATCATGCCTCAGTGATAACAGTGTAACTGGTTTATAGGCTCATGATTACTGCTTACAAATACCTGTAGGATTATTAACAGATGTATTCAGTGCAATTAGGGGTACATAAATTGAATTACTTACATTGTGTTTGCCAATGCCACTAAGATAATGTACATTTGATGCAGCATTATGATGGCTCATTGTCACAATAGTATCAACCAAAGGAATGCCTTTGTCTAGAGAGACTTTGGCCCGCCCAAAAAGTTAATAATGGGACAATATTTCTAACTTAACGATCTGGGAAATGGTCAGTGGGGAGATGTAGAAAATGAATGTCATATTGTTTTTCATTTTGTAATGTTATTAAAAACCGTATGAACCAAATGCTGTAACTTGGAAAGGATACCCCCTTTATCTGTCAAATGTTCATCCAATATGTTGTGAATACAATATGAAAATGATGAAAGTATGTTTGTTAAAATAATAATGTGATTTTAGGAGGGATAAGAGAATCTATCTCCCATATCCTTTGTACATTAAGTAACCACGCCCCGAGTGATGTCAGAGAGCTTGTCAGCATGACGGAATGCCCCTTTTGACCAAGAGTGCATAAAAAACATTGCCGACGAAATTAACATTAGACCAGGAAATGTGATGTTTTAAATTGTTTAAACTCTGAACCTCAACACGAGGTGTAGAAATAAACTCACCTTCCTTTAGACCAGAGAAACAAAGAGCTGCAGCTCATGTCGTGGTCCGAATCTTGAATACCAACACGAGGAGGAAGAGGCGAGAAGCTCATATCAGACAATCACTGGTACAGCTGTTTAGCTGTCTTAAGTCAGATATCGAGAAAATCGAATCTTAGTGAGACTATTCTTACTACTCTCATCACCAATGGGAACCGTCGACATGGCTGGTTATCTTCCAGAGTGAACAACAGCTGAAGAGGGGAAAGGGGAGACCCCTTTCGGACAATCAGAGCCATTGAGCTGGAAGGCCAACAACCTTCCAAAGGAGGGCTGTTCCGACAGAGATAAAACTCACACGTAAATACATTTATGATTTCTTATTCCAAACGGGCAGCGGTTCGTGTGAAAACTATATGATTAACGTAACTGTGAGAACAACTCTGAAATGTCTCGACGCTAAGTGTGTCTTTTTCCCTCTCTTTTCCCCCTCTCCATCTATGTTGTAACAAGCCGTCATATCTTGTCAGTCCACTAGGGACCTTAGTCTCATGTAAGTGTGTGTGTGTTTATTCTGTGTTATTATTTAGTTAGCTAGTAAGTAAATGATTAAACCAATTTGTGTAGTTCGGAATAATGCGCAAGGCTGGGGTTTTTGCAGATACAAGAAGGTTCTGATCGTTTAGAATGAGTATTTGATAATGATTATTGATGTTATAGGTAAAGACCTTACAGAGTTTAATTCGGGAGATGATAACTCTCTAAACAACTTATTCCATGGTGCCCCAAATCCTAATGAGTTAATTGTTACATGATTAATTTAATTGTTAGTGGATTAAATAAATAACAGTCATCAGATTAATGAAAGTAAAGTCATGACAGGTCCATTATCATTTCTATCTGGTTTTAATTAGTTATGGATGCACTGGACCAATACCTAAAGTATATCTGATATAGGAGATAAATGCTGATGTTGGTACCCAGACCTGCGAAAATATGTGGTCCCTCATGATGACTTCAGTTTTTTTGTGGCCCCCACAACCATCAAAGTTCTCCCTCCCTGTTCTAATCAATCCTGAAGAACATCTAAAAGGCTTTACGCTTGAAAGCTGGGTCACATGGCATGGCACAGAAACATTTGGGCTCTGCTTACGTAACAACAGCATGTGGAGACAGCATGTTGGCATGTCTGAGCACGACATAGGTCAGAGGTTAGGATATTATTATGATGGATAGACAGAAGCCTGCTAAAAATAAAACACAAGCACAGCACTGCCAAATCAACTAAACATGCCCTTAAATTGCTTTAAGCATGCAGAATACTACATTACTTCAAAGGCTGTGGAATGAATTTTTGTTGTTGGTAAAGACGGAATATTATTATCCAAAGATTACACAGGAAAGACAAGTTGTCTTGGAAATGTAGATATGATTTTCAAGTTCTGAGTTCAAGGCCGCGTCATTCTTCTCTGCAGAAACAGTAAGCAGTTACAAAACATACAGTTGAAGCCGGAAGTTTACATACACTTAGGTTGGAGTCATTAAACTTGTTTTTCAAATACTCCACTAATTTCTTGTTAAGTTTGGGGTGCAAGCCCGACCTCGGACCGAAAATGACACCCCTGCAGAGCGCGAAATTCAAAATCTATTTTTTAAAAATATTTAACTTTTACACATTAACAAGTCCAATACAGCATTTGAAAGATAAACATCTTGTCAATCCAGCCAACATGTCCGATTTTTTAAATGTTTTACAGAGAAAACACCACATATATTTATGTTAGCTCACCACCAAATACAAAAGTGGACAGACACGTATGAATTATGATTATGAAGTATGAATTATGATTGAAGTAGCATGCACAACCAACCGAAATAAACTAAAACCAACCTAAAGAGCCCAGAAAAAACGACCTCAGATGACAGTCATATAACATGTTACACAATAAATCTATGTTTTGTTCATAAAAAGTGCATATTTTAGCTATAAATCTGTTTTACATTGATGCTACCCAAAAATGCTAATACATAGCTACAGTCTGAATCCAGCCGGGAGTAGCCAGAGAAAATACATACACCAACGTCGGCTACTAATTACACCTCATAAAACATTTCAGAAAAACATATGGTGGATAACTAATGAAAGACAGATATCTTGTGAATACAGACAACATTTCCGATTTTTGAAGTGTTTTACAGCGAAAACACAATATATCGTTATATTAGCTAACATCATAAGCTAGCATAAGGCAGCATTGATTCTAGTCAAGCGCTAGCCTAGCATAGTTAGCAGAGTTAGCATTCAACAGTTCGACATATATATGAAAAAGCATCCCAAATTGGGTCTTATCTTTCTTGGTACTCCATCAGAATGTTGTAACGGGGTCCAATGTCCAGTAGAGTCTTTAGTTGGGTTCCAGAACGAATGATTTCCCTCTTTGGTTAGCTAGCACGGTAGCATTGCTGCGCCAGAAAGCGTTTCTTCAAAAAATTCTTCCGTCGTTTCACATCTAAAGTCCAGAATAAATTGCAATAATATAATTAAAGTATATTGAAAAAACCTACTTTAGGATGATTTTGTGACATGTAGCAAATAATATCGTAGTCAGGCATCATATTCAACGTTATCTACCTTGTTCCAGAAGCCGAGATCAAATTATCCTTCGCGCCCGGATTTTTATTTTAACTGCGCAGGTCTCACAAGAAGTTCTGTTATTCAGTCCAGCGACGAGATATTCGACTCCTTTCAATTCTCACTTCCGCATTACAGTCTGACGAACGCCTCTGACGTGTTAAAATGGTCCCAAGTCAAATGGCCTTTTATAGAGAAGGTCTTAAAGAGACACATCGCATTTTGGGAAACTCAATTCGGCTGGGAAAATGGCTGTAAAAATATTTCTGTTCGACTTAGAGAAACAATTCAAACCTTTTTAGAAACTACAGACTGTTATCTATCCAACAGTAGTAAATATATGCATATTGGAAAATAAAAAGTTTCTTAGGAGGCCGTTTGAAAATGTGCACACATTTTCCAGTTTTTTCAATATTCAGCGTGCAGCCCAAACAGGTTAACAAACTATAGTTTTGGCAAGTCGGCATGCCACAGTCATTTTTCCAACATGAAAAGTCTGATTCATCCTTGGAGGCAATTTCCAAATGCCTGAAGGGACCACATTCATCTGTACAAACAATAGTACGCATGTATAAACACCATGGTGTAACGTTCCTGACCTGTTTTCTGTTGTTTTTGTATGTGTATAATGGTCAGGGCGTGAGTTTTGGGTGGGCAGTCTATGTTTTCTGTTTCTATGTTGGTTTTGGGTTGCCTGGTATGGCTCTTAATTAGAGGCAGGTGTTTTGCGTTTTCCTCTAATTGAGAGTCATATTTAGGTAGGGTGTTCTCACTGTTTGTTTGTGGGTGATTGTCTCCTGTTTCGTCCATGTCTGTACCATACGGGACTGTTTGGCTGTTCGTTCGTTTTGATGTAGTCTGTTCCTGTCCGTGAGTTCTACGTTTAGTTATGTAAGTTCATGTTCAGGTTTCGTCTACGTCGTTTTCTTATTTTGTAAATTTTGTAAGTGTTTTGTTTTCGTGTTGCCGTCGTGTTCAAATAAAGAGATGGCTTATTTCCCTACTGCTGCGTATTGGTCCACTGATCCTTCTCTCCTCTCCTCGTCCGAGGAAGAGGAGGACGACAGCCCTTACACATGGGAGCATGCAGCCGTCATACCGCTCAGGAAAGGGACGCGTTCTGTCTCCTAGAGATGAACGTACTTTGGTGCGAAAAGTGCAAATCAATCCCAGAACAACAGCAAAGGACCTTGGGAAGATGCTGGAGGAAACAGGTACAAAAGTATCTATATCCACAGTAAAATGAGTCCTATATCGATGCTCCTATATGCTCCGCAAGGAAGAAGCCACTGCTCCAAAACTACCATAAAAAATCCAGACTACGGTTTGCAACTACACATGGGGACAAAGTTCGTACTTTTGAGAAATGTCCTTTGGTCTGATGAAACAGAAATAGAACTGTTTGGCCATAATGACCATCATTTTGTTTGGAGGAAAAAGGGGGAGGCTTGCAAGCCCGAAGGACACCATCCCAACCGTGAAGCACGGGGGTGGCAGCTCATGTTGTGGGGGTGCTATGCTCCAGGAGGGACTGGTGCACTTCACAAAATAGATGTTATCATGAGGCAGGAAAATGATGTGGATATATTGAAGCAATATCTCAAGACATCAGTCAGGAAGGTAAAGCTTGGTCGCAAATGGGTCTTCCAAATGGACAATGACCCCAAGCATATTTCCAAAGTTGTGGCAAAATGGCTTAAGGACAACAAAGTCAAGGTATTGGAGTGGCCATCACAAAGCCCTGACCTCAATCCTATAGTAAATGTATGGGTAGAACTGAAAAAGCGTGTGAAAGGAGGCCTACAAACCTGACTCAGTTACACCAGCTCTATCAGGAGAAATGGGTCAAAATTCACCCAACTTATTGTGGGAAGCTCGTGGAAGGCTAGCCGAAATGTTTGACCCAAGTTAAAAAATTTAAAGGCAATGCTACCAAATACTAATTGAGTGTATGTAAACTTCTGACCCACTGGGAATGTGATGAAAGAAATAATAGCTGAAATAAATAATTCTATCCACTATTGTTCTGATATTTCACATTCTTCAAATAAAACGGTCTTCCTAACTGACCTAAGACAGGGAATTTTTAACAGGATTAAATGTCAGGAATTGTGAAAAACTGAGTTTAAATGTATTTGGCTAAGGTGTATGTAAACTTCCGACTTCAACTGTAGGTTCATCTAAGTTTATCAACATGTATAATAGATGACATGAAGCCTCGCTACCTTATGGTGCACTTATGGTCTTTACAACATGTATTTGTAGGTCTACATGTTTATACATATTTTAAACGCCAAATGTTCATATATTTGCAGTTCTGGATACCCTCAAAATTGTATTTTGTGAGCTGGTGACAGACAGATGGTATCACAGTTGTGTTCCAGGTGTCGCTAGTCTCCTGTCTGCCTGTCCTTGTCTAGGTGGAGTGGGTCAGAATGATCACCAGGCAGATGGTACTCACCTGTTGTTGGGTCTGTTGGAACTGACAGATTAAACAGGGGCTGGAACCATGGAACCATGTAACATGGAATGTAGATAAGAACACGCTATGGGCTAGCATTCATTCACCCCCCTAATGTTGAGTCTCCCTCGTAAGCAATGTGGCAGTGCGACCATGGCATCAGTGTTGTCAATCTGTGACACTCCGTTTAGTATGATATGTTACGTTATGTTACATTATGGAGTAGCGGGCGTACAATATCATGCGAATTTGAGTATAGTATCATACATCTAACCCGGTTGTGCAATAGCATGCGAATTGGATTGTCATTTATAGTACTGTATATTTGAGGACGTATCCCACTGGGAACAAACTGGTTGAATCAACGTTGTTTAAACGTAATTTGTTAACGCATTGTGACGTAGAATCAACTGTTGTTCTGAGGGTGAAATTTCAACCACAGGATTGTGTCACCACGGTAACCAAATGCCAACATAGACAAACCTTGTATGAAGTATGTTCAATTTAAAACAACGTCAGATCTTCAACGTTAAATCCACTATCAGAAAAAATATATATAGGCTGGGCAGCACCTCCTACTGGAGAGTTGATATATCTACAGCTATCCATTTGGTCTACCATCCAGGGTTTAATCAAGCCCAGCCCTGCATAAAGTAGCTATGATAATTGTCACTGTGCTATCATGAGAATGATTGTTGAGAGAACCACACCTAAAAACTGAATAGATTCACTGTTGCAATTAAAGTCATTCCAAATGGTTTAACAGAGTAAAAAAAAATCATTCATCTATAATCAATTCCGCTATTTAGGCCTATATAGCATTTGCATAGTCATAAACAGCCATTGTTTCAATTTAACCCAGAGATCAACAAATAAATATACAACAGGCATAGGGTTTCAAGCTCTGGTTGATTTCAAATCATATTTTGTGATATTTAACTGTGTTTGGTGGTCAAAAAAAAGCTGAATATTTACAAGAGGCAAAACAAGGGACAAAAACGTCTTGCTGATACGCCGTCTTGGATCATGCCTCAGTGCTAACAGTGTAACTGGTTTATAGGCTCATGATTACTGCTTACAATACCTGTAGGATTAACAGACATAGACATAGACAAACCTTGTATAAAGTATGTTCAATTTAAAACAACGTCAGATCTTCAACGTTAAATCCACTATCAGAAAAAAAACTATAGGCTGGGCAGCACCTCCTACTGGAGAGTTGATATATCTACAGCTGGTGGTCAACACAACCAAATAACAACTTTTGAAGGAGCGGCATCTTCTGCGTGGATAGTTGTATCTGTACCACTAACTTAGTCTGGGTTAAATTCCAGTTTGTTTACAAATGAGTAAATAATGTTGGATTCACGTCTCCAACTCAATCAAAAATCTAAGTTAGAGAATAGGACTAAATCAAACTTATTTAAAATGGGGAGTGCAGGAAACATTCCACCTTAAAATGATTAGCACATCCAAGGCCACATTTTGAGGTTACTGTAACTATACATTTCTTATTATGTAATCATACTGTATAACGCATGCATGTTCAAGATAGCATGCGCAGGTTGTCGCAGGTCTGTGGAGATCTTCACATTTTTAATTGCTGTAAGAATCTCTGCAGAATCGTAGAACGGCATTGAACACTTTCACCATTTACTTTGAATGTAATCTCAACTGCAATCCAGGTCATTTGGTTCTGCTATTAGATGAAGCACAGTGATAACACAGTAACCTGTTGTATAAATAAACAACATCTGACATTTGAACATTGCTGTACTTTTAAAATGTTTTTTTTTCTAACATTGGATTTTTTTTTCCCCATCTAATTTTCTTTTAGATCATAGTGATAGCACATTGGAAATTCAACACATTTTTGGCTGTCTTTTTGAGTGGTCCATATTGTGATGAACGCGATGGAGACAGAGCTGGTTTCAAGCGCAGGGCGCAGCAGGTGTTTAATGTAAAGTACCACAGGAGGAGGCAGGTAGCTGGTTCCAGGGGCAGGCAGCAGGTCATACACACGGCGTCCAAAAGGCAACAGTACTGGCATGGAAAAGGCTAGTAACGTTGTCCGGGAGATCAGGCAATAGGTGAGTAACAGGATATCCGACAGGCTAAGGTACAGGCAGGGAATAGGCAAAAGGCATCATTAGTGAGGCAGGCAAAAACTATCATACACGGGAGGAGTACATTACGGGAAAATCTCCGAAGAGAAGTGCTCTGAAGAGCTCCGAAGAGAAGTGTCAAAAAACAAACAATATCTTACAGTGATGGGGTGCAAAGAACTTAACTAAATAGAGTGATAATGACATACAGGTGTGTGAGCAGGTGATCAGAATTTGGAGAGTGAGCTGCGTTCAGGGGATCTGTGATTATTTATTTACTTATTTCACCTTTATTTAACCAGGTTGGCCAATTGAGAACAAGTTCTCATTTACAACTGTGACCTGGCCAAGATAAAGCAAAGCAGTGCAACAAAAACAACAACACAGAGTTACACATAAACAAACGTACAGTCAATAACACAAAAGAAAAGAAAAATAGAAAAATCTATACACAGTGTGTGCAAATGTAGAAAAGTAGGGAGGTGAGTGTCACGGAATTTCTATCCCATTGGTTGAACTCAACTATCACTTTAGCTTTGACCAATTCCCAGAAGTTTGTAAGACTCTGGTTAATGAAGAATTAGACAAAGCCCCCAGTCTGCAATAGATCAATCCTTCATTCAGAGAGTACTCTGAAGTCAAAAATGCGAACACAGTCATTTTATAACTCCCACCCCCACCTACACACACACACACACACACACACACACACACACACACACACACACACACACACACACACACACACACACACACACACACACACACACACACACACACACACACACACACACACACACACACACACACACACACACAGAGTCTATCACTTTTCTACCAGCAGTTTCTAGCTGTTCCTCTCCTCCCTAGATTAGAGGGGCCTTGGAAGGGCCCTCTTTCCTGTTGTCAGTTTTCAGAGTTATCACAAGTCGACAGTTCAGTTGGCCTTGAATATCTCAACTCTACCCAGCTCATATTGCGAAATAGTAACAGAATGGTCTAGTCACACACATTATTAAATTATGACTCTAACACATTTCATTTAATTATATGATTTCAGGGTGGAATACTTTAATCATTACTTTAAACATATAAATTCCTTTATCAGTGAGGCAATACATAGGCCCTAGATGTGAAAATAATTACAATTTAGCATTAACACTGGAGTGATAGATGTGCAGATGATGAATGTGCAAGTAGAGATACAGGGGTGCAAAAGAGCAAGAGGGTAAGTAATAATATGGGGATGAGGTAGTCGGGTGTGCTATTTACAGATTGGCTGTGTACAGGTACAGTGATCGGTAAGCTGCTCAGACAGCTGATGCTTAAAGTTAGGGAGGGAGATATAAGACTCCAGCTTCAGAGATTTTTGCAGTTCAGTCCAGTCATTGGCAGCAGAGAACAGGAAGGAAAGGCGGCCAAAGGAAGTGTAGGCTTTGAAGATGACCAGTGCAATATACCTGCTGGAGCGCATGCTACGAGTGGGTTTTGCTATGGTGACCAGTGAGCTGAGATAAGGCGGGATTTTACCTAGCAAAGACTTATAGATGACCTGGAGCCAGTGAGTTTGGCAACGGATATGTAGTGAGGGCCAGCCAAAAAGAGCATACAGGTCGCAGTGGTGGGTAGTATATGGGGCTTTGATGATAAAACGGATGGCACTGTCTGGAAGGAGAGTTTACAGTCTAACCAGACACCCAGGTATTTGTAATTGTCCACATATTCTAGGTCAGAACCGTCCAGCGTAGTGATGCTAGTCGGGCGGGAGGGTGCGGGCAGCAATCGGTTGAAGAGCATGCACTTAGTTTTACTAGCATTTAAAAGCAGTTGGAGGCAACGGAAGGAGTGTTGTATGGCGTTGAAGCTCATTGGGAGGTTTGTTAGCACAGTGTCCAAAGAAGGGCCAGATGTATTCAGAATGGTGTCGTCTGCGTAGAGGTGGATCAGAGAATCACCAGCAGCAAGAACGACCTCATTGATATATACAGAGAAAAGAGTCGGCACGAGAATTGAACCCTGTGGCACCCCCATAGAGACTGCCAGAAGTCCGTACAACAGGCCCTCCGATTTGACACACTAAACTCTAGCTGAGTGGTAGTTGGTGAACCAGGTGAGGCAGTCATTTGAGAAACCAAGGCTATTGAGTCTCCCGATAAGAATGTGATGATTGATGGAGTCAAAGGCCTTGGCCAGGTCGATGAAGATGGCTGCACAGTACTGTCTTTTATCGATGGTGGTTATGATATCGTTTAAGACCTTGAGTGAGGTGCATCCTTGGCCAGCTCGGAAACCAGATTGCATAGCGGAGACGGTACGGTGGGATTCAAAATGGTCAGTGATCTGTTTATTAACTTGGCTTTCTGATATTTTAGAAAGGCAGGGCAGGATGGATATAGGTCTATAACAGTTTGGGTCTAGAGTGTCTCCTTTTTGAAGAGGGGGATGACCGCGGCAGCTTTCCAAACTTTGGGGATCTCAGACAATACGAAAGAGAGTTTGAATAGGCTAGTAATAGGGGTTTCAACATTTTTGGCTGATCATTTTAGAAAGAGAGGGTCCAGATGTGTGTGAGAGTGTGAGCTGGAAAGTTGGCTGGAAAGTGAGCTGCGTTCAGGGGATCTACATGTATGAGAGTATGAGTTGGAAGCAGACGTTACACATATAAATTGTAATCTCAATGATTATTAACATCTCAACCAAATATTACCCAATTATCCACGTTGAAGTGATGTAGTGTGACCAGTGGGATAGTATTGTGCGTCATTATCTGAGACCAAGTTTCTTGTTTTGCCGTAACAACAAAGGAGAATTTATGTTGATGGTTAGGAGAATTAACCACAAAGGTTATGAGAACTAAAACTGTTGAATTTACGTAGCAGGTTAGGTGAATTGGATTAGGTTTAGAGTAATGGTTAGCTAAAATGCTACAGTTGTCCCCGATGCGACCTTTGGATTGCTAGACTGTCATGAATTACACCCACCCATCCTCCCCGAACAACCTAACTACTTTTGCTTCTGTCTCAAGTAAGTAGACCATTAGTAGTTATCATTTGTCTTGGAGGTGCTCAAAAACACGCAAATTATATTTTGTATGGCTCTGAGGCCAGGATGTTCAAGAGCATTGCTTTAATGAAATTGCTGAAAAGAGGGTAGCTGCATCACAATATGGTGACCGGAGTATGGGTGAGTGGGTGTGTCAAACGGAAAGTAGTGGGTGTGTGGAAAGGAGTGGGTGTGTCAAGTGCTCTGCTATAGGTTTTGATTGAGTAGTGTTTTTTTCTTCTTCCGTTTCTTACCAGGAAACTACTGTACATTGAGATACCGTAAAACGAGAGTTTGGACTTCTGTTTTTAAGCCACAGAATGAGTCTGAGTTGTTTTTCACAGTTAGTTTTACACAAATAATTTTCAATTATTAAACTGATTATTGTTTGTGTACTGTTGCCTCAAGCGAGTGCTGAAGTGTGTAGAGCGTAAAAATCGCCTGTCCTCGGTTGAACACTCAGTACCGAGTTCCAAACTGCCTCTGGAAGCAACATCAGCACAATAACTGTTCGTCGGGAGCTTCATGAAATGGATTTCCGTGGCAGAGCAGCCGCACGCAAGTCTAAGATCACCATGTGCAATGCCAAGCATTGGCTAGAGGGGTGTAAAGTTTGCTGCCATTAGACTCTGGAGCAGTGGAAACGCGTTCTCTGGAGTGATGAATCACGCTTCACCATCTGGTAGTCCGACGGACGAATCTGGGTTTAGCCGATACCAGGAAAATGCTGCCTGACGCATTACATAGTGCCAACTGTTAAGTTTGGTGGAGGATGAATAATGGTCTGTGGCTGGTTTTTATGGTTCAGGCTAGGCCCCTTAGTTCCAGTGAAGGGAAATCTTAATGCTACAGCATACAATTAACATTCTAGATGATTCTGTGCTTCCAACTTTGTGACAACAGTTTGGGGAAGGCCCTTTCCTGTTTCAGCATGACAATGGCCCCGTGCGCAAAGCGAGGTTCATAAAGAAATGGTTTGTTGAGATCGGTGTGGAAGAACTTGACTGACCTGCAAAGGACCTGACCTCAACTCCATCGAACACCTTTGGGATGAATTGGACTGCGAGCCATGCTTAATCGCCCAACATCAGTGCCCGACCTCATTAATGCTCTTGTGACTGAGTGGAAGAAAGCCTCCACAGCAATGTTCTAACATCTAGTGGAAAGCCTTCCCAGAAGAGTGGAGACTGTTATAGCAGCAAAGGGGGGACCACCACCATATTAAACCTCCATACTAATGCACATGATTTTGGAATGAGATGTTCGCCGAGCAGGTGTCCACATACTTTTAGTTGACGTCTAGTGGACAAATTAGGAACTTCTATTGACAGACAATGAGTGACTGGAAAGGTAGAAGCAATTTCTGTCCATACCCATCTAGGTTTTTAATGTACGTTATGTAGTGTATATATCAAGGTGACATCTAGATGGTTATCAATGTTAGTATTTTCTTGTGTAGGCTGCTATCCTACTTGAATAAAAATGACGTGAGATCAACAACAAAAAAATCCACATTCGCGCTACCGCTGGTGACACGACCGTGACACCCAGTAAGAAGCAAGTCGGCAGATAGGTCGATACACCGGTGCACTTATCGTCTCGTCGTGCAGACCAATTAGCCATGCAAAACGATCTGAATTATCTGATTCGCTTTCCATACGCCCACTCACTTTCGACACACCCACTTGCCCATACTCCAGTTGCCGTATTGGGCTGCAGCTACCCATACTTGAAATTGCTCCCCAATACGTCATCTCTGCACACTCCAAGGTAAATGATGAACAGTGGCATCATTAGGTATTAGAGTATTAGGTTGGATAATGAAAATAAATGAAACATTTCCATCCCAAGGTTAGTGGGCCTGACCAGAGGCATCTGCCTGTCCTTCTCTGTCTCTCAGACTCTGTCCCTGACTCTTTACCTTTGTCCCTGTCTGTGTCTTTGTTTGTGTGTTTCTCTCTCTCTCTCTCTCTCTCTCTCTCTCTCTCTCTCTCTCTCTCTCTCTCTCTCTCTCTCTCTCTCTCTCTCTCTCTCTCTGTCTTTCGACCTGTCTGGTCTTTGGGAAGCAGCAAAAGTGCAGCATACTCTGTCATTCCACTGCAATGCAGGCAGCATCTCATTGGCCAACCTGGCAGAGGCCAACTGTGGTCAGGTGCTCTCCCACAGTCTACAGTCCGTTTACCCCATCCCAATCCTCACCTCAACCAGCAGGGAGGCAGAAATTAAACCGATTTCCGGTCTGTGCTTCATGGTGCTGCTTCACCCAATATCGTAATGTACAGTGGGTTCCATTACCCATCAGATTTTTCAGGTTCTCACAGTCTATTCCTTGCCTATTGTATCCAAGGTGAATATTGTATGGAAATATTGTGTTGGAAAACAAGTCATGAAGAGTGGTGTGGTGTGATGTGGTTTGCTTGCAAAAACAGGTTCACAGTAGATATGGGAGACCATTGTATTTATTCGGTGGACCAAAATTGCTGCAAGAAGCAGAAAAAGGAACACAGTGCATGCAGTGCAGTAATGTTTGTGAATGTCCTCTCTTCCTTCTTTACAATGTCTATTCATTTAACTATCTATTCAATAGTGTGTTCATTCATTCAGTTGTGTATTTGTCGGCAGGTTTTAGTGAGAGAGCTGAGCAGTCATTATATAATTGTGGAGTGTGTTGGGTATTATGTCATTGCAGTAGAGTGATGCATTATGTAAGGCATTCCTCCTCGTATTACCATATACAGGGTTTTAATACCGCTGCTGCTTCCTGGTAATTCCACTGGCGTCTCAGTTGATTTACGGCTTTTGGAAATTGCCTGCTGTTTCTGGCTGGTTTGGATGATAGGATACTAGCCAACTATCCGTGTCATAGCGATGGTGGTGATGGTTAAATATCTCAGACCTGCTCCTACATTCCAGCAGGTGAAGGACGGCCAACTGATCTGATCTTGGAAGAACTGGAATATCAATAGGGAGGTTGAGGGTTGTTTAAAATCGTGTGCTATGCTTGCTTAGTTTAGCAGTGCCTGTGCCCACTCTCATACTTGGGTGTCAGAAGCTGTCGTTAATCTATGGCGAGTGAAAAGGTCATAGTATCTTGTTCAGATTTTTAAAAAAATGCTTGAACATCTTGTACGCATTAATGTAGATGCAGTGATTAGATAAAAAACATGGTGATTGATGTAGATCCACTCCAAAACAAACATGGCCTTGCCATCTCCTCTATTTCTAGTGTTATACTGCATTTAGTACTATTCATTAGTATATTGCAGCATTGTATTACACATAAGTATCATCAAATAGCACCAGCATTTCAAACGATCACACATATTGATCGAAAAATCCAGGGAGATCGTTCAAGATTGACTTTGAAATCGGACATCTGTCCATGTCCTGAGGACATTGGGAAATGCCTTCAAAACCGACCACTAGGGGCAACAGTAAGCACTATTTCCATCAAGTAGGCTTTAGATTTGCAAGGGCATTGTGGATGGGTCTGGCGGATATGCATAATCCCATGACTCTAGATTGGAAGGTCACACGTTCAATCCCAGTGGTAGACACTTGTTTTTAATTTTTGGGGGGTTTAACCCTATCCCAAACCTTAACCCTTAACTTAAAAACATTTAGAAATTAGACATTCGGAGAAACGTGGATAAATGTCCGAATCTATAGTCAAACTGGTAAACTGGATCTTGTTGGAAAGTCGCACTTATCAATCAGGAGGCTTGTTGCCTCTCCTGCTGCTGATTGGAGCTGTATTAAGTCCCTGTTCTTTAACTTTGATCACAGGGATCATCAGGATGCCAGAAGAGCAGAGCTGCAGCTTTAAATCGGCTTCTGTTTCCTGTGGTAAAAGAAACCTCGAACAGATCTAGGGCCTGCCTGCCTAAATAATGGGTAGTAATGCTCCGCCACTTGTCTTTTCGGGGGAGAAAGACCTATGGGTGCCATACTCGGAAACTTTTGCTTGGAACCAAGGTTTATACCTGTGTCTATTCCATGGAGCCTGTTTATTCCTCTCTCTCTCTCCTTCTCCCTAGTTACTGTGCATGCCTAAAGAATTTCAACTCAGTATCCTCTTTCCCATCGCAAGGATCTAATGAAATGCTCAGATATACAGAATATGCTGAATAACTACAACTAGATAAATTGTGCAGCGAATTCCTGTGGAGAGAGAGCATTGTCAATAAGCAGATTCAAATGTGTGTGATGGAGTTGGCAAGCAGCTAATGTGGTGTGACACTGGAACAGTGTGAGCTGGTTGCGAGAGAAGAAATGACGAGGAAGGCAAACAGGAGGAGAAGGGGATTAGATGAGAACTATATTTCATAATCTCCCATCTAAAAAGACAGTTGTATTATCTTAGCTCGAGGATTAGTGTTGTGTCTCTCTCCCTCTCTCTCCCCCTCCCCGCTTTCGTTCTCTCCCTCCTTTCTCCATTTCTCTGCGCTGCGCAAAGTGCTGTCGAAAACAAAATAAAACAGAGGAGTAAACCCTCAAGACTAAGGGGCCAAACTCGCAAACCTTTGGTCGTCCTCAGCATCATGGCTAATTGTGCCAGGTTGACCTATGAGAAAAGCTAGCAGCTAGCCATTGAATACACAGGCTCCATAGAACACAGAGGAATTATCTGAACATTATTCACTAGTTCATGTTCATTGGCAGGCAGCCCTCCCCATAGCCGACCATTATGTTGTATACAACTGGAATAAATTGTAACTTTGACTGTCGTTGTCATGCCATTGATTGAGTAGTTGGCTAAAGTACATAGAGATCTGGTACCAGGCTAAACACACCAGTGTAGATACACCAATCTGAATATACCATACTTAAGGTAGCTGGCTAAATATTTACCTGATAGCTGTTACTATTGGCATGTGTCTATATGTGAGTGAACACGTCAGTCTCACAGCTAGCCCTTAATAAAGGGGTCCCGGTGAGAGGTGGAACATGAAATAAGTGGAACAATGCTTCAGTCCTACTGTGGCGTACCATACCGTATCGGAGCCTCCTCGCTGATTAGCTGTGCCTGTCAGCAGCGCAGGTTGATGATACGCAGGCAAGGTGTGATCACAGCGGCTGGTTAAATGTTTCCAGTGGGTAATGAAGTTCAAGAGCTGGCTTAGGTTTGATCATCAACATGGAGGGAAGGGAGGGCGACACCAGGCAGCTGTGTCCAGGGGAGACAGTGGGCCCATGTGTAGCAGCCCATGTGAAGCCCTGGTACTGGGAGCATACACAGCAGGGCATCTGTCTCCTCCATACATACAATAACATTATGATTTCTAGTAGGACAAATCCTCTACTCAAGCAACACAAATGTGCGAAGGAGTCGTGCTTAGAAATCGGATCCATTTCAAAACAGCTAATAGAAGATTAGACGACAACAGTCTTTTTGAGTCATGAAAATAGTAGTGGATGTTGTCCTTAATTGGATGGATGTGAGTGTACTTCCCTGGGGGATCGGTCAGGGCCAACCCTGGTTGAGTTATTACGTGACTGCACTGAGGCTGGTGTTCTGATTGAGACTAGAGGCCTACTCATTCTCATCTCACTTGTTGTATCTCTCTCTGTTGGTTTCTTTCTTTCTTTCGCTCTCATTCTCCCTCTCTCTCTGCATCTCTCTCCCTCTCACCACAGCATTGAAGCAAACACCGGCGGAAAATAGCTCAGAAGTGTTCGGTAGAAGCCAACGTTCTCTTAAGGGAAGTTGCACCGACAGAATGCATTCAACAAATCAATGGTTTTAACACAACCACTCTGAATCACAGAGGTGTGGGGGGGGGGGGGGGGGGGGGGGGGGGGGCGTCCTTAATCGACATAATCTGCACCCAGAGAGCAGTTGTTGTGAGTTGACTGCCTTGCTCAAGGGCAGGACAACCGATTTGACCACCTTGCCAGCTCAGGGATTCGAACCAACAACCATTCAGTTACTGGCCCAATGCTAGGCTACCTGCATCCGAATACCCACCTTCGAGGCTATGTCACTCAACTTTGAAGATCTCAAGCAATGGATGCACCTGAGAAAAGGTGGATGGGCTTCGGAGGGCTGTTTGCATGATGGCGCGTCTGCAACTTGTTTTCTTCCAGAAAGACCCATCTGACTCATCATCACACAGTCTCGGCTGGTGCTGGTTAGAGGTCGCTTTTTCACTCTTTGTGCAAAAACAAATGAAGGCACAGTTATGGTCAGCAGGTTGAATTAAGCATATCTGAGGTCGGCTTGCGATTGCAGACATGTTTCCTCTACAGTGTCTCGCTAGCTACCTCGTCTCCCCCTACTCTCTGATACTTTACACTCTTAGAAAAAAGGGTTCCGAAAGGGTTCTTCGGCTGTCCCAGTAGAACCCTCTGGTGGAAAGGGTTCTGCATGGAACGCAAAAAGGTTTTACCTGGAACCAAAAGGATACTTCTCCTATGGGGACCGCCAAAGAAAATTTTTATGTTCTATATGGCATCTTTTTTTTCTAAGAGTGAACTGCTCTGGAACACTCTGGAACAGTCAATACATGGTTTAAGGTTCGGTGTTGAGATTCAGTTTTGAAGGCGTATAGTGGCATCCAAATTTGGAAGCAGCCCTCAGGCCTGTAAACAAATACTGAATAACCACTTTAATCTTGAGCTTCAGCCCAAAAATGATAATTATTGTCCTCAATTAGGGGTAAACCATATAGTCAATTTGGTTTGTGCTGAACGCTGCCTCTGCTTGCAAACAGGCAAGATACTCTAAGTCTCTAGCACTAGGCTAGGCTTCCAGTTATTTGATTTTGGAAAAAGCATTTGAAAGCGTTAAAAAACTGTCTTTATTGTTAACTGGAAGCCAGAACCGGCATGTTTTGAATCCATTATTAGAATAAACTGGGATTTTTAAGAGGTGTGGTTTGGCAAATGACTGCATGGATGAAAATCACTCTGTTGAACTTTACCTTTACTTTGTGCAGAAGCCAAAGCTTTGTCTCCCCTCATCCCCTACTTTTCCTGCTAACGATCATCTCTCTTATGCAGGCAGGAACTGGCCTTAGACCCTCATGGAATCCAATCAGTCATTTCAGTCCTGCTGATGGTTGGTGGCCAATTCCCCCTAGTGGTTCTGTCTCATTCCTCCCTAGTGGAAAATGAGAACTGCCTCTCTCTGCAGAACAGTCTTGTTTTACAGAATAAACAGACTGCCTCCAAAGTGTTTTTGTTCATTCACAGACTGTGACATTTCTCATCCCTGCTTCATGACGTAAGAGCTGAGAATACATTTCTGTTCAATTTCAGTTGAATTACATTTCCAGGAAAAACAGGTGGACATTCATATCCTGAAATGGAACTCACCCCCAACCCTGCTTATGGAAATGAAGCTGGGATGCAGAGATGTTACACAATACTATAAAGCGAAGTGCCATGCCAAGTACAATATCTCTGTCAGAATGGTTCTCCTTGTCTCCAGTGTGAGCAGTACCTGCCAACTGCCCAGTAACATGGCTCTGAACCACTGTCATGCTGTCTCGCCGTCCTGCCTTCCTGCTGTCCTGCTGTGCTCTTGTTGTTAGGCCTGACTAAGCCCAAACAGGAAGGACACTAATCTTTTTTTAACGTAGTGCTCCGGGGACTAGAGGGCCAGGATTAGGACTAGCAAACAGAGGATTACTATCAGCACAGCAACACCAAAAAAAAGGTAGCTAGCCTCTCTTTTCAGAGGGAATAGGCCCTTTGACATTTTGTTGCACAACAAAAGGATGTTCTTTTGAACATCTCCACCCACAGTCACAGGGCCAATTGTCCTAGCGGGAATTGGAGGAGGAGCCCTGTGTGATTTGGCTGCCGTGAACACGTCCCATAGGGTGAGTTCCGGAATGGCAGTAGGGTTCGGAATGACATCACCGTCGCATGGTCGCTTGTGTAAAGAGCAGGCCCATGTGGCTGCATTGCGGTTGACTGAGCAATAGCAGAAGAACTGGACAGCAGTCTCAGACATATGCCAGCCTCAGATCAGGCCTTTCTGTCTCACACAGCTGGGGATGGCACGTGTCAAGGTCTGAAGCCCACTATAAGCCAAGTGTCTAGAGGACTCCTCTTAGCCTCAGCCCCGGGCACTACTTTACTCCCCAACTCGGTGTGTGTGAGTGCGTATGGGGGGGGCTTTTGTGGGTGTATGTGTACAACTGTCAACTGTATCGACCTGTACACTGTACACTGTATTCCCCTGCAGTGTGAGCTCATTCCGTTGCACAGAGACACAATCTGTAGCAGGGCTGACTGTGCAGCTGCCTGAACCATCGGACTCTCTCTGTCTCCGTCTACACTCGACTACTGTATATAGGTCAAACTGCAGGCAGGCAGAGGGAGAGAGATGAAGAGAGAGAAAGAACGAGAGAGACAGAGAGAGAGAGACAGAGCGCGAGTGAGGGTGACAATGAGAGGCAGAGAACGAGAGAGGGACTGCCTCCACAGGTCCATGACTGTCATGGACGGGCATTCCCTCACCCTCTCCATCGGCTGCTAACGTGTCAGCAAACAGCGGAGCAGAGTGCGCTCGTTACCGCCTGTGCTCCACAGAAAATCCATCTCCCCAGAGTAATGTCACCAGGAGCTCAGCGGCTCACTGCCACCCTCAGGGGACAGTCATGTTGCAAGCTGCAGCACCACATGCTTATGAAGGTGTTGGGCTTTTTTTGTAAGGTGATTTCATGGATGTAAGAGATGATGCTGAAAGGATGCCTCGGTGGTGAGAACATTGTTTTAGTAGTGAGAAAAAAGCTGGGATTTTGTATTCCTTATTAGTTGGTTTTCTCATACTATACAGCTCTGGACATATACTGTGTACTGTTACTAGAGATAATATGTACTGTGCTCTTATATAAGGTGTTATATGTGCTTCTGAGATCTCAGTTGTTCTTTTCCGTCACAAGCTTGGTTAGGTGAAGAGCTGGTTAATGAGAATCTCGGACTGGTAGCTGTGCCCTAGGTGTAATCATTGGCATGCTGGCGATGTGGATTCACCTGTAGACAGTAGGCAGTGATTTTGAACAGTCTCTATCTAGGTCATGTCACGTCCCCCTCCGCACACACAAACATGGCAGCTTCTACCGAGGATCCCTCTCCGTGCTCTATGTTCTCTTCTCGCAATCTCGTTTGGAAGACACTCTGCAGATGTATTTATAACCCCATCCACAGGCAGATACCTGGGCTGAGTGAGAACACAGAGAAAGTCACCGTTATATAACCAGCAACCACAAGAATCACTGCTCTCTCTCTCAATTCAAGGGCTTTATTGGCATGGAAAACATATGTTAACTTTGCCAAAGCAAGTAAAGTACCTCTGCATGATGGCACTGATATGTACCCACTGGCCAAGGTGCACAGAGAGAGAGAGAGAGAGAGAGAGAGAGAGAGAGAGAGAGAGAGAGAGAGAGAGAGGAGAGAGAGAGAGAGAGAGAGAGAGAGAGAGAGAGAAGAGAGAGAGAGAGAGAGAGAGAGAGAGAGAGAGAGAGAGAGAGAGAGGAGAAGAGAGAGAGAGAGAGAGAGAGAGAGAGAGAGGGAGAGAGAGAGGAGAGAGAGAGAGAGAGAGAGAGAAAGGAGGAGAGAGAGAGAGCGAGAGAGAGAGGAGAGAGGCAGAGGAGAGAGAGGAGAGAGAGAAGAGAGAGAGAGAGAGAGAGAGAGAGACACACAGAGAGAGAGAGAGAGAGACACACAGAGAGAGGGAGAGAGAGACACACAGAGAGAGAGAGAGAGAGACACACAGAGAGAGAGACAGAGACAGAGAGAGAGACAGAGAGAGAGACAGAGACAGAGAGAGAGACAGAGACAGAGAGAGAGACACAGAGAGAGACAGAGACAGAGAGAGAGACACAGAGAGAGAGACAGAGACACAGAGAGAGAGACAGAGACACAGAGAGAGAGACAGAGACACAGAGAGAGAGACAGAGACACAGAGAGAGAGACACAGAGAGAGAGACAGAGACACAGAGAGAGAGACAGAGACACAGAGAGAGAGACAGAGACACAGAGAGAGAGACAGAGACACAGAGAGAGAGACACAGAGAGAGAGAGAGAGAGACAGATCCCGTGCCAGGCGGAGCATTAATCTAAATCAAAAGCAGGGCCCGGACAATGGATGACCCCTTTCAGCACCCATCTCAGCCCTGTCAGCCGCAGCCAGCCTGCATACCAAACAGCCTTCAATTTCATTAATACCTGGAACCCCTGTAAATAGCTGTAGATGACAACAGGGACATCATTTAATTTGGACAGATCGGGCCAACTCAACGCTCTGCAACCCTCTCTTTCTTATCTTATCATCCCCACGCCATCTTATCTCTCTAGCTCACAGCAGCCGCCACTGCCTCGCCGAGGGTGACAGAGGAAAGGGGAGGGGAGGAAAGAAAAGACAAGTGGGGATTACTAAGGATCTGACTTGCCTATGGGTCTTAAGTGCGGTTAAATGGAAGGAGGAGTGTGTTTAATGATGTTCTCCACAATGTAGAGCAGCTCAGTTGCCAGTTTTGACTGACAGGTTTACAAGGCACTATACCTGTCGGTAGAAACGATGCACAGCATTTTATTAGAATAACACTGCACGGGGCATCTTTAATCAGACACCCAATGATGCATGCTATTTTAATTGACTGATATTTTGCAATATTCACCTGTCTCCCTTGTTACATGAACAATACAGAGAGTTACCTTAATAAAGGGCGTCAGGATTATGCAACAGAGTATTCAGGAGCGTGCAATAGTTAAGCATCACTGTTACAGAGTGCCAGGTGCCCCAGCTTCTATCAAGGACACAGAGCTATGGCATGCCATCAGTTGGCACAATGGGCTGCCTGCCATAAGCAAGTAAGCAAAATTATACCCTGTTTAGTTAATTCAACTTGATCATACTGTAATTCACCCCATATGTACCCTGCCTGCCAAGGGCAAATCTCAACTGTGTGACATTGAGTTCCCACCATCCCATAAAATGCAGTGTAATTCCTCCATTTGGTATTCCCTCCACACTGCCGCCAGGGGTAGTCACTTTTTACACAGCAATACATCTGTTTTGATGACAAGTGGCAATGAAATGCACATTTGACATTTAAAATGGATGTGTTGTTGGCAGATTGAGCTACATTTCATAGTCATCTGGCTGGGGATGGGGATGTGAGCAGCACTGCAGATGGACCGACAGGTAGGCAGGCAAGCAAGCAGGCAAGCAGGCAATGCTGTCACTCAGAGACAAAACACTATCCTAAAACAAAACAGAGATAGGCGTCATAAAAGCAGCAGACCGAGAGCAATGACCTTTACCTTCTCGGATAGATTTGTGCATGTGTGTGTGTTCTTGTGCGTGTGTGTGATGTGTGTGTATGTGTGCCTGTGTCAGATGGACAGAGAGTGACAGAGAGAGATCTCTCTCTCACATGCAGGGGTTAATTCCTTCCCTCCACTGTGGCCTCCAGCAGCTGTTGGATAATCCCCTTGAGCCAGCCTTCTATTAAGCTTTTAAAAGCCGGTATAAACTGTCCATTTTGTAATATCCATGTCACATCAAAGATACAATATGCACCACCCTCAGCTTTTCAACTCCGCTGCAGCAGCGGTCGGTCGCAGCCAGCCAGAGGCTCCTGCTGTTTCTGTGGCAGAGTTGTATGACATGAGCTTACAGACAGACGTCTCGGACTCTTTATGAGTGTTTGTTCATGTCTGATGATGACAAAACCATCACTATATCAGGCCTTTTTAATTCTCATAATTCTATGGGGATAATGCCTGTTGTGTTTTGGCTGAATGGTTGGATAAATACGCATGGTCATCAGGAGATTACTAAACAGCATGGAACACGAAGCACATCATTGAGATGAAAAAGCGTCTTTACTGTACGTCACTGTTAACCCATATCTAAGCTGTTCAAAAGAGCGCATGTGTGAGGGAGGGAGAGAGAGAGAGAGTTTGTTCTCTATTAAAAAGGAGGCACGATTCATTTTGCAAATGTTATTTTTTTGACAGATAATTATCTTGACGAGGCTGCGTCACTGAGACATGATAATGCTGTTGCCTCCAAATGTGCCACCAGCATGACAAGTACATTTTGTACATTTGTAAAATGGGGCTGCTGTGGCAATTAGGCCTGGTAGAGAATGGCAGCTTATCTGCTATGCAGCACCCCTCTCTCCTAAATGTCGAGGCCGGACTGGGCCACAGAGGCACAGGGACTTATCCCGTCAGCTAATGAACTCTGGGAGTCGTGCGCACACTACACTCCTGGGGGTCAACAGTGTGCTCTGACAGGCCATGTCCAATTTTAGATTCGGAGTTGAACAACCTTTGTCCGCATTTTTAAGCCCTTAACCTCCAGCCCTGCATAACGAAACTCATAATCCGAGTCATTGAGCCACTGGAGTGTGGTTTTTGTTCTCCCTCCTTTCGACTGTGGATGATATGCTAGTGCGGACAGAGGTATGTGGAGGCTCACTGTTTGGCGCTCTGTGCATGCATGCAAGTGCGGGCATGTAGGTCTTTGTGCATTACCTTGTGTGTTTCTTCACTTAAGTCTGTGTCGTAAGCGATAGTGTTTGTATGTGTGTGTAGTACATCCATCTTAGACGACCAGCGTTTCACCATGGGCTGGCCAAAATGGGTCAGATGAAGCGACTCTTCTTCCTCGTGATGTCTGACCTACAAAATGAGGGATAGCAGGGTTTACGGTAGCTCTGCGCTCCTACACATGTCCATATTACCCCCACAAACATGGCAGGCTCAGTCAGCCAGGGAAAGCTAATCGCCAGGTGAGACTGGTCCTCCTGCATTGGCTCTGCACTGTAGACCTCCACCTTGGATGAGGACCATTAGTGAATATATTAGGTTGGTTTAGTGCTATGTTATTATTGAATAGATTGTAAGAATATACAGCGATTACATATTCTAGTGATGATATTACAATCTAGAGAAGGAAATATTTGGGTATTTTCTGAATCCTTGACGATTAAAGTGGAAACTTTTTTCTGCCATGCCTATTTGTGTTGTTACTTTTTATGATTGGCAGTTTGTTTGCTACTTAATTATATGTAACTCTTACCCAGATATACATATTTTGACGAGTGGCGAGTGCTAGAGAGCATACATTGCATCTTAAAATAATTTGGTCCGTTTTTAAGTGTTTGAGCTTTAAATGTTTGAGCTTTCGCAAAACACACCAGTTAAGATCCTCTTTCTGTGAATGTAACAGCCAAAGCATTGTTTTTACACTACTATAACAAAGTCAATTTTCTGTGGTCCTTTTACAATTCCTTTCATGATTTTTTCCTCAACCAGTAACAGGACTAGTGCCCAGTGAGTCTGCCATTGCTTGACATAAAGTACCAGTTAAAGGCTTGGACGCACCTACTCCTACTAAAGTGTTAAAAAATATATATATCGTATATTTGAGATTCTTCAAAGTAGCCACCCTTTGTGCATTGATGACAGCTTTGCACACTCTTGGCATTCTCTCAACCAGCTTGTTAAAAGTATATTTGTGGAATTTCTTTCCTTCTTAATGAGTTTGAGCCAATCAGTTGTGTTGTGACAAAGTGGGGTTGGTATACAGAAGATAGTCCTATTTGGTAAAAGACCACGTCCATATTATGGCAAGAACTGCTCAAATAAGCAAAGAGAAACAACAGTCCATAAGACATGAAGGTCAGTCAATACGGAAAATTAGAACTTAGAAACTTTCTTCAATTGTAGTCGCAAAAACCATCAAGTGCTATGATGAAACTGGCTCTCCACAGGCAAGGAAGACCCAAAGCTACCTCTGCTGCAGAGGATAAGTTCATTAGAGTTACCAGCCTTAGAAATTGCAGCCCAAATAAATGCTTCACGGAGTTCAAGTAACAGACACATCAACTGTTCAGAGGAGACCGCATGAATCAGGCCTTCATGGTCCAATTGCTGCAAAGAAACCACTGCTAAAGGACACCAATAAGAAGAAGAGACTTGCTTGGGCCAAGAAATATGAGCAATGGACATTAGAATGGTGGAAATCTGTCGTTTGATCTGATGAGTCCAAATTTGAGATTTTTGGTTCCAACTGCCGTGTCTTTTTGAGATGCAGAGTAGGTGAACAGATGACCTCCGCATGTGTGGTTCCCACCGTAAAGCATGGTGGAGGAGGTGTGATGGTGCTTTGCTGTTGACACTGTCAGTGATTTATTTAGAATTCAAGGCACACTTAACCAGCATGTGTAACGGCCGTCTGAAGAAGAAGGAGTGGACCAAAGCGCAGCGTGGTAAGTGTTCATGATTTATTAATAAAACTGAACACTAAATGACAAAACAACAAAGAGAACGAACGAAACCGAAACAGTTCTCTCAGGTACAGAAACACAAAACAGAAAACAACTACCCACAAAACACAGGTGGGAAAAGGCTACCTAAGTATGGTTCTCAATCAGAGACAACGATAGCTGCCTCTGATTGAGAACCACACCCGGCCAAAACCAAAGAAATACAAAACATAGAAAATTAACATAGAATGCCCACCCAAATCACACCCTGACCAAACCAAAATAGAGACATAAAAAGATCTTTACGGTCAGGGCGTGACAGCATGGCTACCATAGCTTTCTGCAGCAATACGCCATCCCATCTCATTTGCGCTTAGTGGGACCATGATTTGTTTTCAACAGGACAATGACCCAACAAACCTCTGGGCTGTGTATGGGCTATTTGACCAAGAAGGAGAGTGGATTGAGTGCTGCATCAGATGACCTAGCCTCTACAATCACCCAACCTCAAACCAATTGGGATGGTTTGGGATGAGTTGGAAAAGCAGCCAACAACTGCTCAGCATATGTGGGAACTCCTTCAAGACTGTTGGAAAAGCATTCCAGGTGAAGGTGGATGAGAGAATGCCAAGAGTGTGCAAAACTGTCATCATGGCAATGGGTGGCTACTTTGAAGAATCTCAAATATAAAATATATTTGGATTTGTTTAATTTGGTTACAACATAACGTGTTATTTTATAGTTTGTATTTCTTGAATCAGTAGGGGTGACCAAATTGTTGACTGGTACTGTATGTATCACGCCTTGACTTTAGTTATATGTTGTTTTCTTTATTGTTTGGTTAGGTCAGGGTGTGACAAGGGTAGTTTGTTTAGTTTTTGTATTTCCTAGGGGTTTTTGTCTTGTCTAGGGTTTTGTTTATCTATGGGAATTTTGTATGGTCTAGGTGTATGTAGGTTTATGGTGACCTGAGTTGGTTCCCAATCAGAGACATCTGTTTCTCGTTGTCTCTGATTGGGGAGCCTATTTAGGTTGCCATTTTCCATGTTGGTTTTGTGGGTAGTTGTTTTCTGTTTTATGTTGCTGCACCTTACAGGACTGTTTCATTTTCGTTCTTTCTCTTTGTTATTTTGTTTATTGTTCTGTTTTAATAAATATAACATGAACACTTACGACGCTGCGCGTTCGTCCGACTACTCTTCATCCGACGACGAAAATCGTTACAGTATGCCCATGTGAAAACTGGCCCATTCATTCAGACCCCCCCCCCCCCCCCAAGCCACTGCACTGCTCAACCTTTCACAGCATAGCAGATACTGGATAATGAGAGGAGAAATGTTTTGAAAGAAAACAGGAAAACAGGAAAACAGAGGAGTGATAAAGTTGACCAAACATTTCTTATCATTAATTATTCAACATTACTTGCACTATTTATTTACTTGCACTGTCTTGGCATAAGTTCAATCTTGAGGCTTGGATGCATATAATTAGTGTGTAAATGAATAATTCACAGTGTTAACCACACAGCCATAAGTAATTAATCAGTCACCATTTGTATTGGCATTGTTTACTCTATAACTAACGGCACCAGGTTAACACAGGAATATCAGATGGTTCTGATTTACACAGCATGTCAATGGTGAGATCAATACAGGGTCTGTTTGAACAGACCATAATTTGGCCCTGAGGGAGGAAAGGAATTCAACAAGTGTCACAGGGTAGGGAGAGAGAGTGAGTATGGCAGAGAAGACGAAGAAGGGTCAATTTAGAGATGTCAGTTGCAGGTGAGGGACTGAAGAGGAGAGTGCAACCCCAAAGTTTTTCACATCTGATCCCCTCCTCAAACGAGCAGCAGAGCAGCAGGTAGCCTTAACCTCAGCCCTCTGGGCAGGTAAGCCCACGGAGAGAAAAAAGTCTAATTGGGAGGAACTCACTGGGAGATAGACAAGTTTGATTGGAGCAGACTCCGAAGCTGACCTTGAGGCACTGAGCAGACTGTTACATTGCTTGTTCTCTCTCTGTTCCTTTATTGTTGTTCAGGGAGGCTTGATGCTATTGCAGCCTTTCACGTCATGGCCAGGGCAGTCTAAATGTGAGGCTATATTGTAGCTGTTTGATTTAAAGGTTGTGGGGAAGGAAGGGAATACAAGAGGTAATGGCCCCAATAGCAATAACCCATATACTGTAGGTATATATGAGACTGGGCCTATTATAGCAGCTTGGCATGGAGCAAGGGAAACTGTTTGGATGCCTTGTACTCAACATGCTTTGACGGCTATGGTCGGATTTTACACTAGTATAAGCTGCACACTTCAGAATCCATGATAGGTGTCGAAAAGATTTTACAAATTGTAAAAGTTCGCATATCAATAGAAAAGAGTTGAGGAACGGAATTCAGAGTGATGTCAGAACAAGGTCAAAGGTGAGGGTTCATTGGTAAAACTAATTTGGTAGATTGGAATGAAGGAGAGGTACAGTATGGAGGGATGTACATGCAGCTAAAACCCTGTGGATTATGGTCAGGAAATACTTTATAATCGGTTATGATTCATGATTTCTTAGGCTCTTAGGCTTCATCTTTAATCTTTTTGAAGGAGAAGAGGCTATGGATGGACCCATCTGCCAGTGGGGTTATTGATGATTATCTGATGTTATACTATGCATGAAACCAGTGTCATGACATGGCCCTCTCTGGGTGTAGGTCGTGCCCCCCCCTCTCACTCTCTCTCCTAACTCAGGTTTTATTATCTCAGGTCATAAATTCCTGGTCATGCAGAAAGAGAGGGAGAGAGCCTATGGAGAACAAAGAGTTTCTCTTTAGAAACTCCTAATCCCCAAAATGGGAGAATTAAACAATATTTCCACTTTTGAGAATTTGTTGATCTCGGGAAGGACAGGAAACACATAACTGTATCTCCTAACCTGTTTGGCGTGCAAGCCCGACGTCGGTACATTTATGACAACAGCCACTTCAAGTGCAGGGCGCGAAATTCAAAATATATATTTTTTTAAATATTCAACTTTCACACATTAACAAGTCCAATACAGCATATGAAAGGTACACATATCGTGAATCCAGCCAACATGTGAGATTTTTAAAATGTTTTACTGGGAAGACAAAATATGTAAATCTATTAGCTAACCACGTTAGCAAAAGACTCCAATTTTATTACTCCATCTGTTTTTGACTCCATCAGTAGCTATCACAAATTCGGCCAAATAAAGATATAAATAGCCACTAACCAAGAAACAACCTCATCGGATGACAGTCTGATAACATATTTATTGTATAGCATATGTTTTTTTTGAAAAATGTGCATATTTCAGGTATAAATCATAGTTTACATTGCAGCTACATTCAGAAATTGCACCGAAAGCAGGCATAATATTTACAGACACCAACGTCAAATACCTAATTACTCATCATAAAACATTTCTGAAAAATACATAGTGTACAGCAAATGAAAGACAGGCATCTTGTGATGCCAGACAATGTTTCCGATTTATTAAGTGTTTTACAGCGAAAACAAAATGTAGCATTATATTAGCTTAGCACAATAGCCAGAAACACTTGGGCGCCGGCGACTACGACAGATATATGAAATAACATCATAAATTGGGTCTTACTTTTGCTGATCTTTCATCAGAATGTTGAACAAGGTGTCTTTTGTCCAGATGAGTCATTGTTTGGATTCAGAATGGCAACTTTCTCTCTCCATTTAGCAAGCGCACTAGCCGGGTTGCACGGATCTCTCCATGTAAACAAACGGAAGAGAACGGAACACGGCAAAACTCCCGAAAAAATTTCAATAATCTGATGAAACTATATTGAAAAAACATACTTTACGATGATATGGTGACATGTATCAAATAAAATCAAAGCCGGAAATAATAGTCGCATATAACGTCAGCAAAACAAAAGGCAACCCCACTGTCCAAATTGCGTTCTTCAGAATTCCGGAAATTGGGTACACGTCATTCCAAGAGGATTTATTCCATCCCAGATCGAGATAATCACCTAATTTCTTCTCTCACAGCCTTCTTGACACCCAGAGGAAGGTGTATGACGTGTATGTATACTAATAGGTCTTGTGCCCATGTATAGGCATGAAGAAGAACAGAGCATCGATTTCAGACGTTCCACTTCCTGGTCAGGAAAAGTGCTGCAGAATGAGTTCTGTTTCACTCAGAGAAATAATTCAAACGGTTTTAGAAACTAGAGAGTGTTTTCTATCCAACAGTAATAATAATATGCATATTGTACGAGCAAGAATTGAGTACGAGGCCGTTTGAAATGGACACATTTTATCAGGCTACTCAATACTGCCCCTTGCAGCCATAAGAAGTTAAAGTGTACATTTCCCAGCTGTCAGGTTTACATCTAAATATTGCCCCTAAAAGTGCGGACTCCCGGCCTCAAACCTGAACCTATAGGGGAGGGTCCGGGTGGACATCTACCCTCGGTGGCAGCTCCGGTTCGGGACGTAGCCCCCGCTCCCTGTGCTGATCCCTCCGCTTCTGTGAAACCGGACAGTGGATTGTCGCCAGAGACTCTGGACTGTGAATTGTCGCCAGAAACTCTGGACCGTGAATCGTTGCCGGAGGAACCGGACCGTGGATCATCGCCGGGGGCTCTGAACTGGGAAACACCGCTGGAGGCTCCGGACCGCAGATCGTGGCCGGAGCCTCTGGACTGGGAACCCCCTCTGGAGGCTCTGGACTGCAGACCGTCGCTGAAGACTCTGGACTGCGGATCGTCGCTGGAGACTACGGACTGCGGACCGTCGCTGGAGGCTACGGACTGCGGACCGCCGCTGAAGACTCCGGACTGCGGACCGTCGCTGAAGACTCCGGACTGCGGACCGTCGCTGAAGACTCCGGATTGGGGACCGTCACTGGAGGCTCCGGACTGGGGACCGTCGCTGGAGGCTCCGGACTGGGGACCGTCGCTGGAGGCTCCTTGCCCTGGATTTTCACTGCAGGCTCCGGGCCATGGATCATCACTGGAGGCTTAGTGCCATAGATTATCACTGGAGGCTTTGTGCCATGGATCATCACTACAGGCTCCGGGCCATGGATCATCACTGGAGGCTCCGTACCATGAATCATCACTACAGGCTCCGGGCCATGCATCATCACTGGAGGCTTCGTGCCATGGATCATCGCTACAGGCTCCGGGCCATGAATCATCACTGGAGGCCTTATGCCATGGATTATCACTGAAGGCTCCAGGCCATGGATTATCACTGGAGGCTTCGTGCCATGGATCATCCCTACAGGCTCCGGGCCATGGATCATCACTGGAGGCTTCGTGTCATGGATCATCACTAGAGGCTTCGTACGTGGAGCCGGAACAGGTCTCACAGGACTGAGGAGACGTACTGGAGGCCTGGTGCGTGGAGCTGCCACCGGGCTTAACAGGCTGGGGAGACATACTGGAGTCCTGGTACGTGGAACCGGAACAGGTCTCACCGGACTGAGGAGATGTACTGGAAGCCTGGTGCGTGGAGCTGCCACAGGGCTCACCAGGCTGGGGAGACATACTGGAGGCCTGGTATGTGGAACCGGAACAGGTCTCACCGGACTGGAGAGATGCACTGGAAGCCTGGTGCGTGGCACAGGCACCGGATACACTGGGCCGTGGAGGCGCACTGGAGTTCTTGAGCGTAGAGCTGGCACAACCCGTCCTGGCTGGATGCCCACTTCCACCCGGCAAATGAGGGGCTCTGGCACAGAGCGCCTGTGAATACTCACTGGAGACACCTTGCGCATCACCTCATAACACGGTGCCTGACCAGTCACACGCTCCTCACGGTAAGCACGGGGAGTTGGCTCAGGTCTAAACCCTGACACCACCAATCTCCCCGTCCTCGGGCTCCCGTTGTTGTCGTGACTCCTGGTCTCGTCGCAGTTCCTCTAAATCCTCGTATCTTCGCGGTTCCGCTCTTGCTGCTTCTATCCCCTCCTTTGGACGGCGATACTCTCCAGCATGCGCCCAGGGTCCTTTTCCGTCCAGGATCTCCTCCCATGTCCATTCGTCCTTTTTACCACGCTGCTTGGTCCTTTGGTGGTGGGTAGTTCTGTAACGCCTGTCGTCGGAAGGAGTGGACCAAAGCGCAGCGTGAAAAGTGTTCATGATTTTATTTATTATCAAAAAACACTCGAACAAAGTAGCAAAATGAAAGCGAACAGTTCTGTCAGGTAACAAAGACTAAACAGAAAATAACTACCCACAAAACACAGGTGGGGAAAAGGCTACCTAAGTATTATTCCCAATCAGAGACAACGATAGACAGCTGCCTCTGTTTGGGCACCACACTCTGCCAAAAACAAAGAAATAGGAAACATAGAATTCCCACCTTAACCACACCCTGACCTAACCAAATAGAGAAATAAAACGTCTCTCTAAGGTCAGGGCGTGACACTAAGGTTTCAAATGGTTAAACTCTGAGACTATCGATCACTACAGAATAATAGTAAATCTTAGACTATGATTACTAGTCTGCAGCTAGAAATTACTTAAGTCTAGAACAAGAATACCGACAACTGCCGAAGAATCTATCCTATGGGAACTTTTCCGAATGGTACTCTGAAGTATCCATTCTAACCACCTACAACCAGGAAAGACATCGTGACTTCTGGGAAAGTGAGCCAGAGACTCTGATGAACTCTACAGGACAATCGAGGATTTCAACAGAGAAGACAACAACGGGCGTAAATATATAAATTGCAATTATTCTCGAATGAGTGGCCATTCATGTGCAAAGGATTAGCATTTCAATGAATATAATTATAGACTGTGTGTAGTGAATCCATTTTGTCTTTCCCGCTCTTTCTCAGTCCAAACCCTTTTCCTTATGTCTCCCAAGCCGTCATATTGGCTTAGCCCACTAGGGACTTTTCTATCATTGTTAGTAACCAATATCTACTGTTTGTTTGTTATGTATTTCTGTGATTATTTAGTTAGTAAATAAATAAGCCAATTTGCATATTGCTGATTCATTATGGAAACTAGGTTTTGTCCAATAATTTTACGATGTTTGGAATGAGACTAATGAGGTACTGATGAATAATTCATTAATAGAAGACTAATTGATCAGATATTACACTATGTTCTGAAAATTATAACTTTCTAATCAACATTTTCCATGGTGCACCTACTTCCTAGTAAATTAAAGTTTACATGATTATTTTAATCACATAATAATAATTACACAGAGAATTGATTTGATAAATTAAGTCTTCACATTTAATGATAGTACAGACACGACACCAGTGTCACGTTCCTGACCTATTTCTGTTAGTTTGTTGTATGTGTTAGTTGGTCAGGACGTGAGTTTGGGTGGGCATTCTATGTTTTCTGTTTCTATGTTGGTTTAAGGGTTGCCTGGTATGGCTCTTAAGTAGAGGCAGGTGTTTGGCGTTTTCCTCTAATTAAGAGTCATATTTAGGTAGGTTGTTTCACAGTGTTCGTTGTGGGTGGTTGTCTCCTGTGTCAGTGTTTGTCGCACCATACGGGACTGTTCGGTTTGTTTGTTCATCGTTCTTTTGTGTAGTCTATTTTCCCTGTTCGTGCGTTCTTCGCGTTATTTGTAAGTTCGTATTTGTTCAGGTCTGTCTATACATTTCGGTTTTGTTATTTTGTAGTTTATTCAAGTATAGGTCGTTTTCTGTCTTCGTTGTTTTGTCGTGTCTTTATTAAATTATGTATTCACAACCCGCTGCGCCTTGGTTCAATCACTACTCCTCCTTTTCGGTTGAAGAGGAGGAGGACTACCGTTACAACCAGTGATATTGCTAGGTAGTCTTTTTTAACATCACACCAATTGTTAGAGAAATAACAGGTGCAAACTTTGCACAGATGCAGAAATATAGCAAATGTGGCCTCCAGACATCCCTGCCCAGGAAATATGGCCCATTTTTTCTGTGTTAACTTCATGTTCTGTAATGGAAGATATTTACAGCGGTCCCAGGGTAATACAATATCTCAGGGCCACAGCAATACATACATTGCTGTGGTTTATACATCACTGTTAATTTATTGACGCTGACAGGCCACGTCATTACGTGAGAAGTATCAGGTTTAAGGTATGACCCAGATGCAGACAGTGTCGAAGAAACAAAAATGTATTTATAAAACAGGAGCAGGCACATGAGAGGTCAAAGGCAGGCAGGGGTCCATAATCCAGAGAGGGTGCAAACGTACCAGAACAGCAGGCAGTCAGTCTCAGGGTCAGGGTAGGCAGGGGTCAATATTCCAGTAAGGTGGGGTAAGGTACAAAACGGCAGGCAGGCTCAGGGTCAGGGCTGGCAGAAGGTCAAACAGGAGACAAAGGGCTGTGAGACATGGGTTTAACTCTGGACACATGAAAGGTAGGATATATACGAAGGGTACGGGGCAACAGAAGATGAACAGCAGAGGGGCTAATGATTTTGGAGATGGGAAACGGGCCGATAAACCGGGGGGCCCGTTTCCCATCTCCAAAATCATTAGCACCTCTGCTGTTCATCTCCAGAGGAGCAGATCCCGAGTGGACAGCCATACCTTTTGCTCGAGACGATATCGGGGAGCCGGGGTCCGGTGGCGATCTACTTGTCGTCGATACCTGGAGGTGGTCTTGAGGAGGGCCGACCGGGCTCTCCTCTAGGTACGACAAAAGTGGCAGACAACATATGGGGAGAAGGTATGCCAACCTCTTCTTCCTGCTCAGGGAAGAGCGGGGGCTGATACCCCAGGGAACACTCAACATTTGATAGGCCTGTAGCAGAGCAGGGAAATGTGTTTCGGGCGTATTCGACCCACATGGCAGCGCAGAGTAGTCTCTAGGTCCTGGTTGGCTCGCTCCGACTGGCCGTTCGACTGGGGGATGGAACCCGGAGGACAGGCTGGCCGACGACGCAATGAGGCTGCAGAACACCTTCCAGAACCGGGACGAGAACTGAGGACCCCGGTCGGAGCCCATGTCTACTGGTAGTCCATGGATCCGGAAGATGTGCTGCACCATGAGCTGGACCATCTCTTTGGCAGGTGGTAGTTTGGGGAGAGGAATGAAGTGGGCTGCTCTGGAAAACCGATCCACCACATTCAAGATGGTGGTGTTGCCATCAAACTGGGGAAGACCCGTTACAAAGTCCAGGGAAATCTGAGACCAGGGACGGTGAGGGACAGAGGAGTCTTGTTTTACGCACAAACCATGCAAGCAGCGACAAATGCGAAGACATCTGGGACCATGGTAGGCCACCAAAAGCGTTGTCGCACAAAAGCCAGGGTCCGTCGGGAGCCGCGGAGCGGACTGCGTCAGGAACGAACATCCGGTTATCAACCCCCTCCCCCCAGGGGTTCAGCTGGGAACGCCTCACGAACATGCTTCCCTATTCCCCAGATAATTGCCAATGCCGGGCATGAGGTGGGTAGGATGGTCTCGGGTTCCAGGGTAGTAGCCGTGAGGCTATAGCAGCGCGACAGCGCATCCGGCTTGACATTCTTAGATCCCGGCCGCTATGAGAGGGAGAAGTTGAACCAGGTGAACAGCAGGACCCACCTAGATTGCCTGGAATTGAGGCGCTTGGCGGTGCTGAGATATTCCAGGTTCTTGTGGTCGGTCCACACAATGAAAGGCTGTTACGCCCCCTCCAGCCAGTTACTCCACTCCTCCAACACCATCTTCACCACGAGAAGCTCATGATTCACAACATCGTAATTCCTCTCCGTGGTGTTGAGGCGGTGGGAGAAGAAGGCGCAGGGATGTAACGACCGCTGGGACAGGACAGCCTCCACTCCAACATCCGAAGCATCGGCCTCCCCCCAGAACTTGCGCTACAGGCCAGAATGAACCAAGATGGGAGCTGTGGTGAAGCAGTGTTTGAGATCCCAGAATGCCTGGTCAACAGCTGGGGACCACGTGAACGGAACCTTGGGAGAGGTGAGTGCAGACAGGGGGGAAGCCAGGGTGCTGTAGCGCCAGGTAAAGTGGCGATAAAAGTTGACGAATCCCAGGAAACGCTGCAGTTGTACTATGGACGTAGGCTGGGGCCAATCCACCACCGCTCTCAGCTTCCCGGGATCCATCTGTATGCTCCCTGAAGCGATGATGTAACCCAGAAAGGGGATGATGGAGCAATGGAATTCGCACTTTTCTGCTTTTACAAAAAGCTGGTTCTCCAGGAGACGTTGGAGAACCTGTCGGACATGGAGCACGTGTTCTTGGGTGGAGCGGGAGAAGACGAGGATGTCATTGAGGTAGACGAAGATGAACCGGTTCAACATGTCGCGGAGAACATCATTAACCAGAACCTGAAACACAGCAGGGGCTTTGGTGAGGCCAAAAGGCATGACCAGATACTCATAGTGACCGCTGGCCGTGTTGAAGGCAGTTTTCCACTCGTGCCCTTCCGTATCCGCACCAGGTGGTAGGCATTCCGTAGGTCCAGCTTGGAGAACACAGTGGCCCTCTGGAGCAGCTCGAAGGCCAAGGAGATGCGATGTAGCGGGTAGCGGTTCCTCACCGTGATGTCGTTGAGACCTCGGTAGTTGATGCACGGCCGCAGGGTTTTGTCCTTCTCCACAAAGAAGAGCCCTGTGCCGGCGGGAGAGGCAGAAGGATGGATGAAAACAGCAGCTAGGGAGTCCTCAATGTAGATCTCCATAGTCTTGGTCTCCGGACCCGACAGAGAGTACAGTCGACCCGTGGCGGAGTGATGCCTGGGAGAAGATCAATCCCGCAGTCATATGGTCGGTGCAGCAGCAGCGAAGTGGCCCGGGCCTTACTGAACACCTCCCGGAGGTTCTGGTACTCCGCGGGAATGGTGGAGAGGTCCAGGGCAGCTTCCGAGCTCCCAGGAAGACGTCCCAAGGGAAGGCTGCACTGATTTCAGGCAATGGGCGGGGCAGAACTGGCCAGGAGAATCCCAATACCACGGGAACCTGAGGAGAATTAATGAGCACGAACTGGATCGTCTCAATGTGGTTCCCTGACACACGTAGATTGATGGGGGTGGTATTGTGGGTGATTTGGCCAATAGAGCGCCCGTTCAGTGCTCTAACGTTTATGGGAATGGAGAGGGGCTGAGTGGGGATATCCATCTCGGAAGCCAGGGTAGTGTCCATTAAGTTCCTCCGATACTCCGTGTAGGAACGTATCAAACAGCGCTTCCGGGATCCAAGCACTCTCAGCTGCCAACATGCGGAAATCCACCACATAGCCTGCCACTCTACGGGAGAATTGGTGTAGCTGGAGCAGCTTGCGAGCAGCCTCTCTACCAGACAACGGAGAATCAAACACGTTACGAACTTCCTCCATGAACTCCTCCAGAAGGAGTCAGACGACGGATTGTTGCTCCCACACTGCTGTGGCCCAGGTGAGTGCCCTCCCGGACATCAACGTAATGGCTTATGCTATCCTCGAGCGGTCAGAGGGGAACGAAGAAGGCTGCGGCTCAAAAATGAGGGAGCACTGGGAGAGAAAAGCCTGGCATGTCCCGGAATCTCCATCATAGGAGGTAAGCGGGGTTCTCGGTACACTGGGGTGTCCGGGGAGGTGACACTGCTAATAGTTGAGTTACTCAGGGGCTGGGAGGTTACCGTTGTGGTGGGCTGCCTGACAGACAAGCCGCAAAATTGCTCCAGCAATGCGTTTGGAACCCTACCATAAGACCGCGAAACAACTCCTCGAGCCTTCCAATGGTGGCTCCTTGGGAGGAGATGGCATTGCGGAGCTGGTCCGAGTCTGTTAGGTCAGTCATGGCCAGTTCTTACTATCACGTTTAACCTGTCTGGGAACGGGGAACCCCTCGCCCAGAGCCAATGAAATTGCAGGGCGCCAAATTCAATCAACAGAAATCTCATAATTAAAATTTCTCAAGCATACAAGTATTAGACACCATTTTAAAGATAAACTTCTCATTAATCAAACCACAGTGTCCGATTTCAAAAAGGCTTTTCGGTGAAAGCACAACATATCATTATGTTAGGTCAGCAACTAGTCACAGAAAGCATACAGCCATTTCCCAACCAAAGAGAGGAGTCACAAAAAGCAGAAATAGAGATAAAATAAATCACTAACCTTTGATATTCATCATCAGATGACACTCCCAGGACAACATGTTACACAATACATGTATGTTTTGTTCGATCAAGTTCATATTTATATCCAAAAACCTCAGTTTACATTTGGCTTTGCCTCCAAAACATCCCGTGAATTTGCACAGAGCCACATCAATTTACAGAAATACTCATAATAAACTTTGATAAAAGATACAAGTATTATGCACAGAATTATGGATATACTTCTCCTTAATGCAACCGCTTTGTCAGATTTCAAAAAAGCTGTACGGAAAAAGCAAACCATGCAATAATCTGAGTACGGCGCTCAGAGACCAAAACAAGCCAAACATATACCCGCCATGTTGCGGAATCAACAGTAGTCAGAAATAGAATTTTAAATATTCACTTACCTTTGATGATCTTCATCAGAATGCACACCCAGGAATCCCAGTTCCACAATAAATGTTTGTTTAGTTCGATAAAGTACATAATTTATGTCCAAATACCTCCTTGTTGTTCGCGCCTTGAGTTCACAAATCCAAATTCATGACGCGCGATCACTAGGTCCAGACGAAAAGTCAAAAAGTTCCGTTACAGTCCGTAGAAACATGTCAAACGATGTATAGAATCAATCTTTAGGATGTTTTTAACATAAATCTTCAATAATGTTCCAACCGGAGAATTCCTTTGTCTTTAGAATTGCAATGGAACGCAGGTCGCTCTCACGTGAACGCGCATGGTCAGCTCATGCCACTCTGGCAGACCTCTGACGGATTCAGCTCCCATTCCCCCCTCCTTTACAGTAGAAGCATCAAACAAGGTTCTAAAGACTGTTGACATCTAGGCGGTGAGTTGAAAAACTACAACCCTCAGATTTCCCACTTCCTGGTTGGATTTTTCTCAGGTTTCCGCCTGCCATATGAGTTCTATTATACTCACAGACATCATTCAAACAGTTTTAGAAACTTCAGAGTGGTTTCTATCCAAATCTACTTATAATATGCATATATTGAAACTGAAATTGGGATTTATTTTAGGAATAAGGCCTGTTTTTCTTTTGAAGCCAGAAGTAGGCTAGTATTAGCTACATTTATGCATTTACTAGACTATGGGGATATTTTATATATGAATGCTTCCGCTCCGTGTTTGAGATCAATTGACACTCTTTACCATGACACTTTGAGATTTATTTTTAACTGCAAAACCCTTACGCACCACTGCACTTTGTATACCAGGGTTGGCTGGCCTTCTCTAGTCACTCGTAGGCTCAGTCACTGGTATACTTTTATTTACAAAGCCATTTTGGAATTACTACCTTTTTATTTGGGCATTTTTATTGTTCAGAAATGTGGTGGGTACTCTCTTCGTTCGCTGGACTTCATCCTGCTAACTGTTCCAAATGTCCGAACTGAATTTGGTAAAAGGGCTTTTATGTACTCTGCGCCATCGTCTTGAAACACCTTACAAAATACTTTTAAACTGGAAGAACTTGTCCCGATTGGTGTTTTTTAATTACTGATGAAGGATTTTGAGGCTGATTCCCTGACCCGTCAATGTTTTTAATTTGCTGTTTTTGATTTTGTTATACTCTTGTGAATTCAATGGTTTTTACTAGATTACTTGTAGTTTTTCATGTTGTCTGTCTGTAATTTTTGTAATGACTTGGTGGTGCCTATCTTGCCCAGGACGCTCTTGAAAAAGAGACTTTAAATCTCAATGAGCCCTTCCTGGTTAACTTCTCTAGGATAGGTAGGACGGTAGCGTCCCACGGCCAAAATCCAGAAAAAATGTAGCACGCCAAATACAAATATATTACTATAAAAATCAATCTTGAAATCACACATGAAAGACACCAAATTAAAGCTACACATGTTGTGAATCCAGCCAACATGTCTCATTTCAAAAAGGATTTACGGGGAAAGCACACCAAACAATTATGTTAGCTCAGTACATAGCCACAGAAAAACACAGACATTTTCCCAGCAAAAGATAGTAGTAACAAAAAGCAGAAATAGAGATAAAATTAATCACTAACCTTTGAACATCTTCATCAGATGACACTCATATGACATCATGTTACACAATACATTTATGTTTTGTTCGATAATGTGCATATTTATATCCACAAATCTCGGTTTACATTGACGCCATGTTCAGAAATGCCTCCAAAATATCCGGAGGAATTACAGAGAGCCACGTCAAATAACAGAAATACTCATCATAAACTTTGATGAAAGATACATGTTTTACATATAATTAAAGATACACTTGTTCCTAATGCAACCGCTGTGTCAGATTTTTTAAAAACTTTACGTAAAAAGCACACCATGCAATAATCTGAGACGGCGCTCAGATGTAACAACATTTCTCCGCCATGTTGGAGTCAACAGAATGACGAAATTACATCATAAATATTCCCTTACCTTTGATTATGTTCATCAGAATGCACTGCCAGGAATCCTAGTTCCACAATAAATCGTTGTTTTGTTCGATAATGTCCATTACTTATGTCCAATTAGCTAATTTTGCTAGCATGTGTAGTACACGTGTCCAAACGCTCACGCAGATGCAGGCCAACGTCGGACGAAAACTTCAAAAAGTTATATTCCAGGTCGAATAAACTGGTCAAACTGAGTAGAGAATCAATCTTCAGGATGTTGTTATCATTTATATCCAATAACGTTCCAACCGGAGAATTATTTTCTGTCTCTATAAGTAATGGAACGCATGACGATATAATGAGGAAAGCGTGTGACCAAGAACTGGCAATCTGCCAGACCACTGACTCATTCCCCTCCCATCCGGTCCCACAACACAGCATAAGCTTCATTCCACGTTCTACTGACTGTTGACATCTAGTGGAAGGCGTATGAAGTGCAAACAGATTATGTATTACAGGGAATTGAATAGGCGATGACTTTAACTTCTCTGGGGCAGGTGGGACGCAAACGTCCGTATTCAAATAACATGATATAAAAATCAAACTTTCATTAACTCACACATGTAAGATACCAAATTAAAGCTGCATTCGTTGTGAATCCAGACAACATGTCAGATTTCAAAAAGGCTTTTAGGCGAAAGCATAAGATGCTATTATCTGATGATAGCACAACAGTAAACAAAGAGAGTAGCATAATTCAACACTGCAAGCACGACACAAACGCAGAAATAAAATATAAATCATGCCTTACCTTTGACGAAATTCTTTTGTTGGCACTCCAATATGTCCCATAAACATCACAAATGGTCCTTTTGTTCGATTAATTCCGTCGATATATATCCAAAATGTCAATTTATTTGGACCGTTTCATCCAGAAAAACACAGCTTCCAACCTTCGCCAAGTCACTACAAAATATATCAAAAGTTACACGTAAACTTTACCAAAACATTTCAAACTGCTTTTGTAATACAACGTTAGGTATTTTTAAACGTTAATAATTGATCAATTTGAAGACGGAATGATCTGTTTTCAATACAAAAAGAAAACAAACTGACGCAACTTTTTTCGTAACGTGACTCTCTCAAAAAATGTACTTCATGTGACCCTCATTTACGATAGCCCTACTTCTTCACTACACAAAGGAATAACCTCAACCGATTTCCAAGGACTGGTGACATCCAGTGGAAGCGGTAGGAACTGCAAGCAAGTCCATTAGAAATCTGGTGTCTCTAAGAAACTTCATTGAAAAGACAGTGACATCAAAAAAATACAAATTCTGAATGGTTTGTCCTCAGGGTTTTGCCTGCTACATAAGTTCTGTTATTCTCACAGACATGATTTAAACCGTTTTAGAAACTCCAGAGTGTTTTCTATCCAAATCTACTAATAATATGCATATCTTATATGTTGGGGATGAGTAGCAAGCAGTTGAATTTTGGCATGTTATTTTTCCGAAAGTGAAAATTCTCCCCCCTGCCCTCAAAAAGTTAACAACGACCACTCTCAGAATTCTCACTCCCTGTTTGGATTTTTTCTCAGGTTTTTGTCTGCCATATCAATCAATCAATCAAGTTTATTTTATATAGCCCTTCTTACATCAGCTAATATCTCGAAGTGCTGTACAGAAACCCAGCCTAAAACCCCAAACAGCAAGCAATGCAGGTGTAGAAGCACGGTAAACATTTACATTTACATTTACATTTACATTTAAGTCATTTAGCAGACGCTCTTATCCAGAGCGACTTACAAATTGGTGCATTCACCTTAACTGTAGAAGCACGGTAAACATATGAGTTCTGTTATACTCACAGACATCATTCAAACAGTTTTAGAAACTTCAGAGTGTTTTCTATCCAATAGTAATAATAATATGCATATATTAGCATGTGGACAGAGTAGGAGGCAGTTCACTATGGGCACGAAATTCATCCAAAAGTGAAAATGCTGCCCCCTATACCAAAGAAGCTAAATTCAGGTTAAATAAAAAATGTATATAAAAAATATTAGCAACTGGGCCTGAGTAGCAGGCAGTTTACGCTGGGCACGCTTTCATCTAAATGTGAAAATGCTGCCCCCTATCCCAAAGAAGTTTAAGGTATGAACCAGATACAGACAGTGTCAAGAAACAAAAGTTTATTTCTAAAACAGGGGCAGGCAAACGACAGGTCAAAGACAGGCAGCGGTCAGAGAGGATGCAAAGGGACCAGAATGGCAGGCAGTCTTAGGGTCAGGGCAGGCAGGGGTCAATAATCCAGTAAAGTGGGGTAAGGTACAAAACGGCATAAAAGCTCAGGGCAGGCAGAAAGTCAAAACCTGGAAGGGTTAGAAAATAGGAGCAAGAAACAGGCAGGAGCAGGGGAACAAACGCGGGTAGGTTTCACGAACAAAACGAACTGGCAACAGACAAACAGAGAACACAGGTATAAATACACAGGGGATAATGGGGAAGATGGGCGACACCTGGAGGGGGTGGAGACAATCACAAAGACAGGTAAAGCAGATCAGGGTGTGGCAAGAAGCAATATAGGCCTGAGAGAGACACAGAGAGACAGAAAGAGACAAAGAGACACAGAGAGACAAAGAGAGAGTGCAAGAGAGAGAGAGAGATACAGCAGTTTTTAACTGTGTGTCTAGTGTTTGAAAAAGTATCGGCGGAGGTTAAATCAGCAGCCAGCAGTGGGATGTTGGCCTGCTTGACCTCAGTGTTGGATTATCTTCATGCCTCTACCATCCTACCAAAGATTAGACATTTCAGATACATGGCTCTGATGTTGGGTGACTGGGACTCAAAGTGCACTGCTCAAAGTGTAGAGGGAAAGTAATGCACCAGAGAAGATGAAAAATATAAACAAACATACACATACATGCACACAAATAAACACGTTTTAGAAAACCTGGAAAAAGTACAAAAAAATCAAAGCAGATTACATTCTGAACCAAAAGCAAAAAACATGGGTTTATGTGCAGATTTGAAAACTGCTGTGGATTATTGTATATTCAGGTGGTTGGCCATTGGTGTTATTTTACGAAGGGAATAAAAAGCTCAGAATACAATTCCACATGATGTGAAGTGATAGGTCCATTCGAATATTGACATCTGCATAAAAGCTGTGATTTTGGGACATGTTTTTGGTCTCATTACATCGATGTAAAAGAGAGCACTGCTTTACATTCAGGTATAGCACTGAGATGAGGGAGCATTGAGATCAGGTATGGATAAACTCACCAATGCGGCTAAATGCTGTAATCCTCTGTACAAGCTCAAACTACATCCCATTAAATGTTTGCCAATCAAATTTGACAGGTAATGAGTCTTTAGGGTAATGTTCCAAGTTTCAAAGGATTACTGTGCTGTGTGAGAGCAATTTGGCTGCTATTTGCCTTTTTGTCCTTGCTTTTAAGATTAGAGTATAACACCATTGGAGCCCTCGATACAAAAAACACAACTGACTGACTATGAGCTATTATGACCAGCCTGTAGCTACCTCTACATGTTCATCGTCAGAAATGCTTGTCTTGGCTCATACTATGAGACAATTACAGGAAGTGTCAGACTCTGAAGAGGAAGTGCACGTTGTCTCTGCATGTCCCTGCTGCGGGCGCTAACTTGGCTCACGGGAAAGGGTACAGCATGTTGCTGTTCCAATGACGCGCTTAAAATTGTAGTGTCTCTCAGTCCAAACTGTTTCCGAATGCATGCAGCACCCTGCCTTACCCCAGCCCAACTGTAGCTCATGAATATGGATGAGAAACACTTAACCTCTACGGGTCACTCATTCAGCGCATCATAATATCTGAGAAAAAGCTGAAGAAAAGATGCTCCACTTCTGCTGCACATGAATAGTGATTTTGCAGCTGCCTGATCACGTCAGTGTTGAGCACAGGTTTGACTGTTAAACAGTGAGGCAGGCGTTGCATGTAAAGAAAGAAGGAAGCCCACTGGTACTGAGCAGGATTTGTAATGCCCCCGTTCTAGGTCTATATGGTTCTGTTCTAGCTATACAGTTCAAGTAAATTCCTTATGTAGCTAATTTAACTAAGAGTGTTGTAATGTGAATGGCTGGTCTTTTAGTTAGCTGAGGAGTTAACATGTCTCTCCACAGACACCACCAGGGGAACTTATGAGAGAGACAGATGATTTACAGCAGGTTTCCCAGCCCTATCACAGCCCTATCCCCTAGCCACCTCTCCTCTCTCTCCATCCAATCAATTAAAGGGCTTTGTCTCTTCCATCGCCTGGCACTCTCCCCAAGTGTTTTGGCTCATCCACTCAGGTGCTGTAGTGTATCAGTGTTTTAAAACGCCACAGGGATTAAGGCCTTGTGTTTGTGTCGCTTTCTACTTGTCTGTATACTGGTTTGATTATCTGCACCGGAGACATTGCACAGATTACAATAAAAGGACAATCGCCGTGATGCGGTGTCACAATCAGTGTTGATGTTTGTATTGTATTCATGTCAGACCTATGGCTCAAGCCGATGATGAAAGTCATGGATTTCCTGTTTATTCTATTTCAGTCAGTTTGTGTGTGCATAGTTAATGCCTTGAACGTCATTGATCTGCTTGGGAGAGAGGATTGGATCGTGTCAGCGAGGTAGTTTAGGACCCACAGCCACACACACACTACCGTTCAAAAGTTTTGGGGTCTCTAAGAAATTTCCTTGTTTTTGAAAGAAATGCATATTTTCTGTCCATTAAAATAACATAAATTTGATCAGAAATACAACGTAGACATTGTTAATGTTGTAAATGACTATTGTAGCTGGAAACGGAATATCTACATAGGCGTACAGAGGCCCATTATCAGCAAACATCACTCCTGTGTTCCAATGGCACGTTGTGTTAGCTAATCCAAGTTTATAATTTTAAAAGTCTAATTGATCATTAGAAAAACATTTTGCAGTTATGTTAGCACAGATGAAAACTGTTGTTCTGATTAAAGAAGCAATAAAACTGTCCTTCTTTCGACTAGTTGAGTATCTGGAGCATCGTGCATTTGTGCGTTCGATTACAGTCTCAAAATGACTAGAAACAAAGACCTTTCTTCTGAAACTTATCAGTCTATTCTTGTTCTGAGAAATGAATGCTATTCCATGCGAGAAATTGCCAAGAAACAGAAGTTCTCGTACAACGCTGTGTACTACTCCCTTCACAGAACAGCGCAAACTGTCTCTAACTAGAATAGAAAGAGGAGTGGGAGGCCCCGGTGCACAACTGAGCAAGAGGACAAGTGCATTAGAGTGTCTAGTTTGAGAAACAGATGCCTCACAAGTCCTCAACTGGCAGCTTCATTAAATAGTACCCGCAAAACATCAGGCTCAACGTCAACAGTGAAGAGGCGACTCCGGGATGCTGGCCTTCTAGGCAGTACATTGTAGCACTGTAAAAATGCCAACTTAACCAATTACTTAATCATAGTTATTCTGTGAGTTGGGTGGACTTCAGAAAGACAACAAATTGAGCTAAACAAACTTTGCACACAGTGAGCTGAATGTATAAAAATGTGTTGTGTCGAATTACAAATGCATTTTTGCCTTTGGAAGGCAACACTGTATGCTGGTTTAGCTATTTGCACAAATGTTGAGCTAACTCACAATCCTATTGTAGCTTGTTGCCTTACGATTGTACGTTGAATCAACAAACTCTGATCGGAATGAGCTGAATTTGAACATGCTTCTTGAGTAAAAACACAAAGATGTTTGCTCAAAACCACTCAAAACCACACCCATCAATATCATATTTCCCAGCTAGCTCTTTTTTCAGAATTTTCAGAATTGTTTGTTTCAATAACTGTGTTTTTGCAATTACAGTACATTGATTGGTTGATTAATTTTAGGCTACACAAACATAATTAACATAAATCTTTCTGAACTAATCCAATCTGTTAGTAGTTGGACTTTTGCACCCATGACTGAAATGGCTGTTCGAGTTTATAGGATTTAAGTACTCTCAATAATCAGTCTTCATTACTATGGCAGTTATTCTCAATGTAGGTTGCGGGTGATTAAAAGTCCCAGTTGTTGGATATCCTCACTCTGGCTTGATTCCAATAGGAATTACACTGCCCTTTGCAAGCCAGCATAATGTGACTTGCAGGCTTGCCGTAGCCTGAAAACCAGGAATTTCAGATCATTGCGTTAGAGTGTAACTAGGCCCTCAAAGAAAGGCCTTAGGATGTATGTAAAGTATTGTCATAAAGAGTTACATTGTACGTTGAATCAACTTTTTATATTTTTACAGTGTACCTGTACAGGTACCTGTAGAGACAGATGAAAGGGGAGTGGTCTAAATAGAGCCTTATCCTGAGGCATCAAGCAACATTTTCTGTGGCACCAAGGACTCAGTGGACACGCTGTATGAGGCGACCTTTATCATGAGCGCACACACTGTGGTCTTAATTAAAGAGAATGTATATAGTGCATAGTCACACAAACACCCACACACAGACACACACATACACACACACACGCTGACACACCACACACACCACCACCTACCCTCACTAAATGGCCCCCTTCTCCACATGTCCAGAAATTCATTCAGTTCTGCCTTAACCCGCAATAACCGACAACTGCCTAGAGGTTTCATTGTTTTTATTTAGGCATGTCGCAGGTGTAACTGCGTTGGAGCTGTCAAATCAGCAAGCGGCTCCTGGCATCATACCTATTGCGGACATTGCCATTGGATGTGACGAGTTGGAACACTGGAATGTGTGTTGGAATCTACACCTCGATTAGGCTGATATTAATCACTATTATTTTGTTGAAAGATTTTAGATGTCAGTGCCATTACTTCTCTATAGTCTACGCTTTCTCATTCTGAACTTCTTCTAATGCAAATGGGATGCGTGGTGGCTTGGTGACAATGACCACACGAGCAGCCACTCTGATTTGACAGCTCTTAACGCAAAACACCAGCTGTGCGGGTCCAGCTACCACGGGTTAACGCGTGACATGATTGAATCTAGGCTTAGATCTGTGTTTTCACTTTGTCCCTCTCAATGTTCTACCCTATCTCCCTCCAACTGGTATCACTGTGGAGGTAGAGAGTGAGGTATGCGGGAGCAAAGCAGTTAAGATGGTGCAGGATAGCTGGGCGGGAGAATCAGTTCACAACTAAAGTGTGTGGACGTCCTTGCCTGTCACGATCAATATGGCAGGTAAAGGGCGAAGAGAGCTGTATGTAAATCTAACGGAGGTCAAATCGATCTACCGCACACACACACACACACACACACAAAACACACTCACAGATGGCACAGGCATGCCGACGCTCCCTTACAACACCCTCTCTTGTTCTCCATTTCTCAACTCAATAACAATCTATTTAGTTTACAATAATGATAATGAGTAATCAATTACTACAGTGAGAATATGTTCAGTGAGCAATTTGAATTGCAAACAGAGCATGCAGGTAGATGAAACACATCTTAAAAGCGCTTTGAGACCTCGTGAGAAAAGTTAGCCCATTTCATGGCCCATTTCTAAAAAGCATGCAGATAAGGACTAATTCAATGTTGAAGCACATGCACATGGATAGGGCCATAGAAACGTATAAAGCAGAATAAACTGCTGTGCACATTGCGAGGCCAGGCCTGTTGATTAAAAGAGCCGGGCTATTGTTAATGACATGAGCCACTCCATCTGCTCCCTAATGGGCATCTCTCAGGAATGAGATCAGGATGATATTCAGGTTTGTATACGGGCATATTAAGCTGTTACAGCTCCAGTAGCATGGTGGTATCCAGACCCATACGGTATAGGGGTTCTACCATGCAAGATCATAGTGTGCTGCAAATGCTTTGTTAGAGATTGCCTTCCAAGAGTTTGATCTGGTTCCAGGTATAACCTTTTTAGGATCCATGTGAAACCGTTTCCACAGAGGGTTCTACATAAAACCCGAAAGAGTTCTACCTGGAATGAAAAAGGGGACAGCCGAAGAATCCTTGTCGAACGCTTTTTTCTAAGAGAGTGTAGACTCTCAGTTTTTGCTGTGCAGTGACGTGCTGCATGCTTTAGTTTTTGTTGGTGTGGTTGGTTGTTCTGTGCTACCTGGCTGCCTGGCGCTAATGCACTGCAGTGGCTCTTTAGTATTCCTCTCCTGCCGTCTGAGAAGGGTCTCCTCTGGGACTGGCGTGGAGCGGCGGGGAAGAGATGCAGCCAGTACCCATCTCGGCCACCGCTCCCTACCGCCCTCCATACACACTATTAATAAGCCCTGCGCACAGAGTCTGTGGCAGGCAGCAGACAGAGCCATGCAGGGGACACAATCAGACCGCCTGGCCAGGCTGGAGGGGGAACAGGGCAGGCAATCCAAAAAGTATTGATTGGACGACTGGGCCTCTCTGTGTGTTAGAAACAGTGATTTGTTTTAATTTCTATGAGGTACTCTGTGTGATATGATACTAGTTTACCAAGATAATGAATACACACAATTTGGAATGTCTGGTTCCATTTGTCATTGCCAGCACAGACCCTCCCCACACAAAGCCTGTATAGGTCCATCTTTTTATTTATTTATTTATTTTACCGTTATTTTACCGTTATTTTACCAGGTAAGTTGACTGAGAACACGTTCTCATTTGCAGCAACGACCTGGGGAATAGTTACAGGGGAGAGGAGGGGGATGAATGAGCCAATTGTAAACTGGGGATTATTAGGTGACCATGATGGTTTGAGGGCCAGATTGGGAATTTAGCCAGGACACCGGGGTTAACACCCCTACTCTTACGATAAGTGCCATGGGATCTTTAATGACCTCAGAGAGTCAGGACACCCGTTTAACGTCCCATCCGAAAGACGGCACCCTACACAGAGCAGTGTCCCCAATCACTGCCCTGGGGCATTGGGATATTTTTTTAGACCAGAGGAAAGAGTGCCTCCTACTGGCCCTCCAACACCACTTCCAGCAGCATCTGGTCTCCCATCCAGGGACTGACCAGGACCAACCCTGCTTAGCTTCAGAAACAAGCCAGCAGTGGTATGTAGGGTGGTATGCTGCTGGACTAAACAGAGCGTAGTTGCTAGAGCCAGCGTTCCTGGCTCTAGCAACTACGAGTGCTAACGTAATCAAATCCTGAACAATGAATAATTTCTTCAAGCTGACATCATTTTTTTTTTTTACAAACAACACATTCATACTCATCGAAATCCAATCATTTCTCTCCTCCTGTTAAAACAAACTGGGTCTCTCATTTTAAAAGTAAATGAGAAAGTACATTTTCAGTGTGGCTAATGTCTGTGTTTTGCAAACATTTATATTCATAGAAAGAAAAAAATGTAAAACCCCCTCGCCCCCATTTTAATCAACATCTCTCCTTTAATGATTATATTTTGTGTAACGTGTGTTTCTCTGCTAACTGTTGTTGTGCTTGTCTGTTTGTTGCAGGTGATGGGAACCCCAAGGAGAGCAGTCCCTTCATCAACAGCAGCAGTGCCAGCGACGTGGAGAAGAGCCAGCAGTACAATGGCAAGAATATGGCCCTGTTTGAGGTCTGTAACACAGGGCTCCCTTAACACTGCTTACCTATAATTACACAATCATTAAATACTGTAATTACTTTGTTCCATTCGTTTGAAACAACCACCTGCCGTATATACGACGCCTTGCTTGCTCAGGCACCAGGTGGTTTGAATTCTTTGAAATAAGTACTGGTTTCTCGGTTGTCAATACAGCTTAGAGGGCTGTAAAATGAGGGCTGATATGATGTCTGTCCACCTGTCCCTGTGTACTGTAGGAGGAGATGGACAACAGTCCCATGGTGTCGTCCATACTCAGCAGTCTGGCCAACTACTCCAACCTTCCTCAGGGCAGCAAAGAGCACGAGGAGGCCGAGAACGAGGAGGGGGCGGCTCCGTCCAAAAAAAAACCTGCTGTCAAGGTACCTCATCTAATCTCAACTAAAGTCTGGTCCTAAACATAAACATTAGCTGGAGTATGTCCCTTCCAGGCCACCGTTGTCCACCTGACAAGGTGTGCAGCGGAGCATAATCCGGATACAAGAAGCTACTCTCTAGGCCTGTCTTGTTACACTGGTCTGAGTCAGATTACTGTATCATTCACTTCCACTCCTTTTCTTGTTATCCACATCCTAATTTGACAGCTCCTTCCAGCCAAGAGGCCACAGGAGGCTGGTATCATGAGAGAATATTAGGATGTGGTATTATGAAATAACACATATGGAATCATGTAGTAACCAAAAAAGTTATGTTTTATTTTATATTTGAGATTCTTCAAAGTAGACACCCCTGGCACGGATGACAGCTTTGTACACTCTTGACATTCTCTCAACCAGCTTCATGAGGTAGTCTCCTGGAATGCATTTCAATTAACAGGTGTGCCTTGTTAAAAGTTAATTTGGGGAATGTATTTCCTTCTTAATGTGTATGAGCCAATCAGTTGTGTTGTGACCTGGTAGGGGGGTATACAGAAGAAAGCCATATTTGGTAAAAGACCAAGTCTATATTATGGCAAGAACAGCTCAAATAAGCAAAGAGAAACAACAGTCCATCATTACTTTAAGACAGGAAGGTAAGTCAATACGGAACAATTCAAGAACTTTGAAAGTTTATTCAATTGCAGTCGCTAAAACCATCAAGCACTATGATGAAACTGGCTTTCATGAGGACTGCCACTCCTTAGTAAAATGCACATGACAGCCCGCTTGGAGTTTTCCAAATGGCACCTAAAGGACTCTCAGACCATAAGAAACAAGATTCTCTGGTCTGATGAAAACAAGATTGAACTCTTTGGCCTGAATGCCAAGCGTCACGTCTGGAGGAAACCTGGCACCATCCCTACGGGGAAACATTGTGGTGGCAGTATCATATGGTGGGGATATTTTTCAGCGGCATGGACTGGGAGACTAGTCAGGATCAAGGGAAAGATGAACGGAGCAAAGTACAGAGAGATCCTTGATGAAAACCTGCTCCAGAGCGCTCAGGACCTCAGACTGAGGCGAAGGTTCACCTTCCAACAGGACAACGACCCTAAGCACACAGCCAAGACAATGCAAAAGTGGCTTCGGGACAAGTCTCTGAATGTCCTCGAGTGGCCCGGCCATCTCTGGAGAGACCTGAAAATAGCTGTGCAGCGTTGCTCCCCATCCAACCTGACAGAGCTTGAGAGGATCTCAAATCAAATCAAATCAAATGTATTTGTCACATACACATGGTTAGCAGATGTTAATGTGAGTGTAGCGAAATGCTTGTGCTTCTAGTTCCGACAATGCAGTAATAAACAACAAGTAATCTAACCTAACAATTCCACAACTACTACCTTATACACACAAGTGTAAAGGGATAAAGAATATGTACATAAAGGTATATGAATGAGTGATGGTACAGAATGGCATAGGCAAGATGCAGTAGATGGTATAGTGTACAGTCTATACATATGAGATGAGTAATGTAGGGTATATAAACATAAAGTGGCATAGTTTAAAGTGGCTAGTGATACATGTATTACATAAAGATGGCAAGATGCAGTAGATGATATAGAGTACAGTATATACATATACATATGAGATGAGTAATGTAGGGTATGTAAACATTATATTAAGTGGCATTGTTTAAAGTGGCTAGTGATCCATTTTTACATCATTTCCATCAATTCCCATTATTAAAGTTATTAAAGTGGCTGGAGTTGAGTCAGTATGTTGGCAGCGGCCACTAAATGTTAGTGGTGGCTGTTTAACAGTCTGATGGCCTTGAGATGGAAGCTATTTTTCAGTCTCTCGGTCCCTGCTTTGATGCACCTGTACTAACCTGTACTGACCTCGCCTTCTGGATGATAGCGGGGTGAACAGGCAGTGGCTCGGGTGGTTGTTGTCCTTGATGATCTTTATGGCCTTCCTGTGACATCGGGTGGTGTAGGTGTCCTGGAGGGCAGGTAGTTTGCCCCCAGTGATGCGTTGTGCAGACCTCACTACCCTCTGGAGAGCCTTACGGTTGTGGGCGGAGCAGTTGCCGTACCAGGCGGTGATACAGCCCGACAGGATGCTCTCGATTGTGCATCTGTAGAAGTTTGTGAGTGCTTTTGGTGACAAGCCGAATTTCTTCAGCCTCCTGAGGTTGAAGAGGTGCTGCTGCGCCTTCTTCACAACGCTGTCTGTGTGGGTGGATGGGTGGGTGGACCAATTCAGTTTGTCCGTGATGTGTACACCGAGGAACTTAAAACGTTCCACCTTCTACACTACTGTCCTGTCGATGTGGATAGATCTGCAGAGAAGATTGAGAGAAACTCCCCAAATACAGGTGTAGCATCCTACCCAAAAACACTTGAGACTGTAATCACTGCCAAAGGTGCTTCAACAAAGTACTGAGTAAAGGGTCTGAATGCTTATGTAAATGTGATATTTCCATTTTTTATTTTTTTAATAAAATTGCTACAATTAAAACAAACTGTTTTTGCTTTGTCATTATGGGGTAATGTGTGTAGATTGATGATGGGGGAAAAAAAACATTTCAATCAATTTTAGAATAAGGCTGTAATGCAACAAAATGTGGAAAAACTGAAGCAGTCTGAATACTTTCCAAATGCAGTGTATATCAAAAATTGTAACAAAAGAGGAATAAAATACACAGGAAGTAATATCAATGTGCAGGGGTACGAGGTATTTGAGTAAGATACCGATTTAATTTTCTTTCCCATGTCTCATCTCCTTTAGACACTTAATTGGAGAGTCAGGGAGACAAGCAAGGACTAAGACTACAAAGGGTTGCTTGTACCTCTACCTGTACTGTATTATTAGACATTGTCGTTGATGTTTCTGTTGGAGATGGACAAAAAAGTATTTTTTAGGCAACTGGAAATAAAACGGACATCTTATCCTGGAATAATTTGCGTTTAAAAGTAATGAATTTAGTCAAAGATATTGTGAATCCTGCACTACCATAATGTTTTATTCATGAGCCATACATGTATTATACTGGATGACTGGACACTTCATTTAATGTTACAAGGTCTGTAAAATGTCGACTAAGTGAAGTCCTATGGGAGATCCAATCCCATATAACTCAATAGCTGAAAGCCATGTCTAATCAATTGAAGAGTTTGAGAAGTACATTTTCTCCTCTATACATACAGTATCTAGACAGACAGGCCCACATTAATAAAGTAATTAGATGGTCCTTCTCCCTGGTAACAGGACAATTGCTGGTCATTAGCTAATTGAGCTGACAAAGATAGAGGATTTGTGCAACCTCAGCCAGTATCCTAGAGCCACCTCCACCTGCGTGAATAGAAGAGTGAAAGTAAAGTGTCCACTAACATGATATCACACATCTGGATTATTTTAACTCCATGTAGTGAGACACCGAGGAATCTCTGTTGCCTGAATTTCAGCTTTATGCCTCAGAAGCAAAAAAGCATTCAATCATGGAGTGCCACAAACGTATCGCCAGCCCAAAGTAATGAGGAAAAGGAGGAGAAAGTGTTATCTTTCGGCTGCCATTGAAATCGGTTAATGAGGGAGGAAATGTCCCCATTTTGACTGAACAAAGAGCTTGTCATTCTCTCCTCATATGATTACTGTCTTTTTGTGATGGGATAGAGGAGGGCTTGTGAGTTTCTAATGAGTCTGTACTGTATATGAGTATGATGAGTGCAGTATGAATCGGTACTGTATCCACTCAACTCAGATGCCGGAGCAAGTCACTAGAGGAATTTGATTTGTTCCACTCATGGTGTGGGGTACATTACTGTACTTGTATAAAGCTTGTACTGCCATGCCACAGTTAAACATGTTCATATTTAATCAGTATTGATTTGTGTTTGTTCTCCAGGCACCATCGCTGGGCACTCTGATGGGGGTGTACCTGCCCTGCATCCAGAATATCTTTGGTGTGATCTTGTTCCTGCGGATGACCTGGATGGTGGGCATCGGAGGGGTCTTTGGCTCCTTCATCATCGTCTTCATGTGCTGCTCCACGGTGAGTCACAGCTCTGGACCATATTATTTTCACTCTCTCTCTCTCCTGTTCTCCTCCTTCTTTTTTTTGTCTTCCCCTCAAACTCTCTCTCTCTCTTTATATCACCCTCCATGTTTCCCTTTCCATGTGAAAGCTCTTTTTCTCTTTGGCCCTTCCTTCCACTTTGTCTCTCCCCTCCCCTCTATCCTCTCTCCATCATTGTTAGTATGGGCACTGTGCCAGCCAGAGCAGAAAGAGAGGCACGTTTGCAGCACTGATAGGGATATACTCAACGCCACTTCAATTTGAATTATGTTTGATGTCCCAAAGCTCTCCCAGTTGAGTAAATCCTAGCTTAATCCTATTTTGACCTGAGGTAGCCCTGAAAGCTTTACAGAATACATGTACTATTCATCCCTTAACTTACTTACATAAATAGCTTCTTTTTTTAAAGTGTTGTATATTTTCAGATTCCATCACATTCCGGTTCACAGTAATTTCATTATTTTCTACAGAAAATAATTATTGAACCCACAAGAACGGTAACTTAAATTTCATAATGCATTTAGAATGTGTTTATCCAAACAGTGTTCCTTTTGGTTTGCACCCCAAAGAGACTGAAAGCCTTGGTACTTAGTACTAGCCTTGAGAACTATCTCCCCCATGAGCCAATCCCCAAACACTAGATGACTGCCCTTGCCCACGTTTGTCACTGATCCAGTGACAAATGAAGGCTGGCTAGCGCTCTGAGCTGCGATCAGCTCAATGACTGCCGATTAGCATGTCAGCAGCAGCACTGACCCTGAAGGCAGATATAACCCGTCCCGAACTGATCAAAGACACCATCAAACCCCAACAGCTTTGATTCAACAGTGAGCTCAGGACTATAAAGAACTGTTCCTTGGGGCAATACATCAAGGTGGTGACCAGTTGGACCTCTGTTCCAGTCCCACCCCAGGGATAGTAGAGGGCTGTGTGTCACATTACTAACAGACTAGAAGACCCTGAGCAGCAAAACCTGCTCTTTGTTCTGCAGTCTGTGGAAATGCATGTGGAGATCCATCAGATGTGTTGGATAGAAAAGACAGCAGGAGGGGAGAAGTGCCTGAGCTATCTTATTATAAGAGATGTGTGTGTGCTTCCCAACCCAACACTGATTTGCCACTTCATGTATTTCATGTCTTGTTATGCTTTGAACATGATGATCAGTTCACATCACCATCAATTTACACATATCATTTATCCTCACTTGATAAGGGGTAACCTGATCTCAGTTCTGTGCCAAAGAGCATGACTTAAATAACAGCATAGACCAAAATGTCATACACTCTAAATTGTTGTTACCCAAAATTACAACCAACTAATTGCAGCGTTACCACAAAAATGGAAGAGGCAAGTGGAAGGGGGAAAAAGTAAGGAACTTGTCTGTCGTCCCTGCATTAAAGACCAAAAATGGATAAAGAAATTTGTGATAAATAAAAATATATACCAGTTTCATTTAAGGACCAAAACATTGACAGAGGTGCCATCTAAATTGCTAAATATTTGGGAAGAGATGTACCGATTCCATGGCACATGGTTTATGAATTGACACACAAAACGAAATTGGATTCAAAACTTAAACAAGAATTTTGTATAATACATATATATTTTTTCTTTCATTTACAATCTGTCGAAACTATGAGATGAGAAAGGTTCAGTACTTTTGTGAAGCATCACAGCACAGTTGAAAAATATCCAAAATGGATGGTGTTAAGCAATAGATGGGAGTGGTTGAATGGAGCTGAAGGGTGAGACTAATAACAACAAGAAAACAAATGTAAAACACACTGGGTCTGTAAAATGTGTGTAGGTTCAGAACTTTTTTGAAATAGCACAGTTACAAATATAAATCAACTGGATGGACATCAGAAATAGAGGAAGAACAGGACTAACAGTATATATTTTTTTAAATAGATTGTTTCTGTAAAATGTGTATAGTATGTATAAACTGAAGGTAGAAGCCTAAGTGTTATTTAGTTTACTCCAATTGGGGGAGGGGTGGTAGGGTTTGTGGGGAATAATAAAGGTATATTCTAAAAACAGTGTGCATGTGTATATATGTATGTGTGTGTATATACAGTTAAAGTCGGAAGTTTACATACACCTTAGCCAAATACATTTCAACTCAGTTTTTCACAATTCCTGACATTTAATCCTAGTAAATATTCCCTGTTTTAGTTCAGTTAGGATCACCACTTTATTTTAAGAATGTGAAATGTCAGAATAATAGTAGAGAGAATGATTTATATCAGCTTTTATTTTGTAATCACATTCCCAGTGGGTCAGAAGTTTACATACACTCAATTAGTATTTGGCAGCATTGCCTTTAAATTGTTGACCCATTTGCGACCAAGCTTTAACTTCCTGACTGATGTCATGAGATATTGCTTCAATATATCCACATCATTTTCCTGCCTCATGATGCAATCTATTTTGTGAAGTGCACCAGTTCCTCCTGCAGCGAAGTACCCCCACAACATGATGCTGACACTCCCGTGCTTCACGGTTGGGATGGTGTTCTTTGGCTTGCAAGCCTCACCCTTTTTCCTCCAAACATAACGATGGTCATTATGGCCAAACAGTTCTATCTTTGTTTCATCAGACCAGAGGACATTTCTCCAAAAAGTATGATCTTTGTCCCCATGTGCAGTTGCAATCTGTAGTCTGGCTTTTTTTATGGCAGTTTTGGAGCAGTGGCTTCTTCCTTGCTGAGCGGCCTTTCAGGTTATGTCGATATAGGACTCGTTTTACTGTGGATATAGATACTTTTGTACCTGTTTCCTCCAGCATCTTCACAAGGTCCTTTGCTATTGTTCTGGGATTGATTTGCACTTTTCGCACCAAATTACATTCATCCCTAGGAGACAGAACGCGTCTCCTTCCTGAGCGGTATGACGGCTGCGTGGTCCCATTGTGTTAATACTTGCGTACTATTCTTTGTACAGATAAACATAGTACCTTCAGGCATTTGGAAATTGCTCCCAAGGATGAACCAGACTTGTGGAGGCCTACCATTTTTTTCTGAGGTCTTGGCTGATTTCTCTTGATTTTCCCTTGATGTCAATCAAAGAGGCACTGAGTTTGAAGGTAAGCCTTGAAATACATCCACAGGTACACCTCCAATTTACTCAAATGATGTCAATTAGCCTATCAGAAGCTTCTAAAGCCATGACATCGTTTTCTGGAATTTAAACTTCTGACCCACTGGAATTGTGATACAGTGAGTTATAAGTGAAATAATCTGTCTGTAAACAATTGTTGGAAAAATTACTTGTGTTATGCACGAAGTAGATGTCCTAACTGACTTCCCAAAACCATAGTTCGTTAACAAGAAATTTGTGGAGTGGTTGTAAAACGAGTTTTAATTACTCCAACCTAAGTGTATGTAAACATCCGACTTCAACTCTATGTAGATAGATAGATATATTTACCCCAAAAATATATGGGGGATTGGAAATGATGGAGATAATTACATTGATGGAAGCTACAATCTATCTCCAATATTAAAGCTGATCCACCGCAACCCCCCCCAAAAAAACAAAAAAATTGAATATTGTTGTCTAAAGTGCTGGGAAAGTCGTAAGAAGTTAGGGGGGGTAGTTAATGTGGTTACTAAAACAGCTGTATCAACAGATTAGCAGAATATATTTTTGTTCTCATTTCAGATATGAATAGCAGAGAAGTAGAGGAATATTTCATATACTCGAACTTTTATCTAGGTCGTTGGGAAAGTGGTCAAAATAGCTGATTTGTGTCAAAAGTTACGTTGTTTAGAGTGAATAGAATAGAATGCTGGGAGTCACAATGTCACACTGAGCCCTGTACAATGTTGAGGAAATCCCATGAAAGATTGACAAAAAAGCTTAATAGTTTAAAAAGTTGAAAATATGTCAAAAAGTTGTATACAAGAAACTTAATCAAGACCGGTCTACAAGTACTAAAGTCTGCACAGAGTTTCTAGCTTAAACGGTGTAAGAGGAGTAGCGTTCCAAATAATAAGAAGAAGTATGATGTAGATTTAAAGTGGGACGTTTGCTGTCACAAGTCCCATTAATTAGGGCCTTATCTGTGGTCCTCGGGTAGCATTACCAACTGATTAGGAGTCACTGAGCAGTGCCACGCCACCACGCCTTTTGGATAGTGATGTGCAGTTATCAAACGATTCATTCTTTTTGAACTACTCTTTTCACTGACTCGAGAGTCATGTTTTGTTTTTCTGAGTGATTTGTTCATTTTAGTCGTTCGTTTAACCTGCTGGCCGCACACGCTCCTCCGGCTTAGCGGCTCCAGAGACGTGCTCTGACCAACAACTGAGCATAGAGAACAAAAATACGTGTTTAGAACTAATAATTGATCCCGTGGTGCAAGAATGCATGCAATTAATTGATTATTGAATGTTATGGACATAGCTTTGTAGAACAAAAACATATATAGCCTCTGCTTAACAAACTTGAACTTGAGAACAAATAGTTTGGGGGGCTACAAATGATATTGTGCCTATCACCCTCACGGCAAGAAATGCATTCCGCCAAAAGTCATTCGCAACCTAGTCTGGTTGCGGCCACAACTAGATCTTGTTTCAAATAGATCAATATATAATCGTATTTGTATGCCGAGCAATCAACAAATGTACATTGTTTAAAGCACACTTTTACAAGTCTCATACACAAATGACAAATCCAGTAAGCACCCTATGGTTAACGACATGACGATTAGTTGTCAGAGAGACGAATTTCCCTTCACTACTGTTGGGCCCTGAGAGGGTCCCCTCTGCACTTACTACTCACCAGATTACGCACACGCACACGCACACACACAGCTCCAGGCATATACACTGGAAACACAAACGAAAGAGTCACTTTACCCCTACCTACATGTACAAATTATCTCGACTAACCTGTACCCCTGCACATTGACTCAGTACTGGTATGCCCTGTATATACAGTGTATTCGGAAAGTTTTCAGACCCCTTGACTTTTTCAACGTTTTGTTACATTACAGCCTTATTCTAAAATGTTCTAAAATGTTTATTTTTATTTAATCGATTTTATAATAAGGCTGTAGCCTAACAAAATGTGGGAAAATTCCAGGGGTCTGAATACTTTCCAAATGCACTGTTGCCTCCTCCCGAAGTTCTTTATTGTTATTTTATTGTGTTGCTTTTATTTTATACCTTAGTTTATTTTGTAGATATTATCTTAACTCTATTTCTTCAACTTCATTGTTGGTTAAGGGCTTGTAAGTAAGCATTTCACAGTTTTCGGCGCATGTGACAAATAACATTTGATTTCATTTATTGTTTGAGCTCAATCATCTCTCTCTGTCACGTTTGTTATGTCACACTTTTTTTTGTCTCTCCCTGACTTCTTCTCTCTCCCTCTGTCCTGAGATCTATTTTCTTCAGTGTCTCTTTGTATCCATCGATTTCCCTTTCTCCAGATATCTTGTTCTCTCTCCATTCGACTCTTCCCTGATCTGTTCAGTATTTGTCTCTATCTAGCCATCTCTCTCTCTCCCCATGACTAGCTCTATCTTTCTTTGGCTAACTACCCCTCTCTCTTTTAATGATTGCCTCTCTCTAATACCATCCCTCATGCTCTACCTCCTTTTTTTTACTTTGTCCTTCTCGCCTTCTTCCCGACACCCCACAACTTTCTCTCTCTTCTGTCTTGTTTATTTACTGTCACCTTTCCCCTCTCACAGGCACCCTTCTACTCCTCTCATTCTCTATCTCTCATGATTCCATTCTTATGAGCGTAATTCCCCCTCCTTCTTTTCCCACCTCTCTCCATATCTGTCCCTTTCATTCTCTCTCCACTCTCCATTCTCACCCCCCCTTCCTTCCCTCTCTGTCTTCCTGCCTCTCCCCCCTCTCTCTCTCCTCATTGTCATTCTGCCTTGTAGTTTTGTGAAATGCCCTACCTGCACTGAGCTTTAGCAGAGATGGTTGGTCTGCCTGCTCAAACATATAAATGATTAATCCTTTATTTAGCTGATGCCCTTTTCTCCTCTGGGGCTTTGGCACCCAGCTGAAAGGGCAGATGAAATAAGCAACACAGATTGGGTATACATAAACCACTGATCCAGGGTCAGCTATTTTTTCACCCATCGAACGGGTATGGTTATTTGGAGGTAGTGTCATCTGATCCTAGATCTGTGGTTAAGGGAAACTTCTTTGTCAAGCCTGCAGATTATTCACACCTTAGATATAAATATTGAAACTATTGATTGCTGTGATCTTCGTCAAGGATGTTGATTAGATTGATGAGGCGTCAGTTTAGTTCAAGGTTGCATTGTGTATGGTGTCATGATCGATCATCAGCCAAATAGCTAAGAAACTGTTTGGAACCATCCTCCCAAAGTTCATACTCATACGGAAGTTTGGCATAAGGATGGAGCATCAAAAACAATATATTATTAAGGTCAGGCACCACAGGCTAAAATTACAATTTTGAGATTTTGGGGTATTTGGGTCCATTAATATTAGTATTTTCAAAAAGTAGAAGTAAAAATGTCAAAAAGTTGATGAAAGTGTATACTTTTGTTGCTTAATTATACTACTCTCAAAAAAATGTATTGAAGTGTCACCACCTGTAAATGGACATACATGCATAATTTCCAAGCTCACTACATTGAATCACACATCATTTCATAGAGAATGTTACGAACTCATTATGTAGTAACTTAGTTTGGAGAGATGGTGATTGGGTCTAAATAGGTGTTTGGCATTTGGTAGTCTAAATTCAGTGTACTTATCTTTAACTGCCATTTTCCAAAAGGCAGACTCTTCCCACATGCCAACAAATTTTTCTAAGCCGCAGAACCATCTGCATTCATCAAATGTTGTGTATTTCTCATTAGACATGTTCTCCAGACTTACACTTAGGGAATTGTTCCGGCGCCGACAGAGATGGCCGCCTCGCTTCGCGTTCCTAGAAAACTATGCAGTATTTTGTTTTTTTACGTGTTATTTCTTACATTGGTACCCCAGGTAATCTTAGGTTTTATTACATACAGTCGGGAGGAACTACTGGATATAAGAGCAATGTCAACTCACCATCATTATGACCAGGAATATGACTTTCCCGAAGCGGATCCTCTGTTTTGCCCACCACCCAGGACAATGGATCGGATCCCAGCCGGTGAACCAAAACAACGTCGCCGTAAAAGGGGCAGACGAAGCGGTCTTCTGGTCAGGCTCCGTAGACGGGCACATCGCACACTGCTCCCGAGTATACTACTCGCCAATGTCCAGTCTCTTGACAACAAGGTTGATGAAATCCGAGCAAGGGTAGCATTCCAGAGAGACATAAGAGACTGTAACGTTCTTTGCTTCACGGAAACATGGCTCACTCGAGACACGCTATCGGAGTCGGTACAGCCAGCTGGTTTCTTCATGCATCGCGCCGACAGAAACAAGCATCTTTCTGGTAAGAAGAGGGGCGGGGGGGTATGCCTTATGATTAACGAGACGTGGTGTGATCATAACAACATACAGGAACTCAAGTCCTTCTGTTCACCTGACTTAGAATTCCTCGCAATCAAATGTCGACCGCATTATCTACCAAGGGAATTCTCTTCGATTATAATCACAGCCGTATATTTTCCCCCCCAAGCAGACACATCGATGGCCCTGAACAAACTTTATTTGACTCTATGTAAACTGGAAACCACGTATCCTGAGGCTGCATTCATTGTAGCTGGGAATTTTAACAGGGCTAATCTGAAAACAAGACTCCCTAAATTCTATCAGCATATCAATTGTACTACCAGGGCTGGTAAAACCCTAGATCATTGTTATTCTAACTTCCGCGACGCATATAAGGCCCTCCCCTGCCCTCCTTTTGGAAAAGCTGACCACGACTCCATTTTGTTGCTCCCAGCCTATAGACAGAGACTAAAACAGGAAGCTCCCGCGCTCAGGTCTGTTCAACGCTGGTCCGACCAATCTGATTCCACGCTTCAAGAATGCTCCGATCACGTGGACTGGGATATGTTTCCGCACTGCGTCAAACAACAACATTGACGAATACGCTGATTCGGTGAGCGAGTTTATTAGCAAGTGCATCGGCGATGTCGTACCCACAGCAACTATTAAAACATTCACAAATCAGAAACCGTGGATAGATGGCAGTATTTGCGCGAACCTGAAAGCGCGAACCACTGCTTTTAACCAGGGCAAGGTGACCGGAAACATGACCGAATACAAACAGTGTAGCTATTCCCTCCGCAAGGCAATCAAACAAGCTAAGCGTCAGTATAGAGACAAAGCAGAGTCGCAATTCAACGGCTCAGATACAAAAGGTATGTGGCAGGGTCTACAGTCAATCACGGATTACAAAAAGAAAACCAGCCCTGTCGCGGACCAGGATGTCTTGCTCCCAGACAGACTAAACAACTTCTTTGCTCGCTTTGAGGACAATACAGTGCCACTGACATGGCCCGCTACCAAAACCTGCAGACTCTCCTTCACTGCAGCCGACGTGAGTAAAACATTTAAACGTGTTAACCCTCGCAAGGCTGCAGGACCAGACGGCATCCCCAACCTCATCCGCAGAGCATGCGCAGACCAGCTGGCTGGTGTGTTTACGGACATATTCAATCAACCCTTATCCCAGTTTGCTGTTCCCACATGCTTCAAGAGGGCCACCATTGTTCCTGTTCCCCAGAAAACTAAGGTAACTGAGCTAAACGACTACAGCCCCGTAACACTCACTTCCGTCATCATGAAGTGCTTTGAGAGACTAGTCAAGAACCATATCACCTCCACCCTACCTGACACCCTAGACCCACTCCAATTTACTTACCGCCGCAATAGGTCCACAGACGACACAATCTCAACCACACTGCACACTACCCTAACCCATCTGGACAAGAGGAATACCTATGTTAGAATGCTGTTCATCGACTACAGCTCAGCATTTAACACCATAGTACCCTCCAAACTCGTCATCAAGCTCAAGACCCTGGGTCTCGACCCCGCCCTGTGCAACTGGGTCCTGGACTTCCTGAGGGGACGCCACCAGGTGGTGAGGGTAGGTAACAACATCTCCACCCCGCTGATCCTCAACACTGGGGCCCCACAAGGGTGCGTTCTGAGCCCTCTCCTGTACTCCCTGTTCACCCACGACTGCGTGGCCATGCACGCCTCCAACTCAATCATCAAGTTTGCAGACGGTAGTGGTAGGCTTGATTACCAACAACGACGAGACGGCCTACAGGGAGGAGGTGAGGGCCCTCGGAGTGTGGTGTCAGGAAAATAACCTCACACTCAACGTCAACAAAACAAAGGCGATGATCGTGGACTTCAGGAAACAGCAGAGGGAGCACCCCCCTATCCACATCGACGGGACAGTAGTGGAGAGAGTAGAAAGATTTAAGTTCCTCGACGTACACATCACGGACAAACTGAAATCCAACCACACAGACAGCGTTGTGAAGAAGGCTCAACAACGCCTCTTCAACCTCAGGAGGCTGAAGAAATGTGGCTTGTCATCAAAAACACTCACAAACTTTTACAGATGCACAATAGAGAGCATCCTGTCGGGCTGTATCACCCACCGCCTGGTATGGCAACTGCTCCGCCCACAACCGTAAGGCTCTCCAGAGGGTAGTGAAGTCTGCACAACGCATCACCGGGGGCAAACTACCTGCCCTCCAGGACACCTACACCACCCGATGTCACAGGAAGGCCATAAAGATCATCAAGGGCAACAGCCACCCGAGCCACAGCCTGTTCACCCCGCTATCATCCAGAAGGCGAGGTCAGTACAGGTGCATCAAAGCAGGGACCGAGAGACTGAAAAACAGCTTCTATCTCAAGGCCATCAGACTGTTAAACAGCCACCACTAACATTGAGTGGCTGCTGCCAACATACTGACTCAACTCCAGCCACTTTAATAATGGAAAAATTGATGAAAAGAATTCAGCACTAGCCACTTTAAACAATGCCACTTATATATGTTTACATACCCTACATTACTCATCTCATATGTATATACTGTACTCTATACCATCTACTGCATCGTGCCTATGCCGTTCTGTACCATCACTCATTCATATATTTTCATGTACATATTCTTAATCCTTTTACACTTGTGCGTATAAGGTAGTTGTTGTGAAATTGTTCGGTTGGTTATTACTGCATTGTCAGAACTAGAAAAACAAGCATTTCGCTACACTCGCATTAACATCTGCTTACCATGTGTGTGACAAATAAAAATGTATTTGATTTGTTGATATGATGTCAAAGTTTTATTCTAGATTACATTTTCTTTTTTTTAAAAGCACCCAAAGTGCAATTTACATACCTTTCTTTTGTATTTTACAAATAGAAAGATGAAAAACGTAATTATCCACAATCTGCTATGTGTAAGTCCTGGAGTGTCTTAACAAAATGAAACCAAAAGGCTGACATCATCCAGGGTGCAGAAAAATGTATTTGAGTGCTGTGCAAATACTGTAGATGCATATTTCATGAGATGTCATTTCCCATTTTAATCCAATATTTCAGAAGAATTTGTAATACAAAAAAGTATTACATTTGTGTCCACATTCAACTGGTAAAAGTTGAATGTGATATGATTAAAGGGGTGTAATTACCCAATGAGGGTGTGGGGCCTTGCCTTAAACTGTTTAACTAAGAATCATCACTCTGCAGCTGAGGGCTAAAATAGATGTAACTGCTCCATTTTATAATAGTGTTATCTCCCCTCTGTCTCCTCTCAGACCATGCTGACAGCTATCTCCATGAGTGCTATCGCAACAAACGGAGTGGTGCCAGGTGAGTGTGTATCACAGGCACACCTTGGTGCGTGCATGAATGGAAGGTCTTGGTGACGCATGGCAATCTTGTTCTTTTTTCCAACCACTTTAGGTTTTCACATCTGATATGGCTCTGGTCTGTGATAGTTAATGTTAATAGTTAACTGTGACAGTTAATGCTAGCATGGCTAAATCAGAACCACACTGTACTAGCACGCTTTCTATCGTCTGTACAAAGTATGAAAGTGTTGAAGTGTGAAAGTGTGAAACGTCAGAAGCCTTTCTATTTCTATTCGTAAACTCAAACTATTCTGTGCCTATCCATAGAGTCATGATACTGTATAGAAAGGCTAGGGCTTTTTTCCTGATCAGCTCTATCTAACATGCCTAAGCAATGTCTATGCAGCATTATGTTTCTGTTGACAAACTACTACTTCTGCATATTCAAGCCCGAAGTCTTCAGACTTATGTGCAGACCTGGGGTTTATCATTGAAATGCAATATTGCTGAGATCGAGCCAAAGAGGAATGCCAATGGTTGTGTTTGTGTTTGTGTCTTTCAGCCGGAGGCTCCTACTACATGATCTCCCGTTCCCTTGGCCCCGAGTTTGGCGGAGCTGTCGGAATTTGCTTCTATCTGGGAACTACTTTTGCAGGTGCAATGTACATCCTTGGTGCCATCGAACTTCTGCTGGTAAGGAAAGATGATTGCTATTGTTTTATTGTTTTGTTTGCTATCTGTTTTCTTTCCCCCTGTGCCTTGTGTCCGGCGTTTTATTTTGGGGGCGAGACCACATGCAACAATGATGAATGCAGGAGGAAGATGTTTGTTCTTCTGCCTACAGATTGTGGTGCAATAGATTATGCCTAAAAAATTATCCATTAAATACAATCAATTATGTTGATATCTTTTCATTTTAGACAAATATGAAAAGTTGTTGCAATTCCTGACAATATCTCAATTATAATTGATTAATTCAGCAAGCTGTCACACTCACAGAAAACTGTTCATTTGTTAGTGCCTTGTCTGTGCCATTATAATGATATAAAAGAAATCCATTATCCACTACATTTATATGATTTCAACAATGCTTGAGATAACATCTGATTTCTATTCCCACACCCTCTCACTCACTCCCTGTTTCCTTTTTTCTCCTCATCCTTTTCTGTCGCTCGCTCCCACTTTCCCTCCATCCTCGTCCCACCATCTGTCATTTTTAACACACCCTTTCTCTCCCTCCATCCTATTCTTACTCTCTTTTCTCTTCCTCTCTCCTTTTCCCTCCACCACCCTTTCTCTCTCTCCCTCCATCTTTCCCTTCTCCAGATCTACATCCTCCCCCAGGCAGCCATTTTTAAGATGGAGGGTCTGGAGGGGGCTGATATGGAGGCAGCGATGCTGAACAACATGCGTGTATACGGCACCATTGTGCTCAGTTTCATGGCCACGGTGGTGTTTGTGGGGGTCAAATATGTCAACAAGCTGGCTCTGGTCTTCCTGGCCTGCGTCATTCTGTCCATCCTGGCTGTCTATGCTGGGGTCATCAAGACGGCCTTTGAACCCCCTGTTTTCCCGTAAGTTTGACCTGACTGAGCCTTGTGCTGGTGCATGCTGGTGTCCTTTACATGCTCTCCCATACACAGTGGTGCTTCCAAAACCTTTTCCTGATGTTGATCACTTACACCCAAACCAGACAATGACCCTCAACATGGGGGCCCCTCAGGGGTGCGTGCAAAGTCCCCTCCTGTACTCCCTGTTCACTCACGACTGCATGGCCGCACACGACTCCAACACCATCATTAAGTTTGCTGACGACACAACGGTGGTTGAGCTGATCAACGGCGATGAGACGGCCTATACAGAGAAGGTTAGTGACCTGGCAGTGTGGTGCCAGGACAACAACCTCACCATTAACATCAGCAAGACAAAGGAGCTGATCGTGGACTAAAGGAAACGGAGGGCCGAGCACACCCCCATCCACATTGATGGGCTGTAGTGGAGCATGTTGAGAGCTTCAAGTCCCTCAGAGTCCATATCACTAAGGTCCACACACCCCAACACAGTCGTGAAGAAGGCACGACAAAGGCTCTTCCCACTCAGGAGGACTGAAAAAATTCAGCAAGTTATACAGCTGCACCATCAGAGAAAGGTCCTAAAAATTGTCTCCAGCTACCCAAGTCATAGTCTGTTCTTTCTGCTACTGCACGGCAAGCGGTACCGAAGCACCAAGTCCGGAATCAACAGGACCCTCAACAGCTTCCACCCCCAAGCCATAAGACTGTCAAATAGTTCACCAATTATAGCTACCCAGACTATCTGCATTGACCCTTTTTGCACTAACTCTTATAACTCATCACATATGCTGCTGCTGCTAATGTTTATCATCTACCCTGTTGCCTAGTCGCCTTATCCCTACCTGTGTACATATCTACCTCAAACACCTCGTACCCATGCACATCGACTCGTTACTCGAACGCGTGTATATTGCCAAGTTATCGTTCCTCATTGTGTATTTATCCCTCATGTTATTATTTTGCTATTATTTTTAAATATTCTCTCTGCGTTGTTGGGAAGGGCCCGTAAGTAAGCATTTCACTGTTAGTCTACACCTGTTGTTTACGAAGCATGAGACAAATAACACGTTGCTTGTGCCAGCGTTCCAAAATAAATTGACTTGTACATGTTACTGAATCATTTCATCCACACTCCTTGCGCGCGTCTGCAGAGCTGGGCGCTAAAATGTGAATGAAGAGACTGTAACGGTTTTCTTTGTCTGAAGAACAGGAATCGGACCAAAGCACAGCGTGGTAAGTGTTCCTGCTTTTTATTGAAACGGAACACTAATAACAAAATAACAAAGAGAATAACCAAAACCGAAACAGTCCTGTCAGGTGCAAAACACTAAACAGAAAATAACTACCCACAAAACACAGGTGGGAAAAGGATACCTAAGTATGGTTCTCAATCAGAGACAATGATAGACAGCTGCCTCTGAGAACCACACCCGGCCAAACACAAAGAAATAGAAAACATAGAAAAATGAACATAGAATAACCACCCAAATCACACCCTGACCAAACCAAAATAGAGACATAAAAAGCTCTCTATGGTCAGGGCGTGACAGTACCCCCCCCCCCCCCCCCCTTCCACCCAAAGGTGGCCATGGCCGCAAAACCTGAACCTATAGGGGTGGGTCTGGGTGGGCATTTCTCCGCGGTGGCGGCTCTGGTGCGGGACGTAGCCCCCGCTCCACCTCGCCGCCGACCCTGGACTGGGGACCGTCGTAGCGGGCCCGGACTGGACACCCTCGTAGCGGGCCCCGGACTGGGGACCCTAGTAGCGGGACTCGGACTGGGCATCCTCGTTGGAGGCTCCGGACTGGACGGCGTCGCTGGAGGCTCCGGACTGGAGGGCGTCGCTGGAGGCTCCGGACTGGAGGGCGTCGCTGGAGGGAGGAGACGCAGAGACGGCCTGGTGCGTGGGGCTGCCACAGGGCCCACCAGGCTGGGGAGACCTACAGGAGGCCCGGTGCGTGGAGGAGGCACAGGATGAACCTGGCTGTGGGGGAGCACTGGAGCTCTGGTGTGCAGCCTTGGCACCACTCCTCCAGGCTGAATGCCCACTTTAGCCCGGCCCTTCCAGACTGCAGGCACAGGTCGAACAGGGCTGTGGGGGAGCACTGGAGATCTGGTGCTTACCACTTGCACCTCTCTACTTGGCTCAATGCCCACTTTAGCCCGGCACGGGCGGAGCACAGGCATAGGACGAACTGAACCGTCCCAGCGCCCCGGAGACACAGTACGCAGAACCGGCGCAGGATTCCCTGGGCTGAAACGGCGTACCGGAGACCAGACACGCTGAGCTGGCACAATCCGCCCTGGCTGGATGCCCACTCTCGCATGGCACTTGTGGGGGGCTGGCATATTGCGCTCCGGGCTATGCGCGCGCACTGGAGACACCGTGCGTTTTACCGCATAACGCGGTGCCTGACCAGTACCACGCTGCTTCCGGTAAGCACGGGGAGTTGGCTCAGGTCTATCGCCTGACTCCGCCAATCTCCCCGTGTGCCTCCCCCCCCAAAAAATTGGGAGGCTGCCTCTCGTGCCTGCTGCGCTGCCTTGCCTCATATCGTTGCCTCAGCTTTAGCTGCCTCCAGTTCTTCTTTCAGGCGGCGATATTCTCCAGCTTGTCTCCAGGGTCCCTGTCCGTCTAATATCTCCTCCCATGTCCAGGAGTCCTGAACCCTCTGCTCCTCCATACCACGCTGCTTGGTCCGCTTGTGGTGGGTAGTTCTGTAACGGTTTTCTTCGTCTGAAGAACAGGAATCGGACCAAAGCGCAGTGTGGTAAGTGTTCCTGCTTTTTATTGAAACTGAACACTAATAACAAAATAACAAAGAGAATAACCGAAACCGAAACAGTCCTGTCAGGTGCAAAACACTAAACAGAAAGTAACTACCCACAAAACACAGGTGGGAAAAGGCTACCTAAGTATGGTTCTCAATCAGAGACAACGATAGACAGCTGCCTCTGATTGAGAACCACACCCGGCCAAGCACAAAGAAATAGAAAACATAGAAAATGAACATAGAATGCCCACCCAAATAATACCCTGACCAAACCAAAATAGAGACATAAAAAGCTCTCTACGGTCAGGGCGTGACAGAGATAGCAGAACAGCATGGGTAATTGACAAAGAAGGGAACAGAGTTTACCAAGAAGCAACTTTTTCAAATGATCCTTCATGGAGGTAAGATGTTTTGATTTCATAACGGAAAGAGCAGGTTCTTACAAGGTTTCTAAAACACATACTGTACAAGTCAAAAGTTTGGACACTATCAGAACTCAGAATAAGACCCAGATGCAGACAGCTAGAGTCACAGATTTATTGACCCAAACAGGGGGCAGGCAAAAGATAGGTCAAAGGCAGGCAGAGGTCCGTAATCCAGGGCAGAGTCAAAAAGGTACAGGCAGGTTCGGGGTCAGGACAGGCAGAAGTTCATAAACGGGTCAGTCAGGCAGGTAGAGCTCAACAAGCAGGCTCGGGGTCAGGTCAGGCAGAATGGTCAGAACTAGGGAACAGAACTTGAGAAAGCAGGGAGCAGGGAAAACACACTGGTAAGATCTGACAAGACAAGACGAACTGGCAACAGACAAACCGAGAACACAGGTATAAATACACTGGGGATAATGAGGAAGATGGGTGACACCTGGAGGGGGGTGGAGACAAGCACAAAGACAGGTTAAACAGATCAGGGTGTGACAGACACACTTACTCATTCAACGATTTTTCCTTTTTTTGGTTACTACATGATTCCATTTGTCGTATTTCATAGTTATGATGTCTTCACTATTATTCTACAATGTAGAAAATAGTATAAATAGTGTTAAACAACTCAAAATATATTTTATATTTGAGATATTTGCCACCCTTTGCCTTGATGACAGCTTTGCACACTCTTGGCATTATCTCAACCAGCTTCACCTGGAATTGATTTCCAACAGTCTTAAAGGAGTTCCAAAATATGCTCAGCAATTGTTGGCTAGCATTTCCTTCACTCTGCGGTCCAACTCACACCAAACCATATCAGCTGGGTTGAGGTCGGGTGATTGTGGAGGCAAGGTCATCTGATAAAGCACTCCATCACTCCCCTTCTTGTTCAAATATCCCTTACAAAGCCGGGAGGTGTGATGAGTCATTGTCCTGTTGAAAAACAATTGATAATCCCACTAAACGCAAACCAGATGGAATGACGTATCGCTGCAGTGTGCTGTGGTACCCATGCTGGTTAAGTGTGCTGCAATTTCTGAGGCTGGTAATTCTAATGAACTTATCCTCTGCAGCAGAGGATGGGTCGTCCTTTCCCGTGGCGGTCCTCATGAGAGACAGTTTCATCATAGCGCTTAATGTTTTTTGCGACTGCACTTGAAGAAACGTTCAAATTTCTTGAAATTTTCCATATTGACTGACCTTCATGTCTTAAAGTAATGATGGACTGTCATTTCTCTTTGCGTGTTTGAGCTGTTCTTGCCATAATATGGACTTGGTATTTTACCAAATAGGGCTATATTCTGTATACCACCCCTACCTTGTCACAACACAACTGATTGGCTCAAATGCATTAAGAAGGAAAAAAATTCCACAAATGAACTTATAACAAGGCACACCTGTTAATTGAAATGCATTCCAGGAGACTACCTCATTAAGCTGGTTGAGAGAATGCCAAGACTGTGAAAAGCTGTCATCAAGGCAAAGGGTGGCTACTAATATAAAATATCTTTATTTGTTCAGCACTTTTTTTGGTTACTACATGATTCCATATGTGTTATTTCATAGTGTTTATGTCTTCACTATTATTCTACAATGTAGAAAATAGTAACAAATTAAGAAAAACCCTTGAATGAGTAGGTGTGTCCAAACTTTTAACTGGTACTGTTCATTTGCCAAACAACTCTTAAAATTAAGGGATGCGCTCTATTTCAAATATCATTTTTTGTTGAATATTACGTCCGTTGCTCCATGCATTCTACAAGTGAGAACTTGCAGCAGTATAGCCATAGGCCACTAAGCACAGACTAGTAACATAATAAAACTATAATATTATGTTCTTTTGAAATAAAATGTATTCATTTTTTATGCTTCTAAAGTCCTCCCTTAACAAAATTAAAATGCATTTCTTTGTGATGTTGTATAACACTTGAATTGTGGTGTTTTTTGTTTTTTTACAGTAACTTAAACTAAAGAAAGTTTTTTTTCGTATTCTAATGTATTCTAATATTCTAACCTTCATAATGTATGTATGACGTATTCATTTGACTGTTTTGACTTTGGCTCAGAACGCATTGCTCGATGCCCAGCTTTTCTAGAGTTAATAGTCAGAATAGAGAAACATACGAGTGTCTGGGTTTTCGCTGCTGGTCATTCGAGTCAAGTGCAGGAGAGCAGAGATAGGTGATCAGGCGACTTTATTTGCCAAGAGCAATAACAGACGGGCGCAAACAGCTACATCTCAAGCCAACCGGCAAAAGTGACAAGCGCATAATACCGTCAAGAATACAACCATAAGTTTCACCAAAATTTCCCCAATAGGGTACAGGCAATGCCCAGGGTGAAAGAAACAGACTGGCGTGGTACAATAAACACAATACAAAAACAATTCCACACAAAACATGGGGGGGAACAGAGGAATGCAGTGTGATGCAGTGTGATTAGGGAATGTAAACCAGGTGTACGGGGAACAAGACAAAACAAATGGAACAAAAAAATTGGAACGGCGATGGCTAGAAGACCGGTGATATCGACCGTCAAACGCCGCTTGGACAAGGAGAGGAGCCGACTTCGGCGGAAGTCGTGACAGCGAGTTCTTAAAAGATCCAGAAAAAAAAGATCATATGCATTTCTGGTGAAATAACCCAATGTTCATCTCCCAGGAACAGTTAGCTAGCAATTGCAAGCTAGCAAAATGTCAATGAATGTTTCATGTGTGTTCGAACATGCCCCCAAATTAATTGAGTTGATTTTGATATTTTAACCTGTGTGTTACCAACGTCGGGTGCTTCCATGTCATGGTTTTCATTTTCAACATCATAATCAAATAGACTATGTCAATATCGACAAACAGAAAATAAATCCATCCCTACCTTGTACCCGGTATCTAAGTTAAGGCTTGACAGTCTTTGAATGTCATTACACCTTTTGGTGTTTCGTAGCAGATATACTTTCATCAAATGGAGTGGCCGGTGCACAGTTTGGATGCTGGAATTATATTTTGGACAAACGTGCGCAGGTAGCCTACAGGACTCATTTGAAGTAGCCTAATCAGATTAAAACATTGTGACTTAACATAAAGTTAATAGACAAATATGTAGGCTGTGTTGAAGCGTTAGGTTCTAGGTGCACGAGGAATAGCCACTCAGAATTGGAGAAGAGGCAGGGTGCGTGTTAAACTTTGCTGTATAACTGGGCCTGCCGGGATCATATGTGGCCACATTATTATAGGATGACTTGGAAGAATAGTGAACCGCAACAGACAAGCTCATCTCGGTATCATCATTTAAAATACAGCCAGACTGGCCTTCCACTGTGCGTTTCTATACTGTATCAACTGTCGGGAGTAGACCCACGACTGATCCAAATGGAAGGAATGGAATGAAACGTTCAAATGACAGCGCTTTTGCGCCATTACTCAAATGACATTTTCATTGCAGTTTACAGCCCAGTGTCGAGATTTTGTACTCACTTGAAAACAATAATGGAATTATTCATTGCATTGCGGTGTTGTCTATATCATTTTATTGTCCCTAAACAAAATCAATAGGGGAGCTTTTTGAGCTGCATGTCTCGTTGTTCTTTCATGCATTATGACACACCTGGCCTCTCCCCTGCTTATCAGCAATTCCTTCTAGTTCTTGTGGATTTACAGTATATATAAAATTGGTGCAGATTAAATGATTTTATGTGTGGTAACTTTGCTAGTTAACCTATTGCAGTTCTGGACAAACAATCCACCTACCACTTCTGCCACTATGAATGGTGGATAGAGGACAAGGTAGACTATATTGACATGTGGTATGGTTAGCATAGTGCATAAGGGAAGCAGACGAGGAAATTTGCCAAAGATGGAATCTATTATATAGTAACGCCTGCAAAATAGTGAATGTAAACCAGGAGGAAAATGCACTACCCTCCCGTGCCTAATAAAAAACACACTCAACCCTCCCAAAAGCTAAAAGAAAACCCACCTATTTTGGACCACCCTCCACCCTAGTAACTGAGTGTAAAACACAGTAAGAACACCTGAGTGTACAAAACATTAGGAAACACATTCCTAATATTGAGTTGCACCCTTTTTTGGCCCATGTTGACTCCAATGCTTCCCACAGTTGTGTCAAGTTGGCTGGATGTCCTTTTGGTGGTGAACCATTCTTGATACTCATGGGAAAGAGAAAAACCCAGCAGCGTTGCAGTTCTTGATACAAACCGGTGTGTTTTGCACCTACTACGTACCATACCCCATTCAAAGGCCCTTAAATCTTTTGTCTTGCTCAATCACCCACGGAATGGCACACAGACACAATCAATCTCTCAATTATCTCAAGGCTTAAAAATCCTTATTTAACCTGTCTTCTCCCCTTCATCTGTGTTGATTGAAGTGAATTTAACAAGTGACATCAATAAGGGATAATAGTTTTCACCTGGATTCACCTGGTCAGTCTATGTGATGGAAAGAGCAGATTCATAACGTTTTGTACACTCAGTATAGATGACTGGGTTGTAGAGGACAGCACTCTTGGCAAAGAAGGTTGGGGATGGTCATCATGACAGGGCTGAAGTTGGTTCCTTGATTGGTAAAGATGTACCAGGCCACTGTGGCGTAGGGCATCCAGCATGCCAAAAACGAGATGACCATTACGTTCACTTACTTCTCTGACCTCTGAGTGGTCTCTGACTCCCCCCTCACCCCAGTAATTTTCGAACTGTCCCTTACAGATCGAATCCGCATTAGGGGAAACAGTGCCACTGTTCACCCCAGTGTATTTGTTATTATTTTTGTTTTGTTCATGAAAACGGACGAGAGGAGCATTCGGCAGCGTGGTAAAATAAATTGCAGTGCATATCCTGCTGTCCTCGTGCAATGATGTCTGAGGGAGGAAAAGCAATATTCGTTGTTAAGGATTACAGCTTTTAAAGCTTTCGGAGCTTTACAAACCAAACAAACAAAACCACGATGACCTTGTCTCTAGCCGTAAGCACAAAGCAACCAGCGGATTTTGATTTGTTTGTTTAATGTTCACTCCATTCACTCAATCAAGCCATGTGCCTTGCATAGTCATGTTGATTTATGTTGTGCTTTCCCCAACCTCTAAATAAATAAGGAGCTAATGATTATGTCATGTCTGTCCTACCCGCTACAGCGTGTGTATCCTGGGGAACCGCACTCTCATCTCCAAGGGGTTTGACGTTTGTGCCAAGGTCATTGAGCGGGACAACGGCACAGTCACCACCAAACTGTGGAAGATTTTCTGTGACTCCGAGTTCCTCAATGCTACCTGTGACGAATACTTTGTAAACAACAACGTTTCTGAGATCCAGGGTATCCCAGGGGTCAGCAGTGGTATACTGGCTGGTAAGAGGTGCCCATTCAGAACGTATTGTAATCGAATGTAGTCTGTAGTAGAGCGATGTACTGGTACTCCACAAGAGGTATGTAATTATCTCTCCACTCTCTCTGTCTCTCTCTCTTTCTCTTTCTCTATTCTCTCTCTCTACTCTCTCTCTCTCACACAGAGAATCTGTTTGGTTACTACCTGGAGAAGGGAGATTTCTTGGAGAAGCGGGGGATCTCTGCCATACAGGATCCTGAAGCTATCGTCACCAACTCCAACCGTTACGTCCTGGCTGATATCACCAGCTTCTTCACCCTGCTGGTGGGGATCTACTTCCCCTCCGTCACAGGTTAGTCACTACTGGGAAACAGGTCAGTCACTGGGTCAAGGGTCAGGAGTCACTGCTGGGGACCGACTAGGTCAAGCTTATCCCAAAAAGACAGTATAGGTACAGGCTTTTGTTTCAGCCAAGCAGTAACCTGATTTATCTAATAACTTATATTAAGTTATTATAATTACATTAAAAATGTTACCTTATGAATTCAAGGTAAATACCAGATCAAAAGCACCACTCCTAGACCCAAGGAAACCAGCGAGAAACATTATTCCTGTTGTAATATCCACTTCATGGTGACAAATAGTGCCGTGAGAGTCTCTCCACGGGCCCAAATGCAGAGCGAGAGAGAGAGAAATACATTCCACAACTGATGACACAAAAGGAGCTGAATAGGGCGAAATGAGAGGAAGTAGAATTTCTGCCTAAAACCACATCAGCAGAAATTCTGGGGAATACATGAGTCACATTCCCACTATCATCCCAATGGCATAACAGCTGAATAAAATGCCCATTGTGTATGAACATTTGCTCTGTGACATACAGTATAGTATTATCAGTACTCATGTTCTGTGAGAGCTGCTCCTGGTTTGTTGAACACAGCACCAGTTTGCTGGATCATTTTTATAAACACAGTTGCTACAAGTAAAGAATACGTTTTGTTAAGGTCTTTTATCGAAAATTCTATTTGTTTTTTTGTTGTCCCTCCACTTTTTCACTTTCCAAAAAGCACTCCCTAGAACAGTATAATGAAAAAAGTAAAACGTGTGAAACAGAGGACAAACCATTTCACATCAAGTGTGAAGGATGAGAATTGGTCCTGTTTAATCCTGTTTATATCTGTTCCTCTGCCTCCCAGGCATCATGGCTGGCTCCAACCGCTCTGGAGACCTGCGTGATGCCCAGAAGTCCATCCCCATAGGCACCATAGCAGCCATCACCACTACTTCTATAGTGTGTATCCTTTACTTAAGCCATACTGCGTGAGGGGGTGTTGTAGATGGCCACGCCTTTCAGCCAATCAGCATTCGGTGCTCGAACCACCCGGTTTTATAATTAAGTAATAAAGCCCGAGGGGGTGTAGTCTATGGCCTACATACCACGGCTAAGGGCTCTTCTAAAGCACGACGCAGCGCAGAGTGCCTGGATACATCCCTTAGCCGTGGTATATTGGCCATATACCACAAACCCCCGAGGTGCCTTATTGCTATTATAAACTGTTTACCAACATAATTAGAGCAGTAAAAATAAGGGTTTTGTCATACCTGTGGTATACGGTCTGATATACCACGGCTGTCAGCCAATCAGCATGCAGGGTTCGAACCACCCGGTTTATAATACAGTATATACAGTGCATTCGGAAAGTATTCAGACACCTTGACTTTTTCCACATTTTGTTACACGACATCCTTATTCGAAAATTGATTCAATAGTTTTTCCCCTCATCAATCTCCACACAATACCCAATAATGACAAAGCAAAAACAGGTTTTTAGACAATTTTGCAAGTTTATTACAAATAAAAAAAAAAAATTTAAGTATTCAGACCCTTTACTCAGTACTTTGTTAAAGAACCTTTGGCAGCGATTACAGCCTCGACACTTCTTGGGTATGACCCTACAAGCTTGGCACACCTGTATTTGGGGAGTTTCTCCCATTCTTCTCTGAAGATCCTCTCAAAACCTGTCAGGTTGGTTGGGGAGCGTTGCTGCACCTTAATTTTTAGGTCTCTCCAGAGATGTTCGATCGGCTTCAAGTCTGGGCTCTGGCTGGGCCACTCAAGGACATTCAGAGACCGTTCCTGAAGCCACTCCTGCGTTGTCTTGACTGTGTGTTTAGGATCATTATCCTATTGGAAGGTGAACCATCGCCCCAGCCTGAGGTCCTGAGCGCTCTGGAGCAGATTTTCATCAAGGATCTCTCTTTACTTTGCTCCATTCATCTTTCCCACGATCCTGCCTAGTCTCCCAGTCCCTGCCGCTGAAAAATATCCCAACAGCATGATACTGCCAGCACCATGCTTCACCGTAGGGATGGTGCCAGGTTTCCTCCAGATGTGACGCTTGTCATTCAGGCCAAAGAGTTCATTTTGGTTTCATCCGACCAGAGAATCTTGTTTCTCATAGTCTGAGAGTCCTTTTGGCAAACTCCAAGCAGCCTGTAATGTTCCTTTTACTGAGTGGCTTCCGTCTGGCCACTCTACCATAAAAACCTGATTGGTGGAGTGCTGCGGGTTGTCTTTCTGGAAGGTTGTCCCATCTCTACAGAGGGACACTGGAGGTCTGTCAGAGTGACCATCAGGTTCTTGGTCACCTCCTTGACCAAAGCCCTTCTCCCCCGATTGCTCAGTTTGGCCGGGCGGACAGCTATTGGAAGAGTCTTGGTGGTTCCCCTGGCAGTTCTACTGGAAGCGGAGCTGTCCATGGTTCTGAAACATGGTCCACTGCCAGTATTACTGAAGCGATGCTGTCCATTGCGCTGAAATCTGATTTGTACTTTCTCAGGGACTGCTGACGATAATACGCTGGAATAGTAACTATACTTTGTTTGAATAAACAATATGAAGCATTTGATCCTTTATTTAGGTTTATATTTCCTTGAGCTTTTGTAAATGCTCAGCTAACTTTGTTTGGGAGACAGTCTGCAGGTGTATTCCTTCACTGCTTCTCTCAGACATGTCTGCAGTGGTCCTGTTCGGGGCCTGTATTGAAGGGGTGGTCCTGAGGGACAAGTGAGTCATTAGTATTCTCCTATACATCCATTGCCTTCATTATTACTATACAGTGCCTAGTGAAAGTCTACAACCTCTTGCACAGTCTTCCCATTTTTCTGCCTTAAATTAAAACTAAAAAGGGAATACATTAGACTTTTTTTACAGATCTACACAACCTACTCCACATTTTCAAAGTAAACATTTTTTCTCTCCAAATTATTAATAATAAAGATAATAATAAATGTCTTGATTGCATACGTTTTCACACCATAGAGTAAATACTTGATAGAAGCAGCTTTGGCAGCCATTACAGATGTGAATCATTTTGAATAAGATTTTATCAACCTTGCACAACTCTAAGTGCAATGTATCCATTGCTTTTATTTAAATTGATCAAGCTCAGTAAACTTGGTTGTGAATCATTGATGGACAGCAATATTCAAACCTTGTCTCTGATTAAAGTGATGACTGAGACTGGACCATTCAGGAATCCTCACCACCTCTTGGAAAGCCATTCTGGAGTGACATTGGCATTAAAATGTGTACAGTTGTCTTGCTGAAAAATGAAACTCTGTCCCAGGGTTAGGTAAGTTATTACCTGGGCTTTGCTCCATATTAACTCTGGGGCATGAAGACACACGCAATCAATACATCAATCCCTTTTTAAATGTAATTTTCAGGCAGCAAAATGTGAAGACTGCGCAAGGGGTGTGTAGACTTTCACTAGCGACTGTAAATAACATACTCACACTAATTTTCTATGTAATCAGATACAAAACATAGAACAACAAATAACTTTCAAAACACTGAGAATCCAAAAAAGAGTTGTGTACACTGAATGTATTATGCAATGGAAGAGGCCAGTTGTTATAGCAAAAACATGAATTGAAAAAGGCAACTTAGAAATCCATCACTCTGACCTCAGGTTCGGTGAGGGGGTGAACGGTAACCTTGTGATTGGTACGTTGGCTTGGCCATCTCCATGGGTCATCGTGATTGGATCCTTCTTCTCCACCTGTGGGGCTGGGCTTCAGAGTTTGACTGGAGCGCCACGCCTCCTGCAGGCCATTTCTCGCGATAGCGTCATCCCTTTCCTTAAAGTGAGTACACACACACACAAACACACATTCATATAAAGGCAAATAAAACACTCTTTCACAACCACGCTAGCACAGCTATTTCTTGGAGTGGTCAATCAGCGAACACGCACACACAACATTGGTAATGATCTGTATAGTAAATTTACTGTATACTATTACCAGAACCACAGCTACTACTGTTTTAATACCACATAGAGATTGTATCTGTTTGTCCCGAGCAATGTAAGTCCACTCTATTAAAATACCTCTCAAGTGTGTAGGAGCTAGCAGTGATTACTTATGCATGGCCCTACTATAGTCCAGGCTCAGGTTGACTTGCTGTGATGGAAGCTGTCTGCCAAACCCACCGTCTGCAGCTTGTGGGTAGATAGTGATTAATCACCCTGCAGCAGGGACCAGTGTGACCTGAATGAGAGAAAAGGAGACACTGAAACTCCTACTGTCCACTCAATTTTATACTGCAATGTGCTGTGATTTAGGTTCAGGTGTGTGTGTGTGTGTGCATGCATGTGTGTTATTTTTCAATTTTATTTAACCTTTATTTTACTAGGCAAGACAATTAAGAACAAATTCTTATTTACAATGACAGCCTACCCCGGCCAAACCCAATTGTGCACCGCCCTATGGGACTCCCAATCACAGCCGGTTGTGAAACAGCCTGGAATCAAACCAGGCTCTGTAGTGACACCTCTAGCACTGAGATGCAGTGCCTTAGCCCGCTGCACCACTCGGGATAGTTAATAGTTCATTGTATCTCACTGTTGTGTGTTGTCTGTAGGTGTTTGGGCATGGCAAGGCCAACGGAGAGCCTACCTGGGCCCTGCTTCTCACAGCTAGTATCTGTGAGATTGGCATAATCATCGCCTCTCTGGACGCTGTTGCCCCCATCCTCTCCATGTAAGACAATCCCACATCTAATATTAATTTTGCTTCACCTTAAACACACTGTGGAGATGGTTATGTCTTGGTAGCAAGTACAGCTGTTCTGACTGAGTTCTCATTTCTGTCTGTGTAGGTTCTTCTTGATGTGCTACATGTTTGTCAACCTGGCCTGTGCCCTGCAGACTCTACTGAGAACCCCCAACTGGAGGCCTCGCTTCAAGTTCTACCACTGGTGAATTGAACAACTCAACATAGCAGACATAGCTCTAGATCTTAGCTGTGGGATCATCACCAAAGAGTGCTAATATTCCCAGGTGTGAAACAGTCTACTATAGCATTTATGTCTGGCACCGGATATCTGGCCAGGCCAAGTAGGTTTCTGTTAGGAAGCTGTTATTTACCTGAATAGTCTGCCAGAGACACTGTGGGAATCCGGAGCCTGTCTTAGCCTATATTAATCCTCTATTGGCAAGACCACAACAACAGCAGACAGAGAGACAAGATTTCCTGTCTCCAATCTCTGGCCATTATTATGATTAGTAAGTGGTGTGACTCTAGCAGCAACAAACAACAGACTGAGGATGTGACTTCCTGTTCTTCTGCCCCCCACAGGGCTCTCTCCTTCCTGGGCATGAGCTTGTGTCTGTCACTCATGTTCATCTGTTCCTGGTACTACGCCATTGTTGCCATGGTGATTGCTACCTGCATCTACAAATACATTGAGTTCGCTGGGTGAGTGAGCTTCCAGTCCTTGGACTACAAAGCAGAGAAAAATTGCAACTAAGAAATAATAAATCCCTTCAAATGGGTTTTTCCCAGAGCCAAGACCCATAACAGACTTGGCTGAGTCTAGAGAGAAAAGTTGTCTTTCTCCGTTTTCTTAGCAAATTATCCTGATTCTGTTCAGAGGGTTATCAAGTTGTATTAACTTAGTCACACTGATTAATGTGGCTGCTTGAGAAAAACAGGGAGTCTATATTGATGTACCAGCACTTATGTTATTCTCACACATGGGCCATCCAAAAATAAATTTGAATGAAATATAAATCAAACTGGAGATTTTCAAATACAATGGTTAAACACTGTTGGGATGTCCTTATATTCATTAGTAACTCACACTCACAGGTTATTAAACCCACACACTTAGTATCAGTGAACATTTCAGTTCATTCATGGTCGTTCGAATCGAACTCTCTGCGTGGTGGTGTGTGACAGGGCGGAGAAGGAATGGGGAGATGGTATACGTGGCATCTCGCTCAGCGCTGCTCGCTTTGCCCTCATGAGGCTGGAGGAGGGACCGCCTCACACCAAGAACTGGAGGTCAGTGACTCACAGAGAGGCTAAATGCCATCTACTCACATCTATAAAATAGACTTCTATTATTGCACAAGCTTTATTCATCATCTGTACCATACTGAACTCAAGGGAAATGTACAGTTACAGTCAAACGTTTGGACACACCTACTCATTCAAGGGTTTTTATTTCTTTTTTTTACTATTTTCTACATTGTAGAATAAGAGTGAATACATCAAAACTATGAAGTAACACATATGGAATCATGTAGCAACCAAAAAAGCGTTGAACAAATCAAAATATATTTTATATTTGAGATTCTTCTAAGTAGCCACCCTTTGCCTTGATGCCAGCTTTGCACACTCTTGGCATTCTCTCAACCAGCTTCACCTGGAATGCTTTTCCAACAGTCTTGCCGGAGTTCTCACATATGCTGAGCACTTGTTGGCTGCTTTTCCTTCACTCTGCCATCCAACTCATCCCAAAGTTGGGTTGAGGTTGGGTGATTGTGGAGGAACAGTTATAAAACTGTACGGAGGATTCACATCATTCACGTTAAAAGAAACACAGAAAGTGCTTACGCACAAAAATATTCTGATTTATAACACATCCCATGCCGGTTTCCCTTTATAAACCACAATCAACTCGAAATTTGGTGCACGTGAGCGAGCGTCTTGCCCCACCCTTTTAACGCCCATAGTTGCCTATGAATAGTCAGTGAAACACCCCCAATTAATATTCCTCCATAATGACTGCATGACAAAAATGACAGCTAAAAAAAAAGAAATTTCACCCAGTGTGAAATAGAAGTTATTGTAGGGGAGGTTGAAGCAAGAAAAAAGATGTTGCTTGGTGGACACAGTGTGGGCATTACAAAAGCCAAAAAGGCGTTAGAGCGGCAGCATGTGGCAGGCGCTGTGAATGCTGCTGGCTCAGAAGGTCGGACCATCTCAGAAATAAAAAAAGACGTGGTCCTGACATAAAAGTGGAGGCCAAAAAGAGGCACCGTCAACGCTCTTAACGAGGTTTCCAAGGAGTTGAAGTGGGACAGGCAAGGCTTGGTTTCTGTGGGTGCTTCTCTGTGAAGCTGGGCCCACTACAGCACAGAGATCCAAGAGAACAGCTCTTGGTAATCAGAATCAAATCAAATGTATTTATATAGCCTTTCTTACATCAGCTGATATATCAAAGTGCTGTACAGAAACCCATTATAAAACCCCAAACAGCAAGCAATGCAGGTGTAGAAGCACGGCTCATACGCCACTTATCATCATTGGTCTCTGAAAATTCGCTCTCTCCAAATTCTTCCATTCGCCAAATCTTCCAACAGTGCCAAAGCAGCCATTGTGCATCATTACACATTGTAATTGCATGCCATTTTATACCCACCCATTTGATTGTCAAAGCTACCCAATTGCGTAACATCTTCAGGTGTGGTAATTACCCGATTGTAACTGACAATGACAGGACTGACAATGACATTATCACATTGACAGTTCTACGCAACGAACATGTAATAACGATATGCAGTTTGAAGTCGGAAGTTTACATACACCTTAGCCAAATACATTTAAACTCAGTTTTTTACAATTCAAGACATTTAATCCTAGTAAATATTCCCTGTCTTAGGTCAGTTAGGATCAACACTTTATTTTAAGAATGTGAAATGTCAGAATAATAGTAGACAGAATTATTAATTTCTGCTTTTATTTCTTTCATCACATTCCCAGTGGGTCAGAAGTTTACATACACTCAATTAGTATTTGGTAGCATTGCCTTTAAATTGTTTAACTTGGGTCAAACATTTCGGGTAGCCTTCCACAAGCTTCCCACAATAAGTTGGGTGAATTTTGGCCCATTCCTCCTGACAGAGATGGTGTAACTGAGTCAGGTTTGTAGGCCTCCTTGCTCGCACATGCTTTTTCAGTTCTGCCCACAAATGTTCTATAGGATTGAGGTCAGGACTTTGTGATGGCCACTCCAATACCTTGACTTTGTTGTCCTTAAGCCATTTTGCCACAACTTTGGGAGTAAGCTTGGGGTCAGTGTCCATTTGGAAGACCCATTTGCAATGTCTTGAGATGTTGCTTCAATATATCCACATAGTTTTCCTCCCTCATGATGCCATCTATTTTGTGAAGTGCACCAGTCCCTCTTGCAGCAAAGCAACCCCACAACATGATGCTACCACCCCCGTGCTTCACGGTTGGGATGGTGTTCTTCGGCTTGCTAGCCTCCCCTTTTTTCCTCCAAACATAACAATGGTCATTATGGCCAAACAGTTCTATTTTTGTTTCATCAGACCAGAGGACATTTTGCCAAAAAGTATGATCTTTGTCCACACGTGCAGTTGCAATCTGTAGTCTGGCTTTTTTATGGCGGTTTTGGAGCAGTGGCTTCTTCCTTGCTGAGCGGCCTTTCAGGTTATGTCGATATAGGACTCGTTTTACTGTGGATATAGGTACTTTTGTACCCGTTTCCTCCAGCATCTTCACAAGGTCCTTTGCTGTTGTTCTGGGATTGATTTGCACTTTTTGCACCAAATTACATTCATCTCTAGGAGACAGAACGCGTCTATTAAGAAGGAAAGAAATGCCACATATTAACTTGTAACAAAGAATACCAGGTAATTACCTAATGAAGCTGGTTGAGAGAATGTCAAGAATGTGAAAAGCTGTCATCAAGGCAAAGGGTGGCTACTTTGAAGAATCTCAAATATAAAATATATTTTGATTTGTTCAACACTTTTTTGCTTACTACATGATTCCATATGTGTTATATCATAGTTTTGATGTCTTCACTATTATTCTACATGGTAGAAAATATTAAAAATAAACAAAAACCCTTGAATGAGTAGGTGTCTAAACTTTCGATTGGTACTGTATTTGTTTTGTAGGTAACACATGCATTTTCAAGTGTGTTCAAAAACAGACATTACATCAACAGGCCATGTCTATCCCATGTTTTCTGTCGGTTTCCAGCTTTAGTTACTTTCCCTGTAAGTCTGAATGTGATTTGATATTCCTCCTGGTTAGGCCTCAGATCATGGTCCTGGTGAGTGTGGATGCAGAACATAATGTCGAGCAGCCCCGTCTGCTGTCCCTGACCAATCAGCTGAAAGCAGGAAAAGGCCTGACCATTGTGGGCACCTCGGTGGTGGGCACATACCTCAACAACCATGCAGAGGCCCAGCAGGCAGACCAGGTCAGTATTGTCTGAGACAAACACACAGACACAGACACATACACTGATGAATCATTGATTAATAATTTATAACACCCTGGTCTCTGGCCCTGCCCCCTCTCCCACTGTGTGCTCCAGGTTCTGAGGAAGCTGATGGAGACCGAGAAGGTGAAGGGTTTCTCCCAGGTGGTGATCTCCTCCAACCTGAGGGACGGAACCTCCCACCTGATCCAGGTCGGGGGGCTGGGAGGCTTGAAGCACAACACTGTGCTGGTCAGCTGGCCACGCACCTGGAAACAGGCTGAGGACAACCTGCGCTTCAGGAACTTCATTGGTGAGTTAAAGAAGTGGTCAGAGGAGAAGTTTTTCCATAGGCTAACTATGCTTTGGATGGTTTTGTGTGTTATCATCATTATATGCCAACTCCTGTTCAATCTATTTGAAGAGGTGGTTAGGGAGACGACTGCAGCCAGCATGGCCCTGCTGGTCCCTAAGAACATTGCGGCCTACCCGTCCAATGGAGAGCGCTTCACTGAAGGCCATATTGACGTGTGGTGGATCGTCCATGACGGAGGCATGCTGATGCTGCTGCCCTTCCTTCTGCGCCAGCACAAGGTGGGAACCAACGGCCCTATTTGGACCCCATTTGGGGATTTGGAGAGATGGCACATGCCACCTGGCACAGACGTCGATTCAACGTCTATTCCACGTTGTTTTAACTGAATTTCATTGCAATAACGTGGAAACAATGTTGATTCAACCAGTGTGTGCCCATTGGGATGTTTTTCAGTGTTGGTTATTGAGATATCAGTCGTAGACTTCCATGTGTTGACAGGTGTGGAGGAAGTGTAAGATGCGTATCTTCACCGTGGCCCAGATGGACGACAACAGCATCCAGATGAAGAAAGACCTGATCACCTTCCTGTACCACCTGCGTATCGATGCCGAGGTCGAGGTGGTGGAAATGGTGAGAGGCAAAAACGAAAAACTATTATATGCTCTATAAATTGATTTATTAGTGAGAGAAATAGCATTTCAGACGAATACTGTGCATGGATATGTTTTTTAACACCCATGTCCCTTTTTAGCATGACAGTGACATCTCGGCTTATACATACGAGAAGACTTTAGTGATGGAGCAGCGCTCACAGATCCTCAAACAGATGCATCTCACCAAAAACGAGATGGAGAGAGAGGTAAAGCCCTGACACATCCCATGTAATATGTACAGTCTAACTCATACATAGGTAACTGAATATGATTTTATATGATCAGTGTAGTTGTTAGCGATCACCAAACAAAGCCCATAGTGTCCAAAAAAAGCTCCTAAGTAGTTTCTCTAACACCCTTCATTACCAGCCATCATCACTCACCCAATTTTAAATGCCAGCAACAGGGCAATGCAGCGTGTGAATGATTATAATTACTGAGCTGGTTTTAAAATGTAATCTGTGCGTCTGCACTTGCCCAGTTTGATCTGTCTCGTTAATCAAGAAAGCAGACTAAGCAACAATAACATATCAGGGAATCTAAGATAACCCGCGAGGATTTACAGAACAACCTGTGTGACCTTACAAAAGAAGTCTTCATTCTATAATGTCATGCATTTCTAGAAAATCGACTTAAAATATGCATCAAATCTGCTTTGTGTTGAGCAAATGATAATATGTCACGTGTTGACACATTTCTTTTATGTGATTTCCTGAAGTGTTGCAACAGCACCCTCATATCTCGACTCAAACGCTCATGTTTGAACTCATTGTATCTGTTAAAAGTTCAAATCCCTTGTTGCTTTGACTACCGCAGATCCAGAGCATCACTGATTCATCCCGTGGTTCTATCCGTCGTAAGAACCCGTCTAACCTGCGGTCTCAGCAGAGCAGTGAGGAGCCGGCTGGAGTCAGCGTGGTGGAGAAACCGGAGGAGGAGGTACAGCAGTGTCATCTTACCTAACTCACTGACAGTGGCGGTCGGTGCCGTTTATGATTAGAGAAGATTATACTTTTTTTCATGAGCATGCCCTTGTTTCTATTGCAGCATATTGGATGACTGTCATTCATATTCCATTCTCCCAGTTCAATGTAACAGCGATAGGTTAAGGCTACTACACGATGCTCAAATTTTCCCTATCAACCAAACCTACGAATGAAAGTTTGCAACTTAGGTGCACACAGGTCAAGAGAAACATTTGCCTGCTTCTAGCTGATCTAGGGTGTAATAATTAGTCCAACAGTTGCAAACAAGAGTTTCTATTGGACTAATTCAGGCATGTTCATCCCCGTTTCGTTCCGTTTGCTTCCATTTAAGAAATGTTTTTTAACAGAATCGGTGGAATGAATACACGCGTAAACACGTTTCACTTTCACATTAGCCACGTCGCGTTCCTTCTCGCATCTATGCACTCTCCTCCTCTCACCTTTTCCCTTTGCTTGTTGACTTCAATGCACAACACATCAGCTGTATGTGACCAGGTGAACAACCTTTCCAAGCCAAACCATATCCGCTACACACAGCCTAGATCGTTGTCACCATATTAGCTAAAGTAACGTTATAGTCAACATAGCTAATAGAATGAATGCATTAGTAAACCCGCTACAATCATGAAGCAATGTTACAGTTTACATTCAGTAAGAAGTTTAGTACTTACACTGGCGGGCCCCGGTGGCAAGAAATTAGTAAAACCAAAAGCTTACCTTGACTTGGAAGAGTTCCAGTGTTGTGTTGGATAGTCATAGCCAGCTAGCTAACATAACATCCCTCTCTTTGAGTAGAGTGTTTGAGTAGGCTAAACTAGCTAGTTGCATTTTGCTAGCTAGTTTAGCTATCATTTTGGAATAAATTAATTAGTTCCTAACTGTTCAACTATTTTCTTTCTCTATCTTTGAGTCAACTACTCACCACGTTTTCTGCACTGTACTGCTAGCTAGCTGTAGCTTATGCTTTCAGTTCTAGATTCATTCTCTGATCCTTTGTTTGGTTGGATTGGGTCAGTTCATGCTGCAAGAGCTCTGATAGGTTGGAGGACGTCCTACGGAAGTTGACATAATTACTGTATAAGTCTATGGTAGGGGTTGAGAACCAATGTACCCAGAGGAGGGCGGAAACTAGCTGACCTTCGTCTCTACACCATGGTGCAACCCTACAGAGTGCTGTTGATGCTAAGGTAGACCTTCATTGCAAAACAGTGTGTTTTAATCAATTATTTAGTGATGTGAATAAATTTAGTATAGTTTTATCTAAAAAGTAATTTAAAAAATAAAGTTTTCCAATTTTTATTTGTATTAAATTCACTGAGGAGGATGGCCCTCCCCTTTCTCCTCTGAGGAGCTTCCACTGCTCTTTGATAACCCTTCGTAGTATAATAATATAATTTAATAATATATGCCATTCAGCAGGCACTTTTATCCAAATCGACTTACATCCATGCGTGGATACATTTTACATATGGGTGGTCCTGGGAATCAAACCTGCTATCCTGGTGTTGTAAGTGCCATGCTCAGCCAACTGAGGTGCAGAAGATGACTCTATCAGTCCTTCATTCTGCTGTTTAAACTTTCTTCTTATTTCACACCATCTTTCACATCCACTGCATTTTTCTTTGTTCTACAGTCTATCCTCTTTCTCATCTCTAGGCCCTACTGCATTACCTAATCCTCTGTCCTCTGTCAAAATGCCAATTCTCTCACTTTGACATTGTCCTCCGGCGTGTAGCATTTTAAGGGGACCTTTTCCTCCGCAGCATAAAGAAGGGATATGACAGAGCAGCATCTTACATACTTGCTTTGCTATAAATGACCCAATTGTGCTTTCAACTCACTGCCTTGTGGCGGTCTGGTGTTTTTGATGTGTCATCCCAACCGACAGATGTCTCTTTCTTTCCTTCACCCTCTCACGTTGTCGTGCGGTGCCCTCCTCTTAGTCTGTGGCTGTCTCCCGCCCTAAACAGGTGCAGCTGATCCACAATAAGAACGCTACCCCCACCAGCCCCACGTCTCCCATCACGCCTGCAGGGGGAGTTGCCACCCCCGGGTCGGAGGTGCAGATGACCTGGACAGACAAGGCTGAGCACCAGGCCGCGGCAGCCCACCCAGAGCAGGGCGGGATCAAAGACATCTTCAACATGAAGCCGTGAGTCGGCTTTCACTTTCACTTTCAATCACATCGTGTCCAAAGGCTTATGTGGACATCAGCTACTTCCAAAGTAAACAGAAGATAAGGATAAAGTATTTATAGGTTGTTACTGTTGGGGAGTGGCAGTGGTTTAAAAGCTAGTTTCAGGAGTAATGGCCCAAAAGTTTGAAAGGCGTTTAGTGTCATTCGCACAGCACAACTTCTCAATGTATCTTCAGTATTGTAAAGAGTCATCTTTGCATTGTCATTCTCTTCTTACCATGCTGCAGGGAGTGGGAGAGCCTGTAAGTATTACATTGTCATGAGGTTTACATTTCTTTCATGCAAAAAATAGCAGTAATGACTCAACATCCACCCTGTACTGTATTTCTTCCTCACCTGTCTGTCCCATTAGGAACCAGTCCAACGTGAGGCGCATGCACACAGCTCTGAGGCTCAACGAGGTCATCGTGAAGAAGTCCAAGGATGCCAAACTGGTTCTGCTGAACATGCCCGGACCACCCAAGAACCGCATGGGAGAGGAAAACTGTATCCTATCACTTCTTTGGCATGATGTATCATATTATAGCCTACCGTATTATATGATATTATATTATAACATTATGTCGCTTATACTGTCATTTAAGTAAGTGAAACCAAAGAGCTATACAAGATAGCAAATAGATTTCATGAATAGGCTATGAACGCCAGTTGTGAAAACGTGCATATTCCTTAACTCTAATCGTCTGTCAGATATGGAGTTCCTCGAGGTCCTCACCGAGGGTCTCAACCGGGTCCTCCTAGTACGTGGGGGTGGACGTGAGGTCATCACCATCTACTCCTGAGAAAACAACCTCAAATCAAAACATCAACCCCCCACCACCCACTCACCTAGCATCTTAATGGTTTATGGCCCCTGCTTCTATTCCCTCTACACTTTTACTCCCGTCACATTCCTCACATCCCACTAACACCCCTCACCAGACACACACACACACACACACACACACACACACACACACACACACACACACACACACACACACACACACACACACACACACACACACACACACACACACACACACACACACACTCATAACATATCAGCTCACTTTGCACCATGTAGTTAGCCCCCTAAAGGCACTGGCTGAATTCTCATTTACTATCAGTCACCCCCAACAGCATTATGGCTGCTCCTCCCAACATCTAGAAAGCTGTGGCATCAACCTGTTTAGGTTATTTTATGGCTATCAGATCACTAGATTCCAAATGGCACATGAGTTTCTTCTTATGCTGAGGAGTGAACATATCCCAAAGACAAATTATTCCGCAAACTTCAAGTAATTTCTGTTTGGTAGACCCAATGTTTTTGTTCTGTTTGTCCTTGTGTTTTATTTGACCTGTCTGTCAATATTGTTGCTTTTCTTCTTCTTTTTTGTAGGGATGTGGGTTACTTGCAAGAGAGGGATTGATATCTTCTCATTGCTGGTCTATTTGATTTTTCACTTTGATTTATTCATCTGTTCATGTATTTAGAGGATACACGTCATATCTTTATCTCTCTTTGTTGTTGCGCATTAGTTTATTTTAAATGTAATGTACGACATGATGTGTTGAGGGAAGGGGATGGGTTGAGAATTCATCAATCACCATCAACATGTCTTCCTATGGATTTTCACCTCGGGGACAAGGTCAGTTGACGAATCGTGAGCAACAGCACAGTCTATATCAATTTGAAGGAAGGATAACTGCATGCATAGGCGCAGCACACAGTGACGTGTGGAGGAGACAGGCAAACTGCTACTAGGACGCTGTTGTCAGGGTTGAGGTCAACTTCATACCAGTCCGTTCACAGACAGGAGTTGAAATGTAATCGATTAATCGAATGAATTACATTTCTCACTGAACTCACTGAATACTGATGGTTGGTGTTGTTTACCGTAAATAGTGTGCTTTGTCCTATCATTTAATACATACTGTTACCAGCTGCACCTGATGCTCCTCCTGATCAGTGACTAGTGCTGACAAGACTTTTCGGGTGGCATAAACTATTGTTATTACAGTTATACAACTGTAAGGAGAAACCCTGAAAATGTATTGATATAAAGTAGATGTCAAGAAACTACTGTGTTACAATCTAAATCAAAAGTCCATGTGTTTGAAACTATAATACCAAATGGCAACAATTTGAATATATTACCATATAGTCTACATTAGAAAATGTAAATTTCTCATTTAGAGACACTCATAAATATATAATGTTTGTGATACACTGAAATATTTGAGTAAATACCTCTGTTTTTCTTTATCATCATTTGGTTTACACTAATTCCAGTCTAGAAATGTGAATTCTACAATTCTTGCCAAATACAAATATACAAATTGTGCCATAGGACAATAAATAACTTTTTGATACAAACCTCTTTTTAGTACAAAGGCAAAACGGTGTAGAGAATGGACAAACTATGCTTTAGATGGAAATTAGCAGTGAAATTACAACTGGTTTGAATTGATAGTTTTGAACCCATCCGAAATCTTCACAACCTTGGACTAGAATGGGAAGAAACCATTTATTTTCAGTGTGGCACACCTATTTATTTGCGAAAATAGAATATGACTGTGAATCCCTATGTTCTGCATATTTACAAAGGTATGTCTAAAGAATCAACCCTGGAATAATACATGAATCATATTAATTATTTTTGTAAACAAATATTATACGGATATATGTACATACAGTTAGACCTCATATTTGCAAAGATTTAACATGTTAGTTTCTGTGCACTGGATGGCACTGTTGAACACGTGATAGAAACATAGGATATATGATATACATTTGTATGATATTGTTTTCAGAAGAAAATTATTGAATTAAATTTACTGAATAGTTTACGTAAAAACAATATATTTTGTGTGTGATGTACACTGTATTCTGTGAAGGATATTCTTTATCTAACATATTATGACATATTATAGATGTTCAAAAAAAATTAAAGCTGCTATTCTGATTGATGTGTATATATTGAACCAAAAACAAAAATGTAAAGAAATCTAGAAATCAGATTGGGGACTAGGAAGGGTATACAGGGTTCGAGTTACTTGGGTAGCAAGGCAGGGATGTTTGACACTAGTCAGTGGTTTTCAACACTGTCCTTGAGGTTCAACAGTCAGCTACAGTTTGCTCCAGCAAATCACATAGTTCATGAAGTTATTGACCTGGACATGACACTGTTTTCTTTGTGAGAAAATATGAAAGAATTCATAGCTGACGTTAGTCAATCAACATCTCCACTGAGCCTTGTTTAGTTGGAGAAAATGTAGATTCAAGCCACAAAACGATATTTTGAACTTGAAATTGAAGGGCAGGTCTAAGGGCAGATGAAAATATACACAATCCTTCATGGAGTTTATTTGAGATATTACTAAATATTCAGTTGTTACCCAAATATACTTCAACGTATGCTGAAATCAGTGAGGGGACAGACCTATTTAGGCGTTTGACAGGTCCCATAGATACCAGTAAGACACTCCGGATTTGTTGACAGCTCTAAGCTGAGGGAGAGGTGATGAGGTCTGGGGTTAGATAGTGGTAGATAGTTATCCTCAGTCAGCACACTTTTTAAGTGGCACACAAATACTACATAAAAAACAAAATAATATAATCTTGGAAATATTTAACTATACAATCTATAATAGTATTGAAGTAAAATATAAATACTATAACGTATATACAGTAACTGGACATATGAATATGATATGACTTGTTTAAAAGTTGATGGTTGAAAACAATGTATTTATTTATATTCCTGTTGGCATGGTGTTTGTAACAGTAGTTTCATATGGTATCCTTTTAGACAGGAGTTGGTTAGTTGTCATGGAGAACAAGACACGTAGCACACAGTTGTGTAACTTTTCTTCTCACTCAACTGTTTTTTTTTCGGAAAAATTAATGCATGAAGAAAATTGGCCAAAGTTTATCTTTTGAATTCAAAATAGGTAGTTGATATGTCTCAGATATCCCAGACCTAGGGCAAGAGCTGGAACATTGTCTGTCTAGGGAGACTAGTAATTGAGTCAATATGTTTGGCCTCAGTCATCATTTAACTACAGAAAACATGACAAGATATGGAGATTTGGAACTGTGGAATACGATTTGAGTGTTAAAACTCTGGTATATATGCAATACAAACCTACTGTAAACCTAAAACACAAGACATTTCTTGGACATACACTGCCGTTAAAAAGTTTGGGGTCACTAAGAAATGTCTGTTTTTGAAAGAAATGCACATTTCTTTGTCCATTAAAATAACATAAAATTTATCTAAATATAGTGTAGACATTGTTAATGTTGTAAATAACTATTGAAGCTGGATATGGCGGATTTTTTATGGAATGTCTACATAGGCGTACAGAGGCCCATTATCAGAAACCATCATTCCAGACAGTCTAATGTACTTGTCCTCTTGCTCAGTTGTGCACCGGGGCCTCCCACTCCTCTTTCTATTCTGGTTAGAGACAGTTTGCGCTGTTCTGTGAAGGGAGTAGTACACAGCGTTGTACGAGAACTTCTGTTTCTTGGCAATTTCTCGCATGGAATAGCATTCATTTCTCAGAAGAAGAATAGACTGACTAGTTTCAGAATAAAGTTACTTGTTTCTGGCCACTTTGATTCTGTAATCGAACCCACAAATGCTGATGCTCCAGATTCTAAACTAGTCTAAAGAAGGACCGTTTTATTGCTTCTTTAATCAGGACAATAGTTTTGCGCTGTGCTAACATAATTGCAAAAGGGATTTCTAATGATCGATTAGCCTTTTAAAATGATAAACTTGGATTAGCTAACACAATGTGCCATTGGAACACAGGAGTGATGGTTGCTGATAATGGGCCTCTGTACGCCTATGTAGATATTCAATAAAAAATCAGCTGTTTCCAGCTACAATAGTCATTTACAACATTAACAATGTCTACATTGTATTTCTGATCAATTTTATGTTATTTTAATGGATAATTTTTTTTGCTTTTCTTTCAAAAACAAGGACATTTCAAAGTGACCCCAAATGTTTTAACGGTAGTGTATATATTTATTGAAAATTTATATTTTGTCAGAATATGAGTTCAGCTGTGTCCATCCCCATATCAACAGTTTGACATGGACGAAAAATGTTGTCCGGCCTTGGGAGTACACTAATGAGCCTACTGTTATTGCGTGGGGACGATGTTTAAATTGCCTCACTCTTCTGAATCAAGTAGATCCATCCATTTTTGTGCTTGGGGTTATTGGGTACATGAGATGGCAAGTGCTGCAGAACTATAGAGCTTAAATACCTATGGTTGGAAAATGACTGTGTGTTGGCACACGGGTGTATGTTGTGCAGATACTGTGTATGTTTGGCTAGAGCATGGCTCTTAGATATGTGGTTTCTAAAGACACAGAAGATTTCCCCTATAACCTGCCAATCCACTGATCCACCAGCAAGCAGTGTGACTGTGGTAGTTATCAATATTATCAAAGACAACAAAACCATGGCTTCCACCATTGGCAGCGGTCAGAGAGACCTTTACAGAACGGTATCACATTCCCATGTTTGATGACTCTATCTCTAGAAGTGAAAGGGATTTCAGTGACAGAATTGTTGCAGTAAAGCTGCCATCCTTCAGGTGTCTCCAAAGTATCATGTCCCAATATACATTAGAATCCTTCCCTACAGCAACAAAGATGCCAGATAATTTACATCCATTTTTTAACATGGTGTGAAAAGGGCTCTCGAATCCATGTTACATTGGACCTTGCCTTGCTGACTACATTGAAACCATGAGATATGAAAGTGTTCATCAGGAATGCACTTCTGTTTACAACCCTGTAAAATAACTTGACCAATTTAATTAGACCACCGCTTAATTAATGTAGAATCCAACATGTTATATTGCTGCGAGTCTATTTGTGTCAGTCCAAAGCAGATACAGGCATTGCACTGTGATAGTTCTAGCGCATATGTGCACAAATGTGAATAACTGTGATTTGTTCAATGCATGCAAGTAATGTACGCTGAGTGTACAAAACATAAAGAATATGCGGCAGGGCATAGACTCTACAAGGTGTCGAAAGTGTTCCACAAGGATGCTGGCCCACGTTGATACCAATGCTTCCCACAGTTATGTCAAGATGGCTGGATGTCCTTTGGGTGGTGGACCATTTTTGAAACACACAGGAAACTGTTTAGCGTGATAAACCCAGCAGTGTTGCAGTTCTTGACACAAAACGGTGTGCCTGGTACCTTCTACCATACCCTGTTCAAAGGCACATAAATATTTTGTCTTGTCCATTCACCCACTGAAATGGCACACATACACCATCCATGTATCAATTGTCCTAAGGCTTAAAAATCATACTTTAGCCCGTGTCCTCCCCTTCATCTACACTGATTGAAGTGAAATCAATAAGGGATCGTAGCGTTCACCTGGATTCACCTGGTCACTCTATGTCATGGAAAGAGCAGGTGTTCTTAATGTTTTGTCCACTCAGTGCATTCTACAGTTTGTTTCTGCAATGTAATATTCATTTATTTATTTTACAATTTAGATAAAGAATTTGGCCACAAGTATTTCATTAACAGTGTGAAACTAATCACAGGGGTCATATAAATAGAATGGTCCTCCTGAGAATATTTCCTCAGTAGGCCTACCTGTTTATACATGTTGATTTAGATTGAACATGTATTATTATGCAATTATTTAACTACAACACAGATGATTTGCCCCACCAAAACAATTATGTTAGGTTGCATACGTCAGCTACTTCCAGTGTAGTGTAATCATTAAAGTCACAAGGGAAATAAAACTTAAATCAACAATAACATTTGAAGGGCTATTCAGTCCAAGGAAATCTAGACACATAATTATTTTTGGAGAACGTTCCTCCATATCTGTGTCTCAAATGACACACTTTATTTGCAATTATGTGCATATTTTGACTTTTGAAATATACCCCATGCTCCCATTTTATGTACTAATTCCAACCGCTGTACTGCACAACCACCCCATATTCTTCTAAAATAGCAATTGTTTTCCATACAGACCGATTCTTGATTTAAGCAAGGAACTTTTTGGTTGTTTTTTCACTGAGGATGATACATAGTGTGAGGGGGATTTGGTAGCTTTTACTGAGAATGCACTACTGTGTGTTCAGTATTCTAGTTCCCTCCGACTTTAGAACCTAGTATATGCATGTCGGTGTGTCGTTTTCATGACAGTAAAGTAAACCTCAACACGTTGTATTAATGTTGAATAAGCCTCCTTTTTTTAGAAGGTAGATTTTTTTTGTGCGACCCTCATGATTCCTTCATCATCTCGAGAAGTGTGAGCACTTAATGCGAGCAAGAAAAGAAAAAACAAGAACTAGTGTTTCTAAATCTTCACTTATGCTACTGTATTTATACTTGGTCCATAGGAGCATTGTAATGCATTTTTAAATGTAGAAATTGATGTAGTTCTAACGATAGATATATTGATTAGTAGGTGTTTTGTGTTCACAATTTTATGTTCACACTCCTAGCAACAAAAGTGATGATGTAGAGTAAAAATGTAGTGTGTGTGTGTGTGTGTGTGTGTGTGTGTGTGTGTGTGTGTGTGTGTGTGTGTGTGTGTGTGTGTGTGTGTGTGTGTGTGTGTGTGTGTGTGTGTGTGTGTGTGTGTGTGTGTGTGTGTGTGTGTTTGTGTGCGTGCGTGCGTGCGTGTTAGAGATGATGGTGTATGTACCTGTAAGGAAAGGATAAAGACATAACATCTGTAAATACATCAATAACTATCAAAGTAGAACTTAGATGTTTCATTTGTGTGTCAATGCAAGTTGAATATTTTACAGATATAGACATATGTATTATCTATTGTGTTCAATAAGGATATATAAACAGTTGTTTTACCATGTTGTTTTACCATGTCAAAGGCTTATACATCAACAATGGTTAATGGTTTCCTCAAACCATTTTATAGATTTGTCTGTACAAAATGCAATAAACTAAAGTAATTTTATTACAACTTGCTTGCAGGTATATTCTTTGTTTATTATCAAACTATAATCTCACTAAACACAAAAAATGCTCATCTTTAGTCCAGTGACATTTCGTAGACAGAGAAATACTTTGACTTGTGCTATGTGCAGTATCGGTGATCTATATCTATCTATATTAGTTACTATGCTGTTACTAAGCAGTAATGTATTACAAAAGTGTTATGTTACAACACCAAATAGGAAGTGTACATGCGCACTATTGGGCTGGGGGCCGTATTTCCCTTTTTGATTCATTTATTTTTTGTTTAATTTAAATTAAATAAAAATAATAATACAAAATTATCAACAACTTTACATCAAACATGTCTAACAAAACAAAACACAGGTATGAACAAGAAAATATTAACCTGTTTGGGCTGCAAGCCCGAAATCGGAACGACAATGACAACAGCTGCAGGGTGCGAAATTCAAAATCTATTTTTTAAAAATATTTAACTTTTACACATTAACAAGTCCAATACAGCATTTGAAAGATAAACATCTTGTCAATCCAGCCAACATGTCCGATTTTTTAAATGTTTTACAGAGAAAACACCACATATATTTATGTTAGCTCACCACCAAATACAAAAGTGGACAGACATGTATGGATATGATTATGAAGTATGAATTATGATTCAAGTAGCATGCACAAGCCAACCGAAATAAACTAAAACCAACCTAAAGAGCCCAGAAAAAACTACCTCAGATGACAGTCATATAACATGTTACACAATAAATCTATGTTTTGTTCATAAAAAGTGCATATTTTAGCTATAAATCAGTTTTACATTGATGCTACCAAAAATGCTAACACATAGCTAGAGTCTGAATCCAGACGGGAGTAGCCAGAGAAAATACATACACCAACGTCGGCTACTAATTACACCTCATAAAACATTTCAGAAAAACATATGGTGGATAGCTAATGAAAGACAGATATCGTGTGAATAAAGCCAACATTTCCGATTTTTGAAGTGTTTTACAGCGAAAACACAATATATCGTTATATTAGCTAACAACATAAGCTAGCATAAGTCAGCACTAGCATTGGTCAAGCGCTAGCCTAGCACAGTTAGCCCAGTTAGCACAGCACAGCTCAACAGATATATGAAAAAGCATCCCAAATTGGGTCTTATCTTTGTTGATATTCCATCAGAATGTTGTAACGGGGTCCAATGTCCAGTCGAGTCTTTAGTTGGGTTCCAGAACGAATTATTTCCCTCTTTGGTTAGCAAGCACAATAGCATTGCGGCGCTACTCAGCGTTTCTTCAAAAAATTCTTCCGTCGTATCACATCTAAAGTCCAGAATAAATTGCAATAATATAATTAAAGTATATTGAAAAAACATACTTTAGGATGATTTTGTGACATGTATCAAATAATATCGTAGTCAGAGATCATATTCAACGTTATCTACCTTCTTCCAGAAGCCGAGACCAAATTCTGCTTCGCGCCCGGAATTTTTTTTTAACTGCGCAGGTCTCACAAGAAGGTGTGTTATTCAGTCCATGGACGAGATATTCGACTCCTTTCAATTCTCACTTCCGCATTACAGCCTGACGAAGGCATGTGACGTGTTTCTATGGTCCCAAGTCAAATGGCCTTTTATAGAGAAGGTCTTAAAGAGACACATCGCATTTTGGAAATCTCAATTCGGCTGGGAAAATGGCTGTAAAAATATTTCTGTTCGACTTAGAGAAACAATTCAAACCTTTTTAGAAACTATAGACTGTTATCTATCCAACAGTAGTAAATATATGCATATTGGAAAATAAAAAGTTTCTTAGGAGGCCGTTTGAAAATGTGCACACATTTTCCAGTTTTTTCAATATTCAGCTTGCAGCCCAAACAGGTTTTTAAATACATACGAAAAATTAAATATATAAAAAAATTAAGAAAAAATAACCACAATTGTAGTGCAATTGTATTCACTCTGAAAAATCTCATTATAATGATTCTGTTATTCTTTTTGTTATTCACTTGGGATAATGTCTTAAGATGATTAAATTCCATCAAAAATATTTGTAATTTTGGTATAGAATTCTGAAATCTTTGTTTGTGTATAAAGTATTTGGCAACAAGAATAAAACAATTCACAATCCTTTCAATGGTCTTGTTATCATTGCAATAATAACATATTATATCCTTCATGTCAAAAACATGGGTAGTGTTCAAAATGGAAAATAATTATTCTGCAAGGTTATCCCAAAATTCCATCACAGATCTATATTCATAGAACAAATGAGTCAGATTTTCACATTCTTTTCACAGAAAACGCAGAAAACGCATCAATAGCCACAAATTTGGACAACATATAATTACATGGATATATCTGTCAAATTTTAAAGTGCACTTCCTTAAATTTGTTTGGTATACAATACTTGTAAGGCATTTTTAAGGGCCAGGGGTTGTGGGACACGAGTGTTTCTTACTAAACTGCACTAACTGTACTCGTCTCCTGCCTGGTAGTTTTCTCCACAACACACATATTACACTTGTGACGACGAGTTGATTAAGCTTCTTAAATGAACATTGCTTGAAGGGAAGAATGTTGCGAGAGTAATGAAACTCAATATCATTATGTAAATCGTCAGTTATTTTTTTTCCGCCAGTAGACGACTGCTTATTCTAAGCGCTAGCAGGCACAGTGTTCCAGGAGCTGCCAAGTAGCAAGCCTATTGGAGTCCAGAATAGCGACACTGCCCGCTGGTAGATAAAGTAAGAACTTTCATTGAACCCATTGAAAATAGGCGATCTCAGCAGAGAAATATTGTAAAAATTAAAAAGACGAAAGAGGAAACGTAACACAGTGTGTACATTATTACAAATGTGCAGAGAATGATACATTTCAGAAACTTCTGAAATGGATAAAGTGAAGGATTAGATGAAAATTCTGAAAATGAAGGAATACAAATCAGATCAAGTCATTCTTTATTTGTCATATGTGCCGAATATAACACGTGTAGACCTTACCGTGAAATGCTAACTTACAAGCCCTTAACCAACAGGACCTACAAGGAATGAGGAAACTGAAACATGTACTGTGACGATGGCAACCATTGGTCGAGTACCAGAGTTGTATATTTTTGCTGTTAATGTAAGTTTTTGTTGTTAATTATTGTTATTTATTTGTTATTATAATTAGACAGTAGTTGCCATATTTGTATAGGTAGCCTTGTTTGTTTATTTTTCGATTTTTCATTTGTGTCACGATCGTCGTTAGGTGAATGAGTGGACCAAGGCGCAGCGTGATATGAATACATCTTCTTTTAATATAACGAAGACGACAACTGAAGAACACTGACAAACTAATACAAACTACTTGCACAAATGCAACATAGACATAGACAATTACCCACAACAGCCTAATGCCTATGGCTGCCTTAAATATGGCTCCCAATCAGAGACAATGAAAGACACCTGTCTCTGATTGAGAACCACTCAGGCAACCATAGACATACCTAGACACGTACACTGAACACAACCCCATAAACTCTACCAAAACCCCCTAATGCAATACAACCACCCTAGACGAGACAAATACACACAAACATGCCCCCTGTCACACCCCGACCTAACTAAAATAATACAGAAAACAAAGATAACTAAGGCCAGGGCGTGACAATTTGGAACCTCTTGATAACGAGATGGTGCATCTCAAGAGATTTCATCCTGCAAAATCTCAAATAAATAAATAAAATATGGCCCATTTTTATAGAGGGGAAACATTTTCTTTTTTAACTGTAGGCTACACATTTGACATTTGAAATTAAATCGTGAAAGTGTTGTATTTTTGTTGCTGCCTTCTTGGCCAGGTCTCCCTTGAAAAAGAGACTCTGTGTCTCAATGGGCTTTACCTGGTTAAATAAAGGTTCAACATTTTATTAATACTAAATTCAACACAATTTTCCCAGTCTATTTTTTTTCACAATTTCCTAGTTGACTTGAACGCACGGAAGATGGAGATTTCCGAGGTGTTTTGAACGTGACATGAATGGACAACGAGCAATGACTCGTTATGGAATTCTGCCAACAACACCAGCGACAAACACTTTACCAGCGGTGTGAAAAGGGGTAGCTGGGTCAGAAGTCCACTGACTCTTTCCCGCGCTAAATACAAAATATGTAGCTAACGTTAGCTAGCTCTGAGACCTTATATTTTCTGTTGAGAACTTAACATTTAGTGAGTGTAAACTAGCAGCATACGTTAGCTACCTAGGAGCTATCTAGTAGCTAACTAGTTGAGCTAACGTTTGCGTACAGTTGGGGTTAGCATACCTGTGGTTCTTTATACAGAAATTATGCTAGTGATTCGGCCTAGCTGGTGGTGCTAACCAGCTAACGTTAGCTAGCTAACTACTCTAGACTAACAGTAACATTTAGTTGCACTATTTGTTAGCTAGCTAATGTAAACTTCACTTCAACTTCACAACCCTAGCCAACACAATTTGGTATCTAACTTTAACTTGCACAATTAAATTACTGTAACAAATACACAATTTGTTAAAACGACCTATTTGTAAAACAATAGAAATGTGTTAACTGCACAATTTGTTAAAACTAAATGTTAACCACAGCTTAAAAACTACACAATATACAACAACACTAGCTATATTAAACACTATATTCAAAAGACAAATATGCTACCAGTAGAGGGGGATGTTCTGAGTTTTTCTACTGCATGCGCACAATGTTATTCTTCGGACAGAGAAGAAGCATGTGCCATCTCAGGTCTGTACTATGTATAAGCATATGTATATCTTTGCAATCTGAAGATGACATGTTCATCATACCCTCCCTTTGCAACTCTAATTATAAAACTTAGATTATTTTCCTATTAAAAGTGAATGGACAGTGAAATAGTATGTGATCTCTTATTTCTATTGCTTTTTCTGAGAAGTATTTAAAATACTTTCAAATATTATATTTTTTTCCCTGAGACGTGTATACTATTAGCGGATCAACTAATCTAAATCGACTAACTATAGATAGATAGATAGATAGATAGATAGATAGATAGATAGATAGATAGATAGATAGATAGATAGATAGATAGAAATACCTTATTTAAATAAGGTATAAAACAGAAATACCTTATTTAAATAAGTATTCAGTCTATTTGCTATGAGACTCAAAATTGAGCTCAGGTGCATCCTGTTTCCATTGATCATCCTTGAGATGTTTCTAACTGTGGTAAATTAAATTGATTGGACATGATTTGGAAAGGCACACGTGTCCATCATTCTTAAATGGAAGAAGTTTGTATCCACGAAGACTCTTCCAAGAGCTGGCCGCTTGGCCTAACTGAGCAATCAGGGGTGAAGGGTCTTGGTCAGGGAAGTGACCAAGAACCCAATGGTCACTCTGACAGAGCTCAAGAGGTCCTCTGTGGAGATGGGAGAATCATGGTGGTGGCAGCATCATGGTGTGGGGATGTTTTTCAGCAGCAGGGACTGGGAGACTAGTCAGGATCAAGGGAAAGATGAACGGAGCAAAGTAAAGAGAGATCCTTGATGAAAACCTGCTCCAGAGCGCTTAGGACCTCAGACTGGGGCAAAGGTTCACCTTCCAACAGGACAACAGTCCTAAGCACACAGCCAAGACAACGCAGGAGTGGCTTCGGGACAAGTCTCTGAAATTCATTGAGTGGCCCAGCCAGAGCCCTGACTTCAACCCGATCTAACGTCTCTGGAGAGACCTGAAAATAGCTGTGCATCAATGCTCCCCATCCAACCTGAGAGAGCTTGAGAGGATCTGCAGAGAAGAATGGGAGATACTCCCCAAATACAGGTGTGCCAAGCTTGTAGCGTCATACTCAAGAAGACTCGATGGTGTAATTGCTGCCAAAGGTGCTTCAACAAAGTACTGAGTAAAGGGTCTGAATACTTATGTAAATGTGATATAATTTTTTTTTTATAAATTAGCAAAGATTTCTAAAAAAAAAACGTTTTTTCTTTGTCATCAGTGATTGATGAGGGGAAAAAACAAAAAATTGAATTAATTTTAAAATAAGGCTGTAACGTAACAAAATGTAGAAAAAATAAAGTGGTCTGAATACTTTCCGAAGGCACTGTTTATATATCAGTGGCGGTCAGTGCCGTTTAAGATGAGGGAGGACAATTTTTTTTTTCATGAGCATGGCCTTATTTCTATTACAGCATATTGGATGACTGTCATTCATATTCCATTCACCCAGATAAATGTAACAGCGCTAGCTTTAGGCTACTATATGATTTTCAAATGTTCCCTATACCCATCGTGAGGTTGCTACAACCTAGCCTATGAATGAACGTTTTCAACGTAGGTGCACACAGGTCGAGAGACTCAGACAGTGACAATCAATACCGCCTTGCACACTTTTGCCTGCATCTAGATGATTATGGGTGTAATCATTAGTCCGACAGTTGCAAAAGAGAGTTTCTATTAAACAAATTGAGGTATCTTTATCCCCGTTATGTTCCATTTGCTTCTGTTTTAGAAATGTTTTTCAACAGAATCGGGGGAACGAATACACCACTGATCACGCATAAACACAGTTCATGGTTTCATAGCAGACACGTTGTATTACTTCTGGCATCTACGTTATGCACTCTCCTCCCTTCACCTCTTCCCTTCGATTCTGGACTTCAATGCACAACACATCAGCTGTATTCCATGCCAAACCATTGTCACCATATTAGCTAAAGTAATGTCAGAGTCAGCATAGCTAATAGAACTTAGTAAACGAGCTACAATCATGCAGTAACGTTACAGTGTAGTCAGTAAGCAGTTTCACAGGTGGGCCCCGGGTGGCAATAAATTAGTCAAACCAAAAGCTTACCTTGACTTGGAAGAAATCCAGTGTTGTATTGGATAGTAATAGCTAGCTAGCTAACATAGCATCCCTCTGTTTGAGCAGGGTGATTCAGTAGGCTTAACTAGCTAGCTGCATTTGCTAGCTAAGTAAATTAAACTGAAAGTGACTTTTTTTTTTAAAGTGAAAAAAACTCTATTTCTCTCTTGCTTCTCCATCATTTAGGAAGAAATTAATTTGTTCAAAACTGTTGAACTATTTTATTTCTCTCTCTTTGAGCCAACTACTCACTACATTTTATGCACTGCGGCGCTAGCTAGTTGTAGATAATGCTTTCAGTACTAGATGAATTCACTGATCCTTTGATTGGGTGGACAGCATGTCAGTTCATGCTGCAAGATCCCTGCTAGGTTGGAGAACGTCCTCCGGAAGTTGTCATAATTACTTTGTAAGTCTATGGAAGGGGGTGAGAACCATGAGCCGTTTGAAACTGTAACGGCGGTCCTCCTCCTCTTCGCCCGAAAAGGAGGAGTATTGATCGAACCAAGGCGCAGTGGAGTTTGAACACATATTTATTTAACAAAACACGAACTTAACTAAACTAACAAAACAACAAACGGTGTAGACAGACCTAGACGACGAACTTACATAAAACAAGAAGAACGCACGAATAGGGAACAGACTACATAAACCGAACAAACCGTAAACAGTCCCGTATGGTGCAAACATATACACAGACACGGAAGACAATCACCCACAACGAACACTGTGACAACGCCTACCTAAATATGACTCTTAATTAGAGGAACGCAAAACACCTGCCTCTAATTAAGAGCCATACCAGGCAACCCAAAACCAACACAGAAACAGAAAACATAGAATGCCCACCCAAACTCACGTCCTGATCAACTAACACATATAACAAACTAACAGAAATAGGTCAGGAACGTGACATAACCCCCCCCCATAAGGTGCGAACTCTGGGCGCACCAGCACAAAATCTAGGGGAGGGTTTGGGTGGGCATCTGACCACGGTGGTGGCTCAGGCTCCGGGCGAGGTCCCCACCCCACCATAATCCATCCTAGCCTCCATCTCCCCCTAAGAATGTCCACCCTCCTTTTACCCCCACAAAATCTTCTTAGTAACATCAATGATAGGGACAGCACCGGGACAGAGAGATAGATCAAGCCAGAGGGATAGATCAGAATATAGAGGTAGATCAAGATAGAGAGGGAGATCATGATAGAGGGGCAACTCCAGACTGAAAGGCAGCTCCGGACAGAGAGACAGCTCTGGACTGATGGACAGTTCTGGGTATATAGCCGTTTCTGGCTGAAGGGCAGCTCATGGCTGACTGACGAATCTGGACGCTCATGGCAGGCTGACGGCTCTCGACGCTCATGGCTGGCTGACGGCTCTCGATGCTCATGGCTGGCTGACGGCTCTCGACGCTCATGGCAGGCTGACGGCTCTCGACGCTCATGGCAGGCTGACGGCTCTCGACGCTCATGGCTGGCTGACGGCTCTCGACGCTCATGCCTGGCTGACGGCTCTCGACGCTCATGCCTGGCTGACGGCTCTCGACGCTCATGGCTGGCTGACGGCTCTCGACGCTCATGGCAGGCTGACGGCTCTCGACGCTCATGGCAGGCTGACGGCTCTGGACGCTCATGGCTCTCTGACGGCTCTGGCCGCTCATGGCTCGCTGGCGGCTCTGGCAGATCCTGTCTGGCTGGCGGCTCTGGCAGATCCTGTCTGGTTGGCGGCTCTGGCAGATCCTGTCTGGTTGGCGGCTCTGGCAGATCCTGTCTGGTTGGCGGCTCTGGCAGATCCTGTCTGACGGACGGCTCTAGCGGCTCCTGTCTGGCGGGCGGCTCTAGCGGCTCCTGTCTGGCGGACGGCTCTGTAGGCTCATGGCAGACGGGCGGCTTTGCAGGCTCATGGCAGACGGGCGGCTTTGCAGGCTCATTGCAGACGGATGGCTCAGATGGCGCTGGGGAGACGGATGGCTCAGATGGTGCTGGGGAGACGGATGGCTCAGATGGCGCTGGGGAGACGGATGGCTCTGGCCGGATAAGGCGCACTGTAGACCTGGTGCGTGGTGCCGGAACTGGAGGCACCGGGCTAAGGACACGCACCTTCATACTAGTGCGAGGAGCAGGGACAGGGCACACTGGACTCTCAAAGCCCACTCTATACCTGGTGCATGGTACCGGCACTGGTGACACCGGGCTGAGGACAAGCACATCAGGATTAGTAGGGGGAGAAGAAACAGTGTGTACAGGGCTCTGGAGAGGCACAGGAGGCTTAGTGCGTGGTGCCGGAACTGGAGGCACCGAACTGGATACACGCACTACAGGGAGAGTGCGTGGAGGAGGAACAGGGCTCAGGAGACGCACTGGTAGCCTAGTGCGTAATGTAGGCACTGTAGGTACTAGGCTGGGGCGGGGAGGTGGCCGGACCGTGGAGGCGTACTGGCTCTCTTGAGCATTGAGCCTGCCCAACCTTACCTGGTTGAATGCTCCCGGTCGTCCGACCAGTGCGGGGAGGTGGAATAACCCGCACCGGCCTATGTAGGCGAACCGGGGAAACCATGCGTAAGGCAGGTGCCATGTATGTCGGCCCGAGGAGACGCACTGGAGACCAGACGCGTTGAGCCGGCCTCATGACACCTGGCTCAATACCCAATCTAGCCCTACCAGTGCGGGGAGGTGGAATAACCCGCACTGGGCTATGCACTCGTACAGGAGACACCGTGCGCTCTACTGCGTAACACGGCGCCTGCCCGTACTCCCGCTCTCCACGGTAAGCCTGGGAAGTGGGCGCAGGTCTCCTACCTGCCCTTGGCCCACTACCTCTTGGCCCCCCCCCAAGAAATTTTTGGGTGTTACTCACAGGCTTTTTTGGCTTCCGTGCAAGACGCGTTCCCTCATAACTCCGGTTCCTCTCTCTCTTTTCCTCCACTCTCCGAGCTGCCTCCAGCTGTTCCCATGGACAGTGATTCACTTTAGCCCATGGTCCTTCTCCGTTAAATATTTGCTCCCAACTCCACAAGTCCTGTATACTTCCCCGTTGCTCCAAATTACGCTGCTTGGTTCTGGATTCTTGGTGGGTGATTCTGTAACGGCATTCCTCCTCCTCTTCATCTTCGGAAGAGGAGGAGTATTGAGGGAACCAAGGCGCAGCGTAGTGAAAAGACATATTTATTTAACGAAAACACGAACTTTATAAACTAACAAAAACAACAAACGGTGTGGACAGACCTAAACGACGAACTTACATAAAAACAAGAAGAACGCACGAATAGGTAACATAGACTACACAAACCGAACAAACCGTAAACAGTCCCGCGTGGTGTATAGACACAGACACGGAAGACAATCACCCACCAAGAACACTGTGACAACGCCTACCTAAATATGACTCTTAATTAGAGGAACGCAAAACACCTGCCTCTAATTAAGAGCCATACCAGGCAACCCAAAACCAACACAGAAACAGAAAACATAGAATGCCCACCCAAACTCACGTCCTGACCAACTAACACATATAACAAACTAACAGAAATAGGTCAGGAACGTGACAGAAATAGAGATAAAGCAGAAATAGAGATAAAATTGATCACTAACCTTTGATGATCTTCATCAGATGGCACTCATAGGACTTCATGTTACAGAATACGTGTATGTTTTGTTCGATAAAGTAAATATTTATATCCAAAAATCTCAGTTTACATTGGCGCTTTATAGTCAGTAATGTTGTGCCTCGAAAACATCCGGCGAATTTTCAGAGAGCCACATCAATTTACAGAAATACTCATAATAAACTTTGATACAAGATACAAGTATTATGCACAGAATTATAGATAAACTTCTCCTTAATGCAACCGCTGTGTCAGATTTCAAAAAAGCTTAACAGAAAAAGCAAACCATGCAATAATCTGAGTACGGCGCTCAGACACAAAAACAAGCCATGCAGATACCCGCCATGTTGTGGAGTCAGTAAAAGTCAGAAATAACGTTATAAATATTCACTTACCTTTGATGATCTTCATCAGAATGCACTCCCAGGAATTCCAGTTGCACAATACATTTTTGTTTTGTTCGAAAAAGTCCATAATTTATATCCAAATACTTTCTTTTGTTAGCGCGTTTTGTAAACAAATCCAAACTCATGAGGCACGGGCAAGTCCAGGCGAAAGTTCAGACGAAAAGTTCAAAAGGTTATATTACAGTTCGTAGAAACATGTCAAACGATGTATAGAGGAAGTTTTAGGATGTTTTTAACATAAATCTTCAATAATGTTCCAACCGGAGAATTCCTTTGTCTTTAGAATTGCAATGGAACGCAGGTCGCTCTCACGTGTGCGCACGTGATCAGCTCATGCCACTCTGGCAGACCTCTGGTTTAATCAGCTCTCATTCACCCCCACTTCACAGTAGAAGCCTTAAACAACGTTCTAAAGACTGTTGACATCTAGTGGAAGCCTTAGGAAGTGCAATGTGACCCCGTAGACACTGTATATTCAATAGGCAATGAGTTGAAAAACTACAAACCTCAGATTTCCCACTTCCTGGTTGGATTTTTCTCAGATTTTTGCCTGCCATATGAGTTTTGTTATACTCACAGACATCATTCAAACAGTTTTAGAATCTTCAGAGTGTTTTCTATCCAGTACTACTAATAATACGCATATATTAGCTTCTGGGCCTGAGTAGCAGGAGGTTTACTCTGGGCACGCTTTTCATCCGAATGTGAAAATGCTTCCCCCTATCCCAAACAGGTTAATTTTGCTGGACCCCAGGAAGAGTAGCTGCTGCTTTGGCAGCAGGTAATGGGGATCAATAATAAATACAAATACAAAAATAAAATCCTGTCTCTGGGCTCTACGGAGAAATCCTTCGACCTCATGGCTTGGTTTTTGCTCTGACATGCACTGTCAACTCTGGGACCTTATATAGACAGGTGTGTGCCTTTCCAAATCATGTCCAATCAATTGATTTTACCACAGGTGGACTCCAATTAAGTTGTAGAAACATCTCAAGGATGATCAATGGAAACAGGATGCACCTGAGATCAATTTTGAGTCTCATTACAAAGGGTCTGAATACTTATGTAAATAAGGTGTTTCTGTTTTTTATTTTCAATAAATCAGCAAGAATCTGTAAAAAAAATAAAATTGCTTTGCCATTATGTGGCATTGTGTGTAGCTGTAACGTAATAAAATTGGGAAAAATCAAGTGTTCTGAATACTTTTCAAATGCATTGTATATAGTGATATTCCTAAAACGGAACCTTGGCGATCACCGAAGCATACAATTGATTTGTCAGAGGACAAACCATCCACAGAGACGAACTGATATCTTTTCGACAGATAAGCCCTGACAATTTTCGTGTCTGTTTTGAGAGATACAGGATTAAAAAACTTGAGTGTCTCCATTGATCTTAGGTCCTGGCAGTTCTGTGCAGATTCAGGACAACTGAGTTTTGGAGAAATATACAGATTCAAGGAGGAGTCCATAATTTGCTTTCTAATGATCATGATATTTTCGAAGAAATTAATGAATTCATCACTGCTGAAGTGAAGGCCATCCTCTATTGGGGAATGTGTCAAGTCGGTCCTTCTCCTTGTTCGGGCGGCGTTCCACTTTTCATTTTTCCATTTGTTTTGTCTGTGTATTTCACACATGTTTTCAATCTCACAGTCACTTGTTTATTATTTAACCCTCTGTTCCCCCCATGGGGTTTGTAAGTGATTGTTTATTGTAATTTCGGTCCGTCTGTGTATGCTCTAGATGTTACTTTGTATATTTGTCTTTTTTGAGTAAAGCAGGTTTATTTACTTGTATCTGCTGTCCTGCGCCTGACTCTCTACACCAGCTACACACAGGACTCATTACAGAATCCTGCATTTTAGTTAGCTTTCTGACAGTATCCAAAATAAATGTGGGACTGTTTTTATTCTCATCAATCAGGTTGGAAAAGTAGGCTGATCGAGCAGCAGTGAGGGCTCTTCTTAGCTTGCTCTTTCTTTCACTCTCTTTTGCTAATCCTTCATTTTTGAATACATTTATTTATTCAAAACTGTTCAACTATTGTCTTTCTCTCTCTTTGAGTCAACTACTTACCACATCTTATGGACTGCAGTGCTAACTAGCTGTAGCTTATGCTTCCAGTACTATATTTATTCTCTGATCCTTGATGGGTGGACAACTTGATGGGTGGACAACATGTCAGTTTTTATTTATTTAACCTTTATTTAACTAGGCATGTCAGTTCATGCTGCAAGAGCTCTGATAGGTTGGAGGATGTCCTCCAGAAGTTGTCGTAATTAGTGTGTAAGTCTATAGAAGGGTGTGAGAACCATGATCCTCCAAGGTTTAATATTGAAGTCAATGTATCCAGAGGAAGCTAGTTGTCCTCCGGCTACGACATGGTGCCTCCCTACAGAGTGCTATGTTTTAATCAATAATCAGTGAATATATTTAGTATAGTTTTATCTAAAAAGGATAACTTTTTGAATGTTTCACTATTTTTATTTTTATGAAATTCACTGAGGAGGATTGGTCTCCCCTTCCTTCTCTGAGGAGCCTCCACTGGTGTTCTCCCCAAAGAATCCTATAGCAGCACTGGCCACCATTTTCTCTTTGCTTCGCCACCATGTGAAATTTTAAAACTATCGCTCCTTTATCTCAACATCCAGTTTGGAGTCAATAATTAGCCTAGTTATTTCAGGATAAAACACTGTCAATTAGGCAACTAGTGACTCAGCAAAAAAAAGAAACTGTCAACTGCGTTTATTTTCAGCAAACTTAATATGTGTAAATATTTGTATGAACATAACAAGATTCAACAACTGAGACATAAACTGAACAAGTTCCACAGACATGTGACTAACAGAAATGGAATAATGTGTCCCTGAACAAAAGGGGGGTCAAAATCAAAAGTAACAGTCAGTATCTGGTGTGGCCACCAGTGTGACGACCCTCCCACTCTGTCTGCCGTATTCTCTCTTTGTTCTTGTTTCCTTATTAGGATGCCGGTGGGCGGAGTTGGGAGGGTTGTCAGCTACATGGGAAACACCTGAGCCCAGTGTGTCCCAGGATAAATACACCACTTCCCCATTCATGGAGGAGACTCTCTCCATGCAGACACCTTTATAGAGTTGGTTGTGTTTCTTGGTGTTTTTTTGGTTGGTTGCTTTAGCATCTTTCAACACCCTGCACTATCACATTCAAGCATGCAAAACACTCACTTACACTACTGATTACTGATTACACACATCATTGTATATTATACCTAGTTACTTTATTTAATAAATATATATTGTGTTACTCCTTATCTCCACGTTGTCTCCCTTTTGTTACGGGCTTTGAGCCGGTTCATGACACCAGCTACATTAAGTACTACAGTGCATCTCCTCCTCATGGACTGCACCAGATTTGCCAGTCCTTGCTGTGAGATGTTACCCCACTCTTCCACCAAGGCACCTGCAAGTTCCCGGATATTTCTGGGGGGAATGGCCCTAGCCCTCATCCTCTGATCCAACAGGTCCCAGACGTGCACAATGGGATTCCTATCTTGCAGGAAATCACGCACAGAACGAGTAGTATGGCTGGTGGCATTGTCATGCTGGAGGGTCATGTCAGGATGAACCTGCAGGAAGGGTACCACATGAGAGAGGAGGATGTCTTCCCTGTAACGCACAGCGTTGAGATTGCCTGCAATGACAACAAGCTCAGTCCGATGATGCTGTGACACCTCGCCCCAGACCATGACGGACCCTCCACCTCCAAATCGATCCCACTCCAGAGTACAGACCTCGGTGTAACGCTCATTCCTTCAACGATAAACGCGAATCCAACCATCACCCCTGGTGAAACAAAACCGCGACTCGTCAGTGAAGAGCACTTTTTGCCAGTCCTGTCTGGTCCAGCGACGGTGGGTTTGTGCCCATAGGCGACGTTGTTGCCGGTGATGTCTGGTGAGGACCTGCCTTACAACAGGCCTACAAGCCCTCAGCCCAGTCTCTCTCAGCCTATTGCGGACAGTCTGAGCACTGATGGAATGGATTGTGCGTTCCTGGTGTAACTTGGTCAGTTGCTGTTGCCATCCTGTTCCTGTCCCGCAGGTCTGATGTTCGGATGTACCGATCCTGTGCAGGTGTTGTTACACGTGGTCTGCCACTGCGAGGACGGTCAGCTGTCCGTCCTGTCTCCCTGTAGCGCTGTCTTAGGCATCTCACAGTATGGACATTGCAATTTATTTCCCTGGCCACATCTGCAGTCCTCATGCCTCCTTGCAGCATGCCTAAGGCACATTTATGCAGATGAGCAGGGACCCTGGGCATCTTTCTTTTGGTGTTTTTCAGAGTCTGTAAAAAGGCCTCTTTAGTGTCCTAAGTTTTCATAACTGTGACCTTAATTGCCTACCGTCTGTAAGCTGTTAGTGTCTTAACGACCGTTCCACAGGTGCATGTTCATTAATTGTTTATGGTTCATTGAACAAGCATGGGAAACAGTGTTTAAACACTTTACAATGAAGATCTGTGAAGTTATTTGGATTTCTAAGAATTATCTTTGAAAGACAGGGTCCTGAAAAAGGGAAGTTTCTTTTATTGCTGAGTTTATATTAGCTACATTGTTTTATATTGGGGATGTCCATAAATTCTTGTGTGCTCTGGGCGTTCGTAAATTTCGAGCGTTGTCAGATTGTCCCTTTGTAAATTCTGAGCGTTTTGCTCTCGGGGCGTTCAGAACGCGCACTGGACCCTCTGGCAGAGGAGTAGGATAGATTTGAGCGCTCTGACCTCACAACGGCAGTGAAGCACCCAAGCTAACGGCTAAAGTTGGCTAGCTTACTAGTTACTTCCAGACACAAATTAGAGAACACATCACATCACATCACATTTTACTGACCCTAGCAGAGCTGGTTAGGCTGTTTTCATGTTATCTAGAGCGTTGGTGACTGTAACTGTGCAGCTGGCAACAATTTAATACATTTTTTAGCTGACAGATCATATATGGTTTTGCATGTTCATAAATTCTCAAATTATTCTGCGCTCACAGACGAGAGTGCTCTGAAATCGGAATAGATAGCCAGAGTGAATTTACAAACGCACACATCATTTGAGGCTCTACATTTCAAGAAATGGCATTTACTCCAGCTTCCCCCCTCCCCATGCTTTACATCAGCACCACCTTGTCATAAATTAATGGGAAGAACCCTGCATGTTCTGAAAGACCTTGCCAGAGACTGGGAGCACTAGTTGGAAAGGTTAAAACACTCTTATGGTCGTCTAATAGAGTGCTACTCTCTAAAACAGTAGCCCTTACAAAACTTCAGCCCAGGGCTCAATGCTATCAACTAGTCATCCATTATTTTGTCCGTCTGTCAGGGAAATGTGTTTTTTTGTGTTGGGACATTTGTGTTGTTCTAAATGACTCACAGTACATTAGTGTTAGATAACATGATTGAGTTGACAGTTCTGTTGGAATTTGTCTGTGATCCTTGTCTTAGATGTATGGTTTTCTGCAGAGACAGAGAAATAGCATACCAAGCAATGATGATAAATATGAAACCCAAAAATAACATAGATGAAGAACTACTTTATACATGTTAGCTCTGCTATAACTGTATAGCCTTAAACATTTGTATTGTAACAGCATACTGTCACAATGGGCCAGGCAACTGTAGTTGCCCAGCGACCATCGACCCTAACATATAGTGCCCCCTAGTGTATAAACAAGTTAATATATATATATAAATAATTACAGTTTTTCCTCAATTGCTTAGGCTCATTTTTTGAAACAGTCTTATTAACATTCTCTAAACTATAAGTGCAATTGTCACAACTGTTTTATGGGACATCACAACTCTATTGCATGTCTGCAAAATGTAGTAACTCACCCAAAATATTTAATTTGTGCTTCAAAACCTAGTTAGGTCAGTAAATGGTCAGTAAACGCCACCAAAATAAAACTTTTTTTGTCATCGTGTGAGCCGTACTGGTCAAAATGTTAGATGTTTTTTCACCATGGCAGTCAACCCTGGAAATGTTTGTTATATACACATTTCAGTTTTGTTCTACTTTTTTTGTTGACACTGACTGCTTACTGTACTATACCAGAATGTCAGTTGTGTCTCGCTGAATGCTATGGTGTATCACACTGAGCTGTTTAGATACCGATCTCACTAGTAGGTCAAAGTTTACTGGGAAAAGTCAATACTTTACAATACTGTAGTACAAAAAGGATATGCACATTTGTATGTATACAGTACATTTATTTTTATAGCAATGTGTTACATGTAAACAGAAGATTCACATTTGCATGTCCATTTTTACATATTTATTACATGTAAAGTCATATATCTTGAACAGAAAATTTGCTACAAAATCACATCTATGCAACAACAAAAAAGAAACCCGCAACATTGAAAAAACCTGCGGTAGTTCTGTAAAAAACAATCAATTGTACCTCCTCACAGTACGTAACACTACAAGTTCCCATCTTCTTGGTGGACATCCTGTCGCTCTTGTTGGTCTGGCCAGAGATTTTCGTCAGAATCACATCTGATGTTTCCCCTTGCGATGCACCGGGGGAAAAATCTCCTTACGTGGCGCAACCATCCCCTGCAATGATCTTCTGTGATGTCCTCACAAGCAGCAGTCATGACATCTAACAGAGACATCTGATCTTGTGCCTGATAGTCATATACTTTCCACCTCCATGCTGAACAAAACTCTTCTATTGGATTCAGGAATGGGGAGTATAGTGGAAGGAACTCCATTGTTATCCGTTCATGCGCAGCAAACCATTCTCTAACAATGTTGGATCATTGGAAGCTGACATTATCGCACACAATTACATAATTTGGCAAATCTGGTCTAACTAAACCTCTTTCATGTTCTGGTATTAGGTCTCGAGCAAGGAAAAGTGTATTTAGGAAAGCCAGGAGAAGTTGGGTGTTATAGGGCCCAATGTGTGGAATATGCATGTTCACACCATTCTCAGAAATGCTTTGAAAGCCTGGTCATTGCTCACATCAACACCGTGATCCCAGAAACCCCAGACCCACTCCAATTTGCATACCGCCCCAACAGATCCACAGATGATGCAGTCTCTATTGCACTCCACACTGCCCTTTCCCACCTGGACAAAAGGAACACCTATGTGAGAACGCTATTCATTGACTACAGCTCAGCATTCTACACCATAGTGCCAAACAAAGACCTTTCATCTGAAACTCGTCAGTCTATTCTTATTCTGAGAAATGAAGGGTATTACATGCGAGAAATTGCCAAGAAACAGAAGATCTCATACAACGCTGTGTACTACTCTCTTCACAGAACAATGGTCTCTAACCAGAATAGAAAGAGGAGTGGGAGGCTCCGGTGCACAACTGCGCAAGAGGACAAGTACATTAGAGTGTCTAGTTTGAGAAACAGACGCCTCACAAGTCTTCAACTGGCAGCTTCATTAAATAGTACCCGCAAAACACCAGTCTCAAAGTCAACAGTGAAGAGGCGACTCCGGGATGCTGGCCTTCTAGGCAGAGTTCATCTGTCCAGTATCTGTGTTCTTTTGCCCATCTTAATCTTTTCTTTTTATTGGCCAGTCTGAGATATGGCTTTTTCTTTGCAACTCTGCCTAGAATGCCTAACACCTACTTATACTCAGGCAGACCTACCCGGAATATACTTTTCCATTTCACAAGCTCCCTAAACAGCAGCTCCTTAAGTTCACTACAAAAATTCCCAACTGTTTCAAATGTTCAAACTCAGGCCTCCCCATTCACTACATTTTACATTTACATTTAAGTCATTTAGCAGACGCTCTTATCCAGAGCGACTTACAAATTGGACATAAGTTCCCAACTGTTTCAAATGTTAAAACACATTCAACAGTTCAACAAGGTCACTACACACAGAGGCAGTCGGTAAATAAAGAGCATTTTCAAGTGCAACATTAGTAACGATGGTTTTCGGAAATAGCTTGGAAACAGCTTGGAGATTTAAAGATGCCATCCTACGAAGGATCTAACAACGAACTTATCCTTAACAACGGAAATACATGTCCTCAAACTTTAAGAAAATATGGAAGGCACGTGAAAGGAGGCGAATGTAGAGTCACATTTTCAATGTTGCGAGTCACATTAATAAAAATACAGTAATTGATGAGAAGTAAAAAATAAATGTTTCGGGTTAAAATAAACCTAAAATAAAAGGTTAAAATACCATGAATTTGTCACGAATCCCGCTTCCTGAGTCTGGGTTTGCCTGTGTGTCTGTCCTGGAGTGTGTTTCAGGTGTCCTGGAACGCACCCTGTCTGGTTGCCGGGCGAATTAGCTCGTTGGGAGATTGATGTTCACCCGCACCTGTTTCCCATCAGTAATCTGCACACCTGTCCTGATCATCATCTCTCCCCTTCAAAAGCTCTGACCTGACTTCCATTCCCTGCCGGATCGTTAGCCATGAACAGTATGTTGTGCCTTAGTACCAGACTCCAGTTGGATAGTATTTGTTTTGTTGTTTTCGTTTACGTATTGCTTGCCTTGAACTTACCTCCGTTTGTTTTGCCTTCAGTTACTCACCTGGATCATTCACTCCATTCCCGCCTGGTTGACAGAGGATTCAACTACTCCATTGGATTCACCTATTTCCTCTCATCAATTCACCACCGCTGCCCGCTACGCCATCTGGATATATCTACCCTTTCACATTTAATTGTAAATAAATACTCACCTTCTTCCTACGCTCCTTGTCCTGGTCTGCTTCTGGGTTCGATCTTAAAAGAACGTGACAGAATTAGTTTAATCTCTGGTGCCAGGGAGGGAGCTGTTTGCTGGGCGGCTGTGTACACTCCATCTGAGAATGGTGTTGAGGGTTTGTCATTGTCTGTGAGCACATACAGTAGACAAAATGCAAGCTGTGAAGTTGCACACTTTAAAGTTTGAGATCAAGTCATTATCCACTGTGACAGGTAGATGTCACGACTTCCGCCGACGTCGGTCCCTCTCCTTGTTTGGGCGGCGTTCGGCGGCCGACTTCACCGGCTTTCTAGCCACCGCCGATCCACTTTTCATTTTCCATTTGTTTTGTCTTTGTCTTACACACCTGGCTTCACTCAACCAATTACTTGTTTATTACTTAACCCTCTGTTCCCCACGTTGTGTTTGTGAGTGATTGTTTGTCATTCGGTCCGTCTTTGTGGGCTCGTGATGTTACTTTGTAAATTTGTCTTTTTGAGTAAAGTACATTGATTACTCATATCTGCTGTCCTGCGCCTGACTCTCTACACCAGCTACACACAGGACACTTACAGTAGATAATGGCAGAATTCCAACCTTGTCTACTTGTATCAGTACATTCGTAAAACTTAAACCTCAAATAAGCCTCACCTCATGTAGTAAATAAGCAATTACATTTTTTTGCTGACCAAATTCAATACTCTCTCATTGACCTCCATACAAAAACTCCTCGATTGGTGGCATTTAGTCACTCTCTTCTCTGTCCTGGAACAAGACGAGTGTGTTGTCAGTCTCTGGCTGATGGTGCCCGCCTTCCTCTGCCTCGAGGACCCACTGCGCCTGATCATGGACAATCAAAATAAATAAGTGTGCATTTCCATTATTTCATGATCATTTGATTACTTTCAGAATTGTATCTAATGTCAAGGTGAATCCCTTTTGGTGAGTTCATAGTGAAGATCCTTAGGTTATATGTGATCACTGGTGAGGTGTTTCAATGTTTATGAAGAATATGTTCATATAAGCTCATTAGAAATTCATCAGGCTTTGAGCAAGCTAAACCCCAAACCGTGACACACATATGCACAAAATCATGTTCTGATTCCACTAGGGAAGCATGGATTATTTTTAAGCCCAGCTCTACCCATTTTGCTGTTAGGTCATAAGTATGTGTACATCGAATTAAAGGCAATGGGTCCTCTTTAATTTAATCTGATATTTAAAATGCAATATTTCATGTTTGTGTATGTTATTTTCTTAAACTGTGACAGTCTCCACTGAAGCTTGAGCTGTGATTAACACCAACGATGCGTTTAGAAATGTTGAAGATAAATGTTTACAATCATACCTCTAGTTTTTTTTTGTCTTTTTGCAGTAGGGTTCCATTGTGGCCTTTGCTTTTGTGCTTAGTTCAGAGCCCTCATCTAAATAGCATACAATATACTGTGGTCAAAAAGGCAGTCAGGGCTAAGGGTTACAGAGACCAGATCAGATTTAGTGGGTTTGTTGATCTGTTTCCAGATGAGTCTGTGTCATACCCTCATCACAGCTGCTGTCTCTGTAATTTCCTATGTCTTATCACAATGTTTCGTCCACACTTTCAACTGCTGACTTCACTTCCACAACCTTAGACCACTTAACATTTTTTGTAAATTCATCTAAAAAGATAGAAGAACATTAAATAACTAGTACCTATCTGAATAGTAGAAGAAATTTGCAAATTCATAAGCTTTCTACATGACTGGGATTGTTTCAGGGGCACTGTTAATTCATTAAATGGAGGCCAAAATGACAACAAATGGGTCCAGTAACTGTCCAGGCAAAGCTCTTGATTCTCCTCACACTCCAGCTTCCTCATCAGGCACCTCCATTTTCTTTGCTTTGCTAGTCGGGTTTTACCGTGGCCAGTAACAAAACTTTTGACGAAATGTACTCAAAGATATCACAGTTGTCATTTCAACAGTATTTGTGACATGTGAAGTACGTAAATATAAGTTAACACAGTACATCTAATGTAAGGCCATGTAAACAAACACATTTTAATTGCACTACGAAATATGATGAGAGAATACAATACCTACTTTTCCTGATATAGCCAATATTCTGCCACTAATCCAACACTTTCCTCACCCAGAAAATCCACACGTGTCAAGTATCTCCCAAGGAGAAGTGTGTGTGGAGTCAGGCGCAGGAGAGAGCAAACTTCGAAAAAAGGCGTTTTATTATACAAGTCCAAAGAACAGGAACAGGACTAGAACAGTAGCCTCAAAACAACCGGACACCGTCCAGAAAAAAACACCTGTTCAACGGAACACCAGAAAACGCAACCCAAACAAAATGACAGCCAACGTAACAATCCCGCACAAAACCCAGAGGGTATGGCGAGATTAAAATACACCCTTAATTACCCTAAATCGAACACAGGTGAAACACAAGACATTGGATATAAGAGCAATGTCAATTTACCAACATTACGACCAGGAATACGACTTTCCCGAAGCAGATCCTCTCTTCGGACCACCACCCAGGAAAATGGATCTAATCCCAGCAGCTGACCGAAAACAACGGTGACGCAGAAGGGGTAGACAAGCGGTCTTCTGGTCAGGCTTCGTAAACGGGTCAGGCTTCTGGTCAGGCTTCGCTCCCGAGTATACTACTCGCCAATGTCCAGTCTCTTGACAACAATGTAGGCGAAATTCGAGCAAGGGTTGCCTTCCAGAGAGACATCAGAGATTGTAACATTCTCTGTTTCACAGAAACATGGCTCTCTCGGGATATGTTGTCGGAATCGGTCCAGCCACTGGGCTTCTCCATGCATCACGCCAACAGAGATAAATACCTCTCTGGGAAGAGGAAGGGCGGGGGTGTATGCTTCATAATTAACAACTCATGGTGTGATCATAACAACACACAGGAACTCAAGTCCTACTGCCCACCCGACCTAGAATTCCTTACAATCAAATGTCGGCCATTCTATCTACCAAGAGAATTCTCGTCCCCCCCCATCAAGCGAACACCAAGACGGCACTCAAGGAACTTCACTCGACTCTTTGTAAACTGTAAACTATATACCCGGAGGCTGCATTTATTGTAGCTGGGGATTTTAACAAAGCAAATTTGAGATCAATGTTACCTAAATTTTTATCAGGGTATTGATTGCACGACACGTAGGGCTAATACTCTCGACCACTCCTACTCCAACTTCCGCGATGCATACAAAGCCCTCCCCTGCCCTCCTTTCGGAAAATCCGACCACAACGCCATCTTGCCAGTCCCGGCTTATAGGCAGAAACTCAAACAGGTTCCAGTCAACCTCAGAGAACAACATTGATCTATACGCTGGCTCGGTGAGTTCATTTATAAATAAGTACATTGGAGGTGTCGTACCCACTGTGACTGTTAAAACCTACCCTACCCAGAAACTGTGGATGGATGCCGGCATTCGCGAACAACTGAAAGCGCAAACCACCGCATTTAACCATGGAAAGAGGTCTGGTGATATGGCTGAATATTAAAGAGTAGTTATTCCCTCCGCAAGGCAATCAAACAAGTGAAATGCCGGAACAGGGACAAGGTGGAGTCGCAATTCAACGGCTCAGACACGAGAAGTATGTGGCAGGGTCTACAGGAAATCACGGACTACAAAAACAAAAACACAGACGTCGCGCTTCCAGGCAAACTAAACACCTTATTTTCCCGCTTTGAGGATAATACAGTGCCACCGTCGCGGCTCGCTAACAGAGACTGTGCCCCCCCCCCCTTCTTCTCAGTGGCTGATGTGAGTAAAACATTTAAACATGTTAACCCTCGCAAGGCTGCTGGCCCTGATGGCATCCCTAGCCACGTCCTCAGAGCATGGTGTGTTTACAGACATATTTAATCGCTCTCTATCCCAGTCTGTTGTCTCCATATGCTTCAAGATGGCTACCATTGTTCCTGTACCCAAGAAGGCAAAGATAACTGAACTAAATGACTTCCGCCCCATAGCACTCACTTCTGTCATAATGAAGTGCTTTGAGAGGCTAGTCAACGATCATATCACCGCCACCTTAAGGGCCACCCTAGAGCCTCTTCAGTTTGCACACCGCCCCAATAGGTCCACATATGACGCAATCGCCATCGCACTGCACACTGCCCTATCCCATCCGGATTAAAAGAATACCTATGTAAGATTGCTGTTCATTGACTACATCTAAGCATTCAACACCATAGTACCCTCCAAGCTCATCATCAAGCTGGAAGCCATAGGTCTCGTCCCCTTCCTGTGCAACTTGGTCCTGGACTTTCTGACGGACCGCCCCCAGGTGGTGAAGGTAGGAAACAACATCTCCACTTCACTGACCCTCAACACTGGGGCCCCACAAGGGTGTGTGCTCAGCCCTCTCCTGTTTTCCGTGTTCACCCACGACTGCGTGGCCATGCACGCCTCCAACTCAATCATCAAGTTTGTAGATGACACAATAGTAGTGGGCTTGATCACCAACAACGACGAGACAGCCTACAGGGAGGAGGTGAGGGCACTCAGAGTGTGGTGTCAGGAAAACAACCTCTCACTCAACGTCAACAAAACAAAGGAGATGATCGTGGACTTCAGGAAACAGCAAAGGGAGCAACCCCTATCCACATTGAAGGGTCAGCATTGGAGAAGGTGGAAAGTTTCAAGTTCCTGGGCGTACAATTCACAGACAAACTGAAATGGTCCACCCACATAGACAGTGTGGTGAAGAAGGCGCAACAATGCCTCTTCAACCTCAGGAGGCTGAAGAAATTTGGCTTGACACCCAAAACCCTGACAAACTTTTACAGATGAACAATCGAGAGCATCCTGTCGGGCTGTATCACAGCCTGGTACGGCAACTGCACCAACCTAAACCGCAAGGCTCTCCAGAGGGTGGTGCGGTCTGCACAATGCACCACCGGGGGCAAACTACCTGCCCTCCATGACACAACACCTACAGCACCCGATGACACAGGAAGGCCAAAAAGATCATCAAGGACAACAACCACCCGAACCACTGCCTGTTCACCGAAGGTGAGGTCAGTACAGGGGCATGAAAGCTGGGACCGAGAGATGGAGAAACAGATCAAATCTCAAGGCCATCAGACTGCTAAACAGCAATCACTAACTCAGAGTGGCTGTTGCCCACATTGCGACCCAATCACTGGACACTTTAATAAATGGATCACTTAAACAATGTCACTTTAAATAATGCACCTTTAATAATGTTTACATATCTTACATTACTCATATCACATGCACACTTGAAGTCGGCAGTTTACATAGATAGACCTTAGCCAAATACATTTAAACTCAGTTTTTCACAATTCCTGACATTTAATCAGAGTAAAAATTCCCTGTCTTAGGTCAGTTAGGATCACCACTTTATTTTAAGAATGTGAAATGTCAGAATGATAGTAGAGAGAATGATTTATTTCAGCTTTTATTTCTTTCATCACATTCCCAGTGGGTCAGAAGTTTACATACACTCAATTAGTATTTGGTAGCATTGCCTTTAAATTGTTTCACTTGGGTCAAATGTTTCGGGTAGCCTTCCACAAGCTTCCCACAATAAGTTGGGTGAATTTTGGCCCATTCATCCTGACAGAGCTGGTGTAACTGAGTCAGGTTTGTAGGCCTCCTTGCTCGCACACGCTTTTTCAGTTCTACCCACAAATGGTCTATGTGACTGAGGTCAGGGCTCTGTGATGGCCACTCCAATACCTTGACTTTGTTATCCTTAAGCCATTTTGACACAACTTTGGAAGTATGCTTGGGGTCATTGTCCATTTGGAAGACCCATTTGCGTCCAAGCTTTACCTTCCTGACTGATGTCTTGAGCTGTGGCTTCAATATATCCACATAATTTTCCTCCCTCATGATGTCATCTATTTTGTGAAGTGCACCAGGCCCTCCTGCAGCAAAGCACCCCCACAACATGATGCTGCCAACCCCATGCTTCACTGTTGGGATGGTGTTTTTCGGCTTGCAAGCCTTCCCCTTTTTCCTCCAAACATAACCTATGGTCACGATGGACATTTCCAGAGGACATTTCTCCAAAAAGTACGATGTTTTTCCCCATGTGCAGCTGCAAACCTTAGTCTGGATTTTTTTATGGTGGTTTTGGAGCAGTGGCTTCTTCCTTGCTGAGCGGCCTTTCAGATTATATCAATAAAGGACTAGTTTTACTGTGGATATAGATACATTTGTACCTGTTTTCTCCAACATATTCACACGGTCCTTTGCTGTTGTTCTGGGATTGATTTGCGCTTTTCGCACCAAAGTACGTTCATCTCTAGGAGACAGAACGCATCTCCTTCCTGAGCGGTATGACGACTGCATGGTCCCATTGTGTTAATATTTGCGTACTATTCTTTGTACAGATGAACGTAGTACCTTCAGACATTTGGAAATTGCTCCCAAGGATGAACCAGACTTGTGGAGGCCTACCATTTTTTTCTGAGGTCTTGGCTGATTTCTATTGATTTCCCCATGATGTCAAGCAAAGAGGCACTGAGTTTGAAGGTAGGCCTTGAAATACATCAACAGGTACACCTCCAATAGACTCAAATTATGTAAATTAGCCTATCAGAAGCTTCTAAAGCCATGACATATTTTTCTGGAATTTTCCAAGCTTTTTAAAGGCACAGTCAACTTAGTGTATGTAAACTTCTGACCCACTGGACATGTGATTTGGTAAATTATAAGTGAAATAATCTGTCTGTAAACAATTGTTGTAAAAATGACTTGTGTCATGCACAAAGTAAATGTCCTAACCGACTTGCCAAAACAATAGTTTGTTAACAAGAAATTTGTAGAGTGATTGAAAAACGAGTTTTAATGACTCCAACCTAAGTGTATGTAAACTTCCGACTTCAACTGTATGCTATATTTTATACCACCTACTGCACCTTGCCGATGCCGCTCGGCCATCGTTCATCCATACACTTATATGTACATATTCTCATTCACCCCTTTAGATTTGTGTGTATTAGGTAGTTGTTGGGAATCGTTAGATTACTTGTTAGATATTACTGCACGGTCGGAACTAGAAGCACAAGAATTTCGCCACACTTGCATTAACATCTGCGAACCATATGTATGTGACAAATAAAATGTGATTTGATTTGATTTGAAAGATATCTTAGATCAATGACCACTACCATGGCACTGTGACATACGGTTTTTGTGTTCTCACCAAATGTTTGTGCCACTAGTGGCAGTGGAACACCTTCCATGTGTCAAGATCTCAGCTAGGTCAGCCACCATGTTTGTTTGTGTTTGTGTCAGTGTGTTAGTCTCCACAGCAGGCATCTTCAGATGTAGTACTGCAATAAAAATGGTATTCTGTCCTCTCTCCACTCGTATGGCCCTCTGCCAGATCTCCGTGGTCGGTATTCATTTTACAACAGTGTTTCTCCTGTGGTATTTGTACATACCAATCAGGGATGAGCTGCTAGGCTCCAAGAACAGAGGTTCTGGTTGGTGGTACAGTTTGCAAAGCCCTTTTCCCTCTTTCCCAACCACCTCCACAAGCTCACAGCTCTCTCCATCTTGCAACAGGTTTGGTCTGTTCCTTGCTCTTTTTTGTGGTTTGGCTTTTTGGCTGTTCAATTGGCCTGGTCAGACTCTCCTCCAGTCTGTTGACTATTTGAGCTAGGGGACTCTTCACAAATCGCACCATCTTCTTGATTGTCTGCAGGTGGTTTTCAAACATGAAAATGCTCCCTTCAGCACCAGTTTCTACCATGTACAGGAGAAACTAACAGAACTCTCTTGCCTTTCATCTCTCAAGCTCATCAAGGCCTCTGGGGGTGCGAGGAAAGATGGAGGGGATTGACGACCTCAAATGTAGGAATCTGCTGCTCACCTCCTGCACCGGGACGGCAGAAATTCTCATGCCTTTCTCCCCGCTACACCAGGCCATCAGGAGTTTCTTGGTGACCCCAGGCAGGCCTGGTGCATGTAATCGATAGGGAAACACAGCACCTTGTCACCCGGAAGGTCAGACAGTGGCGTGTTGCCAGGTTGGTTCTCTGGCTACGTGTGAGCGCGGAATGACGCATCTGTCCGCAAGATTAGGTTAGTTGTCTCCTGGTATGTCACTCAGTTGAACCAGTCCTCTCTTTGGGTACATCTTTCACACCTATAGTACCCAGAGTAACATTTGGTGTTCTTGACCATGGATCTTGCTGGAGCATTACACACAAAGCATTGAACCGTTATTTGGATGTTCCTCCCTCCGTAGTCCAGGCTATTTGCCAAGATCTCAGCTAGGTCAACCACCGTGTCCTCTAGGAACGCAAGGTCCGTTGGCCTCTTCAGTCCACAGATCAGTACCATCGTGAAACATTTGGAAGATTGATAGGAAAATCTTAACATGTTAGTTTCAAGTTTCAAGTTAATGTCACATGCACAGTACAGTGAAATGCCTTTCTTGCAAGCTCTAAACCCAACAATGCAGTAATCAATAACAAGGTATTACACAAAAACTATGTAGAACAAAATCAAATAGAAATAAGAAGAACACGATAAAGTAAGTAAGCATACTATATACAGGGTCAGTTCCAGTGCCATATTTACAATTTGCAGGAAACTGGATCGATAGAGGTAGATACTGTATGTATAATGGGAAGGTGACTAGGCATCAGGACATATGATAAACAGAATAGCAGCAGCTTATATGGAGATTGAATGTGTGTGTGTGTGTGTGTGTGTGTGTGTGTGTGTGTGTGTGTGTGTGTGTGTGTGTGTGTGTGTGTGTGTGTGTGTGTGTGTGTGTGTGTGTGTGTGTGTGTGTGTGTGTGTGTGTGTGTGTGTGTGTGTGTGTGTGTGTGTGTGTGTGTGGAGTGAGTATAAATGTATGTGTGTGTGTGTGTGTGAGCAAATGATAGAGTGAGTGTTTGTGTGTGTCTGTGTGTGTTGGAGTGTTAGTGTGTGTAGAGACAGTGCATACGTGTATAGTGTATAATAAGTGTATAATACATTACAGGTCAACTTAGATAGTCAGTGTAGGCATTTTGTTAGCTATTTAGCAGTCTTATGGCATGGGGATAGAAGCTGTTCAGGAGCCAGTTGGTGTCAGACTTGGAGCTCTGGTACCGCTTGCCGTGAGGAAGAAGAGAGAACAGTTTAAGGCTTGAGTGGTTGGAGACTTTAACGATTTTCCAGTTTGGTGGCTACTTGAATTCAGCACAAAGCCTTTGCCATCATTTGGGTTAATCTCTATTCAATCTGCTAGGATTCTACTCTGCCTCTATGTTAGGCCATATATACTGAACAAAAATATAAACGAACATGAAACAATTTCAACGATTTCAATGATTTTACTGAGTTACAGTTCATTTAAGGAAATCAGTCAATTTAAATAAATTCATTAGGCCCTACTCTATGGATTTTACATGACTGGGTAGGGGTGCAGTCATGGATGGACCTGGGAGGTTATAGGCCCAGCCACTGGGGAGCCAGGACCAGCCAATCAGAATTTGTTTTTCACCACAAAAGAGCTTTATTACAGATAGAAATCCTCCTCAGTTTCATCAGCTGTTCGGATGGCTGGTTTCAGACGATCCCGCAGGTGAAGAAGCAGGATGTCGAGGTTACGGGGCTGGCGTGGTTACATGTGGTCTGCGGTTGGAGGAAGCTTATGGTAGAGCAATGAGCATTCCATTATCTGGCAACAGCTCCGGTGGACATTCCTGCAGTCAGCATGCCAATTGCACGCTCCTTAAAACTTGAGACATCTGTGGCATTGTGTTGTGTGACAAAACTGCACATTTTAGAGAGGCCTTTTATTGTCCCAAGCACAAGGTGCACCTGTGTAATGATCATGTTGTTTAATCAGCTTCTTGATACGCCACATCCGTCAGGTGGATTGATTATCTTGGAAAATGAGAAATGCTCACCTACAGGGATGTAAAAAAATGTGTGCACAAATCATGATAGAAATAAGCTTTTTGTGCGGATGGAACATTTCTGGGATCTTTTATTTCAGCTCATGAAACATGGGACCAACAATTTACATGTTGCGTTTATATTTTTTTCCGCTATCTATCTATCGTGCATTCGGAAAGAATTCAGACCCCTTGACTTTTTCCCACATCTTGTTACGTTACAGCATTATTCTAAAATGGATGAAATAGTTTTTCCCCTCACCAATCTACACACAATGCCCCATGAAAACAGGTTTTTAGAAAACGCCGGAAATATCATATTTACATAAGTATTCAGACCATTTACTCAGTACTTTGTTGAAGCACCTTTGGCAGCAATTACAGCCTCGAGTCTTCTTGGGTATGATGCTAAAGGCTTGGCACAACTGTATTTGGGGAGTTTCTCCCATTCTTCTCTGCAGATCTTCTCAAGCTCTGTCAGGTTGTATGGGGAGCGTCACTGCACAGCTATTTTCAGGTTTCTCCAGAGATGTTCAATTGGATTCAAGTCTGTGTTCTGGCTGAGCCAATCAAGGACATTCAGAGACTTGTCCCGAAGCCACTAATTCGTTGTCTTGGCTGTGTTCTTAGGGTCGTTGTTCTGTTGGAACGTGAACCTTCGCCCCAGTCTGAGCTCCTTAGTGCTCTGGAACAGGTTTTCATCACGGATCTCTCTGTACTTGGCTCCGTTCATCTTTCCCTCGATCCTGTCTGCCGCTGAAAAACATCCCCACAACATGATACTGCCACCAACATGCTTCACCGTAGGGATGGTGCCAGGTTGTGGCTTCCGTCTACCCACTCTACCGTAAAGGACTGATTGATGGAGCGCTGTAGAGAAGGTACTCCCATCTCCACAGAGGAACTCTGGAGCTCTGTCAGACTGACCATCTAGTTCTTGGTCACCTCCCTGACCAAGGCCCTTCTCCCCTGATTGCTCAGTTTGCCAGGTGACCAGCTCTAGGAAGAGTCTTGGTGGTTCCAAACGTCTTCCATTTAAGAATGATGGAGGCCACTGTGTTATTGGGGACATTTTTTGTACCCTTCCCCAGACCTGTGCTTCGACACAATCTTGTCTCAGACCTCTACAGACAATTCCTTCGATCTCATGGCTTGGTTTTTGCTCTGACATGCACTGTCAACTATGAGACCTTATATAGACAGGTGTGTGCCTTTCCAAATCGTGTCCAATCAATTTAATTTACCACAGGTGGACTCCAATCAAGTTATAGAACCATCTCAAGGATGATCAACGGAAACAGGATGCACCTGAGCTCAATTTTGAGTGTCATAGCAAAGGGTCTGAATACTTAAGCCTTTCTGTTTTTTTACAGTTTTTTTTGATTGCTTAAGCACGATTTTCAAAACAGTGTGTAGTGTTTTCAAAACACTACACACAATTAGCACAACCACACACCCAATTAGCAAAACACTACAGATCCTTTGCAAAATTAAACACTCTTGTAAAAACTATACACTTCTTTTTAAAAACCACACTTTGTTACCATATGAAACACACACGTTTCACATTACTATACTCTGTTTCCACTAGTTACACTCTGCTGTGATAAACCTAAAACACTTTTAGCACTTCTACTTCCCTATGATTAGCGTAAGCTACTATCAACAAAGTACAAATATAATGTCAATTCACCAAGACCAATGTTGCAGACTGAAGAAACTCATTTATTTCACACGCCCAAAATGTTGACATGGAGATTCATAATACTGTAACCAAACGTCACTTTACGTATTGTAAGTTCAAAAAAATAAAATAACTAGACATTGTCTCTTCGCCTAGCTGGATCTGGCCAAAGAATTTCATCAACATCGCATGTTGTCATTAGCAAGACACCTTGGAAAGAAACGTCTTGAATGACGAATCCATCCTTGCATTGCTGCTACCTCCATCTGGTCACAGGCCTCCTCCATGGCTTGGATGAGGGGTACCTCAGCCTGGAGACGGAGATCATATACCTTCCACCGCCATGCCAAGAAAAACTCTTCTATAGGGTTGAGGAATGGAGAGTGGTGGTGGAAGATATAGGACAGTGAAATGTGGATGTTGCAGAAACCTGTTCTGAACCAGAGCAGAGCGGTGGAAAGACACATTGTCCCAGACAACAATGTATTGCATATGATCGATTTGATTTGCTGCGGTTATGTTGTGCAATTGGTCCAAGAATGTAAGTATGAGTGCTGTGTTGTAAGGGCCCATATGGGCATGGCGGTGGAGGACCCCATTCTATGTAATGGCTGCACAGAGTGTTATATTACCCCCACGTTGCCCTGGGACATTGACTATAGCCCTGTGGCCAATGATGTTTCTTCCCCTCCTTCGTGTTCTCGTCAGGTTGAACCCAGCCTCATCTACGTAAATGAACTCATGCTGGATCTCCTCTCCATCCATTCGTAAAACTCTGAAAAACAGTGTCAGGCAAAATTGTGTAGTTTAGTGTAGATCTAGTATACATATTACAGTACAGTAAAAGATTATGAGACAGTATGCAAGATCACACTGCTAAAGTGAATACATACCTCTGCATAATCATGCCGCAGTCATTTCACCCTTTCGGAATTGCGCTCGAAAGGCACTCGATAAATTTGCTTCATTTGAATATGTTTTTTTTTAGGATGCGTGCCAGTGTTGATGTTGAGACCTGATGGATATCGTTGAAAATGGCGTGGTTATTGACAATGTTAGCTTGGAGCTGCTTGAGTGTTATAGCATTGTTGGCCAAAACCATGTTTACTATCTCCCTCTCTTGCTGTTCTGTGAACATAGGAGGCCTTCCCCCTTGTCGTCCCTGACCCTCAATCCTATGTAGAAAATAAAACAGTATACAATAGTACAGTAATTTCACAGGAAAAGGTAACAGAAGTGCTGATAGTGCATAGAATACAGTACTGTAAGCAGTTACTGAAACCATGCAGATGTTTTTGATATGATGATATTTTTACAATACCTGTTTTCCAGTCGTAATGTTCTCATCACACTTGCCACTGTATACCGGCTTAAATTTGGCTGTACTCGCAGTCCAGCCTCCCTCAGCGTCAGGCCGTGGTTGACAACGTGGTCAACCAGTGTTGCACGGATCTCATTTGTCAGAGTCGGTCCTCTTTTAGCACCTTCTTGTCTTCCTCTTCCTCTTCTTCCCCTTCCTCCTCGTTCTCCTCGTTCTCCTCCTCCTCGTCCTCCTCCTCGTCCTCCTCCTCGTCTTACTCTTTCTCTGACTCTTTCCATTGTGCTTGAAGACCGATGAACTCACCTGCTGCTTTTTATAGTGCTTATACACCTGATTGGTGTGTCTACAATTAAGCAAACGAGTGTTTGCACACCTGGTGACTGTGTTGAACCAATTGGTTGGACGGTGTGGTATTTTGACAGTCAGTGCTTTGGTATTGCAAGGACGTGACTTCATGATAGATTTTTGTGTGTAATGTATGTTAAGTGTGTTTAGTGTTTTGCAAATCACTGTGTGTAGAGTTTTGCAACAAGTGTGAGGTTGACAATGTGCTAATAGTTGTGCAAATATGGGCTGATGTTTTGCTTCTTGAGTGTAAGGTTTTGCTAATAGTGTACTACTTTTAATTTTAGTGTGTAAGCAATCCAAAAAAACTGTAATATGAAAAACAAACAATACATTTATCAATGTCTACACTGTATTTCTGATCAATTTGATGTTATTTTAATGGACCAAAAAAATGGTTTTCTTTCAAAAACAAGGACATTTCTAAGTGACCACAAACTTTTGAATGGTAGTGTATGCCAAAGTAACAAATATTTAACGTTTCAATGTTTTACAACAGGTATGAAAGACAATGACATATCTGTATGTAATATATCCCCTCTCTCACTCTCTGGCTATGAAAAAGACAAAAGACATGACATTGACCGCTGAGTGTTTTCCCACTCTATAGCCACCCTGGTTGTTATCGGACCCTGATGGTCATCTACGGATGTTGAAACATCTTGAATAACAATAAGGGGCTCATGTACTCTTAAATGTCCTCTCAGCAGAGCCCTCGGAACATGGTTCCTCTCTAATTTTAATCCTAGGTTTATAACTTCTAGGACGTGTTTCCTAGATGCTTTGCTTTATGCATTGATGGGTCTTAGATTTTTAGACTGGGTATCTATAAAACACTTTGTGACAACTGCTGATGTTAAAAGGGGTTTTAAGAAATACATTTGGTTGATTGACAGATTTGTATTATTATAAAAATAATATAACAATAGTATTATTATCATAGTGTCGTGTCTTTGCTATCGTTAAATTGAAGACTTATAGTTTTTATAAAATATTCCTGTAATTCGGGATTACACGATCACTTGAGTAATAATATAACTAATTAACTATGAATTCGAGGGCACCAGGGAAAGTTATTAGATTACAAAGTTATAATTTCCCAATATAACCTTTCAGATATTTTCATATCTGAATAATAGTCTTCTAATTAATGATTTATTTACTCTAACTCACGTCAGTCTCATTCCAAACGTCGTAAATCGTTGATTATCTGCACGAACCCAGTCTTCACTATGAGTCATCCATACATCAATTGTCTTAAATCATTTATTTATTACTAATTAATTAATTCACAGAAATGCATAAACAAACAAACTTAAAATAGTTACATGAAATGATAGGAGAAAATATGCCCTAGTGGGCTGAACCGGCATGGCGGCTTGTTAGACAAAAGGGATGGATGGCGTTCGACAAAGAATCCACTACAGAGTCCATAATTATAACAATTGACATGCTAATCCTTACACATGAACGCTCACTCATTCGGGAACAATTGCAATCAATATATATATAGTTACGCTCATTGTGTGTCGTCTTGATCGTTGGAGAGAAGTTAGTTTCTGTTGGAGTGAAGTTAGTTTCTGTTGAAGATTCGTCGGTCTCTGTCTTGGCTATTGTGGATAGTTCAGAGTGACATTCGTTATAGAATGGATGTTTCAGCGGTTGTCTTTCTTCGCGTTCAATGATACCGAATTCCTAGCTGCAGACTAGTAGTCAATATCAAAGACTTGTTCTCATTCGTCTTAAGAGTTTAACCACGTGGTATAGTTAAAGATTCACCAATGGTACTTTAACCTTCGTTCTCCTCCTAATGGAGGAAAGCATGGTCTAAATGGTAATTTCTTAAAGTTGGCTTTTATTCAGATAGCAGAGAGGGGTGGTACCATGGTCTCTGACCCAACTGGCTCAGGGGCGGTCCTTGGATTTAGTTCAAATACAACAGGGAGTTGTATTTTCCTTCCTTAAACAGTTCAAAATCATATTACACAGTTATACAAACAGTATCATACTCACTCATTCATTTTATACAACACAGAGATGTAAACCTCATATCTGAGGTAATTATATAAACAGCGGTATGGTAATGTGGTCCCACAGTCTCACATGACTTTCCCACGTGGTGACAAATGGACCGGTTCATAGCTGGACTGTCCACCGATATTTCATACTTTTGCAGGAATATGAAATATGTTCGTACCCCAAGTTCTGTGAGGTGGAAGAGAATTCCTTTGTCCTGAAAGTTTACCCTCTCTCTTAATTCTGTTTGCCATGAGGGGATTCTCAGGAATTTACGACATCTCTCTGTGATCACCGCATGGGTTGTGGTAGGAAAGGGAGAGGCAGAGAGAGGGGGATGGGGTTTGAAGTACCCAAGCAGGCAACATCATGACAATAGTCTGTATTATTATGTTACAGGTGAGACATACCCAGAAATGTCAACGTCTTGTCAAGTGCTCAAATCTCAACAGCATCCCCAGACAATCATGTAGAGTAGCTCCAACTTACAAAAATGGGTTTACAAGGCAGTGATGAAATGATTTTATATGAGAACTAATTCAAACATACAATCGTATATATTTGATACAATTACCCATTCAAAACTGATGTTACAAAATCACTTCTCACTGTGTACACTTCAAGGTTTCACAAACATAAAACAACTATCTAGTTAATGTTTCTCGGGCTAACTGCACTGTTGAGTTTCCTATTTCCTAAAGAACAACCATTAAGACAAAACACAAAAAGTTGTAATATAAACTGTGTACATGCCATTCTATACTGAGAAGGTACATTCTGAAATATTTTGTTGTTGATGTGATAACAATTTTTATTAATGTCTCAATTTAGGATAATACTGTTTCTTTTTTTTCTCACTTAAATTGTATTATTTATGTTGTCTCATACCATGCTGATACACTACCAGCAATGCAAACAGATGTGCCTTTTTGGATCAAGAATACTAATAGGCATAATCAGATCCTCTTTCTTTTTCAGGCATCATATAATGCACAGCCACATGCAAATCCATAAACTCCACCAATAAAACATTGAAAAACTTAACATGACTACTGGCAATGAATCAATCAATCAAATGTATTTATAAAGTCCTTTTTACATCAGCCGATCTCACAAAGAGCTGTACAGAAACCCAGCCTAAAACCCCAAACAGCAAGCAATGCAGATGTAGAAGCACGGTGGCTAAAAACTCCCTAGAAAGGCCAGAACCTAGGAAGAAACCTAGAGAGGAACCAGGCTATGAGCGGTGGCCAGTCCTCTTCTGGCTGTGCCGGGTGTAGATTATAACAGAACATGGCCAAGATGTTCAAACGTTCATAAATGACCAGCAGGGTCAGATAATAATCACAGTGGTTGTAGAGGGTGCAACAGGACAGCACCTCAGGAGTAAATGTCAGTTGGCTTTTCATAGCCGATCATTCAGAGTTAGAGACACCAGGCGCGTTAGAGAGAGAGTCCAAAACAGCAGGTCCGAGACAAGGTAGCATGTCCAGTGAACAGGTCAGGGTTCCATAGCCACAGGCAAAACAGCTGAAACTGGAGCAGCAGCATGACCAGGTGGACTGGGGACAGCAAGGAGTCATCAGGCCAGGTAGTCCTGAGGCATGGTCCTAGGGCTCAGGTCCTCCGAGAGAAGAGAGAGAAAGAAAAGAGAGAATTAGAGGGAGCATACTTAAATTCACACAGGACACCGGATGAGACAGGAGAAATACTCCAGATATAACAGACTGACCCTAGCCCCCCGACACAAACTCTGCTTGTAACCCCACAGATTGTAACCTGACAACACCCATGCAACCAGGCGTCACACACACCCCAAAGGGGTAGAGACAGAGATTTCATTCATTGAAGGTAAATCACAATGCACCTTGAATTGGTCTAGGAGACATGTTTTCTGTAGTTTTGTCATAGGACAAGTCTTACACTTACTTATATTCAGGCAGACCTTCACTACAAAAATTCCCTACCGTTTCAGATGTTCAAACACATTCAACAAGGTCACTACACATCAATCACCAGGACATTTTTATTGCAAACATTTGCTTTACTTCAAAGGAACAGCTGCACTATCGTGTTACATAAGCGCTCACGGGACAGGATATGACCATAAAAGGGCATAAACACATGACACTAAAAATAGATCATCAATCACTTTGACACATGCCGTCTACTATATTCTCTCTCACACATACACTGAGATCCAACAACGAGACCCATCTTCTCTGGAGTTCAACGATCATCCTGAAGTCAGGTGTATACACTGTTCTCATGATAGGATATCATTTTATTGGACCTTGTGTTGTAAATTTGCAACAAAGATGCTGATTGTGAGGAGTAGTTCCACTACATGTAATTCAGCGAGTAATTAAACTACAGTGCCTTCAGAAAGTATTTATACCCCTTGACTTATTGCACATTGTTGTTACAGCCTGAATTCAAAATGGATTACAGTTTCTCAATTGCTTAGAAACAATTCCTGGAACAACTCACCATTTTCTCAAATCTTCACACACAAATTTTAAAAACTCACACCCGGCACAAACATCTAACTTTGCCCTCAGACAACACACACAAGCTGTCAAAAACACATCCTACATGACTGTTTGCTACACAGTAAAGGGATTCATTCAAAACACTGCTATCAAAATGTTTAGAATAGGTTTCCAGATAAATAATTTGGAACTTTGTAAAATCACAGCACTGACTATCCAGATAACCCTTTCAGGAACACCCTGGTGAGGGAAATTCAAAACAGCACTGTAATAAATACCTCTTACATGAGTGGATGAGGGAATACTACTGTATATGCTGTTTTGGTCAAAAACCTGACCATTGAAATGTCACACTGACAAAACATGCAAGGAAGAGTCCATGCACAGTAAAATACCCAATTTCCAAAAGCTTTATTTCCAAATGCAGCAACTGTACAGGTTACTCAGCATCAGCATTCTCATCATCTTGTCTCAGGTCAGGCCATCAACGTCACACATTATGTTTGCTCTTACCAGACAGCGTGGGAAAAATGCCTTAGAAAACTCTGGATAGACTCCACTGGCACATCACCACAGGCATCCACCATTGCCTCCGGGAGGTTTTGCTGTGCGTAGGGGTTGCAGTCATACACTTTCCACCGCCATGCTGAGAGAACTTTCCTCAATCAGATTCAGAAATGGGGAATATGCTGGCAAAAAAAGAACGGTGAACCTGGGGTGGTCTTTGAACCAGTCGCGAACCAGAGCAGCCCGACGGAAACTCACGTTATCCCAAATGACAACATATTGGGCTTGCTCTGGTTGCCCTGGCTCCCCTTCTTGTTGAAGAATGTTATTGTGTAGCAGATCTAGAAATTGAAAGAGTTGTGCTGTGTTGTATGGACTCACTTTGACATGGCGGTGGAGGACGCCACGATTGCTGATGGCTGCACATAGGGTGACGTTGCCTCCCCTCTGGCCAGGAACTTGTATGATGGCACTGTGACCAATGATGTTGCGCCCCCTTTCGCGCCTTTTTGTTAGGTTGAACCCTGCCTTGTCGATGAAGACGTACTACGGTGGGTCAACCATGGCATCCAGTTCAAAGTGTCTACAGAAGTAAAGAAAACACACATTTTACTGTACCACAAATACAGTACTGTAGTGTACTACTGTACTGGAATGAAAGATTTATAGTAATGTGTTACAGTAACTGTAGTACTGTATTGATATGCTGGAGAGATGGGCCATACTCTACATACTGTAAAAATGCTGTGCATTATAGCAATTACCTGCACATATTGGAGTCGTTGCTCCTTAACTCTGTTTGAATTCCTTTCAAAAGGCACACGGTACAGCTGCTTTGTCCTTATGTGGTTCTTCTGAACGGTCCGGTCAATGGTGGAAATGCTGATGCTGTCAATTCCTTGGAAGATTACCTGGTCTTCAACTATTTGGGTTTGAATTTCCCACAAACGGATGGCAGTATTGGCAATCACCATATTCACTATCGGCAGTCTCCTGCTCAGCTGTGAGAAGTCTCTGCCCACCTCCAATTGATGGCCGCCTCTTAGTTCTGCAAAAATGAAATTTGACCATTACTGACCTGTGGTCATCCTTTACTGTGGTAAAAACTACACTGAGAACAAAGTGGAGATTCAGTCTATATGCACTAGAATATTACATGGATCACAGTAACAACAAGGCAAATGACCTGTTTTCCTTTCTGAAAGTATGGACAATGGATGCAACCATGTTGTATCCATTGTAACGGCTTAGGTTGGGTTGCACTAGCTGTCCAGCTTCTCTCATAGTCCTCCCATGTATGAGCACATGATGAACTAGGGTGGCACGGTTTTCATCTGAGATTACTTGTCTTTGTTGTTGTTGTCGTTGTCCTCGTCTTCATCCTCTCTATGGTCTTGCAACTTCAGCATTGTAAGGATCCATTGGTTCCAAAGCACATGGACATGCCCTATTTATTGATCCTGCAATTCTGATTGGTGTGTTAACAATGTTGAGGCTTAGTGTTTGCACCTGGAGAAAGGTGTGCTCTTTGAGTTTAGGTTGTGATGACTTGTGTTCATTATATTGAGAGCATGTGTTTACTGAATGAATATATAGTACAATAAATTCTTCAAGCTCTGTCAAGTTGGTTGTTGATCATCGCTAAAACATGAAGAGTGATGTGTTGTTTTGGATTTGCCCCAAACATAAAGCCCTGTATTCATCTTTGTATTTTTTGCCACATTTTTTTGCAGTTTTACTTTATGAAGAGCCAGCAGAGCAGGTTGAATACCAAGACACCTATTCCATCCTAGAAAATGACAGTGGCCTAGACTATCAACTCCCTCGGCATCGACGGTGTGCATGTCACCTGCTGAACCTCATTGCAACAACAGGTTCTGCGTTGGCAGAAACAAATAGTGATGGCTACAAAGGGTCGTCTTTTGCCAAATGCCAAGCGGAATGAAACGGGCCGGTCAACCTTAGCTGCTGAAGTCGTAGAGAACGAGTGCAAACTTCAGTTGATCCGTCCAAATCAGACATGTTGGAACTCAACTTACCTGGCCGTGGAGAGGATCACGCGTATCATACAAGAGAAGGGGGAGGATGCCATAAGAAATGTGTGTGAAGAATTAAAAGTGAAAATGTGAGTAGCAATTCTTTGAATCATTGTAATGTTTTCCTATTACAGTAATATTTATTGTCCATGAGATAGAATTCTAAGAGGTATTACATTTACCGTACCGTTCAGGATGAGCCCGGCAGAAACGTCATTCTTGAATGAGTACTGCAAAGTGATGAAGCCTTGAACATGCAGCTTTGAACATTCTACAGTCTGAGACCAACACGCACATGGGGTGGCTGCTGCCAGTGATTTCTTTCAAAAAACAAAACTTCAAAGGCCGGAAGCATCTTGCCAAAGGTGCCAACCATTTATCAGAGCCATTCAGAACGGTCTCCAAAGGGTCTTTGGAGAAATGATGGAGCCACAGCTTTTTGCTGCTGCAATCCTTCTGCCAAAGTTCAAGACGTCTTGGACTGACAAAGCTGATGTCATCACAGCCGGTATGATTTCTTTACTCCAAAAGGTTTTAACCTCATTGTCCATATGATATCTTGGAGTCTTTTCTTTAATTGTTTTTTTGTTATGTTTTCGTTTAAGTTTCATTACAGGTGCTGGACAATAACCTTTGCGTATAACTATGTTTGGGTACAGCCAGACATGGCCTCAACTCAACATTAGAGAATTTGTTAGGTCTGAATGCATTTGAACAACTCAAATCAATCACAGTATCTGAGAATAACAAGTGTGTAAGTCTGTGTTAGAGCTACTGCAATGCCAATAATATGATTGTGTTGCCAGCCACATACAACAGTTTGCTGAAACACTGAATGTGAATTTTGTGCTGTTTCCAATGTACAAGTTTGGCGTACCTAAAGAATAATTTTGACACAGTTACATAGGACGAGACTGAGCATCTAAGGCAGCATTCATCTGATGAAGAGGATTTCTTCTCATCACTGACAACCAAACGGTCAGAAGGTACAGGGGAGCTGAATGGGTATCTTGCTAGTCCATCGGACGAAATAGATTTACTTCATTTGTTTCCGTACATAAAGAAGTTGTCCCTCACACTCAACACAGACCTGCCTGCATCTGTCGCCTGCGAGCTTCTTTTTATCTGTGCTGGACTACTCTTCACTGCGAAGCGAGCCAGGGCAGACTCAATTAAGTTAGAAAATCAGCTCCTACTGAAACTGAATGGCAAATTCAGAGAGAAGTGAAGTGAGTTAAGTGCTCGATAGGTAGTTCCACAAAGAAAATATGCCTTTTGTATATGTGAAGTTGAAGATTTAATATTAAAATCAGCTGTGCTGGATTTTATCTTGTTGGTTATTTTCTGGTGTTTCATGGAAAATTTTGCCTGTCAAGCATTACATGTAAACAATATTACATATTGTGGCAGACCAGGGGATTGGGTCAAAACGTTTACACAGATCAGACACGGACAGAGTAGGATTAGCTCAGTTTCAAAGGTGTTTATTAAAATAAAAGTCCAAAAGAAAATAGGTCTCCCCCAAGAGACCCTCTCTGGGATACCGTCTTCTGGGCTCCGGGTCTTGCTGTATCCTGTGGGAAACAAAAACTGAACTCCCTCCTGTTACCTCTGGTACTGTCCCCAACTATACAGGAGTCCTTTCCTCCCCCAGTCTCTCCACTGTGTGCTGCCCTTCTGGCAGCTTTATGGGACTTGTACAGCTGGTGAGTAATCAGCCCTTGATTACTCACCAAGCCCCAATTAGTCCTGGCCGGAGAGCCCGTCGAAACCTGGCACGTCCAGCAGATGGAGCCATCGCCTCGTGATGTATACTCCGTCTGTCACCAGGCCTCGACGAGTCTCCCCCTGGTGGCTGACCTGCTGTACGCCACAATATACAGTAGTATATAGAAAAGTAAATGTTTTTGATATTCATTTGTTTGTGAAGCTTGCATTTAAACTTCCATTATTGTAAAAGGAGAGTAAAAATAACCATCAAATTTTAAATAGCAAATTTTAGAAGTAACAGTACTCTTTTGAAATGTGCTACTTTTTACTTGAGTAGTTTTTTACACCAGTACGTGATTACAATTTCATTAAAAGTAACAGTACTTCTACTTGAGTAGGATTTTACAGTACTCTTTCCACCCCTGAGAATAACAATAGCGAGACTATATACAGGAGGGTACCGGTACAGAGTCAACATGCGGGAGCACTGGTTAGCTTCAACAACAAAAAAACATTAAAAATAAAGGTGCCACTCACCAGACAAGGTCTAGTCCAGGGCTCTCCAACCCTGTTCCTGGAGCGCTACCCTCCTGTAGGTTTTCACTACAGCCCCTGTTGTAACTAACCTGATTTATCTTATCAACCAGCTAATTTTTATGGTTGGAGCGAAAACCTAAAACTACGCTGAACCGAACTACACCGTAATTAGCAATGTGTCCAACCGGCCTCACAACCGCAGACCACGTGTATGGTGTGGTGTGGGCGAGCGGTTTGCTGATGTCAACGTTGTGACAGAGTGCCCCATTTTGGCAGGGGAGGTTATGGTATGGGTAGGCATAAGCTACAGACAACGAGCACAATTGCATTTTATCAATGGCAATTTAAATGCACAGAGATACCGTGACGAGATCCTGAGGACCATTGTCGTGCCAGTCATACATCGCCATCACCTCATGTTTCAGTCTGATAATGCATTGCCCCATGTCACCAGGATCTGTACACAATTCCTGAAAGCTGAAAATGTCCCAGTTCTTTCATGGCCTGCATACCAGACATGTCACCCCTTGAGCACATCTGGGATGCTCTGGATCAACGTGTGTGACAGCATGTTTCAGTTCCCGCAATATCCAGCAACTTTTCAGAGGCATTGAAGAGGGGTGGGACAACATTCCACAGGCCACAACCAACAGCCTGATCAAGTCTATGCGAAGGAGATCTGCATGAGGCAAATGGTGGTCACACCAGATACCGACTGGTTCTGACACACACCCCTAACTTTTTTTAAGGTATCTGACCAACAGATGCATATCTGTTGTCCCAGTCCTGTGGAATCCATAGATTAGGGCCTAATGAATTTATTTAATTTGACTTATTTTCTTATATAAACTGTAAATCTTTGAAATTGTTGCATGTTGCGTTTATATCTATTTTCAGGGTAGCTTTACTGTAGCTCAACTTCTTCCAATGTGAAGTAATTGGTAGATAGATTTTATAGAGTAGCTTCTCCAACACTGACCCTGAGATGGCTTATTGTAAAAGCCAAAGTACAAGTAGCAGTGTTTCTATGCTTTTCTTATCTAGGGAGAGATAATATAATGGCAAGAAAAAGCAATGCTGGTCATATTTGTGAAAGAGCGGTCAGCGTGAAGAAGCATTCCACCAATCTGAGGGTGAGAATGCCTGTCCTGGTCCTGCAGGTGCTCTTCCTATCCCTCTATGCTGCCTTTGTCAGCTATGACGATGATGCTAAACTGCAGAACAATGAGACCAAACCCATGGACAATGCACTTTACAGATATTACCCATTCTTTGCTGACATTCAGGTGATATTAACCGGTTTCGGGTGCCTTCTGGCCTTCTTTTGCCTCTACGGCTTCAGTGGGACGGTCTTCAACTTTCTGACAGCCACCTTCACCATCCAGTGGGACATCCTGGTGCAGGGCTACTTCCAGTTCAGCCATGATGAGAATATCCACCTGGGGGTCATCAACCTGATCAATGCAGAGTTTACCTGTGCCGTGGTGCTAATCTCCTTCGGGGGCCGTCCTGGGGAAGACCAGCCTAGTGCAGCTCCTAGTCAAAGCCCTGCTGGAGATCCTAGTGTTTTCAGTCAATGAATGGACTGTGCTCAAGTACCTGAAGATCAACGACGCAGGGGGATCCATCCTCATCCACCGGTTAGCCTGATATTTCGGCCTGGATGTAACATTTGTCCTGTAAAGGCCACATCTGAACGAGGGCCACGGCAAGGAGTACACCAGTTACCAGTCAGACATCCTGTCAGTTATGGACACCTTATTCCTCTGGGTGTTCTGGCCCTCCTTGAACTTTGCGCTAACACTGAAGGGAGATGATCAGCACAGGGCCATCCTGCACACCTTCATAGGCTTCAGCTCCTCCATCCTCATGGCGTTTGCCCTCTCCACCATGCTCAACAAGAACGGCAAGATCACCATGGCCGACATCCAGAACGTGACACTGGCAGGCGGGGTGGCGGTGGAGTTGTCGGTGGACATGATGATCACTCCTGCAGCAGCATACGTGCTGGGTGTGATGGGCTGCACCGCTTGGGATACAACTATCTCAGCCCCTTTCTGGCCGCCACTTCCGGATCCAGGACCAGTGTGGTGTCCATAACCTGCATGGCCTCACAGGACTCATATTTTATTTATTTAACCAGGAAGGGCTCATTGAGATTTGAAATCTCTTTTTCAAGAAGGTCCTGGCCAAAATAGGCAGCACCAAGTCATTACACAATTACAGACAGACAACATGAACAACTACAGGTAACCTAGGAAGAAACAATAGAATTCACAAGAGTATTTCAAAATCATTAAACAGCAAATTAAAAACATTGACATGTCAGGGAATCAGTCTCAAAATCCTCCATCAATGATTTAAAAACACCAATTGGGACAGGTTCTTCCAATTTAAAAGTATTTTGTAAGGTGTTCCAAGCCGATAGCGCAGAGTACATAAAAGCCCTTTTACCAAACTCAGTTCGGACATTTGGAACAGTTAGCAGGATAAAGTCCTGCTAACGAAGAGTACCACATTTCTGAACAATAAAAATTCCCAAATAAAATGGTAGTAAACCCAAAATGGCTTTGTAAATAAAAGTATACCAGTGACTACGATTGACTAGAAAAGGTCAACCAACCCTTGCATATAAAGTGCATTGGACGTAAGGGTTTTGCAGTTTAAAATAGATCTCAATCTATTTGAAGCATTCATATATAACATATCCCCATAGTCTAGTAAAGGCATGTGTAAATGTAAATGTAGCTGATACTAGGCTCCTTCTGGCTTCAAAAGAAAAACAGGCCCTATTCCTAAAATAAAATCCCAACAAAGGTTCAAATTGTTTTGTAAGTTGTTGAATATGCAATTTAAAAGAGGCCATCATCAATTCAATTCTAATATATTTATATGAGGTTACAGTCTCAATCTCATTGCCCTGACAGGTAGTAATAGGTGAAAGGTCTATTTCTTGCCTTAGGAAACAAACACCATTAGTTTAGGTGTCAGTATTGAGGATAAGCTTCAATTGACACAAGGTATGTTGAAAAGTATAAAAAGCAGTTTACAAGTTCTGGAAAGCTTTTGTGAGAGATGAGGCACAACAATAAATAACAGTATTATCAGCATTAAAGTGAAGTTGCACATTTTTGACTAAATTACTTATATAAATAGTGAATAAGAGAGGGGACCAAGTACAGAGCCCTGGGGCACACCGTTAGACAGACAATTTAACAGACATGAGCCCATCAAATTGAGTTATTCTATCAGACACATAGTTAGCAAACCATGCAACGGCATGCTCCGGAAGACCTACACTCGACAATCTCTGCCTCAGTATAGCATGATCAACTTTATCAAAAGCCTTAGAGATCAATAAAAACTGAGACACTGTGCTGTTTTTTTGTCAAGGGCTTCAGTGATATCATTTAAAACCTTCATGGCTGCTATAATTGTGCTATGCTTCTTTCTGAAGCCCGATCGGTACGTTGATAAAATAGAGTTAGTGAACAGATAAAAATTGTTTTTATAGACTAACAAGGGTTTCAAGTATTTTCACCAGGGGGGACAGCTTTGAGATTGGCCTATAATTATTTCAAATAGTTGGATAGTCCCCTTTAAAAGTGGTAGGACAAATGCTGATTTCCAGATCTTTGGAATTTCATTAAATTCCAGGGTTAGATTGAACAGGTAGGTAAGTGGTTCAGCTATGAAATCAGCTGCCAGTTTTAAAAAGCAGGGATCAAGAAGATCAGGACCTGCAGGCTTTCTCTCATCTAAGGATTTATGTACCTCCTGCAATGAGAATAGCAAAAAAGCGCTGTGGGCATATGTGCCATCGTGACAGCCACTGAGGTGGTGTATGAGATCTTTAGCCACAGGTCACCTATGGAAGGAGACCCTAAGCTTCTGGAACTCCAGGAGTTGATCCCTAGTCTGTGTAAAATTGGAGTGAAGAATATGTGTGTAACTGATAATGAATCGCTTCTTGTTGGGATGCATATGTGGGAAACCCGTTTCAGGTGTCAAATTGTGAAGTACGCGCTTGGAAGAGTCTGTCAGAGTGACCAGGAGTAGTCTTATTTTAATTAATTGTATTTCTGAAGAGCAGAGGAAGATTGCTGTGGGCCTCAAAAGGATCCGGAGAATAGAAGTTTTGTGTTTTGAACTTTGGAGTAGAGCACCGGTCAAAGGAGTCATCTCAGGGGTGCCGACAGATGTTCAGGTTGAATACTTGGAGACGTCCTGGTGTGGTTGGTGCCCGGCGTCTGACCCGCTGGGTGAATGGAGAAAAAGACAAAAGTCTGTCAGTCCTGTTGTTTTTTTTAAATAAAGAGCAAATACCCATGCATGTGAAGCTTGGTTGTGTAAGATACGACGTAAGAGCTTTCGTCCCCAAACCACTGCAGTGTAAGAATTGTAAAGAATTTGGCGATGTTTCAAGTGTATGCAGACGAAAAGTGTATACTGAAGAAAGGTATGTAGAAGGACAATGGTGTTGCAATTGTGGTGGGGATCATGATCCTGAGTTCCTGGAGTGCCCTGTAAGGGTGAAGGAAATTGAGGTGGCAAAAGTTAGAGCGGTCAATCGAATCTCCTATGCAGAGGCGATTAAAAGGTTTGAGAAAACAAGTAATGCTAGTGAAGAGATGGTAGTGGATATCCCACAGCCTGTTGTAAATGTTCGCTGACAGACAAAAGACACCCTGTGCCTCAAAAATGGGGGGGTTTTGTGTTCATTGCCAGTTATAAACTGTACAGCTGAATTCAAAGAAACTAGACATTATTGTGGCTGCAGCAGAAAAGTTTTCGGGACTCAAGACTTAACCTTGGAAGACTTGCTAGGGGTACTGGAAGACCTGCCTTCCCAGGTTCCCCTTGAGCCTGTGTAGGGATCAGATATGTTTTATTTTTTGGTAGTTCAGTTTGAGGGAATCCTGTTTCCATCCCGCAAAGTAGGTGGCGGGATGCATATTACATTGTGTGATCGCCAATATACCATAGAATAAGTAGTAGGGGGTTAAGGTAAGTTAAAAGGCGCACTAAACGGATTGCACTAATCCGTTTTTAGATAGGACCAGTGTTGCCAATTTAGCAACTTTGTCGCTATATTTAGCGAGTATTCAGACCCCTCTAGCGACAAATCTCGTGACTTTTTCTGGAGTTATTGGAGACTCTGACGTGAAAGCAGTTAGCGCACAGCAGTCCCTCCTAGCTGCAGTCAGAGCAGGAGATGTTCACCCCTCCACATCCAGACTGCAAATGAATCACGCATGTGGGAAGCCGCCGCTGGCTGATCCCACCCTGGCTTACATTTATTTATTTTTTTACAATTAATTAACCTGAATTAGGGCCAGACTAGTTACCATAATTCTCTCACATTGCTATTGACAGTTGTTTCTATTGTCTATTTTTGGTCCATTTAGATTGTTAATGTAGATTGCATACAAAAAAAATGAACAAAATGTTATGGTTAAAAATGTTCATGTTTTACTGTGACTTGTTGTAGGCTCCTAAGTGGACCATACGGTTAAAAACCAAACCAAATTAAGAATTAAAATTAAATAAAAAACTAAGTGACCCCGCCAGAGTTTCGCTTTTGGGTTACTTTTCCCGGTCCCAAGCTCAGATAAAGGAGGAGGGTCGGAATTGTGACATAAAAAAACAAGAATCGACAGAAGAAAGTTCATTTGTAGTTCTAAGCATATTTAGGGTGTTTTTTACTCACTTTTTGTCTCTCGTTATCTTTCCTACAGCGTCCATCACAATTACAAGTACATGGCCACTTATGCAAATTGAGTGATGACGTCATTTAGCGACTTCTAGGACAGCCAATAGCTGCTTTCCTTACTGAGGAGTTGGCAACACTGGATAGGACCACGCTCATCGCGTGCTGATAAAACGAGAGAACGCCATTTTAGAGACGCTAATGAAGTTGTTAAACGCAACAACAAAAAAGTTATACACGGTATAGCTAGCTAATATAAGGCTGAATTCATTATTGGCTGCTGTTAATAATTTCGTTTGCATGCGACTGTACAGTAGCGTGGAACGAGAGCTTTTCTTTTTAAGCTGTTGTGTGTTGTTGGGAAGAACAGCAGCAGGCGAATCCGAGGTCAAATTGGGCCAATTTGATCCTGAAGGCGTAGTTGGCTAACGTTAGTTCACTGGCTGATTTGATAAGTTTGCAAGCTAACTTAATTGTTTCTGGTCACAGAAGAAGCAGACGTTGGGACAAATCCCTGCGGTAAGTTAAAGAATGTTACCATTACAAATCGCCACAGGCACATCTTCCTCGCAGGTTGGCTAACGTTGTCTAGCTAGCGTTACTAGAAAACATTGGTAGTAAGCTAGTTAAGTTCCATATGGTTCTTGCTCTAGTTAGTTGGGAGCTGCAGGAGTGTTGGGACAGTAATGCGCCAGCTAGCAAAAGGGACAGTAATGCGCTAGCTAGCAGTTTGTAAAGGGCTAATGTAATGTGAGGCTCCGTACTGCCATAGTTTCTCAACCTAGAGGCGAGACTTCCGGGAACGCTTGCGACACAGACCAGGGTTTGAGAAGGCATTGAGATTCTTCCTTAGTTCTCCTCGAAATCTTTAAATGCACAACCTAGATATGAGCCAATGTCTTAAGTAGTTGAACGTGTTATTACTCCAACTTCGTGAAAGTGACATACTGACACGTTTTAATTTGTCAAACTATTTTCTATTGAAAGACTTGACAGTTAACGGCTTGCACATGACGACTGTTAGACCCGGTGACGTGTTACTAAATATGAGCTTAGCTTCGCCATGGATTCGCCTACAGGTGTGATCGGGGATTTCTATTGGAGAAGCAGTTTTGGCCTGTCTTCATACTGTACTGTTTGGTATCATTTTAACCAGAATAGATTCTGACCATATGCTTGTTTACAGCTGCACTGGGGTCGACCAGGCTTCCTAGGGTGTTGGGGGACAAAATTAAACTTTGGTTCTGGTGTTATACTTTATATTCAATGTTATGGTAACACAGAACAGTTTATTCCACGAGAATAGGATTTACCATTGCTGAGATCTTATTATCAAGTTATCAGAAAAGGTCAAAGGTTGCGGACAGGTCAATGTTAATCCCTAGTCAACAATGGCACCAAATCACTTGTCTGGGTTAAAAAAATCAACACGTTTTGTCCAATATCTCAAGATAGGGTGGTCATATATTGTTTTGCCATTTTCAGAACTGATGTAGAACACAGATTATTCAAATAAAGTAAAATGCTATATTAAACAAATGTAACCGATGTGAAATGGCTAACTAGTTAGTGGTGGTGCGCGCTAATAGTGTTTTAATTGTTGACGTCACTTGCTCTGAGACCTTGAAGTAGTTGTTCCCCTTGCTCTGCAAGGACCTCGGCTTTTGTGGCGCGATGGGTAATGATGCTTCGTGGGTGTCAGTTGTCGATGTGTGCAGAGGGTCGGGGCGAGGGGACAGAAGAAAGTTATACTGTTACACAAATTGGGCAGTATGGAATACACAATTACAGTAATTTAAGCCCAATTTAAGGTAGGGTGGTCATATTAACAAATCAAAATGTTTTATGCAAAACTGAGTTTGTAACCATTTATGAAATTAGAATACAACTTTTTATACTATATGCAAATCAGATAATGTGGTAATTCGTCTACGGAATAAAAAATTACAGCATGTTACGCCCATTCATATAAAGTAAGGTGGCCATATTGTTTACATATTTATGTAGAACTGGGAGTTTACACTGAGGAGTAGGGTGCCACTCACTATACTAGTCGAATAAGACATGGGAAATTTTGGCCAAGATGTATTTATAGACTAATAAACATTAAACAAATAGCCAAGCTGAACACTGCAGACATTACTAGTGCCTCCCCCGTGATCAAACCGCCATAAAAAATTAAAGGCAGCCTAACGTGATCATTGACAGCTGCCTTGAAGGACACAAATAAAAAATGCTTTCTGCTACTAAGATCAGTGAAATGAAGTGTGTGCACGTTCACGTGAAGGGTGGGGGGGATTTTCGTCACAACACCGGCTCCGTGGTGTCTTAATTTCAACAGGAAGCCCGTCCAACTCGGTGCAGCTGTAAGCAAGCAGGGTCGGAATCTATTCTGGCTAGTATATTATTCAAATTAGACCAACTAGCTAGGCAAGCGATCATCGGCTTGGCTAACGTAAAGTAGCTAGTGCTAATTTACTAAGTATATAGATGGGTTGGGTGTTGAGCAACAAAACCGACGCGTGCACAACTATGGCGCAAAACAGACAGGGTTGGCTTAGATTGACAACATGTAAACAATAATTTGTCTCCAATGTTTATTGAAAACATAAATACATTTTCACACTTGTCTCATGTCACTTGTCTCACACTTGTCTCTCATACATCGTTAGTTGGTTAGCTAGCTAATAAATTTTAGCAATATTAACATAGACGTGACACCAGTCAAAACAAGACATGGTATCAAGAACAAGCTGAAACTAGCCACCTACGATTCCCCACATGGCAGGTTCTTGTCATTGTTGCTAGCTATCTGGCCATCCACAATCACAACAGCACAGACTTCGTGATGTTGTCAGCTAACCCCAATATTCTGTGCCAGTTGTAGTATCTAGCTATCTAGATTAGACATATGTCTGCTTTTATCTCATGACTGAGGTTCTGACTTGATTGTATCAGGTTTTCTCTTTCAGGAGACCATGGCAGACGACTTTGATGTTGAGGCTATGCTAGAGGCTCCATACAGAAAGGTGGGTAGCTAGAATTTCCAGCCTTGTAGCTATGTTTTTTTCTTTTTTTGCGCATTCACTATTTGCTGGTCTTGTATCATCTTGCTGCTCAGAGATATGTTGCTATTATTTATAGTTAAATGGTTGTTGTGCCTCAATGTTTGAATGAGGTGTGGTGCATTGACATAATCCAAAATTCTGAATAAACACCCATCTCTCTCTCTTTGTAGACTTGCCTAACGATATCTCCCCTCTTCTCTCACCTTTTGATTCGAGTGTGAACTGTGGGGGGGTGGGGGGTGGGGGGGAAGAGTAAGGTAGTAATTGCGCAATGTATTGATGTACTGTGATCCCCTAGGACAAAAAGAGCTTCATCTTAGAACATCCTATCACCTGTTTGGTTGCAACAAGGTGAATGCAAATGGATGATAATCGGCACATTTTACCCCACATGCAAAGGAGACATTATTCACATTTTCTGTTGACATGGTAGCTAAAGGCATTTTCACAATGTTTACACCTAATGTTACAGTTGGATCGACCCATAGAAATATAATTACTGTGGTACCAGTAGTTCTGGCACATTCTTTTGTTATGCGTCATTGTCAATCAAGTAAGTCTGACCTAAAATAGGCCTTACATGTATTAGTACCTATTTTACCCTTACATTTGGCTTTAGTAGATTAGTCTTCTCTATAGTATACTTTAACAAATAAGGCTTAAATGTGTAGTCGTGATTTTGCCATGGTCAACAAAACAAGCTATTGATAATTTTAAAATATGAATACTGTCTCCCTGCCCAAGTCTATTGTGATGGTTTCTGATTTTGTAAATCAGCATCTTGACTTTGCATGCCTTTTAACACCAGTAATACTTTACGTTTATTTTCTTACCACAATTTATTTGTACGATTTCAAGATTTCATTTCTATTATACATTTAGTTAATGATTTCACCAGTGAGTATATTTTCCCCTCATAAAATTCAAACCATTTAAAAACAAACATCTCCATTCAGCTGGCACGAAAAATATATAGGACATTTAACATGAGGCTAAACTAGTAGAATTTTTTTTTGCTTCAGTTTTACTTGGGAGTCCATATTACTAAGCAGTGTGACTCCCTGTTTGCTTCAGGGCGAGATGTGTGACAGAGGTGGCATCGAACTCTTACAGTCCAAGAAGGAAAATGGGTGAAGATCACTGGACTGACATCAACCACAGGATCTCTTTTAGCGGCTGTGGGCCAAGCATGGTCTCAGTGGGCTTAGGAACAGATAGTGGTACGGGTACGACAAAGGAGGGGTGGGGTTGAGATGACCAAACTGTATCATGCCAAAATAGTATATATTTTTCCAATAGACTTTGACTTTTGGTTGGATTGAGTACTGTATACTATGTAGTTATAACAGCAGGGGGAGTAATTGGAGTGGAACTCTACAAGGGCTGTAGAAGGACCCCCTTACATACTTGTCCAAACATATTAATGTTAACAGTATTTTAACCTAATGGTTATGTTCCGTATTTTCTTGTTCCCTCCCTCACCCCTGACGACTTGCAATGTTTCCTCTACATCCTCATGATGTTCTTCTATCAACCCTGCTTAGGATGAGATAAAGTCCTCTAGTGCTAATGGACACGAAGAGCGCAGTAGTAAGAAGTAAGTACTGATTTTTAAACTCTTTGCTAAACCATCTCCACACAGACTGTTCTCTCTGCTACCGCACAGCAAGCGGTACGGGGGCGCTAAGTCTAGGTCAAAGAGGCTTCTAAACAGCTTCTACCCCCCCAAGCCATTAGACTCCTGAACATCTAATCAAATGACTACCCAGACTATTTGCATTGCCCCCCCCCCCCCTTACGTTGCTGCTACTCTGTTATTATCTATGCGTAGTCACTTTAATAATTCTACCTACATGTACATATTACCTTGACCGTTGCCCCCGCACATTGACTCCGTACCGGTACCACATGTATATAGCCTCGCTATTGTTATTTTAGTGATGCTCTTTAATTATTTGTTACTTTTATTTATTTTATTTTTCTTAACTGCGTTGTTGGTTAGGGGCTTGTAAGTAAGCGTTTCACTGTAAGGTCTACACCTGTTGTATTTGCCGCATGTGACAAATAAAATTTGATTTATCTTGTCAGTTGCTACTAGTCATGTTTCAATCGTGTAACCTTTTGGAAACTGCTTCAGTGATGGATAGATGTCTAAAGTATCCGTTTACAATTGTATTCTTTGACTGCACCGTGATAATGTCATCCTGTGTTTCAGGAAAAAGAGGAGCCACATTAGGAGTAGTCGGAGCCCGAGCTCTGACAAGTGCAAGAGCAAAGTTGGGAAGAAGAGCCAGGATCGGAAAAGGAGCAAGAGTCCGGAGAAGAAACGGAGCCGCAGTAAAGAGCGCCGGCGCAGTGCTTCCCGTAGCAGGGAACATGCTGGACGCTACAGAGGACGCCGGAGCCCCTTGTACGTATTGCAGGGTTTTCCAAACTCTGTGCACGTTGATTTCTTTGCCCAAGCACTACACAGCTGATTCAAATAATCAACTGATCATCAAGCTTTGATCATTTTAGTCAGCTGTTTAGGGTAAAAACCAAAACGGGGACCTCTTTGGTTCCTGAGGACTGAGTTTGGGAAACGCTTATGTATTTTTTTTCCTGACAATTTTTGGGCTTCCTTATTTTGTCTACAGACAAATGGGTTGGAATAATCTGCTATATCTCCTTCTTGGACATAATTTGTGTTTTCCACTGTGAGAGCTGTTGTCTATAGAAACTTTATGTTGATGATGAAATGAAACCTGGTTTTGTTTTTAAAAGGGGTGTAGTTTGTTGCCTTTGTACTCAAATTGTATTGGTCACATATGTGATTAGCAGATGTTATTGCGGGTGTAGCAAAATTATTTAAGACTATATACATATGGACAAGCGATGTCAGAGCGGAACGGACTAAGATACAGTAGAATTTTATTTGTATTTTATTTAACCTGGTAGGCCTGTTGAGAACAAGTTCTCATTTACAACTGCGACCTGGCCAAGATAAAGCAAAGCAGTGCGACATAAACAACACGAGTTACCCATAAACAAACATACAGTCAATAACAGAGTAGAAACATCTATGTACATTGTGTGCAAATGTAGAAGAGTATGGAGGTAGGCAATAAATCGGCCATAGAGGTGAAATAATTACGATTTAGCCATAACACTGGAGTGATAGATGTGCAGATGATGATGTGCAAGTAGAGATACAGGGATGTGAAAGAGCAAGAGGGTAACTAATAATATGGGGATGAGGTAGTTAGGTAGTTAAAAAAAAAATGCAATTCGTTCCAGTCATTGGCAGCAGAGAACTGGAAGGAAAGGTGGCCAACGGAAGTGTTGGCTTTGGGGATGACAAGTGAAATATGAATTATACCTGCTGGAGCGTGTTGCTATGGTGACCAGTGAGCTGAGATAAGGCGGGGCTTTACCTAGCAAAGACTTATAGATGACCTGGAGCCAGTGGGTTTGGCGACGAATATGTAGTGAGGGCCAGCCAGCGAGAGCAATACAGGTCGCAGTGGTGGGTAGTGTATGGGCCTTTGGTGACACCGGATGGCACTGTGATAGACTACATTCAGTTTGCTGAGTAGAGAGTCCCCAACAATTTTGTAAATGACATCGCCGAAGTTAAGGATCGGTAGGATGGGATGTTTCAGCATGAGTGAAGGAGGCTTTGTTGCGAAATAGGAAGCTGTTTCTAGATTTCATTTTGGATTGGAAATGCTTAATGTGAGTTTGGAATGAGAGTTTAGTCACATCCTAACCAGACACCTAGGTATTTGTGGTTGTCCACATATTCTAGGTCAGAACCGTCCAGCGTAGTGATGCTAGTCGGGCAGGAGGGTGCGGGCAGCAATCGGTTGAAGAGCATGAACTTAGCTTTACTAGCATTTAAGAGCAGTTGGAGGCCACGGAAGGAGAGTTGTATGGCGTTGAAGCTCGTTTTGGAGGTTTGTTAGCACAGTGTCCAAAGAAGGGCCAGATGTATACAGAATGGTGTCGTCTGCGTAGAAGTGGATCAGAGAATCACCAGCAGCAAGAGCGACATCATTGATATATATATATATAGAGAAGAGTCGGCCCGAGAATTGAACCCTGGTGGCACCCCCATAGAGACTGCCAGAGGTCCGGACAACAGGCCCTCCGATTTGACACTGAAATCTGAGAAGTAGTTGGTGAACCAGGCGAGGCAGTCATTTGAGAAGTGAAGGCTATTGAGTCTGCCGATAAAAATGCGGTGATTGACAGTCGAAAGCCATGGCCAGGTCGAAAAAGACGGCTGCACAGTACTGTATTTTATCGATGGCGGTTATGATATCGTTTAGGACCTTGAGCGTGGCTGAGGTGCACCCATGACCAGCTCGGAAACCAGATTGCATAGTGGAGAAGGTACGGTGGGATTCGAAATGGTCGTTGATCTGTTTGTTAACTTGGCTTTCGAAGATTTTAGAAAGGCAGGGCAGGATGGATATAGGTCTATAACAGTTTGGGTCTAGAGTGATGACCGCGGCAGCTTTCCAATCTTTGGGGATCTCAGACGATACGAAAGAGGTGAATAGGCTAGGGGTGAATAGGAATAGGGGTGCAATAATTTCGGCAGATCATTTTAGAAAGAGGGTCCAGATTGTTTTGCCCAGCTGATTTGTAGGGATCCAGATTTTACAGCTCTTTCAGAACATCAGCTGTCTGGATTTGGGTGAAGGAGAAGTGGTGGAGGGCGGCTTCGGCAAGTTGCTGCAGGGGGTGCTGAGATGTTGGCCGGGGTAGGGGTAGCCAGGTGGAAAGCATGGTCAGCTGTAGAAAAATGCTTAATGAAATTATTGATTATCATAGATTTATCGGTGGTGAGTTTTTCCTATACTAAGTGCAGTGGGCAGCTGGGTGGAGGTGCTCTTATTCTCCATGGACTTTAGTGTCCCAGGAAGCAAATTTATGTTTGAAAAAGCTAGCTTTAGCTTAACTAAATGAGTATATTGGGTCCTGACTTCCCTGAAAAGTTGCATATCGCGAGATCTATTCGATGCTAATGTAGAATGCCACAGGATGTTTTTGTGCTGTCAAGGGCAGTCAGGTCTGGGGTGAACCAAGGGCTATATCTGTTCTTAGTTCTATGTTTTTTTTGAATGGGGCATGCTTATTTAAGATGGTGAGGAAAGCACTTTTGAAGAGCAACCTGGCATCTTCTACTGACGGGATGAGGTCAATATCCTTCCAGGGGACCCGGCCCAGGTCGATTAGAAAGGCCTGCTATCTGAAGTGTTTTGGGGAGCGTTTGACCGTGATGAGGGGTGGTCGTTTGACCGCGGACCCACTACACACGCAGGTAATGAGGCTGATATCCTCGTTTAAGACAGCAGATGTGTATTTAGAGGGCAAGTTGGTCAGGATGATATCTAAGAGGGTGCCCATGGTTACAGATTTAGGGTTGTACCTGGTAGGTTCCTTGATAATTTGTGAGATTGAGGGCATCTAGCTTAGATTGTAGGACGGCCGGGGTGTTAAGCATGTCACAGTTTAGGTCACCTAACAGTTCGAACTCTGAAGATAGATGGGGGGCGATCAATTCACATACGGTGTCCAGGGCACAGCTGGGGGCTGAAGGGGGTCTAAAACAAGCAGCAACGGTGAGAGACTTGTTTCTGGTAAAGATGGTATAGAATACAGTGTATACATATGAGCTGAGTAATGCAAGTTATGTAAACATTATTAAAGTGACTAGTGTTCCATTCCTTAGTGGCCAGTGATTTCTAGTCTATGCCCATAGGCAGCAGCCTCTAATGTGCTAGTGATGGCTGTTTAACAGTCTGATGGCCTTGAGATAGAAGCTGTTTTTCAGTCTCTCAGTCCCAGCTTTGATGCACCTGTACTGACCTAGCCTTCTGGATGGTTGCGGGGTGAACAGGCATTGGCTCGGGTGGTTGATGTCCTTAATGATCTTTTTGGCCTTGCTGTGACATTGGGTGGTGTAGGTGTCCTGGAGGGCGGGTAGTTTCCCCCCTGTAGTGAGTTAGGCAGACCGCACCACCCTCTGGAGATCCTTGCAGTTGCGGGCGGTGCAGTTGTCTGTGTGGATAGTCCATTTCACTTTGTCAGTGATGTGTACGCCAAGGAACTTGGAAGTTTTCCACCTTCTCTACTGCGGTCCTGTCGATGTAGATAGGGGGGTGCACCCTCTGCTGTTTCCTGAAGTCCATGATCATCTCCTTTTTGTTGACGTTGTTTTCCAGGCACCACACTCCCAGAGCCCTCCCCTCCTGCCTGTAGGCTGTCTAGTCATCGTTGGTAATCAAGCCTACTACTGTTGTCGTCTGAACTTGATGATTGAGTTGGAGGCGTGCTTGGCCTATGTTCTATGTTGTTCACGCATGAGACGGATAACTGAAGCCATAGCCCTGGTTTTGTGTCCTCAGGTCAATCCCCTCCCTGTTTGTGACCGGGCTGATGTGTTTCAAGAGAAGTAGAGTACACAAAGTAGGCCCAAATGAGGGAAGGAAACTAAGTTGAATAGAATAATACTTATGTATTAAAAAACCATACAGTTTGGCATAGTAGGCGTACATACTGAGCGGAACCTTGTTTTACACCCTAGTTTGGAGCTGAATGTTGTGGTGTTCCGGGAGGGAAGGTTGGTCCACCACATGCCAACAAACTACGTTTTTTTAAATACGTTTTTTGATGTGACGTGTTGGTGTTTGCCTGTTGGATGTCTTGTCAATAACGTATGTATGTATGTAAAGTCTGGGTAAGAACTAAACCTTGTGATTGTTCCTTTTTTCAGTCGGAAACGCTCAAGAAGTCGTAGCCCCTTCAAGAAAGACAAGAGTCCAGTAAGGTGAGATACACAGCCGGATTGTCTTAGAAGCCACAGTGGGGCGGGTCAAAAGCTTCAAGTTCCTTAGCATGCACATCACAGAGGACCTGAAATGGTTCCTGCAAACCGACAGCGGGGTGAAGAAGGTTCAACTCTGGAGGCTGAAGAAATTTGGCGTTTGCCCCCAAGACCCTCACAAACTTCAACAGATACACCATCGAGAGCATTCTGTCGGGCTGTCTCAACGACTGGTACGGCCGCAACAACTTCACCGGCCGCAACCAAAGGGTGGCGCGGTCAGCCGGTGCATTATCGGGGGCACACTTCCTGTCCTCCAGAACATCTACAGCACCCAGTGTCACAGGAAGGCAAGAAAGATCATTAAGAAGGTGGAGATAGTACAGGCGCATCAAAGCTGGACTGAGACTGATAAACAGCCTTCACTGGCCAGCTGGTACCCTGCCCTGAACCTTAGACTGCTGCCCTATGTACATAGTCATTGAACACTGGTCACTTTAATAATGTTTACATACTGTTTTAACCCACTTTTTTTTTATATATATATATAAACCACCTTCATTTAACTAGGCAGGTCAGTTAAGAACAAATTCTTATTTACAATGACGGCCTAGGAACAGTGGGTTAACTGCCTTGTTCAGGGGCAGAATGACAGATTTTTTTACCTTGTCAGCTCAGGGATTTGATCTAGCAACCTTTCGGTAACTAGCCCAACGCTCTAACCACGTGTGTGTGTGAAATCAAAGTTTATTTGTCACGTGTGCCGAATACAACAGGTGTAGACCTTACAATGAAATGCTTACTTACAGGCTCTAACCAATAGTGCAAAAAAGGTATTAGGTGAACAGTGGGTAGGTAAAGAAATAAAAAGACAGGCTATATACAGTAGTGGCCCAGTACATCACTGGGGCTAAGCTGCAGACACCGGTATGTCAGGCTGATTGAGGTAGTATGTAGATATGGTTAAAGTGACTATGCGTATATGATGGAACAGAGAGTAGCAGTAGCGTAAAAGAGGGGTTGGTGGCGGGACACTGCAGATAGCCCGGTTAGCCAATGTGCGGGAGCGCTGGTTGGTCGGCCCAATTTAGGTAGTGTGTGTAGTTAAAGTGACTGCATATATGATAAACAGAGTTGCAGCAGTGTAAAAGAGGGGTTTTCGGGGGGGGAGCTCACAATGCAAATAGTCTGGGTAGCCATTTGATTACCTGTTCAGGAGTCTTATGGCTTGGGGGTAAAAACTGTTGAAAAGCCTTTTTGTCCTAGACTTGGGCCCCTGGTACCGCTTGCCATGCGGTAATAGAGAACCGTCTGTGGCGGGGGTCTTCGACAATTTTTAGGGCCTTCCTCTGACACCGCCTGGTGTAGAGGTCCTGGATGGCAGGCAGCTTAGCCCCAGTGATGTACTGGGCCGTACGCACTACCCTTTGTAGTGCCTTGTGGTCAGAGGCCGAGCAATTGCCGTACCAGGCAGTGATGCAACCAGTCAGGATGCTCTTGATGTTGCAGCCGTAGAACCTTTTGGGGATCTCAGGACCCATACCAAATCTTTTTATTTCCTGAGGGGGAATAGGCTTTGTCGTGCCCTCTTCACAACTGTCTTGGTGTGTTTGGACCTTTCTAGTTTGTTGTTGATGTGGACACCAAGGAACTTGAAGCTCTCAACCTGCTCCACTACAGCCCCGTTGATAAGAATGGCGGCGTGCTCCGTCCTCCTTTTCCTGTAGTCCACAATCATCTCCTTAGTCTTGGTTACGTTGATGGATAGGTTGTTCTGGCACCACCTGGCCACACACACACAGTCGTGGCCAAAAGTTTTGAATGGCACAAATATTAGTTTTCAGTCTGCTGCCTCAGTGTCTAGATATTTTTGTCAGATGTTACTATGGAATACTGAAGTATAATTACAAGTGTCAAATTGACAATTATATGAAGTTGATGCAGTCAATATTTACAGTGTTGACCCTTTTTCAAGACCTCTACAATATGCTCTGGCATGCTGTCAATTAACTTCTGGGCCACATCCTGACTGATGGCAGTCCATTCTTGCATAATCAATGCTTGGGGTTTTTGTTTGTCTACCCGCCTCTTGAGGATTGACCACAAGTTCTCAATGTGATTAAGGTCTGGGGAGTTTCCTGTCCATGGACCCAAAATACCGATGTTTTGTTCCCCGAGCCACTTAGTTATCACTTTTGCATTATGGTAAGGTGCTCCATCATGCTGGAAAAGGCATTGTTCATCACCAAACTGTTCCTGGATGGTTGGGAGAAGTTGCTCTTAGAGGATGTATTGGTACCATTCTTTATTGATGGCTGTGTTCTTAGGCAAAATTGTGAGTGAGCCCACTCCCTTGGCTGAGAAGCAACCCCACACATGAATGGTCTCAGAATGCTTTACCGTTTGCATGACACAGGACTGATGGTAGCGCTCATCTTGTCTTCTCCGGACAAGCTTTTTTCCAGATGCCCCAAACAATCGGAAAGGGGATTCATCAGAGAAAATGACTTTACCCCAGTCCTCAGCAGTCCAATCCCTGTGCCTTTTGCAGAATATCAGTCTGTCCCTGATGTTTTTCCTGGAGAGAAGTGGCTTCTTTGCTGCCCTTCTTGACACCAGGCCATCCTCCAAAAGTCTTCGCCTCACTGTGCGTGCAGATGCACACACACCTGCCTGCTGCCATTCCTGAGCAAGCTCTGTACTGGTGGTGCCCCGATCCCGCAGCTGAATCAACTTTAGGAGACGGTCCTGGCACTTGCTGGACTTTCTTGGACGCCCTGAAGCCTTCACAACAATTGAACCGCTCTCCTTGAAGTTCTTGATAATCCGATTTAGGTGCAATCTTACTGGCAGCAATATCCTTGCCTGTGAAGCCCTTTTTGTGCAAAGTAATGATAATGGCACGTGTTTCCTTCCAGGTAATCCAGTGATCTCCAGCCTTGTCCTCGTCAACACTGTCACCTGTGTTAACGAGAGAGAATCACTGACATGTCAGCTGGTCCTTTTGTGGCAGGGTTTAAATGCAGTGGAAATGTTTTTGGGGGATTCAGTTCATTTGCATGGCAAAGAGGGACTTTGCAGGTAATTGCAATTCATCTAATCACTCTTCATAACATTCTGGAGTATATGCAAATTGCCATCATACAAACTGAGGCAGCAGGCAGCAGAAAATTAATATTTGTGTAATTCTCAACTTTTGGCCACGACATATATATATATATATATGAGTATTCTAGTCATGCCTTATCCTATATAACTACTGCTGTACACACCTTTTCTATTCATATACTGTATATTTATATTCTGGACATTGATCGTTCAGATACTGCTCGTTGTTATTTTTACTTGTGTGTTGTATTGCTAGATATTGTTGGAGCTGGACATAAGCATTTTGCTGCACCTACGATAACTTCTGCAAATCTCTGTATGCGACCAATAAACTTTGCTGTGATTTATAAGCTCTATCGTGGTTTCGGTTTTGTGAACTGGACTCTTTGCTCACCATCCATGAAAATGATATGTGTTAAACTCTGTTTGCACTTTTTTTCAAGGAAACCAATTGACAACCTGACCCCAGAGGAGAGGGATACCCGCACTGTTGTTTGTATGCAGCTGGCAGCCAGAATCAAACCACGTGACCTGGAGGACTTCTTCTCGGCCGTGGGGAAAGTCAGTATTCGCAGTTTACAAACTTAAAAGTAGATTGCATTATCTTTGCCGTATGAAATAATTCAACAGACTTTATTTTGACAGAATTTAGCTTATGGTCATTAGGAAGGTGCTCACTCTTGACACACTATTACTATTTTATCCCCTGTAGGTGAGAGACGTGAGGATGATCTCTGACAGAAACTCCAGGAAGTCAAAGGGCATTGCCTACATTGAGTTTCTGGAAGTGAATTCAGTCCCGCTGGCTATTGGCTTAACTGGTCAGAGACTTCTAGGCGTGCCCATCATTGTACAGGCCCCTCAGGTAGTTGATTTAACTATACTATTTAGCATTGATGGAATCAGTAAATGTGATGTCACCTTTCACCGCTTACTTGGCAGATGGCATAGACTCACCATTTTGTGTGTGTGTGTGCAGGCTGAGAAGAACAGGGCTGCAGCAATGGCCCACAACCTTCAGAAGGGTAATGCTGGCCCTATGCGGCTGTATGTGGGCTCTCTGCACTTCAACATCACAGAGGAGATGCTGCGAGGTGTCTTCGAGCCTTTCGGAAGGGTAAGGAGGAAACGCCATCACTTATCAATTACATTTTAACTTCCTTTTACACTAACTCTCTTGTATCTAACTGTTTTCCTTAACAGATTGAGAGCATACAACTGATGAATGACAGTGAAACTGGACGATCCAAAGGATATGGTTTCATCTCGGTAAGTTCCCGATTTTAGACTTACAATAGATTAGGGTGTGTGCCATTTTTAGTTAGCTGATTCACACTGTGTTATTGTAGTTTGCCGATGCAGAGTGCGCTAAGAAGGCCATGGAGCAGCTGAATGGCTTTGAGCTGGCCGGACGGCCCATGAAGGTTGGTCACGTGACAGAACGCACCGACCCCTCCAACGCCAGCTCCTTCCTGGACAACGACGAGCTGGAGAGGACGGGCATCGACCTGGGCACCACCGGGCGCCTGCAGCTCATGGCCCGGCTGGCAGAGGGTGAGATATTAGCTGCTGTTTTTTAAGTGAATGTAGTTTGGTCTTTTTGGTGCTCAAAATTGCCATTTAGGTTTATTTGTCAGCAGTAAGGGAAAGTTGAGCTTAGTATTCGATATGTCTACTTTTGTGCTGGAATCTAAAACTGATTTGGTCAACCAAGGTGTTACCCCAGTTGACTTCAAGAATCGCTCCAGTGTGTGCTCGAGTTGTTTTGAATAGCTTTGAACAGACTTGATGCTAATGAATAGTTTGTTTCCCTCAGGTACTGGTCTTCAGATCCCCCCGGCTGCACAGCAGGCTCTACAGATGAGTGGTTCCATCCACTCGACTCAAATCCACTTCGTCAACATGGCAGCTGGTACAGGTAGGCTCATTATTCATGTGTAACGTATCATACTACATATTGTGGAATGAACTACTCACTGGCCTCATCTAAGAACACTGCAGACTCCTCAAAGGAGAGGCATTTGAAGTTTGAGCTTTTTGATACCTCGTGCAAATGTGAAATTCACCACTACGTTTCCTTTAGAATGAGTTTCATGATCAATAGCCAAAGGTAGGTAGCAAAGGAAAGCTGTCACACCTGCTTTGGCAGGATGATTTCCAGTTCCCTTTTTGCTCCTCCCTTAATTTGGTCTGTGATGTCAGAAAACAGTGCAAAGAGGGCGAACATTATCTGGAGATTAAATGTGTTAACATGATCTGCATCCATGACCACCAGTATATGATCATCTCAAATGAACCGCCGTAAGACTTCTCTTTTCTCACTATCATTTCTCCTATTAATGATCTCTTCCACATTTATCCAATAGATCCACATGTAAACACTAAAGGCCAATCTGGCATTGCCACCAACACTCATTATGAGGTATGTTAATCACTTCAACAACCTGCCGGTCTCTGAGATGTCTATGTGAAAGCTGTTTTTTCACTTACTATGGCCCTGCTTGAAAAGAGCACATTGAATATCATGGGCAACTGGTACGAAACCCAGAAATGAGTTAACATCATTCAAGTCAACCTGTGTGTTGTGTTTTGCCTTGCCAAAGCCAGCAGTTTGTCTTGCTAGGTGAAGGGACTCTTCAAACTTTTGTAACACACTTCAATATCACAGTACCATGTTAGATGTGAATGCTGATATTGAACTAGCATGCAGATGACCATTGCTTCTCTCATATTGTGTGGCTAATGCTATGGCTGTCCCCCCTCTAGCACATGGGCTTAATGTGCACTGCAGTGTAGTAAGTCAATGGTCTTCATCCATTGTGCATCGTTCCATCCTCACAACCTTTTCTAACTGAAGTGCGTCTTTAATTTCTCTTCTTCTAATCTTTTAGACATACAAGCCAGCCTGAACCCACCCCCTGAAGGTGAACGTGAAAGTGTACAGCTTCTCAAATCTGCACATTATTTAATGCTCATCTAAAATAAATCCTTTTGTTTTAAATTTCTCATGTTTCAAACTGGAAAGAGCTCTCCAATGGTCCTTTTTTCTTGTATTGGTTTGAAATCATTGCTGTCATGCATACCCACATTTTATTTTGGTTTAAGCCAAATGATAAGATTCTCAAGCTGTCCGTTTTCATCTTCTCTGGTTTTCTTGTGTCTAACTACATTGTGTCCAAATGTGCATTGAAACAACACAGGAAAAACTAGTCCTGTACTTTGAGATGTATTCATTGGGGGGAGGGAATGGAAAGGATTGTCAGTCTGATGTTCTCAGTTGGAAGCAGGGTTGGGGTCAATTAATGCCATTTGAAATTCCAGTCAGTTCAGGACCGATGTTCAATTCAACAGACAGGAATTAATCTGCACTTGACAGCAGCTCTGGTGAGAAGGACCTCTGTTAATGATACTGTCATCTCCTTTTACAGCTCCTGCCACCCATTCACTGAACCTGGCTCCAAGCAGGAACCAAGCCATGAACCTCTCAACGCAGCCACTGGCTACTCTCTGCCTACAGCTGTCCAACATGTTCAACCCACAGTTGTGAGACACTACTTTTTAACCTTTTCATTTCATGATGAAAGGAAGCATTGTTTTTGATCTTTAATTAAATGAATGTAACTGATCATTTCCTTTAAGCTGGGTTAGGTCATGAATGATTGATGAATGGCTAGAAATGACCTGCCTCTTTTCCAGGGAAAATGAACCCGGCTGGGATGTTGAGATTCAAGATGACGTCATTGAGGAGTGCAACAAACACGGTGGAATTGTCCACATATACCTCGACAAGGACTCCCCTCAGGTAAACAACTTTTGAAATGCACTTTGTTGTGTGTCTGACTGATTAAATTATATGACAGGCTACTTTATCAAATCGATGACATAACGTTTTATTGATTACGTGCTTGAATTAAACCATGCAACAATTAACTTGTTAATAACCTTCTGCACCACATAAGAATGATTTATAGAGCTGCTGGCTTCCTGAATAAACTCTTAAACATCTGAAGATCTTATATATCAATAGCAGTCAATTGTTAATCGTCACCTTATTCAGTCTCATCTGAACGTCGTAAAATCCTTGGTTATTGAACCCTGGCTAACAAGTTGAATCAGCATTACAAAAATTGGCTTATTTATTTACTAAATACCTAAATGATCACACAGAATTACATATACACAGGATGGATCATACATTGATTTCAAATCATGTCATAAAAGAAAGTCCCTAGCGGAAGAAACCGATATGACAGCTGATTACACAAAGAAAGGGGGTTGGGTTTGAATGAAAGAGCGGGAAGACTGAGGAACAAAAGGATTGGGTCTCTATCGGTCCTTGAGAAGCTATGCTGCCATAAATACAGAATCTTATGAATTCTATTAACCGCCCATTCAGATAAGGAAAATGCAAGATATATATTTACACTGAACTGCGCTTCGATAGATGGAAGACTGGTTTGCCCAGCAGATCGCCCTTGTCCTTTGAAGAATATTTCTGGTTGTAGAGCGGATACGTTGTACCCTGTCGTTCTTATTAAGAGATTCTGTCCCTTCCTAGGCCACGTACGTTTACAGCTGCAGCTGATAACTCGACTTCTAGGATGCATCACTTCTTTAGTGAATAAGAGTTCAAAGTTCATTTTTGCCATAATTAGCTCACGCTGAATTCTAGTAGAAATTCATCCTTCCAGCGTGGTGATCGTCACCTCCACGTTGAAATTAGCCGTTTTAAACGTATGAACACCAGTCAAGCCGTCGAACCCAAGTTGACCTCCGTCAACGGGCTTTTGTATTGGGGGAGAGAAGGGGGTGTGTTTCATAGTTCTCAACCAATGTCTGCTCACTTGGGCATGGGCACTGAGCATAGTTTACTTAGGAAAACAATTCTCTCATTTAGAATCTTAAAATTATATTTTATCTTTTCACAAATAGTTTCATATTTAAACATTTTAAATTGCACAATTCCATGTGAATCTGTTAACTAGAACGTGTAGACTTTCCCAGATCCGACAATTTGTCGTACCAACGGACACTTTCAACTGGTTAGATTACAGAAATATTGTACCTTTCCCCAACCTTTTGTTACCATACGTTGTTAACAAAGACCTTTCCAAGAGTCCATTCTGTAGGGTGGAGAGAAGTATGTATGGGGGTCATAAACCTCCTACAACAGGGCAACTTCATAGAAATGGATAGGTCTAAGGTGGTCCAGCAAATTGTGCACTTTGCAAATAAATTATAAATGCAGTTACCATTTCTTTGTTTTCTATTATGGTTTAATGTACAAATGTATGTTTTTACCCATCAAATGGTCTGTTGCAGATTGATAGTTTACCCTTACCTTATTACTTCTTTCTTTCCTTTATAGGGCAAAGTGTACATAAAATGCCCCACAATCCCAACAGCAATGGCTGCAGTGAATGCGCTACATGGGCGGTGGTTTGCAGGTGTGTATCCTTCTACCAATGGATTATGTATGGTCATTATTTGATATTTATTTACCTTGCATATATATACCTTACCAGTTATGTTTGTGGCTAGGGATGGTGGGAATTAACCAAAATGAAATAGTATCATGTTTAGGGAATTTGTGCTGCTGATTTGTCATCTGTAGCTAGATTGTGTTCTTTAGAACTCAGGTTTCTACATTTAATACATGACTAATGCATATGTATTTGACAAGTATTGATTAAATGTTTTTTTTCTCTCTCTGTAGGTAAAATGATCACTGCAGCGTACGTACCTTTCCCGACCTACCATAACCTTTTCCCTGATTCGTTAACGGCAGCCCAGTTATTGATGCCTGTGCGGCAATGATTCTACCATGCATGGTGTAGATGTCACAATGCCCGTTGGCTTCAATAATGTACATCATTTTTGCCAATATGTCGGGATCTTATTGAACGCAGTAGCAAATTACTGTACCAGTTCCACCCTGTCTTCATCACGCAATGTTTTCTTGTTCAGTCTGACAGCTATTAGAGGCTAAGCTTGAGTTCCTCTGTAGCCACATTTCTGTAGCTGCACCTGAGCAAATTACGTTGCGTTTCAACCTGCATTGTGAAAATACTACCTTTTGGGGTTTTGGTGGGGGAGGGGAACGTAGGGTACGGAGTTGTTTTACAGTGGGAAGTCTGCGTATATTTCTGTTGAAACTGACCCCAGAAGAACGACCCCTTTTTGGACAGCCCAACCCAAATTAACCTGTGACTCGAATTGCAGTTTGCCCTGTGCTGTGCTATAAATGCCCATTAGGGCATTTATATTGTACATTTAGTCATTCAGTTGTGCTTTAGAAATGTTCATTTGCCATGTATGTTTTTTTTGTCAGTTAATGTGTTAAATAAAAAAACGATGCCTACAACTAGTTTTTTTTTTTTTTACAACTCCAAGATATTCATTGTTTTGAGACTACTTTACGTTAACATTTTGTAATCAACTTGATTCGGGTCAATGTGATGCATTTTGTCATCTTAATGACTTTGCCCTCCATTCCAGATGAAACAATCCAAAGTCATGCATTTGTCATAACCTGGCTTACAACAGCTGGTCTTATTCTCTGAGTTGGTGTTTACGCAACCCCATGTCCTGCTTTATAATTATACTGTTTAAATATACAGTAAACCTGCATCTGTAGAAATTGTAATCCTACAGTTACACCATGGGTATGGTACTGATTTGATAAATCAATACATTTAGCAGTACAGAACTGGTCAATAGATTTAGAAGTTTTGCGCTTCAGATAGTCTTGACTTTTCTCGAACTGACAATTCAATCCCTTAGGACAGCACTAACTCCCATGAATGCCAATTATGAAACCCGCATCAAATCATTCCTAACTTGTGTCAACAGCATCTCATGAGAATTGTTCGACAGTGATGCATTCTGGTAATAACCTTTTTAAGAGTCGCTTGGGCTTGACTCTGATGAGAATGTGAAATGTCACTGGGTCCCTTAAGCCCCCATGACAAGATGTTTATCTGTAGAACTCTACAAGTCCCAAGTCAGCAGTGATCTGTTGAGAGCCTGCACCAATAAACATGAACTCATACCCAAACGTTGGTTCCTTTACTGTACCTTGGTTCTTGACATTAGGCTGGGACCCTTGAGTATACCATCCTATGTTCTATCACCAGTGGGTAACTTGTTTTCCACACCAGTGACTATAAGAACTCCTTCTAGCCCCCTTCAAAGAGGGGTAAGACCTCTCTCATCCATTGAACAGAACAGATATTCAGTACTGTATGTATCCATTTTCAAGGAACCGCAATGGTTAACAGTAGTCATATGTTTATCATCTTTTTCTTGATTCATTTCATAGCACATCTGTACTTAATGCATCTTCCTTTGTTGTGTTTTGGAGACAAAGCTACTATAGTGTCTGCTCTTCACACACCTTAGAGGTAGCAGTGAGAGAGGTAACAGGTTCATCGTTGGTGTTTGATTCTGCACCAGAGGCCACAGGGATGAATAGCAACTTCTCCTCCCCCAGCGGGCGAAGAGACTTCTTTGAGGAGGCTTTGTTCAAGAACCTCACAGTGGTTCTGTTAGGCCTTGTTATTAACTATATCAATGGGACCCTGTTGTACACCTTCTTCACCAACGCGACCTTCCACAGCGACTCCAGGTACATCCTGTACATGCAGCTGATCATCAATGACAGCATCATGATGTCTTTCATTGTGCTCTTGCTTGTCATGTCCTATGTCTGCCCTTTCCTAAACGTGTCTGTGTGTATAATTCTGATTCTAATAGGAGGCAACACTCATAAGAACACTCCTCTGAACTTGGCAATCATGTCTATTGAACGCTTTGTAGCCATCTGTCATCCTTTACAGCACCCTCTGATCTGCACAGTGAGTAGGACCTATGTGCTCATCGCCTGTATTTGGGTTGTAGGGGCCATCCCTGGGTTCATAGATGTCATTATCGCCTTTGTCTTTAAGCCTTTGTCATTTTTCTCTACCGGTAGGATGTGCTATCATCAGAATGTCTTTGACTCAGTTCACAATTACAACAACAACTATGCCACCAATATCCTTTACATGTGCTTTGTGTGGATCACGTTGATCTACACTTACTTTAGAGTGATGCTTTCGGCCAAAGCTGCAACCTCAGATCCAGTTTCAGCCAGAAAAGCCCAGATTACTATACTACTGCATGGGGTGCAGCTGCTGCTCTGTATGCTGTCCTACATCACTCCTGTCATGGACACTACCCTCGTCATCCTCTTCCCCAAGTTCCGCTCCATCATACTGTTCTGCAATATCATCATAACTAACATGTTACCCCAGCTGCTCAGCCCTCTCATCTACGGTCTGAGAGATCAGAAGTTTAAGAAGTACATGAAGGGTTCTCTTCTTTGTATGAAAACCAATCCGGTAGTGAAACCTAACTGAAACGTAAAGCACTGGGGGAATTTTCAGTGGGGGTAAACCAGTGCAACATGTAGAACATTGCTACTAGAAATTTCTACTGCACTTACATGAATGTTGTCAGGTGCAGTGCTACACTTGTTGCATGATACCTGCAGTTGAAAGAGCCAATGGTGAAATGACGTAGTCTGAGCTTAAACGTGTACAATAACAGCAATTGTTGCTATACTGCACATCTAAGTAATAAACCATCTGCTCTGCAATCTGGTATTGCCCTTTCTCAAGCACAGCAGGTAATGCTTATTGCTTACATACAGAACATTTGATTAAATTGTGTTACTGACCATTAATGTACAATGTATTACTTTTAAATTCAGCATGAGCCAAGATGTTTCAATTGGTACCTGTACCTACCGGTTAGTTTGAATGTCTCCATCATAATATGTTATTATTATTGGAACATTCAGAAACTATTCCCATCTCAATATGATCCCCTCTTGCCTCTAGTTCGTTTTCACCTTTGAAAGATCCCATTGGGGTATTAGGCTATTATCAACATTAACTACTTCTCCAAGGAATTACAGTTACATCACAATCCTTACCACAATTTCACACTTCATATTCTATTGTTTTGAACTAATCATTGATCTATAAAAGAAAAATTGAAGGGGATTTCATTCCACAGATCCACAACAAATGAGATGTGATAGACATGTTTAAAGCACAAAAATATGACTTTCTTTTCCTTTAAATGGTTTAACACTGGTAGAATAAACATAACCCACTGCAAACAGCATGATTTTATTTTCAGATATGCACTACCGTTCAAAAGTATGGGGTCACTTCGAAACTTCCTTGTTATTGAAAGAAAAGCAACAAAAAAATGTCCATTAAAATAACAAAATTGATCAGAAATACAGTGTAGACATTGTTAATGTTATAAATGACTATTGTAGCTGGAAACGGCTGATTTTGAATGGAATATCTACATAGGCGTACAGAGGCCCATTATCAGCAACCATCACTCCTGTGTTCCAATGGCACGTTGTGTTAGCTAATCCAAGTTTAATTTTAAAAGGCTAATTGATAATTAGAAAACCCTTTTGCAATTATGTTAGCACAGATGAAAACTGTTGTGCTAATTAAAGAAGCAATAAAACTGGCCTTCTTTAGACTAGTTGAGTATCTGGAGCATCAGCATTTGTGGGTTCGATTACAGGGTCAAAATGGCTAGAAACAAAGCACTTTCTTCTGAAACTCGTCAGTCTATTCTTGTTCTGAGAAATGAAGGCTATTCCATGCGAGAAACTGCCAAGAAACTGAAGAACTCATACAACGCTGTGTCTAACCAGAATAGATAGAGTGGGAGGCCCCTGTGCACAACTGAGCAAGAGGACAAGTACATTAGAGTGTCTAGTTTGAGAAACAGACACCTCACAAGTCCTCAACTAGCAGCTTCATTAAATAGTACCCGCAAAACACCAGCCTAAACGTCAACAGTGAAGAGGCGACATCCGAGATGCTGGCCTTCTAGGCAGAGTTCCTCTGTCCAGTGTCTGTGTTCTTTTGCCCAGCTTAATCTTTTTTTTATTGGCCAGTCTGAGATATGGCTTTTTCTTTGCAACTCTACCGCGAAGGCCAGCATCCCAGAGTTCCAGGCCAGTCCTAAGATAAAAGACTAAAGGTAACCGACAAAATTAGCAAGCCTGTGAGCTATCTAGTGATTACCTCCTCCCTCCAACTGTACTACGGACCTGAGGCACAGCAGACATGTAGTAGCCTGCCTGCTGGTAGGAGTCGATAACTGGGCTGGGCATGGTCCCGACGGTGCCCAGCCTCTTCATGTACTTGTTGGTGAGGATGGCATTACTCCCCTCCTTGCACTGGGCTAGAGCCACTTACAGCGGATTGGTGGCCATGATGGGGCCGTTCATCTCAGTCATTGTGATGCATCATTGGATGGCTACTTATGAAAAAGTATGGGTATTACTACCTTGGCACTTGTGATGGTGACGTAAGGGGCAAACTCCTTCCTGAGTTTCTCATCTTCTAACCTATCATCCAAGTTCTTGACGTACAAATTGACCCACTGAAACAACACAAAACACTTCTTCCAATGAATTTACGTTAAAGACATTTTTCTTCATGACACAGGTGTGTGCATTTCCCCATATTACCCGATAACGGTGGATGCGTTCCTGTTTCGTCAGCTCAAACTTCCGTTTCAGCTCCCCTGTCGCGGAATCCCCTTCTGAGCGCGGCTCGCGTACAAAACTCGACCAGGAATGAATTCTTTCCCATTAATCTCCTCAACTGCCTAAAAGCAGCCAAAGTCAACTCAGAAAAGACCAATTTTAAATGTCATGTTCCCAAATGTTCACATTATAATGACATCATGCTGGTTGATGAGATGACACAAAAGGGAGCAACTTCAGAGTAGTAGTGGTTTCCAAAGACGGGCCCCTTTCGTACATCATCAACCGCACACTGAGGGTCCTGCCTGGGATACCAAGAACAGAGAAGAAGCCTGTTCAGACTTCTTGACTTTTTCCACATTTTGTTATGTTACAGCCTTACTCTAAAATGGATTAAATAAAACAAAATCATCTGCAAACTACACACAATATCCAATAACGTCAAAGCGAAAACAGGTTGACATTTTTGCAAATGTATTAAAAATAAAAACAGATACCTTATTTACATAAGTATTCAGACCCATTGCAATGTGATTCTAAATTGAGCTCAGGTGCATCCTGTTTCCATTGATCATCCTTGAGATGTTGCTACAACTTGATTGGAGTCCACCTGTGGTAAATTCAATTGATTGGACATGATTTGGAAAGGCACACACCTGTCTATATAAGGTCCCAGAGTTGACAGTGCATGTCAGAGCAAAAATCTAGCCATGAGGTTGAAGGAATTGTCCGTAGAGCTCAGAGACAGGATTGTGTCGAGGCACAGCTCTGGGGAAAGGTACCAAAAAAGGTTCACCTTCCAACAGGACAACGACCCTTAAGCACACAGCCAAGACAACACAGGAGTGGCTTCGGGACAAGTCTGAAATTCCTTGAGTGGCCCAGCCAGAACCAGGACTTGAACCCGATCGAACATCTCTGGAGAGACCTGAAAATAGCTGTGCAGTAACGCTCCCCATCCAACCTGACAGAGCTTGAGAGGATCTGCAGAGAAGAATGGGAGAAACTCCCGAAATACAGGTGTGGCAAGCTTGTAGTGTCATACCTAAGAAGAATCGATGCTGTAATCGCTGCCAAAGGTGCTTCAACAAAGTACTGAGTAAAGGCTCTGAATACTTATGTAAATGTGATTTTTTATTTTTTATTTTTTTAAATATATATAAATGAGCAACAATTTCAAAAACATTTTTTTTGGTTTGTCATTACAGGGTGTAGATTGACGTGGGAAAAAACAATGTAATTATTTTTAGATTAAGGCTGTAACGTAACAAAATGTGGAAAAAGTCAAGTGGTCTGAATACTTTCTGAAGGCACTGTATTTCATACGCTTTCATGCCAATTCACCCCCCACATCAGATCACAAATACAACATCAACCACCACTTTATAGTAGTTCCCAAAGAAAGGGATATGAAGTAATGTCAAAGCTAGTCATAAGTCCTACTTACACAATGTTCTTACCAAATGCAGAAAAGACCTCCTTGAGTTTGTCATCGCTATATTCTTCGCCAAAGTTCTTGATGTACACATTGGTGAACTTCGTGGCTTTGGGCACCAAACTCAGCCTGTCATTCCTTTCAGGACTTAAAAGTGGCCAACAGAACTGAACACCACACCCATCACCAGGGACAGTTGAGCAATAGAAATAGAAAGAAAATGAAAATGATCTTTATAGAAAACAGAGGGTGATGCAAATATACAACAGAATAAACTCATATGCTGGGATGTGGAGCAGTTTAAGTGTGGAGACTTACATTGACTCTCTCACCTTGATGAACACATGGCAAGATAAGAGACAAGTGACTGACATGCTTATGCTGAATGATAATCAACTGCCTGTCAAGAATTTGATTTGACAAGTTCTTGACAGGCAGTTGATTATCATTCAGCATTAGCATGTTTTCAATGCTTGATTTAGAAAATACTGCAAGTCTCAACTTTGTGGCCATCAGACCAAACCTTATTTAAAGAAAAAAAAGGACAGGAACAACTGTCTACCATTTCCTTCACCTAATCGTGGACAACTGACATTTTCTCCACAGGAAATGGGCCTTTGGGTCTGCATTGCTAGTCACTGCCTGTCTCTAGCCTGAGCAAAGAACATGAAAATAGTATCTGCAAAAACGTTTATCACGGTCTGAGTATGATACAACGTTGAACAAATCAATATTCCCTCCTCCCTAACAATTACAGATTTTCTTTGCACTTTCCCCACTTACATCTCATCAAATTCCAGGTGGTTTAAAGACCAGTTGAAATAAATGTCAAAAATTAAATAGAAGTACCATATGGATAGAATAAATAGCTCTTGGTAGGAATTTGTTCACTCACACTTTCCGGTCATTCAACAGCATTCCATTCATGGTATCGATTGGCTGCCTCTTGAGTCTCAAAGTGAACAAAGCTGTAGCCTTTGGAGCCATTCTTATCACACACAACCTGAAATTTAAAAGTTATTGTTGGAAATTAAGTGCAGAAAAATGATACCATGACACTCAGACGAGAATAGAATGTCTGTCTACCTTACCTTGCAAGAGACTATTCCCGAAGGCTGAGAATGTGTCATACATGGCCTTGTTGTCAATGGACTCGTCCATGTTCGTGATAAAAATGTTTCCAGCTCCAGACTTCCGTAGCCCTGGTAGGTCGACCCTTGAGGACCTCATAGTTCATCGTATCCAGAGCACATTCCGCAGAAAAACATTAAGAGTAAAGACATCCACTGCATCAGACATCAGCTCAACACACAAATGTCCATGAATAAACTAATATATATTTAATTGGTTTAATCATTGGAATATTAATCAATTAGCAGAATTAATCTTGCCATCCAGTTGATCAAAGCAAATAGCAAAGTCTACTTCAATGTAGTTGACCTTTGGAGTGGCTCTAGAGACAAAGCTCTCATATGGTGTGAGTTACCATCAGCTTATGTCTATTTGTCCATGATTGATACGTAGTAAAAATCTGAATACATAAAAAATAATGTTACCATCAGTGGGCTGCTGGAAGTTGATGTAGGCTTATCCTAGGGACCTGCGAGTGATGACATCACGACAGATGAAGATGAACATGATGGGCCCAGCAGGAGAGAACTTCTGGTAGTGTATGGCCTCTGTGACATCAGGGTGCAGGTCCCCTATGTACTGGGAGGACAACGGGTATGATTAACCACTGCTGTTCATCCTGCAAACACAGAGAGAGTGAAGATGATAGAGACTGAAAATGGCAGACAACAGACTACAAACTAACGTTGAGTTGGAGACTATTGTTTTGCACCATTTCATTGACTGCTATCTTATGACGTTGCCAAGTCTCTTACAGATTTAGGCTAGTTTATCTGACCTGGGACTTGAGACACATGGTCTGTCTCTTGGGTGGGGGTGGAAGGGGAGGAGTCACCTGTGGCACATAACGGAATTGACGAGCAGAGGATCAGAATGGCCTATCAAGCCCAGTGTGGCAACTCTGTTCCGTCTGAAATGGTTGTGTGAGGTCTATGCTAGCACCTGCCCTCCATAAAAATGTTTGTCATGTTACGCAACAATGTCTGAACCTCACAAATCCCCAAAGACTACTTCATTAACCTATTTAACTCAGTGGTTGTTTCCAGTGAGTTTGGGGTGAAAGTGACATTTTTTGAAAGCTACATTCCTTGTCTTTTTGGAAGTCGAACTCATATCTTACTGCTGGCAATGTCATAAGAGTCCCCCCTCCCCAGTTTCCTCAGCTGTTTGTATCTTATACAAAAAAATACAAATCATATATACAGTACCAGTCAAAAGTTTGGACACACCTACTCATTCAAGGTTTTTTCTTAATTTTTTACTATTTTCTACATTGTAGAATAATAGTGAAGACATCAAAACTATTACATAACACATATGGAATCATGTAGTAACCAAAAAAGTGTTAAACAAATCTAAATGTATTTTAGATTCTTCAAAGTAGCCACCCTTTGCCTTGATAGCTTTGCACACTTGGTATTCGCTCAACCAACTTCATGAGGAATGCTTTTCCAACAGTCTTGAAGGAGTTCCCACATATGCTGAGCACTTGTTGGCTGCTTTTCCTTCACTCTGCGGTCCAACTCATCCCAAACAATCTCAAATGGCTTGAGGTTGGGTGATTGTGGAGGTCAGGTCATCTGTGCAGCCCTCCATCAATCTCCTTCTTGGTCAAATAGCCCTTACACAGCCTGGAGATGTGTTGGGTCATTGTCCTGTTGAAAAACAAATGATAGTCCCACTAAGCGCAAACCAGATAGGGTGACGTACCGCTGCAGAATGCTGTGGTAGCCATGCTGGTTAAGCGGGCCTTGAATTCTAAATAAATCACAGTGTCACCAGCAAAGCACCCCCACACCATCACACCTCCTCCTCCATGCTTCACGGTGGGAACCACACATGCGGAGATCATCCGTTCACCTACTCTGCGTCTCAAAAAGACACAGCAGATGGACCCAAAAATCTCAAATTTGGACTCATCAGACCAAAGGACAGATTTCATTTCCTGTGGCGTTCCTCATGAGAGCCAGTTTCATCATAGCGCTTGATGGTTTTTCAAATCAAATCAAAGTTTATTTGTCACGTGCGCTGAATACAACAGGTGTAGATATTACAGTGAAATGCTTACTTACAGGCTCTAACCAATAGTGCAAAAAAGGTATTAGGTGAACAATAGGTAAGTAAAGAAATAAAACAACAGTAAAAAGACAGGCTGATATAGACTGGATATATCCAGTAGCGAGGCTATAAAAGTAGAGAGGCTACATACAGACACCGGTTAGTCAGGCTGATTGAGGTAGTATGTACATGTAGATATGGTTAAAGTGACTATGCATATATGATGAACAGAAAGTAGCAGTAGCGTAAAAGAGGGGTTGGCGGGTGGTTGGTGGCCAGACACAATGCAGGTAGCCCGGTTAGCCCATGTGCGGGAGCACTGGTTGGTCAGCCCAATTGAGGTAGTATGGACATGAATGTATAGTTAAAGTGACTATGCATATATGATAAACAGAGAGTAGCAGCAGCGTAAAAGAGGGTTTGGGGGGGGGGACACAATGCAAATAGTCCGGGTAGCCATTTGACTACCTGTTCAGTAGTGTTATGTCTTGGCTTAACACTGCACTTGAATAAACTTTCAAAGTTATTAAAATTTTCCAGATTGACTGACCTTCATGTCTTAAAGTAATGATGGAATGTTGTTTCTCTTTGCTTATTTGAGCTGTTCTTGCCATAATATGGGCTTGGTCTTTTACCAAATAGGGCTATCTTCTGTATACCACCTCTACATTGTTACAATACAACTGATTGGCTCTAACACATTAAGAAGGAAAGAAATGCCACATATTACCTTTTAACAAAGAACACCAGGTAATTACCTCATGAAGCTGGTTGAGATAATGCCAAGAGTGTGAAAAGCTGTCATCAAGGCAAAGGGTGGCTACTTTGAAGAATCTCAAATATAAAGTATATTTTGATTTGTTTAACACTTTTTTGGTTACTACATGATTCCATGTGTTATTTCAGTGTGTTGATGTCTTCACTATTATTCTTTAATATAGAAAATAGTAAAAATAAAGAAAAACCCTGGAATGAGTAGGTGTGTCCAAACTATTGACTGGTACTGTATATTTTTATCCATAATTTGAGAGCCCCGGTAGCCAAGATCATTTTAACATGTCAGACTTGAAAATTTGTTCATCCATTTTGGCACAGTAACCAGGTTTCCATCTAACGTAAACTCGTACATCCCCTTGGTCCGTACAATTGCCCTTATTTTAGCACCCCAAAAACGTAATACTTGCAGATCAACTGTAATGTCAATACCATTGTAAAGCACAATTTCTCCCCTTTCCAACAGAATCAATTACATGACCTAAACGCTGCCCGTTTCTGCATAATTCAAGCATAATTCAATGAGCCCCGTCGGGTCTTTTTAAAAATGGCGGGTGGGGAAGCGAAACTAATGCGTGATAGTGAGAAGGAGAGATGTTGTGTGGGAAAATTACTTTTTTTCACTCGATCTGTCCAACTTATCACCGTATCGTCTCTAAAATGTAAATAAAACACTATAAAGAGTTTATATAATGTGTGATTACATACCTATTTAAGGTTTGTGTCGAATTTGAATCGGGTTTTTAGGGCGTTGCTAAAGTGATCTTAGAAGTAAACAGCGGCTTTGAGAATGATAATCGCATGCAATGATGACGCAAAAAATGACTAGGTATCCCCCTTACTCCTGTCACTGTCCATTTCTTGTTTTTAAACTATGAGAGAAGTGCTACACCTGGTAGAGAGAGATTGTAAGACAGAAATAGTTGCTTTATGCGTGCTGTACGTTACGACATGACACGTCACGATGTAACGGAGGGTCCGTTTTTTCTACTTTTCTCCAATACTATAGAGCCATTACCATGTCGATCAACGCTTGAATAGAAACCTAGTTCACACCCCCGATTTTGAAGTCAACACAGTCGCTACAGTCCCATTAGTTTTCTTTGTAGCCTCGTTTGAATGTTGCGGTTGCGCACATTTGTACGGAATGGGGTGAGTTTACGTTAACCTTTTTTGCAAGTAAAGTCATTTACATGCTGGATAAAAAAAAAAAAAGTGATGACAGGCCTATAAATTCCGATAAACTTTCCAAATGTTGACAAAACTAAATACGGTAGACAAGCTCATTTTGTGTCTGTAAATATAATAACCATTATATCGAAGTAAACTTGGGAGTAAACCTGAGGCCCGTTTCCATTATCACTTTAAAGTCAAACCAGGTTTGGCAGGCCTTGGTGGGCTGGCTCAAATTGCATTTCCACTGCCTCCAGAAATGACAAATTATGTAATGTTGCTAAGTAGCCATTATGTGACTGCAGTCGGCTTCTCTAATGATGCTAGCTAGCATGTTGAAGAATTTTATTCAACCTCACCATGCTGTAACTAACATTACAGCAGGGTGCCAGCCAGAGCCATATATTTAGCTTGCTGACATTAGCTATCTAGCTAAACGGTTAGCGTCTTCACTAGCATTACAAGCTAGCTAGCTTTATTCCTACCTTGCTTGCCATGGAGTTGATTATCAGCTAGCAAGCTAACCAAGCAAACCAGACGACATGTTTGATATGATGTACCTAGCTAGCTTTCAATATGACCTGGACAGCTAAAATTCCTGCTAGCTAATGTTAGGTAGCTAGCATTTGAGGGCTGACTGTTCTCACAAAAACATTTGTGTAGTGCAAAAATGAACTAACAGCTATGGTGGTAATTTGTGTAATCTGGGATTACCGCAGTACTGCTTGTCCATGTGCTAGCTAACAGCAACAAGCCCAGACGTGCTAGCTAATGTTGTGTCAGCATCCAGCAGTGATCAACATAGTGGTTGCATAGTAACAGCATCTTTTATTTTTTATTTAACTAGGCAAAAGGCCTCCTGCGGAGACAGGGGCCGGGATTAAAAATAAAAACATTTAAATAAAATATAGGACAAAACAGACATCATGACAAGAGACAACACTACATAAAGAGAGACCTAAGACAACAACATAGCGTTTGGTAGCAACATGACAACAACATGGTAGCAACACAACATGGCAGCAGCACAACATTGTTGCAGCACAAAACAGGGTACAAAACATTATTGGGCACAGACAACAGCACAAGTGGCAAGAAGGTAGAGACAACAATACATCACGCAAAGCAGCAACAGCATTGGTGGAACATCTGATGGCCGAATGGTAAAGCCCATCTAGCCGCTCGAGAGCACCCTTACCTGCCGGTCTATAAATTATGTCTCCATAATCTAGCATGGGTGGGATGGTCATCTGAATCAGGGATAGTTTGGCATCTGGGGTGAAAGAGGAGCAATTACGATAGAGGAAACCAAGTCTAGATTTAACTTTAGCCTGCAGCTTTGAAATGTGCTGAGAGGAGTGTACCGTCTAGCTATACTCCCAAGTACGTGTATGAGGTGACTGACTACCTCAAGCTCTAAACCCTCAGAAGAAGTAAACACATCTGTGGGGAGAGGGGCATTCTTTTTACCAAACCACATTACCTTTATTTTGGAGGTGTTCAGAACAAGGTTAACGGCAGAGAATGCTTGTTGGACACTAGGAAAGCTTTGTTGTAGAGAGTTTAACACAAAATCCAGAGAGGGGCCAAATGAGTATAACACTGTATCATCTGCATATAAATAGATGAGAGCCTAGGATTGAGCCTTGGGGTACACCCTTGGTGACAGGCAGTGGCTGAGACAGCAGATGTTCTGACTTTATATACTGCACTCTTTCAGAGGGTTAGTTAGCAATCCAGGCCATAGACCCTTCAGAGACACCAATACTCCTTAGCCAGCCCACAAGTATGGGATGGTCTACCGTATCAAAAGCTTTGGCCAAGTCAATAAAAAGAGCAGGACAACATTGCTTAAAATCAAGGGCTATGGTAACACATCCATAACCTGAGCGGAAACTAAATTACATACCAGAGAGAAAACTATGGACATCAAGAAAGCCAGTCAGTTGATTATTTACAACTTTTTCCAACACGTTTGATAAACAGGGCAAAATAGAAATAGATAACTAGCTATCTATGTACGTAGCTAAATAGCTAGCTAGTAAGCCATGTAGCTAAGCAAACAAATTGTATTTCAAACAAATGACCGGACCGTTTGAATGCTACCTGCTAGAAATCCGCAATCTGTTTCAACGACGAACTAGTAAGCAATACCGATTTGCTAGTTAGCTACAGTAGTTAATTTAACTCACTGCGTACCAAGCATCGATGATCATGTCACCAGAAAAAGATTTTAGATTTGTATACGAAAGGAGCATCAAGCAAATCACCTTGCACTTTCAGCACCCTGGGAAGTTCATAATTTATTAGCCCTTATTAATCTGTAGCCTAATAAACAGCACGCTTTCCTGAAGAGTTGTAGTGGGAGGACCACACAGCATGCCATAGCGTGACTCCAAAGCCTTGTCTCCATTGGCATTTAAAATTAGGGACAAGTTTGAGCTGGCTCAAATGGAATTCTGAAATTCGAGCTGGGTTGATGGAAACCCGGACCAGTGCAGCCCAGTTTCACAACTGGTGCCAAAGGTAACGCTCCCTCTTTTTCCCCTGCCCCGCTACAAAGTTTCTCCCTGCAGGCGGTCACTGAGTCCAAGGTAAGGAGCTCCTTAAACTTGACACCAAAAAAACATCTGGGTCAGATGGTTTAGACCCGTTCTTCTTTAAGGTTGCTGTCCCTGTCATCGCCAAGCCTATCCCTGACCTTTTTAACCTGTCTTCTCTCTGGGGAGATTCCCATTGCTTGGAAGGCAGCCACGGTTAGTCCTTTATTTATTAAAGGGGGAGATCAAGCTGATCCTAACTGTATAAGCCTAACGTTAGGCTAATGTCAGCTAGCTAGGTACGGTTACTAGCCAAGTTGGCGGACTCGTGATTGCCAATCAATTCCAGCATCACTAATGAAATCAAAATAAATTCCAGAAAATAGCATTTATAAATCTATATTATTGGAGAATGACTGACCTTATTCAAATGCCAAAGGTGGAAACAGAGCTCAGTCAGATTACTTAATTTACAAAGTGCTGGCCTATAAAAAAAAACATGTTTTTGTCATTAAACTACAGTATGGAACGCCGTTTGGGTCTTTGCGTGTCAAAAAAGATATGTCAAATAACACCATTTGACGCTTCAAATAAGCTTTTAATTTGACACGTCAAATAACACAATTCTAATGTAGAATGTTGTGTGTGCTGAATTTACACGTGCAAGCCAAGCGCCACCATTACTATCAGTAGCACTGTCAAAGCTGTACTAAAAAAGTATTCAAACAAGCACCCACCGTCCACGAACGAAGCTAGCTGGCCGCTTATCATTTTAGCTATGGGCAACAGGATTAAGTAGATGGCTAGTTAGTTATTTTCATGAACTTAAATTCAGTTTCAATAGGCGAACAACAAGTGGCTACTTAGCTAATACTTACAACGATTCCTACATCATTGCTAAGAATATTGAAAGTGACTGCAGTTTCAGGCTGGTTGCATTGACGCTAGCTAGGTAACGTTACCAAGCTAAAGCTAGCTAGCTACTCCAGATGTTGCTAATAACATCTGTATCAAATATATTTCCTTTTTTTTTATCCTGATCTTATTCCAAATGCTCACACATACGTTTTCCCATTTGGTGGAACAAATAATGCATTTTTACCAACTCGGTATTGTAAACACATCGTTCGCCTGTGTTGTTCGCAGACTTTTTTTGTACAGCTTTGACAGTGCTACTAATAGTAGTGGCAGCACTTGGCTTGTGTAAGAAATTGTATTAGATATTGGTAACTTGTTTTAACAACTTCTCAACATTACCTATAAGTTGACACAACATACACACCCCCTCTTTCTCTTGGACATATGCTGGACACATAGGACATATACACGGCACCCACAATTCCCCTCCCCCGTGACAATCACACAGACACACCCAACCCATGGTTGGACCTCAGGACAAAGAACTCTCAGGAACCAATGGAACGTGGACACCAGGCCTGATCAGGACTACCCAAGACCCAGATCGACCAATCGGAAGGCCGGACTCGCAGATCTACCTACTTTGCTTGTTGTCTATATAGTACTGAACAATTCTGGAAACTCCCTCTTTTCCGGACGATTCACTAGGAGTCAGACTGAAAGAGCCTTGCTGCAAGATTTTACTAAGATATCTTTACATGTAATTAAACGGCCTTATTATAAAATATCCACCTCGTCCTATTGTCTCCTCTTGTTCTCCTGTCAACAGTAAACGTTTTACTAACACTTGCAAGTGCAAATTCAGCACACACAACATTCTATAATAGAAGTGTGTTATTTGACGTATCAAATTAAAAGCTTATTGACTCCTCAAATAGTGTTCTTTGACGTGTATCTTTTTTGACACTCAAAGACCCCAACGGCGTTCCCTTGTGAATCACCAACCTTGTCCAGACAGAGGGCTGAGTTACCGAATTGACGGTTTATTAACTCAACTTTACACAGGCTACTGTTTGGCCGTAGCCCACGCCAAATAAACAAAATATACCCCAAACGTAAGAGAGAACGATGGCTAAACCTGGTATTAACTTCCAATGCTCTATACTCCTGCCAAAATCCCCTCCACACCACTCCGCCAAACACCAGGATGCCCGGCATCAGAACATTCCAGGCATCCCCGTGATTGGCAGATAGCAGGTTGATTGGCATGTCGGACCAAGCGAAAACTGGTAAGTACAACACTAATGGCCTACCACATAACACACCGCTGTCTGTGCGGTTCGCTACAATATTATAAACTATGTCGACGCGGCCCGACTAAATGTTCTGCGTGAAAAAGTAGTCCACGTAAATTGAAAAGCTACATTATGGGATTCGAAAAAATAGAAAACTGGGTCCCCGACACTTGTTTTTGCAAGCAGTTAAAGGATAAGGAAATGTACAATGGAACATTGTTAATCATATGCACTTAGTAAAAGTCCAACATTTGTTAAAACAAATGAGTGACAGGTGTATACATCACTGCAGCCTCGTCTCATATACTAGACGTAGCGTAAATGTAAATTCGTTATACTAAATTAGAATATGTTATGTTTGGTACTGTATGGTTACATAAGATAGATGGTTACTTTAGGCAAAAAACAAAAGTAGGGTGGGTGTTTAAAAGGTTGAGCGTTTGAATCTCATAATTTTAGCTAATTAGCAACGTTTCAACTACACTGAACACAAATATAAGACCACAATAAAAGGCCACTAAAATATGGTTTTGTCACACAACACAATGCCACAGATGTCTCAAGTTTTGAGGGAGCATGCAATTGGAATGCTGACTGCAGAAATGTCCACCAGAGCTATTGACAGAAAATGTGTACATTTTTATACCATAAGCCGCCTCCAACGTTGCTTTAGAGAACTTGGCAGTATGTCCAACTGGCCTCACAACCGCAGACCACGTGTATTGTGTTGTGTGGGCCAGCGTTTTTCTGAAGTAAACGTTATGAATTTGGTGTCCCATGGTGGTGGTGGGGTTATGGTATGGGCAGGCATAAGCTACAGACAATGAACATAATTGCATTTTATCAATGTCAATTTCAATGCATAGAGAAACCGTGACGAGATCCTGAGGTCCATTGTCATGCCATTCATCTGACGCCATCACCTCATGTTTCAGCATGATAATGCGTGGCCGGCCCCATGTCGCAAGGATCTATGCACAATTCCTGGGAGCTGAAAATGTCCCAATTCTTCCATTGCCTGCATACTCACCAGACATTTCACCCATTGAGCATGTTTGGGATGCTCTGGATTGATGTGTACTACAGCGTATTCCAGTTCCCGCCAATATCCAAGACAGCCTTTCGCTTTCAACAACCCGGTCGCATTCCGCTTCGCTCCACAGGTAGTATCGCATTTCATTTCATTTCATTACAGTACAACGGTTTGATTTGTTTGATCTTAGCTAGCTACATAGCCGTCTTTGTATCTAAGATAATTTGAGTAGTTTAGAGCAATTATCTAGGTTAGCTAGCCAGCTATTTTCGTCCTTTTAACGTAACGTAACGTAATCAACACTGCTAGCTAGCCAGCTAGCCACCGAATAGCAGCACTGTAGAAACTATTACATTCAACGGAACAACGGAACGACTTGATTAGTGTAGTGTTAGCTAGCTACATAGTTGTCTTTGCTGTCTTTGTATCTAAGATAACTGTGGAGTCTAGAGTAATTTCGGTTAGCTAGCCAGCTATTTTCGTCCGCCGCGCTGCCGTTTTCCTACCTAGTCAACACTGCTAGTCAACACTGCTAACACTGCTAACACTGCTAGCTAGCCAACTTCTACCGAATAGCAGCACTGTAGAAACTATTACATTACAACGGTACGATTTGATTAGTGTAGTGTTAGCTAGCTAGTGTTAGCTAGCTACATAGTTGTCTTTGCTGTCCTTGTATCTAAGACAATTGCGTAGTTTAGACTAATTATCTAGCCAGTTACCGAGGTCACCTAGCCAGCTACACTTTCAAACAAAGTCAACAACGCAGCCACTGCTAGCTAGCCTACCTCAGCAGTACTGTATCATTTTAATCATTTTAGTCAATAAGATTTTTGCAACGTAAGCTTAACTTTCTGAACATTCGAGACGTGTAGTCCACTTGTCATTCCAATCTCCTTTGCATTAGCGTAGCCTCTTCTGTAGCCGGTCAACTATGTGTCTGTCTATCCCTGTTCTCTCCTCTCTGCACAGACCATACAAACGCTTCACACCGCGTGGCCGCGGCCACCCTAACCTGGTGGTCCCAGCGCGCACGACCCACGTGGAGTTCCAGGTCTCCGGCAGCCTCTGGAACTGCCGATCTGCGGCCAACAAGGCAGAGTTCATCTCAGCCTATGCTTCCCTCCAGTCCCTCGACTTCTTGGCACTGACGGAAACATGGATCACCACAGATAACACTGCTACTCCTACTGCTCTCTCTTTGTCTGCCCACGTGTTCTCGCACACCCCGAGAGCTTCTGGTCAGCGGGGTGGTGGCACCGGGATCCTCATCTCTCCCAAGTGGTCATTCTCTCTTTCTCCCCTTACCCATCTGTCTATCGCCTCCTTTGAATTCCATGCTGTCACAGTTACCAGCCCTTTCAAGCTTAACATCCTTATCATTTATAGCCCTCCAGGTTCCCTCGGAGAGTTCATCAATGAGCTTGATGCCTTGATAAGCTCCTTTCCTGAGGACGGCTCACCTCTCACAGTTCTGGGTGACTTTAACCTCCCCACGTCTACCTTTGACTCATTCCTCTCTGCCTCCTTCTTTCCACTCCTCTCCTCTTTTGACCTCACCCTCTCACCTTCCCCCCCTACTCACAAGGCAGGCAATACACTTGACCTCATCTTTACTAGATGCTGCTCTTCCACTAACCTCATTGCAACTCCCCTCCAAGTCTCCAACCACTACCTTGTATCCTTTTCCCTCTCGCTCTCATCCAACACTTCCCACACTGCCCCTACTCAGATGGTATCGCGCCGTCCCAACCTTCGCTCTCTCTCCCCCGCTACTCTCTCCTCTTCCATCCTATCATCTCTTCCCTCTGCTCAAACCTTCTCCAACCTATCTCCTGATTCTGCCTCCTCAACCCTCCTCTCCTCCCTTTCTGCATCCTTTGACTCTCTATGTCCCCTATCCTCCAGGCCGGCTCGGTCCTCCCCTCCCGCTCCGTGGCTCGACGACTCATTGCGAGCTCACAGAACAGGGCAGCCGAGCGGAAATGGAGGAAAACTCGCCTCCCTGCGGACCTGGCATCCTTTCACTCCCTCCTCTCTACATTTTCCTCTTCTGTCTCTGCTGCTAAAGCCACTTTCTACCACTCTAAATTCCAAGCATCTGCCTCTAACCCTAGGAAGCTCTTTGCCACCTTCTCCTCCCTCCTGAATCCTCCCCCCCCCCCCTCCTCCCTCTCTGCAGATGACTTCGTCAACCATTTTGAAAAGAAGGTCGACGACATCCGATCCTCGTTTGCTAAGTCAAACGACACCGCTGGTTCTGCTCACACTGCCCTACCCTGTGCTCTGACCTCTTTCTCCCCTCTCTCTCCAGATGAAATCTTGCGTCTTGTGACGGCCGGCCGCCCAACAACCTGCCCGCTTGACCCTATCCCCTCCTCTCTTCTCCAGACCATTTCCGGAGACCTTCTCCCTTACCTCACCTCGCTCATCAACTCATCCTTGACCGCTGGCTACGTCCCTTCCGTCTTCAAGAGAGCGAGGGTTGCACCCCTTCTGAAAAAACCTACACTCGATCTCTCCGATGTCAACAACTACAGACCAGTATCCCTTCTTTCTTTTCTCTCCAAAACTCTTGAACGTGCCGTCCTTGGCCAGCTCTCCTGCTATCTCTCTCAGAATGACCTTCTTGATCCAAATCAGTCAGGTTTCAAGACTAGTCATTCAACTGAGACTGCTCTTCTCTGTATCACGGAGGCGCTCCGCACTGCTAAAGCTAACTCTCTCTCCTCTGCTCTTATCCTTCTAGACCTATCGGCTGCCTTCGATACTGTGAACCATCAGATCCTCCTCTCCACCCTCTCCGAGTTGGGCATCTCCGGCGCGGCCCACGCTTGGATTGCGTCCTACCTGACAGGTCGCTCCTACCAGGTGGCGTGGCGAGAATCTGTCTCCTCACCACGTGCTCTCACCACTGGTGTCCCCCAGGGCTCTGTTCTAGGCCCTCTACTATTCTCGCTATACACCAAGTCACTTGGCTCTGTCATAACCTCACATGGTCTCTCCTATCACTGCTATGCTATGCAGGCTCCCTGCCTGTGCCATTAAACCCCTACAACTCATCCAGAACGCCGCAGCCCGTCTGGTGTTCAACCTTCCCAAGTTCTCCCACGTCACCCCGCTCCTCCGCTCTCTCCACTGGCTTCCAGTTGAAGCTTGCATCCGCTACAAGACCATGGTGCTTGCCTACGGAGCTGTGAGGGGAACGGCACCTCAGTACCTTCAGGCTCTGATCAGGCCCTACACCCAAACAAGGGCACTGCGTTCATCCACCTCTGGCCTGCTCGCCTCCCTACCACTAAGGAAGTACAGTTCCCGCTCAGCCCAGTCAAAACTGTTCGCTGCTCTGGCACCCCAATGGTGGAACAAACTCCCTCACGACGCCAGGACAGCGGAGTCAATCACCACCTTCCGGAGACACCTGAAACCCCACCTCTTTAAGGAATACCTAGGATAGGATAAAGTAATCCTTCTGACCCCCCCCCCCCCCCCCCCCCTTAAAAGATTTAGACGCACTATTGTAAAGTGGCTGTTCCACTGGATATCTTAAGGTGAATGCACCAATTTGTAAGTCGCTCTGGATAAGAGCGTCTGCTAAATGACTTAAATGTAATGTAAATGTAATATCCAGCAACTTTGCGGAGCCATTGAAGAGGAGTGGGACAACATTCCACAGGCCACAATTAACAGCCTCATCAACTCTATGCGAAGGAGATTTGTAGTGCTGCATGGGGCAATTGGTGGTCACACCAGATACTGACTGGTTTTCTGATCCATGCCCCTACCTATTTTTTTAAAGGTATCTGACCAACAGATTCATACAGTATCTGTATTACCAGTCATGTGAAAACCATAGATTAGAGCCTAATTGATTTATTTAAATTGACTGATTTGAACTGTAACTTAGTAAAATATTTGAAATTATTGCAAGTAGCTACTTTGCAACTACTTATCATATTTTCTAACTCTAACCCTTGCCCTTATTAATGTAACTCCTAAACTTAACCCTAGCCTAGCTAATGTTAGCCAGCTTGCTAGAATTCATAACATATCATATGAAATGGGAGATGGACATCCACAAAATTAATACATGCCATATGAAATATAGTCTATTTACTATGTTATCTCGGATTTACATACAGAATAATACGAAATGCTCAGAGACCAGGTTGATAATTGGCAAAAACCAATGATTGTACAATTGTACAGTAATGTACTTTTTGTAAATACTGTTGAAAGAAGACTTTCTGCCTTTAAAAAAAAATCTTAAACACAACCTTATTTCACTTGGTCTTGACAGTTTACAAATTATTACCTAAGTGAAACTGGGATGTTTTTTGGAAGACAAACATTTAATCTATAACCTGGTTTCCCAATTTCATTAATAGCTACTTTTAGCATCTAACTTTTGACAACCATGTGCACACTGTGCAAATAGACTGTCTCAAGCTAGGTTTCCATCCAATTGGCCACAGATTTTCATAATATTATTTAAAAAAACATAAATACAATGTGCATTTTCCCATCAAATTGACGTGCGTGATGACATAGTACACAATAACGTAGTACACATAACGACTTCGCTGTTAAATTTCCATGTACCAAATAAAGACTCAAATTTAAATGGGTTTCCATCGAATGATTAACTTTACTGATGATTTTGTCACAAAACATTTTGAGCTATATTGTGTTCTTGGCAAGTGTGCTCTAAACAACAGCTCGCAGATACAGTGCAAGTAGGATAGCCTATACTACATGAAATTTGCATTTGTCAAAAGGCAGCCAAGCATCAACCATATCTTTCCCGAGTCAGTGGGAGTACCACACAGCATATCGTGAGACTGCAAGTTTACTTCGATATAATGCTTATGTCGATATTTATGTATAAAAGCATTTCTCGTATAATACATTTTACCAACACAAAAAGAGCCCTCCTTGTCTAGCATATTTTGTTTTGTCGACATTTGGAAAGTTTACCAACAAATCAGCTCTTTCCATCAGGCCCGTCATTAAAACCAATTCTCCAACATGTACTTTAAATCGCATGAAAAGGTTTGATAGAAACCTGGTTATAGGAGCACATTTTTGTCCAGAAAGAATACTGGTCAGTAAAAACAAAGCAAGATAGCCTGTTCCACATTTTATTTATTCAGATAAAGATGAGAATTGACTCTAAGAAAGCAGACTGGCCGCTATATGTAGATGGGTTTCTTACTCTATGTGGGATGTAATGGTGGTGTTGATATTGTGAATTTGTGACACCGCTTCTTACTTGGGTTGTGGTATGGGTTGGGTCTCCAATGTGCTGCTTTACAATAAATTGTACAGCAATGGCTTCAGAGGCTTATGTTCAAAGCAGTGGAGTTTAGGGGCATGAGAGCAAATTATGACATCATACCTTACAAACCATAGAACAAACATAACAAATATGTTGAGATTCTAAGAGAGAACAGTAGACAGTCTAAGCTTAATTTCAACTTCTTGGCAGTAAAACAAGCAACATAAACCGTCTTCCATTTTGAAGTGTCTCATAGAAAACCAGGCAGATACATTGGAGAAAACAACCGCTTTAAGAGGAATATTTTTGCAAGCAGGGTTGATACAGTGTGATAAGACATTTTCGAAAAAAGGTTCAGTTACTTTAGGTTTTACAGAAAGATAGTCAATCTTGCAAAATACATGGAACAACATTTAAGCACATACAATTTTCATTGTATTGAGTTCACGCAGCGCTTGATCTTGAACAGTGAGTTATACCATTAGGACAATAATCCACTTTGTTCAAAAAGAGTTCTGCCTTTCATAAAGCCTAATACAATTCTGGTGGAATGTCTTATAATGGAGGAAATCTAACATGGCGAAGGGGTCTCTTAATCAAACCTTGAAATTGTGAAAGTGATTATAGAGCAAAACGCCCAGATGCCAGTGTCACAATACAGCCTGCCTCCTTTCTGTATGAGCCCACAGCAGAATTGCACTGTTAGTTAAATACAGGATTGTACTGTGTCTGAATTTCAAAAGCAAGCAATAGTGACATGGGGAAGAAAATATAACACTTAGCATCACAGTGTTGGTGAAAATGAACTGCCAGTTTAATAACCACACGTTAAACCTGCAATACCATGACAAATCACACAAAAAAAATGACCGTAACAAAAGTGATGAAAAATGCACAACCAGCTAGGTGGGACAAAGGAATTAAGGACGATTAGAATTAACAACCCCTGCCCCCAACACAGTCAGTCATTCACACACCCAATTTAGCACACACATACACACCCAAAAAAAATAACAGCAACATGGACTCGCTACTCAATACAACCACATTATTTTCACAAACAAAATGACAACCTGCTAACAACTGGACATTACCCTGTCGCCTCAGTGACCTGAGAGGGATAAACTAGTTGGTCAGGAACAATTCCGGCTGCTTGTCATACAGAGGGGGAGGGGTTGGAGTGGAGGGGGATGTTTATAAGCTGTTTGTGTTTAAGAGTGTAGGTAGATTAACAGTGCAATTCCATTAGTTTTCCCCTTCTCCGGTCTCTCCCTCATCTCCCTGGTTTTCCGATGTCCACAGCTGCAAAAAAAATAAAATCATGTTTGTTACATTATACTCCACAAACTAAATTTGGTATCTTCTACACCATGCCATATAAATGAACAAAACATGCATGTAACTGGAAGCATCAATGGGTCGACTTGAAGAAATTACAATAAGAATTGGTGTCAAGCCATTTAATAATTATACAAAAAAAAAAGACTTACAGTCAGGTTGTCCCTTAGTAGTTGCATGATCAAGGTGCTGTCTTTGTAGGAATCCTCATTTAAGGTGTCGAGTTCAGCGATGGCTTCATCAAATGCCTGTAAAGAGGAAATTAAACTAAGAATAGAATGCTAAATTGCCACCAGTTATTCCAGTACACAGCTATCCCTTTGCTATACAAATGCATTAAGTTATTGTCACGCCAGTCATTTGTTAAAATAGTGGTATGCTGAAATAACTGCAGGATGGGCACATTTTTAGATCCAATTTCATGTTTGCAAACTGAGCCAAAGTGCCTTCTTACAAATGCAGAAACTGGCAAGATAAGACATGTCACAATGGCTCTGCATTCTTTGAGTGAAGCACTTTTTGATTCTCTTGGGGGTGAAAGCTGAGGCGGCATGATTTGGCACTTGAAGTCGCTCTCTCACCGTCTTGGCCAAGGTGCAGGCCTTCTCAGGGTTGTTGAGGATTTCATAGTAAAAGACAGAGAAGTTGAGGGCCAGGCCGAGCCTGATGGGGTGTGTTGGCTGCATCTCCTTCTTGCTGATGTCGAAAGCATCCTGGTATGCCTGCTGGGAATTATCCACTGTGGCTTTAAAGGCAACAAGAAGGGAGAGGATGAATTTGAGCACTTAGTGTGTAGCAGTACAATTCATCACATCTTTAGGGAATATTTTAACATATTCCTCTATCCACACATCTGATCCATTAGCAGTCATGATGTGATTTGGTGTATTTCATATAACTAAATAAACTCTGTCTTGTTTACTTACTCTTTTTTGCGTCACCAGCTGCTACCTCAGACAGGTATCTGTAATAATCGCCTTTCATTTTCAGGTAGAACACCTTGCTCTCAGCTGCAGTTGCATTGGCAATCAGGTACTTGTCAAGAAGTCCCTGTAAGAGAAGACAAAAATGATTGAAATCAGCATACCTACCTAGAGAGAAATTTTAAGTTATAATTCAGAGGGTGGACCACAAAAGTTCTTACCAACACATCGTTGCAGATGTCCTGCAGCTCGGTTTCAATCTTCTCCCGGTACTCCTTGGCCATGGCTTGCTTCTTCTCATTGCCCTCTGTCTTTTGCTCGATGCTGGAGATGACCCGCCAGGATGAGCGGCGTGCCCCCACAACGTTCTTGTAGGCCACTGACAGCAGGTTGCGCTCCTCATTGGAGAGCTCCCCACCCTGCTCCGTCACAGACTTCATGGCCCCAGCCATATCGTCATAGCGCTCAGCCTGCTCAGCGAGCTTGGCCTTTTGTACCAGGTCGTTCTTGTCCATTTTTCAGTCTGTGAGAAGAAAAGAGAGCAGAATGTTAGGAGTGTATCGAAATAGTCTGATGGGCCTTTTTCTCATATCTGTGCAGATGAAGGAAAGGACTATTGATATTAGATATACCTATAGCACCCTACATATGACTAGTCAATTACAGCATTTATTCACACTGCTGAGAGGTGACAGGGCTGTAGGTTAATCTAACTGATTAATGTTCATGTTCCTTGTTTTGGTTTTTAGATAGATTGGTTAGATTACGCCATTCTTATGAATTAATGTCTAGGGGACTCTGATATTGCCTACTTTCATATTACCAGGACTAAGGCCATTTGAAATATAGCTAAATAATTGACTTCTGCGATTTGCGCCATGATTATGCAATTTTCTATGAATTTGAATGATTGCAATTGAATGTTAGCTAAAACAGGTAGCTATGTAGAACTACACTTAGCCGTACTGTTTTACTGGTGCATGGCCGCCATTGTACGAGTTCCATACAACTAGCCATTAGTGTTCATGTCCTGTATTTTTGCACGCAAGCTTGTACTAGTAGTTGCAGTAATGCGTTGTGGGGCCGTAGGGCGGCACCACCTACTACATAACTTGTAAGACTACATGCATAAAATTGCTAACCAGGGATATATATTAATGGGTTCTTAATTTAATCAATTTAGCAAGCTACCTTTACATATCGTTGAGTTATCTAGAAGCTAGTTAACTTTACTGCTATCCAACTCTGACAGCACAATCAATCGACATTAATAACCTTTCGATGTGTCTTCACCCGCCCCTAGCTAGCTACCCCGTTTGAAATCAATAAATATAGTAGCTCATTTCAATAAATAAATAGAAAGGTTAATGTCGATTGGTATATATATATAAGCTACCTAAGCTCTTTAGTGGGGCATATGTTATGTATATTGTTTTGCCATCTAACGTTAAGGTGTTGGTTATTACTAGCTAACGTTAGCCAATTTAATGCGATATTAAAACAACGGTGGTTGAATGGCGGGGCATTTGCTAGCTAGTTAACGTTGCGGAAAGAGGCTTGATGTAACTAACTTTAACTCGCAAACGGTAACGTTGGTTACTATCCTTGTCAAACGATAGAATTTAAAGTAGTTAACTAGCTGGCTTCGACATGTGTTCTTATTGAATCAAAACAATTATCCGGCTAACGTTGCGGGTCAGCTTGTGACATTACATTAGCCGCAAAGGCCTGTGTTCTGCCTGTTAGAAGCTAGCTATAGATGCTAGTCGACAGCTAGCTGTAGCACACCACCTCAGAATAGTGGAGGGTCGGTCAACTGGCTAGGAGCAGCTAACTATCTGTAAAATACGATGTTTGCGGTTATCGACTTTTCGAATGTGCATTTCAGTAGGAATAAGTCAATGGTTATTTTCTACTACGATTTAGTTAATGTTACCCGTTTTATCAGTTAGCTGATAAGTTAGTTAACCATTTTCAATTCACGTACATGGCCTAGCTAGCTAGTTTGGCATGAGCTCAGTTAGCTTACTAGCCACCTAGAAAACAAGTCCTTGTTCAGCACACTTCACCGAGGAGCGTTGTATAATTTAAGTTAGCGAGCTAGCATGATGGCTAACGAATATAATTACACCGAAACGGATATACTGTGTAATATTGAACACACGAAATAAAAACATAAGACATAAATGAACTCTTCTCGGGTCCCCGAGTATACAAACTCACAATTTTTACGGCTCTAATTCCTGCTTTTTCTCTGGACGATGCAGCCTCCGTCCTCCGTCTCTCTCCTCGAATCGTTCAGGGCAGTACCACTTCCGCTACATTGACACTTCTGTTTCCTTTAGCTAGCTAAAGTTAGCTTCATGTCAACAAAATACTTCACGCTATAACAGACATGACATCGATTGGGTTTAATCATTTATATTCAGCTACCTACTATGTTTTATTGTCAAAACACTCAATGCGAGACATTCAACTCCTCATTTAAACCAGGACAATGCAGTGTGTTTTGGCTAGTAAGAGGAACAGCTATACACATACAGTATCTTCAAATTAGCACTGATTGCAATGCATGTTTGAATGCAGCTGAACATATGAAGCAATTATATTTCAATATTACTAATATAGTTGGGGGACAAATCTCATCACAGCGTTGAAATATTGTTGAAAATAGCGTGAAAAACAAATGCACTTGGGCAGTGTTTTAAGATATGCAAAGTTCAGGTGTGTACTTGCAGTATAGATGGGCTTTGCTCTCAAAATCCTAGCTACTGGAATACTTTTTCTCTACTCAATGCAACGTGCAGTTGACGATCAGGACATTTTACAGTGAGTATGTTGAGCCAGTAGGAGGATGAGCAGAGAGAGTAGTGTTCTGTATCTTACAATGACTTAATTTCAAACAATACAGTTGACTCATACATATGTACATTGCATTAATGCAGTGCTGTTCATCCAGTTTTTTGTTTTGTGCATGCATTCACATGCCCCAAGTCATTGCATGTTTCAGGGGCCCATAATTCCCAACTTCCATTCATATACATTATGAAGAAAGTAATTAATCACCCTTCCCCTTCCTTACCCCCAAAAAACACACATCTAGTCATTGAAAATGCATTGGATTTATTACACATTAAGTGGGTCGTTCCACGAAATGGGTTCCTTTTCCGTCCCTTTGATATTTTAAGTAGACATTGTGCACCAATATTGCATTTTAAAAGCCTGTTATATTATATGAAGTGCTCTGTAATTTAGACAACATGGAGAATTCAACAAATCTCATTTTTAATATGAATAAAGACTTGAAGTGCCAAAATTCAGCATTATGATATGTCGCTCCATCAACTTTGTGTCACCTCTTAACCCCAAAATGTCTCCAAGTGTCACACCTACTCCCTCTCCAATGCTAGACATCAGCGGTGTACTAACCACCGGTCTTGGCACCATCATTACGCACACCTGCTCCCCGTCATTACACACACCTGGACCTCATTATCACCTTGATTACTCTCCCTTTATTTAGCCATCAGTACCTCAGTCAGTATTGGTTTTGTACTTTATTTTAAAGGTCAACCCTGTTACATGAACTGAATGCTTGCTTTAATGTGGTGAAATGGTTAATTTTTAAATATTTTTTTTTTAAGAAACATTGGACATCTAATAGTGAAATGCTTTTTGCTACACCTGCAGTAACATCTGGTAAATATGTGTATGTGACCAATAAAATTAGATTTTTTTTAATAGTAAAATCATAGTGTAAAGGCAGGGGAGCTGGTTCTGTATTTGGCCATTTTCTGGTGTTTTGTGGAGGAAAACTGAGCAGGTCAAGCATAACATGTCAACCCTGTTACCCATAGATAGGCTAGAACTGTTTTAACAATTTCATTTTTTGTGAAGCTTGCATTTAATTGCCACTCCCGGTTGCACACAAGCTTCCTGTCACAGGGGGATTTATGGCTGATTTAAGATGAAATTGTCAACCCTGTTACTTTATTTGACACTTAATAGGCACTTTTTTATTTATTTAACTTCGTAAAAGTTTTTTTAACATGTGCTCTTTATGACAATGTTATAATTAGGGGAATTCGATTTTATTTTATTCTTTTGCAAACTTACACTTCTCCAAAGGCACCGAATTGGTGAAACGACTCAAGTATTTACACAACAGTTCTACAGAATGTTTGTGAGATAATGGACCAGTTTTCCTAACACCTGCCCCATGTTGATATAGTGCTGTCGATCATGAAGCCTGACCTAAAAGGAGTCATTATCAGTGAGGGAAGAACTGCTTGAAATTATTGATCACAGTATTTATAAAAAATAAAAATAAAATACATATTAAACTGAATATCAATGGGTGAAATACTTAGCTAAATATCAGTGGATGAAATGGGTAGATTAAAGAAACAGGAATAATGTGAATAATTCTGAAGTAAGGAGTATACCGGTAGTCAATCAAAAGTGCAGCGTTGCCACCAGAGGGATCAAAAGCATTGGATGAAGTTGTCTTATTTTGGTCTCACCACCTGTCTCTCTTCATGTAAAAGACCAATGGTATCAAAATTGCAGACTCCATGAATAGCTGTAGAGAAGCGACATAGCAAAAGTACCGTCATTGGCATCCATCAGAAGTATCAACGACATTAGATAAGTTTTATTACTTAGATGCCCAAAAAAGTAGACAGGTTAAGGAGTAAAATTGAGATCCACACACCTTCAATCCCATTTGCTTCCTCTGATCGTGCTTAGGTTGCGCTGCCCATCACCTGGTTCATTGTGGCTGGGGTGCCTGTGGACAGATGTCGTTAGGAAGGGTAGCCTAGTGGTTAGAGCGTTGGGCTAGTAACCGAAAGGTTGCAAGTTCAAATCCCCGAGCTGACAAGGTACAAATCTGTCGTTCTGCCCCTGAACAAGGCAGTTAACCCACTGTTCCTAGGCCGTCATTGAAAATAAGAGTTTGTTCTTAACTGACTTGCCTAGTTTAAAAAAAAAAAAAAAAAAAAAAAGTAAAATGTAAGTCGCTCTGGATAAGAGCGTCTGCTAAATGACTTAAATGTAAATGTAAATGTAAATGAAAAAGAGTTGAACATGTAGTTGCATTGATCATGAGAACGGTGAGGAATCAGCCCAGAACTACACGGGAGAATCTTGTCAATGATCTCAAGGCAGCTGGGACCATAGTCATCAAGACTTTGGTAACACACTACGCCGTGAAGGACTGAAATCCTGCAGCGCCCGCAAGGTCCCCCTGCTCAAGAAAGCACATATACATGCCCGTCTGAAGTTTGCCAATGAACATCTGAATGATTCAGAGGACAACTGGGTGAAAGTGTTGTGGTCAGATGAGACCAAAATGGAGCTCTTTGGCATCAACTCAACTCGCCGTGTTTGGAGGAGGAGGAATGCTGCCTTTGACCCCAAGAACACCATCCCCACCGTCAAACATGGAGGTGGAAACATTATGCTTTGGGGATGTTTTTCTGCTAAGGGACAGGACAACTTCACCACATCAAAGGGACAATGGACGGGGCCATGTACCGTCAAATCTTGGGTGAGAACCTCCTTCCCTCAGCCAGGGCATTGAAAATGGGTCGTGAATGGGTATTCCAGCATGACAATGACCCAAAACACACGGCCAAGGCAACAAAGGAGTGGCTCAAGAAGAAGCACATTAAGGTCCTGGAGTGGCTTAGCCAGTCTCCAGACCTTAATCCCATAGCGAATCTGTGGAGGGAGCTGAAGGTTCGAGTTGCCAAATGTCGAAACCTTAATGACTTGGAGAAGATCTGCAAAGAGGAGTGGGACAAAATCCCTCCTGAGATGTGTGCAAACCGGGTGGCCAACTACAAGAAATGTCTGACCTCTGTGATTGCCAACAAGGGTTTTGCCACCAAGTACTAAGTCATGTTTTGCAGAGGGGTCAAATACTTATTTCCCTCATTAAAATGCAAATCAATTTATAACATTTTTGACATGCGCTTTTCTGGATTCGTTTGTTGTTATTCTGTCTCTCACTTTTCAAATAAACCTGCCATTAAAATTATAGACTGATCATTTCTTTGTCAGTGGGCAAACGTACAAAATCAGCAGGGGATCAAATACTTTTCCCCCTCACTGTATATACTGTATTCTATTCTATTCTACTGTATTTTAGTCTATGCCACTCCGACATTCCTTGTCCAAATATTTACACTACCGTTCCAAAGTTTGGGGTCACTTAGAAATGTCCATGTTTTTGAAAGAAAAGCCATTTTTTTGTCCATAAAAATAACATAAAATGTATCAGAAATACATTGTGGACACTGTTAATGTTGTAAATGACTATTGTAGCTGGAAATGGCTGATTTTTAATGGAATATCTAGAGGGGTAGAGGCCGATTATCAGCAACCATCACTCCTGTGTTCCAATGGCACATTGTGTTAGCTAATCCAAGTTTATCATTTTAAAAGGCTAATTGATCATTAGAAAACCCTTTTGCAATCGTGTTAGCACAGCTGATAACTGTTGTCCTGATTAAAGAAGCAATAAAACTGGTCTTTAGACTAGTTGAGTATCTGGAGCATCAGCATTTGTGGGTTTGATTACAAGCTCAAAATGGCTAGAAACAAAGAACTTTCTTCTGAAATTCGTCAGTCTATTCTTGTTCTGAGAAATGAAGGCTATAAGATGCGAGAAATTGCCAAGAAACTGAAGATCTCGTACAACGCTGTGTACTACTCCCTTCACAGAACAGTGCAAACTGGCTCTAACCAGAATAGAAAGAAGAGTGGGAGGCCCCGGTGCACAACTGAGCAAGAGGACAAGTACATTAGAGTGTCTAGTTTGAGAAACAGACACCCCACAAGTCCTCAACTGGCAGCTTAATTAAATAGTACCCACAAAACACCAGTCTCAACGTCAACAGTGAAGAGGCGACTCCGAGATGCTGGCCTTCTAGGCAGAGTTCATCTGTCCAGTGTCTGTGTTCTTTTGCCCATCTTAATCTTTTCTTTTTATTGGCCAGTCTGAGATATGGCTTTTTCTTTGCAACTCTGCTGCGAAGGCCAGCACTGACGGCCTACACCGGCCAAACCCGGACGACAATGGGCCAATTGTGCGCCGCCCTATGGGACTCCCAATCACGGCCGGATGTGATGCAGCCTGGATTCGAACCAGGTACTGTAGTGACGCCTCTTGCACTGAGATGCAGTTCCTTAGACCGCTGCGCCACTTGGAAGCCAAATGTCCCTAATGTTTGACAGTCCAGTGTTCAGTTACTTAGGGGAAGATTCTATCAATGTTAGCAAAAACCTTCTCAGAACCTTTTTAGCATGTTGAGGTGTGAAAGTTATTAGAACATTCCCTTAATGTCAAGCAGTACTTTAATGTTCTAGACATGTTTTCATTGCAAGAACATTTATGTTTCCAGATTTCTGAAGGGTTAGGAGAATATTCCATCAACGTTCCACCAAACATAAACAGAATATGATTGCCATGTTCTCTGAATATACAGTACAATATTAATGTTCTAAACAAGCTTCATGGGACGTTGAAAGAACATTCATGTGTCCAGTTTTCTGAGGGTTAGGAGAATATTTCATCAACGTCCCACAGGACATGGTTTCCATGTTCTCACAATATTAGATATTAATGTTGTAGACACGTTTCATGAGAACGTTGCGAGAACATTCCCGCATCCAGTTTTTTGAGGGTTAGGAGAACATTCCATCAACATCCCACCAAACACGGTTGCCATTTTCTCAGAATGTAACATATTGTTATAGACATGTTTCATTGGAAAGTTGCAAGAACAATTCTGTGTTCCAGTTGTCAAGACGTTTCCTGATGTTCATGAATATGGTTTCATTACATATTACGATGTGTTACAGTTGCCAGGCCCATCAAGGCCCTAAATTGTGAATCACTGATCCATTCACAGCTCTTTTAGCAAGGGATACTCACACAAACACAGCTTTTAACATACAGTGTTTTCAACTTACAGTGCCTTCAGAAAGTATTCATGACTTATTCCACATTTTGTTGTGTTACAGCCTGAAATTCAAAATGGATTAAATATGTTTTTCTCACACATTTACACACAATACCCCATAATTACAACGTGAAAACGTGTTTTAGACATTTTAGCACATGAAAATTAAATACAGAAATATGAATTTACATATGTATTTACACCCTTGAGTCAATATATGTTAGAATAACCTTTGCCAGTGATTAGATCTGTGAGTCTTTTTTGGGTAAGTCTATAAGAGCTTTGCACACCTGGATTGTACAATATTTGCACATTATTAGTTGAAAAAATTCTTCAAGCTCTGTCAAGTTGGTTGTTCAACATGGCTAGACAGCCATTTTCAATATATTTTCAAGCCGATTTATACTTAACAAAAATATGAATGCAACATTAACTCAGCAAAAAAAGAAACGTCCTCTCACTGTCAACTGCGTTAATTTTCAGCAAACTTAACATGTGTCAATATTTGTATGAACATAACAAGATTCAACAACTGAGACATAAACTGAACAAGTTCCACAGACATGTGACTAACAGAAATTGAATAATATGTCCCTGAACAAAGGGGGGGTCAAAATCAAAAGTAACAGTCAGTATCTGGTGTGGCCACCAGCTGCATTAAGTACTGCTCCTCCTCATGGACTGCACCAGATTTGCCAGTTCTTGCTGTGTGATGTTACCCCACTCTTCCACCAAGGCACCTGCAAGTTACCTGACATTTCTGGGGGTAATGGCCCTAGCCCTCACCCTCCGATTCAACAGGTCCCGGACGTGCTGAATGGGATTGAGATCCGGGCTCTTCGCTGGCCATGGCAGAACACTGACATTCCTGTCTTGCAGGAAATCACGCACAGAACAAGCAATATGGCTGGTGGCATTGTCATGCTGAAGGGTCATGTCAGGATTAGCCTGCAGAAAGGGTACCACATGAGGGAGGAGGATGTCTTCCCTGTAACGCACAGCATTGAGATTGCCTGCAATGACAACAAGCTCAGTCCGATGATGCTGTGACACACCGCCCCAGACCATGACGGACCCTCCACCTCCAAATCGATCCCGCTCCAGAGTACAGGCCTCGGTGTAAACTCATCAGGGTCTTGACCTGACTGCAATTCGGCATCGTAACCGACTTCAGTGGGCAAATGCTTAACTTCGATGGCCACTGGCACGCTGGAGAACTGTGCTCTTCATGGATAAAGCCCAGTTTAAACTGTACCGGGCAGATGGCAGTCAGCGTGTATGGCGTTGTGTGGGTGAGCGGTTTGCCCGTTGTTGTGCCATTCATCTGCCGCCATCACCTCAGCATGATAATGTACGGCCCCATGTTGCATGGATCTGTACACAATTCCTGGAAGCTGAAAATGTTCCAGTTCTTCCATGGCTGCATACTCAAAAAACATGTCACCCATTGATATCAGACCTCAGGATAAGACACAGATGCAGACAGTTCGAAATAACCATAAGTTTAATTACAAAATAGTGGGCAGGCAAACGACAGGTCAAGGGCAGGCAGAGGGTAGTAATCCAAGGCAGTGTCAAGAGATATAGAACAGCAGCCAGGCTCAGGGTCAGGCAGGCAGAATTGTCAAAAACTGGGAGAACTAGAAAACAGGAACTGACGAGAAACAGGAGTACGGGAAAAAACGCTGGTAGGCTTGACGAGACAAGATGAACTGCAACGGACAAACAGAAAGAGGAGACAGAGGGCTGTGAGACAAAGGTTTAATCCTTGATACAAGAAACATGGGATGTATACAGACGGTGGGCGGCAACAGAAGATGAACAGCAGAGGGGCTAAGGATCTTGGAGATGGGGAAAGGGCCGATAAAATGGGGGGAAAGTTTGCGGGACTCTACCTGGAGTGGCTGATCCCGAGTGGACAGCCATACTCTCTGCCCAAGATGACAGCGGGGAGCCGGTGTCCGGTGTCCGGAGCTCTCTGCCAGGTACGCCGACAGCGGCGGACGAACATCTGGCCCGAGGGTATGTCAATCTCTTCCTCTTGCTCCGGGAAGAGCGGGGGCTGATAACCCACGGAGCACTTGAAGTGCGAGAGCCCAGTGGCCGAGCAGGGAAGTGTGTTCCGGGCGTACTCCACCCATACGAGTTGCTGGCTCCAGGTGGTGGGGTTGGCCGAGATGAGGCAACGAAGAGTCATCTCCAGGTCTTGATTGGCATGCTCCGACTGGCCGTTGGATTGAGGATGAAACCCGGAGGACAGGCTGGCCGACGACCCAACGACCCAGTAATGTCGCACAGCCATTGAAGAGAAGTGGGACAACATTCCACAGGACACAATCAACAGCCTGATCAACTCTATGCGAAGGAGATGTGTAGCACTGTATGAGGCAAATGGTGGTCAGACTGGATACTGACTGGTTTTCTGATGCAGGTCACTACCTTTTTTTTAAGGTATCTGTGACCGCATATCTGTATTCCCAGTCTTGTTAAATCCAAAGATTAGGGGCTAATGAATTAATTTCAATTGACTGATTTCGTTATATGAACTATAACTCAGTAAAATCTGTGAAATTGATGCATGTTGCGTTTATATTTTTGTTCTGTGTAAATCAAAACTGTAACTAGGCCACTCGATCACTGTCTTCTTGATAAGAAGTGTAGATTTGGCCTTGTTTTAGTTTATTGTCCTGATGACATGTGAGAGACCCACCTGTTTTGAGCCCCACATTTTTAGCAAAATATCTAAATCATAAAAGATATGTATATGCATTTTTTTGGGGGGGGCTTGCCTGTTTTGCGTGTACATTTTGGCATTAATACGTGTCACATATCAGTTTGCAAACAATGGGCAAAAAAATATATAACTGAGTTAATAAAGCCGCATACAAACATGGTCTATTTTTAGTTTTCTTGAGTAATTTTGGAGTAGCTCCAAAATGCAGGTGTTTCAGCCTAGTTCAGTGCTTTCTATGGTGGTGGGGCGAGCCAGCAGAAAATAGGAGCATTGCGCCGTGATTGGCTCACTGTTCCGTCACTCATGGGGACACTACGTCATTGCCAAGTTTAAATCCTTAGTAAGGGTAGACATCCAAAATTTCAGCCCTTTGGGTCTTGCCATATAGTTAAATTACAAGTGCCCTTCAAAAAGGCTCAAGGTCATTGGCCACAGATAAAATGACTCAAATCACGTTATATGTAGAGTATCTTTGATTGGACTGATCATGTCAACATCTTACTTTCAAAGTCTTAGCTAGCAGTCATCATCATGAATCAAGTCGACAATCTACTGGCAAATCCTTGTCATATGAACAGAAATAATGTAGAGAAATTATAGAAAAAATATCGTATCGGTGCTCATCGGCCATTGGACATAAAGATTACACAACAATTTGGAAAGATGGTGTCGAAGAACATGGCTGACATTTTACCAACCAATTGTGCTATTTTGTTAGTTGTTTTGCGTTTTGTGTTACTTATTTTGTACATAATGATGCTGCTAGCGTCTCTTATGACCGAAAATAACTTCTGGACATCAGAACAGCGATTACTCACCGCGGACTGGAAGAAACTTTTTCCTCTAACGAGTCCGACAAGAAGGATATACTGCTTTCACTGGAACAGGCCCAGATCCCCATCATTTGCTTGAAGAAAAGACGCAGGAAAAGGAGCCGCAGATCGGGCTGCCTTCTGTGAATCCGTAGGCGAGCAAATAAACTCCCACTGCCATCCGTTCTTCTTGCTAACGTGCAATCATTGGAAAATAAAATTGATGACTTACGATTAAGATTATCCTACCAACGGGACATTAAAAACGGTAATATCTTATGTTTCACCGAGACATGGCTGAACGACGATACGGATAATATAGAGCTGGCGGGATTTCCCATGCACCGGCAGAACAGAGAAGCTATGTCTGGTAAGATGAGGGGTGGGGGTGTGTCTATTTGTCAAAAACAGCTGGTGCGCAATGTCTAATATTAAAGAAGTCTCGAGGTATTGATCGCCTGAGGTAGAGTACCTTATGATAAGCTGTAGACCCCACTATCTACCAAGAGAGTTCTCATCTATATTAATCGTAGCTGTCTATTTACCACCACAGAACGAACCTGGCACTAAGACCGCTCTCATCCAACTCTATAAGGCCCTAAGCAAACAAGAAAATGCTCACCCAGAAGCAGCGCTCCTAGTGGCCAGGGACTTTAATGCGGGCAAACTTAAATCCGTTTTACCAAATTTTTACCAGCATGTCAAATGTGCAACCAGAGGAAAATCCTAGACCACATTTACTTCACACAAAGAGATGCATACAAAGCTCTCCTCTGCCCTCCATTTGGCAAATCTGACCACAATTCCATCCTCCTGATTTATGCTTACAAGCCAAAACTAAAGCAGGAAGTACCAGTGACTCGCTTAATACGGAAGTGGTCAGATGACATGGATGCTACACTACACTGAAATATGTTCCGGGATTCATCCAATGACATTGAGGAGTACACCACCTCAGTCATCAACTTCATCAATAAGTGCATCGACGACTTTGTCCCCACAGTGAGCGTACGTACGTACATATCCCAACCAAAAGCCATGGATTACAGGCAACATCCGCATCGCGCTAAAGGCTAGAGCTGCCGCTTTCAAGTAGCGGGAGACTAATCCGGACGCTTATAAGAATTCCCTCTATGCCGTCAGACGAACCATCAAACAAGCAAAGCGTCAATACAGGATTAAGATTGAATCCTACTACACCGGCTCTGATGTTCATCAGATGTGGCAGGGCTTGAAAACTATTACGGACTACAAAGGGAAACCCAGACGCGAGCTGCTTAGTGACTTGAGCCTACCAGACGAGCTAAATGCCTTTTATGCTCGCTTCGAGACAAGCATCACTGAAGCATGCACAAGAGTACCAGCTGTTCTGGATGACTGTGTGATAACGCTCATGGTAGCCGATGTGAACAAAACCTTTAAACAGGTCAACATTCACAAAGCCCAGACGGATTACCAGGACGTGTACTCAAAGCATGCGCGGACCAACTGTCAAGTGTCTTCACTGACATTTTCAACCTCTCCCTGACCGAGCCTGTAATACCTAAATGTTTCAAGCAGACCACCATAGTCCCTGTGCCCAAGGAAGTGAAGGTAACCTGCCTAAATGATTACGGTATGATTGCGGCATTGTTAACACATTGTTTGTGGCCGGTGAGTGCTTGTTTGCAAACTTTTTTGTACAGCTTTGACAGTGCTACCGATAGTAGTTGTGGCGCTTGGCTTCCACTTGCAAATTCAGCACACACAACATTCTATAATAGAATTGTGTTATTTGACGTTAAATTAAAAAGCTTATTTAACGCGTCAAATAGTGTTATATGGCATGTATCTTTTTTGACACGCAAAGTCCCAATTGGCGTTTCATGTGCCTCACCCTAATAATTTGGTCTATTTTCACCTCTTAATTTCGCCTACTGTTCTAACTTGGTGTTGCACATGTAGCCTATAACCTGTTTTAGAGAAATGTAATCATTGAATATTGTAAGAGCTTTCATTGTCTGTTTATATGCCCCCTTTATTTTTCCTACGTTTCTGACTTGGTGTACATGGAGTATACTGTAAGAACGAACAATGTTCTGAATTCTGTTGCTGTACATTTAAAAAGTGCTGAACAAATACTTATATTGACTATGTCCGTCGTCGCTCACTCATTGTCTTAATCGAAATTACGGATTGTCTCTTATCCACTTGTCGTCCCCTTATGCCATAGTTTGTACATTTCAATTGTCAGTAGAAACCACATTTGTTTAAGCAAGTCAGCCATGTCAGCTATGTTTTTTTAAAGGCAGTAAATGAGGCTGCCAGACAAGGCTCCGCTGATAGCTAGGTGTAGCAGTGGTAAGGTGTTGGGACTGCTGTTCGGACTCTGCTGTTGGGACAGCTTTATGTAGGCCCTAACAGTTTGTGGGCACTGTTTGTGACTGTTATAGTGCAATTCATGTATTGTTTAGTGTTGCATTGTGTAGTGGCTTTGCTGGCATGCATCCCAATTATTATTATTATTTTTTGCCCCATCAAGATTTACATGCTAAAATCTCCACTGTCTGTTGGAAAGCACCATGTTTTTCCCTAGGATTTTGCCTGTGCTTAGCTATATTCCATTCCTTTTTATATAAAAAAAACCTTGCTGATGAAAAGCATACCCATAATATGATGCAGCCACCACGTTTGAAAATATGAAGAATGGTACTCAGTGATGTGTTGTGTTGGATTTGCCCCAAACATAACCTTTTATATTCAGGACATGAAGTTCATTTGTTTGTCAAACTTTTTTTAAATTGTACTGTTGTGCCTTATTGTAAACAGGAAGCATATTTTGGAATATTTTTATTCTGTACAGACTTCCTTCTTTTCACTCTATCATTTAGGTTAGTATTTTGGAGTAACTACAATGTTGTTGATCTATCCTCAGTTTTCTCATATCACAACCATTAAACTCACCATTAAACTCACCATTAAACTCATGGCCTCATGGTGAAATCCCTGAGCAGCTTCCTTCCTCTCTGGCAACTGAGTTAGAAAGGACGCATGTCTCTTTGTAGTGACTGAGTGTATCGGTACACCATCCAAAGCCTAAAGAATAACTGCACAATGCTCAAAGAGAACTGTTTCTTTATTTTTACACATCTACCAAGCAGTGCCTTTCTTTGCGAGGCATTGGAAAAACCTCCCTGGTCTTTGTGGTTGAATCTGTGCTTGAAATTCTACTTGATTGAGGGACCTTACAGATAGTTGTATGTGTGGGGTACAGAGATGGGCAGTCATTCAAAAATCATGTTAACCACTATTATTGATCACGGACTGAGTCCATGCAACTTATTATGTGATTTGTTAAGCCCAGTTTTACTCCTAAAGTGATTTAGCCTTGCCATAACAAAGGGTTTGAATACTTATTGACTCAACACATTTCAGCTTTTAAGTTTCTATTAATTTCTACAATTTTCTAAAACAAAATTTTATGTTGACATTATGTGTAGATCAGTGACACAAAATCTCAATTTAATACATTTTAAATTCATGTGTGTAGATCAGTGACACAAAATCTCAATTTAAGACATTTTAAATTCAGGCTATAACACAACAAAATGTGGGAAGGGATGTGAATACTTTCTGAAGACTCTGTACTTGACACACTGAGATACAGTTGACGTCGGAAGTTTACATACACTTAGGTTGAAGTCATTTTAAAAATCGTTTTTCAACCACTCCATAAATTTCTTGTTAACAAAATATAGTTTTGTCAAGTCGGTTAGGACATGTATTTTGTGCATGACACAAGTCATTTTTCCAACAATTGTTTACAGACAGATTATTTAGCTTATAATTTACCAAATCACATGTCCAGTGGGTCAGAAGTTTACATACACTAAGTTGACTGTGCCTTCAGCTTGGAAAATTCCAGAAAATGATGTCATGACTTTAGAAGCTTCTGATAGGCTAATTGACATAATTTGAGTCAATTGGAGGTGTACCTGTGGATGTATTTCAAGGCCTACCTTCAAACTCAGTGTCTCTTTGGTTGACATCATGGGAAAATCAAAAGAAATCCGCCAAGACCTCAGAAAAAAATGTGTAGACCTCCACAAGTCTGGTTAATCTTTGGGAGCGTATTTATTTTTATTTTATTTAACTAGGCAAGTCCGTTAAAAACAAATTCTTATTTACAATGTCGGCCTACCCCGGACAAACCCGGATGACGCTGGGCCAATTGTGCGCCGCCATATGGGACTGCCAGGGACTGTTGCACTGAGATGCAGTGCCTTAGACCGCTGCGACACTCGGGAGCCCAATGGGATACAGATGGCGCCGACAGAGATGGTCACCTCGCTTCAGGTCCTTAGAAAACTATGCAGTTATTTGTTTTTTATGTACTATTTCTTACATTGCCAGCCCAGAAAATCTCGTGTTATTTCATACAGCCGGGAAGAACTATTGGATAAAAAGCGATGTCAACTTACCATCATTACGACCACGAAGACGTCTTTCCCGAAGAGGATCCTTTGATCGGACCTCCACCCTGGACATGTGATCTTATCCCAGAGGCCGACCCAAAACAACGTGGTCGCCGCAGGACAGGCAGATGGAGTGGCCTACTGGTCAGACTCAGAAGGCAAGCACACCATCCACCGCTTCCTAGTATATTACTCGCCAATGTCCAATCTCTAGATCACAAGGTGGACGAAATTAGGACACAAGTTGCCTTCCAGAGAGGAATCATAGATTGTAACATTCTCTGTTTCACGGAAACATGGCTCACTCGGGATACGTTGTCAGAGTCGGTACAGTCACCCGGTTTCTTCACACATCGCGCCGACAGAAACAAACATCTCTCTGGTAAGAAGAAGGGCGGGTGTGTATGCCTTATGATTAACGACTCATGTGCATCGGAGATGTTGTACCCACTGTGACTATTAAAACCTTCCCTAACCAGAAACCGTGGATGAATGGCAGCATTCCCGCAAAACTGTAAGCGCTAACAACCGCTTTTAATCATGGAAGGCGACCGGAAACATGACCGAATGCAAACAGTGCAGCTATTCCCCCCCACAAGGCAATCAAACAAGCAAAGCGTCAGTATAGAGACAAAGTATAGTCACAATTCAACGGCTCAAACACGAGACGTATGTGGCAGGGTCTACAGTGAATCACGGATTACAAATATAAAACCAGCCCCGTCGCAAACATCGACGTCTTCCTCCCAGACAAATTAAACAACTTCTTTGCTCGCTTTGAGGATAATACAGTGCCACTGACACGGTCCTCTACCAAAGCCTGTGGGCTCTCCTTCTCCGTGGCCAACGTGAGTAAAACATGTAAATGTGTTAACCGTTGCAAGGCTGCCGGCCCAAACGGCATCCCTAGCCGCGTCCTCAGAGCATCCGCAGACCAGCTGGCTGGTGTGTTTACGGACATATTCAACCAATCCCTATCCCACTCTGTTGTCCCCACATGCTTCAAGATGGCCATTGTTCCTGTTCTCAAGAAAGTTAAGGTAACTGAACTAAATGACTATCGCCCCATTGCACTCACTTCTGTCATCATGAAGTGCTTTGAGAGACCAGTCAAGGATCATATAACCTCCACCCTACCTGATACCCTAGACCCAGTCCAATTTGCTTACCGCCCCACTGAAGATGCAATTGCCATCACACTGCACACTGAGAAATACCTATGTAAGAATGCTGTTCATTGACTACAGCTCAGCATTTAACACCATAGTACCCTCCAAACCCGTCATTAAGCTCGAGACCCCGGGTCTCGTCCCCGCCCTGTGCAACTGGGTCCTGGAATTTCTGACGGGCCGCCCCCAGGTGGTGAAGGTAGAAACAACATCTCCACCCCGCTGATCCTCAACACTGGGGCCCCACAAGGGTGCGTTCTCAGCCCTTTCCTGTACTCCCTGATCACCCATGACTGCGTGGCCATGCACGCTTCCAACTCGATCATCAAGTTTGTAGACGACACTAGAGTGGTAGGCCTGGTTACCAATAACGACGAGATGGCCTACAGGGAGGAGGTGAGGGCCCTTGTAGTGTGGTGTTAGGAAAATAACTTAACATCAACAAGGGAGATGATCGTGGACTACAAGAAACAGCAGAGGGAGCACCCCCCCCCATCCACATCCACATCGACGGGACAGTAGTGGAGCAGGTGGAAAGTTTTAGGTTCCTCAGCGTACACATCACAGACAAACTGAAATGGTCCACTCACACAGACAGCGTGGTGAAGAAGGCTCAACAGCGCCTCTTCAACCTCAGGAGGCTGAAGAAATTTGGCTTGTCATCTAAAACACTAACCTTTCCAAAAGCACAATCGAGAGCATCCTGTCGGGCTGTATCACCGCCTGGTATGGCAATTGCACCGCCCTCAACCGCAAGACTCTCCAGAGGGTAGTGCAGTCTGCACAACGCATCACCGGGGGAAAACTAAATGCCCTTCAGGACACCTACAGCACCCGATGTCACAGGAAGGCCAAAAAGACCATCAAGGACAACAACCACCCGAGCCACTGCTTGTTCACCCCGGTTCATCCAGAAGGCGAGGTCAGTACAGGTGCATCAAAGCGGGGACCGAGAGACTGAAAAAGCTTCTATCTCAAGGACATCAGACTGCTAAACAGCAATCACTAACACAGAGAGGCTGCTGCCAACATAGAGACTCAAATCTCTGGCCACTTAAATAAATTGACTTAATGTCAAAAGATTTTATAAAGGTTTTAGGTAAATTATTAAATCATTCTACCCGGAAACTTAACCCTTAGGGATTAAAGGTTATGTAGCATGGACAATGAGTAATTAAAAATAATAAACACCTGGGAAGAGAGGAATGCATGTGTGTGCCGAAAGAAAACAAAGAGGAGCCTTAACCTTTGTTTGAACCGACCCGGCTATAACTCTGTGGAGATAAGATAGGACAGGGAGAGCCCCTCCAGGTTTCCCTTATCTGGGGGGGACTGGAACTGTCAGCTGGGTAGTGATCAACTGTGGTGAGAATTGTAGAGAAGTAGAAAGCTCTCCTAATGTTAGTGTGTATGTATGTGCGTATATTAAGAGAATGTTATAAAGGGAACATCATTGTATATGCACAGGAGCGCTCTCGTAAATACATTTTCTGACTATCGTAGCTGGGCCTCCGTCTGATTAATTTCAACCAGTTTCCTACAAATTCTGGGTTTCAGGCCGAGTAGTTAATTGAATTGGGTTTATGAACATCGAGAACAAAATTCTCGTGACACTTAATAAAGGTATCACTAGTCACTTTAAATAACACCACTTTAATAATGTTTTCATGTCCTACATTACTCATCTCATATGTATATACTGTATTCTATGCCATCTACTGCATCTTGCCTATGCCGCACGCCATCGCTCATCCATATATTTATATGTACATATTCTATTCATCCTTTTACATTTGTGTGTATAAGGTAGTTGTTGTGAATTTGTTCGATTACTTGTTAGATATTAAACTGCATAGTCGGAATTAGAAGCACAAACATTTCGCTACACTCGCGTTAATATCTGCTAACCATGTGTATGTGACCAATATTTTTATTTGATTTGATTTCTCAGGATCAACCACAAAATGGACCCGTTGATTGGCAAAGCAGCTTACACCATTGGACTCACTCGAGAACAACTCTTCTCCCTGCTGCCCAGTGAACTGACAATGTGGGTCGATCCATTTGAGGTGTCCTTTCGGATAGGGGAGGATGGCTCCATTTGTGTCCTCTACGAGTCCACTCTACCGGTGTCAACTAATGCCAACACAACAGACATGATCAGCTGCAAGGAAGAAATTAGATTCGAGAGGTCAAGCCCCTCCAGTCTCAGGCTAATATTTCTTTACGTTCAGAGCTTTACCTGGGCACTTGTGTATCACTTCTGCCTAACCTTTTGTTGTAATTAATTCTGACATTTAAGATTTTAGTATTACTGCCTAACCCCAAATTGTTTATTGTGAATTTCATCTGTAAATGATCTGTAAATGATCCACTGTCCCGAAACAAAAGTTAAACAGATTTATTTTAAAAATGGTCAGGTTCTTGTGTATTTGTAATAAATTCCTCATACGCAATTGTTTTGTGATGGTTTCTCTACCAACAATGGTCTTGTGGTGGGCAGGATCATGATTGTGTTCAGTAGGCATGAAAACAGGAAACATTGACACAGAAAATGAAAATGCATGTTCTTATTGGAAACATCTATTATTCTCCTGTTTAGTGCTTACTGAACACGACCCGGTTGATTGTGTATCACTCATTTGATCTGTTACAGCAATGAACCATTTCCACATACTTACCTTTTGCAGTAAGACAGACACACTCATTAAAGCAGCAGCGTTTCAGTGTCTAGGTACAACTAGTCCTGTGTAACAGGTCCTACAAAGACTCCCCTGAAACCTAGATATTTAAATATCTAAAGCAGCTTTCACTGGAAGCACATCTCTGTTGAAGTAATCAAATGATATCCTCAAACACATGGAGGCCAAGATTCTAAGTAGAAAATAAATGGGGAATACATTATGGAAAATGTCAGTCACACCTTACACAAAAACAATACATTTTTTGTGAGCATGTTTGTATCTACTATATGTCAGATATTAACATTATATACACTCACAGAACAGTGTATTAGGTACACCACACCGTTCACGAAAATGGATCGCTCCTACAGAGAGTGAGTCACTGTGGCTGTGGCTTGCTATATTGCTATATAAAGCAGGCATCGAGGCATTCAGTTACTGTTTGATTGAACGTTAGAATGGGCAAAACGAGAGACCCAATTGACTTTGATTGTGGTATGATTGTCGGTGCCAGGTGCACAGGATCCAATACCTCAGAAACGACCACCCTCCTGGGCTTTTCACGCACAACTTTACCGAGAATGGTGCGACAAACAAAAAACATCCAGTCAGCGGATGTTTCACCTGTGGGTGAAAACAGCTCGTTGATGAGAGAGGTCGAATGAGAATGGCAAGAATCGTGCAAGTTAACAGGCAGGCCACAAACAGACAAATAATGCCACAGTGCAACTGTAGTGTGCAGAACAGCATCTCGGAACACACAACTCGTCGATCCTTGTCACCGATGGGCTATTGCAGCAGACGACCATACCGGTTCCCACTCCTATCAGCTAAAAACAAGAAGCCACTCCAGTGGGCACGCGATCTCCAATACTGGACAATTGAGGAGTGGAAAAACATTGCCTGGAACATGACAGTAAGTTCAGTTTACTTGAGTGGCCTGGTCAGTCCTCAGACCTCAACCCAATAGAGAATCTTTGAGATGAGATGGAGCGGGCTGTTCACAGCATGAATGTACCGCCATCCAATCTGCAAGCACTGTGTGATGCCATCGTATCAGCATGGACCAACATCCCTGTGGAATGTTTCCGACACCTTGTAGAATGCCCCGAAGGATTCAGGCTGTTCTGGAGGCGAAGGAGGATCCGACCCGGTACTCGATGGGTGTACCTAATAAACTGTCCGGTTAGTGTATATTGTCTCTGGGAATTCACTTCTAGGACTGCACATCTGCTGTATAAAACATTTACCAAAGACCTCATCTCACCACCTTCGAATATGTACAAGTGAGATTTGCAAAAGTATGCTGACAGTATGATGAATATTATAAATGAATGACTAATAATAATGTGTCACGCCCTGACCATAGTAAGCTGTTTATTCTCTGTGTTGGTTGGGCTTGGGTGGGTCATCTAGGTGTTTTTGGATTTCTATGGTAGCCTGATATGGTTCCCAATCAGAGGCAGCTGTTTATCATTGTCTCTGATTGGGGATCATATTTAGGTTGCCATTTCCTCATGTGTGTTTGTGGGATCTTGTTGCCTGAGTGCACAACAGTAGCGTCACGTTTAGGTTTGTGCTTGTTTTGCTTTGCTGAGTTTCGGTTTATTAAAAATATGTGGAACTCTACTCACGCTGCGCCTTGGTCTACTCATTACGACGAGCGTGACTTAATGGAAATTATACCATCTTGTTATTGCATAAAAATTATTTTAGATATCTCACATAAACCATGCCAATTGGAATAATGAGGCATGGAAAAACATAAGAACAAATAAGGATATAAACCATGCCACATAAACCATGCCAGAGGAGAACCTTGTACTGTATAAATTTTCAAGGAAAATGGAGGAAAACTGTCAAGGTACTCAGGATGAGGAATGGTTTTAATTTGTGTTAAAGCAAATGAGAGATAGTTGAATCATTTATGTCTACAGCCTAGTTTGAGCACAACAGTTTAAACAAGCCTTACATATACTTTTAGGTACGCATTTGTCTTAATATTGGCTTCTCCCTTAGTTGGACACGCTCTCAAGTAAACTGTTATCACATGAACCAAGTATGAGCATCTCTGGATGTGGACACCTGCAGAGTCTGAAAACATTATAGGAGATGCTAGACAGTAGATGGTGACTTGTAACAAACACTTCTACACAAAACGTGCAAATAAAACCACAAGAGACCAGGGGAAACCTTTTTGATTGTGTTTTTTAAGTCAGAAAGGGAGGTGTTAGTAAGAAGAATAGATTCCCTTTTCATTGCTTGCTTTGGCATTAGATTTTATAATCACTTCATGCAAAAGGGTTCTGTTCAAAATTCCAGTAATCATATCCCATTGCTCTTTACTTTTAGGTTCCATTTCTCTCCACTCTGTCCACACCATTCAGTATTTTCCAGATAAACAGTTATTATTTTTTAAAAGCCAGCCTTTTTCCATTAACTTTTTTCCGACATACATAGCACAGCGGGTTTGTCAGTCCATCCAATATGGACAAAGGTCTTATTTTTCGTTCAAAATGAACCTTTCCAACATAATGGTTTATTTCATGGGGATGCAGGTGTCTGTGCCAACAGGTTGGGCATGCTACAGCATAAAAATGGCAAACAAGTGGGTGTGATATGCATTTGTTTGTAGTATTTATTGTTTTGTTCGGCGTCTTTTCAAAGAAATAGAAAATGTACGCCCACCACGCTACGCCTTGGTCCTCTTCCTTCAACAGCCGTGACAGAGATGAGAAGGCTACTTTGACAGCAAGTATTTGGTTAAGGTTGTTTCTTATTCTTGCTCAGTACTGCAGTGGCAGCTTCTCTTTCAAACTGGATGGAAAATGATCCTCCTGCTCACTCAGGTCTCAGCTCTATACTCACAGCCCTAGCCCGCTCTCCTCAGTACTGCTCTGCCCCCCTCCCAGCTGTTAGACACAATGATGAACCTGAGGACTTTCTTTTTCACCATCATTCTGGTGCCGTGGATGCTTTCTTCTGCAGCAATACATGGAAGCAAGGAAACCTAGGAAACCTAAGGTAATTTTTGAAGTGAATATCTTTTGTAAATACCAATTTTGATTATTTGATTTTGTTTAGGGTTTATGAACATGTTTTTTGGGGGCACGATCCCATACCTCTAAACTTTCTTAGCAGAATTTGTTCTACAATTTTGAAGCTTAAGGTTTGCATATGAAAGTCCCATGTACAAGGTGCCAAACCCTAACCCTACATAAATGAGTCAACATAATACTTTTAGTTTGAAGACTATACCTTGGGAGTCTGAGAATACAAAAACACTTGCTCAGCAGATGATGAAGCTGTTTGTAAAACATAATTGGTGTGAATTAAATGACCCAGCTTATGTCTTGGAGACCTTTTTTCGAAACAATTCCACAGAAAGAGGTTGTGACAGTCCCAGACTATGACACTACTGGAGACTCAGATACAAGCCCAGAAGCAGCTCCTAAAGAAGAGGGTGGTGAGTTTATTTACTCAAATTCAAGCTATTCACAACCACTTATTTATTAATACCATACGCTAGGTCTGATGAGCCATTTCTTTTTCATTCAATTTGTGAATGCAGTAAAAAAAAAAAAAAAAAACACATTACAGCAGGAATGTTAAACGTTGTGTCCTGATAACTACCATGGCACAATCATATGTTAGGTTTCTATAAGAATGAAGAGAGATGAATACAAGGAGGGATTACTTGGCTGATCGATAGGAAAACTTAAGGAGAATGCATTTAAGGGACATGGCAATTTTTTTCAGAGCTGCCCACGTGCCTGCTGTGTGTATGTCTGACTGGGTCGGTGTACTGTGAGGTCTCCCCTGAGATGACTGCAGTTCCATCCCTGCCCAAGGAAACTGCATATCTCTACGCACGCTACAACAAAATGACCAAAACCACCAACAAAGACTATGCAGACATTGGTTAGTGGAACACTGTCCCTTTATCTATTAGAGTAACTTTGTAACACTGTGGACATTTCTTTGACCAAATGTAAGATGTTATTCACTTCTCACTTCCTTTTTCAGTGAACATCTCTAAAGTTGATGGTCTTTAACGTTTTACTGCAACCTTGAGAAGAATCGATCTGATTGGGAACCTAATCTCTGAGATAGAAGATAAAGCTTTCTCAAAGTTTGCACTCCTTGAAGAGCTCAATATCTCAGAGAACAAGCTGGCCAAACTACCCATGTTACCTGCCAAACTCGTGTCCTTCAATGACAATAACAACCAACTTACAACCAAGGGTGTAAAATCAACTGCTTTTAAGGTAAGCCAGGAAGTCACTCCAAGATCCTGGAGCATACATTCTTCTTACATACAGTAAATATGTACAGTCTGAGTAATGGTTGCCTTGAATGTCAATATAATTTGAACAACAATTTCCATGGCTAACATTAATCTTACCTGCAATACCCTGCAGCATGTAAACATACAACAAACATATTTTCTCTGAAACTCACTAAAATGGCGTACCGCTACCTTGGCAATAACGAGCTGGAGACGATACCACAACTTTCAGAGTCTCCACATTGTGCACCTATATGTCTGTTAACAACTATCCCTCCCACAGCAATAACATTTGGACAAATATGTATCTTTCACCTAACACATTTTAGAGTATACATGTATGTATATGTTCAGGTAAATGCAGAATAATATATATAACAGAACAAAAAAGTCATTACAAGCCAACATCTGTCTTCTAATGCACTCCCCTTGCAGAACAGTAATATCACCACACTATCAGATGAGACCTTCTGCCAAGGCAACAATACTCAGTACATCAGAGCCAACATGGAGGAGGTGAGACTGGACGGCAACCCTCTAATGCTGGCCAAGCATCCCAACAGCTTTGTCTGCCTTAGGGCCATGCCCATTGGACCGTACCACTGAACCAGTGGGATATAGAGGACCAAAATACTACAGTGAGTGGTTCCCTTGTGGCAAGGACTAACTAATGTAATGCACAGGTCAGTAGATAATAGCGCAGGGTAGAGTCCAGTGTGTGTATATATCTAGTTAGTGCAAAAAATTGTCAATGCAGGTAGTCCGGATAGCCATTTGATACATTTTAGTCTTGTGTAGCAGTCTTATGGCTTGGGGGTAGAAGCTGTTCAGTGTCCTGTTGGTTCCAGACTACCATCAAGGAAGACAAGGAGAGGGAGGTGGAGAGGGAGACAAAATAAATAAGTGAGTGGGTATAGTGAGAGAGAAATAAAAGAGTGAGAGTGGGTCAGAGGGTAAAAATAGAGGGTAAAAATAGAGGGTAAACATTTGAGTGAGGAAAAAGGATGAGAGAAGGTCAGATGTAGAGTGATAGAATATGAGAGGGAGAGGATAAGGGAGGGAGAGGATAAGGGGGGGAGAGGATAAGGGGGGGAGAGGATAAGGGGGGGAGAGGATAAGGGGGGGGAGAGGATAAGGGGGGGAGAGGATAAGGGGGGGGGAGGATAAGGGGGGGGAGAGGATAAGGGGGGGAGAGGATGAGGGAGGGGGAGAGGATAAGGGAGGGGGAGATGATAAGGGAGGGGGAGAGGATAAGGGAGGGGGAGAGGATAAGGGAGGGGGAGAGGATAAAGGAGGGGGAGAGGATAAAGGAGGGGGAGAGGATAAAGGAGGGGGAGAGGATAGGAGGGGGAGAGGATAAGGGAGGGAGAGGATAGGAGGGGGAGAGGGAAAGGGGAAGTTGGCAGCAGAGGTGCTGACTAGTCCTTGCTTCTGCCCGTGGCTCAGAGAGATTAAAGAGTTAGAGGAGAGAACTGTCTGTCACCACTCTCCTCTCCTCCCTCTTTCCCCCACTCCGTCTCTCTTCCCTCTCTGTCTGTCAGCGCTCTCATCTCCTCCCTCTTTCCCCCACTCCGTCTCTCTTCCCTCTCTGTTTATCACCGCTCTCCTGTCCTCTATCTTTCCCCCACTCCGTCTCTCTTCCCTCTGTCTGTGACCGCTCTCCTGTCCTCTATCTTTCCCCCACTCCGTCTCTACCCTCTGTCTTTCATTGATATCTAGCCAATACCCTCTACCCCCCCCCCCCCCCCCCCCTTTCTGTAGGATTTTGTATAGGCTGTGGCGCCGACCGAGATGGCCGCCTCGCTTCGCGTTCCTTGGAAAATATGCAGTATTTTGTTTTTTTATGTGTTATTTCTTACATCGGTACCCCAGGTAATCTTAGGTTTCATTACATACAGTCGGGAGGAACTACTGAATATACGATTAACGTCAACTCACCATCGTTATAACCAGGAATATGACTTTCCCGAAACGGATCCAGTGTTTTGCCTTCCACCCAATACAATGGATCTGATCCCAGCCGGGGACCCTATGCGACGCCGTAAAAGGGGCAAACGTAGCGGTCTCTTGGTCAGGCTTCAGAGACGGGCACATCGCGCTCCACTCCCTAGCATACTACTCGCCAATGTCCAGTCTCTTGACAATAAGGTTGATGAAATCCGAGCACGGGTAACATTCCAGAGAGACATCAGGGATTGCAACGTGCTCTGCTTCACGGAAACATGGCTAACTCAAGAGACGCTAACGAAGTCGGTGCAGCCAGCTGGTTTCTTCATGCATCGCGCCGACAGAAACAAACATCTTTCTGGTAAGAAGAGGGGCGGGGGGGTATGCCTTATGATTAACGAGACGTGGTGGGATCATCATAACAACACACAGGAACTCAAGTCATTCTGTTCACCTGATCTAGAACTCCTCACAATCAAATGTCGACCGCATTATCTACCAAGGGAATTCTCTTCGATCATAATCACAGCCGTATATATTCCCCCCCAAGCAGACACATCGATGGCCCTGAACGAACTTTATCTGACTCTTTGTAAACTGGAAACCACACACCCTGCGGCTGCATTCATCGTAGCTGGGGATTTTAACAAGGCTAATCTAAAAACAAAACTCCCTAAATTCTATCAGCATATCGATTGTGCTACCAGGGCTGGAAAAACCCTAGATCATTGTTATACTAATTTCCGCGACGCATATAAGGCCCTCCCCCGCCCCCCTTTCGGAAAAGCTGACCACGACTCCATGTTGCTGATTCCAGCCTACAAACAGAAACTAAAACAACAAGCTCCCGCGCTCAGGTCTGTTCAACGCTGGTCCGACCAATCTGATTCCACGCTTCAAGACTGCTTCGATCACGCGGATTGGAATATGTTCCGCATTGCGTCCAACAACAATATTGACGAATATGCTGATTCGGTGAGCGAGTTCATTAGGAAGTGCATTGACGATGTCGTACCCACAGCAACGATTAAAACATTCCCAAACCAGAAACCGTGGATTGACGGCAGCATTCGCGTGAAACTGAAAGCGCGAACCACTGCTTTTAACCAGGGCAAGGTGACCGGAAGCATGACCGAATACAAACAGTGTAGCTATTCTCTCCGCAAGGCAATCAAACAGGCTAAGTCCCAGTACAGAGACAAAATCGAGTCGCAATTCAACAGCTCAGACACAAGAGGTATGTGGCAGGGTCTACAGTCAATCACGGATTACAAAAAGAAAACCAGCCCCGTCGCGGACAAGGATGTCTTGCTCCCAGACAGGCTAAACAAATTTTGCCCGCTTTGAGGACAATACAGTGCCACTGACACAGCCCCCTACCAAAACCTGCGGGCTCTCCTTCACTGCAGCCGAGGTGAGTAAAACATTTAAACGTGTTAACCCTCGCAGGGCTGCAGGCCCAGACGGCATTCCCAGCCGCGTCCTCAGAGCATGCGCAGACCAGCTGGCTGGTGTGTTTACGGACATATTCAATCAATCCTTATCCCAGTCTGCTGTTCCCACATGCTTCAAGAGGGCCACCATTGTTCCTGTTCCCAAGAAAGCTAAGGTAACTGAGCTAAACGACTACCGCCCCGTAGCACTCACTTCCGTCATCATGAAGTGCTTTGAGAGACTAGTCAAGGACCATATCACCTCCACCCTACCGGACACCCTAGACCCACTCCAATTTGCTTACCGACCCAATAGGTCCACAGACGACGCAATCGCAACCACACTGCCCTAACCCATCTGGACAAGAGGAATACCCATGTGAGAATGCTGTTCATCGATTACAGCTCAGCATTTAACACCATAGTACCCTCCAAACTCGTCATCAAGCTCGAGACCCTGGGTCTCGACCCCGCCCTGTGCAACTGGGTCCTGGACTTCCTGACGGGCCGCCCCCAGGTGGTGAGGGTAGGTAACAACATCTCCACCCCGCTGATCCTCAACACTGGGGCCCCACAAGGGTGCGTTCTGAGCCCTCTCCTGTACTCCCTGTTCACCCACGACTGCGTGGCCATGCACGCCTCCAACTCAATCATCAAGTTTGAGGATGACACTACAGTGGTAGGCTTGATTACCAACAACGACGAGACGGCCTACAGGGAGGAGGTGAGGGCCCTCGGAGTGTGGTGTCAGGAAAATAACCTCACACTCAACGTCAACAAAACAAAGGAGATGATTGTGGACTTCAGGAAACAGCAGAGGGAGCACCCCCCTATCCACATCGACGGGTCAGTAGTGGAGAAGGTGGAAAGTTTTAAGTTCCTCGGTGTACACATCACGGACAAACTGAATTGGTCCACCCACACAGACAGCGTCGTGAAGAAGGCGCAGCAGCGCCTCTTCAACCTCAGGAGGCTGAAGAAATTCGGCTTGTCACCAAAAGCACTCACAAACTTCTACAGATGCACAATCGAGAGCATCCTGTCGGGCTGTATCACCGCCTGGTACGGCAACTGCTCCGCCCACAACCGTAAGGCTCTCCAGAGGGTAGTGAGGTCTGCAGAACGCATCACCGGGGGCAAACTACCTGCCCTCCAGGACACCTACACCACCCGATGTCACAGGAAGGCCATAAAGATCATCAAGGACAACAACCACCCAAGCCACTGCCTGTTCACCCCGCTATCATCCAGAAGGCGAGGTCAGTACAGGTGTATCAAAGCAGGGACCGAGAGACTGAAAAACAGCTTCTATCTCAAGGCCATCAGACTGTTAAACAGCCACCACTAACATTTAGCGGCCGCTGCCAACATACTGACTCAACTCCAGCCACTTTAAAAATGGGAATTGCTGGAAATTATGTAAAAATGTACCACTAGCCACTTTAAACAATGCCACTTAATATAATGTTTACATACCCTACATTACCCATCTCATATGTATATACTGTACTCTATATCATCTACTGCATCTTGCCATCTTTATGTAATACATGTACCACTAGCCACTTTAAACTATGCCACTTTATGTTTGCATACCCTACATTACTCATCTCATATGTATATACCGTACTCTATACCATCTACTGCATCTTGCCTATGCCGTTCTGTACCACCACTCATTCATATATCTTTATGTACATATTCTTTATCCCTTTACACTTGTGTGTGTATAAGGTAGTAGTTGTGGAATTGTTAGATTACTTGTTGGTTATTACTGCATTGTCGGAACTAGAAGCACAAGCATTTCGCTACACTCGCATTAACATCTGCTAACCATGTGTATGTGACTAATAAAATTTGATTTGATTTTATTTTATTTGATTTGACCTCAGTGACCTATCCTCTCATCCTCCTTTCATTCAGTCTGTCAGTTACCGATCCTCTCGTCCGCTCCTCCTCTCCAGAAATGAGAAATGTGTTTGTTTTGTAAGTTACAATTGAATGAGTCTCTTAGGACGTCTTGTCAAGTTCATGATTTGTTAAATTGGTGTCCTCTTAGGTAGGCCAGAGGAGTTATCTTAAACGACATAACTATATGCACAATACTCTATACACTGTTTTTCCTCTATTGTTTTATATTTCCAATAGCATATATGTACAAATTGAAACATATTACATTTAAGTTTTTACTGCAAATAAATCAAGGAAATAGCATGTGCTATTGCATTCATCAACATTTTAAGTAATAATGGCTGATAAATGTAGATAGTGTAACTACAATTTGCACACATTTAAAGCTGTTAGCCTATAATTTAAATTGGTATAACAAGCCATTGTCCGTAAACGTATCAGAATGAAACGTTCTAAATTATTCAAACTACACTGCGATGCATCCACAGAGTAATGTAACTTTTATTAGACAAATACCACGTTGTCATATTTGGCTCGTTAAAATTTTTCATCCTACCTCAGTAAAACGAAGTGTGGAAATAAACAAACAATGTGTAACGATCTTCTTTGGGAGAAAGAGAGGAGGACCAATGCGCAGCGTTGTAAGTGTTCATGATGAATATATAATGGATCAAACTGAACACTGAAATACAAAAACAATAAAGTGACCGAACGAAAACCGAAACAGTTCTGTGTGGAAGACACAGAAAACAACCACCCACGAAACACAATAGAAAACAGGCTCCCTAAATATGGTTCCCAATCAGAGACAACGACTAACACCTGCCTCTGAGAACCATATCAGGCCAAACGAAAAACCCAACATAGAAAAACAAACATAGATAACCCACCCAACTCACGCCCTGACCATACTAAAACAAAGAAATAACAATAGAACTAAGGTCAGAACGTAACACAATGTTTTGTTCATACATTAAATAGTCTTTTGAACCATTCAGAAATGTTTGCCTCAAGTCCACTGCGATTTTGGTGGGAAAGTTTAAGAAAGAAAGTTGAAGCTCATTTACTGCAAGCAAAAATTACCCCAGTGGACACATTGGTTGCTGTAGCTTCATACACCACAGTCGATCTACAAACTTAGCCCTATTAGCTATACAATTAGCAGCTACACATTAACACGTATCTGTTAGCAGAAAATGTATTAAGGTAAAAAAAACTTTACATAACTTTCTTGCTGTTGCAGTTAACAGCACACTTCCTGTAATTCTACACATTTTGCCATGGGGTGGAGATAATATTTGATTGGTGGAGTGCACACCTGAGACAGAGTTTTCCAACACCATGGAACTAAACACCAAATGATGGAATTTCTTGTGGAAGAATGGTGTCGCATCCCTCCAATAGCATAGATTCTAAAAGTGTCTATAACTATAAGGCGCATTGAAACTGTTCTGGCGGCTCGTGGTAGCCCAACGCCCTATCCATAACAGGTAGACCTTTATTGTGAGTCACTATCCTATCATATAATGGAGATACCAATCCATCATTCCCTGAACAGGTAAATTATTTGAAAATAAGAGTGGGAGTGGGAGACCCTGTTGGTTTTCTTTTTTACCCCAATTTCGTGGTATCCAATTGGTAGTTAGAGTCTTGTCTTATCGCTGATGGGCCAATTGTGAGCCCCCCATGGGTCTCCCGGTTGAGGCCGGCTGCGACAGCTTGGACTCGAACCCAGAATCTCTAGTGGCACAGCTAGCACTGCAGTGCCTTAAACCACTGCGCCACTCGGGAGGCCCACCCTGTTGGTTTTCAACGCTGTACAGAACCTGAGATAAAAGAACCAGAAAAAACAGGGAGAGAATATGACTCTTGAAAATAAAATAGCCCTTATATATCACTCAAAACAGACAGAAACAAGAATTTGGGTAACACTTTAATTACAATGTAGGTGTCACAACCAGCCATAAAATAACACAATATGTCACAACAGGTCTAAATATATGTATCATGACAGTGTTATGACCATGTTGTGACAAGTTCTCAGCCGTTAAGACATATTATGACATGGTTATGACCGTGTCATAATGTGTTATGACGCTGGGTGTCAAGTAAAGTATTACCAAAAAGTGTTATTCCAAATAGGTGAACTGATGAAAATTACAAGTTGTTGCTATTTTACAGTAAACAAATTGACAACAGAATTTCAGCATGCTTACAGGGAAGGACACTCAATAAGCACAGCACTTACACAAATGACTGATGATTGGCTGAGAGAAATTGATCATACAATTATTGTGGGGGCTGTCTTGTTAGACTTCAGTGCAGCTTTTTACATTATTGATCATAGTCTACTGCTGGAAAAACATATGTGTTATTGCTTTACACCCCCTGCTATAATGTGGATGAAGAGTTACCTGTCTAACAGAATACAGAGGGTGTTCTTTAACGGAAGCCTATCAAATATAATCCAGTTAGAATCAGGAATTCCCCAGGGTAGCTGTTTAGGCCACTTGCTTTTTAATTTTTTTTTACTAACGACATGGCACTGACTTTGAGTAAAGCCAGAGTTTCTATGTATGCGGTTGACTCAACACTATCCACGTCAGCTACTACAGCAACTGAAATGACGACAACACTCAACAAAGAGCTGCAGTTAGTTTCAGAGTGGGTGGCAAGGAATAAGTTATCCCTAAATATTTCTAAAACTAAAAGCATTGTATGTTGAACAAAACACTCACTAAACCCTATACCTCAACTAAATCTTGTAATAAATATTGTGGAAATTGAGCAAGTGGAGATGACTAAACTGCTTGGAGTAACCATGGCTTGTAAACTGTCATGGTCAAAACATATTGCTGCAGTAGTAGCTAAGATGGGGAGAAGTCTGTCTATAATAAAGCGATGCTCTGCCTTAACAACACCATCAACAAGGCAGGTCCTACAGGCCCTAGTTTTGTCGCACCTTGACTACTGTTCAGTCGTGTGGTCAGGTGCCACAAAAAAGGACTTATGAAAATTGCAATTGGCTCAGAACAGGGCAGCACGGCTTGCCCTTGGATGTACACAGAGAGCTAATATTAATAATATGAATGTCAATCTCTCCTGGCTAAATGTGGAGGAGAGATTGACTTCATCACTACTTTTATTTATGAGCGGTATTGACATGTTGAATGCACCGAGTTGTCTGTCTAAACTACTGGCACACAGCTCGGACACCAATGCATACCTCACGCTGCTGCGCCTTCTTCACAACGCTGTCTGTGTGGGTGGACCAATTCAGTTTGTCCGTGATCTGTACTTCCAAATATCTTAACAGTCATAATATATATCCTTATAGTGACAGCTTATGAACGGCACTAGTGTTAGGGGTGCGTATCTGGTGGCAGGGAAGTCAGACGCAGGAGAGCAGAACTTGATAATAGCCGGTGCAGTTTAATAGTAAAACTAATGGCATAAGAAATACAAAGTATGGGCACAATTAACCCGAAGCGCACCAGTCAAACATAATGTGCACTAGCACTTACAAACAATACCACACAAAGACATGGGGGGAACAGAGGTTTAAATACACAACACATAATGAGGGAAATGAGAACCAGGTGTGTGGGAAAACGAGACAAAACAAATGGAAAATGGATCGGCGATGGCTAGAAGACCAGCGACGTCGACCGCCGAACACCGCCCGAACAAGGGGAGGCATCGACTTCGGCAGAAGTCGTGACAACTAGGTATATATCATTATTAGTTATTGCTGTTAGTGTGTCCAACTGGATTTGAACCCATGTCTCCTGTGTGTCACAAGACTATGTGAGCCTCTCTAGGCTTTAGATCATAGAGTTAACGGAAGTCTTTAGGTTCCAGGCAAAGTTACTAGTCATCACGCAAACATGGTTCACCAAACCACTTCCGGACTCTTTGAACTAAAACCTAATTATGATGTGTACAATATTACGTTGGGATGTGGAATTGGAGACAAGTGGGAGTGGAGTTGCTGTGTGAGGGATCGAATGACGGTCAAAGATAAAAGTAAGAACAGAACAAAAAGTACGTTTGTATGACACTGAGGGGGCAGTGTTGTTACAGCTAATGCCGGTTTGCCTGAGGCTGATGCTGTGCAGGTGTTTATACACATGCATATACACACACTCTCATTCAAATGCACACACATGCACATACACGGACACGCACACATGTAAATAGTGCCACACATGCACTCAAACATATTCAGATGGCCTTGCTGTTATGATTTTTGTTGTCCTTGATGTCTTGTTTTTTGCATTGTTGTTTTCTGTTTTCCTTTGTCTTTCTCTTTTTTGTCTTTTGTTAATTTTGTTGGTTGTTGGTGTATTGGGGACGGGGGCTTGGGGTCTTGGGGGTTGGGAATGGAATTATTGAATTTTTCTCGAGGGGGGTCTCAGATGAAGTGGGGGGGGGGTTCTCGGATGGTTCAGGCCAGCTCTTGGGGAACTGTGGGAGGGATCTTGGAGGGCTGGAGGCCTCGCGGTAGGGAGCTTGGGCCGGTGGCTGATGAATCACTGGTTCGGGTCCCATGGATCGCTCGTTCGGGTACCCGTTTTTGACCTTGTGGGACATGGGTTGACGTGCCCTGCTAGATGACTAATGTGATGTAGATGTTGAGCGGCTTCACTGGAAGTAGATTGTATGTTTTAAATATTCAATACATTTTTTTTATTTTTTATTTCCCTTCACTGGAACCAAGACAATTATTCCTCATCCACCAAACCTTACAGTTGGCACTATGCATTGCGGCAGGTAGCATTCTCCTGGAATCCGCCAAATTCAGATTCGTCCGTCATACTGCCAGATGGTGAAGCGTGTTAACGGAAGTCTTTAGGTTCCAGGCAAAGTTACTAGTCATCACGCAAACATGGTTCACCAAACCACTTCATCACTCCAGAGAATGCGTTCCCACTGCTCCAGAGTCCAATGGCGGCGAGCTTTACACCACTCCAGCCGATGCTTGGCATTGCGCATGGTGATCTTTGGAATGTGTGCGGCTGCTTCACCATGAAAACTAATTTCAAGAAGATCCCGATGAACAGTTCTGTGCTGACGTTGCTCCCAGAGGCAGTTTGGAACTCGGTAATGAGTGTTGCAACTGAGGACAGATGATTTGTACACGCTATGCGCCTCAGCACTCTGCGGTTCCGTTCTGTGAGCTTGTGTGGCCTACTACTTCGCGGCTGGGCCGTTGTTGCTCCAAGACATTTCCACTTCACAATAACAGCACTTACAGTTGACCGTGGCAGCTCTAGCAGGGCAGAAATTTGACCAACTGACTTGTTGGAAAGGGGGCACCCTATGACGGTGCCACGTTGAAAGTCACTGAGCTCTTCAGTAATGCCATTCTACTGCCAATGTTAATCTATTGAGATTGCATGGCTGTGTGCTCAATTTTATACACCTGTCAGCAACAGGTGTAGCTGAAATAGCCAAATTCACTCATTTGAAGAGGTGTCGACATTCTTTTGTATACATAGTGTAAATATACATTTCAAAGTTAGAAAATGTTTTACGAATAGTTCTAAATGTCAGATAATGCCATATAGGCTAGAGCTTTCAAAACAACACTGAAAACTCTTAAATAAGGACATTTAAGTTTGTTCAAATAATGTTATACAGATAAATCGAATCAGATTCTTGCCTGGCTACCCATCCACATCGCTCCAGCCAACTGACGTTTCTTCTCGCGATCGAACTTTGTAAAAATGGAAATAAATGTAATAAAATGTTAAAGGGTGTATATGAAACAAGGGATCATGGAGAAACACTTCACCAGGTACCATAGTATTATTTTGACCACTATTAACATTTGAACCCCAAAAATAAACTACAAGAAGTTTAAACCAACAGTTTGCAAAGTAGTTTGAACGTTCTGGACGTTTGGTGTTCTGAAACAATGGACTTTGACGTCACTCGGGGAACCAGTCAATCAACTGCAGTATATTATTATAGTAGGGGTTGGCATAGACTGTTGACAATATGTAAACAATGTTTTGTTTCCAAATGTTTATTGAAAACATAAAAATATTTGCACAATGAGCCCTTGTTGTCTCTCAAATACATTGTTACAGTTGTTGGTTTGCTAGCTAGCGAATTTGATCCATATTAGCATAGACATCAGTCAAAACAATCAATTTTTTTAATTATTTTTTATTTCACCTTTATTTAACCAGGTAGGCTAGTTGAGAACAAGTTCTCATTTGCAACTGCGACTTGGCCAAGATAAAGCATAGCAGTTCGACACATACAACAGAGTTACACGTGGAATAAACAAACATACAATCAATAATACAGTAGAAAAATCTATATACAGCATGTGCAAATGAGGTAAAATAAGAGAGGTAAGGCAATAAATAGGCCATGGTGGCAAAGTAATTACAATATAGCAATTAAACACTGGAATGGTAGAATGTGCAGAAGATGAATGTGCAAGTAGAGATACTGGGGTGCAAAGGAGCAAGATAAATAAATAAATAAATACAGTATGGGGATGAGGTAGATTGGATGGGCTATTTACAGATAACAATAACAAGATATAACAAGCTGAAACAAAACACCTACGGTTCCCCACATGGCAGCTTCTTGTCATTGCTGCTAGCTATCTGACCGTTCACAATCATAACAGTGCATGCCATCCGGCCACATCGATGTGCCAGTGCATCATTTTCGTGATGTTGTCAGCCTACCCGTCTATACGCCATGCCCCAAGGATATCCCTTGTTGGGACAGTGGTTAGGGCATTCATAATTGGTGATGGTGGCCTGATTTCGAGACCCGCTTGGGGAATCACACTACTCTTCCATTCTTAGGAATGTCTTTGTCATTATTTGGCAACATTTACAACGCCCCTAACTAATCTAATTAAAATCAGTTTCTCAATAAAAGTTAGAATTACCCCTTGAGCACAAATTATGACCAGATGTCCACTACCTCTCAAAAAGGATCAGTATTAATTCATTCTATATAGCTGAACATCTCTCCGTCATCTTATTGAAACGCACTTTTAAATAAATCTCAGCTCTGTTAAAAGTACACTCAAGAAAGTATTTCATTGACCATAGTGATTCAGGAGTAACATTAAAACAGGGTTACAGTGCCTTCAGAAAGAATTCATACCCCTTTACTTATTCCACGGTGTGTTGTGTTACAGGCTGAATTCAAAATAGTTTAAGAACACTACAATCTCAACATAATACCCTATAATGACAAAGTGAAAACATTAGAAATGTTAGCAAATTGATTGAAAATGAAATACGGAAATATCTCATTCACATAAGACTTCACACCCCTGAGCCAATACATGTTAGAATCACCTTTGTCTGCGATTACAGCTGTGAGTCTTTCTGGGTAAGTCTCTAAGCACACATGGATTGTACAATATTTGCACATTATTCTTCTTAAAATTCTTCAAGCTCTGTCAAGTTGTTTTATTATTATTGCTAGACAGCTATTTTCAAGTACTGCTTTAGATTTTCAAGCCGATTTAACTCAAAACTGTAACTAGGCCACACAGGAACATTCAATGTCGTCTTGGTAAACTCCAGCGTATATTTGGCCTTGTTTTAGATTATTGTCCTGCTGAAAGGTGATTTTGTCTCCCAGTGTCTGCAGGAGAGAGAAAAAAACTCACTAGACCTTGCCGATGACAAGCATACCCATAACATGATGCAGCCACCACCATGCTTGAAAATCGTGACATGAGATGAGATGCTTCCTCTCTTGTCCTTTCCTCCTCCTCAACGCTCTCCTTTCCTCTTCTTCCCTCCTTCCTACATACAAGCACGTATAACCTACCAACGGGAAATTAAAAACTATAATATCTTATGTTTCACAGAGTCGTGGCTGAACGACGACATGAAAAACATACAGCTGGCGGGTTATACACTGTATCGGCAGGATAGAACAGCAGCCTCTGGTAAGACAAGGGGTGGCGGTCTATGAATATTTGTAAACAGCTGGTGCACAATATCTAAGGAAGTCTCAAGGTTTTGCTCGCCTGAGGTAGAGTATCGCATGATAAGCTGTAGACCACACTATCTACCAAGAGCGTTTTCATCTATATTCTTTGTAGCTGTCTATTTACCACCACAAACCGATGCTGGCACTAAGACCGTTCTCAAAGAGCTGCATACAGCCATTAGCAAACAAGAAAACACACATCCAGAGGCAGTGCTCCTAGTGGCCGGGGACTTTAATGCAGGGAAACTTAAATCCGTTTTACCTAAATTCTACCAGCATGTCAAATGTGCAACCAGAGGGAAAACAACTCTAGACCACCTTTACTCCACACACAGAGACGCGTACAAAGCTCTCCCTCACCCTCCATTTGGCAAATCTGACCATAATTCTATCCTCCTGATTCCTGTTTACAAGCACAAATTAAAAGCAGGAAGCACCAGTGACTCAGTCAATAAAAAAGTGGTCAGATGAAGCAGATGCTAAGCTACAGAACTGTTTTGCTAGCAAAGACTGGAATTTGTTCCGATAGCATTGAGGAGCACACCACACCAGTCACTGGCTTCATCAATAAGTGCATCAATGACTTCGTCCCCACAGTGACTGTACATACATACCCCAAACAGAAGCCATGGATTACAGGCAACATCCGCACTGAGCTAAAGGGTAGAGCTCCAAGCGGACTCTAACCCGGAAGCTTATAAGAAATCCCACTATGCCCTCAGACGAACTATCAAAACAGGTAAAGTGTCAATAGCGGACTAAGATCGAATCGTACTACACCGGCTCCGACGCTCGTCGGACGTGGCAGGGCTTGCAAACTTTTACAGACTACAAAGGGAAGGACAGCCGAGAGCTTCCCAGTGACACAAGCCTACGAGATGAGCTAAATTACTGCTATGCTTGCTTCGAAGCAAGTGACACTGAAACATGCTTGAGAGCATCAGCTGTTCCAGACGACTGTGTGATCACGTTCTCTGCAGCCGATGTAAGACACAAGTCAACATTCACAAGGCCGCAGGGCCAGACGGATTACCAGAACGTGTACTCCGAGCATGCGCTGACCAACTGGCAAGTGTCTTCACTGACATTTTCAACCTGTCCCTGTATGAGTCTATAATAGCAACATGTTTCAAGCAGACCACCATAGTCCCTGTGCCCAAGAACACTAAGGTAACATGCCTAAATGACTACCGACCCGTAGCACTGACGTCTGTAGCCAAGAAGTGGTTAGAAAGGCTGGTAATGGCTCACATCAACCCTAGACCCACTCCAATTTGCATACCGCCCCAACAGATCCAAAGATGATGCAATCTCTATTGCACTCCACACTGCCTTTTCACACCTGGACAAAAGGAACACCTATGTGAGATAGGTATTCATTGACTACAGCTCAGCGTTCAACACCATAGTGCGCTCAAAGCTCATCACTAAGCAAAGGACCCTGGGACTAAACATCTCCCTCTGCAACTGGACCCTGGACTTCCTGACGGGTCACCCCCAGGTGGTAAGGGTAGGTAACAACACATCCACCGCGCTAATCCTCAAAACGGGGGCCACTCGGGTGCATGCAGTCCCCTCCTGTACTCCCTGTTCACTCATGACAGCACGGCCAGGCTCGCCTCCAACACCATCATTAAGTTTGCCGATGACACAACAGTGGTAGGCCTGATCACCGACAACGACGAGACAGCCTATAGGGAGGAGGTCAGAGACCTGACCGTGTGGTGCAAGGACAACAACTCTCCCTCAATGTGATCAAGACATAGGAGATGATTGTGGACTACAGGAAAAGGAGGACCGAGCACCCCTCCATTCTCATGGACGGGGCTGTGGTGGAGCAGGTTGAGAGCCTCAAGTTCCTTTGCGTCCACATCAACAACAAACTAACATGGTCCAAGCACACCAAGACAGTCGTGAAGAGAGCACGACAAAACCTATTCCACCTCAGAAGACTGAAAAGTGTTTGCATGGGTCCTCAGATCCTCAAAAGGTTCTACAGCTGCACCATCGAGAGCATCCTGACGGGTTGCATCACTGCCTGGTAAAGGCAACTGCTTGACCTCCGACCGCAAGGCACTACAGAGGGTAGTGCGTACGGCCCAGTACATCACTGGGGCCAAGCTTCCTGCCATCCAGGACCTCTATACCAGGCGGTGTCAGAGGAAGGCCCTAAAAATTGTCAAAGACTCCAGCCACCCTAGTCCATAGAATGTTCTCTCTGCTACTGCACAGAAAACTGCACAGAAAACAGTACCGGAGCGCCAAGCCATAAGTCTCTTGAACATCTAATCAAATGGCTAACCAGACTATAAGCATTGCCCCCCTCTTTTATGCTGCTGCTACTCTCTGTTATTATTTATGCATACTCACTTTAATAATTCGACCTACATGTACAGTCGTTGCCAAAAGTTGAGAATGACACCAAAATTAATTTTCACAAAGTCTGCTGCCTCAGTTTGTATGATGGCAATTTGTATATTCTCCAGAATGTTATGAAGAGTGATCAGATGAATTTCAATTAAGTGTAAAGTCCCTCTTTGCCATGCAAATTAACTGAATCCCCAAAAAACATTTCCACTGCATTTCAGCCCTGCCATAAAAGGACCAGCTTTTGGAGACTTTTGGAGGATGGCTGTGTGTCAAGAAGGGCAGCAAAGAAGCCACTTCTCTCCAGGAAAAACATCAGGGACAGACTGATATTCTGCAAAAGGTACAGGGATTGGACTGCTGAGGACTGGGGCAAAGTCATTTTCTCTGATAAAACCCCTTTCTGATTGTTTGGGGCACCCGGAAAAAAGCTTGTCCGGAGAAGACAAGGTGAGCGCTACCATCAGTCCTGCGTCATGCCAACAGTAAAGCATCCTGAGACCATTCATGTGTGGGGTTGCTTCTCAGCCAATGGAGTGGGCTCACTCACAATTTTGCCTAAGAACACAGCCATGAATACAGAATGGTACCAATACATCCTCCGAGAGCAACTTCTCCCAACCATCCAGGAACAGTTTGGTGACGAACAATGCCTTTTCCAGCACGATGGAGCACCTTGCCATAAGGAAAAGTGATAACTAAGTGGCTCGGGGAACAAAACATTGATATTTTGGGTCCATGGCCAGGAAACTCTCCTGTACTTCAGACCTTAATCCCATTGAGAACTTGTGGTAAATCCTCAAGAGGCGGGTGGACAAACAAGAACCCACAAATTCTGACAAACTCCAAGCATTGATTATGCAAGATTATTGATTATGCAAGAAATTAATTGACAGCATGCCAGGGCGGATTGTAGAGGTCTTGAAAAAGAAGGGTCAACACTGCTAATATTGACTCTTTGCATCAACTTCATGTAATTATCAATAAAAGCCTTGGACACTTATGAAAGGCTTGTATTTATACTTCAGTATTCCATAGTAACCTCTGACAAAAATATCTAAAGACACTGAAGCAGCAAACTTTGTGTAAATGAATATTTGTTTCATTCTCAAAACTTTTGGCTACGACTGTACATATTACCTCGACTAACTGGTGCCCCAGCACATTGACTCTGTACTTGTACCCCCTCGCTATTTTACTGCTGCTCTTTAATTTTTAAAAACTTTTATTACATTCTTTTCATATTTTTGGGGCTATTTCTCTTAAAACTGCATTGTTGGTTAAGGGCTTGTAAGCAAGCATTTCACTGTAAAGTCTACACCTTACAGCGAATAAAATAAGATTTGACTATCCAACATATTTCACCAACATGATATATTTCTGAAATCCTCAAGATGTTTCCTAATCACAGAGGAAAAATGTTGATATCAGGCATGACACATGCACTTGTGTACACTGCGCCAAAACCATATTTTCAGTTAGCGTTTGGTTTCAGTTAGCGTGCCAGGTACCTCAAGATACGATATGTAGTGTGATTCTCAATTATTAGACCTAAATTGTACACCAATGACAATTCAATTATATCATCTTGAGGATTTCAGCAATATGTGTTAATGTTAGATACCGGTTACAGAAGACAGAAATGCAGTGTCCCACTTTTTCTGAAATCACCCTACTATAGATGGGTTAGCTGACAACTTCACGAAAATGAAGTGTACGCTTCAATGGGGAAGAAGTCAGAGTTGTGATTCTGGATGGCCAGATAGCTAGCAACAATGACAAAGAAAATGCCATGTAGGGAATCGTGACTCATTTCATCTCGTTTTAGATACCATGTCATTTTGACTGATTACATGTCAATGCAAATATGGCTTAAATTCACTAGCCAGCTAACCAACAACTTCAATGATGTATTTAAGAGACAAGTTCTCATTGTGCAAATATGTTTTCAATAAACATTGGAGACTAAATAGTTTACATGTCGTCAAAAATCTAAGCCAACCCAGCCTGTCTTGCCACAAAGTTGCGCAAGCGTCAGTTTTGTGGCGCAGCGGTCCAATGCACTGCATCTGTGCCAGAGGCGTCACTACAGACCCTGGTTTGATCCTGAAATGTATCACAACCGGCCGTGATTTGATTCCCATAGGGCGGCGCACCAATGGCCCAGCGTCGTTAGGGTTTGGCCGGGGTAGCTCGTCATTGTAAATAAGAATTTGTTCTTCACTGACTTGCCTGAAACGTTAAATGAAAAAAAACAAAAACACTTTAGCTACTTCAAAAAAATGACAATTACAAAATTGAAACCTAATATGGGAAACTTTATTTTTATGCACCAGTACATAGTATGCACATTTACGTCACAATGCATTATTTATGACAATTTTAGAACCTTAACATCAAAACAGCAAAAAAAAAATCACTGATCTTACCGTGTGCTCCGTGGGGTGCGCATCCTGTTTGAAGCTTGCTCTGCACTCTGATGCCACAATTTTAGGGCTTTCTGTATAGTGGTATAATGTTGGTGGGGTATTTCAGCCTGTAATGTCAATCCTGCATCACTATCATAAAAGGTTTGATCTTACATTAATTTTTTATTTCACCTTTATTTATACAGGTAAAACAATTAAGAACAAATTCTTATTTACAATGACCTGTCAAATATCAATAAACAAGTCTACTATAGAGATCTACAGCGCATTATGAAAGTTTTCAAACCTCTTGACTTTTTCCACATTGTTACGTTAAAGCTTTATTCTAGAAACAGGATAAAAAAAAATCCCCCTCAATCTACACACAATACCCCATAATGACAAAGTGAAAAAAATTGTTTTTAAAATGTTTGCAAATGTATTAAAAATAGAAAACAAAAATAACTTAATTACATAGCTTTTCAGACCCTTTGCTATGAGATGCTAAATTGAGCTCAGGTGCAGCCTGTTGCCATTGATCATCCTTGAGATGTTTCTACAACTTGGAGTCCACCTGTTGGTAAATGCATTTATATATATATTTGAGTGTTGGTACTTCACCCCTCCCCCCCCCCCCCCAATTCCGTGATATCCAAATTGGTAGTTAGTTACAGTCTTGTCCGTACGGAAGTTGCAGCGATGGGACTCGGCAGAGGTGAAGGTCGAGAGCCACGGGTCCGAAACAACTGCGCCAAGCCGCACTGCTTCTTGACACATGCTCGCTTAACCCAGAAGCACCAATGTGTCTGAAGAAACACCGTACAGCCGGTGACCGAAGTCAGCGCGCATGCGCCCGGCCGCCACAAGTCGCTAGAGTGCGATGGGACAAGGACATCCCAGCTGGCCAAACCCTCCCCTAACCTGGACGAAGTTGAGCCAATTGTGCGCCCTATCATGGGTCTCCCGGTAGCGGCACAGCCCAGGATCGAACGCAGATCTCTAGTGACGCCTCTAGTACTGCGATGCAGTGCCGTAGAGCACTGCACCACTCGGGAAGCCCTTGTGGTAAATTCAATTGATTGGACATGATTTGGAAAGGCACACCTGTCTCTGTAAGGTTCCACAGTTGACAGTGCATGTCAGTGCAAAAACCAATGAGATCAAAGGAATTGCACGTAGAGCTCTGAGACAGGATTGTGTCGAGACACAGATCTGAGGAATGGTATCAAAACATTTCTGCAGCATTGAAGGTCTCCAAGAACACATTGGCCTCCATGGAAGAAGTTTGGAACCACCAAGATTCCTCCTAGTGCTGGCTGCCAGGCCAAACTGAGCAATCGGGGAGAAAGGCCTTAGTCGGGGAGGTGACTAAGAACCCAATGGTGACTCTGACAGAGCTCCTCTGTGGAGATAGGAGAACCTTCCAAAAGTACAACAATCTCTGCAGCACTCCACCAATCAGGCCTTTATGGTAGAGTGGTCAGACGGAAGCCACTCAGTAAAAGGCACATGAAAACCCACTTGGAGTTTGCCAAAAGGCACGTAAAGGACTCAGACCACGAGAAACAATATTTTCTGGTCTGATGAAACGCTTTGGCCTGAATGCTAAGCCTTCACTTCTGGAGGAAACCTGGCACCATCCCTATGGTGAAGCATGGTGGTGGCAGCATCACGCTGTGGGGATGTTTTTAAGCGGCAGGGACTGGGAGATTGAGGGAAAGAGTAACAGAGAGTACAGAGATATCCTTGATGAAAACCTACTCCAGAGTGCTCAAGACCTCAAACTGGGGTGAAGGTTCACCTTCCAACAGGACAACGACCCTTAGCACACAGCCAAGACAACGCAGGAGTGGCTTCGGGACAAGTCTCAATATCCTCGAGTGGTCCAGCCAGAGCCCGGACTTGAAACCGATCGTATATATCTGGAGAGACCTGAAAATAGCTGTGTAGCGATGCTTCCCTTCCAACCTGACAGAGCTTGAGGATCTGCTGAGAAGAAAAATGGGAAAACTCCCCAAATACAGGTGTAAGAAGCTTGCAGCGTCATTTTCAAGAAGACTTGAAGCTATAATCACTTCCAAAAAGGTGCGTTAAACTGAGTAAAAAGGTCTGAATATTTATGTAAATGTCTTATTTTTTTAAAACTTTGCACACCCAAAAATATTTTGGGCTGTCATTATGGGGTACCGTGTGTAGTAGATTGAGGGAAAAACACTAATTCATTTTAGAATAAGCCTGAAAATTATCAAAATGTGGAAAAAAGTCAAAATGGTCTGAATACTTCCCGAATACACGGTACACACACAAAGAAAACACGAAAAGCAAAGCACATCCATATAAAACAAACATTCAGTAAAAAGTCCCTCTAACATCCACCTGAATTGCCCTAGAGCAGGGGTGTCAACTCAGTCCTCTGTAGCTCAATTGGTACGCCATGGCGTTTGCAATGCCAGGATTGAGGGTTTGATTCCCAGGACCACCTGTATGTAAAATACATTCACGCAAGACTAAATCGCTTTGGATTAAAGCATTTGCTAATAGGCATATTTTAATCCATGGAGGGTTTAGTGTCTGCAGGTCTTTCCTTTCAATTAAGCACTAGACAACCAGGTGCTAGAGGCACCAAATCCACCAACTTTATGAAAAATTTGAGATCACGAGGTACAAAAAAAACCTAAAAGCAGATTTACCGTAACTCTATGGAGATTGAAGGGATCTCCTGGGTTAGCCATCCCTGAGTCCGAGCTGAGATTTACTTCAAAGTGCATTTCAAGAAGACCATGGAGAGATGCTCAGCTATATAGAATTAATACTGATACTTTGTGCTCAAGAGGTAATCAGAGTCACATCTTTCAATGAGCAACTGATTTTAATTTGATCAGTAAGGTGTAACTGTTGACAAATAATTACATTAACATATATTGCTAAGAATGAGAGAGTAGTGTGCGTCTCTAACCCATGCCACCAGCACCAATGACAAACACACTAACCACTCTCCAATAAGGGATATGCCTAGGACATGTCCTTATTGGGCCAGTATAGCAAGGCCCTGTCCACAAGCAAACCCAAACCCTCGGCATTTGTGTAGACCTGAAACAGTCTAGGTGTAAATAATAGGGTGAATGCACTTAAGTAAATCTCAGCTCTGTTAAAAATACTCAAGAAAAACTATAACATTAAAAAACAGGGTTATATGCCCCACCAACATCAGACTACACAAAAATCCCTAAAATTGCTGAAATAAGTCATCGAAATCAGAGAACAGTCAGATTAACATAACTGACACAGAGACGGTGGTGTAGCAGGACGATAGGAATGCCGTGTACCAAGAGGTTGGGAGTTAATGGATCCGTGGTTAAAACATCAGAATCTCGATGGGCTCGGCCACAGTAACATGGGGTGACGTGTAAATGATGAAACAAATGTTTTGGAGAACGTTTCTTTGGGATCATCAGGCGACTTCCGGACAACTGACACATGTTCTGGCAAAGTTACAATGAAACGTGTCTAGAACATTCATATTTTAGAGTTTGCCATGTTCGGTGTATGTTTGGTGGGACATTTGAATATTCTCCCAACCCTTAGAAAACGTGTCTAGAACACATAGAATATTCAGTGAACATGGTAACCACGTTCTGCGTAAGTTCTGCTCGACATTAACGGAATGGTCTCTTGGAAACAGTCCCTGCACTTCACTGGAACATTCCTAAGAAAAACGGCAGACTCTTAAGGGAACTTCCTCTGAAGTTGTGGGAACGTTTGTTGTTAGCAGGGTTTTGAGAGGTGGAAAATGCATGCACCTATTCACCTGGTCCCCAGTGGTCCCATGGGCTGCTAACGCCCCTCTTTCTTTTTCTGCCTTATTCGTGTGCTGTTCTGTACCCTCAATAATGGCTTGAATAATAGGCTCGTTAGGAGTTTGTATTGCAGAGACCATGGCATGTTTTCTAAATATGAGATTATGACTGTACACTCCCAGTCAGTAGCCTTTTGGACGTACGGGCATTGATTTGGACAGCTAACGGGTTATTTGTTGAATGAACATAACCCTGATCAATCCATCCCGGCGTCTCATATTTGATTACAAAATTACTGTTATATTACAGCTGTTATGATCAGCACATTTCAGCAATAAGTAAGTCTATATTATGCAAATCACCTTGTCATCACTATCGCCATCTGTAAATGATCCAAAACGTTGTGACATGTAATTTGATTACTGCGCTAGTGTCAGCACATTGTTGCAAAATGATTTCATAGGATAGCTTCATGATCTAAAAAGCTGCAATGTTTGTAGTGCCACGCGTCGAGTCCTGCGCCAACAGTTAATCGAGTTGTTCCCCTAGTGCTGGCGCGCGCAATTGGCAGAAAGCCAACTGTGTTTTAATGTCTATGCAAACGCGCATAAAAAAAAGCCAGCTTTTTTTGTTTGAAAACGAGGTGAAATAAAATCACTATTCTGCCCTACAAAGCAAGAAAAAGACAGTAACTGCTCATAGTGTAGAACTGAGAAAGGTGGCGTTTATTTACCTTGTTTCGCAGTTACTGCTAACATGACCCTCACTTTGTCCAAAACACAAGAGGCAGGAAACTTGCCCGCATGTACTTCATGTAGAAAATAAATAAATACAAAAAAAAAAATCTTATTTGACCAGTTACTGCCTTTTTGCTCGGTAGAGCAGTATTGGTTGTGAATAGGCTACGCTGTGGTTGTCGAGTTGTTTTGTTCGCCCTGTTCAGATGTTTCATATGCATCCTTTAAAACAGATGTATAGGAACTCTTAACTTCTCACATCCAAAAAGAAAACTACCTTTATAACACATCTGGGAAAAAATTAAATAAAAAAATCACACCATTTCAATGGACCCAATTATCCAAAATACAGTAACGACATGACTAGAATGTGATGTATATAAAATAGCTGTAATATTCTAGCAAGTGAATGCTGCATAGTTAAACATGACTTCATTGTCAAAGGTGTGTGTATCATTTATAAAACAGATAAGAAAATTACATTTCATAACGGTTTAAAAGAAAAAAATAATAATATACACTGTCGGTTCAACTCACCACACTTATCCATTCCTTCCCGTATCAGTCAAGGGGTGGCCTATACTATGTGCAGTGTTAGACAAAACAAAACCAGATTTTTGGATGTTTAGGTAATACCCCCAGCATCCTCTTATGTAAACATATATTAAACATAAATATTTTTTCTTCTCCAATCTCAGAAAAGTATCCCAAACAAACCCAATCCTCCCAAACTGAGCACAGCCAAGACAAAGCACCGTCTCGATTTGAGATGTAACTGAAACTGTTTAAAACATGTACATGGAGGACAAAAGGACTAAGACTCTTGACGGCCGTTCACATTGGGTAGGCAATAAGTGGTCGAATCTCTGACCGGTGACCTCGGAGGGATCTTCTAGGCTTACCTCACCTCCTTGTCTATGATTGAGTCAACGTTCACCTCGAACCTCCGGTTGCTCTGGCTCAGTCAGAGGTCTTCCTGCTCTTTGACCAGCCAGACCCCATTTCTGGGCCTCTCCACAGAGTTTGTCCTCAGCCTCATCAGTCGTTTTCCTTTTCTGGTCCCTCATGCAAGGCATTCTGTTGCATTCCTTCAAAACCCGGTCGTTGTGCAGCGTGGCAGGAACAGGGACTCCAATGATATTGACTGGGCAAGGCACAAAGTTCACTTTCCTCAAAGTGACTGATTTTGCGGAGTTTCCGGTACCTTCCAAATGCAGTGCTTGTGTCCCTGTTAGAGATGGTGGCCGATGAGAGTTGGGCACCGTTACCTCTTCTGACCACACCTGTGTGGAACTGCAGTCTTGCTGTGTGGCCTGTAGAGGGTCCAATTATGTTTGTCAGTTTTATGTATGACTGCATCTGGACAGGCCCAACAGCCAATTCTGGTGGTTTTGAGAGGACCGTCTGTTTGAGAGACTCCTTTGACAGATTTGTCAAAAGAATCTTGGGTTGATTCTTCAGGACAACTTTCGCTGCTGCACTTAACAAAGCATAGTTGATTTCAGTGTTCTTGTCCAGGGGTTTTCGACTCTTCTTTCTGCCAGTCTTTTTAACCTTTGAGGCAGCAATGTCCAGAGTACTCTGCGTCTTTACGACAGGCCTGAGTACTGAAGTACAAGACCTGTAACCATAAACATCCTTACTTTTAAGAACAGTAGGCTTGTGACCTTCATCTTTGAGTCCTTTAATAAAAGTGGCCAGTTCCTTTTCACTGTCAAAAAGGTCTTCTGACATAGGACTGAATGCCTTCAGGGTCTCCAGTAGAGTAGTTTGGCCAGCTGAGCTGAATCGCGACCATGACAGGACAACCTTCTCTGCAGCTTCCTTACAATTCATGGCATATACCATGTGTTAGCATTGGCAATACTCACGTCCGAGATTAGCCCTGTGGGAAAGAAAAGTAAAATCAATTAGAAAATGTGCAGTGACTCCATACAAAAACTTCTGTAAATCATTGACATTCAAAAACTTGAATATGGGACATTTCAGGTTGCTGATTATGTAGGCTAACATTTGATTCGAAGTACCACAACAGACAAAAAGACATCACAGGGGGTATAAATCTGAAGCATCTTTTTAGAACTTCCACTCACCACCAAATGTGGTGATGAGCAGAAGTCCAGAGGGAGGAAAATGGAGAAAATCGTTCTAGATTAAACTTGGCTGACAATCGGTTAATTCTCAAGATTCAATCTCAACAGTTTTTGGTTCCTTATGCACTCTTTTTCCTGCATTAAAAAAAATGAATGCGACCACTATCTGACTTACTGAATTAATAAGGTGACTGGGCATCATATTTTGTAAGCTTTCTGCCGTGTTTGAGAAGTCAAAGCCCTTTGGATGAGTTCTGTACACCTGCCACCATTTGATCTTGAGTTCTGCGCCAAGCAGGCAGGCCCGTTGCCCTAGCAACTCCAGACACTGTGTACACATGCAGCTTCAGAGCCAGTACTGTTCTTCTGTCAGACAAGCATGCATTACCTTTGTACATTTTTACAAGCGAATGTGAAGGAGATTTAAAAATGAACTCAAAATACAGTAGCTCACACACGAATAACAGCTGGATAGCCTGTCTTTGTGCTCGTTAGCATATCTAGCTAGCAGCCTCCATGGAAATTCAACATTGTGCTAATTTTATTAGCATTCGGATAAGACGCTCAATGGTATTTGGCTGTTTTTAACTAACAAGTAGGTTAGTTAAAAAGGGATGAAGTGAAAATCTATAGGAGGATAGCGCTCCACGACGAGGGATCGGCATGACAGCAAGCTGTTCAATACTAGGCCATAATGACTGACGAGTGGTGTGGATTGGTATAGCTCGGCTCAGTCCCACAGTATGTTATCAATAGCAGTGTTTACGTTAGCCGGCAACTACCGGCTTTTGGCCGATAATACTAATAAAAAAAACATGAAGCTAATAAATAAATAAATAGCTGACCAAATTAACGGCTGCAGGGGCAGTATTGAGTAGCGTGGATGAAAGGTGCCCAGAGTAAACGGCATGCTCTTCAGTCCCAGTTACTAATATATGCATATTATTATTAGTATTGGATAGAAAACTCTAAAGTTTCTAAAACGGTTTGAATTATGTCTGAGTATAACAGAACTCATATGGCAGGCAAAAACCTGAGAAGTTCCAATTCCTGTTTGGATTTTTTCTGGGGGTGCCATATTTTCAACCACTCTCTCATTGAAAATACAGAGAAATATGGATGGGTTTTCACTTCCTACGGCTTCCACTAGATGTCAACAGTCAATAGAACTAAGTCTGATGACTAATGTGAAGGGGGGGGGGGGGGGAGGGGGAGGGTCGAAGGAGACAGAAATTAGTAATCACTGCCATGTGACCATGCATTCAACATACGCGTTCACGTGAGAGGCAGTTTGTTCCATCTCTCAATTGAAGTCAATGTAATTTTCCGGTTGGAACGTTATTCAAGATGTATGTTAACAACATTCTAAAGATTGATTCAGTACATCGTTTGACATGTTTCTACTGACTGTAACGGAACATTTGGACATTTCGTCACATTATAGTGGTCGTGCTTTGAGACTTTGGTTAGGGTGTTTGGTAAACAATTCGAAAGTAGCTAATTGGACATAAATAACGGACATTAACGAACAAATCAAGCATTTATTGTGGACCTGGGATTCCTAGGACTGCATTCTGATGAATTCATCTAAGGGAACATTTATCATGTATTTTCTGGTTTCTGTTGAGTCCAACATGGCGGCTAATTTGGCTATTCATCTGAGCTCAGTCTCAGATTATTGCATGGTTTATTTTTCCGTAAAGTTTTTTTGAAATCTGACAAAGCGGTTGCATTAAGGAGAGGTATATCTACAATTCCATGTGTATAACTTGTATTATCATCTATATTTATGATGAACTTGATGTTTTTGCAACTAGTGAATCTAACGCCTCAATGTAAACTCAGATTTTTTTATATAAATATTAACTTAATTAAACACATGCATGTATTGTGTAACGTGAAGTCCTATGAGGGTCATCTGATGAAAATAATCAAAGGTTAGTGATTAATTTGATCTCTATTCTGGTTTTTGTGAAAGCTATCTTTAGCTGGGAAAAATGGCTGTGGTTATTGTGGTTTTGTGGTGACCTAAATCGTTTGTAGTGCTTTCGCTGAAAAGCCTATTTGAAATCGGACACTGTGGTGGGATTAACAACAAGATTACCTTTAAAATGATATAAGATGTCTGAGGAATTTTAATTATGAGATTTCTGTTTTTTGAATTTGGCACCCTGCACTTCGACTAGCTGTTGTCATATCGATCCCGTTAACGGGACTGCAGCCATAAAAGGTTAACAGGGAGAAAATAAACATTTGCATTGCAAAATAATGTGTTTTATTAAAATTGGACATACCAGTGGATGTACAGTGGCTTCTGAAAGTATTCACACTGCTCGACTCTCTAGATGTTGTTACAGCCCAAATTTAAAGTGGATTCAATTTAGATTGGTCATCACTGGCCTACATACAATACCCCATGTCAAAGTGGAATTACGTTTTCCTAAAAGTTAATAAAAAGCGGAAATATCTTGAGTCAATAAGTATTCAAGCCCTTGGTTATGGGAAGCCTAAATAAGTTCAGGAGTAAAATTGTGCTTAAGTCACATGGACGTAGATTTTTGAATGACTACCTCAGCTCTGTACCCCACACACAATTATTTTTTAAAGTCCCTCAGAGCAGTGCATTTCAAAACAGATTTTTGCCACAAAGACCAGGGAGGTTGTCCAATGCCTTGCAAAGGACACCCATTGGTAGATGGGTAAAAATAAAATAAAAGCAGACATTGAACATCCCTTTGAGCACGGCAAAGTTATTAATTACACTTTGGATGGTGCATCAATAGACCCAGTCACAACAAAGATACAGGCGTCCTTCCAAACCCAGTTGCCGGAGAGAAAGGAAACCGCTCAGGGATTTCCCCATAAGGACAATGGTGACTTAAAAAAGTTAGTTTAACTTCTTGAGAATACAGGGGGTGCTGTTTCGCATTAGCATAATTGCCTCTACAGACTAAACTGCCTCTTATTCAATTATTGCTGTTACTATATGCATATAACCATATAGCATTGGATAGAAAACAAGCTATGGTTTCTAAAACCGTTCCAATTGAGTCTCTGAGTCAAACACAGGTCATTTCACAGCACTTTCCCTGAGCCAGAAAAAGATTGCAAGATGTGTATGCTCGCTTCAAAGCTCTGCCTATATATGGTCACGCGACCTATGACCCGAATGACACTTCCTTCTTCTTCCTCTGGGTGTCTGGAAGACGTCAGAGGAGAAATTTTTTGTTTATCTTGTACTGACGTGAAATAAGACCTATTTCTTTAGCGTGACCGACAACTTCCGGTTTCCTGAGATGCGCGTTTAGAGAAGCCATTGACTTTTGTTATGCTGACGTTACGGATGAAAACTATCTCCGTGTCGAAGTTTGTTTGATACATGTGACCATATCACCGTAATGTATGTTTTTTCAATATAGTTTAATCAGATTATTAGAATTTTTTCGGGAGTTTTGCCGTGTTCCGTTCTGTGAGTTTTTTAACTTTGGACAGAGCCGTGCTAGTCGACCAGTACCCAGGCTAAATGAAGAGGGAAAGTTGCCATTGTGAATGGATTGAACGACTCATCAGGACTAAGGACACCTTGATCAACATTCTGATGAAAGATCAGCAATAGTAAGACCCAATTTACGATGTTATTTCATATATCTGTCGTGCATGTGAACTGGTCGCGCGCGTCCAGCTGGTTTTGGCTGGCCTGGTTATGCTAATTAGCTAGTTATGCTAATTTCGCTATAAAACATTTAAAAAATCTGAAATATTGTTTGGATTCACCAGATGTTGGGCTTTCAATGTCTGTACGCTGTGTATTTTTTCTGAAATGTTTTAAGACAAGTAATTAGTTATATAACGTTGGTCTCTGTAATTGTTCTAGCTGCATCAGCACTATATCAGATTGCAGCTGCAATGTAGAACTGTGATTTATACCTGAAAAATGCACATTTAAAAAAAAAAAACTATGCTATACCATAAATATGTTATCAGACTGTCATCTTAAGAATTTTTTTGTTGGTTAGTGGCTATCAATATCTTAGTTTAGCCGAATTGGTGATAGCACCTGATGGAGTAAGAAACTGTTGGAGTAAGAAAATGGTGTCATTTTGCTAACGTGTTTAGCTAATAGATTTACATATTGTGTCTTCCCTGTAAAACATTTAAAAAATCTGAAATGGTGGTTTTATTCACAAGATCTGTGTCTTTCATTGGGTGTCTTGGACTTGTGATTTAATGATATTTAGATGCTACTATTTAATTGTGACCCTATGCTAGCGATGCTAATCAGTGTGGGGGGTGTGGGGGGTGCTCCCGGATCCGGGTTAGGTACTCTGTAGAGGTTAATGGCTGTGATGGGGGGGGGGAGATTAGGACGGATCAACATTGTAGTTACTCTACAATACTAACCTAAATGAACAGGTGGAAAGGAAGCCTTTACAGAATAAAAACATTCCAAAACATGCACCCCGTTTGCAATCTGGCACTAAAGTAAAACTGCAAGAAATGAACTACAAGTCCTGAATACAAAATGTTACGTTTGGGGCAAATCCAACACGTCACTGAGTACCACTTCACAACTTCCATGGTCATGGCTGCATCATGTTATGTGTATGAGCATCATTGGCTAAAAATAAAACTGAATAGCGCTAACCACAGGCAAAATCCAAGAGGAAAACCTGGTTCAGCCTGATTTCTAACAGAAACTGGGAGACAAATTCCCCTTTCAGCATGGCAATAACTAGGGTTGCACATTTTGTGGGAATATTCAGAGGTGGAAACTTTGTGGGAATTAACATAAATGCTAATTAATATTAAAACCATTTAAATGTAGATGTTTTTTGCATTGGATATATTTACCATATAATATGGATACAAACAACTTTTACCTTATCATAAGTAGACAATTGCAAATGATTAAATCCTTCCAATAGAAATAAAAACAATTTAGTACCGAAATGAACTTTTAATTAAATGATTTGACTTCATATGGGATGATTTCACTGAAGAACAAAAGGGATTATTGAATGATCCATCACATTTCCCAAAAACATTTTCAACATAAGATCATAGTCTAGAAAATAAAGCCTTATTTGTCTTCCTCTCAGGCTTCCATGTCTTCTCCTGGACCTCCTCAATGTCCACCACTTTCCAACCTGGTTGAGGATGGCTCTTTGTCAGGCTCAAAAATCCTCAAATTCGCCCAGATGCCCACCAATTTTTCAACCCTTGTATTGGTCAGCCTGTTGCGTGCTTTGGTGTGTGTGTCCCAAACAAGGACCAGTTGCGCTCTGAGGCGGCTGATGTTGGTGGGATTTGGAGGATGATGGAGGTAACAGGGGAAAGAGCCAGATCCACAAAGTCCCTTCCACCAGGTGGCTGATGAGATATGTTGGCACGACTGCCAAATTGCATCTCCATCCCAAAGCCCTTGCTTAGAAGTGTATTTCCCCAGACTGCCAAGAACCTTGCACCCATCCAGGCCAAGGTGGCGAGACACGATAGTAATGAAACCATAGGCCTTGTTGATTTCAGCACCAGACAGGATGCACATACCAGCATACTTGGGGTCCAACATATACGCTGCACCGTGTATGGGCTTCAGGCAGAAGTCTTCACGCTTTTTGATGCATTTCAGAACTGCAGTTTACTCTGCTTGGAGCAACAATGAAGTGGGCAGGGCAGTATGGATTTCTTCTCTTACATCTGCAAGCAGACTCTGAACATCAGACAGGATGGCATTGTCTCCCTCAATCCGTGCAATGGCTACTGCTATAGGTTTCAGGCTGCTTACCACTCTCCCAAAATACATCCAGGAGGATCCTCGACGGGGCTGTCCATATCATGTCTTGGAGACTCCTTCCCCTACAGAAGACTGTCAAACATGACAACACCACCCCAATAGGAGTTGCTGGGCAGCTTCAATGTGGTCCTCTTATTCGTCTCACTTTGCTTGGTGAAGTAGATTTCTGTTATAACTTGATGACCCTTCACATACCTAACCATTTCCTTGGCTCTCTTGTAGAGTAGAGTATCTATTGTGTTCAGTGCCATGTCCTTGAGGAGTAATTCAATGCATGCGCAGCTCAGCCAATGGGTGTGATGTGAGGGTAGGACTCCTCCACTTTAGACCAAACAGCCTTCATGGCCACAGCATTGTCTGTTACCAGTACAAATACCTTCTGTGGTCCAAGGTCATTGATGACTGCCTTCAGCTCACGTGCAATGTAGAGACTGGTGTGTGTTGCCCCTTGAATCTGTGCTCTTGTAGAATACTGGTTGAGGGAGTGGAGATGTAGTTAATTATTCCTTGCTCACAAACATTCAGCCACCCATCAGATTGCAATACAGTGTGCTTCCTCTATGATTTGCTTGACCTTCACTTGAATGCTGTTGAACTCTGCATCCAGCAAATTAGTAGATAAAGCATGTCTGGTTGGATGGGTATATGCTGGGTGAAGAACATTCACAAATCTCTTCCAATACACATTGCCTGTGAGCATCAGAGGTGAACCAGTTGCATACTCAGCTCGAGCAAGACATTCTTAAGCATTTCTCTGACTACATTCCTCCATTGAGTCAAATCAACTTCTGATTCCAGGAGGACCATGAGCTGTTGTTATCAATAAGATGTCCGATTCATGATTTTCACCTCCAATAGTAGAGGGACTTTTGTCAGAGGTTGCTTGTTGTGAGCCCAGAGGGAACTTTATGGACTTGGCCAGATGATTCTGCATATTTGTTGCACTCTTCACATAGGATTTGGCACAGTATTTTACAGCTTTTCCTTCTACATTAGCTGCAGTGAAATCTCTCCACACATCAGATAGTGCCTGTGGCATTTCCTAAATAGTTAAGCAGTTAGATTAAACTCCATAGTTAGAAAACTTTCGAAATTAAAACGGGTGAAATAAAACTCATCAGGTTCAAGCAAGCTAAAACCCACATGGTAGCAAAAAATACCTAGCAGAAATTGTTAAGTTAGAAATAATTTAAACACTGCTGTAGGCTACTATTTAGCAGTTAACTTCTCTAGGATAGGTGGCAGCATTCACATTTGGATGAAAAGCATGCCCAGAGAAAACTGCCTCCTACTCAGTCCCAGATGCGAATATATGCATATTAATATAGGATAGAAATCTGAAGCTTCTAAAACTGTTTGAATCATGTCTGTGACTAACAGAACTTATTTGGCAGGCAGAACCCCGAGGACAAACCATTCAGATTTATTTATTTTATTTTTTATGTCACTCTTTTCAATGTGTTTTCATTGGGAATCCAGATTTCTAAGGGACCTTCCTGCAGTTCCTATCGTGTCAGTCTTTAGAAATTGGTTGAGGTTTTTCCTTTGAGAAATGAAGTAGCCATGTTCAGAATGAGGCTCCAGTGAAGTGCACTGTTAGAGGCACGTGACAAGAAAGCATGCTACACATTGTTTTCCTCTGGTATTGAACACAGATCGACTTCAATTTTATCGATTATTTACGTTAAAAAAGACCTCAAGTTGTGTTACAAAATGTTTGGACAAAGCTTACAGTTTTTTAGTCATGTTGAGCTTGTTGGAACCAGTGTTTTTCTGGATCAAACGCGCCAAATAAATGGACATTTTGGATATATATATAGACGGAATTAATCGAACAAAAGGACCATTTGTGATGTTTATGGGACATATTGGAGTGCCAACAACAGAAGCTCGTCAAAGGTAAGGCATGAATTATATCTTTATTTCTGCGTTTTGTGTCGTGCCGGGAGGGTTGAAATATGATGGTCTGTGATTGTTAGCTGGGGTGCTATCCCCAGATAATAGCCTTGTTTGCTTTCGCCGTAAAGCATTTTTGAAATCTGACACGTTGGCTGGATTCACAACAAGTGTAGCTTTAATTTCGTATGTTGAACGTGATTTCATGAAATGTAAATATTTATAGTAATTTATTTGAATTTGGCACTCTGCATTTTCACTGGATGTTGGCCAGGTGGGACGTTACCGCCCCACATATCCCAGAGAAATTAACAAAAAATAATGTCTCAAAATATATATTCACCCCGCCCAGTATTGTAATCAAAACTTACCAGAAAGTATGTAGTCCGTGGCTTAGACAGTGTAGTAGTGTGGGCTCAATAGCATCTCATTAACTTCTTGAGAATACAGGGGGCGCTGTTTTCGCATTAGCATAATTTCCTCTACAGATTAAACTGCCTCTTATTCAATTATTGCTCTTACTATATGCATATAATTAATACCATTGGATAGAAAACAATCTATAGTTTCTAAAACCGTTTCAATTTTGTCTCTAAGTGAAACAGAAGTCATTTGACAGCACTTTCCCCGACCAAGAAGAAGAATGCAAGATGTGTATGCTCGCTTCAACGCTCTGCCTATATCTGGTCACGCCACCTATGACCCGAAACACACTTCATTCGTCTTCCTCTGGGTGTCAAGAGGACGTCAGAGGAGAAATGTTTTGTTTATCTTGTACTGACGTGAAATAGGACCTATTTATTTGGCGTGACCGACAACTTCCGGTTCTCTGAATCGCGCGATTTGTAGGTGTGATTGTCTTCTGTTTTGCTGCCGTTACGGATGAAAACTAACTCCGTCTCGAAGTTTGTTTGATACATGTGACCATATCATCTTAATGTATGTTTTTTCAATATAGTTTAATCAGATTATTTGAATTTTTTCGGGAGTTTTGCCGTGTTCCGTTCTGTGACTTTTTCTTTGGCCAGTCGACCAGTACATATGCTAAATGAAGAGGGAAAGTTGCCATTATGAATGGATTGAACGACTCATCAGGACTAAGGACACCTTGATCAACATTCTGATGAAAGATCAGCAATAGTAAGACCCAATTTACGATGTTATTTCATATATCTGTCGTGCATGTGAACTGGTCGGGGGCGCCCAGCTGGTTCTGGCTGGCGTGGCTATGCTAATTTAGCGCTACATTTTGTTTTCGCTATAAAACATTTAATAAATCAGAAATATTGTTTGGATTCACCAGATGTTGGGCTTTCAATATCTGTACACTCTGTATTTTTTCTGAAATGTTTTAAGACAAGTAATTAGTTATATGACGTTGGTCTCTAATTGTTCTGGCTGCGTCAGCACTATTTCAGATTGCAGCTGCAATGTAGAACTGTGATTTATACCTGAAAAATTCACATTTTTCAACAACAAAAAAATGCTATACCATAAATATGTTATCAGACTGTCATCTTATGAACTTGTTTCTTGGTTAGTGGCTATATATATTTTTATTTAGTCGAATTAGTGATAGCTACTGACGCAGGAAAAAAACTGTTGGAGTAAAAAAATTGTGTCTTTTGCTAACGTGTTTAGCTAATAGATTTACATATTGTGTCTTCCCTGTAAAACATTATAAAAATCTGAAATGGTGGCTTTATTCACAGGATCTGTATCTTTCATTAGGTGTCTTGGACTTGTGATTTAATGATATTTAGATGCTACTATTTAATTGTGACTTTATGCTAGCGATGCTAATCAGTGTGGGGGGGGGGGGGTGGGGGGTGCTCCCGGACCCGGGGTAGGTGCTCGGTAGAGGTTAATGTGAAAGATCTTGAGAATTAGCAGCACATGTTTCTTTATTTTACCAGGTAGGCTAGTTGAGAACAAGTTCTCATATGCAACTGCGACCTGGCCAAGATAAAGCATAGCAATTCGACACATACAACACAGTTACACACGGACTAAACACAACATACAGTCAATAATACAGTATAAAAAAGAACAAAGGCTATATACAGTGAGAGCAAATGAGGTAAGATAAGGGAGTTAAGGCAATAAATAGGCCATGGTGGTGAAGTAATTACAATATAGCAATTAAAACACTGGAATGGTAGACGTGCAGAAGATGAATGTGCAAGTAGAGATACTGGGATGCAAAGGAGCAAGATAGATAAATGCGGTATCGGGATGAGGTAGGTAGATAGCCCATCTGTAAACAGCCTATGTACAGGTGCAGTGAGCTATGAGCTGCTCTGACAGCTGGTGCTTAAAGCTAGTGAGGGAGATATGAGTCTCCAACCTCAGTGATGTTTGCAGTTCGTTCCAGTCAATGGCAGCAGAGAACTGGAAGGCGACCAAAGGAGGAATTGGCTTTGGGGCTGACCAGTGAGATATACCTGCTGGACCACGTGCTACGAGTGGGTGCTGCTATGGTGACCAGTAAGCTGAGAAGGCGGGGCTTTACCTAGCAGAGACTTGTAGATGACCTGGAGCCAGTGTGTTTGGCGACGAGTATGAAGCGAGAGCCAACCAATGAGAGCGTACAGGTCGCAGTGATGGGTAGTGTATGGGGCTTGTGACAAAACGGATGGCACTGTTACAACCTCCAACACTCTACTCAACAAATTGGATGCAATGTTAGATGACGTCGCCGAAGTCGAGGATCGGTAGGAACGTCAGTATTACGAGGGTGTGTTTGGCAGCATGAGTGAAGGATGCTTTGTTGCAATATAGGAAGCCAATTCTAGATTTAATTTTGGATTGGAGATGCTTAATGTGAGTCTGGAAGGCGAGTTTACAGTCTAACCAGACACCTAGGTATTTGTAGTTGTCCACATATTCTGAGTCAGAGCCATCCAAAGTAGTGATTGGATGGGCGGGCAGGTGCGGGCAATGATCGATTGAATAGCATGCATTTAGTTTGACTTGCATTTAAGAGCAGTCAGAGGCCACGGAAGGAGAGTTGTATGGCGTTGAAGCTCATCTGCAGGTTGGTTAACAGTGTCCAAAGACGGGCCAGAAGTATACAGAATGGTGTCGACTGCATAGAGGTGGATCAGAGACTCACCAGCAGCAAGAATGACATCATTGATGTATACAGAGAAGAGAGTCGGCCCAAGAATTGAACCCTGTGGCAATCCCATAAGCAGCAAGAGGTCCGGACAACAGACCCTCCGATTTGACACACTGAACTCGATCAGAGAAGTAGTTGGTAAACCAGGCAAGGCAATCATTTAAAAATATCAAGGCTGTTGAGTCTGCCAATAAGAATGTGGTGATTGACAGTCGAAAGCCTTGGCCAGGTCGATGAATACAGCTGCACAGTCATGTCTCTTATCGATGTCGGTTAAGATATCGTTTAGGACCTCGAGCGTGGCTGAGGTGCACCCATGACCAGCTTTGAAACGACATTGCATAGTGGAGAAGGTACGGTGGTATTTGAAATGGTCGGTAATCTGTTAATTTGGCTTATGAAGACCGTAGAAAAGGCAGGGTAGAGTAGATATAGGTCTGTAGCAGTTTGGGTCAAGAGTGTCCCCCCCCTTTGAAGAGGGGGATGACCGCGGCAGCTTTCCAATCTTTGGCAATCTCAGACGATACGAAAGAGAGGATGAACAGGCTTAGTAATAGGGTTTGCAATAATTTCGGCAGATCATTTTAGAAAGAGAGGGTTCAGATTGTCTAGCACAGCTGATTTGTAGGGGTCCAGATTCTGCAGCTCTTTCAGAACATCAGCCATCTGGATTTGGGTGAAGGAAAAATGGTGGGGGCTTGGGCGGGTTGATGTGGAGGGTGCCGGGCAGTTGACCGGGGTAGGGGTAGCCAGGTGGAAAGCATGGCCAGCCGTAGAGAAATGCTTATTGAAATTCTCAATTATAGTTGATTTATCGGTGGTAACAGTGTTTCCTAGCCTCAGAGAAGTGGGCAGCTGGGAGGAGGTGCTCTTATTCTCCATGGACTTTACAGTGTCCAAGAACTGAGTGTACTACAGGATGGAAGTTTGTTTGAAAAAAAAAAGCTAGCCTTAGCTTTCCTAACTGCCTGTGTATATTTCTTCCCAACTTCCCTGAAAAGTTGCATATCACGGGAGCCAGTTGATGCTAATGTAGAACGCCACAGGATGTTTTTGTGCTGGTCAAGGGCAGACAGGTCTGGAGTGAACCAAGGGCTATATCTATTCCTGGTTAAAAAAAAATGTAATGGAGCATGCTTATTTAAGATGGTGAGGACGGCATTTAAAAAAAAATAATAAGCAGGCATCCTCTACTGACGGGATGAGGTCAATGTCATTCCAGGATGGCCAGGTCGATTAGAAAGGCCTGCTCGCAGAAGTGTTTTAGGGAGCGTTTTGACAGTGATGAGTGGTCATTTGATTGCAGACCCATTACGGATGCAAGCAATGAGGCAGTGATCGCTGAGATATTGATTGAAAACAGCAGAGGTGTATTTGGAGGGCGAATTAGTTAGGATGATATCTATGAGGAAGCCCGTGTTTACGGATTTGGGGTTGTACCTGGTAGGTTCTTTGACAATTTGTGTGAGATTGAGGGCATCAAGTTTAGATTGTAGGATGGCCGGGGTGTTAAGCATGTCCCAGTTTAGTTCACCTAGTAGCACGAGCTCAGATAGATTGGGGGCAATCAATTAATATATGGTGTCGAGGGCACAGCTGGGGGCAGATTGTGGTCTATAGCAAGCGGCAACGGTGAGAGACTTTTTTCTGGAAAGGTGCATTTTTAGAAGTAGAAGCTCGAATTGTTTGGGTACAGACATGGATAGTAAAGACAGAACTCTACAGGCCATCTTTGCAGTACATTGCAACACCGCCCCCTTTGGCAGTTCTATCTTGGCGGAAAATGTTATAGCTAGGGATGAAGATTTCAGGGTTTTTGGTATCTGAGCTAAAGCAGTGAGTAAAACAAACTTAAGGAGTAGACTTCTAACGTTAACATGCATGAAACCAAGGCTTTTACAGTTACAGAAGTCAACAAATGTGAGCACCTGGGGAGTGGAGCTAGGCACTGCAGGGCCTGGATTAACCTCTACATCACCAGACGAAAAGTAGGATAAGGGTACGGCTAAAGGCTATACGAACGGGCCGTCTAGCACGTTCGGAACAGAGTAAAAGGAGCAGGTTTCTGGGCACGATAGCATAGATTCAAGGCATAGTGTACAGACAAAGGTAAGGTAGAACGTTTTTACATTGGAGGTAAACCTAGGCATTGCGTAATGAGAGATATAGTCTCTAGAGAGGTTTAAACCAGGTGCTGTCATCGCTTATGTAGGTGGTGGAACCACATGGTTGGTTAAGGAATATTGAGCAGGGCTAGCAGCTCTACAGTGAAATAAGACCGTAATAACTAACCAGGACCGTAACGGACAAGGCATATTGATACTAGAGAGGCATGCGTAGCCAAGTTATCATATGGGTCCAGTGAGTGGTTGGGCTGGCTGGGGACACGGCGATTCAGACAGTTAGCAGACCGGGGCTCTAGCAAGCTAGCAGACCGGGGCTCTAGCAAGCTAGCAGAAGGGCCTTCGGAGGACGTCGCAATGGAGGAAAGTCTGTTTTTTCCTCCTCGCACGGTGACGTCGATAGACCAGTCGTGGATTAGTAGGGTTCCAAGTAGCTCTAGATCGCTAGCAGGCCGCTGTTAGCAGAATGGGCCTTCAATGGACGTCGCGCCTGAGGGGCCTGTTGGAATCCTCGGGCAGACTATTCCAGTCGTAGAGGATCGGCTGGGTTCCGTGCCCCATACCGGCAGTAGAAGGGGTCCGGATATTGTTGCCCAGGAGTGGGCTTCGGTGGTAGCCCAGGAGCCCTAGCTTCGGGCTAATTGGTGCTTGCGCCAGGATGGAAATGCTAGCCAGGAGTTGTCACCCGGGATTGCGGTTAGCTAGTTGTGAAGATCCAGATGAAAAGGTGATGGAGAATGCACTGTGCATGCAGAGGGTTAACAATTTCATGGAATTGTGTTTAGTTTAACCAAAATATGCCTAGACCTAATTGAATCATGCCTCCCATTCAAGTGCAGGCAATCAGCGCAATTAACCCAGCACTTTACACAATGTGACCTGTAGGCAGTATACATTATAAACACAAATGAATCCTGAATGTTTAATTTCATATTACGAGGCATGTCTTACCTTGCTTCAAAGTAGTCTACAGGCAAAATCTGACCTGGAAACAGATAATTATTTTATAAATACTTAATAGGCTACAAGTGAGTTTAGTTTGGGAAAGCTTACAACTTACCCTACCATTTATACTGCTCTGCGTGCCAGTAATGATTTTCATATGCACATTTGTGGAAAAGTTTAGTTTTAATACGGTTTTTGCTTCTCATAATCAGTGGCATCTGGTTAAATCAAAAACCTGACTTAAAATGAGAAGAATCTAAAAGTTACTGCAAGAGCAGCCTCTGCCATATGGACACATTGATGGCTAAAGAAATGAAACTCAGTCTATTAGGCCAATGCAGTGATAGGCCTAGAACTTCCATTGCTCTTTCATGCCGAGGATTGGTGATTCTTCGAATGATTTCTCAAATAGTTTACTGTGAGGAACTATAGTTAATAGACCATTAGCAATGGATGTTTAAAACACTTTCCTACATTTCCGCGCAGCAGGCCAGGTACTTCTACGCTTGCTCAGTTTACGCTTGCTCAGACGCACGTGCTCGCCCACCATTATAAGGACAGAGAAAACAAACATGCTCATTGCTCACATGGAGCACTCCAACATTTACAAATCTCATAAACGGTTAGTGAAATAAACCAAAACTTGTTTCCCACCAGTGTAGCAGGTTGCGTACTCTGCAAACACACCCAGAATGGTACATTAACAATAAATAGATTATCAGAAATTAATGTAACCAAATGACTGAGAATAACAGTTCATATTTACTACTGGTGACATTTATTTTAAATTTGATCAAAAAGGGAAAATCGCACAAGAATTTGCGAAAGACAGCGGAGCCATTCTGGAGGGAGACTCGCCTAGATCCTCGCCACACCCCTACCCTTGTCTCAACATTTTATATTCTACGCAGGAAACAGTTCACATATTTTAGAAGCTTTTCACTGACAGACGCAACTCAGATAGGCTTCCTGCCACGCGCACTGCCCAAATTGCAGCCTTACCAAACAGGTTTGTGATTTGAAACAACCCACAGTATAAAGAAGCTAATGATCCTCGATTCCTCTGTAGCTAAGTCACTCTTTCTGTTAAAGTATTTTATTTCTGTATAGAGAGGAATAATATAATTAGCAAATTTAATTCAATTTACTTCCTGATTGGACCCACCGCTACACAATTTCTCTCCTGTTCTTTTGATTTTCATAACTCTTTCATTGTCCAAAAGCCAAAATCCCAGTCATATTAGCAACTATCCTAGTTATTGCATCTTTAGCTTCCCCCTCTAAGTTTAAGAGGTTTTTATCCCAGTCCCATGAAACTGCTATCAGCTGTGCCGTTTAGAAATGCATTTTGGTTCATGTTTGAAAAGTGTTTTATTGGCTGCATGTTCTGTTAAGATGCATTACCATAATTTAAAGGCGATTTGTCATTCTGCGCAGTGTAGGTGGATGCCCTAATGCGTTATGCCCTAAAGCATATGGGTCTCATAAAGTTCTCAAATGGAAGGTAAATTTAAATCTTCCCGGTCACGTTGTCTGATGCCACTGATCAGTGACAATGGCTGGCTGCTATTTAAGTGACAAGACTGCGACCCCCAGCGCATGACAAAATGAACAGTACAAAACCAAAATATATGGATCTGTTTTAAGCAATTGATCGTGTTGACTAAACATTTATACTAACGTCACCAATGTGGTAAAAAGGATGTGTAATAACCCCAAATTGATGTGGTCAAACAATCCGCTTGTGTAATGTACACTGAACCAAAAACAAACATGAAACAATAAGATTTTACTGAGTTGGGAGTTCATTAAAAAATTAAATAAGTCCATTGAAATCAACTCATTAGGCACTAATCTGTGGATTTCATGACTGGGAATACAGATATGGATCGGTTGGTAAGAGTGTGGATCAGAAAACCAGTCCGTATCTGGTGTGACCATTTGCCTAACGCAGCGCGACATCTCCCTCGTTGATCAGGCTGTTGATTATGGCCTGAAGAATGTTGTCCCACTCCTCTAACGGCCGTGCTAAGTTGCTGGATATTGGGCGCATGGTCAATCTGACATTTACATTGGCCATGCAGCATTTACGGTGATATGGCCTCAGCAGAAGTCAGGGCATTCATTCATACTTCTTGCGCTTGATGGAGCTGTTGTCAAGTGAGTTTGTCTTCTACAGGATGTATCGCCGAATATATTTAGCAGTTGCGAATAGACTGGACGGTAACATTGCTCCCGTGAACCAACAAACTTAGTCCATCCCGTTTTGAAAATAATGTCTTCCAGGATGGGAACAGGGAAGTATGGCTCCCGTCAAAGCGGTTTATAACGAATCCAAGGTCGTTTCCAATGGGAAGCAATTAGTCATAGTGGGCCAAACAAGCAAGGAGGGAGCGGAGCCAAGCACGAGCTAGCGAGATCTTATTGGCGCTTTCGCACATATTTCCGTAAGGGACCACCTACTCTGAAATGTGCAATAAAGCAATTCAACCATGCACTCCTAAACAACTACATTTTTGGAAACCTTGGCAAGAAGTGAAGTCTACAAAAAAACGTAGTCCCCTGTTCATAAAAGACAGTAGTTTTCGGAACAGAAAACTGTATTGAGATCAAATGTTTCATTGATGAACACATTTGCAGAACGTCAGCCAAAATTAATCTTGTGCCATCTTCTTGGAAAACCAAGCGGATGCTTCACACTTAACTTCTTATGGCTTGGGTGCAGTATTTCGACGTCTGGATGAGAAGCGTGCCCAAAGTAAACTGCCGGTCACTCGGCCCAGAAGCTAGGATATGCATACAAATTGGTAGATTTGGATAGAAAACACTAAAGTTTCCAAAACTGTTAAAATAATGTCTGAGTATAACAGAACTGATATGGCAGGCAAAAACCTGAGGAAAATCCATACAGGAAGTGGGAGTTTTTTTTATGTGGGTATTTTCAATTGAATGACTATAGAGTATCTAATGGGTTATGACCCAGATCCCATGTCTTCCACTAGATGTCAACAGTCTTTAGACATTGTTTCAGGCTTTTTTTCTAAAAAAATGAAGAAGAATGAGACCTCTGTCAATGTACTGTAGAATCATGCAGTGCTGGTTTGCGCACGTGACCGAGTGCACACCCTTCGTTGTTTATCCTTTGCGGTTTGACAACCTGGGAATTAAATATAAACATTGTTTGACATTGACGAACTTTACCGGTACTATTAGGATGCATTCATCTGCATGTTTTGACCGCCTTTGAGCCAGTGGATTACTGAACAAAACCGTTTTTGGGATATAAAAGAGGGACTTTATTGAAAAAAATGATCATTTGTGTAGCTGGGACTCTTGTGACTGCAACCATATGAAGATCTTCAAAGTGATACATTTTTAACGCCATTTCTGACTTTTGTAATTCCTTTACTTGTAAAATGTTTGTATGCTTTTGTAAGCAGGGCGCTGTCCTCAGCTAATCGCATGGTATGCTTTTGCCATAAAGCCTTTTTGAAATCTGACAAAGCGACTGGATTAACAAGAAGTTAATCTTTAAGCCGATGTATAACACTTGTATTTTTTATGAATGTTCATTATGACTATTTCTGTATTTTAAATTTGGCGCTCTGCAATTTCACCGGATGTTGTCGAGGTGGGTCGCTAGCGGAACGCCTGCGCCAGAAAGGTTAACATCCAGGGAAATGTCTCTGTGGTGAAGTCTTTACAAAGCATCAACCTAGATATCCTGCAATCTCCTGGCAGATAAGAACCTTGTTGAGACAAGTCCCATAGCTCTACTGAACGACATCTACTTGCGTGATTGTGCCATCAGCGAAACACAAAGGCCACAATTACTACAAAACATGACATACATTTTTTGATCAGATCGCAAGCTCAATTAAAAACGGCATCATTGGTTTTACTCTCCTGTCACGAAAAAGCAAAAATAGAGCTATAGTGCATCATGTCTGAAACACCCCCTCATCTCTTATGTAGGGAGACAGGAAAAAACGAATTGTGTCTTGCGGTGAAGTTTCCTTTAATAAAAAAAATGTCCATCACCATTATCAGACCACTTACGACGTCCCATACCCTTGCCTGATTTATTTAAGAACAAATTCTTATTTATTATGCCGGCCTACACTGGCCAAACCCGGACAACACTGGTCGCCGCCCTATGGGACTCCCAATCATAGCTGGTTGTGATACAGCCTGGTTTCAAACCGGGGTGTCTGTAGTGATGCTTCAAGCACAGAGATGCAGTGGTCTAAGACACCTTCCTACATTGTCCGAAAATGTCTGAAAATGCTGGTGGAAAATAGTGTTTCCTTAAAAGGGAAACTACACTGCATTTGTTTTACTACGACAGTACATATTTTTCAAGTCCCCCCTAGCGGCTCGCCATAAACGCTATGCCTTTGCAGCCTGGACGGGTAATGCTTTATTTATGTATGAGCCGCCCATGGTACACGTGAATTACCGGGAATGCACTTCAATCCAAGACAATAGTGCAGATCTAGCGGCCACTATCGACTGCCTAGGCTACACGAGTTGTCCCATCCCCCTCCAGCTAGGCATTATTCGGGAAACACTTTTCACGCCACTTTGATAACTACCGAGTTGACTTTTTCGCAGCAGGTTATTAAAATTGACGTAGCATGTTAGGAGACTGAGGTTATGGTTATAAAAGGGTTATCGAAAATACTATTCTAACCTGCTACTAAAATCACTTCGTATCAAAGCGGAGTGAGAAGCTTGTGTCCCGGAATTATTCTGCACTTTGAGTTTAGGTTGTGTGTGTCACAATACCTATCAATTTACCCACTTTTGCAGTAAAATATTTTTAAACAGCCAACCATTTCATAAAATGGGAGACAAGTTAAAAATCATGGTTGTGTTTTGTTCCACCTCGGGTAGTTACATTAGGGGCATCAACAACAACAAAAAAGAGTGTAGAGCCGGCCTTGCCACTACGCACTAGCCTATAAACATTTTTGCGATATAGAGAGTAAACAGACGTGAATTCAGTCACATTAGTTAGTTAGATAAGTAGATGCCCCATTACTCATTCGATTATTTGAGTAGTTAGCTAACGGGTACTCCCAACAGCGGGGGAAAAAAGTAATAAACATTAGCTACAAACAAAGTGGATAGCCGGTTAGTAGCATTGTTCGGCTGGCCAGAGAAGAGGCAGGGCATTTGAAACACGAGTCGACGTAGCTAAAGTTAGCTAGCTAGTTAGCCGTTACGTTTGAGGCCAGACCCCCCAAAAAGCCTTACATTCCTGACTCGAGGAACAAGAGAACACAATGCCGTATTGACAAACCGGCTGGTAACGTTCGTCAAAGCCAGCTAACGTTAGCTATTTAAACACCTATGCTATCATGGCTTGCTATCCTTTCCCCCCCATATCATAGTTTGTGTAACGTTACCTTCTTGTGCAAACCGCTGCTCCCTTGCGCCGATAACTCCGATCAAATTCGAACAGGTAGACTTTGTTTAAAAATATTAAAGGGAACTGCACTCACGCCTCCTCATCAAATACTGCTTTGACAGGTAGAAATCTATTCAAGCCTTGTCAAAGTAAAATGGCAACTGATAGGGGTGTTTCAGGTTTTAAGAACTGAAAGAGAAGACGGGCGGAGTTTCGTCTTCTTCTTTGGTATAATGACGTTCCCACATTTATTTGTGCATGCCGCCACCTACTGTGCGGTAGTGTGTAATCGTTACATTTTTTATTAAAAGGACGGCAAAATAAAAAAAATGGCATCACCAACTAACCCCACACACCACAATTCCATATAAATGTAAAACACCAGTTGCTATTTTAGCATGTAAATCTTGGTGGGGCAAACAAACCGAAACAATTGGGGATGCATGCCAGCAAAGCCACTACACAACACATGAATTGCACTATAACGGTAACAAATGATGCCCACAAACTATTAGGGCCTACACAAAGATGTTCCAAAAGAAGAGTCCCAAAAGCAGTCCCTTACAACAGAAACACCTTACCACCGTTACACCTGGCTTTCAGCGGACCCTTGTCTGGCCATTGAAACAGTTCATTTCAGCCTCATTTACTGCCTTTTAAAAACATAGCTGATATGACTGACTTGCTTAAACAATTAAACAAATGTGGTTTCTAATGACAATTGAGATGTAAAAACTATGGCATAAGGGGACGACAAGCGGATAAGAGGCAATCCGTAATTCCGATTAAGACATTAATGAGTGAGCTAGGACGAACGTAGTCAATATAACTATTTGTTCAGCACTATTTAAATGTACAGCAACAGAATTCAGAACATGGGCCGTTCTTAGTGTTCTCCCTGTACACCAAGTCAGAAATGTAGTCGAAATTTGTAAAAAATATACAAAAAAAGATATACCAAATTATTAGGGTGAAGCACATGGGCTACTAACAGCTTACTACACAACATACACATAGTATTACTTTCTTAGCTACAGTATACATATCTCCCTGGCATATTACATAATTTATGTAGCAGCATACAATACATTTTTAGACTCACCTTGTTGTGCTGTGCTCACTTGAACAGGAAGGTGGCACGGCGGTCCTTCGTGGGCAAATTTTGTCATCAAACTTTGTAATCAAAGTCTGTCATTCTATGGATTTATGGTGCTTTCAAGACAACTGGGAATTAAGAAAAAAACAAGGTCAAATCAGTGATCTTCAGGTCGTAGCTCTAGAAAGAGGCCCGACTTACAATTCCGAGTTGGGTGACCGTTCAAAATGAATTTTCCTAGTCAGAGCTCATTTTTCCCCGAGTTCCCAATTGTCTTGAACTCACTGAAGTCAGATTTCCCAGTTCCAAGTTAACACTTGTTTTGAGCGAGTCAAAAATCATGTTGGATTGACAGCATGGCCGATGTTGAATGTTTATCATTTTAAGCTTGGAAAAGAGACCCTTAAACCCAGACTTGGGACCTCACAGCCACTCCACTGAATAGCAGGCTAGTGATTGCTTTGCAAAGTGTTGAAGGCTGACTATAGCTCAGCCTTCAACACCATAGTACCCTCCAAGCTCATCATTAAGCCCTGGGTCTGAACCCCACCCTGTGCAACTGGGTCCTGGACTTCCTGATGTGCCACCCCCAGGTGGTGAAGGTAGGAAACCTCCACTTCGCTGATCCTCAACACAGGGGCCCCACAAGGGTGTGTGCTCAGCCCCCTCCTGTACTCCCTGTTCACCCATGACTGCATTGCCACTCACGCCTCCAACTCAATCAGCAAGTTTGCAGACGACAGAACAGTAGTAGGCGTGATTACCAACAATGATGAGAGAGCCTACAGGGAGGAGGTGAGGGCCCTGGCGGAGTGGTGCCAGGAAAATAAACTCTCCCTCACCCTACTATCATCCAGAAGGTGAGGTCAGTACAGGTGCATCAAAGCTGGGACCGAGAGACTGAAAAACAGATTCTATCTCAAGGCCATCAGTCTGTTAAATAGCCATCTGGCATGTTTGTCGTAATGATCGGACCAAGGCCCAGCGTGAGTAGAGTTTGACATTTTTAATAAACAGAAAACTCTCCAAAACAATAAAGCACAAACGAAACGTGAAGCTATACAAAAATAGTGCAGACAGGCAACTAAACATAGTCAAGATCCCACAACTGACAATGGGGAAAATGGCTACCTAAATATGACAATGAAAGACAGCTGCCTCTGATTGGGAACCACACTCGGCCAAACACAAAGAAATAGAGAACATAGAATGCCCACCCAAATCACACCCTGACCTAACCAAACATAGATAATAACAAGGATCTCTAAGGTCAGGGCGTGACACTCAGAAATTATAGACGAGTTTCCCACTAGTAATTACCAATTGGCTGGGTGTTCAAGTGGAATTTTCCCACTCCTATGCTTTTTGAAAACAAATATACAAGATGTTATGAACATGTAATGAGGCATAACCCTTTAGGTGTAATCACAGATGATCTATTATATTGACCAGATACTCTAGTGGCTGCTCTAACAATGAAAAAAAATGGTTTAAAACTGGAAGGCAGTCAGGGGAAGGCAAGATCAGGTGGGACCATTCTAGCCAATGAGAGGGCAGATTCGCATACAGACAACAGGCACACGGTTTCCACTAGTTACCACTCCCACAAAGTCAAATTGGCTATATTGTAAAAATGTATGGACTTTTTTTTTGCTTTCTGGTCTTAATTTAAGGTAAGGGTTAGGTATAAGGTTTTCTGTGTGGTTAAAGTTAGGAACAAAATCACATTTTAAGAAGAGACATTTTAGAAATAGGCAGGGTTTATGACTTTGTGGCTGTGATAACTAGTGACGACTAGGCACAACTCCGATATAAAGTGTTTTTCACGAAGTTGACAGGATGTCACGTATCCTACTTATATCAATAGACTCGTAACAACCTAACTATTACGAAACGTTTATTTGATCAAATAAGCCACACTTAGCAAGTAAGCCATTCCATTTTTGTTAACCAAATTCAACACTCTTTCATTGACCTCTATACAACAACTCCTCGCTTGGTGAATGGAAAAAATTACACCTGCTGGGCCCAGTTATCCCTCTCTCTTCATCTCTTCCTCTCGGGCGTAATCAGTGGTCCCGAGAGATATACAATGTCAAATCAAATCAAATTTATTTGTCACATACACATGGTTAGCAGGTGTTAATGCAAGTGTAGCGAAATGCTTGTGCTTCTAGTTCCGACCATGCAGTAATATAACCTAACAATTTCACAACAACTACCTTATACACACACAAGTGTAAAGGAATGAATATGAATATGTACATAAACATATATAAATAAGTGATGGCCGAACGGCATAGGCAAGATGCAGTACATGGTATAGAGTACAGTATATACATATGAGATGAGTAATGTAGGGTATGAGAACATTATATAAAGTGGCATTGTTAAAAGTGGCTAGTGATACATTTAATTACATCAAGATGGCAAGATGCAGTAGATGGTATAGCGTACAGTATATACATATGAGATGAGTAATGTAGGGTAAGTAAACATTATATAATATAAAGTGTCCAGTGATAAATTGATTACATCAATTTTTCCATTATTAAAGTGGCTGGAGTTGAGTCAGTATGTTGGCAGCAGCCACTCAATGTTAGTGATGACTGTTTAACAGTCTGATGGCCTTGAGATAGAAGCTGTTTTTCAGTCTCTCGGTCCCCGCTTTGATGCACCTGTACTGACCTCGCCTTCTGGATGATAGTGGGGTGAACAGGCAGTGGCTCGGGTGGTTGTTGTCCTTGATGATCTTTTTGGCCTTCCTGTGACATCGGGTGGTGTAGGTGTCCTGGAGGGCAGGTAGTTTGCACCCGGTGATGCGTTGTGCAGACCTCATTACCCTCTGGAGAGCCTTCCTGTTATGGGCGGAGCAGCTGCCGTACCAGGCGATGATACAGCCCGACAGGATGCCCTCGATTGTGCATCTGTAAAAGTTTGTGAGTGTTTTTGGTGACAAGCCAAATTTCTTCAGCCTCCTGAGGTTGAAGAGGCGCTGCTGCGGGGTACTATGGTGTTAAATGCTGAGCTGTAATCGAAGGAACAGCATTCTTACATAGGTATTCCTCTTGTCCAGATGGGTTAGGACAGTGTGCAGTGGGATGGCAATTGCGTCGTCTGTGGACCTATTGGGGAGGTAAGCAAATTGGACTGGGTCTAAAGTGTCAGGTAGGGTGGAGGTGATATGGTCCTTGACTAGTCTCTCAAAGCACTTCATGATGACTGAAGTGAGTGCTACAGGGCGGTAGTCATTTAGCTCAGTAACCTTAGCTTTCTTGGGAACAGGAACAATGGTGGCCCTCTTGAAGCATGTGGGGACAGCAAACTGGGATAAGGATTGATTGAATATGTCCGTAAACACACCAGCCAGCTGGTCTGCGCATGCTCTGAGGACGCGGCTAGGGATGCCATCTGGGCCTGCAGCCTTGCGAGGGTGAACACGTTTAAATGTTTTACTCACGTTGGCTACAGTGAAGGAGAGCCCGCAGGTTTTGGTAGCAGGCTGTGTCAGTGGCACTGTATTGTCCTCAAAGCGAGCAAAAAAGTTGTTTAGTCTGTCTGGGAGCAAGGCATTGTGATCCGCGATGGGGCTGGTTTTATTTTGTAGTCCGTGATTGACTGTAGACCCTGCCACATACCTCTCACATACCTCTTTTATCCACAAAAAGTCTGTTTGATGGAAACACATTTCTGGTGAGTAAATGTGCATATTGTTTTATACAGATTTTAGAATATTTGCATTAAAATTTGTTGCAAATTGGATGGAAATTTAGATTATGAAACAGATTATGACAAATGGCTTTATTTGACCGGACAGACCAACTACATCACGGATGACATGAGCTCTCCAGTGATTCCTTTATTTTGGCAGTTACCTGTTACCACAGTGCAGGTATCGCAACCGTATGCCATTTATGCCTAAACAGACATTGTTAACATTCAGAAGAGACAGACATATCCATATATTTAAAGGACTGTTGATGATTATTATGCATTATTTAAATTTTACAATCAAATTGTGTTACTAGTATTAGGCCATGAATTTACCACTTATTATTCACACCATCACTATTCCTTTGAAAAAGCTGATCCTAGAATGGCCATGGGCTCAATTAAAAATATTTTATTTGACACTGTCATTTCTGATCGTCATGGCAATGAAATTTCATTACAACCAGACCAACCAACATTTTTTTTACCATCAATGTCAATATTTTACCATTTACTAATGATGATGATGAAAACTGTATGAAAGTGACTCCATAGACGACAGATGTGGCATAGTCGTCAGTCTTCTATACTGAACACAAATATAAACGCAACATGCAACAATTTCAAAGATTTTACTGAGTTACAGTTCATGTAAGGAAATTCATAAAAATGTATTCATTAGGTCCTAATCTATGGATTTCGCATGACTGGGCAGGTGCAGCCATGGGTGGGCCTGGGAGGGCATAAGCTCACCCACTTGAGAGCAAGGCCTACCCACTGGGGAGCCAGGCCCAGCCAATTAGTTTTTCCCCATAAAAGGGCTTTATTGCAGACAGAATACTCCTCAGTTTCATCAGCTGTCCGAGTGGCTGGTCTCAGACGATCCCGTAGGTGAAGAACCTGGATGTGGAGGTCCAGGGCTGGTGTGGTTACATGTGATCTGTGGTTGTGAGGCCGGTTGGACGTACTGGCAAATTCTCTAAAACGGCTTATGGTAGAGAAATTAACATTCAATTTTCTGGTAAAAGCTCTGGTGGACATTCACCATTCCAAAGTCATTTCTGGTCACAACTTGTAGACTTGTAGAGTTGTTTACGTGCTGCTGTGCATTTTGTTTCTAACCTTACTTTGCTACCTGCCAACTTCACAACTTTTACTTTTTAATTACCGTTTATATTTTTAGTTTTTCCCTCGCGCAATTTTTTTCATTCAACTTTTTCACTCTTGCTTTATATGCTTTATATGGATGTGGTTCATCAGGACCTCCACCAGCTGAAGCTAAGTAGTAACATTAACATGATGCCTTCTAATTACAGTCGCTGTACTCATAATACACAGGAGAATGATCGCTTTACGGTGAGGATAGTAGCTGTGCTGCAAGCCCAGTTTCAGACGCAATCGTTAGGCAAGGGTAATTTCAGTGTAGGAAAGGATGAAATAGCGTCTGTGCCGCCAGTAAATACAGATAGTAGTATAAATCCCCTCGCAGCCGACAACTTTCTCATGGCTTCTGGAAGGAAATGCTGTAGGAATGCTCAACCTGTGTCGCTCATTCAACCAACAGAAACGTTCAACCGGTTTTCCTCATTAAGCAGCGAGTCGGAGTCAGAGGCCAAGGCCGAGCCTTCTCTGGTCTCTACTCCTCCCGTTACGGGGTCTGAGATGACGAAGCCTCCCACCATTAGCTCAGAAAAATTGAAAACCCTAGTCATTGGCGTCTGCATTACCCGCAGTATTAGACTTAAAACAAATCATCCAAAGATCATACACTGTTTACCAGGGGGCAGGGCTACCGACGTTTTAAGGCTAATCTGAAGATGGTGCTGACTGAAGCTAAAACTGGCGAGTGTAGAGAGTATAGGGATATTGTTATCCACGTCAGCACCAACGATGTTAGGATGAAACAGTCAGAGGTCACCAAGCGCAACATAGCTTCAGTGTATAAATCAGCTAGAAAGATGTCGGGCATCGAGAAAATTGTCTCTGGCCCCCTTCCAGTTAGGGGGAGTGATGAGCTCTACAGCAGAGTCTCACAACGCAATCACTGGTTGAAAACTGTTTTTCTGCCTATCTACAAAGATATAATTTGTAGATAATTGGCCCTCTTTCTGGGACTCACCCACAAACAGGACCAGCCTGGACTGTTGAGGAGTGACGGACTCCATCCTAGCTGGAGGGGTGCTCTCATCTTATCTACGAACATAGACAGGGCTCTGACTCCCCTAGCTCCACAATGAGATAGGGTGCAGGCCAGGCAGCAGGCTGTTAGCCAGCCTGCCAGCTTAGTGGAGTTGGCCACTAGCACAGTCAGTGTAGTCAAATCAGCTTTTCCCATTGAGACCGTGTCTGTGCCTCGACCTAGGTTGGGCAAAACTAAACATGGTGGTGTTCGCCTTAGCATTCTCACTGGAATAAAGACCTCCTCCATTCCTGCCATTATTGAAAGAGATTGTGATACCTCACATTACAAAATAGGGCTACTTAATGTTAGATCCCTCACTTCCAAGGCAGTTAGAGTCAATGAACTAATCACTGATCATAATCTTGATGTGATTGGCCTGACTGAAACTTGGCTTAAACCTGATTCATTTACTGTGTTAAATGAGGCCTCACCTCCTGGTTACACTCGTGACCATATTCCCGCGCATCCCGCAAAGACGGAGGTATTGCTAACATTTATGATAGCAAATTTCAATTTACAAAAAAAATGACGTTTTTGTCTTTTGAGCTTCTAGTCATGAAATCTATGCAACCTACTCAATCACTTTTTATAGCTACTGTTTACAGGCCTCCTGAGCCATATACTCAGTGGGTTTGAACCAACATGTCTCCGGACCTATTCACTGCCACAGTCATGCTCTGGACCTAGTTTTGTCCCGTGGAATAAATGCTGTGGATTCTTAATGTTTTTCCTCATAATCCTGGACTATCGGACCACCATTTTGTTACGTTTGCAATCGCAACAAATAACCTGCTCAGACCCCAACCGAGGATCATCAAAAGTCATGCTATAAATTCTCGGACAACCCAAAGATTCCTAAAAGCCCTTCCAGACTCCCTACGCCTACCCAAGGACGTCGGAGTACACAAATCAGTTAACCACCTAACTGAGGAACTCAATTTAACCTTGTGCAATACCCTAGATGAAGTCGCACCCCTAAAAACAAAAAACATTTGTCATAAGAAACTAGCTCCCTGGCATACAGAAAATACCCGAGCTTCCAGAAAATTGGAACGGAAATGGCGCTACACCAAACTGGAAGTCTTCCGACTAGCTTGGAAAGACAGTACCGTGCAATATCGAAGAGCTCTCACTGCCATCCTATTTTTACAACTTATTTGAGGAAAATAAGAACAATCCTAAATTTATTTTTGATACTGTTGCAAATCTAACTAAAAAGCAGCATTCCCGAAGAGAGGATAGCTTTCACTTCAGCAGTAATAAATTCATGAACCTCTTTGAGGAAAATATCATAATCATTAGAAAGCAAATTATGGACTCCTCTTTAAATCTGCATATTCCTCCAAAGCTCAGTTGTCCTGAGTCTGCACAACTCTGCCAGGACCTAGGATCAAGGGAGACACTCAAGTTTTTTAGTACTATATCTCTTGACACATTGATGAAAATAATCATGGCCTCTAAACCTTCAAGCTGCATACTGGACCCTATTCCAACTAAACTACTGAAAGAGCTGCTTCCTGTGCTTGGCCCTCCTATGTTGAACATACTAAACGTCTCTCTATCCACCGGATGTGTACCAAACTCACTAAAAGTGGCAGAAAATATACCTTGACCCAGAAAATATAAAAAACTATCGGCCTATTTCAAATCTCCCAGTCCTCGAACCATTTTAGAAAGAGCCGTTGCACAGCAACTCACTGCCTTCCTGAAGACAAACAATGTTTTTGAACGCTTCAGTCTCCTAACCTACAAAACATTACATGGGCTTGCTCCTACCTATCTTTCCGATTTGGTCCTGCCGTACATACCTACATGTACGCTACGGTCTCAAGACACAGGCCTCCTTACTGTCCCTAGAACTTCTAAGCAAACAGCTGGAGGCAGGGCTTTTTCCTACAGAGCTCCATTTTTATGGAATGGTCTGCCTACCCATGTGAGAGACACAGACTCGGTCTCAACCATTAAGTCTTTATTGAAGACTCATTTCTTCAGTAGGTCCTATGATTGAGTGTAGTCTGGCCCAGGAGTGTGAAGGTGAACAGAAAGGCACTCTTACCCTCTTTCCACTGGGATTCTCTGCCTCTAACCCTATTACATGGGCTGAGTCACTGGCTTACTGGTGCTCTTCCATGCCGTCCCTAGGAGGGGTGCGTCACTTGAGTGGGTTGAGTCACTGACGTGATCTTTCTGTCCGGGTTGGCGCCCCCCCTTGAGTTGTGCCGTGGTGGAGATCTTTGTTGCCTATACTCGGCCTTGTCTCAGGATGGTAAGTTGGTGGTTGAAGACATCCCTCTAGTGGAGTGGGGGCTGTGCTTTGGCAAAGTGGGTGGGGTTATATCCTGCCTGTTTGGCCCTGTCCGGGGGGTATTGTCGGATGGGGCCACAGTGTCTCCCGACTCCTCCTGTCTCAGCCTCCAGTATTTATGCTGCAGTAGTTTATGTTTCGGGCAGAGGGGTATTGTTAGAAGTAATCTCGTCTCCATCCCACTCAGGCCTGTCAGTAGCTACACGAGGAAGCGTCGCTCATCTAATATTACCTTGAATGCTCCATCTGATATGAGCTCTCGAAATAGTGGCCTTGGAAATTCATTTGAATGCTAGAAGCTTGATCCGAAAGTTAGATTTGATTGAAATACTGGTCTCACAATCACATGCTGACATATTGATTATATCTGAATCCTGGCTCTGTGTCTCTTTTCCAGACTCAGATGTTCTGTTAGCTGGGTGCAATATCTACAGAGCAGACAGAGTGGGTAGAGGTGGAGGTATTGCCATATATGTTAAATGCAACCTAGATGTCAGTGTCCATTTCAACTTCTGTTCTGAAACAGTATGAATGCTTTGTTCTAAATGTGGTCCTTGGTCATAATGCACTATTAACGCTAGCGGGAGTTTATCGCTCACCCTCAGCTCTGGTATCTGCTCTATGCAAATTGTTTGAGTTAATGTCTAATTATGTCAACTCTGAATTATTGATTATCAGAGATCTCAATCTGGACTGGCTGATGCCAGCATCGTTTAAATTAAAAGACATTTGTAACTAACTAAATCTTACTCAACTAATAACTATACCTACCCGTCTTAATCCAAAAGACACCCAAAAATCTACATTAATAGACCTTATCTTTAACAAATACACCTTACAAATATATAGCTAGTGGGTTATTTGCAAATGACATCAGTGACCACTGCCCTATTGCCTGTACCAGAGATACTAGGCTAAAAAACCCTGGCCCCCATATAATTCTGAAGAGAAACTATAAACACTTCTCAGAGCAAGCCTTTATCCATGACCTTTACATCTCAGAGCTTTTATCCGTTAACTGCATAATGGACCCAGTTTTAAGGTTCTGCATAATGGACCAGTTCTCTTTCTTTTCATACATTTTTACCTTCATGGCTGATAAACACGCCCCGTTAAAGCAACTTACGGTAAAATAAAGAAATAAATCGACCTAATCCTTGGGTCTCCTGTGATTTAAAATTCCAATTCCTGCAAAAGAATCAATGTCACAATCGTTACAAGGTGTGGACCAAGATGCAGCGTGGTATGTTTCCATCCTTTTATTTGGAAGAGAAACTAAAGAACAATAACAATAAAGCGAACAAACAAAACGTGAAGATCAGAGTAGTGCGCTCAGGGAACTATATCTGGACAAGATCCCACAAAGCACAATGGGGAAATGGCTACCTAAATATGATCCCCAATCAGAGACAAAAATAAACAGCTGCCTCTGATTGGGAACCATACCAGGCCAACATAGAAATATAATTCACCTAGATAACTATCACGCCCTGGCCTTAGTTATCTTTGTTTTCTTTATTATTTTAGTTAGGTCAGGGTGTGACATGGGGAATGTATGTGTTTTTGTATTGTCTATGGGGTTTTGTGTGGCTAATGGGTCAGTTTCTTGTCTACGTGTTTGTATGTCTATGGCTGCCTAGATTGGTTCTCGATTAGAGGCAGCTGTGGTTCATTGTCTCTAATTGAGAGCCATATTTAAGGCAGTCATAGGCATTGGGGTTTTGTGGGTAATTGCCTATGTTGAACGTTTGTTGCTTGTCTATGCACTTACGTCACTTAGCTTCACGGTTGTTTTGTTTAGTTTGTATTCAGTGTTCGTTTCGTGGTTTCCCTTCTCTCAATAAAAGAGAATGTATTTTGCACACGCTGCGCCTTGGTCCTCTCTCTCACCCATAGATGATCGTAACAATTACCCACCCTTAATCACACCCCGACATGACCAACATAGAGAATAAAAAGCTCTCTATGGTCAGGGCGTGGCAATCAAGCATGGGCTTGGCGAGGAAAACTGGTTGGCTGCTTTTTAGGCAATTGAGAAATAAATGGACCTGAGGAATAAAAAGTTAAAATCTAGGTATTTTCTTGATAATATGACAGAGTCTGCTGGTGGTCCCTCTAAATTCTGGAAAACTGTTAACTCACTTAAACGAGGAAACTCCTTGACTTCCCAACCGAAGCAAATTACGTCGCAATCTGGGATCATCAGTGACCAAACTGAAATTTGTGATGTTTTTAATAAGCATTTTATTTCTGCTGGTTTTCTTTTTGAAAGAAAAAATTGCCAACATGATCCTGACCGCTCTATTGTTTCAGCCCCTCGGCCTTCAGCTGATGTGGAAAACAGTAAGCCGGTTTTTAATTTTCAAAAAGTCACAGAAGATGAGGTCTTATCTGCACTATCTGCTATAGATTCTAAGAAATCATTAGGTGCTGACAATCTGGATCCATATTTACTCAAGTGTGCGACACCTATTATTTCTAGTGCAGTGACGCATGTCTTTAATCAAACATTAGTCGTAGGTAAGATTCCTAAAGCTTGGAAAACAGCTTTTGTTTTACCACTCCTCAAGGGAGGTGATGGTAGTGAATTGGATAATTATCGGCCCATCTCTAAGCTCTCCTGTTTGACAAAAATTCTAGAGTTATTGGTGAATAGGCAACTACAATATTTTTTTAACTGTTAACAATACTCTTTCTAGCAATCAATCTGGCTTCAGACCTAAACACAGTACCACTACGGCCACTGTACGTGTTGTAAATTATATTAATAATGCCCTAGATAATTGAAAGTACTGTGCCCCCTTGTTCATAGATTTGTCTAAAGCTTTTGACACTGTAGACCATGTGATACTTTTGGGTAAGCTGTCGTTAATAGGACTGGGATCGGATGCCTGTCATTGGTTTCATGACTATCTAAAGGATAGAAGTCAGTCGACGGCATCCAGTCGGAGCCATTGGAGTTGGTTAAAGGGGTCCCACAAGGTTTGATACCTGGTCCATTATTGTTCACTCTCTACATAAACAATACCTGTGATGAGATAAGAAAGTGTCAAATTAATTTATATGCTGATGACACTGTCATGTACTCTATCGCTTCAATGGCTGACCAAGCATTATCACAATTGGAGACCGATTTTAAGATATTACAAGGGTCTTTTATACAGCTGAAATGTGTTTTAAATTGGTTGGTTGGTTGAAAAACCACTTGCACTTTCGAGCTTGGATGGCTATCAAAATAATCAGGTCTCTGCATATAAATACTTAGTTTATCATCCAGCTATATCTCTGTCTTTTAAAATGCACATCGACAAACTTTATAAACGGCTAAAACTTCCTCTATAGAAACAGGACATGTTTGTCCTCCACAAATAGAAGACAAATTGTGCAAGCTACTTTTGTGTCTGTTATAGATTATGGGGATATTATTTACATGCATAATACGACATCCACACTTAATCACTGGATGCTACTTATCATTGCGCACTTAGGTTTATTACGGGTGCTAGCTACAGAACTCATAACATAACCAAATCAAAATGTGGGTTGGACTTCTCTGTCCATGAGACGAGAACAACATGCTCTCGTGTTTGTCTATAAAGCACTTCTGAATAAGCTACCTTCTTATTTATCATCACTCATCAACATTAGAATTAGAATTCCTAAAACCAGGTCTCAACATGGATTACACTTGAGGCTCCTGCGATTTCCAGAGTTGGGTATGGCTGCCTTTTCCTGTTATGCTCCTTGATTATGGAACAGCCTGCAGACTAAACTTAAACTTGAGACTCTTGTCCCCCTTGCCCATTTTAAACATTTATTGGAGGATTTTTACTTTTGTATTGCTTGTAACTGCTTCGGGTAATGCAAGTTCTTGTGCTTTTAGGGGAATAACCTATGTGTAAATGTAACAATCTGCTGCTGTATTTTTTTGGTGTTATCTGTGATCGTTTTGTTTGTCTTGTGTAGTTTCATAATCATTGTACCTAAACTGTATGTGTAAGCATGTATATGCAGGGCCCAGCTGTAAACGAGACCTTGGTCTCAGTCTGTGTTCATTGTTTGAAATAAAGGTATAATAATATGATACAATATGCAGTATCCTACTGTATGATGAAAATCAAAAAAATAATTTGTTCTTAACTGACTTGCCTAGTTAAATAAAGGTACCGGACTATTCTGTTAAAACAACTAAAGTCACATTTTAATCAAAATTCTAATCATAATTGGCTCATTTCAAAATGTCCTTTTGTGAAACGCAGCTGGGAACTAGTTCTGTATGATGGCGAGTGGTGGGGTCAAAAAACCAGAATTGGAGGATCCTGCATCACTGTTTAAATCTCTAGCTTGGGGAAACATTTTTGGCTTCCCAGTAGATTACAAAGGCGATGGATACAGTATGTCGCCATACTCAACAACAATAGCCTATGTAGCTGCCAACACCTCAAATATGAGGTGGTACACCAACAGCACCCCAGTACACACGAGCAAGAAGGAAATGCAAAGAAAGAACTACACAACATATTTTCCCCTCCGCATTCAAGAAGGCCTTGGCAGCTGATTCTAACCGGGCCAAAGAAATTACAAGAGCGATCGGTAGGCTACGTTTAAATTTTGTTTACAGTCTTTGATTTATAGTGGATATGTCCCCATTCTCGGTTTTTGAGAATATGGGGTTTCAGCACCCTGTGAGAGTGCTCTAGCCATGTTACGAACTTCCCGTTTTGCACCCATTTCAGCAAACAGGTAGTACCCACTCTATATAAGCAAACCAAAGCTGAAGTTTTCAGTTAATTGGCCAATGCACGCTTAACAGTGACAGTGACAGCCCATCACATTACACCGGAGTGGGAGATGTACTGTGCTACAGACAAGCCCTCTTTATGAGTCACAAGTGCCCATCTGGCACTGAAGGAAGCAGTGTCGTGGTGCGCTCGTATCCAAGTGGAAAGTGGGAATTTACCACATTTGACTGGGAAAAATCCACTTGAATGGCCCTCAGACCTTTAATTACAAGTGGGAAACTCGTCTATCATCCTGAGCACTCACTTCTCCCTCATGGTGACCTCTGACATCACCTACCAAGGAAATGGCCTCTGTAACATTATTTACGACAGTTAAATTTAACAACAAAACATTATTTATAAGAAGCAATCTATTAATGTGGTTTTTGAATTCTATAATGTGTTTACAAGCATGTTAGCTGTGCTTCTAGTTTATGGTTGAGACAGCTTGTCGGCCATTAGCCAATCTGTGTTTTTCATCGAGTTCAAATCACATGAATCCATCCAACTGGTATTTTCAAAAAATTGTATTTCACATTTATTTAACTAGGACAGTCAGTTAAGAACAAATTCGTATTTACAATGACGGCCTACCCCGGCCCAACCCTAACCCGGAAGACGCTGGGCCAATAATCAGTACAGTACCCAGTAGAGCACACTAGAGTTTACTGTATTGTACTGTACTCTATTTCAGTGGTTCCCAACCTTTTTTTTAATGGTGGCACACCTTGTTGGGATAAAAAAAAAAATCTGCTGCACACCTAAAATGTCCCTATTAATAAATGTTGTGGTTTTTACAAATTCCCTGCCGGTGACTGTTATCAGCACCTCACAACTCTGAACTGCACACTCCACTTCCCATCCCCCACAAGCGGAGCCTGAGAGCCTAGGGGGTGCCATAAACCTGCCTCTCAAACTCTTCCTGACCTGTGTTCTGATAGGTTGCTATGGAGGTTACTAGGGGGCCAGACATCTGCCCTTCCTCTTGACTCTGCAGGTCCAACACACTCAATTCCTGCAAATACTGCTGAGGAGTATTTCTGTCTGTAATAAAGCCCTTTTGTGGGGAAAAACTCATTCTGATTGGCTGGGCCTGGCTCCCCAGTGGGTGCGCCACTGCCCAGTCATGTGAAACCCATAGATAAGTACCTAATGTATTTCTTTCAATTGACTGATTTCATTATATGAACTGTAATTTAGTAAAATCTTTGAAATTGTTGCATGTTGCGTTGATATTTTTGTTCAGTATAAATTCCCATCAACCCCACACAAGAATTTGGTTGGTCATCTGAATAGCCTGACTAGTTTTCAGCCTGGGGCAACATTGAAGGGTTTCCACTAGATCGCAAAGCCACAAAGTAAAAATTGGCTATATTGTAAAAATGTATGAAAACAAAAATCTGCTTTTCTGTCTTAATTTAAGGTTTTACTATTAGGCATAAGGTTAGCAGTGTGGTTAAGGTTAGGTGTAAAATCACATTTTAAGAAGATACTTTTTAGAAATTAGCGGGTTTATGACTTTGTGGCTGTATAAACTATTGACGACCACATTGACTCGAGCTACAGAGCAAGACATCAGTCTAGCTAGCTGCACTCATTTAAAAAAAAAACACACAAGTGGCTTACAGGGAGAATCAATTAAATAATAAGGTTAACTGTTAACTTACAGCTATTTTTAGATTTTGTGTTATCAACTATACTGAAATAATGTTACAACAGCTGTAAATTGTGCTAGTTACCACATTAGCTGACTTGGTTTGGTAAATCCAAAGATACATTACACAAGCATATCAAAACACGCCTTTGCAATGTAACCCCTTTCAGAGATTTAACAAATGTTTAATTCATGACGACTGTTAGCTAGCTAGCTACTTATCTAACTTGCCAAAGGTATGCACTTTATGTCTACGGTGTCCATAGCAATACCTAGCAGAGGCAATTATGTTAGCCAGTTGATGATGTGGAGACGCTGGGCAATTTGCATCACTTGGCGTCACACACTGACTGTACTTCATCCGTGTGTTGATCCAATCAATGTATGTGACAATTAGCTTAGCTAAGGGACAGGCTTTGTCCCACCTCAAACTGGTCAATATGTAAACACTGTAGCACGTATATTCTCTTATTGGGTGATGCATGGTCACACCAGTGCTTTAGGATCATGTGGATGCCTCCGAGTGGTCGGGTAGGCTGTTTGGAGTGTTTAAGAGACTTGGATTTAGGACCACACGGACACCACAGAGCGGGCTGACAGGCTGTGTGAAGGCAAAGCTTCTGGAAGGCTGGCTCTTTAGTTGCGTGATGTAGCTGGCGAGGTAACTGCTGCTTAACTTAACAGGGGGAAAAAAATTCACTAGTGTTTATTCGCAGTGCTGAGCTAGTATTTTAACTAACATGTAAAGTTAGCTAATGTTTCCTCCCCTCTCGACTGAGGTGATTGAATAAGTTAAGCTGGTAAGTACAGTGGGGCAAAAAAGTATTTAGTCAGCCACCAATTGTGCAAGTTCTCCCACTTAAAAAGATGAGTGAGGCCTGTAATTTGCATCATAGGTACACTTCAACTATGACAGACAAAATTAGATTTTTTTCCCCAGAAAATCACATTGTAGGATTTTTAATAAATTTATTTGCAAATTATGGTGGAAAATAAGTATTTGGTTAATAACAAAAGTTTATCTCAATACTTTGTTATATACCTTTTGTTGGCAATGACAGAGGTGAAACGTTTTCTGTAAGTCTTCACAAGGTTTTCACACACTGTTGCTGGTATTTTGGCCCATTCCTCCATGCAGATTTCCTCTCGAGCAGTGATGTTTTGGGGCTGTTGCTGGGCAACACGGACTTTCAACTCCCTCCAAAGATTTTCTATGGTGTTGAGATCTGGAGACTGGCTAGGCCACTCCAGGACCTTGAAATGCTTCTTACGAAGCCACTCCTTCGTTGCCCGGGCGGTGTGTTTGGGATCATTGTCATGCTGAAAGACCCAGACACGTTTCATCTTCAATGCCCTTGCTGATGGAAGGAGGTTTTCACTCAAAATCTCACGATACATGGCCCCATTCATTCTTTCCTTTACACGGATCAGTCGTCCTGGTCCCTTTGCAGAAAAACAGCCCCAAAGCATGATGTTTCCACCCCCATGCTTCACAGTAGGTATGGTGTTCTTTGGATGCAACTCAGCATTCTTTGTCCTCCAAACACGACGAGTTGAGTTTTTACCAAAAAGTTATATTTTGGTTTCATCTGACCATATGACATTCTCCCAATCTTCTTCTGGATCATCCAAATGCTCTCCAGCAAACTTCAGACGGGCCTGGACATGTACTGGCTTAAGCAGGGGGACACGTCTGGCACTGCAGGATTTGAGTCCCTGGCGGCGTAGTGTGTTACTGATGGTAGGCTTTGTTACTTTGGTCCCAGCTCTCTGCAGGTCATTCACTAGGTCCCCCGTGTGGTTCTGGGATTTTTGCTCACCGTTCTTGTGATCATTTTGACCCCATGGGGTGAGATCTTGTGTGGAGCCCCAGATCGAGGGAGATTATCAGTGGTCTTGTTTGTCTTCCATTTCCTAATAATTGCTCCCACAGTTGATTTCTTCAAACCAAGCTGCTTACCTATTGCAGATTCAGTCTTCCCAGCCTGGTGCAGGTCTACAATTTTGTTTCTGGTGTCCTTTGACAGCTCTTTGGTCTTGGCCATGGTGGAGTTTGGAGTGTGACTGTTTGAGGTTGTGGACAGGTCTTTTATACTGATAACAAGTTCAAACAGGTGCCATTAATACAGGTAATGAGTGGAGGACAGAGGAGCCTCTTGAAGAAGAAGTTACAGGTCTGTGAGAGCCAGAAATCTTGCTTGTTTGTAGGTGACCAAATACTTATTTTCCACCATAATTTGCAAATAAATTCATAAAAAATCCTACAATGTGATTTTCTGGATTTTTTTTTGTAATTTTGTCTGTCATAGTTGAAGTGTACCTATGATGAAAATTACAGGCCTCTCTTATCTTTTTAAGTGGGAGAACTTGCACAATTGGTGGCTGACTAAATACTTTTTTGCCCCACTGTAGCTACCACAGCCAGGTCAGCTCTTGCCTCTAATTATCTGTCAGATAGCGATATGAGGTGGCTATTATTTCCATCTAACAGCAGGTGTTTGTATGGACATATTTTGTAGCTTTTGTTTTGTCATGTTTCAGAAGTAAATTAACCTGGCAAGCTCCCCCAGTTGATGAGAGTGCAGACCAAAAGTTGGCTTACATTAGCTATTATTTTTGCCTCAATCAAACTAAACCTGAATCAAATGATGTAACCATCGGCCAAAGGATCGAAGATTGATATTCTGACGTTTTTTCAGTGCAATGTGAGTTGTATTAGTAAGTATGTCATTGTAAGTATAACTTAAGAAATAGGTTAAATTACCAGAGATTCTCACATGACCCTTACATTGTATTACTGGGCTATATCAGCCAATATGCTAGATGTAGTTTGAAAGAGCAGAGTTGGAGACAATTGCACTTTCTCTTGAGCTATTTTTATAGCCTACCTTTTATGAGTGGGAAGATTTTCAGACAGAGAAATATGGGGATCAATGTTTAAGCCTATTTCTAGGGAATGTAGTAAACTATAGCCTAATCATAGGCGTATTTAGGAAGTACATTTCCTTGGAAAGATAACTGTCCCGTGCTTCTCCGCCATGTATACATAAACTGTAGCCTACTCTATTTAATTGAGACCACACGCGCACCTGATCTCGTAGGTACAGCATGACTACTGAACTGGAGGCAGCAAGAATGACGTCAATGAAACTTGCTACGTTTTGCATAGTTCTATTAGTGATGCTCTAAGAGCCGGGTCTTGTAGGTGAACGTTGGGAGCCGGCTCGCATATCAGAAGAGTCGAATCTATTTATAAAAATATATAGTTTTTTAGATATGAATAATCAAAAGATTTAAATCAATAGAATTAACTAATTCAAAGAACGAAAAAATAATTAAAATAATATAGGCCTAAATGCTCAAGCGCACACACATTCGTTCTGACTGTCTGCTCAGACTAACAGCCTCACCTGTTGTTCCTGTCAATCAGACATGCAGTGTCAACCAATGAACCAACGATGAGTGAGGGAGGGCCGAGCCAACTCACTCACAGTCACACACCTAGCAGCCGAGGAGAGAGAGGAAGGACAGCTGTGAAACAACAGCTGGAAAATGAGTCGGAAGCACAGTAGCATTTGGATGCATTTTAATAATGTAGACAATGTTAGAGCACATTGTAGAATTTGTCAAAGCGAAATCTCATATAAAGCTGGTTCTACGCACAACCTACACTGGCATATGTGAACTATGCACCCAACTGTGAAGCTAGCTTTAGCGAGAAAGTAGCGGGCCTGCTAGTGATAGTGGTGGAGCCAGCACCTACACACATATGTATCCACTCAGTCAACTAGACCTACTCCGCGACCCACAGCAACGCAGTCTTCTATGGACCAGTTTATGCCAAAGTCTGTCTGTAGAAAAACAAGGCTAAATTGATATTGCATTGGCTAAAATGATTGCCACCGATTTCCAGCCATTTTCAATCGTGGAGGACAGAGGTTTTAGAAATTATAGAAATAGTCTAAATCCAATGTACACAATTCCAAGCACGAAAACTCTTTCAAAATCACTTAATCCACAACTGTATGAGAGCACACAGGCTTCAGTGTGGGATGAAGTCCAAAAAGCTACTGCAGTTTGCCTTACCACTGACTGCTGGACATCAAGGGTAACCACTTCTTACATGTCACTTCGTTGAATATTTTTCGATGTCTAGCTGTCTTCTGGACTGCTTTGAGTTCAGCGACAGACATACCTCAGAGAACTTGGCAGAGGAACTGTTAAGAGTGGCCAGAGAATGGCAAGTAGATGAAAAAGTGCTCTGTTGTGTTAGCGACAATGCAGCTAACATAACCAAAGCCATGAAAATGTTCAAATGGACCCATCATCCATGTCTTGCCCACACAATCAACTTGATTGTATAGATGCTCTGAAGGTGATGAAGCCCACTGCAGACAAAGTGAAAGCAGCTGTGGAATACTTCCACATGAGAACAGTAGGTGCTGAAAAACTAAAGTCTACACAATGCCAGATGGGGATACCTGAGCTGAGGCCTAATCAAGACTGCACTACAAGGTGGAATTCAACATTTTATATGTTGAAGCGGTTTCTTGAGTCAAAGGATGCCATCATCTCTACTCTGGCCATTGTCAATGCACCTGTTGATGCTTTGACCCAAGAGGAATGGGAGGTGGTGGAGGAGGTGTGCAGTCCTTGAACCCTTAGAGCAGATCACTGTGCAGATCAGTGGAGAGAGGTACAGTAAGCAGTTATTACTACATCATTATATAATCCAGTATTATTTATGTATATGAGAATGTAGTATCAGTAGACAAAACATGAACGTCAACTAATAAGTTACTGTTCTCTCTTCTCAGCTATGTGACATCATCAAAAATGATACTCCTTTCTAAGGGTCTGCAGCGAATCACAGCCAGTCGCCAGAGAGACACAAATGTAACCACAGGACATGTGACAGAGTTGATGGACACCCTATGTTCATCAATGGACAGAACGTTCCACAGAATGGAATATAATCGCATGCTATCAGAAACCGCTGCACTTGACCCCAGATTTAAGAAGTTAGCCTTCAGTGATGCCAGAGCGATTGATGAGGCTCTTTAAAGAATAACCTCAGCAGCAGGGAGGGCCAGCCCCAGCAGTCAGCTGGCTCAGGCACCAGGGCAACAGGAAGAAGAGGGAGCAGATGGTGCAGAAGCACCAGCAGTAGTGCCACAAACGTCTGTTGTGTGGATGCTGTTTGACGAGAGAGCAACTGGGGATGCAGCACGAGGGAATCGATCATCAGAAGCCACAATGGAGGTCCGGTCCTATTTGGAGGATCCTTTGAGCAGGTGGAAGAACAAGGCCTCTGTCTACCCACGGCTTACTAAAGTCATGACAGGGAGACTCTGCATAGTGGCCACATCCGTTCCCTCTGAGAGGGTCTTCTTGAAAATGGGACAAATAATTACTGAGAGAAGAAACCGCATCAGCCCCTTGAAAGTGAGGCCAGCTTTCGTTTCTGAATGCAAATCTCTCATAAAGGAAAATATGGTCACCATTGCTGTGTGTTGCTGGTTATAACATGGCAATAAAGAAGAGAGAGAAAAGAGGGACCAGTTTAATGTTTTAAGTGGGATGCTGCAGTTTTGCAAATTGTTATTTATTTTTCTTTGACATGGTGCAATATTCTATTATGCTGTTCAGATTGTATTCATTTTGAATGGTTAGATTTATATGCACTTTGTTTATATACATTAAAAAGTTATACTTTAAATGCAAACGTTTAATAGCATTCTTTTTCATAACAAACCAATGCATTGTTAAATACATTGTGGTTAAGGTAGAGTATGATTTCGTTTAATAATTTAATTACAATTGTTTTAACACCCATCATAGTCAAACTATCGCAAACTATTTGACTTGAAAAAATACCAAACACTTTTTTTTAAAGAGCCGTTTGGTAGTGAGCTGAGACGAACGAGCCGGCTCACTGAAAAGAGCCAGAATGCCCATCACTAAGTTCTATAGGATATATATAGCCTTCCCATTAGGAGGACGATTTGCAGGCAGAGACTAATAAATGGGTAATCCATACTTATTGATGTGCGTGTTGTGCCTTTTCCTTTTCAATCATGATTACATTTTTTGATTGCACTTCGACTCAGGTTGGTTGAGCGCCCTCCACTTCTTTTCATTATCTAAATGTATTGGCGTAAACTACAGTCTAATCATTATTAAGTAAAATTCATATTCAAGTTAATTGCCACGTGATTCTCCGCCCATGTAGACAGCCTACTCTAAACTCAGCAAAAAAAGAAACGTCCTCTCACTGTCAACTGCGTTTATTTTCAGCAAACTTAACAGGTGTAAATATTTGTATGAACATAACAAGAGTCAACAACTGAGACATAAACTGAACAAGTTCCACAGACATGTGACTAACAGAAATGGAATAATGTGTCTCTGAACAAAGAGGGGGTCAAAATTTGCTCTGGCTATCTACTCCGATTTCAGACCTCAGGTAAGATAGTCTAGCTGGCTACATTTTCAGATATTATGTTCGTAGATAAGATGAGAGCACCCCTCCAGCTAGGATGGAGTCCGTCACTCCTCAACAGGCCAGGCTTGGTCCTGTTTGTGGGTGAGTCCCAGAAAGAGGGCCAATTATCTACAAATTCTATCTTTTGGGAGAGGCAGAAAACAGTTTTCAACCAGCGATTGAGTTGTGAGACTCTGCTGTAGAGCTCATCACTCCCCCTAACTGAGAGGGGGCCAGCAACAAGTACTCGATGCCGACACATCTTTCTAGCTGATTTACACGCTGAAGCTATGTTGCGCTTGGTGAACTCTGACTGTTTCATCCTAACATTGTTGGTGCCGACGTGGATAACAATATCCCTATACTCTCTACACTCGCCAGTTTTAGCTTTAGCCAGCACCATCTTCAGATTAGCTCTAACATCGGAAGCCCTGCCCCCTGGTAAACAGTGTATGATCGCTGGATGATTCGTTTTAAGTCTAATACTGCGGGTAATGGAGTCGCCAATGACTAGGGTTTTCAATTTGTCTGAGCTAATGGTGGGAGGATTCGGCGTCTCAGACCCCGTAAGGGGAGGAGTAGAGACCAGAGAAGGCTCGGCCTCTGAAAATTTCTGTTGGCTGAATGAGCAACACCGGTTGAGCATTCCTACAGCATTTCCTTCCAGAAGCCATGAGAAAGTTGTCCAGCTGTGGGGACTGTGCGAGGGGATTTATACTACTATCTGCTCTTACTGGTTGCACAGACGCTGTTTCATTCTTTCCTACACTGAAAGTACCCTTGCCTAACGATTGCGTCTGAAGCTGGGCTTGCAGCACAGCTATCCTCTCCGTAAGGCGATCATTCTCCTGTATATTATGAGTACAGCGACTGCAATTAGAATGCATCATGTTAATGTTACTACTTAGCTTCGGCTGGTGGAGGTCCTGACGAACCACATCCAGATAAAGCGTCCGGAGTGAAAAAGTTGAAGGAAAAAAAAAAGTTGAGTGAAGGAAAAACTAAAAATATAAACGGTAAATAAAAAGTCAAAACCGTAAAGTTGTCAGGTAGCAAAGTAAGGTTAGCAAAAAAAATGCACAGCAGCACGTTAACAAGTCTGCAAGTTGTGACCGGATATGGCAGATTTCAGTGAGCTGTTCTCTCTCTCCTAGATGTCTGGAAGTAGCTGGCAAGTTAGTACAGCACACTCGGATCAACCCTTAAAGAGATGGATGGGGCTAAGGCTTAAGAGAGTGTGAACAATGCTGAATGGTGTAGAAAAAGAAGGGCTCTCCAATAGTAGTACCAAAGACGGTTTTCTCAAAAGTGAGTTTACAAGTTGATCAACTTTCAAAGCATAATTACTTTCCCATTGTTTCTTCAAATGCAGTGTGTGATATACCATTTTGTACTGAGTCTCTACTTTTATCCAATGTAAAACAGAAATTCAAGTTTTGCTACATAAGACCAAATCCAGGTCGTGAGTCACAAATTCTTTGTCATGCCTCATGACAAATTTGCATATGTTGTGGTCTTCTGAGGGCTGGCTGAATTCTGGCAAAGAGGATGTTCTTTTATCTCAGCATGTCTACAGATTCTCCCTTCTCCTTGTTTTTGTTTGCTTGGAAATGTTGATACTGTAGACTGTTATAAGAAGAAACTATGTACCCTAGCATTTATAGTTGCTAATAAATGCATTGCCATTAATTGGAAGGTTGAAAAGTTCATCCTACAATGTATGGAAGAAATGTCAAGTTATGTACAGTATCACTAGATTTGTTTTGAGATTAAGGCTAAACTGTGCAACTTTCATAAGGTCTGAATGCCTGATTTGGAATACTGTACGACAAAAGGAGTCTGTATTGAAAACATGCCCACGTCAGGGGAGATTTAGGCAATCCCTAGCTGCTGCGCTGCTTAGTCCTGGCCCCAGGGTTCTGCTGTCGTCTTGTTACTCTGGCCTAGGCCTAACACACCTGAAACCAATAATGAATGTTTCACTAAGATCCTAAAGCTGAAGGGGGTGGTGTTGGGTTGGTGCGCTACAGGACCGTGGACCCCTAGCAGCAGGACGGGGTGACCCAAGTATATTGTGTGCAAGTAAAAAGAGCTCTACAGTACTATTAGGCCTATGATTTGAATTATATGGAAGGTGTACTGTTCCTGTGTGTTTCTGTGTAGGTGTATGTGTGTTTTCATGCCACTTTTATTTTCCAAACACTTCCCTTGAGACACAAAAAAAAGATGGGAAGGAAGTTGTGTTTGGGAGAGAGTTGAATTACTGACTAGACTGGTGGGGGTCGGGTGTGTAGGCGGCTTGGGTTGGCTGGGCTGTCTGGCTGGAGGATGGGACTAAAAACAAATAAAAGATAACTATTGTAATATATACTGTGTCCGTAAAATCTATATAGTATCTATAACATGGAAATAGAAGCCTAAGTGTTGTTGTCCATTCGTTTACTCCGATTAGGGGAGGGATGGTAGGTTTAAGGGAAAATAATAAATTAAATATATAAAAAATTATACATGGGGGATTGGAAATGATGCAGACAATTACATTGATGGAAGCCAGAATCTATCTGCAATATTAAAGCTGAAGTTTGGACACACCTACTCATTCAAGGATATTATCTACATTGTAGAACAATAGTGAAGACATCAAAACAATGAAATAACACATATGCAGTAACCAAAAAAGTGTTAAATCAAACTATATTTAATATGTGAGATTCATCAAAGTAGTCACCCTTTGACTTGATGACAGCTTTGCACACTCTTGGCATTCTCTCAACCAGCTTCACCTGGAATGCTTTACCAATAGTCTTGAAGGAGTTCCCACATACGCTGAGCACTTGTTGGCTGCTTTTCCTTCGCTCTGCGGTCCAACTCACCCCAAACCATTGCTATTGTGTTGATGTCGGGTGATTGTGGAGGCCAGGTCATCTGATGCAGCACTCCATCACTCTCTATCTTGGTCAAATAGCCCATACACAGCCTGGAGGTGTTGGGTCATTGAGATATCAGCTGATGTAAGAAGGGCTTTATAAATACATTTGATTTGATTTGATTGTCCTGATGAATCAATCTAAACACAATACCCCATAATGAGGTAGTCGCCTCTTCACTGTTGACTTTGAGGCTGGTGTTTTGCGGGTACTATTTAATGAAATCTGCCAGTTGAGGACTTGTGAGGCATCTGTTTCTCAAACTAGACACTCTAATATACTTTCCCTCTTGCTCAGTTGTGCACCGGGGCCTCCCATTCCTCTTTCTATTCTGGTTAGAGCTAGTTTACCCTGTTCTTTGAAGAGAGTAGTACACAATTTTGTACGAGATATTCAGTTTCTTGGCAATTTCCTGCATAGAATAGACTTCATTTCTCAGAATAAGAATAGACTGACGAGTTTCAGAAGAAAGGTCTTTGTTTCTACCATTTTGAGCCTGTAATCGAACCCACAAATGCTGATGCTCCAGATACTCAACTAGTCTAAAGAAGGCCATTTTATTGCTTCTTCAATCTGAACAATTGTTTTTCAGCTGTGCTAACAGAATTGCAAAAGGGTTATCTAATGATCTATTAGACTTTTAAAATTATAAACTTGAATTAGCTAACACCACGTGCCATTGGTTGCTGATAATTGGCCTCTGTACGCCTATGTACAGTGGTTCCTCCTTTAAAAGTTGCACCATACTGCGGCACAACTTGCGTGCTACCACAGAATTCTGTGGCATAACATTAAATTGTCAGCCGTTTTTTCTGTTACTGTAAGTTATTGCTAGTTTGACCACAAGAAGGCATCTTTGAGAAGCATTTGATAGTATTCCATATTGGCATTACCAGAGAATTAACTTCTTCTGGCTGCAAGCCCGAGGCCGCCCACAATATGACAACAGCCTCTTCAAGTGCAGGGCGCGGAAATTCAAAATATATTTTGAATTTCGAGCCCTGCACTTGAAGTGGCTGTTGTCATATTGATCTCGACTTAGGGCTTGCAGCCATAAGAATTAACATTAATCATCAATAAGGATCCAACCGGAGAATTTCATTGTCTGAAGAAAGAGCATTGGAACCAGAGCACTCTCTCTCGCTCGCGCGCAAAATGAGACTGAGACCACTCAGTAAAATAGCTCCTATGAGCCCCTCCTTTATAGTAGAATCATATAACCAAAATCTAAAGACGGTGATATCTAGTGGAAGCCCTAGGAAGTGTTTGCTTATCCATAACTATATGGTGTATCATTTGGCAGTGATTTGAAAATCGAGTTCTCACTTCCTGTCTGGAAGTCTTCTCAGGTTTTTGTCTGCCAAATGAGTTCTGTTATACTTACAGACATAATTCAAACAGTTTTAGAAACTTCAGGGTGTTTTCTATACAATAGTAATAAGAATATGCATGTATTACCTTCTGGGGCAGAGTAGGAGGAAATTACGTTTGGGTACGCAATTCGTTCAAAGTGGAAACGCTGCCCCCTGTCCATAACAGGCAACCCCAAACTTTTGAACAGTAGTGTATGTCAAACAAAAATGACTGATTTCAAAGTTTAACAAACCATACAACTCTATGCACAAGGACTACTTTGAACAATTTCAACTCAGCATTTTACAAAAAAACATTTACTCGAAGAACTGTTCAGATGCCAAGTTTGGTAAAAATGATTTTGTTAAAATCTCCCTCAGTTTATGTGTCCACTGTCACGACTTCCGCCGAAGTCGGCTCCTCTCCTTGTTCGGGCGGCGTTCGTCGGTCCACGTCACCGGCTTTCTAGCCATCGCCTCTCCATTTTTCATGTATCCATTTGTTTTGTCTTGTTCCCTGCCCACCCATTCCCCAATCAATCTACATGTATTTATTCCTCTGTTCCCCATCATGTCTTTGTGTAAGATTGTTTGTGTTATGTGTGTATTGTTGACGCGCCAGTCCGGCTTGTTTTCAGTGTGATTTTTCACAAAGATATTTATTGTTAAACATAATTCTTGTGACTGTTTTGGGCTTCTTGCATTTTTGCCTAAATAAAGTGTACGTCTGTTCACAAATCTCTGCTCTCCTGCTCCTGACTTCGCTACCAGTACGCACACATCTGACATCCACGTTTTCCTAAAACTCTGTTAAATATCTGCTCTGAATTAAGATTCAAAGATGTCTGCAGAAATAATAGGGTGTCAGCTATGACATGACACATTGCCTTTGAAAAAATAACACTTTTAGTTATTGAATTTACACCTCTAACAGAATTAAAGTAACAGAATTTCATCATAGGTCTCTGATGTGTACTACACAGAAATACCTAATTATGGATATGAAGATCATTCTGTAGCCTAAACAGACAAAGGTAGAAATTTGCAATATCCTACTTTGCGTATTTGGCTATTATTATTATTATTATTATTATAATGAGCTCTCTTTAAGAGCTAGCATCGATTTTGTGCACTATGTTATTATTGTGATCCTCATCAGTAACCAAATATGTTGTAGTTATCTCACATTATTCAAACACCACCATCAAATTAACAGCCTATGAAGCTCTTTTGTACCCTGTAGATTAAATGTTGCAAAAATAATAATCTGAACATCTTGTCAGTACAAAACTCCACACATATTTTGGCATTTCTTTGCATCCTTGACAATCTCTAATCAATGTCCAAAAAAAGCACACGTATTTACCTGCAAAACTTCACATCATCTTCTCTCGCTTGTGGCAATAATTTGAAGGCTTATTACATGCTGACCACAACGCTCTTATTACGTGCGCGAGCGTTGCAAAATAAATGTACAAATATTTGTTCAATCATTTCATCAAAACTGCTCACTTGCGCCAACAAGCGTCTGCATAGCCAGGTGCTAAAATATATAAAATATAATATTTTTGACGTATGACGCACTGCAAGTCCCGCCTCTCCCATCTCCTCATTGGTTTTTAGGAGCATATACCCACGTGGGTGATTGAAAGATTAACTGAGGTCCACAATCCAGTCCAGTTGGTGGTAGTTGGTTGCCAACCGCCATATAAAGTCCAAAGAAGAAGAAGAAGACTGAAGGAGGAGTAGAGGACCTTGTGAATTTTGGGGAACTAAATAACATCCCAATTTTTATATCGCAGGACAAATTAGCTAGCAACAGCAAGCTAGCTAGCTAAATTCCCATGAAATGTTTAATGCGTTTCAACCTGTCCCCAAATGAATAGTTTGTTTTGATATTTCAACCTGCGTGTCCTGATCGCATCTGGTGTGAATGGATAAAATCAACATGCGCATGATGGCGCACGACGAGGGTCTGAGTTCGTTTTGAGTGTTTACACTGCACAAAAATGTAACTGGATTGAGTTCACCAAAATTGTCTGAAAGGAACCAAGTGTGAAAACACCCTTAGCTTTACCATAGAAAAAAACGGAGCATTGCTTTGTGTCAGTGGTTGCAGTTTACAATGCAGAAAACTGCTCTTCTCTAGGCCAAACTGTTCAAAATAGGACCTATTTTACCTGAGCTAAAAATAAATCTTTCTGGCAGAGTTGCCCGAGACGCTCTTAAAGAGGTACACACAAATTAACCATCATGAGTAAGGAACTATGAAAATAGTTCATATAAACCCTATTTAATCTATACAAAAAAACGTTGTCACAGAAAATATGGTTTGCAGTATGGATCAGCTAAGATGGAGGTCATTACCACTGAAAGAGAGAGACCCGGCTCTAAGTATTTGACCCTCGGTTAGAGAGGAATAAAGCAGCCCAAGAGTTAACAGACACAATAACTTTATTCAGACACAGGAGAAGATCAACATGGGAATACACATGGGGATGTACATGGAGATGAAAAGTAGGAGAGGTAGTGGAATCGTAGTGGTTTAGTAAATGGACAGAAACAGTAATGAATACACACATACCTAATGAATACACCAAGGCACAAACGCACAGATACAGAATATAGCAGTAATAAATGTCAAAAGACTGTATATCTTGCATATGCCACCTGCAGAGTATTACACAACACAGAAAACTAAGAGGGACAACATACAATAGGCAATAGTAGTAACTATGAAGAACGATACACAAATGTCACACAAATGTCACACAACTCACTTTGGGCACGCACAACATCCAACAAGTCCAGAGATATGATTGAGTCCAGTTGATGATAGGCAGAGACAGACATGTTGCTCTCTGTGACTGGTTGAGGGAGACTGCAGGTATTGTGTGACCTGCCAACACAATCTCACACTTAATTTGTGCAAATATGAACAAAAAGTATTTCAGTAAATTTGAGGAATTTTTGGGGCATTGTCGTGTCTTTGGCATCATTAAAGTGAAGACTGTTATTTCATCAAATCAATTCTCTGTAATTATTATTACGTGACTAAACTAATCATGTAAATGTAATGAACTAGGAAGTCGGGGCACCAAGGAAAATCTTCAGATTACAAAGTTATAATTTTCCTAATATAGCTCTTCAGATATTTTAATATCTGATCAATTAGTCTTCTAATTAATGAATTATTCTTTACCTCACGTTAGTCTCATTCCAAATTGATTCCAAATTCCTCATTCATAAATTGTTGGTTATCTGCACGAACCCAGCCCTTACTATGAATCATTCATACATCAATTGTCTTTATCATTTATTTACTAACCAAATAATCACAGAAATGCATAAACGAACAAACAGTTGATATGGTTACAAGAAAATTATAGGGGAGGTTTCCTATTGGGCTAAGACGATATGACGGCTTGGTGGACAAAGGGAAGTGGGTGCTTCCATGGCAAGGTTTTGTCCCCTGCCATTACCTCCTCCCAGGTCCAGGATGTCCTCCACTCATCTTTCTCCCGGGTCCAGGATGTCCGCTCCTCATTCAACACGCTGCTTGGTCCTTTTGTGGTGGGTTCTTCTGTCATGGCCGTTGTAGGGAGGAGACCAAGGCGCAGCATGGTAAGCGTACATTCTTCTTTATTAAAGAACGAACACTGAACAGAACGAACACTGAACAAAGCGAACAAAACAACAAAACGTGAAGCTAATATGGATAGTGCAAACAGGCAACTAAACATAGATCAAGAACCCACAAAACCAAAAGGGAAATGGCAACTTAAATATGATCCTCAATCAGAGACAACGATAAACAGCTGCCTCTGATTTGGAACCAAATTCAGGCCACCATAGACATACATATACCTAGACTTTCCAAAATCCCTAGACTTACAAAAACCCATAGACAATACAAAACAAACATACTCACCCTCGTCACACCCTGACCTAACTAAAATAATAAAGAAAACATAGATAACTAAGGTCAGGGCGTGACAGACGTAACACAAGCGGTCATATTTAGATAACTCTCAGCTGACAGAAACTACAATATAAATTCGGTAATAGCAATTACTATTTATAATTAATCACATCACGGGTGAGCTCAACATTGATCGAAATAATTGAATAAAACACTTTCTAGCAATCAAAAGTAATCAGACGATGGGGAGCGCCGCAATGTTTGTTTTTTCGCGTCAACCAAAGATAATAAGAGGAGACCAGATGAGTTTGGTTTATTTGCAGTACGCATGTTGAAGGGGGTGTGTCATCTACGATCATTCACATCCCCTCATTAATATCCGGAAGTTCACTCGAAAGATGAGTGAACCATTCCTTCACCTCATTATAACATTTTTGATCTGACAATGTTTACGTGACACCCAGAATGCATTGTATAATTTCAACAAACTTGGCGCCACACATAACTGTCAAATAGCTTAGCATTAGCTCTTAAAGTCAGTACAACCTTAAAAAAGTATTTTACACACATCATGGGTGTCCATTATAATCTATGCAATAATCAGAATGCCTTATTTGTCACCAGTTCTTGAAAATGGGAATAAAACTGTAAATACATTATGCTCCAAACATACATACTACCTGCTACCATAGAAACGACAACACAATACACAGAAACTAAGTCACTTACTTTGATAGGAACGTACACATGTCCAAATTATAATTGTAAGGAAAACAACAATGGAGGCAATGCGAGTGCCAGAGAGATAATGTGCCAGTTTGAGCAAGACTGAGCAAATGTCTGCATACTTGATGTGCAGAATAAATAGGGAAGGGCTTTCCTCGAAGAGCCTCAAACATAAATTGTCCACAACACTGAAATGGGCTACTTCTATTTGAATTAACGACGAGGCTGAACACAACACAATTCAAACTATTGTTAGAAAATAAAACTTTCAACTTTTTTTGTTGAAATTGACAAGTTGTAACATAGCCTGTAGCATTAGCTCATTATGATCAGTACAACCTTAACAACTTGAACATGTGGAATACCCATGTAAGAATGCTGTTCATTGACTATAGCTCAGCCTTCAACACCATAGTACCCTCCAAGCTCATCATTAGCTGCAAGGGGCAGTATTGAGTAGCCTGATAAAATGTGTCCATTTCAAACGGCGTCGTACTCAATTCTTGCTCGTACAATATGCATATTATTATTACTATTGGATAGAAAACACTCTCTAGTTTCTAAAACCGTTTGAATTATTTCTCTGAGTGAAACAGAACTCATTCTGCAGCACTTTTCCTGACCCAGAAGTTCAAAGTCTGAAATCGATGCTCTGTTCAACTTCATGCCTATACATGGGCAATGAACGTAAGAGTCTACGTACACTTCATACACCTTCCTCTGGGTGTCAAGAAGGCTGTGAGAGAAGAAAGGAGGTGATTATCTCGATCTGGGATGGAATAAACCCTCTTGGAATGACGTGTACTCAACTTCCGGTACTCAGAGGAACGCAATTTGGACGGTGGGGTTGCCTTTTGTTTTGCTGACGTTATAGGCGAATATTATTTCCGGCTTTGATTTTATTTGATGCATGTCACCATATCATCGTAAAGTATGTTTTTTCAATGTAGTTTCATCAGATTATTGAAATTTTTTCGGGAGTTTTACCGTGTTCCGTTCTCTTCCGTTTGTTTACATGGAGAGATCCGTGCAACCCGGCTAGCGCTTTTGCTAAATGGAGAGAGAAAGTTGCCATTCTGAATCCAAACTCTGAATGCAGACTCATCTGGACAAAGGACACCTTGTTCAACATTCTGATGAAAGATCAGCAAAAGTAAGACCCAATTTATGATGTTATTTCATATATCTGTCGTAGTCGCCGGCGCCCAAGTGTTTCTATTGTGCTAAGCTAAGCTAATATAACGCAACATTTTGTTTTCGCTGTTAAACACTTAATAAATCGGAAATATTGTCTGGCATCACAAGATGCCTGTCTTTCATTTACTGTACACTATGTATTTTTCAGAAATGTTTTATGATGAGTAATTAGGTATTTGACGTTGGTGTCTGTAAATATTATGGCTGCTTTCGGTGCAATTTCTGAATGTAGCTGCAATGTAAACTATGATTTATACCTGAAATATGCACATTTTTTGAAAAAAAAACATATGCTATACAATAAATATGTTATCAGACTGTCATCTGATGAGGTTGTTTCTTGGTTAGTGGCTATTTTTATCTTTATTTGGCCGAATTTGTGATAGCTACTGATGGAGTCAAAAACTGATGGAGTAAGAATATTGGTGTCTTTTGCTAACGTGGTTAGCTAATAGATTTACATATTGTGTCTTCCCTGTAAAACATTAAAAAAATCGGACATGATGGCTTGATTCACAAGATGTGCACCTTTCATCTGGTGTCTTGGACTTGTTAATGTGTGAAAGTTAAATATTTAAAAAATATATATTTTGAATTTCGCGCCCTGCACTTGAGCTGGATGTTGTCATAAGTGTACCGGTGTCGGGCTGCAGCCCAAACAGGTTAAGCTCGGGGCCCTGGTTCTGAACCTGTGCAACTGGGTCCTGGACATCATGACGGGCCGCCCCCCAGGTGGTGAAGGTAGGAAACAACACCTACACTTCGCTGATCCTCAACATAGGGGCCCCACAAGGGTGCGTGCTCAGCCCCCTCCTGTACTCCCTGTTCACCCATGACTGCGTTGCCACGCACAACTCCAACTCAATCATCAAGTTTGCAGACGACACAACAGTAGTAGGCCTGATTACCAACAATGGTGAGACAGCCTACAGGGAGGCAGTGAGGGCCCTGGTGGAGTGGTGCCAGGAAAATAACCTCTCCCTAAATGTCAACAAAACTAAGGAGCTGATCGTGAACTTCAGGAAACAGCAGAGTGAAAAGATCTCTATCCACATTGACGGGACTGCAGTGGGGAACCGCAGCACCTTCAACCTCAGGATACTGAAGAAATTTGGCTTGGCACCTAAAACCCTCACAAACTTTTACAGATGCACTATTGAGAGCATCCCGTCAGGCTATACCACCACCTGGTACGGGAACTCCACTGCCCGCAATCTCAAGGATCTCCAGAAGGTGGTGCAGTCTGCCCAACGCATTACCGGCGGCAAACTACTTGCCCTCCAGGACACCTACAGCACCCGATGTCACAGGAAGGCCAAAAAGATCATCAAGGACATCAACCACTCAAGCCACTGCCTGTTCACCCCGCTATCATCCAGAAGGCGAGGTCAGTACAGATGCATCAAAGCTGGGACCGAGAGACTGAAAAACACCTATCTCAAGGCCACATGACTGTTAAACAGCCACCACTAGCACAGTAGAGGATGCTGCCTATAGGCATAGACTAGAAATCACTGGCCACTTTAAGTAATGGAACACTAGTCACTTTGATAATGTTTACATATCTTGCATTACTCATCTCACATGTATATACTGTATTCTATATTATTATACTGTATCTTAGTCCATGCCGCTCTGACATCGCTCATCCATATATGTATATATTCTTAATTCCATTTTTTTACTTAGATTTGTGTGTATTGGTTATATGTTATAGATATGACTTGTTAGATATTACTGCCTGGGCTAGAAGTATTAGAATTTCGCTACACCCGCGAAAATATCTGCTAAACACGTGTATGTGACCAATAAAATGTGATTTGATTGTCAGGTTATTAGATGTATAAGCTTCTCTAACAAAAGAACACCATGGTTGTAATAACACTTTAAACAGGAAGAAAGTGAAAGCTGCAACAGGGACTCTAACCAGGGCTCATACTTGGCAAAGTGAGCTCTAATGGCCGTTAAACCTGTCCAGAGGTTAGTGTCCTATTCCTGTTTTTTTAAGCATCCTCAGTTAAAATAAAAATATTAACATACACCACCCTGATTGGTGGATAGGAAACAAACACCCATAAACCAAAAGTGAAACCCAAGAGCACATCGTTAATCTAATTAGGCTACACAATGATTATACTGGTTAGTCATTACTTAACTTAGTCTGGGACTTGCTAGTCTAGAACTAATTCATCTGAAGTTAAGCAACATCTCAGAAAGCCATTTAAAAAAAAAAAATCTGGATTAATTTAAATAGAATTAGCTTAGCCCTGATTTAAATTAAACTCTGTCTGGGAAACCGCCCCTAAAAGTGTGTCTTGACATTATATGATTGTAGCACACTGGTCCATCATCTTAAAAATGTCTTCACTGAAGTCGTTATACTGCAGACTGAAAGAGAGGAAGGCAAAGGCAATGTCAGAGACTTTTCACATGACACAGACTGTGACAAATTTCACAACAGCAGTAAGGACTATGAAATATACCTGACAAGACATGTCTTTTGGGGGTGGTATTATCAAAATCTAAAGGTCATAGTGTATGAATGCTATTGTATAGAACCATCATATACTTCTATAATGTATCAGTGGCATCCACCACTGCATTGGCTCACTCACTTTGTTCACTTGCTCCAGGTGCTCCAACTTGCAGCGTTTGTGAAACAGCTGTCGTCCTCCTCATCTGAGGAGGAGAAGTTTGAAGGATCGGCAGACCAATGCGCAGCGTGGTAAGTGTCCATAACGTTTATTTTAAAACATAAACTGAACACTATGAAATACAAAACAATGAATGTGAACATGAACGAAACCGAAAACAGTACCGTGTGGCAACAAACACTCACACGGAAACAAACACCCATAAACCAAAAGTGAAACCCAGGCTACCTAAGTATGATTCTCAATCAGGGACAACGATTGACAGCTGCCTCTGATTGAGAACCATACCAGGCCGAACTCAAAACCCCAACATAGAAAAACACACATAGACTGCCCACCCCAACTCATGCCCTGACCATACTAAATAAAGACAAAACAAAGGAAATAAAGGTCAGAGCGTGACAGTTTGTCTCCTAGTTCAACCCAGAGGTGTTTGTCTCCTTTGTCTCCTACTTTGTTAAGGCCCACAGACAGCGTTCTCAGTCCAGAGTCCCACTGCTGATCAGCAAGACACCCAACTCCTTAAAGAACAGGGGAGTCAACTCCCAGCAGACCAAGCTGGAACAAAATATCATCATTGGTTCTGATACAAAGGTGTGAATTGTCTCATTACCAAGGGGATTCCAAGACTACAACAGATAATATGGTCACTACATTACGTAACGCCTGGTCGGTGAGGGTGTTCTGTGTCAAGTTCAGTATTCCCAGCCCTGATTGGCCAGAGCAGTGCAGTGCAGTGCAGTGCAGTTGACAAGGCCTCCATGGACCCTTCTGTCAACTCTCACATCGGTAGCTTGGACAAAACAAAGTAATTACAGGCTAATAACGATATTTGAACTGTTAATCATAGGTGTATTCTTCTTCCAAAATGGTAACATTACAATATCTGTGCTAGAGTATGTACTGAAGCTCCTGCAGTTAGCAGTGAGGGCTTCCAAGTGTTTGGCTCAGATTCCTGGTCCCAGAGTGTATTCCCCTCAGCTCCATCACGCTGAGATGGGATTTCTCCGAGGTCAGTACTGCCTCCAGGTCCCCACAGTAAGCCTCTGTCAACCTGCACACTGGAAGTCTACAAAAACCAATCATCATCCACTGAGATTACAACAGACCAAGAGACTTTACTATTACGTAGTTCAATAGAATGGGCCAAAACGCTAATTTGAATCAGTCATAAGTTAGAATAATGTTATAATTAAGTGTATGGTGTCATAACTTAAACGCTTCACCACCACCAATATTGGATTGTGCATTACATTTGAATGACATGAACCCTGTCCATTTCATATTCTGTGAAGTAAGATGGAACTCACTTTAATATGCGTATGTTGCAGTGACCAAGTCCTGTGCAGAGAACTTTAAACCCTGTGTCACCCATGCCATTGAAGGACATATCTAGCTATGGTGTCCTTCCCTGGCTGAGGGCTGAGGCCAGGTGAGAGAGAGTCCTAGCACTGAGAGAACTCTGAACCAGGCTGTGGACAAACAGAAGGAGAGATGTGCCTGCGTATGCAGTTCTGGTGATGGTGTAAGAACTGTAAACATTTTACAAAATGTTAACTTTTTGTTGCGTAATTTATTTGACGTAGCCTACAAAACCATTGAAATGTTATGTTTGTGTGTATCAGATTGTACACAGATTGTATGTTTAGCATAAATGCTGCTTGGTTGGGTTCATGCAAGTGATTGATTGCATGTGCGTGGGAGGAATCCTCACTATCACTGTATAAGAAATTTGGCAGTATGCCCATAACATTACTCTGGGAGTCAAGAGGAGTATCTCAGTTTCAAGGTCTCAAAAACAAACATATCCAAAAACAAATTGGGAAATTAAATTATTATATACTAATATAATTTCTCAGAGAAATGAACAAAATAAACTCAAAACAATCTCTAAAAGATAGGTGTCAAAATGATTTCTAGCCATTTTCTTCTTTTACCCCCTTTTTCAATCTGGTCTCATCGCTGCAACTCCCCAACGGGCTCAGGAGAGGCAAAGGTCGAGGCATGTGTCCTCCGAAACATGACCCGCCAACCACACTTCTTAACACCCGCCCACTTAACCCGGAAGCCAGCTGCACCAATGTGTCGAAGGAAACACTGTTCAACTGACAACCAAGTCAGACTGCAGGCACCCGGCCCACCACAAGGAGTTACTGCAGGCACCCTCCCCTAACCCGGACGACGCTGTGCCAATTGTGCACCACCCTATTGGACTCCCGGTCGCGGCCGGTTGTGACACAGCCTGGGATCGAACCCGGGTCTGTAGGCCTCAAGCACTGAATTGCAGGGCCTTAAACCACTGCTCAACTTGGGAGGACTGCACCCATTGTCAATACCTTTCAATAACTCACCTTGCGAGGATAACAGCACTGAGCCTTTTTCCTAAATGTTTTATGAGATTGGAGAACACATTGGGAGGGATCTTAGACCATTGCTCCATACATTTTTCCAGATCCTTATATCTGGATATATCCAGATATCATTCGTCTGCCCTTATGGACTGCTCTCTTCAATTCAAACCACACATTTTCAATGGGGTTCAAGTCTTGAGACTGTGATGGCCCTTGCAAAAAATATATTTTTGTGGTCAATTGACCATTTCTTTATGGATTTTATTATGCACTTGGGGTTATTGTCTTGCTGGAAGATCCAAGTTTCAACCTCCTGGTAGAGGCAGACAGATTTTTGGCTAAAATGTCCTGGTACTGGGTGAAGTTCATAACCACAAGCACATATGAAAACCCAGAAAGAAATGGTTAATTGACAACAAAATATACATTTTGAAATGGCCACCTCAATCTCTGGACTTTTCGCCCGTTGTCCCGTGGTGTCCAGTATTTTCATTAATAAAGAGCAAGAGGAGACAATCAAAAGTATGTGTCAGAAGCTTGAAACAGAATACGTTTTCGCAAATGAAAGAAAAACAAATCAGAGCAGGTGCTTTATATATATATATATATGTCTTTTTTATTTTTTTTGACTTTACAATATATTCCGGGATGGCAGTTTTATAGAGCAGAGGGGAAAAGGAAGTGATGTGCAATATCCTTTATGGCCAAGAATCAACCTCTACTTTATTGGGCACTAGTTGATGATCCAATTAATGTGCGAAAACCTATACATGTAACAGGCAGCAGGGTCTACATAGTTTCAATTAGCGAACTATGGAGTAGGCAACGGTAAGCCATAGGAGGTTGGTGGCACCTTAATTGGGGAGGATGGGCTTGTGGTAATAGCTGGAGTGGAATCAGTGGAATGGCATCAAATACATGGTTTCCATGTGTTTGATGCAATTCCAATTGCTCCGTTCCAGCCATTTTTATGAGCCGTCCTTCCTTCAGCAGCCTCCTGTGCTGTAGGCTGCTCTAGGCTACTCTATGGTAGAGGAAAATAAGATAGCCCTTGTTGGGGGTCAATGAAAGTCGTTGTCTTCTATCACAAAATCACACACTGTTTGTTTGAGGGTTTCAATGCAACAAAACAAAATGCTCAGCCTCTGATGAGAACTGAAGTATAACATTCTGTTATTGGAGCTTTTCTGATTGGCCAGTAGATGTCTGTAATGGTCCATGGGATGTATAGCTAATCATTTATCGTCAGTTTAATGGGCACTTTAACAGTAGAATATGGAGCTGGGTAGTCATGGCTCTACTAAAACTTTATTGGAGGGCAATGTAGAGTGAGAATGGCTGTGAAGGAGAACAATGGAATAAGGAAAGGAATATTCCAACTTAACTCAGCATCAAAATGAGCTCTGATCACCACAAAAGGTCTGTTTGTCATGATTTAACTGCTGATGTAGTATTGAAAATAGAAAAACGAAACGTATTAAACAAATTGTTCTGATCAATGTGGGCAGAGAAATTTAGACCTTTTTGCAAATGGTGGAAAAAGTATCCAATTGTCACAGTTGAGTAAAAGTAAAGATACAGTACCTCTAACGCCTCACAACCCCGGATCCGGGAGCACCCCCAACACAAAATCTGACTAGCATAGCCTAGCCTAAAGTTACAGGGATATCATAAAATAAAATGTTCATGAAATCACAAGTCCAAGACACCAAATGAAAGATACAGATCTTGTAATTCAAGCCATCATCTCTGATTTGTAAAATGTTTTACATGGAAGACACAATATGTAAATCTATTAGCTAACCACTTTAGCAAAAGACAACAATTTTCTTACTCCACCATTTTCTTACTGCATCAGTAGCTATCACCAATTCGGCCAAATAAAGATATTGATAGCCACTAACCAAGAAAAAACCTCATCAGATGACAGTCTGATAACATATTTATTGTATAGGATAGGTTTTGTTAGAAAAATGTGCATATTTCAGGTATAAATCATAGTTTACAATTGCACCCACCATCACAACTCGACTAGAATAAATACAGAGAGCAACGTGTATTACCTAATTACTAATCATAAAACATTTCTTAAAAATATACAGCGTACACTAATTGAAAGACACAGATCCTGTGAATCCAGACAATATTTCAGATTTTCTAAGTGTCTTACAGCGAAAACACAATAAATCGTTATATTAGCATAGCACATGTGCAAACATTACCCCAGCATTGATTCACAGCAAAAAGAGCGATAGCATTATCACCACCAGAATGTATTAATTTTTTCACTAACCTTCTCAGAATTCTTCAGATGACACTCCTGTAACATCATATTACAACATACATATAGAGTGTGTTCGAAAATGTGGATATTTAGCCACCAAAATCGTGGTTATACAAGTAGCCAAGCTGGTCAGAAAATGTCGGGCGCCATATTGAACAGTGATCTAGTCTTATACATAAATACTCATAAACTTGACAAAAAAATACAGGGTGGACAGCGATTGATAGACAATTTAGTTCTTAATGCAATCGCTGAATTACATTTTTTAAATTATCCTTACTTTTCAATACAGGTTGCGCCAAAGCGAAGCTACACCAAAGAAAATGGCGGCATAAGCGTTTAACATTTTTCGACAGAAACACGATTTATCATCATAAATAGTTCTTACTATGAGCTGTTCTTCCATCAGAATCTTGGGCAATGAATCCTTTCTCCGGTCTAATTGTCTGTTGGTCGAAAGATGTCCTCTTGTCCCGTCGAAATGGCCACTAACGTTCACCATGCACTCAAAGTGCCCAGCTCCTCGAAGTGCGTCACACAGAAATGCCATAAAATCGCCCTAAACGGATATAAATTGCTATAAAACGGTTCAAATTAACTACCTTATGATGTTTTTAACACCTATAACGAGTAAAAACATGACCGGAGAAATATTACTGGCTTAACAAGAGCTTGGAAGGAGGCAAGTCCGACGTCCATCGTGCGTCAGGCGCAGAGACGAAAAGAAAGCTACTTCCGGTCATTGGTGTTTTATACAGGCCCTGATTGCGCAATCGACTCCATTCAAAGCGTCACCACTTACTGACATCTAGAGGAAGACGTAGGCAGTGTTTGTTTCTCCATAGCATTTACAGGGACATTAAAACTGACCTGGGAACAGGGGCCAAGATTTCTGAAATCTCACTCCCTGTCATGAAAAGTGCTGTAGAAGGAGTTCTGTTTCACTCAGAGACATAATTCCAACGGCTATAGAAACTAGAGAGTGTTTTCTATCCAATAATAATAATAATATGCATATTGTACGAGCAAGAATTGAGTACTAGGCAGTTTAATCTGGAGACCGATTTATGCTAAGTCGAAACAGCACCCCCTATATTCGCAAGAAGTTAATAGAAAAGTCACTCAGTAAAATGCTACTAGAGTAAAGTCTAAAAGTATTTGTTTTTAAATATACTTAAGTATCAAAAGTGAATGTAATTGCTAAAATATACTTAAGTATCAAAAGTAAAAGTATGTGCTATAAATCATTTCAAATTCCTTACATTTTGCAAACCAGTCGGATAGCCAGGGCCAGCGGCACACTCCAACACTCAGACATAATTTACAAACTAAGCATATGGGTTTAGTGAGTGCGCCAGATCGGAGGCAGTAGGGATGACCAGGGATGTTCTCTTGATAAGCGCGTGAATTGGACCATTTTCCTGTCCAGCTAAGCATTTAAAATGTAACAAGTACCTTTGGGTGTCAGGGAAAATGAATGAGAGTAAAAACTATGTTTTCTTTAGGAATGTAGTAGAGTATAAGTAAAATGTATAAAAAATATAATTATTAAAGTACAGATACGCCAGAAAAATTCCTTAAGTAGTACTTCAAATCACTTTTACTTTATTAATTTACACCACCGTTCATCGCATCAAAGCAAACCCTGAGAAACAAACTATGTCTACTCAAGGTTTGTGTTGGAATGCTCTCTTGCTGTTTCAGATAGAAGGAATCTCATGAATTAAATGTTTATCGACACCGACTGTCTGCCCTGGGCTTTTGTCATCAATCTTACAGATAGATTTTCTTTATGTCGACCTGGTATTTGTTGACCACAATAGGAAGTACTTCAGTTCTGCATGTTCTTTCACACTGGGCACAGACGTCAGTTCAATGTCTAGTTTGGATTTACATTTGGTTTAGTTGTCAACTAACGTGAATTCAACGTGAAACCAACAAAACATGTCACCGTGATTTAGGTTAAAAGTTGGGTGAAAAAAAAGACGAAATGCCCTTACGTTTATTACCTATTCTTTTATAGTCTAGTCAATTAGGCTTTTTGCTAATCTAAACGCCAAGCTTCGTTGGGCAGGGTTCAGTGGTCTTGTGTCTAGAACCCTGAGTTTTCTATGAAGAAGACCTGACCTGACGAGGAAAAACTCTAGACCCTAGTTGCAGCTCATAATAAAGTGTATCTGGTCTGGTCTGCCTGAAACTGTCATGATTCTCTATAATTCCCCTTTCTACATATGTTGTTATACACAAGAGATTAATATCGGAATGTGCTGTTATTTTCACCCAGGTTAACCTCTCTTGGGAGGGGGCAGTATTTTGGGTAGGGGGCAGTATTTTGACGTCCGGATGAAAAGCGTGCCCAAAGTAAACTGTCCAGAAGCTAGGATATGCATATAATAGAAAACACTCAAAAGTTTCTAAAACTGTTAAAATTATGTCTGTGAGTATAACAGAACTGATATGGCAGGCGAAACCGAGGACAAACCATCCCAATTTTATTTTGCCTACCTCTATTTTCAATGTCTATCACTTTAATTATAAGGCCAAGTCCTCCCAGATTGCAGTTTCTAGGGCTTCCACTTCCAGATGTCAACAGGCTTTAGAAAGAGTTTCAGGCTGGTTTTTGGAAAAATTTGCCAGAAATTGTAGTTTTTCTAGGTGGCTCCCATTTTGTCTGTAGTGTTTCCAAGCGCGTGGAAGAGAGCGTGTTCTTTGGTGTTTTTCTCCGGTAAAGACAATAACGATTCTCCGTCTTAAATTGTATAATTTATTTACGTGTTAGGGTACCTAAGGTTTGATTTTAAACGTTGTTTGACTTGTTTGGAAAAGTTTATTAGTAACGTTTGAAATTCATTTTGTATGCATTTTGATGGAGGGAAACTGGGTGGATTATTGACTGAAGCGCGCCAGCTAAACTGAGTTTTTATGGATATAATGAAGGACATTATCGAACAAATGGACCATTTGTGATGAAACTGAGGATCTTTTGGAGTGCCAACAGAAGAAGATCATCAAAGGTAAGGCATTTTTTATATCGCTATTTCTGACTTTCGTGTCGCACCTGCCTGGTTGAAATACGTTTTTCATGTGTTTGTATGCGCGGCGCTGTCCTCAGATAATCACATGGTTTGCCTTCGCCGTAAAGCGTTTTTGACATCTGGCACGGTGGCTGGATTAAGGAATGAGCGTTACACCGAGGCCTGTACTCTGGAGCAGAACTGATTTGGAGGTGGAGGGTCCGTCATGGTCTAGGGCGGTGTGTCACAGCATCATCAGACTGAGCTTGTTGTCATTGCAGGCAATCTCAACGCTGTACGTTACAGGGAAGATGACATCCTCCCTCATGTGGTACCCTTCCTGCAGGCTCATCCTGACATGACCCTCCAGCATGACAATGCCACCAGCCATACTGCTCGTTCTGTGCTTGATTTCCATTAAGACAGGAATGTCAGTGTTCTGCTATGGCCAGCGAAGAGCTCGGATCTCAATCCCATAGAGCACATCTGGGACCTGTTGGATCGAGGAATGGCTAGGGAACTTGCAGGTGTCTTGGTGGAAGAGTGGGGTAACATCTCACAGCAAGAACTGGCAAATCTGGTGCAGTCCATGAAGAGGAGCACTGCGCTGCATTAAACACTGCAATACTTAATGCAGCTGGTGGCCACACTGACTTACTTTTTATACTGACTTACTTGTGATTTTGACCCCCCTTTGTTCAGGGACACATTATTCCATTTCTGTTAGTCACATGTCTGTGGAATTTGTTCAGTTTATGTCTCAGTTGTTGAATCTTGTTATGTTCATACAAATATAATTACACATGTTAAGTTGCTGAAAATAAACGCAGCTGACAGTGAGAGGACATTTTTTTTTTTGCTGAGTTTACATTCGTGGCAATTCCGTTGCTAAAAGCAGAGAATTGCATTGGTGACGCTGCGCCAGCAGGTGCCGAAATGCAAAGGGAAAAAAGAGCACTGTCCTATATTTTCAACGCTTGTCGCTTGAAAATACGAGCTTTGAGCAAGAGTTTCTGTGACTGTTTATTCTCAGACAACCACCAACCTTTCAGTGTGCATGTAGTGAGAAACTATAACACTTGATTCTAAGATTTCACAATGTCTGTTAAACCTCTCTACGATAGGTGGGACGATAGCGTCCCACTTGGCCAAAATCCCAAAAATGTAAAGAAAAAATGTAGCGCGCCAAATTCAAATATATTACTATAAAAATCAATCTTTCATAAAATCACACATAAAAGACACCACATTAAAGCTACACATGTTGTGAATCCAGCCAACATGCCAACAACATTCCCAGCAATAGATAGAAGTAACAAAAACCAGAAATAGAGATACAATTAATCACTAACCTTTGAACATCTTCATCAGATGACACTCATATGACATCATGTTACACAATACATTTATGTTTTGTTCGATAATGTGCATATTTATAGTCACAAATCTCGGTTTACATTGGCGCCATGTTCAGAAAGGCCTCCAAAATATCCGGAGTAATTACAGAGAGCCACGTCAAATAAAAGAAATACTCATCATAAACTTTGATGAAAGCTCTGATACATGTTTTACATATAATTAAAGATACACTTGTTCCTAATGCAACTGCTGTGTCAGATTTAAAAAAAACTTTACGTAAAGAGCACACCATGCAATAATCTGAGACGGTGCTCAGATAGCAACAACATTTCTCCACCATGTTGGAGTCAACAGAAATACGAAATTACATCATAAATATTCCCTTACCTTTGATTATCTTCATCAGAATGCAGTGCCAGGAATCCTAGTTCCACAATAAATCGTTGTTTTGTTCGATAATGTCCATTACTTATGTCCAATTAGCTAATTTTACTAGCATGTGTAGTGCACGTGTCCAAACGCTCGCGCAGATGCAGGCAAACGTCGGACCAAAACATCAAAAAGTTATATTCCAGGTCAAATAAACTGGTCAAAGTAAGTAGAGAATCAATCTTCAGGATGTTGTTATCATTTATATCCAATAAGGTTCCAACCGGAGAATTCTTTTCAGTCTCTGTAAGTAATGGAACGCAAGACGATATAAGCGCGTCCAAGAACTTGCATTCTGCCAGACCACTGACTCATTCCCCTCCCATCCGGTCCCACAACACCGCATAAGCTTCATTCCACGTTCTACTGACTGTTGACGTCTAGTGGAAGGCGTATGAAGTGCAAACAGATCCATATATTACAGGGAATTGAATAGGCGATGACTTTAACAACAACCACTCTCAGATTTTTCACTTCCTGTTTGGATTTTTTCGCAGGTTTTTGCCTGCCATATGAGTTCTGTTATACTCACAGACATCATTCAAACAGTTTTAGAAACTTCAGAGTGTTTTATATCCAATAGTAATAATAATATGCATATATTAGCATGTGGGACAGAGTAGGAGGCAGTTCCCTATGGGCACGAAACTCATCCAAAAGTGAAAATGCTGCCCCCTATACCAAAGAAGTTAAACTGTAGCTGTACTATCAACACTAGCTGAAAATCATCATTTGGATGGCCTTTTAGTTATGATGAATCAAAACAATTTATTTAATGACCTGTTAAGTTTATTATGTAGGCCCAGGTACTGTACTAGTAGGCTAGTGTAAAGAAAACAAAAAATGTAACTTGAATTTAAGAAGTGCATTGAAATTGATATAAAATGGTAGCAACACAACATGACAACAATATGGTAGCAACACAACATGGCAGCAGCACAACATTGTACCAGCACAAAACATGGTACAGACATTATTGGGCACAGACAACAGCGCAAAGGGCAAGAAGGTAGAGACAACAACACATCATGCGAAGCAGCCACAACTGTCAGTAAGAGTGTCCATAATTGAGGCTTTGAATGAAGAGATCGAGATAAAACTGTCCAGTTTGAGTGTATGTTGCAGCTCATTCCAGTCGCTAGCTACAGCGAACTGAAAAGAGCAGCGACCCAGGGATGTGTGTGCTTTGGGGACCTTTAACAGAATGTGACTGGCGGAATGGGTGTTGTATGTGGAGGATGAGGGCTGCAGTAGGTATCTCAGAGATGGGGGAGTGAGGCCAAAGAGGGCTTCATTTACAGAGGAGTATAGAGTGCAGTGATGTGTCCTTTAGAGCATTGGTGGCAAATCTGATGGCCGAATTGCAAGGAACATTGCAAGAGCACCCTTACCTGCCGATCAATAAATTACTTCTCCGTAATCTAGCATGGGTAGGATGGTCATCTGAATCAGGGTTAGTTTGGCAGCAAGGGTGAAAGAAGAGCGATTACGATAGAGGAAACCAAGTCTAGATTTAATTTTAGCCTGCAGCTTAGATATGTACTGAGAGAAGGACAGTGTACTGTCTAGCCATACTCTCAAATACTTGTATGAGGTGACTTGCTCAAGCTCTAAACCCTCAGAGATAGTAATAACACCTGTGGGGAGATGGGCATTCTTCTTAGCAAACCACATGACCTTTGCTTCGGAGGTGTTCAGAGTAAGGTTAAGGGCAGAGAATGCTTGTTGGACACTTAAAAAGCTTTGTTGTAGAGCGTTTAGCATAAAATCCGGGGAGGGGCCAGGACTGTATCATCTGCATATAAATGGATGAGAGAGCTTCCTACTGCCTGAGCAATTTTGTTGATGTAAATTGAGAAGAGCGTGGGGCCTAGGATTGAGTCTTGGGGTACTTCCTTGGTGACAGACAGTGGCTGAGACAGCAGATGTCCAGACTTTATACGCGGCATTTTTTGAGAGAGGTAGCTAGCAAACCAGGCCAAAGACCAATACTCCTTAGCCTGCCCACAAGAATGGAATGTCTGCCGTATCAAAAGCTTTTGCCAGTCAATAGAAATAGCAGCACAACATTGCTTAGAATCAAGGGCAATGGTGACATCATTGACGACCTTTAAGGTTGCAGAGACACATCCATAACCTGAGCGGAAACCAGATTGCACACCAGAGAGAATACTATAGACATCAAGACCGCAAATCAGTTGATTATTGACAAGTTTTTCCAAAACTTTTGATAAATAGGACAAAATACAAATGGCCTATAACAAAGGATGCACCGTGGCTGCCTTCCAAGCAATGGTAACCTCCCCAGAGAGGAGAGACAGGTTATAAAGGTCAGAGATATGCTTGGCAGTGATAGGGGCAGCATCCTTAAAGAAGTTAGCCTTCCTATTTCCTATTTCACTCAGCCATGCCTCTTTGCCCGTCCAACATTTCCGTATCTCCCACCCCTTCTAATGCGACTCGCCCCAATGCTCCTACCTCTTTTTTTCCTGCCGCGCTATAAAGTTTCTCCCTGCAGGCGGTCACTGAGTCCGAGGTGCTAAAGGAGCTCCTTAAACTTGACCCCCAAAAAACATCTGGGTCAGATGGTTTAGACCCTTTCTTAAAACTTCTCTAGGATAGGGGGCAGCATTTTCACGTTTGGATGAAAAGCATACCCAAACTCAACTGCCAGCTACTCATCCCCAGAATATAAGATCTGCATATTATTAGTAGATTTTGATTGAAAACACTCTGAAGTTTATAAAACTGTTTGAATCATGTCTGTGAGTATAACAGAACTTATTTAGCAGGCGAAACCCCGAGGACAAACCATTCAGATTAATTTTTTTTGAGGTCACTCTCTATTCAATGAGTTTTCATTGGGAATCCAGAATTCTAAGGGACCTTCTTGCAGTTCCTACCGCTTCCACTGGATGTCAACAGTCTTTAGAAATTGGTTGAGGGTTTTTCCTTTGTGTAATGAAGAAGTAGCCCTGTTCAGAATGAGGGTCGAGTGAAATGTACTGTTTGTTAGAGGCGCGTGACCAGAAAGCTAGCTACAGTTTGTTTTAATCCTGTATTTTTTTTTTTTTTTTTTTTTTTTTTTTTTTACCTTTATTTAACTAGGCAAGTCAGTTAAGAACAAATTCTTATTTTCAATGACGGCCTAGGAACAGTGGGTTAACTGCCTGTTCAGGGGCAGAACGACAGATTTGTACCTTGTCAGCTCGGGGATTTGAACTTGCAACCTTCCGGTTACTAGTCCAACGCTCTAACCACTAGGCTACCCTGCCGCCCCCGTATTGAACACAGATCATCCAGTCTTCAATTTTATCGATTATTTACATAAAAAAATACCTATAGTTGTATTACAAAAGTAGTTTGAAATGTTTTGGCAAAGTTTACAGGTAACCTTTGAGATATTTTGTAGTCACGTTGAGCAAGTTGGAACAGTTGTTTTTCTGGATCAAAAGCGCCAAATAAATGGACATTTTGGATAGATATCGACGGAATTAATCAAACAAAAGGTCCATTTGTGATGTTTATGGGACATATTGGAGTGCCAACAACAGAAGCTCGTCAAAGGTAAGGCATGAATTATATTTTTATTTCTGCGTTTTGTGTCGCGCCTGTAGGGTTGAAATATGCTTCTCTCTCTTTGTTTACTATGGTGCTATCCTCAGATAATAGTATTGTTTGCTTTCGCCGAAAAGCCTATTTGAATTCTGACATGTTGGCTGGATTCACAACCAGTGTAGCTTTAATTTGGTATCTTTCATGTGTGATTTAATGAAAGTTTGATTTTTATAGTAATTTATTTGAGCTTAGCGCTCTGCATTTTCTCTGGCTTTTGGCCAAGTGAGACAGTAGCGTCCCGCCTCAACTCAGATTTTTGGATATAAATATGAACTTTACCGAACAAAACATACATGTATTGAGTAACATGAAGTCCTATGAGTGTCATCTGATGAAGATCCTCAAAGGTTAGTGATTCATTTTAACTCTATTTCTGCTTTTTGTTACTCCTCTCTTTGGCTGGAAAAATGGCTGTGTTTTTCTGTGGCTATGTACTGACCTAACACAATCGCAAGGTATGATATCATCAGCAGTAATACAATCAGAGGACAGGTGCTGTGTTGATTTATGACATTTGAATGTGCATCAGATGGCAACACGATCATATTGTACAGCAATTTCATCAGATAACATGAATACAAAGCCGGCGAGAGGTGGTTAGAATAGGATGGGAGGCCAAGAGTCTGTGTAACCAATAGAGAGTCGAGTCCTGAGTGTGGGAACAAACAGTCTGCCCCATGGTTTGGTAAACAAGCAAGTTCATAGTCAACAAAGCACGCAGGAGTGATGAGGCAAATAGCAGAAAGCACAAGAAAATAAATATAACGACTTGGGGCTAGCCATTGTAAATTCAGAGTCACTCTGTCCCAACAGTGCATGTCTGCTGGAAGCGAGCGAAAGCTCGGGATAGAGGGGGGTGTGTGGTGAGGTACCTTTACCAGACAGGGGGAGACAGGCCACGGCAGACGGTGAACAGATCGCCTGGTGGAATCCAAGCAGCATTGCAACAGGCAATGGGAGTAGGTGTCACACCCACTTGAGAGAAGCTTTTTCTGGAAGCAGATCAATTGTAGAAAATGACAGGGGATGGTCTCTGAACAGCACCAGGTGGCTTCAAAGGCCCCTGGATTTGGGTGGGGTGCGCTGTGAGACTCTCCTGCCGTTATTGGGCTCAAAGGCCTTGACACCTCTCACTTCACACCTCAGTGCTAATTGAAGTTGTATCTGTTCTGTCCGAGCAAGCTTGTTAGCCTTAACTAGGGACTTGTGACTTGACCTGAGCTTGACCTGAGACCTGAGCTCTGGAACTTGATATGAGACTTGTCCATTATTCATTAGGACTTCACTCGATACTCGAACGTTAAGACTTGAGACTTGCTTAGGACTTGCTAAATTGTGACTTGGTCCCATCTCTGCTAAATGGAGTGTTAGCAGATTTACATACAAAATAATACGAATTGCCCTGAGACCACTTTGCATTGCATTGTTCCAAATTATACTCAAGAACGCCACCATGAACACAAAAACCTGTTTTCTTTCTCTCGCTCTCTGGTTTCAGGTCTGCTGAGTGTGAGAATAGAAGGTAGAAAGTATTGTCATGATAACCAACACACAACGTAGGTGTGCATTGATGAGGGTTGAATAAAGAGAATGGGAGGAAAAATGTAGATGTGTATGTCGTGTAGTCAAAAGTGAAGGATGATCAAACAATTGCATGTGATTCCCATTGTGATTCTTTATTTGTGTCTGACCATCTTGGTACAGTAACATTGCATTATAAAACCAGTTCAATAGAAGTAGGGAAACAGATTTTAGGCTAATCTTATACAGGGAAGCAAGCTTAATGTAATTTACAGTACAGTATCACAAAAAATAGCAGGGGTCCTGTTAAATCCACTTAAATCAGTGTAGATGAAGGGGAGAAGACAGGTTAAAGAAGGATTTTTAAGATTTGAGATCATTGAGACATGGATTGCGTATGTGTGCCATTCAGAGGGTGAATGGTAAAGACAAAAGATTTAAGTGCCATTGAACGGAGTATGGTAGTAGATGCCAGGCGCACAAGTTTGTGTCAAGAACTGCAACGCTGCTAGGTTTTTCTTGCTCACAGTTTTCAGCATCAGGAGGAGATGGCTCAACTGGCAGACTGTGCCCTACCTGCTGAGCTAAGAGTTAGAACATTACAACTACAATAGCCTGCTCCCACATTGTATAGGATTTAGCCTGAACAGATCTGGCACCAGCTAATCATATTAAAGGTTGCCACATGATTTTCACTTATTGTTAAGAAACCTTTCGTTTATAATGAGTGAATTGTCAAGCATCTTTTGTCAGGTTTTGGCCAGGACTATTCAGGTTTTGGTCACTAGATGTCCCCATTGTACCTTTTTGAACCTTTTGTTTTTTCCCTTCTAGTTATTGTTTTCACCTGTGTCTCATTTCCTTGTAGGTATTTAAACCATTAGTGTCCCTTAGTTCTTTGCTCTGTGTTTGTATGTTAGCACCCAGCCCCAGCCATGCTGTGAACTTATATTTCTCTTGTTGGATTTTCCAGAGGTTCTCTGGTTTTGTTCTTGTTTATTTTTGATTAGTCTTCTGAGGTTTGTTTTTCCCCTGCTGTTCTTACCACTTTGTGGATTTTCTTTGTATTTTGGAGGATATCCATTTTTTTCTCTTGGCTTTTCTTTTGACGTTGTGGATTTATATTTTTGCCTGAAGATCTTTTACTTTGATTAAACCACCGTTTCTAGTACTGCTGTGTCTGCCTCATCTTCTAGGTTCTGCCGACTATTAGTGACTGTTTCTCACACCGGGTCCTGACATCTTTGTCATTTGAGTTTTTCTATCGGTGGGATTTGGCAAACTCCATTTGACAGAACTGGCAACTTCCCTAGGTATCCTGACATCTGCGTCTGGGTTGCAAGTTATGACTTCTTGTGTCATATGGTGTGCACCCCATACCTCTAATAAAGTACAAAGATACAGTACCAGACACACCTACTCATTCAAGGGTTTTTGTTTATTTTTACTATTTTCTGCATTGTATAATAATAGTGAAGAATATTATGGAGTCATGTAGTAACCAAAAAAGTGTTAAACAAATCAAAATAGATTTTAGATTCTTGAATGTAGCCACCCTTTGCCTTGATGACAGCTTTGCACTCTCTTGGCATTTTCTCAAACAAACTGCAATGCTTTTCCAATAGTCTTGAAGGAGTTCCCACATATACTGAGAACTTGTTGGCTGCTTGCACATATGGAAGACGGCAAATCTATTTAGACTGTCTCGTCTGGAAGACCAGTGCAAAGATGGATGGCCTTTGCTGTGTCCCTTCTGACCTATACCCTTTCCCTCTTGACCCTCTCCTCAACAGCTGGTGGAGCAGCCTGACTTTGCTGACATGATCAAGAAAGATGCTGGGGGCGGTGAATGTCGTCCACCGGACTCCATCCCTCTGTTGGACGACATCCGCTTCCACATCACCAGCAACGTCCAGACTTTCAGCGCTATCGAGGAGGCCAACGTGAAGCTGGACGCCCTGGAACAGTTGCTTCCCACCATCGGCCTTGAATGCTAATGAGAAGGTGTGGTGGCGTGTTAGGGGTAGTACTGGCTAAGTTAGCTGCTAGCTACAATCGGTGGCAAAAATGACTTTATTGGATTGTTAAAGGTTAGAAGTGTATTTGGGGGGGAATTAAACAGTTTTCACATTATACGCACAAATATAGTGCTGTTTATTTCAGTAGCAATAAACAGCAACTGCACAGCTTCAAATAGTTGAAACTCTCCAATGCTTCTGGGCCTGAACGGCAAAAATCTGAAAGCTGATAATGCTACAATTTGTGTATTGGGTACATTGAATTTGTTACCCTGTGTTTTAGCTGCTTGCTTTTCGTAGGAGGCAAGACATTTTGTTTATATTTCACCTTGTTGTGTATGCATGATTTATCTTTATAGAATATAGATTTCTATTTAGGTGTTAGGAGTGGGGAAATATCGTTACAATAATAATAATTAGGGGGTGCTTATATTTGTCCTATTGCACACATGTGCAAGTGTGTATCCCAACTCACACTCAGAGAGTGGGGTCATGGCCAGGGTCTGTCATTATCAACGGCAACCCTGGAGCAATTAAGGTTAAGATTTTTCTAAGATTCTCACGAGCAACCTGTCGGTTACTGGCCCAACGCTTTAACCGCTAGGCTACCTGCCCCGCCCCCCCCAAAAAGCTAGTTACATTGCTATGTTAATATTGTTTTAATCCAGTTAATCAAAAATAATTAAAATAAATTCAGCCTCATGTTGTATATGACAATGTATTGATCCATTACAGGGATTGGCTTTAAGGGTTGTCCTATTGCCTGGGGCAAGGGAACTGAGCAATTGGGTAAGTTGAGGCTGCACTGATGTTGCCACAGAAAAGGAAAAATACAAAATATATATAAGAATTCCAGTAGGCCTGGCTTAAAACAGGTCATTCTGATTCATCCCTAACCTGACAATGTATGGTATTTAAGATAGCCTGCTCTGTGGTTGTCCTGTTTTGTTTTATTGAACTAGGCAAGTCAGGTAAGAACAAATTCTTATTTACAATGACAGTCTACCCCGGCCAAACCCAGACAATGCTGGGCCGATTGTGTGCCCCCCTATGGGACTCCAAATCACGGGCGGTGTCACGATCGTGTGGCGGATTGATGGACCAAAACGCAGCATTTGGAAAATAAGCCATCTTCTTTTTAATGGTGAAGAAGGCACACGAAACCAAAACACTTAAACACTAAAACAAAACAAGAAAACGATCGTGAAGCTAATAAACGTCGTGCACATACAACAGGCTACAAACGTAAAACATAGACAACTACTCACAACCAATGAGAGCCTATGGCTACCCTAAATAAGGCTCCCAATCAGAGACAACCGAAATCAGCTGTCTCTAATTGGGAACTCATTCAGGTAACCATAGACTCTCCTAGACAACTAAACATACATAGACAACACTAGACACATGTACTCCACACAAACCCATATACTATACCCAACAACCCCTTTACCATAAAAAACACCCAAAACCAACAAAACACAAACATTCCCCATGTCACACCCTGACCTAACTAAAATAATAAAGAAAACAAAGAATACTAAGGCCAGGGCGTGACATAACCCCCCCCTTAAGGTGCGAACTCCGGGCGCACCATTACACAGTCTAGGGGAGGGTCTGGGTGGGCTTCCATCCACGGTGGCGGCTCCGGCTCTGGTTGTGGTCCCCACGTCACCACAGTCCCTAACCACCTCCTAGGCTTCCTCCAAATGACCCCCCTCCACATTAACCCCATAGCATTAAGGGGCAGTTCCGGACTAAGGGGCAGCTCCGGACTAAGGGGCAGTACCAGGGTCAGGGGCAGTACCAGGGTAAGGGGCAGCACCAGGGTAAGGGGCAGCACCAGGGTAAGGGGCAGCACCAGGATAAGGGGCAGCTCCGGACTGAGGAATGGCAGCTCCGGACTGAGGAATGGCAGCTCCGGACTGAGGGACTGCAGCTCCGGACTGAGGGACGGCCCATGGCTGGCTGACAGATCTGGCTGCTCATGGCTAGCTGACGGATCTGGCTGCTCATGGCTGGCTGACGGATCTGGCTGCTCATGGCTGGCTGACGGATCTGGCTGCTCATGGCTAGCTGACGGATCTGGCTGCTCATGGCTGGCTGACGGATCTGGCTGCTCATGGCTGGCTGACGGATCTGGCTGCTCATGGCTGGCTGACGGATCTGGCTGCTCATGGCTGGCTGACGGATCTGGCTGCTCATGGCTAGCTGACGGATCTGGCTGCTCATGGCTGGCTGACGGATCTGGCTGCTCATGGCTGGCTGACGGATCTGGCTGCTCATGGCTGGCTGACGGATCTGGCTGCTCATGGCTGGCTGACGGATCTGGCTGCTCATGGCTGGCTGACGGATCTGGCTGCTCATGGCTGGCTGACGGATCTGGCTGCTCATGGCTGGCTGACGGATCTGGCTGCTCATGGCTGGCTGACGGATCTGGCTGCTCATGGCTGGCTGACGGATCTGGCTGCTCATGGCTGGCTGACGGATCTGGCTGCTCATGGCTGGCTGACGGATCTGGCTGCTCCTGTCTGATTGGCGGATCTGGCTGCTCCTGTCTGATTGGCGGCTCTGGCAGATCCTGTCTGGTTGGCGGCTCTGGCGGATCCTGTCTGGTTGGCGGCTCTGGCGGATCCTGTCTGACGGACGGCTCTGGCGGATCCTGTCTGACGGACGGCTCTAGCGGCTCCTGTCTGACGGACGGCTCTAGCGGCTCCTGTCTGGCTGGCGGCTCTAGCGGCTCCTGTCTGGCTGGCGGCTCTAGCGGCTCCTGTCTGGCTGGCGGCTCTAGCGGCTCCTGTCTGGCTGGCGGCTCTAGCGGCTCCTGTCTGGCTGGCGGCTCAGTGGGCTCATGGCAGACGGGCGGCTTTGCAGGCTCATGGCAGACGGGCGGCTTTGCAGGCTCATGGCAGACGGATGGCTCAGATGGCGCTGGGGAGACGGATGGCTCAGATGGCGCTGGGGAGACGGATGGCTCAGATGGCGCTTGGCAGACGGGCAGTTCAGTCATCGCTGTGCAGACGGCAGACTCCTGCCGGCTGAGGCGCACTGTAGGCCTGGTGCGTGGTGCCGGGACTGGTGGCACCGGGCTGGGGACACGCATCTCAGGGCTAGTGCGGGGAGCAGCAACAGGACGCACAGGACTCTGGGGACACACAGGAGGCTTGGTGCGTGGTTTAGACACTGGTGGTAAAGGGCTGGAGACACGCACCATATAGCTAGTGCGTGGAGGAGGCACTGGTGGTACTGGGTTGGGGCGGGGAGGTGGCGCCGGAAATACCGGACCGTGCAGGCGTACTGGCTCCCTTGAACGCCGAGCCTGCCCAACCTTACCTGGTTGTATGCTCCCCGTCGCCTGACCAGTGCGGGGAGGTGGAATAACCCGCACCGGCCTATGTAGGCGAACCGGGGACACCATGCGTAAGGCTGGTGCCATGTACGCCGGCCCGAGGAGACGCACTGGTGACCAGATGCGTTGGGCCGGCTTCATGACATCCGGCTCAACGCTCAGTCTAGCCCGGCCGATACGTGGAGCTGAAATGTACCGAACCGGGCTATGCACGCGTACAGGAGACACCGTGCGCTCTACTGCGTAACACGGTGTCTGCCCGTACTCTCGCTCTCCACGGTAAGTACAGGGAGTAGGCGCAGGTTTCCTACCTGACTTCGCCACACTCCCTTTAAAGCCCCCCCCAAGAAATTTTTGGGTTGTACTCACGGGTTTCCAGCCTTGTCTCCGTGCTGCCTCCTCATATCGCCTCCTCTCGGCTTTAGCTGCCTCCAGCTCTTCACGAGGAAGGCGATATTCTCCCGGTTGTGCCCACGGCCCCTTACCATCCAGTATCTCCTCCCATGTCCACGAATCCTGTGTAGGTGGGTCCTGTTGCCGCTTTCCATGCCGCTTGGTCCTGTAATGGTGAGTAGTTCTGTCACGATCGTGTGGCGGATTGATGGACCAAAACGCAGCATTTGGAAAATAAGCCATCTTCTTTTTAATGGTGAAGAAGGCACACGAAACCAAAACACTTAAACACTAAAACAAAACAAGAAAACGATCGTGAAGCTAATAAACGTCGTGCACATACAACAGGCTACAAACGTAAAACATAGACAACTACTCACAACCAATGAGAGCCTATGGCTACCCTAAATAAGGCTCCCAATCAGAGACAACTGAAATCAGCTGTCTCTAATTGGGAACTCATTCAGGTAACCATAGACTCTCCTAGACAACTAAACATACATAGACAACACTAGACACATGTACTCCACACAAACCCATATACTATACCCAACAACCCCTTTACCATAAAAAACACCCAAAACCAACAAAACACAAACATTCCCCATGTCACACCCTGACCTAACTAAAATAATAAAGAAAACAAAGAATACTAAGGCCAGGGCGTGACAGGCGGGTTGTGATACAGCCTGGATTTGAACCACTGTATCCTATTGCTCTCGGCATGAGCTGTGTTGAAATCCCCCAAATAATACTGACTTGTCCGATAGGCAAGTGCCTTCCAGACCTTAATGTAGGTCTAAGCCCTTAGATCCCAATATCTACTAAGCTAACATTTGGAATTGTTTTAAGATGGTCATAAAATGTATAATTTAGCCATTAGATGTTTTATTATGTAGGTACAAAAAAAAGTTGTATGATTATTTGATTTTGCAAAAAGGAAGTGAATGTTTTCACATACAGCAGTCACAAAATGCATCCTCATTTCCTTTTATTTGATACTTCAATGCAGAATGTACATGGCCGAACAGACAGACCACTAATCAAAATACAGTACAATATTAAGGATGACATATAAACACACGTGAATGGATGCTCTTGTTTTATTTTGAAGGGGGATGAGATAGTTCCAATATCTCTTTATCTTTAACTGTGCCATTCCACTGCTGTGTATACCTATGCCTATGTCACTTTCAAAATACAAACGGGTTGTTCGTTATCAACTTAACCACAAATCTACCACTACATAAGCATTAAGGATTTTATGGTACCATACAGCGAAGTACATGCTAACCCTGTACATGCTGAACAGATAAAACTACTAGTGAAGATGCATGTTTTGTTATCTATTTGTAAAGCTGATGTGAGTTAACACGGTTGCCTATGAGGACTGTTCTTTAAGAGGTTGACAAAAGCTATAATTAACTCAATTACTTAAATAATTAGATATAACTTGTTGTTTCCTCTGGATGTTGATGTGATTTCATTAAGACAAATACATACAAAACCTTGTAGTGTGTGTGGTGGTAGGATGGTCCATGACACAGAGCTTCCAAAAATGTGTTATTTCATAGTATCATGTACTCTGTATTTTACTTTTATTTAAAATAGCAAATTGTTACATTGTTAGCTTTAGCAATATTGTCTCCACATATATTTTATTTTAAGTGAAATAATGGACGGAGCTCTAACTCTAAGTGCAATAGAAATTAAGAAACAAATGAATTTTCATTGGTGTTCTGTACCTTTTGAAAGTTAAAAACACATTTTCTACAGATCTGGCTGGAGGATACTTGATGGCTGTTGTTATCCTAGAATCGAAACTCAGCAAAAACAAAAACGTCCCTTTTTCACGACCCTGTTTTTCAAAGATAATTATTGTAAAGGGTTTAAACACTTTCCCATGCTTGTTCAATGAACCATAAACAATTAATGAACATGCACCTGTGAAACGGTCGTTAAGACACTAACAGCTTACAGACGGTAGGCAATTAAGGTCACCATTATGAAAACTTAGGACACTAAAGAGGCCTTTCTACTGACTGAAAAACACCAAAAGAAAGATGCCCAGGGTCCCTGCTCATCTGCGTGAACGTGCCTTAGGCATGCTGCAAGGAGGCATGAGGACTGCAGATGTGGCCAGGGCAATAAATTGCAATGTCCGTACTGTGAGACGCCTAAGACAACTCTACAGGGAGACAGGACGGACAGCTGATCATCCTCGCAGTGGAAGACCACGTGTAACAACACCTGCACAGGATCGGTACATCCGAACATCACACCTGCGGGACAGGTACAGGATGGCAACAGCAACTGACCAAGTTACACCAGGAACACACAATCCCTCCATCAGTGCTCAGACTGTCCGCAATAGGCTGAGAGAGACTGGACTGAGGACTGGTAGGCCTGTTGTAAGGCAGGTCCTCACCAGACATCACCGGCAACAGCGTCGCCTATGGGCACAAACCCACCGTCGCTGGACCAGACAGGACTGGCAAAAAGGGCTCTTCTCTGATGAGTCGCTGTTTTGTCTCACCAGGGGTGATGGTCGGATTCGCGTTCATTTTTGAAGGAATGAGTGTTACACCGAGGCCTGTACTCTGGAGCGGGATCGATTTGGAGGTGGAGGGTCCGTCATGGTCTGGGGCGGTGTGTCACAGCATCATCGGACTGAGCTTGTTGTCATTGCAGGTAATCTCAACGCTGTGCATTACAGGGAAGACATCCTCCTCCCTCGTGGTACCCTTCCTGCAGGCTCATCCTGACATGACCCTCCAGCATGACAATGCCACCAGCCATACTGGTCGTTCTGTACGTGATTTCCTGCAAGACAGGAATGTCAGTGATCTGCCATGGCCAGCGAAGAGCCCGGATCTCAATCCCATTGAGCACGTCTGGGACCTGTTGGATCGGAGGGTGAGGGCTAGGGTCATTCCCCCCCAGAAATGTCCGGGAACTTGCAGTTGCCTTGGTGGAAGAGTGGGGTAACATCTCACAGCAAGAACTGGCAAATCTGGTGCAGTCCATGAGGAGGAGATGCACTGCAGTATTTAATGAAGCTGGTGGCCACACCAGATACTGACTGTTACTTTTGCTTTTGACCCCCCCTCCCTTTCTTCAGGGACACATTATTCCATTTCTGTTAGTCACATGTCTGTGTATCTTGTTCAGTTTATGTCTCAGTTGTTGAATCTTGTTATGTTCATACAAATATTTACACATGTTAAGTTTGCTGAAAATGAACACTGTTTTTGCTGAGTTTAGAAGATGGAGAACAAAGTGGAATATGAAGGCCTGGCCTGTCTTTACCTTCAACATCCTGAATATGGTGCCCTTTCTAAATTCAGATTGTCTTAGTTGCTCATATTAGATGGAGACTTAATCCTTGTTTATACCTGGTGCTAACATGCGTTCAATGTTCTGATCCTATCCACATTCTGATTGTGCCCTCATTGCATCTACACATGGTATCAAAATATGTCTCATATCCATCCACTGTGTCTGCATTGTGACCAACTTTCTTTTTCTCTCCCTTTATGAAAAATATTTTTAAATACATTTTTTTTACGTTAAGATACATTGATGCCTTAAGTCAATGGTGCCACCTGTCAATGAAATTAGGGTGGCACCATTGAGGGTGGGATCAGATTGATTTAAATGGTTTTGCTGTCCAGATCCTTCTACACTTGTAAGATTGCCAGACACAATGTGTGTCTGTCTACCTCTGGAGGTGGTCAGGAAGATCACAATCAGATCACAATGCATCTTTTAATCATCTACACCTGTCTAAATATGTGGGCACAATATGTGGACAAGAATAGGACAAAGGACACATGTTAGAACCAGGTATAAATGGGGCTTATAGGGCAGAACACGAGTTTTGTCAATGGCCAATAAAACATTTAGGGTATACATACTGATTTAGCTTCCTCATATATTAATGCAAACTATTTATATTGTTACCCAGGCACTATACTCCTAGGAACTCTTTCTCTCTGGGTTCACAGCAGGGGATTCTCATATACTCTGTCTCTGTCTCCACCCCTCATTTCAATCTCAGTTTACCAGAAACCCACAAAGGTGTGAAGAAGGTCAGGGGAAAGAGGAATGGTTGTGTGTGTGTGTGTGGTGGCATACCAAGACCGACGTACCCCCTTTCCCCATTGTGTTTGTGTGTGTTCACAAACCGATTGCCCGTGCCTACAAGTCTCCACTGTTCTGCCTCCCCTTGCACATAATTATTCTCAATTGAAAGGGATGCAGAGCTATATGTCACTGTCATGGAGCTCAGTGGTCGCAGAGGTTTTCAGTTGCGGCAGACACAGAATAGGGCAAAGTGCAACAGGAAATAAGTTGTGGGCAAAGCTGTCCTAGTGTCTTAAATACACATAATGAAAACATTTTTAAATAAATAAACAATACAATGTGTTACTATCCCGGGAGCAAGTTGCCTGTAGAGAGGTTTTGTGGTTGTTCCTAAGCAACCTCTGGTCTCCGAGGTGATGGGAAAGTTCACATTCGGAGGCTTTCAGGCTTATAATACTGTGTGAAAAGTGAAAGTTTGCGAGGCTTAAAGAGCGACTGCCCCTACAACCATCTAATTGTCACGACTTCCACGGAAGTCGGTCCCTCTCCTTGTTCGGGTGGAGTGCGGTGGTTGACGTCACCGGCTTTCTAGCCACCGCCGATACACTTTTCATTTTCCATTTGTTCTGTCTTTGTCTTATCACACCTGGCTTCACTCAATCAATTACTTGTTTATTATTTAACCCTCTGTTCCCCATGTTGTATTTGTGAGTGATTGTTAATTGTTACGTGGATATTTGTCAGGCGCTGCACTTTTGTTATAGACTGTGTTTTTGGCACTAGTATGTTTTATGTGCTGTCATTGTTGACCGGTATTAAAGTGCGCCTGTTTACTATACTCCGCTCTTCTGCACTTGACTTCGCCTCCCATATACACACCTTACAGTAGGCCACTTTCAAAGACATTAGTGAATGTGGCATCAAAATGAGTCAGAAGCATATATTCTAGTGTCAAAATTGACGACAAAGTGTAAATAGGAAAATGTTGGTGCAAGTCAGTCTCGTCTAAAATGGAGTTTGGAAACTCAGTGCATCACAATGAGTAAATTAAGGTTGAGTTTAGATTAGAATTGTCAACCAATCATGCCCCCTTTCGCCAAGATCAGTGCAAATGTACAAATCGCCTCTCCGCCCACTACGCTTCCCAGAATGGGGTTCTATTGTTTCCCCGCCCCCAACCAACTTCCAGTAGCATATACAGCCAACAACTATGGTTTGCATGCCCTGCCGAAGGACAATATCATTTGGAATAGGTGATTGGAGTTCGTTGGTCCCCATTGGTGGTGAGTATACGGGTAGCTAGACTATAGACTGCTGGTTATGTATCTGGTTATGTACAGTTGAAGTTGGAAGTTTACGTACACTTAGGTTGGAGTCATTAAAACTCACTTTTCAACCACTCCAAAAATTTCTGGTTAACAAACTATAGTTTTGGAAAGTCGGTTAGGACATCTACTTTGTGCATGACACCAGTCATTTTTTCCAATATTTCTTTACGGACAGACTATTTCACTTAATTCACTGTATAACAATTCCAGTGGGTCAGAAGACTACATACACTAAGTTGACTGTGCCTTTATTAAAAAGCTTGGAAAATTCCAGAAAATTATGGCATGGTTTTAGAAGCTTCTGATAGGCTAACTGACATCATTTCAGACAATTGGAGGTGCACCAGTGGATGTATTTCAAGGCCTACCTTCAAACACAGTGCCTCTTTGCTTTTCACCATGGGATAATCAAAAGAAATCAGCAAATACCTCAGACTAAAAAAATTGGAGACTTCCACAAGTCTGGTTCATCCTTGGGAGCAATTTCCAAACGCCTGAAGGTACCACGTCCATCTGTACAAACAATAGTACGCAAGTATAAACACCATGGGACCACACAGCCGTCATACCGCTCAGGAAGGAGACGCATTCTGTCTCCTAGAGATGAAAGTACTTTGGTGTGAAAATCAATCCCAGAACAACAGCAGAGGACCTTGTGAAGATGCTGGAGGAAACAGGTACAAAAGTATCTATATCCACAGAAAAATAAGTCCTATATCAATATAACCTGAAAGGCCACTCAGCAAGGAAGAAGCCACTGCTCCAAAACCGCCATAAAAAAGCCAGACTACGGTTTGCAACTGCACATAGGGACAAAGATCGTACTTTTTGGAGGAATGTCGTCTGGTCTGATGAAACAAAAATAGAACAGTTTGGCCATAATGACCATCGTTATGTTTGGAGGAAAAAGGGGGAGGCTTGCAAGCCGAAGAACACCAAAGAGGTTAGGAGGTCTGATCTCCAACGATCATCGATAGGGAGAACAGACTTAGGTAGATTTAGTCTGATTTGTTCAAGCTTAAACATAGTATATGTTTGTGTGTCAGATAATCCCTATCTTAACTGCCATTGGCAATAGAACAGTGACTATGTGTGACAAACAGGCGTGATAGTGATGTCTCTGAATGGAGAGAGACCTGGCACTCAGCATTAACATTTTACTTGACACTTTTATTTTGTATTATTGAATCGAATGATATCAGTCAATAGGATCACCAGGATCAGCGAACTCCAACTGTATATGGGACACCACACAGGAAGATATGACCACTCTGACATGTTTGCCAAGGTAGCCCCATTGCCACCAGACAAATTGTTGATTGGCACAGTATCTGAAAGATGAAACGTGCACATTGTTATATTAGCAGAATACTTTTCTATGGTATTATGTAAAGGGTTGTTTATTCTACATGGACCTGTTAACCTTTCACGAGTATCTACCCCTGGTCCGGGAGCACCCCCCCCCCCCCCAAACTGAGTAGCATCGCTAGCATAGCGTCACAATTAAATAGTAGCATCTAAATATCATTAAATCACAAGTCCAAGACACCTAATGAAAGATACAGATCCTGTGAATAAAGCCACCATTTCAGATTTTTAAAATGTTTTACAGGGAAGACAAAATATGTAAATCTATTAGCTAACCACGTTAGCAAAAGACACAATTTTTCTTTGTCCACCATTTTCTCTCTCCACCAGTAGCTATCACCAATTCGGCCAAATAAAGATATTGATAGCCACTAACCAAGAAAAAACCTCATCAGATGACAGTCTGATAACATATTTATGGTATAGGATAGGTTTTGTTAGAAAAATGTGCATATTTCAGGTATAAATCATAGTTTACAATTGCACCCAACATCACAACTCGACTAGAATAAATACACAGAGCAACGTGTATTACCTAATTACTAATCATAAAACATTTCGTAAAAATACACAGCATACACTAATTGAAAGACACAGATCCTGTGAATACAGACAATATTTCAGATTTTCTAAGTGTCTTACAGCGAAAACACAATAAATCGTTATATTAGCATACCACATGTGCAAACATTACCAGAGCATTGATTCTAGCCAAAGAGAGCGATAACGTAAATATCGCCAAAATATATTAATTTTTTCACTAACCTTCTCAGAATTCTTCAGATGACACTCCTGTAACATCATATTACAACATAGATATAGAGTTTGTTCGAAAATGTGCATATTTAGCCACCAAAATCATGGTTAGACAATGACAAAAGTAGCCCAGCTGGTCAGAAAATGTCGTGCACCATATTAGACAGTGATCTAGTCTTATACATAAATACTCATAAACTTGACTAAAAAATATAGGGTGGACAGCGATTGATAGACAATTTAATTCTTAATACAATCGCGGAATTACATTTTTTAAATTATCCTTACTTTTCAATACAGGTTGCGCCAAGCAAAGCTACACCTAACAAAATGGCGGAACGTGCGTTTAACATTTTTCTACAGAACAACGATTTATCATCTTAAATATTTCTTACTATGAGGTGATCTTCCATCAGAATCTTGGGCAATGTATCCTTTCTTGGGTCTAATCTTCTTTTGGTCGAAAGATGTCCTCTTGTCTGTCGAAATGCCCACTAACGTTCGACCGGGACCCCGAAACGTGCCCGGCGTTTCAAAGTGCACAACAAAGCAATGCCTCAAAATCGCACTAAACGGATATAAATTGCTATAAAACGGTTCAAATTAACTACCTTATGATGCTGTTAACACCTATAACGAGTAAAAATATGACCGGAGAAATATTACTGGCTAAACTAAAGCTTGGAAGGGGGCGAGTCGGATGTCCTTCGCGCGCCAGGCGCAGGCAGCCAGAGGAAGTTACTTCTGGTATTTGGTGATTTATAGAGGCACTGATTGCGCAATCGACTCCATTCAAAGCGTCATCACGTACTGACATCCAGGGGAAGACGTAAGCAGTGTCTGTTTCTCCATAGCATTTACAGTGACCTTTAAACTGACTCCAGATCAGTGGCCAAGATGTTTGAAATCTGACTCCCTATCATGAAAAGTGCTGTAGATTGAGTTCTGTTTCACTCAGAGACACAATTCCAACGGCTATAGAAACTAGAGAGTGTTTTCTATCCAATAATAATAATAATATGCATATTGTACGAGCAAGAATTGAGTACTAGGCAGTTTAATCTGTAGAGCAAATTATGCTAATGCAAAACAGCACCCCCTATAGTTGCAAGAAGTTAATACATTTGAAAGTTATCAAAACACTTAGTTTAGAATGTCTACATAAATGCAGCAATTGCATTCTTCTTATATTTCTCTGTAGGCTACTGACCTATTCAACACTTCCTCTGGTATCTCTCCTGTAGTTTTGAACTCAACCTGCAGGAGGTTTTTGCTGTGGTTGAGTGGGGGGAAACAGCTGTGGGCAAGGTTCTGAAAGATGGGTGTGTCTTAGGGGTGGCAAGGAATTACCCAAGAAACACCCACGTCAAACCACACACCCCAAGCCAACTTACATTTGGCTTCTGTCGTGGTCGCCAGCATTTCTTGACGAGCTAGCCAAAAAATGTGGCCAAATCAGAGGGTGCAGTTCTCCTTTAGGTGTACCAGGATGGCATAATGCTTTTGTTGTATGGATCAGTAAATTACGTGACTCAACCTTGTGTATAGACCACAGTTACTCATATTGTTGTCCTGTGCAGTGCTTAACTATTTGACAATAGTCTCACATGCAATGAATCAAGTGGTGAATTATTTATTTTGTTCCATTTGAAATCCATGGTTTGTCTTTAACCTGAAAGGTTAGGCCTTTCTATCTGAGAATAAGGAAGAACTTCGCACTTGTCATGACGTTGGCCTGGGGGTAGGTTTATGACAGTCATAAATACCTCTTCCCCCCTTTTTCCTCTCTCTACCCTACTGATGTGAAATTTGAAAACCCCTTGGTTACCATAGAGATTTTGGGAACATCAGAAGGTGGGGGGCAATGAACTATATTCTGGTAATCCGACCAATTGAACATATGCGGTGGTACTTAATGAATATGATGTCAGTTTGGTTGTCATCTGAGACATTCTCATCAATGATAGATTGACATAAACTCTACAGTGGAAAGTCTACACATCAGAGTTATCGGATTCACATGGAATTGTTGTTCAATTTAAATGTTTGAATATGAAATTATTCGTGATGGGATGAAATGTGATTTTAGTTTCTAAAACGTGAGAATTGGGTTTTCGTGACTGAATTAGGCCCGACTCAGTGGCCCGCCCACGTGAAGAGACATAGGTTGTAAATTATGAAACACACCCCTTTTCTCCCTCCACTATATAAGACCTTGACGAAAATGTAACCTTCCTGTTCCAAGTCTGCAGCCTCTGCGTTAAAATGGACTAACATGTCAACTACAGAACTAAACCAACATCAGCGTGAGCTTTGGTTGCGAATGGTGTGAACTTTGAACTTTGATTTAGAATTTAGAATGCAGAAGATACTGTATTTGCGATAGCATGGCTTCTCCCTTGGTTCCTCAAAGTCTTCCCGCTCTTTCATTCAAACCCAGCCCCCTTTTCTTTTGTGTAACCAGCAGTCATATCTGTTCCGCCTGCTAGGTACGTTTTCCTTTATGACGTCATTTGTAATCAAGGTATGATTAATTCTGTGTATATGTAATTCTGTGTGATTAGTTAGGTATTTAGTAAATAAATAATTAAACCCAATTTAGTATTGCTGATTCAACTTGTTATCAGTGTTCGTGAAGATAACCAAGAATTTACAACTTTCAGATGAGACTGAAATAAGATGACGATTAATTGATGACTGCTATTGATGTAAAATATTATTAGGTCTTTAAGAGTTTATTCGGAAGATAACAGCTCTATAAATATTATTTTGTGACATGATTAGCTCAATCAGGTAATAGGATTTCATAGAATAGCATGTCATATCACTTAATCCGGCATAGCCAAAGACACGACACACTCTAGTTGTGTTCAGGCTCTCTCAATCTCAGCAGAAGTGAAAAAATTGCCATGGCAACAGGCAGGAAGAGGGAATTGGAAGTCGGAAGGAAAAATAACACAGGGACCTCAACAAAATGTCTGCTTCATTGTCCTGATATTTCTTATTATAAATATGATTATTTCTGTACCAATTTTCAGTGATACCAGCATACAGTGCATTCGGAGGGTATTCAGACCCTTTGAGTTTTTCCACATTTTGCTACATTAAAGTCTTATTCGAAAAAGGAGTATATGTAACGGTCGTTCTCCTCCTCTTCGTCCGAAGAGGAGGAGTAGGGATTGGACCAAAGCGCAGCGTTGTTATATGACATAATATTTATTTAAATGATAGACGAAACACGAAAACACTATAACAGATTACAAAAACAAATAAACGATGTAGACAGACCTGACTTGAGAACTTACAAACTACGAAGAACGCACGAACAGGAACAGACTACATACATGAACGACAAACGAAACAGTCCCGTGTGGTAGACATACAGACACGGAAGACACTTGAAATGATTACAAAATAACAAAACGAACGTAGACAGACCTGAACTATGAGAACTTACATAACACGAAGAACGCACGAACAGGTACAGACTACAACAAACGAACGAACAAACAAACGAAACAGTCCCGTGTGGTGCACAGACACAAACACAGAAGACAACCCCAGACCACCCACCCCCAGACCACCCACCAACAAACAGTGAAACCAGCCTACCTTAATATGGTTCTCAATCAGAGGAAACGTCAAACACCTGCCTCTAATTGAGAACCATATCAGGCAACACATTAAACCCAACATAGAAACACAACACATAGAATGCCCACCCCAACTCACGCCCTGACCAACTAAACACATACAAAACAACAGAAAACAGGTCAGGAACGTGACAGAACCCCCCCCTCAAGGTGCGAACTCCGGGCGCACCCCTAAAACTCAAGGGGAGGGTCTGGGTGGGCATCTGTCTGCGGTGGCGGCTCCGGCGCAGGACGAGGACACCACTCCACCATTGTCTTTGTCCCCCTCATTAGCGTCCTCCGAGTGGCGTTCCTCGCCCCCGACCCGGCTCATGACTGGAGGGCGGCTCATGACTGGAGGGCGGCTCATGACTGGAGGGCGGCTCATGACTGGCTGGCGGCTCTGGCGGATCCTGGCTGGCTGGCTCTGGCGGATCCTGGCTGGCTGGCTCTGGCGGATCCTGGCTGGCTGGCTCTGGCGGATCCTGGCTGGCTGGCTCTGGCGGATCCTGGCTGGCTGGCGGCTCTGGCGGATCATGGCTGGCTGGCGGCTCCGGCTGCTCCTGTCTGGCGGAAGGCTCTGGCTGCTCCTGTCTGGCGTAAGGCTCTGGCGGCTCCTGTCTGGCAGAAGGTTCCGGCTGCTCCTGTCTGGCGGAAGGCTCCGGCTGCTCCTGTCTGGCGGAAGGCTCCGGCTGCTCCTGTCTGGCGGATGGCTCTAGCGGCTCCTGTCTGGCGGATGGCTCCGAAGCCTCATGACAGACGGGCGGTTTTGAGGGCTCAGTACAGACGCGCGGCTTTGCAGGCTCAGTACAGACAGGCAGTTCATGCGGCGCTTGGCAGACAGACAGTTCAGACGGCGTTGAGCAGACGGGCAGTTCAGGCGCCGTTGGGCAGACGGGCAGATCAAGCGCCGTTGGGCAGATGGCAGTTCAAGCGCCGTTGGGCAGACGGGCAGTTCAAGCGTCGTTGGGCAGACGGGCAGTTCAGGCGCCGTTGGGCAGACGGCAGACTCTGGCCGGCTGAGGCGCACTGTAGGCCTGGTGCGTGGTGTCGGCACTGGTGGTAATGGGCTGGAGACACACACCACAGGGCTAGTGCGTGGAGCAGGAACAGGGCACACTGGTTTCTCAAAGCGCACTATAGGCCTGGTACGTGATGCCAGAACTGGTGGTACCGGACTGATGGCACGCACCTCAGGGCGAGTGCGGGGAGAAGGAACAGTGCGTACAGGGCTCTGGAGACGCACAGGAGGCTTTGTGCGTGGTGCCGGAACTGGAGGTACTGGGCTGGAGACACGCACCACAGGGAGAGTGCATGGAGGAGGAACAGGGCTCTGGAGACGCACAGGAGGCTTGGTGCGTGGTGCCAGCACTGGTGGTACTGGGCTGGGGACACGTATCTCAGGGCTAGTGCGGGGAGCAGTAACAGGACGCACAGGACTCTGGAGACGCACAGGAGGCTTGGTACGTGGTGTAGGCACAGTCTTAACCAGACGGCTAGCGCGCACCTCAGTACGAGTATGGAGAGCTGTTCCCGGTGACATCAACTCACCAACACGTTCAGTCGGACGGATGCTGTGCCTCATGCACCAAACCAGTACATCCCTCATAACTCTCTCCTCCAATTTCCCCAATAACTCCTTCACTGTCTCTGCGTCACTCACCTCCAATTCTGCCCTCACCGGCTCCTTACGGTAAGCAGGAGGAGTTGGCTCACGTCTCCTGACTGACCCAACTACACTCCCAGAGAGCCCCCCCCAAGACATTTTTGGGTTTGACTCACGGGCTTCCAGCCTTGTTTCCGTGCTGCCTCCTCATATTGCCGCCTCTCCGCTTTCGCTGCCTCCAGCTCCGCTTTGGGGCGGCGACACTCCTCTGGTTCTGCCCAGGGTCCTTCTCCGTCTAGGATTTCCTCCCATGTCCATTCCTCCTTGTACACCTGCTGCTGTCGCTGCTGCCCGTTAACCCACTGCTTGATCCTTCGTTGGTGGGTGGTTCTGTAACGGTCGTTCTCCTCCTCTTCATCCGAAGAGGAGGAGTAGGGATTGGACCAAAGCGCAGCGTTGTTATATGACATAATATTTATTTAAATGATAGACGAAAAACGAAAACACTATAACAGACTACAAAAACAAACAAACGATGTAGACAGAACTGACTTGAGAACTTACAAACTACGAAGAACGCACAAACAGGAACAGACTACATACATGAACGACAAACGAAACAGTCCCGTGTGGTAGACATACAGACACGGAAGACACTTGAAATGATTACAAAATAACAAAACGAACGTAGACAGACCTGAACTATGAGAACTTACATAACACGAAGAACGCACGAACAGGTACAGACTACAACAAACGAACGAACAAACAAACGAAACAGTCCCGTGTGGTGCACAGACACAAACACGGAAGACAACCACCCACCAACAAACAGTGAAACCAGCCTACCTTAATATGGTTCTCAATCAGAGGAAACGTCAAACACCTGCCTCTAATTGAGAACCATATCAGGCAACACATTAAACCCAACATAGAAACACAACACATAGAATGCCCACCCCAACTCACGCCCTGACCAACTAAACACATACAAAACAACAGAAAACAGGTCAGGAACGTGACATTAAATATTTTTTTCTCACCAATGTACACACTATACAACATAATGACACAGCAAAAACAGGTTATTACATTTTTTTGCAATTGAAATAAAAATAACAACATAAATACCTTATTTACGTAATTATTCAGACCCTTTGCAATGACACTCAAATTGAGCTCAGGTGCATCCTGTTTCCATTGATCATCCTTGAGATGTTTCTACAAATAGATTGGAGTCCACATGTGGCAAATTCAATTGAGTGGACATGATCTGGAAAGGCACACACCTGTCTGTATAAGGTCCCACAGTTGACAGTGCATGTCAGAGCAAAAACCAAGCCATGAGGTCGAAGGAATTGTGTCAAAGCACAGATTTGGGAAAGGGTACCAAAACATTCTTAAATGTGAACCCGATGGTCAGTCTGACAGAGCTCCAGAGTTCCTCTGTGGAGATGGGAGAACCTTCAAGAAGGACAACAATCTCTACAACACTCCACCAATCAGGCCTTTATGGTAGTGGCCAGACGGAAGCCACTCCTCAGTAAAAGTCACATGACAGCCCACTTGGAGTTTGCCAAAACGCACCTAAAGGACTCTCAGATCATGACTAAACAAGATTCTCTGGTCTGATGAAACTATAATTGAACTCTTTGGCCTGAATGCCAAGGATCACATCTAGTGGAAACCTGGCACCATCCTAATGGTGAAGCATGTTTGTTGCTGTGGGGATGTTTTTCAGTGGCAGGGACTGGGAGACTAGTCAGGATCGAGGGAAAGATGAATGGAGCAAAGTACATAGAGATCCTTGATGAAAACCTGCTCCAGAGCGCTCAAGACCTCAGACTTGGGCGAAGATTCACCTTCCAACAGGACAATGACCCTAAGCACACAGCCAAGACAATGCAAGAGTGGCTTCGGGACAATCCTCTGAATATCCTTGAGTGGCCCAGCCAGAGCCCGGACTTGAACCCGATCGAACATCTCTGGAGAGACCTGAAAATAGCTGTGCAGCAACGCTCCCCATCCAATCTGACAGATCTTGAGAGGATCTGCAGAGAAGAATGGGAGAAACTCCCCAAATACAGCTGTGCCAAGCTTGTAGCATCATATCCAACATATCCAAGAAGACTCAAGGCCAAAGGTGCTTCAACAAAGTACTGAGTAAAGGGTCTGAATACTTATGTAAATGTAATATCTAAGGTTTTTACTTTGAATAAAATAGCAGATTTCTAAAAACTAGTGTTTGCTTTGTCATTATGGGGTATTGTATGTAGATTGATGAATAAACAAAAATGTAATACATTTTAGTATAAGGCTGTAACATAGCAAAATGTGGAAAAACGGGTCTGAATACTGTCCGAGTATACTGTATTTTCAATCCTTTGTGCTCCATGGCATTTATCCCTTCAAAAGACCATGTAATTGATAAACCCAAACATGATTATACAACACTATATAATTTTTATTTATTTCAAACATGTTTCTTTAACTCCAATTTGTTATCTTAAAAGCAGGACATCAAGACAATAATGCCAAAGTAACATCTGACCACAACCCTGACCCCGCTCCAAAAACATTGTGTTCATTAAAAACATCAGCATTTTGTTTTCCTCCTCACTGTGGTGATTAATCATGTTGTCCAATTAGAGAAGCAACTGAGGCACTGTCCTCGTGCATCTATCTCCTCCATCATCTTAAAGGCCATTGTTTACAAGCACAATTTCCACTGTTGTTATACCAGAGAAACAGGAAACACCAAGGCAAAACAGACAGAGAGGAACCAAGAGGGGAAGAGGATGATTTCTGGGTCTGTAGCGTGCCACTGAGGTTATAAAGTTGGATGCAGAAGTAAGTAATGCAACGGGCCCAGACTTCTTGGCTTTGTGGCATGAAGCATAGACAACACTTAGCCCTATGCGGTTTTGGTTGCAATAACAGGCTCTCACCCTTGACAACAGAGTCGGTAGAACGTTCCCCGGTGGAAATGTACTACCATTCTCTTTTTCTCATGTCTGCAGTCCCTCCTCAGAACAGTACATGCGAGAAGAGAGATGTTGTTTTCAATTCAGCTACATTTCCTTACCTTCACTCTTCAGCAATCGATCCTTTGCAGAGATGTGATTCAATTGCCATGTTTTGTGTTTGGAGGACATGCAATGCTGTTCCATACAATACATAGCCTACCATCTGTCGGCCTTTCATGCCAGGGAACAGCTCTGCTCATTTTAACGTACCTAACACAATTAGTTCATATGGAAGCTTCAATAGATACCAAACAGATGTACAGCGTTGCAGATGGTACTGGGCTTAAATAGGGTATGGTTAGTGAAACAGCATATTTGTTAGACATGAAAAGCAGACTTCAGTGCATTAGGAGTAACATTGGTGTCCCGGGATGCCGCCCCCACCTGTTTCTATGGGCACAGGCACTGTTCATGACACACACTGTCAGCACCCTGCTTATTTCCTGCAATTCTACAACTGTTGTCATTTGGTGCAGAGAAAACGTTCCTGTTTAAAAGCACATTTTCTTGAAATTCTATACATTTTGCCTTGTGCAATGTGTATTCGTGTGCTATTTGAGTGACTTGAACATTACTACAAAATATATGGGCTAAAAAAAACGTAGCTAAGAAAAGTTAGATGACATGGGCTAGTTGATCTGGTCATTTCTGACAAGTTATACATGGCTCTATGGTATGCGATGACTGACATGATGAAGAAAACTGAAGATGCCGTATCCAATTTCAAAATGTGCACCTTGTGCATTCTACAATTACAACTTTCAAGAGTAAGTTGAACGCCGGGACAGAGGTTACATTTTTTAAAATAAATGGTCTCGCCACACAGTTTGGGGACCACTGGACTAGAGTAAGGGACATAAATAACATCCTGACCTGTGCCCTTGTCTGCGTGTTTATCTGTCTTCCCAGGAGACCGAGAGACAGACAATAGACATCATTCACCGCTGCTGTCAATGTCAAAATCCTAATTTGCTATTATTTACGGATTACTACCAGAGAGATAGTGGTAAGCCCCCATACTTAGCCAGAGACTGACCTGGAAAGCTATCTCTCTCTTTACTCGGTCCCTCACCATCTCTCCTTTCTCTCTCTCTCTTTACTATGGCCCACTCTCTTTTTTATTTTTTGCTTTATTTAACCTTTATTTATCCATGGGAGTCAATTAAGTAAAAAATATTATTTACAATGATGGCCTGTGTCTCCCTCACCTCTCTCTTGCTCCCTCCCTCTTCCACTCTCTTTATTTCTAATCTGTTCTCATGTCATCTTAATCCCCTCCCAATCCTTAATGTCAATCGTCTCATTGCTCCCACACAGAGACACACACGACACCCCTCCTGCGACTTTGACACCACATGAAGGCAGTGGCACTCTCTTTAGAACATTTAATCAGTATTAACACCCCTTTGCCTTGAGTTTTAACGGCACAGTATCAATCAGACTGATGTCTATGGTTTAGTAATCATGATCAAACCCTCTCTGTGACATCTGAGACCTGACAGGTACATCCCCGTCTTCAAACAATGTCTGACATTTTGTGATTCAATTTCGATGCTTAGCGGGCATGGGTCCAGGGATTATTTAATATAAGGTAATATATGTTGAGCTAAGCTTTTTGTCAAGAGGATCACAAGATTGTGTCCTGAAAGGCAAGGGATTTAGGCCCAAGTGTGGGGAGTCCTTTCATATTCTTTCTTTCCCTTTCCTCAATGTCAAACCATGACCAAGGCCACGCTGAAGTTGAAGATGAAGATGTATATACAATTTCAATAACAGTGTTTATAGTGTAGGAGGCTTATCTACTTGGAAATCTGTTTATTTCCATGCTCTGCGTTGAAGCTCCTCTTGACATTGTGTGAGAGTCAGATGCTTACACTTCACATGACTTAGCCCAAGTATTATGGGATTAAACCTTACATGCTCACTTAAATCATTAGGCACCAAAACACAGACATCAGGCTTCCCTTGAAGAACATCTGATATTCATGTTTATGCACACAGTGTGTTTATATCTGTGTGTTCTACATGCATGTTTCTACTTTTTTTTTTTTTTACATTTCATTTTCAGACAAGTGTGAAGTTTCACATGTTCATTTTTCAGGTGTTTTTCTTTTTTTCACACATTTATTTTACACCACTTCCAGCCATATCTGGTCTCCCATCCAGGGACCACCAACCAGAATGACCCTGCTTAGTTTCAGAGGCAAACCAGCAGTTGGATGCAGGGCGATACAGTATGTTGCTGGAGTGAATGTGTCAAAACTTGCAACTGGAAAAAAGGCAGCGAAAGCAAAGGCCAGGGTAACAACCAAAGACAAGGAAAATTGCAGGAAAGAGGGAGGAGTTTTATTTAATTGTTTCTTTTTTTTATTCCATTTACGGTAATTTGCTCTCGCATTTAAAATGTATTTCTTTGCAATATTTTGTTTTGCTATCAATACTTTTGGGTTTATGTATTGCTTTCAATATCATTATTTCTGTTTGCAATGCTAATAATGTTGTCCTCGGCTTCAGAAATGTTGCTTGATATTAATGGCACAAAAATAACTAAGTACCATACCACCATCATGCCTGACCGTTGGTACAAGGTTCTTACTGTGGAATGCAGTGTTTGGTTTTCACCAGGCACAATGGGACCCATGTCGTCCAAGAAGTTATACTCTGACCATAGAACATTCTTCCAAAAGTCTTGATGATCATCCAGGTGCCGCCAGGTGCTATTTGGCAAACTTCAGTCAACTTTTTGGACAAGATGGGTCCCATTATGTCTGCCAAAAACCAAACACTGCATTCCACAGTAAGAACCTCATACCAACGGTCAAGCATAGTGGTGGTACTGTGAAGGTTTGGGAATGCTTTAATGCCTCAGGACCTGGCCAACTTACCTTAATAGAAGGAACCATGAATTCTGCTCTGTATCAGAGAATTCTACAGGAGACTGTCAGGCCATCTGTCTGTGAGCTGAAGCTGAAGCGCAGATGGGTCATGCAGTAAGACAACGGTCCAAAACACATAATAAAGTCTACATGAAAATGGCTAAAAAGTAACAAATTTGAATTTTTGGAATGGCCTAGTCAAAGTCCAGACCTAATCCCAATTGAGATGTTGTGGCAGGACTTGAAAGGAGCAGTACATGCATGAAAACCCACAAATGTCGCTGAGTAAAAGCAGTTCTGCATGCAAGAGTGGGCCAAAATTCCTCCACAGCGATGTGCGAGACTGATCAACAACTACAGAATGCATTTGGATGCAGTCATTGCAGCTAAAGGTGGCACAACCAGTTATTGAGTGTAAGGGGCCAATTACTTTTTCACACAGGGGAATTGGGTGTTGCACAACTTTGTTAATGAAATAAATAAAATAATTATATATATATTTTTTTGGGTAAATTCAGGTTCCCTTTAGCTAATAGTAGGTTTTGGTTGAAGATCTGATAACAATTAGTATCAAAAACATGCAAAAATACAGAAAATCAGAAATGGGGCAAATATGGGTCTACATTTTATGTGTGTACTGTACGAGTTATTAATAATGTTTGTGTGTGCATTTGTAGCTGTGTGTGTTTATGTATTTGTGTGTACATGCTCTCTTTGAAGTGAGTCACAAGTTTGATAGTCGGGGAACAGGCTGGGCAGCTGTGAAGGGAAGATTCAGACAGCAAGCGTCTGCATGTGAGAGACAAAGAGGATTACATCGTCACCATGTGACTGCCCTCAGACAGACCTCTAACAATAGACAGACCTCTAGGACCAAGCTGGTAAACATAGGCAACAACCCATGCATGGAAAATCACTGGAGAACATCCCTCCCTAAACTACCTCCATAGTCAGATAACACTTCTTGTCGTGAGTTAACCCTTAAGTGGTGTTCATGTTTTTGGTGTTCACCAATGTTTGCGGGTCTGATGAACCCACAACATTATTGGATTTTTAAAACAATACAGCCATAACAATTTACGTAAAAAATACTTAATACTTAGATGTTGACTTATATCAATTACAAACAATATAGACAGCATACATGGTTAATATTTGCCATTTAAATCTGATAGATGACATTTATCAATAAAGCGCTATTCATTTTTTGATGAAATATGATTTTTGTAAATAAAAATCAATGATAATCAAGACATGGATGGAATAAATCGAGTTTATCTTGAACAAATATAAATGAAATAAGGTTGGACAGGCAAAAGGGTCAAAACCAGTTCAGAGTCCAAAAGGTACCGAAGGGCAGGCAGAATCAAGGTCAGGCCAGGCAGGATGATCAGGCAGGCGGGAAAGAAGTCCAGAGTCAGGCAGGGGTCAAAACCGGGAGAACTATCAAAAAGAGAATAGAAAAAGGAGTATGGGAAAAACACGCTGGTTGACTTGACTAACATACAAGACGAACTGGCACAGAGAGACAGGAAACACAGGGATAAATACACTGGGGAAAACAAGCAACACCTGGAGGGGGTGGAGACAATAACGAGGACAGGTGAAACTGATCAGCGTGTGACAGTACAGGTTTGCAGGACTCTACCCGTAGGGGCAGGTCCCGTGTGGACAGCCATACCCTCTGCCCAATGTGGTAGCGGGGAGCTGGGGTCCGGCGATGGTACGCTTGTCGACGATACCTGGAGTTGGTCTTGAGAATAGCTGGCTCTTCTCCAGGTACGTCGACAGCGGCAGACAAACATCTGGGCCGAGGGTACACTGACCTCCTGCTCTTGTTCAGGGAAGAGTGGAAGCTGATACCCCATGGAGCACTCGAAAGGGGAGAGTCCCGTGGCAGAACTGGGAAGAGTGTTCCGGGCATACTCCACCCAGACCAGTTGACGGCACCAGGTAGTCGGGTTGGTTGAGACCAGGCACATTACGGTGGTCCCCAGGTCTTGATTGGCTCGCTCAAACTGTTACTTTGGGGATGGAAGCTGGATGACAGGCTGGCCGACAACCCAGTAAGGGTGCAGAATGCCTTCCAGAACTGAGACGAGAACTGAGGACCCCGATCGGAGACCATGTCTACCGGGAGTCCATGGATCCGGAAGACATGCAGGACCACAAGCTGTCCGTTTCCTTGGCAGAAGGTAGTTTGGGGAGAGGGATGAAATGGGCAGCCTTGGAGAACTGATTGACTACCGTCAGAATGACAGTGTTGCCATCAGACGGAGGGAGCCCAGTGACAAAGTCCAGAGATATATGAGACCAGGGACGATGAGGAACTGGTAATGGCTGCAGGAGGCCAGAAGGAGCGTGGAGTCTTGTTTTGAGCACACACAGTGCATGCGGTGACAAAGGCAGAGACTTCAGGGACCATTGTGGGCCACCAGAAACGTTGTCAATGGAAGGCTAGTGTATGCCGGGACCCTGGATGACAGGTCAGCCTGGAGGAATGAGCCCATTCCAGGACCCGGGACCAGACTGGATTAGGGACAAGCAGCCGGTTAGCCGGGCCCCCTTCAGGTCCAGGCTGGGAGCATTGTGCCTTGCGGACCGGGTTCTCAATGCCCCAAATCCACAGTGGCAGCAAGGCATGAGGTAGGGAGAACGGTTTCAGAGGTTGAGGGTGTGGCAGAGGAACTGTATAGGCGGGAGAGGGCATCGTGCTTCACATTTTTTGACCCTGGGTGGCAGAAGATGGTGAAGTTAAATCTGGTGAACAGGAGGGCCCACCGGGCCTGCCTGGAGTTGAGGCTCTTGGCTGTATGGAGATATTCTAGGATTTAATGGTCGGTCCAGACCAGGAATGGCTGTTCTGCTCCTTCCAGCCAGTGCCTCCACTCTTCCAACGCCATCTTCACCACCAGGAGTTCTAGGTTGCCAATATCGTAGTTCCTTTCAGCAGGATTGAGATGGTGGGACAGGAAGGCACAGGGATGAAGCTTCTGGTCCTGGGCAGATTGCTGGGACAGGATGGCCCCCACTCCAACATCCGAAGCACCCACTTCCACCACAAATTGACACAAGGGGTCCGGGTGGATGAGAATGGGTGCTGTTGTGAACCGATGCTTCAGGTCCACAAAGGCTTTGTCGACAGCTGGAGACCATTTGAACGGTACCTTGGGAGAGGTGAGTGCCGAGAGGGGAGCCGCCAGGGTGTTGTAATCCTAAATGAAATGGCGGTAGAAGTTTGCAAAACCAAGAAACCGTTGCAACTGCACCCTGGATGTTGGTTAAGGCCAATCCAACACTGCTTTCACCTTTCCAGGATCCATTTGAACATTGCCCTCAGCAATGACATATCCCAGAAAGGTGATACTAGAGTGGTAGAATTCACACTTCTCGGCTTTCACGAACAGTTGGTTCTCCAGGAGGCACTAAAGGACCTCTCTGACATGAAGAACATGTTATTGTGCAGATCGGGAAAAAAACAGGATGTCGTCCAGGTACACGAACACAAACCGGTTTAGCATGTCCCGAAGCATATCATTAACCAAAGCCTGGAAAACAGCGGTGAGTCCAAATGGCATGACCTGGTAGTCATAATGTTCACTGGCTGTGTTGAAGGCTGTCTTCCACTCATCCCCCTCGCGTATCCAAACCAGGTGGTAGGCATTTCGAAGGTCCAACTTGTAAAATATGGTGGCCACCTGGAGAGGTTCAAGCGCCGAGGAAAGGATAGGTATGGGGTAACGATTCTTTACAGTAATGTCATTAACTTCGTATAGCTGAGATCCCACTAACGGGGTCGATATGACAACAGCCAGTGAAAGTGCAGGGCGCCAAATTCAAACAAAAGAAATCTCATAATTAAAATTCCTCAAACATACAAATATTCTACACCATTTTAAAGATACACTTCTTGTTAACTTCTTTGGGATAGGGGGCAGCATTTTCACTTTTGGATGAATTGGTGCCCATAGTGAACTGTCTCCTACTCTGTCCCAGATGATAATATATGCATATTATTATTATTACTATTGGATAGAAAACACTCTGACGTTTCTAAAACTGTTTGGATTATGTCTGTGAGTATAACAGAACTCATATGGCAGGCAAACTTCCGAAAAGGAAGTGAGAATTCTGAGAAAGGTCGATGTGAAAGTCATCGCTTATTCAATTCCCTGTAATATATGGATCTGTTTGCACTTCCTACACCTTCCACTAGATGTCAACAGTCTGTAGAACGTGGAATGAAGCCTCTAGTGTGATGTGGGGCCGGATGGCAGCTATTTGAGTCAGTGGTCTGGCAGAATGCTAGTTCCTGGTCACGCGCGCTAGTCATAAAATGGCCATGTGTGCAATTACTTATACAGACATGAAGAAATGCTCCGGTTGGAACGTTATTGGATATATATGATAACAACATCCTGAAGATTGATTCTCTACTAAGTTTGACCAGTTTATTCAACTTGTAATATAACTTTTTGAAGTTTTCGTCCAACGTTTGCCTGCACCTGCGCCAGCGTTTGGACACGTGTACTACACATGCTAGCAAATGTTGCTAATTGGACATAAGTAATGGACATTATTGAACAAAACAACGATTTATTGTGGAACTTTGATTCCTGGCATTGCATTCTGATGAAGATAATCAAAAGTAAGGGAATATTTATGATGTAATTTCGTATTTCTGTTGACTCCAACATGGCGGACAAATTTTGTTAAATCTGAGCGCCGTCTCAGATTATTGCATGGTGTGCTTTTTACTAAAGTTTTTTAAAAATCTGACACAGCGGTTGCATTAAGAACAAGTGTATCTTTAATTATATGTAAAACATGTATCTTTCATCAAAGTGTATGATGAGTATTTCTGTTATTTGACGTGGCTCTCTGTAATTACTCCGGATATTTTGGAGGCATTTCTGAACATGGCGCTTATGTAAACCGATATTTGTGGATATAAATATGCACATTATCAAACAAAACATAAATGTATTGTGTAACATGATGTCCTATGAGTGTCATCTGATGAAGATTATCAAAGGTTAGTGATTAATTTTATCTCTATTTCTGCTTTTGTGTGACTATCTTTGGCTGGGGAAAATGGCTGTACTGGCAGGAGATGCAGACGGACGGCCCCAGTGGCCAGAGACTCCTCTATGTATTCCTCCATAGCTTTGGTCTCTGGACCAGACAGAGAATACAATCGACCCTGAGTTGGTGTAGTACCTGGGAGAGGATCAATGGCACAATCATAAGGACCGTGCGGGGGAAAGGAAGTAGCTCGTGCCTTACTGAACACTTCCAGGAGGTCACGGTATTCTGTGGGATAGCAGAGACATCCACAGTCTTGCTAACATCCTGAGGAAGATGACTTGAGGAAGGCTGTGCTGCTTGAAGGCAGTGGGAATGGCAAACTGGGCTCCAAACCAGGATGGAGCTTGTAGTCCAATCAATCATAGGATTGTGCTTTTGAAGCCAGGAAAATTCCAAAACAACCGGAACATGAGGAGATGTAATGAGGAGGAACTGTATTGTTTCACTGTGGTTACCAAAAACCCGTAATTGAACGGGCACAGTACTATGGGTCATTTCCCCTATAGAGCGGCTGTTCAGTGCCCTAGCATCCATGGGCACAGAGAGAGGCTGAGTGGGAATACCAAGCTCCGAAGCTATCTTGGCATCCATAAGATTTTCATCAGCCCCAGAGTCAATGAGCACTCGGAGAGACTTAGATTGGTCTCCCCACAGCACAAGAGCAAAAACGGGTGTGAGGGTGATGGGAATTAGGGAACTCCCAGTCTGACTCACCATAGTACTGGTACCCACTAAAGACAAGGGTTTCCTAATAGGGCAGATAGCTATAAAATGTCCTGCCCCTCCACAGTACAGACAACAGTTACTGTACATCCTCCGTGAGTGCTGCCAAACTGATAGCCTAGTTCATCCCAACTGCATAGGCTCAGGCGTATCCAACTCACCCGTAGTAGATTCACGAGCGAGCTTAGGTGGCTTCGACTCCTCTCGAAAGAGCTGCCTTCGGAAACTTATGGATTCCATTGGATTGGAACGCGCCATATCGGGTGCACAAGTGTTCCCGAGACCAGACCTCCTCTCACTCTTGCGTTCCCTTAGGTGTCCATAAATTTTAATGGTTAAGGCAATAAGGGAGTCGAGGTCCACCAGCAGTTCCCGAGCAGCTAGCTCATCCTTAACCTCCTCAGATAATCCGTGCAGAAAAGTATCGAAAAGAGACTCCTGATTCCAGGCACTCTCGGCAGCCAACGTGCGAAAGTCCACCGCGTAGTCTGCCACACTGCGGGAGTCTTGATGTCAAGTCAAGCAGTTTGCTGGCCGCCTTTTTCCCGGATACCGGAGACTCAAAAACTTCTCACCTCTGCCATAAATTCCTCCAAATGCACGCAAATGGCAGACTGTTGTTCCCAAACTGCTGTAGCCCAAGAGAGCGCCCTTCCCGACATTTGCATAGTTATATACGCTATCTTCGATCGGTCTATAGAAAAGAAAGATAGCTGTAGCTGAAAAATAAGCGAGCACTGAGAAAGAAAGCCCCGGCAGGTACCAGGATTCCCCGAATATCGCTCTGGAGGAGGTAAGCGGGGTTCACGGGGAATCGGGATAGGCTGTACAAACTCACCACAGATAGGGGGAAAAAATTACTGGTTGATTGAGGTTTTTCAGAGGTGGCAGACAGTCTCTGAGCTAACTCCCTGACTTGCTCCATAATAGCCTTTAACCCATGATCGTGTCGTTCCTTCAAGGAACTGAGCCCTTCCAAAAGGCCCTGTAGCAACTCCTGATGTCTCCCAATGGTGGCTCCCTGCTGGGAGACAGCGTGGCGGAGCTGGTCCAAGTCTGCTGGGTATGTCATGGCCAGTTCTATCATGACACACTATCATGACACAAGGCGAGACCCAGATGCAGACACAGGAGGCAGATGGTTGGAGTCTTACAATAGGCAGGGAGACAGACAGGTTCTTGGTGCTATGTTGAAACAGCAGAACCAGGGAGGAGGAAGACATAGTGAAGGCACACAGTAAAAAGTTTTGTTTAATTTTTTCTTATTTTCAAGTGACGCAGTCCAGACGTATAATGGAGTTTTTGTTTGGTTAGAGCACAAGGCTGCAGTACAGAAATCTATGAAAAAGTTCAAGATGGACATTTGCATCTTGGGCTGCACCACTTCCTGTTCCCCTTTCCCCCCCTCTGCTTCTAGTTTGTTTCTTTGTCTTGTGTCCTTCATTTGAAATAAAATGCAGCTAAGAAGTCATGGAATGGAAGAACTCATGGAAAGGAAAATGTATTTAAAGCCTGCTGTCTGTCGTTACTGAATTCACACTACATGCAACACCCAGATTCAAGAACCTGTCATATAAGCACCTTGTTAGAGAACCTACAGCATGAAGCTCATTCATAATGACACCCTTTGCAGTTAAGTAAATAGTGGACTTGAACAGGGTAGGCTATTACACAGCCACAGTATAAGGCTGACATGAAACAACACATATGATTTCACAAAGCAAGCTCGTCAGGTGATCCAGATTCCAAATACAGCTTTAGAACTGTTCCCACCATTTTGTTTGTGTTTGTTCCTATTTCATGTTCTGCAGCTACTTTAGATGCAAGTTCAGTTGCAGTCAAAGTCACAGTCACAAACACCGGTACAAAACACTGCAGATCCTCTTTCTCAGCCATTTCCCTTTCGCTGAGAGAAAACAACGGGTCCTGCAGACAGAGTGTATTGTTCTCTTATGGGAAACGGGCGCTGTAACTCAGGGGACTGGTCGGACCAGCCTGACAACAGTATTTGCTTTGCAAGAGGCTGTTGCATGCTGGCTAAAAGGCTGTGCCAAGGTACCCAGAAGAGGCCACCATGGCTGCTGCCCATCTACAGAAACAATAAAGAAAGGCTCTTTTGATTCAATTCTGAAGATGAAGAAATGACATGTAGCCTTGAACCGGCTGCTCAATGTTACACAAGAAATGAGTCATTGTTATAGAGGGCCCGAAATCACAATTTCCCGTGATATTGGCCATATGTAAAGAAAAAACTCTTTGCAACCATGGAATACTTTCCAAGGCCACATTGTCACGACATGTCATGACATTCTTTGTTTGCAGAATTGAATTTGCATAGTGTAGGCCCTACAATGTCTCATTTGGTACACCACGCATGAAGGTAGCACTGTACCCCCAAACATAACTCTGCATGGAATATATACATTATGTCACAAACCACATAGCTACACAAATGGTAAGTGTGTCCTGCCCTCGCCATAGAGAGGCTTTTATTCTCTATTTGGTTAGGCCCGGGTGTGACTAGGGTGGGCATTCTAGTTTCTGTATTTCTATGTTTTCTATTTCTTTATGCTTGGCCGGGTTTGGTTCTCAGAGGCAGCTGTCTATCGTTGTCTCTGATTGAGAACCATACTTAAGGTATCCCTTTTTTCCACCTGTTTTTGTGGGAAGTTGACTTTGTTTAGGGCACATAGCCTTTAGCTTCACGGTTTGTTTTTGTAGTGGTTATTGTTTTGTTCAGCGTCATTTTGATTGGAATAAAGAAAATGTACGCTCACCACGCTGCACCGTGGTCCTCTCCTTTCAACAGCTGTGACAAAGTGATAGTTCACTCCAAAACCAAAGTTTGTCAGATGATTGCAAAAGTGGTTTAATGCTGGGTAGTATTGTTGTGAAGATCCAGGTATGTCTCAACCGGAAATGCATGGTATAGGCACAGTAAAAATTATAGTGTGCCTTTCTTTTCCATTAATTTGGGACTGAGGCAAAAAGCTTCACAACAGATGGCATGGGGTTTTGGAGTAAACTATCACTTTGACATCTACCTTCTGTGGTTCACATATAGAAATGTAGAATGCATTGCATTTGGTGTGACTGGTTTGTCCCCAGTGACTGAAAAAGTGTGTCCCACAAAGCTCCGCCATGCCAACACATAGCCTTGCCATCTGTTTGGGTCTGGTTTGTTGTCTGTCGGCACTGGATAGCTTACTACATGCACTGAGCTGAACAAACACGCTAGCTAGGCTACTTTAACATTCTTAGGTTGTGCTATGCTGAAGACAGATGTGATGGTACTTGTCCTTGCCTATGTTTTAGGAATTATTGTTTGTGTAGGCTGTGTGGGTTCTAGCTAATGTAATGTTTCACTGGTTACTATTAGCCTGTGATGAAAACACCACAGCAGTCCATCAAGTCCTTTGCCCTTTCCATCCCATTCTTGGCTGCATTTGTGAGTCAGCATGCGCATGCGTCCCTTGCTTTGAGACTTGATCGAGAGGGATGAGAGCTCCGAGCAATGCAAATTGAAAGGTACCTGAATAAGCTCTCCTGATGCACTGAGAAGCTGGTGATTTTCCCCTCAAACTGATATTAAATGCGCACAAAGGAAAAAAGGGTCAGAGAGAGAGAGAGAGAGAAGCTTGTATTTAATTTTCCATACAATTGTTTTATTGAGCACTCACTGCACAGCACAAAACAAGGAACGAGGGGCATCTCAAGCTATAAAAATGGTTTAAGACAGTTATAAAACCCGATAATAGATTGCATGCCTTGACCTACTTCTTTTGTTTCCACTCTTCTTTTTTTCAGAGTTGCAAAGAAAAAGCCGTATCTCAGACTGGCCAATAAAAAGAAAAGATTAAGATGGGCAAAAGAACACAGACACTGGACAGATTAACTCTGCCTAGAAGGCCAGCATCCCGGGGTCGCCTCCTCACTTGACGTTGAGACTGGTGTTTTGCGGGTACTATTTAATGAAGCTGCCAGTTGAGGACTTGGGAGGAGTCTGTTTCTCAAACTAGACACTCTAATGCACAACTCTTGCTCAGTTGTCCACCGGGGCCTCCCACTCCTCGTTATATTCTGGTTAGAGCCAGTTTGCGCTATTCTGTGAAGGGAGTAGTACACAGCGTTTTACGAGATCTTCAGTTTCTTGGCAAATTCTCGCATGGAATAGCCTTCATGTCTCAGAATAAGAATGGACTGACGAGTTTCAGAAGAAAGTTCTTTGTTTCTGGCCATTTTGAGCCTGTAATCGAACCCACAAATTCTGATGCTCCAGATACTCAACTAGTCTATGGAAGGTCAGTTTTATTGCTTCTTTAATCCGCCCAACAGTTTTCAGCTGTGCTAACATAATTGCAAAAGTGTTTTCTAATGATCAATTAGCCATTTAAATGATACACTTGTATTAGTTAACACAACGTGCCATTGGAACACAGGAGTGACGGTTGCTGATAATGGGCCTCTGTACGCCTAGATAGATATTCCATAAAACATCTGCCGTTTCCAGCTGCAATAGTCATTTACAACATGAACAATGTCTACACTGTATTTCTGATCAATTTGATGTTATTTTAAGGAAGAGTACTGATGTAGAGTACTGATGTATTGAATACTGATGTTAACCTTTCTGGTTATAACCTTTTTCGGCAAGACAGATCTTCCAAAGGTGGGGGAGTGGCAATCTTTACCAAGGATCACCTTCAGTGCTCGGTTGTCTCAACCAAGTCTGTCCCCAAAGAATTTGATTTCCTTGTTTTAAGCATTAAACTTTCAAATAGCTCTTCGTTGACTTTGCTGGGTGCTTTCGTCCTCAATCAGCACCGGCCCATACACTACCTGCCCGAAGCTCTCTCCTGGCCCCTTACACTAAGTCTGAATTTGTCCTACTAGGTGACCTAAACTGGGACATGCTTAAACTACCTGAGCAAGTACTAAAGCAATGGGACTCCCTAAATCTTTCTCGATTATTACCAATCGCCAAAGGTATGACTCCAAACACCCAGAAAAGGATACTCGCCTCAATGTTATCCTCACCAATAATCCTGATAGGTGTTTTCTGTAATGACCTGAGTGATCACTAATTTACAGCCTGTATTCGTAATGGCTGCTCAGTGAAATGACCCGTCGTAATTTGTCATAGACTCTTGCTAAAAAACTTTAATGAGCCAGCCTTCCTCCATAAACTGGCCTCTGTAAAATGGTATAGAATCAGCTTGATCCCCTCTGTCAATGATTACTACCTCTGAGGGTTCAGAGCTTGAGGTAGTCACCTCATACAAGTACTTGGGAGTATGGCTAGATGGTACACGGTCCTTCTCTCAGAAAATATCAAAGCTGCAGGCTGAAGTTAAATCTAGACTTGTTTTCCTCTATCGTAATCGCTCCTCTTTCACCCCAGCTGCTAAACTAACCCTGATTCTTACCCATGCTAGATTACGGAGACATAATTTATAGATCGGCAGGTAAGGGTGCTCTCGAGTGGCTACATGTTCTTTACCATTCGGCCATCATATTTTCCACCATTGCTTCGTATAGGACATGTCACTGCACTCTATACTCCTCTGTAAACTGGTCATCTCTGTATACCCGTCGCAAGACCCACTGGTTGATGCATATTTGTAAAACCCCCTTAGGCTTTACTCCCCCTATCTGAGATACCTACTGCAGCCCTCATCCTCCACATACAACACCCGTTCTGCCAGTCACATTCTGCTAAAGGTCCCCAAAGCACACACATCCCTGGGTCGCTCCTCTTTTCAGTTCGCTGCAGCTAGCGACTGGAACGAGCTGCAACAAACACTCAAACTTGACAGTTTTATCTCAATCTCTTCACTCAAAGACTCAATCATGGACACTCTTACTGACAGTTGTGGCAGCTTTGTGCGAGTATTGTTGTCTCTACCTTCTTGCCCTTTGTGCTGCTGTCTGTGCCAAATAATGTTTGTACCATGTATTGTGCTGCTACCATGTTGTGTTGCTACCATGTTGTTGTCATGTTGTGTTGCTACCATGCTATGTTGTTGTCTTAGATCTCTCTTTTGTAGTGTTGTCTGGTCTCTCTCGTCGTGATGTGTGTTTTGTAAATAAGAATTTGTTCTTGAATGACTTACATAGTTAAAGAAAGTTTCAATAAAATAAATATAAAAAAATAAAATCAAGCTTGGCACTCCTGTATTTAGGGAGTTTCTCCCATTCTTCTTTGCAGATACTCTGAAGCTCTGTCAGATTGGATGGAAAACGTTGCTGCACAGCTATTTTCAGGATCAGGTTTTTAGATCGGGTTCAAGTTTGGGCTCTGGCTCAAGGACATTCAGAGACTTGTCACGAAGCCATTCCTGCGTTGTCTTGGCTGTGTGGTTAGGGTCGTTGTCCTGTTGGAAGGTGAGCCTTCGCCCCAGTCTGAGGTCCTGAGCTCTCTTGAGCAGGTTTTCATCAAGGATCTCTCTGTACTTTGCTCTGTTCATCTTTCCCTCGATCCTGACTGGTCTCCCAGTGCCTGCCACTGAAAAACATCCCACAGCATGATGCTGCCACCACCATGCTCCACCGTAGAGATGGCGCCAGGTTTCCTCCAGACACTTGACATTCAGGCCATCAAGTAAACTCTTGTTTTTTTTCAGACCAGAGAATCTTGTTTCTCATGGTCTGAGAGTCCTTTAGGTGCTTTTTAGCAAACTCCAAGAGGGCTGTCATGTGCCTTTTACTGAGGAGTGGCTTCCATCTGGCCACGCTATCCATAAAGGCCTAATTGGTGGAGTGCTGCTGAGATGGTTGTCCTTCTTGAAGGTTCTCCCATCTCCACAGAGGAACTCTGGAGCTTTGTCAGAGTGACCATTGAGTTCCAAGGCCCTTGGCCCTTCTCCCTCGATTGCTCAGTTTGGCCGGGCGGCCAGCTCTAGGAAGAGTCTTTGTGGTTCCAAACTTGATGGAGGCCACTGTGTTCTTGGGAACCTTCAATGCTGCAGAAATGTTTAGGTACCCTTCCCCAGATCTGTGCCTCGACACAATCCTGTCTTGGACCTCTATGGACAATTCCTTCGACCTCAAGGCTTTGTTTTTGCAACTATATTGTAGCTATACTGACGTGTGCACCTTACTACTGAGCCAGTATCCATGCTAATCGAAATAACATCTCAATGGGTTCAAGCAGCTCTATACATTATCCCACATCTCTGTTATCTAAGTAATTGTTGTCCATTAACACAATGATGTGCAAACTAGAGCCCAACCAATTTATAGTTTCACCAACATTATAGGCCGATATTGGCCTTTTATCCAATATTGGATGATAATTCCATTGTTATTTGATAAAAATTATGAAAAAGGAAAATGTGTTCCTTTTTTATATGTTATTATTACTGTTAGGAGGCTCAAACACAGACATTACCACAGTACAGCAGCAAGTCGCTTTCTCAGAAAAACATCTTTACAGACCTAGCCTGCTTCCAAATCTGCATGTGCTTCAGGAAAGATAACCTAGTTGCGAAGTAGCACAGAGCCATGGCGGAGTGACTGCTCAGCTCCAGTGTTTTACTGTAAAGCCCAGGGGTTAATATTTGACTGTGCATGCATGTTTGTCTTCATGTTGTGTTCCTAGTGTTGTGTCTGGGTTTGGATGCATGCGTGTGGATTGATGCGGGCCCTCAGATCTTCTTCTCCTTTTCCATTGTCACCTATGAAATTGTCAGGAAAAGAGCTTCTTCTCCATAAGATTTGTTTCATGAAATTGTGAATAATCAATGTCTGTTGTGAATTTAAGCGATTATGATTCTTAGCATCATAAAAACAACATTTAGAGGAGTCGGACTGCAAGTTCCAACAGAATCACCTATACTCACAATAGTCCTATTTTCCTGACATTTTCCCGACATGTGTGTGCCACAAGGCACTGGGAGGTACCCTTAGTGTCTGCACACAAAACAAAAAAGTATTTTACAATTTGGTACTAGATGCTCATACGCTTGTTTAAGGACGTTGCATAATGTCATCACACCCACCCGTGGTGAGAGCCTGCTTGAGCTGTTATTCCCATAATCTATGCCTACGTTGGTTTAAATTGGATCGAACAACTAAATGATATACTGCTGACGTACTGTAGAGCTGTGTTCAAATACTCATACTACACGCACTAACCGTACTATTTGTGACGTGAATTGAGTGTATAGAATGCTTATTAGTCCTAGTATGGATATAGTTAGTATGCCAGAAGTTCCCGGATGTCGTACTAAATTCGCCAAAATACGATGTAAACACGCAGAGGACACTATTTCCGTACTTTAGGGCCCATAATGCAATTCTTCAGGAAATGGGCGTGGCTTCACATTGTTTTCACTTTTGAAGAAAATGGCGGGAAAATATGCAACCGAAGTACAAGAGCAGATGCAAATTCATTGCTTTAACTAATTATGACAAATGTTAAGAAAATCTTGAGCAATATAATGAAGTAATTACTTTACAAATAAGTTACTTTACACGTTATGTTGGCTGACAATTTGTTAGTTACGCTGTCCTTAAGAACCACATAGCATATCAATACAGCAGCATGTACCGGTGTGTTGGCTACTTATACATCAAACTTGACAGTATATTAACTATAGGCTATCTAACTACCCAATGTTTATTGACTTGATTATTCCTGGCATTCTTAGCTTAGCTAAATGGTATTGTTGTTGTGAGTTCTCAATCAACATTTGGTTGCATTTGTAAATTTGCTCTGGCTATTTACTCCGATTTCAGAGCACTCTCGTCTCAGTGTACCAGAGCGCAGAATAATGAATTGAAGAGCGTTCTATACCCGTTGAATATGGCCAGTGTCAGTAAACGTTGCAAAAAAGCATCATTCAATTGTTGCCAGCAGCACAGTTACAGTCACCAATGCTCTGGATAACATGAAAACTGCCTAACCAGCTCTGCCCAGCGTGAGTAAAATGGTCAGAGTGATCTCATTTGTGTCTGGAAGTAGCTAGCAAGCTAGCCATTGTTATCTTGGGTGCTTGACTGCCGTTGTAAGGTCAGAACGCTCAAATCAACCCAACCCTACTCCTCGGCCCGAGTGTCCAGTGTGCAGCCCGAGAGCAAAACGCTCTGAATTTGCGAGCACACTCTGGCACTCCAGATTGAATTTAAGAACACACCCAAAGTTGTAAAATGTCTAACTAGTAATTTGTTATGCTAACTAGCTAGCAAGAGGTTGCATAGGCCTTAAATGTATTTAATTTGCTTAAAGGTCCATTGCAGCCATTTATATGTCAATATAAAGTCATTTCTGGGAAACAATTAAGTACTTTAGTGTGATTGTTTCCAGTTAAAATGGTCAAAGAGAAACAAAAATAGCTTCTTAGCAAAGAGCAATTTCTCAAGCAAGAATTTTGGAATTATTACGTTGTCTTAACCTCTATTTTCTAGACCTAGTTCTGAATGGTGAGGGGAACACTGAAAACTAGCTGTAAAAGGCAGTGTTTGGAACTCTCTTTCTTATCGACCTATTAAAAAATTTACCGCATGGTGATGTAACTAGGCAGGCCAAAACTTCAGGCCGCCAAAAACAGCACAAATCTCTGCCTGTCTTTTCCAACATCTCTTACACTAAAAGGGCATTATCATCATTTTCACAATTTCACAATATATACAAGGCAAATCACGTTTCTGACGGCAAGACAAAACCCCTTGAGGTAGATCATGTTGTTTCTTAAGGGGTCCAGAGAGCTTGTTTGGAATGAGTGGCTGTCTCGGATGTGCATTATTTGATTAATGTTTCCACATTATGTTTCCGTATCATGCTACACGGTGAAATCCTGTCATGTTGAAATAGAGGGTCGCTGTGGTGAGATAACTTGTGACCAGATCGTTATGAGCGCATTATTGCACTATTGCAACATGAGCTCACGCCCCAGTGATTGCAACATGCACGACGCTCCAGTGGATGGAGCTAGGCATGATATTGCTCCTGCACTGAGACATACACTTGAAGTCGAAAGTTTACATACACTTAGCTTGGAGTCATTAAAACTAATTTTTCAACCACTCCACACATTTCTTGTTAACAAACTATAGTTTGGGCAAGTCGGTTAGGACATCTACTTTCTGCATGACACAAGTCATTTTTCCAACGATTGTTTAAAGACAGAAATTGTTTACAGACAGTTTCACTTATAATTCACTCTATCACAATTCCAGTCGGTCAGAAGTTTACATACACTAAGTTGACTGTGCCTTAAACAACTTGGAAAATTTCAGAAAATGATGTCATGGCTTTAGAAGCTTCTGATAGGCTAGTTGACATAATTTGAGTCAATTGGAGGTGTACCTGTGGATGTATTCCAAGGCCTACCTTCAACCTCAATGACTCTTTGCTTGACATCATCGGAAAATCTAAAGAAATCAGCCAAGACCTCAGAAAAAAAATTGGAGACCTCCAAAAGTCCTGTTCATCTTTGGGAGCAATTTCCAAACGCCTGAAGGTACCATGTTCATCTGTACAAACAATAGTATGCAAGTATAAACACCATGGGACCACACAGCCGTCATACCGCTCAGGAAGGAGACGCGTTCTGTCTCCTAGAGATGAACGTACTTTGGTGCGAAAAGTGCAAATCAATCCCAGAACAACAGCAAAGGACCTTGTGAAGATGTTGGAGGAAACATGTACAAAGTATCTATATCCACAGTAAAACAAGTCCTATATTGACATAACCTGAAAGACCACTCAGCAAGGAAGAAGCCACTGCTCCAAAACCACATAAAAAAAGCCAGACTACTGTTTGCAACTGCACATGGGGACAAAGATTGTACTTTTTGGAGAAATGTTCCCTGGTCTGATGAAACAAAAATAGAACAGTTTGGCCATAATGACCATCGTTATGTTTGGAGGAAAAAGGGGGACGCTTGCAAGCCAAAGAACCCCATCCCAACCGTGAGGTACGGGGGTGGCAGCATCATGTTGTGGGGGTGCTTTGCTGCAGTAGGCACTGCTGCACTTCACAAAAAAGATGGCATCATGAGGCAGGATAATTATGTGGATATATTGAAGCAACATCTCAAGACATCAGTCAGGAAGTTGAAGCTTGGTTGCAAATGGCTTCCAAAGGGACAATGACCCCAAGCATACTTCCAAAGTTGTGGCAAAATGGCTTAAGCACAACAAAGTCAAGGTATTGGAAAGGCCATCACAAAGCCCTGACCTCAAACCTCCAGAAAATTTGTTTCCCGCTAAAACCCCTCCCGATCCCAAGTTCGATTGTCATCCCAGTGACCGGCAGACAACCCCTTTCCCCCCGAGAGAATGGGACCCATCCTTCAAAAAGAGCACACAGTGCCACGCATAGAACAGAAGCACATCAACCGCCAAAAGCATTTCCATCGCCCTCAACTCGATTTGCATTATATACAGCTAATTAAGAATAGATATAAAAAAAACGGTTTATCTTAATTTCCTAATTAACTATTCATATTTGTAGTAATGTAGGTAGTTCATGCAAAGGATTGCTACCTCTATTCCCTAGCTGTGTATTGCCGCTTTCCATGTTGTCTGTTGTTCGTAGCTTGTGAGGTGTGGAAACGCTTTTATGAATTTTGTCTTGCTGCTTTTTGTTCTATGTTGCTCTGTCTGTATGCTACGTCTTGCTTGTCCTATGCTGCCCTGCAAGTGCTCACTGCTCAATGATTGTCTATATTGTAATTGTTTTTAATAACCTGCCCAGGGACTGCGGTAGAAAATGAGCCGGCTGGCTAAAACCTAAAACCTTTTACTGAAAAGTTGATTCATGTGCACTGTCCCTGTAAAAATAAAATAAACAAACTAAACTAAACTCTTGCCACGATTGCCATTACAAAAATGACATTTTGGCAAGCAAGTATTATTTTAGCAAACAAATATTATGACTCATCCTGTACTGTCACTAACATCTTTACTCCCTAGCAACTGTTGTGGGATACTGAGCCCAACTCAAGAAAGAACTTGATTTACGAATGCATATACAGACGCAGAAGAAATAATGAATGCGAGAAAGAATGCAAAATATTGAGAAAAAAAATGGCAAAAAATGTGGAGATTTGATTAAACATTGTCAAGTCCTAGGTGATGGAGATCAGATACACTCCCTTCCCCTGAAACACACACACGCTGGTCCCCCGTTGTGACCATATTCCCAAGCATCTCTGTGCAGTCAGACCTTTGATGATTTTGTGCCACCGGGGCCACAATAATATACCCCCTCTCTGAATGTCCGAGTGTGACCCCCTCCCCATGGGTTACTGCAGCTAGTGTTGCCAGCACTGCCACTACCTGGGTGGGGGCACCCCACCAGAATCCCCACCGGCTAGGTACAAGGTAGTCAAGAATCTCATTAGCAGCTTTGATAATTTCCTTGTATATTATGCTCTCCCATCAGGGGGCTTTGGCTTTGTAGGACCAACCCTGCCAGGCAGGCTCAGAATCTTGAGGGGGGGGTGCTGCTTTAGTAGGTCTCTGAACACATTTGCAAAATTGATCAAAAACGGGTTCATCTTTCTGATTTGGCTGCGTATAGGCTACTTACAGTAGGCCCATAAAATAGATAAGGACTTCTCCTTAGTGTATAGGTCACTCAGGTAGGTATCTAGAGTATAGGGATAGGGACCATTCCATTATGATAGAACAGTAAATAAATAAAATGTACATCCCATATCTGAACAAAATTGAAAGTTCTCTCTCACAACCCCTGCTCACAAACACACATGGGCTCTGGGATTTGCAACCCCTATCCTTTCACTCACTTAACTCCACACTTTTCCAAACACAAAAGCACACAGCCCACCTTCCATCACAATACATCCGCTCATACCCAACATACTGTGCCTTCTATGTCCTCTGTGTTTCATCTCTACAATGTTGATTGAGTACTTTTTGTGTTCCAGTTCCTTAACTTTGAAGATTATATTATTTCTCTAATTATCCTTTCTTCTAATGCCGTTTTATCAATTCATGAAATACTATAAATGGAAAGTCTAAAAATAATTATTTTCCAACATTCCCTGTCTAGAATGGTTTAGTGTAGTTGTAGATTATTTATTTAACAATTGTTGTATTTTATTGCTTTTCTATATATTGTTTTATTACAATCTCTACCATGGCTAGTACTGATAATATATTTGATAATATCTTTGAGATAAATGTCTTTTAGTGAATTTAGTGTATGACTTAATAAGTCAAATATCTTTGAGTAGCAAACAGGGAAACAGCGAGTCCCAGACAGTTCTCAATAGAACATGTGTTTCTTTGAAAACATTGCCCTGGCTGAGGGGGCAGAATTCTGGAGAAAGTAGCCTCATTCATCGAACAAAGATAAATGATTTCTGAATCATCATGGAGACGGGTTTCTAATGGCTCCACATATCACGTTTCAGGTAAGACCCAAATGCAGACTGTGTCAAAGTAACAATGTTTATTACAGCAACAGGGGCAGGCAAACGACAGGTCAAGGCAGGCAGGGGTCGATAATCCAGAGTAGTGGGGAAAAGGTACAGGACGGCGGGCAGGCTCAGGGTCAGGTCAGGCAGATGTCGGTAATCCAGAGTAGTGAGGCAAAGGAACAGGACGGCAGGCAGGCTCAGGGTCAGGGCCGAGCAGAGAGGTCCTAACCAGGAAAACTAGAAAACAGGAACAATCGAGAGAACAGTAGCAGAGGGAAAACCACTGGTAGGCTTGATGAAACAAGATGAACTGGCTACAGACAAACAGAGAACACAGGTATAAATACATAAGGGATAATGGGGAAGATGGGCGACACCTGGAGGGGGGTGGAGACAATCACAAAGACAGGTGAAACAGATCAGGGCGTGACACCATATCTCACTCTCCATATTTTGTTTTGCATATTTAGAGGTTCACACACAAATTCAACATAAATACCAAAAACATAAATTTCCACGTAATTTCAATGAAATTCTCTCAGAGAACTCTGCTGAATTCCCTCAATTGAAGGTCAGCTAAGTTAACCTAGGCTACTTTACATTACTAGCTTGGTATTTGAAGTTGTGACATTATCATTAGTAGTCAATTATCAGGTAAAAGCCTATACTTATTATTCATAATAAATACTCAAATATTTATTAGCTAATCATTCAGTCAAATACGCTATGCTACAACCATTGATTCTGTCTTTGAGCTTTAAGGGAAGTTAATGGCTAGCTCGGTCCACGACATTGTTATTATGTTTCTCAATCTTGAAATACAAGGCCAAATGTAATTAATCAGTGACTGAAATTTCTTGCTCTTTTGATATTCACTTCCGGACTTGGGGAGCGCTGCTGTCACGTTCCTGACCTTGTTTTCCTTTTGTATAGCTTTGTTTTGTTGGTCAGGACGTGAGCTGGGTGGGCATTCTCTGTGTTTGTTCCTTGTTAAGTGTCAGGGTTAATTGACCTTGTATGGCTCTCAATCAGAGGCAGGTGTTTTCGTTTTCCTCTGATTGAGAGACATACATAGGGAGGTTGTTTCACATTGTTTGGTGTGGGTGGTTGTCTCCTGTGTCCGTATTATGTTACCACACGGGACTGTATCGTTGGTTTGTAGTCGTGTACCTGTTCGTGTGTTCTTCGTTATATGTAAGTTCACATGTTTTAGGTCAGTCTACGTTCGTTTGTTGTTTTGTTAATTATCAAGTGTTTTTCGTGTGTTTAGTTTCGTCTTGTAAATAAAATTCATTATGTCATCATACCTCGCTGCAAATTGGTCTTCCGATCCCTCTCTCCTCTCCTCGTCTGAGGAGGAGGAGGAACTAGACAATCGTTACAGCTGCGTTGTGGAACGCCCCTCTGAATAAGGGGCGTGGGAAAAGTTTTGGGGAAAAGTTGGGAAAAGTAAGACGCATCCTATTAGATTACAAGATTTTTTTAAACGAGTAAACAGTTAGCTTTTTGTTTTCAACGTCTAAAGGAAATATTGAATAAAGAGAAACTGAATAATGATTTGATTATTCAAATGTTTTGTTTTCGATTATCGGTTCTGGTTCAACCCGTGCACCGTATGTTTTGGACAAGTAATATTCGGCTTCCTGAACACACAGAAAATGATAAATGGGTTATTCTTCATGTTTTGATTTGCATATGAAATCAAATAATCAGATTAACATAATTTACAGATTTTTTGGTTTCGCATTCCAATGATTTGATGATTGATAGTCATTGAAGTGGGCCATGGGATCAGTCCAAGTTGGTCTAGGTCAGTGAGACAGCCACTTCCACAACTCTTACAACCATATGCATTTGTGGCTCATTTGCATATTATTGCATTTTGCACACCTCTAGCCTATACTGTCCATTGCTTGTAATATCCATTGATTGGCCCTTCTACAACACATTACTCAGGTGCAACTTTCCAAGCATAGTGGTTGCTGCATCATGTTATGGGTATGCTTGTATTCATTAAAGACTGGGGAGTTTTTCAGGATTAAAAAGAAACGGAAAGGAGCACAGGCGAAATCCTAGAAAAAAATCTAGTTCAGTCTACATTCCACCAGACACTTTCAGCAGGACAATAACCTTAAACAAGGCCCGATCTACACTGGAGTTGCTTACCATAAGACAGTGAATGCTCCCCAGTGGCCAAGTTATAGTTTTGACTTCAATCTACTTGTAAATCTATGGCAAGACCTGAAAATGGTAGGCTAGAAATGAACAACAACCAATTTGACAGAGCTTGAAGAATTTTCAAAAATAATAATCCGGGTGTGGAAAGCTCTTAGGGACTTACCCAGAGAGACTAAGAGCTGTAATCGCTGCCAAAGGTGCTTCTACTAAATATTGACTCAGGGGTGTGAATACTTATGTAAATTAGACAATTCTTTATTTCATTTTCAATACATTTGCTAAAATTTCCAAACACATGTTTTCACTGTCATTATGGCATATTGTGTGTAGATGGGTGAGAAAAACTATTCATTTAATCCATTTGAAATTCAGGCTGTAACACAACAACATGTGAAATAAGTCAAGTTGTATGAGTACTTTCTGAAGTCACTGTACTGCCTGAGCAAGTCATGATGTTTTTAAATTCGTTTGAGCTTTACACTCTCTGATTCTGTCTTTGATGCTTCTATCTCAGCAAGTCAACAGTCTGAGACAACAATGCAGTTTAATATTAACTTCTGACACTGTGGAATAAACTAAATCTATTCTCAGATATGCGCCCCAACATTTCCTTCATCCTCGAATGATATCAGGTAAAGTTAGGGGTCTACTGTTTCATATCTAAATTTGGCTTGACTTGACGCTGACTTGACTATCAAAGTTCCCTCCCTACTCCTCTGTTGTCTGCCAATTTGTAATGGAACACAAGACAAATCTCCACGCAACTCAATCACAGTATGTTTCTTCTGCAAATATCATGTGAGGTGACTACTTCTGTGTGTGCAAAAGCCTGCCAATAGCCAAGCTCTGTCCTCTTGTCAAAGGGATTGCGCAAATCCTGGAGTCAAGTTTAAGACTGTATTTAATTGCCACTACCATGCCAGCTTTTGTACACGTGACATCCTTGATGAGTATATTGTGTCTTAACAGAACAGGGTCAAATACAGCACCTATCCCGCTATTAGGCAACGTTATACAGCACACTGTACCTGGTTTAAGTTTCAGAGATAACGCGGCACAAGTTATGTCTGAATGGAGCAGAAGGCTTCCAAATACACCACAGACACACATAGACACTTCCCTGGTTATATCCGGATGCCCATTAACAACACTTTATTTATATTCACAAATAGTTCCCTTCGAGATGTTTGGAAGTCTTTGCTGTGATGTGAAATGACACATAGTCATAAGGGGTTATAATGGGAAGCGTCCCACATTCCGATGCTGCTATGTGGGTGTGGGACAATAAGACAGTAACATGGTCAGCCAAGCCAGTCGTCAGTCCCTTCGGTCCCTGTCCACCCACCACCTCTCACCCACATAATGATTTAAGAGGGGTCCTTTCTCCTGTCCAGAAGCTGTCCCATGAGGCTTGATTTCCCCTCCATGCTGCTGATTTCCCCTCCCGCCCTACCCCCTCCCTCCCTTGCCACCCTACCCTGTCATCTGTTTCAGTTACACGAAGAAGAGGTGCCTGTAACACATGCAGGGCAAAGCATTCAGCCCCAGTCCCTCAGCCCCAGAGGAGTGTGTGTGTGTGTGGGGGGGGTGGAAGTGGGAAGTGGAAATTTACAGTCCCGAGTCAGTATCTGGATAGTTGGTCCGCGGCTATGAGGCAGTGCCCAATCTCCACATAGGATTTAATTGTCTTTATCTGAGGGGCGGGCCTCGCTGTCAACTCCACTTCTTGTGAGCTGTGTTGGCATAAAGGCGTTCAGTACAGAGGAATGTAGACAGCTGAGAGAGAAGCACACTACACATAGCCACACCATGAAGGAAATGTAAGTCCTTGGAATTACTCGACTGGAATTAGAAAATAGCCTTACCTTAATATTTATGTCAAGTGATTATTAAGGTGTTTTGTTGGCTGCTTTTTTGTTTCAACTGAATAAGCAATTTCATGTAAGTACTTAAAAACCCTCGAATGAAAACATTTGAAATGTCTTTGTTGATGTTTGTGAGTGTGAAAATAGGAATTGAAATTCACAAAGACTATGGATTGCATTCGGTTCTTTCTGTCTGTTTACCTTTTTACGGGATCTTTCTTTGTGTTTGACTGACTATTGGATGCTAAGTTGGACATGTTTCCAACGCTGTGTTTACAGATAATGACAGTGTAGTGTTTTTAGAAGGGCTTGAGAATATCTGGTCATGGGTTCCTGGGTGGGCCACTTAGCCATCCCAAGGACGGTTTGCCTTAAGTCTTACCCAACGGCAGACAGCCTCCCAGCACCCAGCAGGTGAAAGCACAGAGAGACAGAGAGACAGAGAGACAAAGGGACAGAGAGAGAGAGAGAGAGAGAGAGAGAGAGAGAGAGAGAGAGAGAGAGAGAGAGAGAGAGAGAGAGAGAGAGAGAGGAGAGAGAGAGAGAGAGAGAGATGAGAGTAGAGAGAGAGAGAGAGAGAGAGAGAGGAGAGAGAGAGAGAGAGAGAGAGAGAGAGAGAGAGAGAGAGAGAGAGAAGAGAGAGAGAGAGAGAGAGAGAGAGAGAGAGAGAGGAGAGAGAGAGAGAGAGAGAGAGAGAGAGAGAGAGAGGAGAGACGAGAGAGAGAGAGAGAGAGAAGAGAGAGAGAGAGAGAGAGAGAGAGAGAGCTGATCCAGTTATGTAATAAGGTTTGCGAGTGGACGGCGGTTCATGTTGACTTGTCATGTATAACAGAGAGAACCTAGAATAGTACAGTGCAGAATGAGTCCTGAGCGACGCAGAGGAAAAAAAGAGTAGATGGATTGAGTAATGAGGGGCTGTGTTGTTGTAGCTCTAGCATCCTTTTAACAATTGAACAAAATAATAAGCAGTTATTTTACACTGCAAGACAAGTTCCCTTTTTTGTTAGACTCCAAAACAGAAGCACATATTGGTCACTGGTCAATGTTTCCAGCTTTGCATAGCATTTTCATAATGTGGTAGTTGTCTGTGAATAACTACAAGGTGTGTAGAGTAGTTTAAAAGCGTATCTGTTCTGTTTCTCACTCTGCCTGTACAGTTGCTACATGATGTTCCTGTATGGAGTGTTAGTCATGTGACATGGTGAATGAAGATACCTTTTTGAAGATTTATAGCTGCCTTTCAACTGAGTGTAGTTTGGATAGATTGTTCTGGTAATATGTACTTGTTGTAATTGTTGACAATATGTAATTGTATTGTCCAACTATAAATCAACTTTGAATAATACTGTCACTTTCAGTGGCTAAAAGAGAAACATTTACTCATTGGAGAATCATTTGTTCTCCAGCTATTCTTCTGTGAATATTTTTGGAAACCAAGCACATAGTCGACCGACTCGTAGGCTTTGGTTAGCAACGCAATACCCTATAACAGATTTCCATTGGAGCCAGCGAGAGTAAAGGGGAAGCCTTTGTTTCTGTTTCTGCCAACTGCACTTCAGTGTGGGACAGCCTCAAAAGGAGAGGAAACCTTACCCCGGTACACTGGTATATCAGCCTCACAATTAATCATAGCAGCTTTTTTCATTCTTCCTGTTTTATACAGCGCTATAAATTATATTCCAGCAGTAAGTAGTATTATATTCCATCAATTTGTGTCTTAACATGTCCAAGCAATTCCTTACCTTCTGCCCTGCCATGGGTTGGGTGTTTTACAGCCCTTTGGCACAGGCAGGGAAACGGCATACCTAAGACGCTAATGACAAATCTTGTCTTTCTTGGAAAGGATGTTTACAATATAAACATTCAGTGAACTTAAGCTGTGGGATCTTCCTGGAACCAAACCAAGCTTTCGGAAAACACAGGGATATCTTCTTCTGTAAATTTGGACTACGTTAGTCCAACTGCTCTAAGCATTAGGCAAATTATTTGAATGTGATTCGGGATATATATCTATGGTGGATATCATGAGTTTGTCAGTGTTATTTAAGATTATTTTTATTTTTATGCTCGGTCTGAAAGGCATACAGTATATCATGTTCAAAACTTTCCCTTAAAGTATAAAAAATAATACATAATCAAGATGTTATTAAATATGTTATATTATGCACATAGAAATGATAGTTGTACAGCATAACTGTGCGCAAGTGAGTAATACCATCAAGTAAAAAGATTTTACCATAAGTTATCTAGTCCAACCCAGAGGGATTTTCAATGCAAGATTGAACACAATATCCAAAGTGAAGTAATTTAAAAAGGACTGTGCCGAGGTAGTAGCCATACAGTAACTCCTGTTGCAGTTCTTATAGCTGAATAACTGTACCACACCATGGCTAACTATACAGCACATGAGACACCCTTATCATGCTAATGCGCCGTCCTATCTCTGCCTTATCCGGCTCAAGTCTCTCTCTATCTCCCCCTTCTTGCCCTCTTCCTGTTCGTCTCGCTCTCGCTTTCTCCTTCTCTAACTCTAACTCTTTCGCAATTTTTTTCTCTTTCTCCTCTCTTTTTCCTTCCCCTCGTCCTCTCTACTCTCAACCTCTATAGAATGGCACAGAAAGAGAAGCTACAAAGTCTGAAAGATTTCCACAAGGACACACTGAAGCCTTCGCCAGGGAAGAGCCCAGGCACTCGACCGGAGGATGAGGCAGAGGGCAAGCCCATCCAGAGGGAGAAGTGGGCCAGCAAGTTAGACTTTATCTTGTCCGTGGCCGGAGGCTTTGTCGGTTTAGGGAACGTGTGGCGCTTCCCGTACCTCTGCTATAAGAATGGTGGAGGTAGGCATTCAAATGAACATGGGCCCTTTCTCCATAGAAACAGGTCTTATTAAAATGGGCGGTCAATCAAGTTAGATATTTTTTTCCCAGCAACCTTCAAAGAACTCAACTCGGGGACAGCAATTACAGGATTTTGATTTGTGAAATGGCTGTGGGTAGGCACATACTGTAGACCCTGTAGATTAACTGTCTCTCTTTCTCTCCTCCACTCAGGTGCGTTTCTCATCCCCTACACCATCTTCCTGTTTGGTGGAGGCCTGCCGGTGTTCTTCCTGGAGGTGGCTCTGGGCCAGTATACCTCTGAGGGAGGCATCACCTGCTGGGAAAAACTCTGCCCCATCTTCACCGGTGATTCACCACACTTCCTATTGTCCCAATACCATTCTCCCATATTGCCCTTAGACCAGTCATCACCAGGGAAGGTAGGCAGGGAAGAGGACACGGTGTAAGCCTACTTGGGCATGGTGTGATGTACTGTAGGTGGAAGGTACTGTAGAGGAATTAGTGAAGAGCCTAAACACTGCAGAGTTTCCATTAGCGTTGCTTAGGCGGGGCCTGCTCTGTGCCAAGCCTACTCCGTGCCTGCTTAGTGATGTTGAGGTGTCCCTCGCATCGTAGAAAAAAATCTAAAATGAAAATGATGTTGCCAGCCCTTGATCTAGCCTTGATGTTCTTCACATCCTGCTTAAGAAAAACTACATCCAGTGACAATACCCAGCCTGTGGTTGGCATTGTTGTTCTGACTGCTCTTGCATAACTCACTAACAACATCCAGCAGCACTGATAGTGCTGTCTGTCTATGGGTTGCTTGCCTTCGTGTACAGACATTGTGTTCTACTGAGGTGTCCCTCGCTGGGTTCCAATAGGTAATTGGACCAGACTTACTTCATTCATTAGCCGGCTCTGTGATGTGTAAAATACATTATTCAGAATAGCACAAGGAGTAGCCTAGTCCCAGATCTGGATGTGCCTCAGCCAATTTCTCTGACTATGCTTTTGTCTTCACGAGGATTTGACTGAAGCACATAAACCTACTGATCTGGGACCAGGCTAATTGAGGATTGCCTAATCTACATTAGAGACTGGACGTCGTCAAACACCAAACATTGAACACTCACCAAACATTGAGACTGGCCTATTTTTGGCAGGTAAATACATACACACCACATATTTTCAGCCTTGGGTGTGTAAAGGAATGCTGAGTTCTGTGTTACCATGGAGTAGAGAAGAGTGAGCACTCCGTAAATGACCTATCGATGGGATCTGTGTGGGTCTGATGAACAGACATTAGCATGATGTTGTTATTGCAGTCCTGGTGTCAAGTTATGGCCCAAAAACGTATCTCCTTCTCAGTCAGGGTCCTGCCATAGATTTTCACTGTAATATACTATAGGAAGACCAGTTCTATCATGCAGACCAGTAAGTAGTGAGACAGCTGAACATAACAAAGCAGCAATAGACCCCCTTCAGATGTTTTAACACTCTAGTGAAGGCTCCCAGCCATGAGCTGGTATTCCATGAAGCCGGGAGGGACTGGTAGAAAGAGACAGCTGAAGACAAGGGCTGGGAGTGCAGCCGATCTTTAGCGGCTGTTGATGAGCTTGAATAATCAAGGAGTGCTGAGGCAGCTGTCTGTCTGACTGGCAGGGTGTGTGAACTGGCACAAACATGCACGTGTGCGCACGCACACACAGTCACAAGTCCGCACACGCGCACACACAGACTACAGAGAGACAGACTCCCACCGGTGGCCTATAGGTGGCTTCCACTATCCCTCTTAGTCTTTTTTTACACATTCAGAAGGCCTGCCTCACCCACCACACACACAACCATGGATTCATTTGTCTAACAGTTTGTCTGTGGAATGTGGGGGCTGAGAAGGGAGGAAAGGGGGAAGAGGCGGGAGAGAGGGGGTTACCGGAGGTGACAACAGTCTAATAATAGTTCAGAGGAGTGGAAGAGTACAGGGGATTTCTGTATCTAGGTGGGGACCAATGTCATATCTAAAAATAACATACAAACACTAAGGTCATTATAATTGTAGTTAGTACACTCAAGCCAGGGAAACATCCTCTCTTTGAAAAAGGAGCGAGCTGAGTTGTGAACCATCTGAGTCAGTAGATTTGTTTCCATTGGTTATATATAAATCTCCTCAAAAGGCACTAGGTCAGTGTTCACTGAAGTGCTTCAGCTCCAATGTTGGCTTTACATTTTGGCGTTTACAAGGGGATTTAGTGTCACGTACTGTCGCCCCTATGACATTGTATTGCTAGGGACTACATTTTTTCTCTTCTCTGTAGGTATTGGATACGCCTCCATTGTGATCGTCTCTCTCCTGAACATCTACTACATAGTGATTCTAGCCTGGGGACTCTACTACCTATTCCAGTGCTTTCAGCCAGAGCTGCCATGGGCCAAATGCAATCAGCCATGGAACACAGCCCGGTGTGTGGAGGACACATTCCGCAAGAACAAGACCCTGATGCTGGCTGCCAACATCACCAACTTCACCTCCCCCGTCACTGAGTTCTGGGAGTGAGTACTCACTGTCCAACAGCTGGGATAACTCTGTTCTGACATACACGCAGACAAACACACACAGAGAAAAGCAGAAAAGCCTACACACAAGCATACACAAATCAATATACACACATGCAACCACACACACACACACACACACACACACATAAACACACACACACATTCTGTCCACATATACAAGGTCAAAAACAAACTCAAATAAAACAGACAACATGAACACTACAGATACTGTACCTCTTCCTTGTTTGCAGTAAACATATGTTTGGATTGGCTACATTTCCAGAGCAGAAAGCACACTGAACTTGAATAAACTCCCTGTTCAGTCATGAGGTTCATTATATCTTTAAATTGGATCTTTCACTGCACTATATTTGGATCAATGGATAATATCGTTTTCCTTTCCTTTTAAAAGTACTGCCAATATGTGTCCTCTTGGGGAGACACAATCACTTAACTTCAAATCCCAGTTCAGTGTAAAATAATGCTCACTTACATTTGGTCCACACAAAATCCAACAGCTTAGATTATATCTACTTTCTACCACATCCATGGGCCAGACACTGATGAGGTAGAATATCCCACAGAAATATAACACATAGAATGAAAATAACATACTGTCATCTCTTAATATTCTCTCAGGGCACAGCACATTCAGGCGGAGCTAGAGCAGAGGGGGGTTTGTGAAAGCTTAACCTCACCAGATACATTATTTCCCCATCATCAAATCGTCTGTCTATTTGCTTTTCACTGCTTTGATGTTACCGCGGTTGGCATGAAACCTTGGTCAGGACCCACAGGAATTATGAGATGTCACACTTCCCCTACTTTAACAAAAACGAAAAAAATGTACTATACTTTACTGCACCATGCAGGGGTCTACATAGACTTACAGTTCCATCAGAGCCTCTCCCCAAAGACCGTAATTGACCTGTATCCTGTCTGTTCCCTCCCTCCTAAGACGTAACGTGCTGAGCATCTCTTCTGGGATCGACGACATCGGCCCCCTAAAGTGGGACCTAGCCCTGTGTCTCCTGGCAGTATGGATTGTCTGCTTTTTCTGCATCTGGAAGGGAGTCAAGTCCACTGGGAAGGTTTGTAGAAGCTTGCTGTGGTTGTTATCAGACTTGTTTGCAGTCTCTAAAAAGAGTGTTTATGCACACACCCAAAAAAGGGAGATTTGATAAGTGGACAGAATCATTTTTGGGTGGACAGGTTAATGGATTACGTTCAAATGGTTACATAGTTCGGCTGAATGAAGGTTACTGCCCCCCAATGAGTCCCACCGCGAAGCTGGCGCAATATGGACTAACCCCTTTCAAGCATTGTGTTTTGACCTACAGACGTCTGGGTTGTACCATTGGATTAGTCTATTTCTCCTGAATCAGTGTGATTAACAGGGGCTGAGAGAGAGTGGTGTTTGTGAAACAAGTGTGGAACCTGAAGGGACCCGGGAGCCAGGTCTTCTTTACAAACATTTCTGTAGTATCCGAATGGTTTGAGCTACAAATTATTAAAAGCTATCTATGAAAATCGGAGACTCTCACAAACCAGCACATAAAAACACTGTATAGCCTAAAAACATGGTTAAAACGATCATTTTCATATCATGGATAGTCAGTCCTTGCATATATAGCATAGTTTATGGATTTGAGCGTGTTTGTATTTCTCCAGCCCCATCCCTCAGCTTTTTACTGAAACTGTGGTGGGGATAACACATTGTTAATGTTTCAATTAAGGATTTGGTGCAGTTCTCTAGTGAGCAAGTTACTTTTGAACCATGTGGTCCCGTGTGGCTCAGTTGGTAGAGCATGGCGCTTGCAACGCCAGGGTTGTGGGTTCAATTCCCACGGGGTGACCAGGGTTCAATTCCCACAGGGGGACCAGGATGAATATGTATTAACTTTTCAATTTGTAAGTCGCTCTGGATAAGAGCGTCTGCTAAATGACTTAAATGTAAAATGTAAATATCAACCAAAACTTCTGAAGTGAAGAACAAAATTCTTAGTATTCTTAGAAAACAAAAATGATATTGAAAGCAAAACAAACCCAACAGTATTGACAGTAAAACAAAATATTGCAAAGAAATTAATTGTAAATGGATGCAAAAAAAAATTATCTTTAGTGATTAAAAAAAATATATAACATAATTAAATAAAACACATCCCTCTTTTCTTTTACCTTGGCCTTTGCTTTGGCTGCCTTTTTTCCAGTTGCAACTTTTTGGCCCATTCATTCCAGCAACATAGCGCCTTGCATCCCACTGCTGGTTTGCTTTTGTAGCTAAGCTGGGTCAATACTGGTTGGTCCCTGGATGGGACACCAGATATAGCTGGAAGTGGTGAAAAGAAACATGAGAAAAAATAAATGTCACAAAAAATGTAATGAGGGAAAACTGTGTGAAAAATGTACATTAGTATCTTCACACGTGTCCGAAAACCATGTCTGACTGTGAAAATCATATGAACCACGTGTGTTTTTTTGTTGTCGTTAAGGCTGCCCTACGGAGTGGGTAGAAGTTACCCCTAAACTAACCACAGACTGAGGAGCAGATATTTTCTCATCACCTTATTGATGGGGGATAGTAGATCTGTAGTTGGGGGCAACTTCTACCTAAAGCATCCTCTCCAAGATCCATTCCATTACGGAACCTTTACATCAGCAGATGGAACTATCTCTGTCCCATTGCATCATGGAAACTGGACATCAGCTAATATGTCTCTACCTCTCTGTATCTGTTTTTTCTAGGTGGTGTACATCACAGCAACTTTCCCTTTCGTCATGCTTATCGTGCTGCTGGTGCGTGGAGTGACTCTGCCAGGGGCATCCGAAGGGATCAAATTCTATCTCTACCCCAACCTGACCCGCCTACAGGACCCAGAGGTAGGAGCGAGAACCCAGTATCCTAATCCCCACCCCTCTACCCATCTTTACTGTCTCCGTACAGTCCCCTCCGCCCACCCCTAATGACCTTATGCCACATCAATGCCTATCTGTTTACTTACACGTCTATCAGGACCTCTTACTGATATCGCTACATCGCAAAGTCATCTAGACGGCGGAAAAGGAACCAGTCCACAGCCGTTGTTAGGTCTTAGGTCTGGTTGACTTATTAGTGATACTATAATTGAGAGAACATGTGTTCACAATGCAAAAAGCCGCTAGAACTCGCCAATCTTCCAGGTTTATGACATAGTTCAATTAGCTCCCTCCTCTGGATTGACGTGACTAGCTATGCCTAGCGAACCTGAAAAAGTTCCATGACAATCATTTTGCAACATCATGTGCTTTTGGATTGTTTTTTATTACATTCTCTGAGCCAAAAGCTAAGAGTTACTTTTGTTGGATAATTTCGATTTGCAGCATGGCATCCCACGTGTTCTTTTTGATTTCCGATGTTATAACAATAGAGTGTTCAGTTTTGATGGAAATGTTCCTTTTTTTCCCCCCCCAAATTGTATTTGCGATCGCAACATGTTTCATCAAGTAGCTATTTGTCTTAGACTCAGAAGCTTAGTTCGTTTTGCATTCAATTAAACGGAGATAGAAAAAGAAGTAATAAAATGCTTAATCAAATTAAATGTCAAATCTCATCACATTAGGTTAATCTAACCCAATTATGTCCCAGCAAAGATGAAAAAGGTTGCCAACCAAGTGACCGGAAGTGTATGATGAATGGTGAACTGAACAGACTGGCGTCATGTTGTTGCTGTTGCTGCCTCAGGTGTGGATCGACGCGGGAACCCAGATATTCTTCTCTTACGCCATCTGTCTGGGGGCTATGACGTCACTGGGGAGCTACAACAAGTACAAATACAACTGCTACAGGTGAGTTTCGTTGTCATGGGGACGGGGGACGGCTGTAGTAGGAGTGAGATCAACTCGTGTCAAAGGCGGTTGGTTAAGAAAAAAATGGGAACTTCGGTTCCGTCTGTGTAAATTAACATCCTCCATGATATATGTGTGACATAGGGACTGTTTGCTGTTGGGAGGCCTGAACAGCGGTACCAGTTTTGTGTCTGGCTTCGCAATATTTTCCGTCCTGGGCTTCATGGCACAAGAGCAAGGGGTGGACATTGCCGATGTGGCAGAGTCAGGTACGAGGGTCAAAGGTCAACAGTGAACATAGCGGTGATGGTGGGCACTGCTGAAACGACAATGAACGACAATGCTGAAATGTAGTGCTATCGGCAATTGCACACTCCTTGAATAAAGGCCTGAAAGAAAGAGACGTGTTGCTTTTTGTACGATGTGTTTTCCACAGTGAATTTGGCCCTGGTTGAGTGTTGTGCCGTGTGTCTGAGCTACTGCTGAACCATGTAACGCTGGGTTAAATAAAGAGCCACTCTAATCAACCATACTTATAATCACAGCTGTACTCTACCATCCACAGCCACCTGGGCTCAAAGGCACCAGGTGGGCCAATCTAGGGTTTCAAATCTATTTATGATATTAGTGTTTAAAAAGCGCGTCCCCAGCGCTAGCGTCACTGGGGACGCTAGCGCTGGTGCCTTTGACCCCAAGTGTGGCAAGTGTGGATGTATTCAATTAAGAAATTGTCCAGAGGAGTTGCTGTAATGTCCAGTAAGCCAAAATAAGAAAATCTTGGGCATTCTGTTCCAATAAAATTGGTAATTGTTATAATTTGTGTTATAACAACCAGTGCTCACCACCAGTAAAAATAGTTGTTGAAAACAAATGTGCTAAGTATTGTAATGTAGCTGTATGTTAAGTACTTTACTGTATTGAGCTGTGGATCCCTGAAGTGGAATCTAGCTAGCCCAACATGATATTATATTCCATGTGGATTTCGAAGGAGATGCGTCTTCTTTAAGCGTGCCCGCTCTGTTCAGTTCAGTGTTGCTAAACAACAACCTGGTTTAGAGAGAACCTGTTTCCATGTACTTTTACTTGAATTATTACGAATAGAGAATTCTATTGTGCTGCGACTGTTATAGCTATGTTTATGTCAATTGGAATGAAAGAAAATAAGTGGTTGATCAAAGTTTTCTTAAATGCTATAATTCATGCACATTTATTGGAAAAAGATTAACTTCGAAAATAGGTCATATTTGCAAAAAGGTTACACTAAATGTAAATTGTTGTTGATAACAGTGAATAATAATTACAAAAATCTGTGCAAAAGTTCATGTGTTATTCTGCCTGGATGGACTTGGCAAGATTTAATGATAGTTTGTTGAGTTTGCTGTCATTTCGTATATGTTCAAGTGCCCTTGAAATCCTGTTGAAATAGCTTTTGATCAAACCTCTACCTGCTTTGACAATATTTGTTTAGCCTGTAAACTAATGCAGGATGCTAGAGTCACACACAGCATATGACCAGTAGCAGATACTTAATGGATAGTTCCTCCACCTACCTATCCAGTCCCTACATAAGACAAACCTAAAGCATACAGAAAGGTTTACCACTTAGTCTCTTCCAGTACTGTAAATGCAACATTACCATTTGAATGTGTTTAGTTTAACGTTTTTACCCCCCTCATTACCGTCCAAGCTCAAATTAGATGGATTGGTTCATTCTCTTCTCCTTCTCTCCCCCCTGCCCTCTCTTCACACCTCTAGGTCCTGGCCTGGCCTTCATTGCTTACCCTAAGGCTGTGTCCATGATGCCTATGCCCACGTTCTGGGCTATCCTATTCTTCATCATGCTTCTGCTACTAGGCCTCGACAGTCAGGTCAGTACTAAAGCAGTAACTAGTATACACTTCTATTGGTAATACGGTACTTGGTACATGTCTCTAGTTTCAACGACCCTGCAACAATATATATCTACACTGTACTTACACTATGTAGTTAGTGTATCTACATTGTGGTTATACTATGCCTATGTCGTTACAATGTAAATATATAGGTAGTCGGGACACATGCAGTAGTGTAAAGTATACTGAACAAAAATGTAAATGCAACAAGCAACAATTTCAAAGATTTTACTGAGTTACAGTTCATATAGGGAAAACAGTTGAGAACTCTGGACATTACAGTGAACTTATAATAAGATACAAAATCCAGACAAGAAGCAACCCAGAGTGGAAAACAGTTAAACCATGTCAAAACAGTTGTTACATCTTGAAGGCTTGAACGTAAATAGTAAATCGTTTTTGTAGAAGTATGTGAACCAGTAATAAATCAGTTTCTGGAAATAATTTAATAGATAGAACCAAACAGTTTAGTCTCATAGCTTTCTCTTGAGGTGTCCATTGCAGGCCAGACTCCCGAGGTGTTGACTAAGACGAACGGAGGCGAGGCCAGGGAGGCATCAGTGGGGTTCTCTCACTATCACATTTCCTGCTTCCAAGTGTAATTTTACTTTCTGCTAACTCGGTCCTCCTCATGGCCAATGACATCTCAGCCAAACACCAAATACTTATGCTTCAAGTACGGTTATTTCCATTGGCAAGCAGATCAGTGGGAGAGTGAGTGGGCATCATTCTTGACCACACATTTTACACAGATTAGTGGTGCTGAATACAGTATTGTTTCATGGCTCTTATGTACATGCCATAGTTATGAGGAGAGGTCTTGTTATAGGATGTGGAGAGAAAAACACTTTCAGTGTATGCTAAATAACACGGTTTATTTCACTAAATCAGAGAAGTGTGACTCCAGATACATTTCCACGACAACAACAGCAATGCCTATAAATTATTCAGCCAATGGCATTATAACTGGATAAGCCCGAAAAGGAGAGGGTTTCCGTGAAGAAGAGAGAGAGAGAGAGAGAGACGTTGTTTTGCATGAAATAGCCAATTGGAGGCCCAGCCAGTGTTCCCAAGAGGAGCCTTGTATAAAATGTCTCATTGTTGCACAACAGAGACAGCAGTGATTCTTTAGTCTAATCAGTGATTTGAGGAGGAGGAGAAAGTCCATGTATGGAGGCAAACTTTGGTCCCACATTTCAGGCATTTTTCCGTATTTGGAACCTGTGTACATGCTCATATAGTATGTGCTCGATTGACAGTTCATTAGGTACACCCATCTAGTACCGGTTTGGACTCCACTGTGCCTACAGAACAGAGAACAGCCTGAATTCTTCAGGGCATGGAAACGTTACTCAATTGGTGTCAAGGGACCTAACCTGTGCCAGGGAAACATTCCCCACACCATTGACACCAGGCAGGATGGGGCCACGGACTCTGGACTCTTCTGCCATCAGCAAGATGCAACAGGAACCAGGATTCGTCGAACCAGGCAATGTTTTTCCACTCCTCAATTGTCCACTGTAGTTGCAGCTTCTTTTTTTTCGCTGATAGGAGTGGAACCCGGTGTGGTCGTCTGCTGCAACAGCCCATCCGTGACAAGGACTGATGAGTTGTGCGTTCTGAGTTGATGTTCTGCACACCACTGTTGTACTGCGCTGTTATTGGCCTGTTTTTGTCCCGCTTGCACAATTCTAGCCATTCTCCTTTGACCTCTCATCAACAAGCTGTTTTCGCCCACAGGACTGCCGCTGACTGGATGTTTTTCGTTTGACGCACCGTTCTCTGTAAACCCTAGACACTGTCGTGGGTGAAAAGCCCAGGAGACTGGCCATTTCTGAGACACTGGAACCAGCGTGCCTGGCACCGATGATGATACCACGCTCAAAGTTGCCCATTCCAATGTTCAATCGAACAGTAACTGAATGGCTCGATGCCTGTCTGCCTGCTTTATATAGAAAGCCCCGGTCCTGTGGCTCACTGTCTGTAGAAGATAACCATTTTCGTGAACGGGGTGGTGTACCTAATAAACTGGCCAACTGAGTGTAGGCTGTTACTTTATCATGTATTTAGCATTCAGAAGGCCTAAAAGCAATAACAATTACAATGGTAATGGCCATCAGCGTTCTGGTAGGACACTATGGTTAATGGCTTTCTTTATGTCTCCCCAGTTTGTCGAAGTGGAAGGACAGATCACCTCCCTGGTGGATCTGTATCCATCAGTCCTAAGGATCGGTTACCGCCGTGAGATCTTTATAGCTGTGATGTGTTGCATAAGCTATCTTCTGGGACTTACCATGGTAACAAAAGTAAGTAGACTAACAGCACTTCAGTGTAACTTTATGCACTACAGGTTGTTCTTACCTTACAATTATTGTATTAGTCCTTGACATACTATAATTTCTGGGACCATTGCAATGAAAGTAAGTTCACCTACAGCAACAGGTTCATAATTATTGTCACCCTTGATAAAGATGAACAGAAAATACTGTGTAAAATAAATAATTCAAATACCTAGTTATGTTGTATGCTTAAACAAAATGGGAAAATAATATTATTATACACTAATACAATTGCTCAGAGAAAGAGATTTTGTTTAAGTAATAAAGCAATTATATTAGTGTTTGTTATCCTAGCAGGGGAGGGTGCTAGATTATTGAAAACAGGGGTGCCAATCATTTTGAACCCTATCTTACTTGTTGAACCAAATCTCTTTCTCTGAGCAATTGTATTAGTATAAAATCATATTATTTTCCAATTTTATTGTGCATACTGTACAATTTAGCTCAATATTTGTATTATTTATTACTATATTTTTTGCTCGTCTTTATCAAGGGTGCCAATAATAATGAACCTGACAGTATATGAAAGACCTTGAGATTCTATCATTGCAATTCAGGTTAGTGTACAAAATAGATAACACATGACTTTTTCCACATGCTTTGCCGTTGTCACACTTTTGCAACCAAATAGGGGGGATTCGACTACCGAGCTCTCATAGCACATCCTGTGTGTTTCGCATCACGAATGGAACAATTTGGAATGTCATTTTCCAGTTAGCACTTCACTTTTACTTCAATGACATCTCATCACCTGTTGAACTCTCCTTTCATTTGGCCCAGTGCCAGCATTCGTATGAATCAACCACTTTTTCCTATCCATGACCAACCCCATCTCTCGCCGTCTTTCAGGAAACTAACTTTCGCTTTCTTCGTTCTTTTCAGGGTGGCATGTATGTGTTTCAACTCTTCGACTACTATGCAGCCAGCGGTGTGTGCCTTTTGTGGGTGGCATTCTTTGAATGTATTGCTGTAGCCTGGGTTTATGGTAAGTTTGTACCTTTTTGGCCATATGAAGTGTTAAGCCCACATTTAGGAACAAACGTTATGAGTCTGTTTTATAACGGGGAAAACAGCAGCGACGCATGGGTTATGGCCTCGCTTGGAGTATGACAATAGCCTTGCTGTTCCTTTTCACGCTTATCGTAAAACACTTCAATTGGCTTCCACGTATGTCCCGTTGGCTTCTATGGACTTCTATTGAAGACAAATTAAGAACTAATGCCACCTTTATAAGGAAGAGGTGAACAGGAGCACAGCAGGCCACGTGTCTTATCTAGAGGTGTTGTTGACAGCGCTGTGACGGACGTTGCCATTATTAAGAGAGCAAGCATGCTGCTTTTGTAAATACTTGTTTTGTAACGGTTAACAGTAAGCTAAAGCGAGATTGTCCATGCCATATGACTTCATGGTGATGAGGGTGTTTATAGAGGCGATGATGGCGTCACACCCTGTACTGTAGCTCTTCTCGTGGTCTAGAGATTGGATACTGATTCTGTTTTATAGTTGATAGTGAGATGTCACCCTGTTTTACCTTGAGAAAATGCACAGGTCTCATATGATGGTTGACTTCGCTGCGTTTGAGACTAGGAGTGTGTCGCTAACAACAAGTATGTTATTTTGTATTATTGACAGGCGCTGATAATTTCTATGATGCAATTGAAGACATGATTGGCTACCGACCTAACCCGTGGATGAAATGGAGCTGGACCTTTATCACTCCCGTCCTCTGTGCGGTGAGTATTCAACAGCCTAACACTCTTAATGTGTGTTCCACAGCCTTCCACTGTCATAAAGTGTTAAACAGCCCAACACTGTGGTGCTGTGGTTTTGAAAACATGAGGAACCTCTTGGATCCGAGTGAAGACGTACCGTGAAATAAGCGATCATGTCCTAAACCATTTTTCTTGTTGTTCCCAGGGTTGCTTTATCTTCTCATTGGTGAAGTACAAGCCCCTGACCTATAACAAGGTGTATGAGTACCCAGACTGGTCTATTGGCCTGGGCTGGTCTCTGGCCCTCGCCTCCATGATCTGCATCCCCATGGTAATGGTCATCAAGGTCCTCCAGTCCGATGGACCGCTTATAGAGGTACGCAAACACAAAAAAATGATGCTAGATAGCTTCTAGTTGTATGAATACAAACACTGCCTGAAAGGGAGTGCAGCATTGTGGTAACGGCATGCAGTATGCAATTGCGTAACTTGTATTATATTGCACACATGATATAAGCCGTCTACATGATGCAGTATACCATGTCACGTGGCATGGTACAAGGATTTCTACAGTGGCCTTTTTATCATTGCGTTATTTTCATGCCATGTGGCTCATTTGACATTCTCCTCTACACCCCACAGAGGATTAAGGCAGTGGCGGCCCCAGTAAAGGGAGGTGCGAGTTCTCGCCCAAAAGAGTACAGCGTGAAGGGCAGCGAGCTTACCCAGCCTCTGAACCCCAATGGGGACAACATCCTGATCAAGCCCACCCACACCATTGTAGAAACAATGATGTGAGCACTCTCTGTGAGAGGAAATACTGATTGGCGTGCTGTCTAGGTTATTATCATTTATTTGCTAACTTTGATAGTGGTAGAACCAGGTTTACATTGTTCTATATATCCGCACTAGGAATATTCTGGTTTGGTTTCTATGATAATGATTAAGAGTTTTATATATATAAATACACTGTATATATTGCTGTTGGGTTGTTTTTTTATCTTGGTAATTTTTTATCATATTGTTGTTGGCGATGTCAGTTTGGGCAGTATTTTGACATAGAACTACATGTTCTATGTTAACTACCTTTCTGTTGATTGTGGAACATTTTCACTCAACAAAAATACAGTAAACTGAATGTGTAACTAATCGTGTAACATGTTAGGTAGCAAACTATTAAGATAATATCCTTACGTTATTGTGGCAGTAGCCTTGTCTGACGCCATTTGTTGTGAGATGCAACTGAATGAACCTTCTCTGCGCTAGCGGCGGACGCCAGCCACTCACACCTGCTGGTAGAGTAGCCATCTGTACCACCTAGGCTGAACGAGCGTTGGGCCATTAACCGAAAGGTCGTTGGCTCGAATCCCTGAGCTGACTAAGTGAAAAATCTCTCGGCGTGCCCTTAAGCAAGGCACTTAACTCTAATTGCTCCTGTAAGTCACTCTGGATAAGACCTAAATTACTAAAATATAAATGTAACATGCAGTGTAGATATAGTAGTTCATAGGTACGTCCTTATGGTTACTATGGCCCTGCCCAAATACTGTACAAAATGTTCCCGGAAGGATAATGTGTTCTTAAAAGGGAGGTGAGAAAGTGAAAGAGAAAAGGGAAGAAGCATTTTAAGAGTATTTGTACATTGCCTAAGATCGTCACAGTCAGTCCCAGTGGATTTATGGAAACTTCTTTTTTCACTTGAGTTTCACCTTTATTTTAGTGATCTGTTATGAGAATTGTCACAAGACCCTGCAGTTACATTTGCAACATTCATTTCAAAATAAACCCCTATATAGCTTCAAACCTTTTTGATATTGTTCATATCTATCCGTTCAAACATGAGCATTATACTCTCACTCACTTATTATAAATATAAAAAATAAAATAAAGGTGGAACATTGTCAATACAACGTTCTGTCTCTCTGTGACTAAACCTGTGATAGTTTTGAGAACCATCATTTAATTGTAGCAAAAAAATATAACCTTAACAAAATGATTTAAATGTTTTGAAATAATAGTTCTTTCTCCAGTGATCTCATTTTAATCGCAGTAATGGTCAGTAAATAACTGTATCATACAACATTTCCATCAGACTCAATTGTATTTTAGTATTTTACTTGTTTGTGAATCACGTATGCCTTTTTGTATTAACAATTTTATACTGTCATTGATGACCCATTTCTTCTGAATACAGTCAACAATTCATATTTAATATTAAATGTTATGAGCCCAAATGAAATTTGAAGTGTGTAATATTCATCAAATAAAATGGTCTATTACGACTCAAATTATTTCAGTTTAAAAACCGATGTAAAAATATTAAACATGATATGTGACCAACATACAAAATTTGAACGTCTAAAGTTAAATTGAGATTCCTTAACAAAAAGCATGTACATGAAAATCCTCAGTACAGTGTTTGGTCAACAAAATTCCTTGTCCAGAAGGCAATAAAAAATTGTAAAAAAAATACCTGTTGGAAAATAAAGTGTATTTTTGTCTAACATCCATCCCCCTTTGAGATGCACCTTGCACCATCTCTTCCTAGATTGAAAATAAACATATTTTTCTTTACATGTCTTAGAGTGAATTATTCATTTGTTCTGTGAGAGCATTTAAGGGCCTACTGGCCTGTTTCTTCTGGCCTGCTTCTTCCTCATAAAGACAGCTACAGTATAAAAACACCCCACAAAAAAATACTATAGTATATTATGCTATAAATACCCTAGTATTCACTGTAGTGTTTTTGCAGACTTTACTATAGACTAACGTTTGCGAAAACACTACAGTGAATACTTTAGTATTTTCTGTAGAATTTATAGTTAACTATAGTATAAATATTGTAGTAAAAGTAAACTGTAAAATATACTATTGTAATTAATGTGGTGTTTTAGCAGATTTTAGTATACTGTAGTATATACTGTAGTGTCTTTGCTGAATACAATATACTGTAGTATTTACTGTAGTGTTTTTGCAGAATGCAGTATACTGTGGTATTTACTGTAGTTGTCACGATCGTCTATGGGTGAGAGAGAGGACCAAGGCGCAGCGTGTGCAAAATACATTCTCTTTTATTTCGAGAAGGGAAAAACACGCAACGAACACTATAACAAAACGAAACAAAACAAGCGATCGTGAAGCTATAAACGTAAGTGCACACACAAGCTACAAACGTACAACATAGACAATTACCCGTAAAACCCCAATGCCTATGACTGCCTTAAATATGTCTCTCAATTAGAGACAATGAACCACAGCTGCCTCTAATTGAGAACCAATCTAGGCAGCCATAGACATACAAACACCTAGACAAGACACTGACCCATATCCCATACAAAACCCCTAGACAATACAAAAACACATACATTCCCCATGTCACACCCTGACCTAACTAAAATAATAAAGAAAACAAAGAATACTAAGGCCAGGGCGTGACAGTACCCCCCCCCCCCCCCCCCAAAGGTGCGGACTCTGGCCGCACAACCTGACATTGAAGGGGAGGGTCCGGGGTGGGCCTTATTATGGCGACGGCTCGGGTGCGGGACGTGGCCCCACTCCACCATTGTCAATACCCACTTTGGTGGCGCCTCTGGAGCGGCGACCCTTGTAGCAAGTCCCGGACTGAAGACCATCCCAGAGGGCGCCACCGGACGGAGGGGTAGCTCCGGACTGAGGGACGGCAGCTCCGGACTGAGGGACGGCAGCTCCGGACTGAGGGACTGCAGCTCATGGCTGGCTGACGGATCTGGCTGCTCATGGCTGGCTGACGGATCTGGCTGCTCATGGCTGGCTGACGGATCTGGCTGCTCATGGCTGGCTGACGGATCTGGCTGCTCATGGCTGGCTGACGGGTCTGGCTGCTCATGGCTGGCGGACGGGTCTGGCTGCTCATGGCTGGCGGACGGATCTGGCTGATCATGGCTGGCGGACGGATCTGGCTGATCATGGCTGGCGGACGGATCTGGCTGCTCATGGCTGGCGGACGGCTCTGGCTGCTCATGGCTTGCGGACGGCTCTGGCTGCTCATGGCTGGCGGACGGCTCTGGCTGATCCTGTCTGGCGGACGGCTCGGGCTGATCCTGTCTGGCGGACGGCTCGGGCTGATCCTGTCTGGCGGAAGGCTCGGGCTGATCCTGTCTGGCGGACGGCTCGGGCTGATCCTGTCTGGCGGACGGCTCTAGCGGCTCGGGACAGACGGGCAGCTCTGATGGCTCGGGACAGACGGGCAGCTCTGATGGTGCTTGGCAGACGGGCAGCTCTGGCCGGCTGAGGCACACTGTATGCCTGGTGCGTGGTGCCGGAACTGGAGGTACCGGGCTAAGGACACGCACCTTCAGGCTAGTGCGGGGAGAAGGAACAGGGCATACTGGACCCTGGAGACGCACATTAGGCCTAGTGCGTGGTGCCGGCACTGGTGATACCGGGCTGGGTACACGCATCTCAGGGCTAGTGCGGGGAGCAGCAACAGGACGCACAGGACTCTGGGGACACACAGGAGGCTTGGTGCGTGGTGTAGCTACTGGTGGTAATGGGCTGGAGACACGCACCATAGGGCTAGTGCGTGGAGGAGGAACAGGGCTCTGGAGACGCACAGGAAGCCTGGTGCGTGGTGTAGGCACTGGTGGTACTGGGCTGGGGCGGGGAGGTGGCGCTGGAAATACCGGACCGTGCAGGCGTACTGGCTCCCTTGAGCACTGAGCCTGTCCAACCTTACCTGGTTGTATGCTCCCCGTCGCCTGACCAGTGCAAGGAGGTGGAATAACCCGCACCGGGCTATGTAGGCGAACCGGGGACACCATGCGTAAGGCTGGTGCCATGTAAGCCGGCCCGAGGAGACGCACTGGAGACCACCGGCTTCATGGCACCTGGCTCAATCCTCAATCTAGCCCGGCCGATAGAGGAGCTGGTATGTACCGCACCGGGCTATTCACACGTACAGGAGACACCTTGCGCTCTACTGCGTAACACGGTGTCTGCCCGTACTCTCGCTCTCCACCGTAAGTACAGGGAGTAGGCGCAGGTCTCCTACCTGACTTCGCCACACTCCCTTTTAACCCTAACTCTAACCCTAACCCCAATAAATTTTTGGGTTGTACTCGCGGGCTTCCAGCCTTGCTTCCGTGCTGCCTCCTCATATCGCCTCCTCTCGGCTTTAGCTGCCTCCAGCTCTTCCCGAGGGAGGCGATATTCTCCCGGTTGTGCCCAAGGTCCCTTTCCATCCAATATCTCCTCCCATGTCCATGAATCCTCTATGCTCTGCTCCCGTTGCTGCTTTACACACCGCTTGGTCCGATTCTGGTGGGTAATTCTGTCACGATCGTCTATCGGTGAGAGAGAGGACCAAGGCGCAGCGTGTGCAAAATACATTCTCTTTTATTTCGAGAAGGGAAAAACACGCAACGAACACTATAACAAAACGAAACAAAACAACAAACGATCATGAAGCTATAAACGTAAGTGCACACACAAGCTACAAACGTACAACATAGACTGTTACCCACAAAACCCCAATGCCTATGACTGCCTTAAATATGGCTCTCAATTAGAGACAATGAACCACAGCTGCCTCTAATTGAGAACCAATCTAGGCAGCCATAGACATACAAACACCTAGACAAGACACTGACCCATATCCCATACAAAACCCATAGACAATACAAAAACACATACATTCCCCATGTCACACCCTGACCTAACTAAAATAATAAAGAAAACAAAGAATACTAAGGCCAGGGTGTGACAGTAGTGTTTTTGCTGACATTAATGTAGTATTCACTATTGTTTTTTGGTTTTATTATCTTTGACATAGAAGCGGAGGCTTTCTCCTTGAGGAAACTAAAATAGCACATTTTCCATAACCTGTAGGTAGGTAGGACTGGGAAGGATATGGATAGATAAAGAGCTTCTGCTCTTTTGAATAACATGTACGGAACACACTATATGGTCTATACTTACCATGTATACCCACTTATGGGTGGCCAAATTTGGATATGGTTGAGGGGAACGGGCAGGGTATATGAAATACTGTAGTATTTACAATAGTTTAAAAATGGTAGTGTTTTTGTGGACTGTAGTGTTTTCGGACATTACTGCAGTATTTACTATAGCATTCTACAGTATACTACAAAATTATACATGATCGAGGGATAGTAGTGTGTAGTATAGTATTCTACAGTGTACCACATAATTCGATAGTAATGTAGTATTATATGGTAAACTGTAATATTTTTTCATGTGACTACACACATTCACTTCCAACATGATACAAGGTGTTTTCTACATTCATCCATATACCCAATATTTACATATTGACTGTGACTTAAAACAAGTGCATTAAAATAAGGAGGCTTAAATAACCACACAATAAAAGTGTAGCTTGTGTAATTATCTAAATAATGTTGGTGTGAAGAGCAGACTAATACTTCATTTTAGCAATCACAGAGTGAATAAAATATTATTGCCTGTAATACTGACACCCAAAACCCAAACATATGGCAGCAGATCTACAAGGTCTGCCATGAGAGGTGACTGTATAGTTCCCCTAAGGAAAAGCACCTTTAGTAAATCCGCTTTCTCTGTGAGAGCTTCCCATGTCTGGAATACACTGCCATCAGACACACATAACTGCACCACATATCACACTTTCACAAAATGCTTGAAGACATGGCTAAAGGTCAATCAGATTTGTGAACATGGTCCCTAGCTGTGTGTTGCCGCTTTCCATGTCTGTTGTCTGTAACTTGTGAGGTGTGGAAACACTTCGTTGCTTTTATGAATTTTGTCTTACTGCTTTTTGTTCTATGTTGCTCTGTCTGTATGCTACGTCTTGCTTGTCCTATGTTGCTATGTCTGTATGCTATGTCTTGTTCTATGTTGCTATTGTCTATATTGTAATTGTTTTTAATAACCTGCCCAGGGACTGCGGTTGAAAATTAGCCGGCTGGCTAAAACCGGCACTTTTACTGAAACGTTGATTAATGTGCACTGTCCCTGTAAAAATAAACTCAAACTCAAATTTGAATAAACTGTATTCACACACCCCATCAAAATGACAACTCACAGACCACTTACGCCTGGCCACAACGGCGACCCAACCAAATTCACATAGAAATGTGTTATAGATATCATTCTCGTTGAAAGCAAGTCTAAGAAGCGATAGATCTGTTCTATGTCCACTATTTCTATGCTTCCCATACTGAAGTATGTGTTTTCCATATTTTACTTTAAACAGCTTCAAACAGCTGCAAATACAATATTATTGGTTATGGAAAATATATTTCACAGTGGTTTAGATGGTACAGTGACTCAACACTATACTTGCTTGTTTTGTCACAAACTGAAATTTAACTTCCAACAGATTAGAAACAGAGACGTCATGCCTATTGAAACGTGCCTCCATTAGTTTAATCCATGTAGTGTTAGCCAAAATGGACATTTTAGCGTCACCTTAAAAGGTACAAGGTGACACCTTGGAATGGCAGACAGAGACATTGAACAGTTGAGAAGTCCATCTGGTGTTGGGGAAAACTCTGACCCTGTCACCAGGGCAGGAACATGTGCGTTTAGTGAAATTTGTGATGAGTTACCTTGAGTAATCTAATACCTGATTAATACTGAAAGGAACATAGCATCACTGCTCATCTTCCCGTCACCTTCATTATCAATACTGTTTTGTTGAGCAAGTGCTGCTTCAATGAATCACAATACAACTTGCACTCCACCCCCCAAAATAGCCAATTATAATTATTTGAGCTTGAATCTTCCTTTGCCCCCTTGCTTCGGCCTTACATTGACACAGGGGTGTCAAAGATAGTCTTTTCAATCCGTCCCACAGGTGGCTAGTTAAAAAACATATACCTTGTGGATGTGATAACAGACCTATTGTATATAGTCTCTTCACTCTATCCAGCTTGCTAAAGGTCCTCAAAATGAAATCAAGAAAGTCAGGGCGCACCGAAAATGTTGAAATCGATGGATAGAGGACTAACTTTTGCAAATTTCTAAAGCGAGGAAATATAATATAATACACTAGTTTGACAAACCTGCATTGACATTTCTGGTAAATGATCCTAGGTGTCCCTTCTAGGCAAGTGAAAACCATGTTGACACCTCACCCACAAAGACGTGATGGTCACATCTACAGAGAAGTGAGGGTGGCGGGACTGAGACCATTGTAGATTTATGGCCAGCTTGTTACCTGGGATCGACAGTGTTAGGGGAGGCTGGCCAAATCTGGCTGGAGCAAGGTCTTTCTTGGTAGAAATATGCATGAAATCATGATTTAACTATATGTTTCAGGACATGTTCTTTCTGCAAACCTTCCTTTGCTTAATGTCCAAAGGTAGACTGGGCAAAGATAAATGGCTATCATAGAAGAATTCAAGAAAGAAAAAAGACTTTCCTCAGATCTTTATTTTCATAAAAAGCAGGAAAAACATCTCTCACTCAAGAATCCAATAACATCTTACAAACCAATTTCCTTCAGCCCCCCCACCACTTAAATAGCTATGCTTGGATGCAGCTGGGGGACAATGTAAACAGAAGAACTGTACAGAAAACAGATACTGCACTAAGTCACATCTTACATACAAAACCACATATGCAGAACGTCAGTTCAAATAAAAACACTGTACTTAGGAAGGGAGACCATGTTGTATAGACTTTACTGAATAAAACTCAGAACCACCTCAAATAAAACAAAATAAAACCAAAAATGGGTATCTGTATCAAACGTGTGACAGTATGAGAGCAACATAAAAAACATTCTCAAAACATGTTTCCTCTCTGAGGATTAAAAAGCAGTGAGTTGAGTCCTGAACGGGACAGCATGACTCTGTCTCACATCTCTTCCCCAGCCATTACATGACAAGAAACAAATCGTATTTCCACTGAGGCAACTTGGTAAGCAGGCCAGGGCGAGACGTGTTACGTAAGAGCTTTATAAAAACATAATGGCATGATTAAATGGGAACAGCTCTGGAGAAGGTTCTATCTGACTGAGCAGGACAGAAGATGGCAATTGTTCAGCAGAGAAAAGCTTTAAAATTCCCCCTTGTGAACAATGCAAGCTTTCTATGGGTGGGACATTAAATCCTATAGCTACATGTTTATGCTTACCATGATGGGAGGGAGAAACAGCCATGGAAGCTGGGGGAAATACTCTCTAATCCAAGTCCATACCCTATGGAGTGTTGAGGGCTAATACTCAGCAGATACATTAAAATGGGTTTAAAAGGAAATCATTCATCATCTCAATTGAAAGGTATTTCGTTCCACATTTGTCAGGGGATGTGATTCACTTATGAGGGTTTTTGTAGAGAAACCACTGTACACCTGAGAGTTGATACTGTACTGTAAGTACCTCTGGTGTAATGCCTTCTGAAACATGTTTGCATAGGACTAAAGCCATGAGGTTTTTCTAGTCAGGAAAAACCCCTGGCCTCACAAGATATGCTGATACTGAGGGTACAATTTTAAAGAGGTGTAGGAGAAAAGTGAGCTCCCGGAACATAATCAGAATACTATGTTTTAATGACAAGGAACACTCCTTTAGAGTGTGACACAGCTTTTCAAAACAACGACTGTGACATTATCCCCATTAGTTGTATAATACATTTAAATATTGAGTGATAAAGCATGTCAATTCTAGTGCACGAATCTGATTTAGGTGACCTTACTAGTGCAGACAAGCACAAACGGTGTGTGGTTTGGTTTCAGAAAGATGGTGAACTCGATTACGTAAAACCATTGACAAGAACCTTGAAACAAAAACGCTGATCCCAAAAAGTAATGAATGACAATTGTCTGCTCAGTCTATCCAGTAGCTAATAACATGGTGTGAGAAATGTAACAAGAAAAAAGAAACATTCTGCAACAACAAAGGAGTGATAAAAAAAGGCCTTGGTAAGTATTTGTCTTCACGTGACGCCCATAAAACTTGGACCCAAATCAATTTTCACAAACATTTTAGACTTTAGGACAGAGAGTGGGGTATCTAAAATAGAAATGTCTGCAATACTTGGCAAGTAACAGTGAATGCCAGCTTAGCATTCTACCTATTTTGTGGCGCTAACAGTGAGGGGGGCTCGCTGGCCAGGTCGGGCTGAAGGGAAGGAAAGGGCAGCCAGCCAAGACATGGCTAAAATAATAGTCCAGCACAGCATGCCTGGACTCCTCGAACACCCACATGTGCGCACGTTCGTGTGTCAAATGTGTGTGTACGTGCAACTCCACCATCCCCCAGCAAGAGGTCACAGAGTGTCACAATTGCACACATTTAACTTTTCTTTTTGTTGAACAAAAACTGAAAAAAAACACTGTGGTGGTGCTGTATCCCGAACACACCTTCTCTGAGAGGGAAGTGGGTGTTTGTTTCTCTGGGATTTCTGTCGAGTTGAGCAGGCTGAGTCAGACGCTGTTACCTAACTACATGTGGTTCTGCCCGAACAGCCCCAGAAGCCTGACTGAGCCTTCTCCGCTCTAGATCACATGAACACAGTGACTAACATTGGTCACAGCAAATGTATGTGTGTGGGAGTGTGAATTAGTGACTGACTGTGTGTTTATTCACGTACACATGTATTCTCACATGTGAATGTGATTCTGTGTCTATGTACAAGAGATATAACAAAACAAAACCAGCGCGTGAGACGTGCAGTGCCTACATGTCACATGGTATAATGTGTAACACCATTTGAATGTGCTATTATCCATTACCTCCCCCCTGCACCTTTGTCACAGGGCGATACTATTGGTCCTATAATGTAGGAAGCTGAACAGGGAGTCAGAAGGGTCCTCGCAGTCCTGAGGTGGCCCATTATCTGCCTGTGCCAGGGAGTTTCTGCTGATGACCAGGTCCAAGCTGTCTCCTGCTTCAGTGATGAGAGAAACAGCCAGGCAGCAGTCAAAGTCTCTGGCCCTCGCTCTGTTCACCTGGGACAGGAGCGTTCAGTTCAACATAACAAAGACACACAGTATTAATAGCAGATTATTTCAAAATGTGAGTTGAACAAATGTGTGTACCTGCAGAATGCGGTCATAGGGTTTCAACCCGGCCTGGTCGGCAGGACCATCTGGTCGGATCATGCTGACGTAGATGCCTTTGTCCAGGAAGCCATCTGACACACTGAAGCCAAAGTCTCCACGGTCTGCGTCCTTCCTCAGGGTCACCTATAGAACAGACAGTAAGGCACATTCACTTGATCCGTGTCAGTTGCCAAGCTCTCCGTTGGGTCCGGGAACAGTGCGGGGTGTACATTTACGTCAACTCTGAGCGTTATGGCGCTGACCCCCAAGGCCTAGCTCTCCGTAACCCTCACAACGACGCCTCCGTTGAAAAATAATGGCTCGCTCGGCGCACTGCCATTCTTGCGGAAGTCATGAGAATTGGGCTTTACAGGTCACATATCGCCACAGGCTAATAAGTGAGTTACGATATGGTTTAGCAATGTCAATGACGCAGATTAGCTATGGAACTGCATTCAAACACGTTGGCTGTCAGAGGAAATTATACCAATATCAACAATCACTCAATTACAGGAGGTTGGTGGCATCTTAACTGGGGAGGACGGGCTTGGGGTAATGGCTGGAGCGGAATAGACGGAATGCTATCAAACACAGCAAACACATAGTGTCCTTGTGTTTGAGGCCATTCCATTCCAGCAATTATCACGAGCCGTCCTCCCCTCAGCAGCCTCCGGTGTATTCCACCTGCAATTCATGTTTGTTTTTAAAGGCGTGGTTAGATTCAGTTACTAAGTGCTTGTGCCCTTATTCAATTCCACTTCCTAACGCAACAGTACACCGCAGCACAATAGAACAGACTGTACTGTACATGCAGTGGGGTCACGGCATGTGGCGAGGGGACAATAGCGCTCACAACACCAAGAGATAGTGCACTACATTATAATGAGCAGGTTCAGTGTGCAGTGTTATGTTCGTTATCTATTATCCCAAACACTGCATGTCCTGACTGGCCTGGCATTGACTGAGTCCAGATACACTCCAGTGATGGGCAGGGTAGCCCGAGGTTCAGTTAGTGAAGGGTGAGGCTCAGGGTAAGATATGAATTGAACCCAACAGGCATGTTCTCCCTGTGCCATATTATACAACGGGTGGTTCTCATCCTGAAGGCTGATTGGTTAAAAAACGCATTCCAGCCGGTGTCAATTCCACAAGTTACCACTAGCTAAATCTATGACGTTAAAAATGCCTATTTACTCTGTTCCATCTGACTGCCGCAATCCACTGTCTCATCAGCCCAGCCAGGCAATTTATACACTTGATCTCCACCATAAAAAGCATGTCGACATTATCTCCCGTTTCTTTTAGACTAACATTTCGTTTTCAACAGCGGAGATTCGTATAAACCTTGCCGTCTGTCTCTCCGACATCTGCCACATTGTTTCAATATTCAAATTCCGATCTCCAGCTGTCCCATGGTGATGAAAGTGTCGGGAGTCGGGACGAGACAGACAGGCTGCGTTTCTCAGCCAGTTGAAATCATGAATCAGCTGGCATCATATGTATGGACATAAACAAAGAATTATCAATTGAAAAACGAAGCTGCAGCTAGTTTGCGGTCTTTCCAGCTTCAGTTTGAAGTGATTGTGTTAGCTGTATTGTTGGCTAGCTCCTCTGAACAACCGTGTCCTGACGAGAGAGCACGTTTTCTATGCCAGGCGAAATCGCGCCTCATTAGCTCATTGTTATGGACGTAACCAAATAAATGTCACTAGAAAACAGATTAAACAAATGCAGCTACTGTTATAATTCTGGCTGCACTGTTTGACGCGATTAAGATAGCCGTAGTTGGCTAGCTAGAAAGTGATAAGAACGTTGCCAGCCAGTATGGCAATGGAACATCTAGAACGAACGACTGGGTCGCGTCCATAGATACAGAACGAAAAGCCTGAACGACTGGGTCGCGCATCTAGCAACCGAAATGATAGAAAGAACAACCAGCCTGCTTGGGTAGAAACCCTAGATTTGTGTCGGGACTATATATGGTGGAAGGATGAAAAAGTATGACTAAATTCATCAAAATAACGTTTATGAAAGTATGTCAATCATTATGTGAATATGTTGGTAACCAGTATGAAAGTGGTAATGTCCTCGAAGCCGGTGTTTGGAGGACATATGTGTACGGTTTTGACTTTGTTTCAGGCTTAACAATACCTGTTCCAATATATGCTCCAAACACCGGCTTCAAGGGCATTATCACATAAATGTGGAGCAGGGTCAGGCTACAGTTCACTGATCAATAGCTTCACAGGGTTGTCTGCATACTCGGTCGATCATATGGTAGCTATCCATGCTTTAAGCATGGATTGGATTGGAAATCAAATCCACATCATTCCCCACGGACCAGGGGTTGATATCAGTTTGCATTTCAAGTCAGTAAGTTCATGAAGTGGACTGAAAATCCAATAATTTGTCAGTCCATGAATAGGAACTGAATTGAGATGCCCCCTCCCACCCTGCTATGCACCTTCAGTAGTTCCAGGGCTGTCTCCTGGGTCTCTCCTCTCCCTCTGGGGGGTGTGTCCCTGGTCCTGTTGGACCTCTGCAGGTTGCCTTTGGTTTTGGGCTCGTCATGGATGGGACCCCTCTTCACAGGACTGATTGTGCTCTGTAGCACTGAGTCTTCCTGGGACGCCAGATACAGGCTAAGAGTGCTGCCTGTCATGGACGCCTGGGAGAAAACAAAATGATGGGCATGTGAAGGAAATAACTTAATATATTGCACGCACGTACCTATCCACACACAGCTTGACTGAATAGAAAAAGTGGCAGCAGGTGTCTGGACTGTCTAGACAATCAGACTTTTGTATTGCTTCATTTAGTAGCAGATTGAAACAGATGGGAGGGAGATGTAGCCTACCTCCAGGTCCCTAAGTATCTCTGATTGGCCGCAGGTCTCTAGGTCCTGCAGGGCCTGGGACCAGAATGTGTTCTCCTGGTTCAGGGTGCCATGGCAACGAGGGGGGCTGGCGTATCTATGACAACGCAGTAACCAGAACATGAGAGGAGCCTTGCTGTTCTGGGACTGGGGATGCCTGCTTCTGGTTTGAAACGGGTGTGGCCTGCAAAGCAGTGGGCATTACACTGCATCGCACTGCGTCGCGGAGAGGTCCTTTAAAAACCTTTCAGGCCTCAGGGAGGGCAAGCGTTAACTCTCTCACTATCACAGTAGAAGGCGCAAAACAGTGTATTCCATTAGAACAGACAGAGCCTTCATGCAGATAGTTCACAGTTTAAAAGTTCGGCCACACAAAAAGCCTTTAAGAGTTGACCATTTGTGGCGGTGAAGGTCACAAGTTGAGAAAAAAATCTAGTGATGAGTCAAGAGTGAGGCAAAAGACAAGGAACAGGTGTGTGTCTATTTGGGCCTTTGGGTGCTTTAGACGGACAGGTTTGGTGAAGACAGAAGCAACAGAGAAAAATATGTGTTTATGTGAAACACCAGGAACCTCACGGGCAGTTAGTAAAGCAGATTAGAGAGAGAATACCTGAGAAAGAGAGAAAAAGCACAGATAGACGAAGCATGACAACATGGATGAATGAAACAACTGTGGGGATTTAGAGAAAAATTGCATATTTCTTGGATTCACTTTACAAATTGATAGCTGGCAGTGAATCAATACATATTGAGTTTTAGACTAAACCAAACTTGTTAATGTTGCTCATTGCTTACATACATCAACGGAGGCATACAGAAGGCATACTTGAAGATGAAAAGGAAAAAATAACAACATTGAAAGCCACAATATTGAACATTGTTTGATGTAAAATTATTATACCTATTACCTATTACACTTACTTAACACATAGTTTTCTTAAAATTTCTTAAAGCATTGTTGGTTAAGGGCTTGTAAGTAAGCATTTCACTGTAAGGTGAATTGTATTTGGCACATGTGACTTAGAATTTGATTTGATATGATCAAATCCATTTGCCATGTCCAGATCTGCATGTGCTTTAAGAGTAGGATAAAGCACAAACAGACCCGGAACCAGGCTGCTAATCCATTGTTCTCGCCTGAAGTAGGCACTCACCCAGCAGCCGTATCCCAGTCATCCTCATCGTATCTCCCATCGTAGAGGTGGGAGTGGTGGGTAAGGGCGGTAAGGCCAGTGGAGGTGAGGTGAGTCCGGGTCGGTTTGGTGCGTCTCCACTCATTAGGCTGGAAGGTCAAATCTGCAGCTCTGTGGAGATACGTTCCTGAACACAAAGGACAAAAACAAACATAAATACACATGATAACATTCTACCCACCCCTAACAACTGATTTCAGGACAGTCATGTGAGAATAGCAATCGTCTAAAGTGGCCTAAGCTGTTTGTCTAAACTGGTAATGACTGTGTGGCCGTGTTCTGTCCTCACCTTGGCTGCCGTAGCCAGTGTCGATGCCGGAACCGTCCCAGGAGCTCACGGCAGAGTACACGCTGGGCCCGGTGGCAGAGTACACCCCTGAGTGTTTACTGGTCTTCTGGGAGTCAGTCAGCTCATCGTCTGTGTCGCTCAGGAATCCTGCCTGCTCCGACATCTGCTGCCCATCCGATTCTGCATGGGAACAGAGAGAGACAGTGAATGGAAAGTCAAGACAGAATCCTAACTCAACGTAATGAAATGTCATGTATTTATGTCAATGAAACTCTTCTAACAAATACAAGGCTCGGCATGCCCTTCCATGCATACTTTTTTTTGAAAGCAACTTGATTAACAAACTTAACAACAGTAGTACATACCGTCTTGGCGTTTCTTGATCTTAAGGGTGACAGTCTCTCCGGCCATTTGGAGTAGATGGATGGCCTCACTCAGGGGTTTCCCCTTCAGACTCACACAGTTGATGGCCAGGACACGGTCCCCTATATGGATGGCACCAGTCCTACAGACAGAAGACAATATGACAAATAATATTTGTATTCCTTCAAAGGAAGACGCCCCTTGTCATTTCCCAGGGTATCATGAGACAACAGATATACATATCAAGCCTATTACAAACATTAGATAAGATAAGTAAACAAGAAGGTAATTGGTTGTTCAAACCACCTAAAACCAACTTGGGCATAGAGGACGGGAATAACAGCTCGAATGACATGCTGTAACGCCCTTAAACAAGTGTATGAACTTGTCTAGTGACAAAATGCAAATACTTTTTAGTTTTGTGTGCCAACACTAAGGGTAGGGGAAAAACACTGCAGCTAAGCAGTCACTACTTCACAGCTCTGTTCTCTTACCTGAAGCACATAACTTACAGGTTTGGAACCAGGCTAGGTCTGTGAGAGGTTTTGCTGAGAAAGCGACTTCCTGCTATCCTGTGGAAACCTTAGCTGTGTTCGAATACTCATACTAACCACACTAACCGTACTATTTGTGACGTGAATTGAGTGTATAGAATGCTTATTAGTCCTAGTATGGATATAGTTAGTATGCCAGAAGTTCCCGGATGTCGTACTACATTCGCCAAAATTTGAATTATACACGCAAAGGACACTATTTCCATACTTTAGGGCCCATAATGCAATTCTTCAGGAAATGGCAGTGGCTTCACATTGTTTTCAGATTTGAAGAAAATGGCAGAAAATATGAGCCGCCGAAGTAACAACGATACAAATTCATTGCTTTAACTAATTACAAGAAATGTTAAGAACACGTTGAGCAATGTAATAAATTACTTTTCAAATAAATTACCTTACACGTTATGTTGGCTGACAAATTGTTAGCTACACTATCCTTAAGAACCACATAGCATATCAATACAGCAGTATGTACCGGTATGTTAGCCAGCTACCTAACGTTAGTTGGCTACTTACACGTCAAACTTGCTAGTATATTAACTACAGGCTAACTACCCAACGTTTATTGACTTGATTATTCCCGCCATTCTTAGCTTAGCTAAACGATATAGTCGTTGTGCGTTCTCAATGGACATTCGGATGCTTTCAAAAATTCGCTTTCAGAGCACTCTCGTCTGAGTGTACCAGAGCACAGAATAATGAATTCATGAGCGCTCAACACCCGTTGAATATGGCAGACGTAATTCAATTGTTGCCAACAGCACAGTTACATTCACCCACGCTATGGATAACATGAAAACTGCCTAACCAGCTCTACTAGGGCGAGTAAAATGATCAGTAGGCTCATTTGTGCCTGGAAGTAGCTAGAAAGCTAGCCAACGTTAGCTTGGGTGTCAGAACACTCAAATCAACCCTACTCCCGAGCGTCCAGTATGCGCTCCGAGAGCGAAACGCTCTGAATTTACGAGCACACTCTGGCACTCCAGATTGAATTTAAGAACCCACCCGAAGTCGTAAAATGTCTAACAAGTCATTTGTCATGCTAACTAGCTAGCAAGAGGTTGCATAGCAACAACATCAACTTCCCGTAGAGAGGAGAAGAGCTAGGACGCTCAACTGAAAAGAGACTGTTTATAGTATACTAAAATGAACTAATAGTATATAGTATGTAGTATATACTCATTAAGTACGTAGTATACTTATTCGAACACAGCTCTAGTGTTTGAGCCTCCTAACCGTAACAATACAATAGATTATTATTTTTATTTTTTTTTACATATTTTCCTTTTTCATCCTATTTATCGAATATCATCAGCTGATAATATTGGTGAAACGATATATGGTTGGGCTCTAATAAGAAGGCGATAAAGGATATCAGTGTGATGATAGCTCCTTCTGTGTTTCAGAGGCTTTTCTGTATGGTTGCGGCAATGAGGCAACCAGTTTGGTGAGAGAGTAGCAAAGAGCTGATTAAGCAAATAACAGACCAGACAGCTATTGTTTATTGACAAATTTTACACAGTGTGGCTTTGAGGGTGTGGCAAAAATCACAGTTTGTCGGGTCCTTATTTCAACCGTAAATCACAACCATAATAGTAGAGTCGAGGTGCATCTCAATAGTCCAACCGTCTAAAGAGGCTTCGACTATCTATATATTATAGATCTATCTATTAAAGAATTGTACAGAAAATCCAGACAGAAAACAGATCCCGGGTAGGCATCCTCCATATTGCTTTCACCTACAGCCTGTCTATACATACAGTACAGATGAAGCAGAGGAGACAAGGAAAGGCTTTTGACACCTATGGAGCCAGTCTACGGGAGAATATCAATGATATACTCATCGTGTCCTCTCTCCTCGCCTCCTTCTCAAAACCCATTAGAGGAGAAGGTCAGAGGGGAGAGGACGCGAGGAGTATGCAATTGAGATCTTCCCTATAGTCTCATCACCTCGAACCACTCTTATAATAGGAGCGCCAACCTCATGCCCCTGACACCTGAACCCCAACCCTCTCACCGTTCAGCCAGGCCCTTCTTGGTGAGGCCTGAGATGACAATAGGGTCAAAAGGCTCCTCTGTGCCTGAGATGGTAATACCCAGCGGGCCGCTGTAACGCTTCAGCTCCACTGTGTAGATAATGGAACCAGACATCTCTAGCTCATCTGACAGGGAGAGAGAGAGAGCGCATAACCACACATGCTCAGTACAAATATGACAGTTATTACATAAGGGATAAATTGGACCAAAAAATAAATTCCACACTAGCTAGCACACATCAGACATGAGTCACAAATGAAACATGTAAAAACAGGCCACTTGACAAATCAAAGCACCATGACACTCTATACTTCATTTTACAGTTCTTTTTCAGATGGTATTTTATATAAAAATGTGCGAAAACAGTGGGCACTTACATCACAACCACATGAACTTTCTTATGACAAATGGTATGTAATGATGTTTGTTCATACTCGGTAAATAGACAGCGATGTTTTGATACAGTCTGGAGATGTGTGCATTAGGGAATTCAACCTCACTGGACAGAAATCTGTACTTTCAACCAACCTCTCCGCGCAACACTGCATCTTTATTGTTGAAGCATGACTCTGTGTTCATCCTACCAGCGTTATCCTCGTCCTTCTGGATCCGGAGCTTGACCATGTCCTCTGCCTGCTGCAGCACGTGCATGGCGTCCTCCATGGTGCAGTTCTCCAGACGCACGTTGTCGATGGCCAGCAGCCTGTCCCCTGGCTCCAACGTGCCTGTCCTATTAGCAGGCAGGGGAGAGGAGGGCAGCAAATTAAACCAGATGAAACATCAAGTGATTACTTGTCTGTTTGTACCTGGCATTCGCTTTGCATCTTAAAGATACTATTACCAGGGCCCTGTTTTTCCTGGTAAGGTCACATGGTGAGGAATAACTCCTGCTCATGACTAGTATCACTGCATTTCAGACTTAGCTAACACCAGAACAGAGGCAGTAAAGCACGTCATTCGTTTCGAGTCATCTAAAAACTGGATGTCTCTTTGCGTATCAGCCTGACTCCCCATGTGATTGGGATGTGGGACATACCTGTGGGCTATGCTTCCTTTTCGGATGTCAGAGATGATGAGAGCTTTTTCGGGTCTCTTGCTTGCTGTTCAGACAGAGACACCGTTACATGAAACGTTAATAACATCCACAGTGATAATAGCAGGGAATAGAAATCACATGGATCAGTAGTTACCTGTAGCCCACATTATTTTCATTTGCTCTGGATACATGCATGCTCCACTTTAGTGCACCCACCCACAACAGTCCCACATCATTGCATATATAACACGTTCACCGTTGGCTTGCCCTACTACTACCTTCAGTATATGTGGTATCACTTCCCTAAAATCCTCTCTGTGCTTACAGAGAATTTCTGTCCTTTGTTTTTCCAGGCTTGTTAAAGTGTGAAAGAGTTGATGATAAATGCTTGCATTAGACCACCATTACTCATCAGACATAATTAGGCAGTAGCTTTCAGTCTAAGAGACCAGTCATGGATCACAGAGCATTGATCCACAGAGAGAGAGAGACAGAAACTCAATTAGACCCAACCAAATCATGAGAAAACAAAAAGATAATTATTTCCAATGTGTCAAGTAATTAACAAAAGAACTGAGCAAACTAGAATGTTATTTGGCCTTAAGCAGAGAGTACACAGCGGCAGAATACCTGACCACTGTGACTGACCCAAACTTAACGAAAGCTTTGACTATGTACAGACTCAGTGAGCATAGCCTTGCTTTTGAGAAAGGCCGCCGTAGGCAGACCTGGCTCTCAAGAGAAGACAGGCTATGTGCACACTGCCCAAAAAATGAGGTGGAAACTGAGCTGCACCTCCTAACCTCCTGCCAAATGTAAAACCATATTAGAGACACATATTTCCCTCAGATTACACAGATCCACAAAGAATTCGAAAACAAACCCGATTTTGATAAACTCCCATATCTACTGGGTGAAACACCACAGTGTGCCATCACAGCAGCAAGATTGGTGACCTGTTGCCACAAGAAAAGGTCCACCAGTGAAGAACAAACACCATTGTAAATACAATCCATATTTATGCTTATTTATTTCCCCTTTTGTACTTTAACCATTTGTACATTGTTACAACACTGTATATATACATAATATGACATTTGTAATGTCTTTATTCATTTGGAACTTTGAGTATAATGTTTACTGTTCATTTGTATTGTTTATTTCACTTTGGTATATTATCTACTTCACTTGCTTTGACAATGTTAACGTATGATTCCCATAAGGATAAAGCCCCTTGAATTGAATTGAGATTGAATTGATATGAAGGCCAAGGATTCTAATGTTGGGCTACGTCGCCCCCTGCTGTTCGCATCTGGTATTCTCACCACTGATTGTGATGCCAAGTTCTACTCCCCTCCTCTTGGGCAGTTTCACATGGAACGTGCCACTACTTGGAACCACTGATTCTAATTGGGAACAAAAACATGAAATGAACAGATTGATTAAAGCATAAATAACACAAATTCAGACTGTCCTTTTAACTCATATTAAGGAAACATGTACTAACTATGACTGTGATACAGTATCTGGTTGTCTCACCTTGCTATCTTAAGATGAATGCACTACCTAAAGTCGCTCTGGCTAAAATATGAATGGATAAAAGGCGATGCCATTTCCAACTTTGATAAACAAACGTTAAAGAAAATAAAAAGGCTATACCTGCTACATCAAACTCGACCTCCAGAGTGACCTTATTGGCCAAAGCTGCATTTCGCAGTAGTTGATTGGCTTCCTCCAGTGTTCCGTTCTCTGTAGGGATTCTGTTGATTAACAGGAGTCTGTCCCCCACCTGCAGAAGTCCACATCTGACAACACAAAGCAGTTAGAAGATAAAAATAGAGGAAAAAGGGTAATTGTGTGTGGCATTCAGCATATTTTAGATGAAAATATAAAACTAATTTTCATACTGAATGTGGCCTTTATACAGTTAGACTAGACAGACATTTATCCAAATGACCAGGTGTTACGAACTGTTTTCCCCAATACTTCTCTCATTTACGGGCCTTCCCATTTCCCAGACCCAGATTAAGCCAACTCTGGAACCAAAAAGCATTTTCAGCGGAGACCATGATAGTCCTGCTGTAAAGCGATAAGAAACCTTATCCATGTTGACTAATACCATGAATCTGTTATATGGAACGAATACACATATACAGATCCATCTTGTTTTCTTTACTCTCATGTAGATTTCAGATATAAGTAAATTCATTAGGCCCTAATCTATGGATTTCACATGGCTGGGAATACACACCTTAAATCTTTAAAAAAATGGTAGGGGCGTGGATCAGAAAACTAGTTCGTATATGGTGTGACCACCATTTACCTCATGCAGCGTGACATCTCCTTCACATAGAGTTCATCGGGCTGTTGATTGTGGCCTGTGGAATGTTGTCACACTCTTCAATGGCTGTGAGAAGTTGCAGGATATTGGCGGTAACTGGAACACGCAGTCATCCAGAGCATCCCAAACATGCTCAATGGGTGACATGTCTGGTGAGTATGCAAGCTATGGAAGAACTGGGACACTTTCAGCTTCCAGGAATTGTATACAGATGCTTGCGACATGGGGCTGTGCATTATCATGCTGAAATATGAGGTGAGGGCAGCGGATGAATGGCACAACAATGGGCCTCAATCTCATCACGGTATCTCTGTGCATTCAAATTCCCATCAATAAAATGCATTGTGTTTGTTGACAGTAGCTTATCCCTGCCCATAACTTAACCCCACCGCCACTATGGGGCACTCTGTTCACCACGTTGACATCAGCAAACCGCTCGCCCACGACACCATACATGATGCCTGCCATCTGCCCGGTACAGTTCAAACCGGGATTCATCCGTGAAGAGCACACTTCTCCAACGTGCCCAGTGGCCATTGAAGATGAGTATTTGCCTACTGAAGTCGGCTACAACGCCAAACTGCAGTAAGGTCAAGTCCTTGGACGACGAGCATGGAGACAAGCTTCCCTGAAACGGTTTCTGACAGTTTGTGCAGAAACTATTTGGTTGTGCAAACCCACAGTTTCCTCAGCTGTCTGGGTGGCTGGTCTCAGACGATCCCGCAGATATATAAGCCGGATGTGGAGGTCCTGGGCTGGTGTGGTTTTGAGGCCAGTTGGAAGTACTGCAAAATTCTCTAAAACTACGTCGGAGGTGGCTTATAGTAGAGAAATTAACATTAAATTATCTGACAACAGTGCTGGTGGACATTCCTGCAGTCAGCATGCCAATTTCACGCTCCCTCAAAACATGAGACATCTGCGGCATTGTGGTTCTGTGACAAAACTGCACATTTTAGTGTGGCCTTTTATTGTCCCCAGCACAAGGTGTACCTGTGTAATGATCATGCTGTTTAATCAGCTTCTTGATATTGCACACCTGTCAGGTGGATGGATTAACTTGGCAAAGGAGAAATGCTCACAAAAAGGGATGTAAACTAATTTGTGCACAAAATCTGAGAGAACTAAGGTTTTTGTGCATATGGACCATTTCTGGGATCTTTGATTTCAGCTCATGAAACATGGGACCAACACTCTTCACTGACAACTGCCATCAACAATCCACTGAGTCAGGACACTGAAGGGCACAATCAATTCATTTTGTTACATTTTTTATTTGTTTTAACTGGTCCCGCCTGTCTTCTTCTGAGCAATGGGAAACCTTTAAGTAAACTTATTTTCCCGAAAAAAATGACTAATATTGAATCAATATGTCACCTAAGTTGAACAAATCTCGATCATCTCTCTGATAACGAAATGACTCTTCACCTTGCTTGACCTTGAATAAGGGCGCAGACACTTCACCAAACCACTTCCATTACGCACACACACAAACACACATGCACCCACAAACCCACACTCCTACTGTACAATCAGACACGTACTTACTTCCACGATCACATAATGATCAGGACAAACACATAGGAGCACTGTGAACTAGGATTCATTCACTAACCCCTGCAATTCATTTACCTTCGCGCCAGGGCTGAGGCGAACATCACAATACGACGTTCTGCTTGAGTCACTCCCTCCCAACGGCGGGAGCCTTTTAATGGTATTACACCACCCAGGGGACAAGGCCTTCTCTGGTTCATACAGACATTACCATTCATCTTACAAGACATGGAGAGAGACCACACACTGGCCTAATCGGTGCTCGCTGTTAATTGGCCTGTATCGTTTTACCTTAATCAATAAACAGATATTAAATGCAAGGATCAAAATGAAGAGTGTTGAAGTGTGGTGTGACAAATAAACTACCGGGAAAGTAGACTAGAATGCTTCTCACAAAAACAGATTCTAATACCACTGCAGGTATTCCAATTACATCAAAGCAAAGTGGCTAATGGAATTGATAGGACACAGTGTATCGAACACTGACGTCTTGGGATAGGTAGGAGACCCAGATTAATACTCCTCAGAGAAAGCAGTGACTCGCCTCATCACTCCTGATGATGGCCCACCATCCTCTTGAGTGACTAACACACTTTGCGTCTCTGTGTGGAAGGCCGTGTGCGCACATGCATCTCTTTGTGTGTTTGTGGGTCACCTTTCGGCAGGGCTGTCGGGCTCGATGAAGCGGATGACTGGGGGAGCGGACAGGGTCTCTGTGGAATAGACACCCCCCTGCAGCTGAACCCCAAACCCTAGGAGTGGATCCCCCCTCAGGACGACCTCGCTGGTCTCCACGTGAACAACCTGACCCCCAGGGCCCACTGAGCTGGATGATAGGGACACTGGTAGGGGGGTTGGATGGATAGGAGGAAGAGAGAAAGAAGAAAATGGTTAGAGTGAAAAGAGCGCGAGAGAGAGAAAGGGAAAGTGAGTGTTCGAGAGTGAAAAGAAGAGAGTGAGTCAGCTATCAGTCTTTCCATCAGTCAGTCTACGTCAGTGATCCGTCATCAGAGCGGTCACCACTTTGACGAGGGGAGGCCGGGTAAATTCTCAGACTATTATAAAACGCTGGTATGAATTCACATGAAAAAAAACAATCCACATACGTGAGCTCTTGTGCTCCTTACTCCGCTGGCATCTCTTGTGTGTAGTGCTGTGGGGGCTTGTGGGGGCGACGGGGGGGATGGGGCAGGGCAGGGTGCTGCTGCCCTGACTGCTGCTGTACCCTGAGGTGGCTGTAGAGGAAGGGGAGAAGCCACCACACACCAGAGCTGAAAGGACACATGCTCATAACATCAAACCAATGCAAAGAGAAATCCCCTTCAAGGTAGAATAATGCAACTCGCCACTTGACCTGTAACTCCACGTGGGCTACATATGATGCTAATACAAAGTCAATGATATCATATCAGATATCATACTGATGATCAACAGCAACTCAAAATACATACGTGCAACAAGAAAAAGTCTATATACTGTACTATACCCAGCAGCATATTCACACATTCCAATTTACATTTGCAGTGGTCCTGCTGGGTGAGCTGGTGGCTGGGACTGCTCCATGTCTTGCAGTGTTGGGTGTGGCTGTAGTTGGCAGTGGGCTCCCAGTGGTGAAGGTTGCTTTTCTGTACTTTCACTACGGCCACAAATAAACAAAACGACATTCAATAATTGTTTATTAGGAAAATATTAAGAAAACCCTGGGGCAGCAGGTAGCCTAGTGGTTAGAGTGTTGGACTAGTAACTGAAAGGTTGCAAGATCGAATCCCCGCGCTGACATGGTAAAAATCTGTCGCTCTGCCCCTGAACAAGTCGGTTAACCCACTGTTCCTAGGCCGTCATTGAAAATAAGATTTTTTTTCTTAAATGACTTGCCTAGTTAAATAAAGGTAAAGTAAAAAAATCACACACAAAAAAAAATTTGCTCTATCTGCTCAGGCATGGCAATGCGCTAAATTCTACCCATAAAATCCTGCTTTCCTTTCCATGTCTACATTTACTCCACACAAAGCCTGCAGGATAACACCATGCAGAGTAATTGATATTTAATGTTTCCTTCATGGTACGCTAGATAATCCTGTGGCATAATGTATTTTTGTCAACACAGGAAAATCTGTGAAACACATTTAATTAAATTAATTGAATGGAGCAAAGAACGACAGAATGGATGATCTTCCTTTTTTAAGTTCATTAACAAGCTTCAACAAAGCTGCATGTAGATTGGAGAGCATTTAAACATTTCAATTTGGGAAGAAAGAAAAAGAAACTGTTTAAAAAACACTGTCAGGTCAGTCAGAACTAACTCTCACTGAGCTAATACTGCCTTGAGTAAAGAGAGGACATGCCATGAGAACCTGCCTTCATTGAACACAGCTGAAACCCGAGAAGCTGATTGCAGATAATGCCTCTGTCATGATGATAAGGCATTTCTGACCTCTCTCCTGATTGGCAGGTCAATACTGACCAATTGAGCGTGAGCTGTCAGTGTCAAACCTGAGGATAAAGGGTCTGCATACAAAGGTTCGGCTTGCTCCTAGAAGAATCGGCTAGGTAAAGCGACAGTCTGTGCTCGCATATTCCCTATTCCCTCGCATATTTTTCTTGAAAAACAAGAAAAAGGCTGAAATATGACTGTTGTTTGTCCCTGCTAATACAACGTAGCAACAACATTTTAATGATTTTTTTATTTTACCTTTAGGCAAGCCAGTTAAGAACAAATTCTTATTTACAATGACAGCCTACCCCGGCCAAACCCGGACGATGCTGGGCCAATTGTGCGCCGCCCTATGGGACTCCCAATCATAACCGGATGTGATAGAGCCTGGATTCGCACCGTAGTGTAGTGTGAACAGTAGTGAACTGTAGTGACGCCTCTTGCACTGAGATGCAGTGCCTTAGACCGCTGCGCCACTCGGGAGCCCTAGCCAGAAACACTTCCTGAAATTAGTCAGAATTAAGAAATCTGTCATAAAAAAGTCTTAGTCGCACAATTTTACATCTCACCAAGATGTTTGGTGCAGTAGTTCTCAAGTGAAAATGTTTGCATTGAAACTAGTCTCTCGTTGACAACACGTTCATGTTTCCACTCCTACTAGAAGTAGTACTGTTGATCAAGTAGTAATTTTCAACAACAACACAAATTGTGAGCACCTACAGCCCCCCGCCAAAAAAAAATGCCTAACATACTGACCAGACTGGACACGTCGCGTGCGCAAGCGTTTCAAAATAAATTTAGAAATCCATGTTATTCAATTATTGCACGCACACTGCTCGCGAGCGTCTGCGATGCCAAGTGCTAAAATAGAACTCCTTTCTATTTCTGACGCAGATCGCACTGACAGTCCTTTCTCTCCCATCTCCTCATTGGTTTATAGAAGCAGGTACCCATGTGCCATTTCCTCATTGGTTATACCCACGTGGGTGATTGAAAGACGAAATGTTTTGCTGGTTGTCGTGGTAAAAGTGTAGATGCCAATCACCATATAAATTCAAAGATGAAAAAGCCTGGAAGGAGGAGAGATGACTAGAAACGATTCGGTTGGCCGTTTTATGTGTGGATTAATTGTAGGAGTAGAAGACCTTGAGCATTTCAGGTAAAATAACAACTCAATGTTTATATCCCAGGACAAATTAGCTAGCAACAGCAAGCTAGCTAAATAGGACAAATTAGCTAGCAAGTGCAAGCTAACTAGCTAAATTGCCATGTTTAATGCTTTTCGACCTGTCCCCAAATTAATGTAATTGGTTCAGAGTTTGTTTTGATATTTTAACCTGCGTGTCGTGATCGCATTTGGTGTAAGGGGACAAAATACATTTATGCACGATGGCAAGTTCATGTGATTGGAGACAGATGCCACACAATTAAGCAATAAGCCACAAGGAGGTGTGGTATATGGCCAAGATACCGCGGCTAAGGGATGTACTTAAGCATGACACAACGCAGAGTGCCTGGACACAGCCCTTAGCCGTGGTAAATTGGCCATATATCACAAACCCCCAGGTGCCTTATTGCTATTATAAACTGGTTACCAATGAATTTAGAGCAGTAAAAATAAACGTTTTGTCAAACCCATGGTATACGTTCTGATATACCATGGCTGTCAGCCAATCAGCACTCAGGGCTCGAACCACCCAGTTTATAACAGAGAATAATGACTGTTCTGAAATGTTCCACTTTTTTGATTGCATTTACAGTGCCGATAGACTTGACTCCTTTTACAAATTATTTGTATTCTTAAATGCTATAAAGCAAAGGTTATAGCCGAAAGATAAAGTATTGGATGTTATTTTCAATGTATTAAAACCAAATTGTTTATGAAACAGGAAAAAAAAAAAAAGGAAAAATATGGAGTTATGCTCCACACTTGAACGCACCCAAACCTTGCAGCTATATTTAACGAGGAGAATTACACACGGCAGTAATCCTCAGTGCTCCATTTGTACAGTCTTAATCTGTGACAGCCTCCCCCCTCACATGGAAGGATTTGCAGGAAACATGTTAATACACTACATGACCAAAAGCATGTGGACACCCACTCGTCGAACATCTCATTCCAAATCATGGGCATTAATATGGAGTTGGCCCCCCAACTATAACAGATCCTCCACTCCTCAAGGAAGGCTTTCCACTAGATGTTGGAACATTGCTGCGGGTACTTGCTTCCATTCAGCTTCAAGAGCATTAGTGAGGTCGGGCACTGATAGTTGGGCCTGGCTAGCAGTCAGCGTTCCAATTCACCCCGAAGGTGTACGATGGGGTTGAGGTCAGGGCTCTGTGCAGGACAGTCAAGTACTGGACCACTCTTTGTGCAATGGGTCATTTTCATGCTGAAACAGGAAAGGGCCTTCCCCAAACTGTTGCCTCAAAGTTGGTAGCACAGAATAGTCTAGAATGTCATTGTATGCTGTAGCGCTAAGATTTCCCTTCACTGGAACTAAGTGGACTAGCCCGAACCATGAAAAACAGCCCCAGATTATTATTCCTCCCCCATCAAACTTTGCAGTTGGCACTATGCATCGGAGCAGGTAGCGTTCTCCTGGCATCATCCAAACCCAGATTCAACCGTCGGACTGTCAAATGGTGAAGCGCAATTCATCATTCCATTAAACGCGTTTCCACTGTTCCAGAGTCCAATGGCCACGAGCTTTACACCATTTCAGCAGACGCTTGGCATTGCACATGGTGATCTTAGGCTTGTGTGTGACTGTTTAGCCATGGAAATTAATTTCATGAAGCTCCCGACTAATAGTTCTTGTGAGAACGTTGCTTCCAGAGGCAGTTTGGAACTCGGTAGTGAGTGTTGCAACCGAGGACAGACGATTTTTACACACTACGCATTTCAGCACTCGCCAATCCTGTTCTGTGAGCTTGTGTGGCCTACCACTTTGCGGCTGAGCCGTTGTTGCTCCTAGACGTTTCCACTTCACAATAACAGCACTTACAGTTGACCGGGGAAGCTCTAGTAGGTCAGAAATTTGATGAAGTGACTTGTTGGAAAGGTGGCATCCAATGACAGTGCCATGTTTGAAAGTCACTGAGCTCTTCAGTAAGCCCATTCTACTGCCAATGTTTGTCTATGGATATTGCATGGCTGTGTGCTCGATTCTATAAATCTGTCAGCAATGGGTGTGGCTGAAATAGCCGAATCCACTCATTTCAATGGTGTGCACATACTTTTGCATCTATAGTGAATAAACCCATGCATGTCTCACAGATTCAGGACACCTGGTTAAGTCCAAGACATTGTAGTATGTCTTATGAATGAATTTAGGTAAACCCCAACTTCCATCTCACTCCGTGGTCCTGTAAACGTTTGGCTCCTGCAGCTTAGAGATAAAACTCACCTAGAGTGCTCTAAGAACGGAGTGCTCTAAGAACTCTATTTCCTATCTTTACTGAGGAAGAGAAACGGCTAATATTTTTGTTGCCATATCAGTCTTACTAAATCCCCCCGCGAGGATTAGACAAATTGCATTTTATGATCACGTATAATACCCAAATCGTATGTATCATTCAAATGTAATGTTGTCGTTGTGGCATTTCATTTCAATAATGAATCTACATCTAGTCCAAGTTTGAAGGACATAAAAAATGACATTTTATAATCATAAATATAAAGTCAGTCAAACACTTCCTGATTTTTTTTCTCCATTATCTTGAGTTCATGGTTAGTGATTACAGTCCAACTCCATTAGGTAGTGGGGGTCTCGCTAATGACTCCACAATGTTTATTTTTCAAAACAACCATAAGAACCGTACACTAAAGCTAAGACGCCCACCACAGATAAGACAGCTACTGTAGTTGAGACTAAGCCACAGCATAGTTCTTCTATGCTCCTGAATCCTGCTTACAAGCAAAAATTAAAGCAGGAAGCATCAGTGACTAGATCAATAAAAAAAGTGATCAGATGAAGCAGATGCTATGCTACATGACTGTTTTGGTAGCAGAATATACTCCGGGATTCATCCGATGGCATTGAGGAGTACACCACATCAGTCATTGGCTTCATCAATAAGTGCATTGATGACGTCGTCCCCACAGTGACCGTACGTACCCCAACCAGAAGCCATGGATTACAGGCAACATCCGCACTGAGCTAAAGGCTAGAGCTGCCGCTTTCAAGGAGCAGGACTCTAACCCGGAAGCTTATAAGAAATCCCGCTATGCCCTCAGACAAACCATCAAACAGGCAAAGCATCAATACAGGACTAAGATCGAATCGTACTACACCGGCTCTGACGCTTGTCGGATGTGGCAGGGCTTGCAAGCCATTACAGACTACAAAGGGAAGCACAGCCGAGAGCTGCCCAGTGACACGAGCCTACCAGACGAGCTAAACTACTTCAATGCTAACTTCGAGGCAAATAACACTGAAACATGCATGGGAGCACCAGCTGTTCGGGAAGACTGTGTGATCACGGTCTCCGCAGCCAATGTGAGTAAGACCTTTAAACAGGTCAACATTCACAAGGCCGCAGGGCCAGATGGACTACCAGGATGTGTACTGCGAGCATGCACTGACCAACTGGCAAGTGTCTTCACTGACATTTTCAACCTCTCCCTGTCCGAGTCTGTAATACCAACATGTTTTAAGCAGAACACCATAGTGCCTGTAACCAAGAACACTAAGGTAATCTGCCTGAATGACTACCGACCCGTAGCACTCACGTCTGTAGCCATGAAGTGCTTTGAAAGGCTGGTCATGACTCACATCAACACCATTATCCCAGAAACCCTAGACCCACTCCAATTTGCATACCGCCCCAACAGATCCACAGATGATGCAATCTCTATTGCACTCCACACTGCCCTTTCCCACCTGGACAAAAGGAACACCTACGTGAGAATGCTATTCATTGACTACAGCTCAGCGTTCAACACCATAGTGCCCTCAAAGCTCATCAATAAGCTAAGGACCCTGGTACTAAACACCTCCCTCTGCAACTGGGGGCGGCAAGGTCAGGTAACAACACATCTGCCACGCTGATCCTCAACACAGGGGCCCCTCAGGGGTTCGTGCTCAGTCCCATCCTGTACTCTCTGTTCACTCATGACTGCACCGCCAGGCACGACTCCAACACCATCATTAAGTTTGCCGATGACACAACATTGGCCTGATCACTGACCACGACGAGACAGCCTATTGGGAGGATGTCAGAGACCTGGCCGTGTGGTGCCAGGACAACCTCTCCCTCAATGTGATCAAGACAAAGGAGATGATTGTGGACTACAGAAAAAAGAGGGCCGAGCACGCCCCCATTCTCATCGACGGGGCTGCAGTGGAGCAAGTTGAGAGCTTCAAGTTCCTTGGTGTCCACATCACCAACAAACGAACATAGCCCAAGCACACCAAGACAGTCGTGAAGAGGGCACAACAAAACCTATTCCCCCTCAGGAGACTGAAAAGATTTGGCATGGGTCCTCAGATCCTCAAAACAGCTGCACCATCGAGAGCATCCTGACTGGTTGCATCACTGCCTGGTATGGCAACTGCTCGGCCTCCAATCGCAAGGCTCTAGAGGGTACTGCGTACGGCCAAGTACATCACTGGGGCCAAGCTTCCTGCCATTCAGGACCTCTATACCAGGCGGTGTCAGAGGAAGGCCCTAAAAATTGTCAAAGACTCCAGCCACTCTAGTCATAGACTGTTCTCTCTGCTACCGCACGGCAAGCGGTACCGGAGCACCAAGTCTAGGTCCAAGAGGCTTCTAAACAGCTTCTACCAGCTTCTACCAAGCCATAAGACTCCTGAACATTTAGTTAAATGGCTACCCAGACTATTTGCATTTCCCCCCTTTTACACCGCTGCTACTCTCTGTTGTTATCATCTATGCATAGTCACTTTAATAACTCTACCTACATGTACATATTACCTCATATTGACTCCGTACTGGTACCCCCCTGTATATAGTCTTGCTATTGTCATTTTACTGCTGCTCTTTAATTACTTGTTCCTTTTATTTCTTATCCGTATTTTTTTTAACTGCATTGTTGGTTAGGGGCTCGTAAGTAAGCATTTCACATTAAGGCCTACACCTATTGTATTCGGCACATGTGAATAATACAATTTGATTTGATTTGATAGTTCTACCACACATCGGTTCCAGTGATCCCTTCCAGCTTCACATGCTAAGAAACCACCGTTGGGCCAGATAGAAGCCTGGGGGAAAAAACACAGTATGAACCTTCCCAGAGAGGTGTGTGTTTGTGGGTGCGTAGCTTGCCACTATGCATAAGAGGCCGGCGGTCTACCCCAGGGCACAAGGCTTGCCTCTCAGCACTCTCCACACTCATCGTGATTCACAGAACATGGGAGGAGGCAGCAAACCCTCTGCAGTGACCTTTAAAGCAGCAGCAGTTAAGAAAGGTCACCATGTAGGGGTGTGAATATGCTGAAAACGCAGGTTATCTGGATTGTGTCTGCTGGGTTACAGACAGTGCCTTCAGAAAGTATGCCCACACCAAGACTTTTTCCACATTTTGAATTTGTAATTGATTCAATTGAGATTTTGTGTCACTGGCTGTTACGTTCCCAGTTTCTGTATTGTAGTTTGTGTATTTGAGTGTGTGTTTCAGAAGATGGCTTCCTGAATTCTCCCCAAGCAGCTGATTGGTCGACTCCATGGCTAATTGGAGCTGACCCCGCACCCTCGTCAAGACGCAGCTGTATCCAATTAGACTCCTGAAGCTATATAAATGCCAGTGTTCTGTTCAGGAGAGAGGAGAATGCAGAGAGAGATTGATTGTGATAGAGAGAATTCAATTGCTGAGAGCGGTGTTGCATGGACTCACTCTGTGTGCAATAATAGTGTTTGATATTATTTTTGAATGACTACCTCGTCTCTGTACCCCAAACATACAATTATCTGTAAAGCACCTCAGTCGAGCAGTGAATTTTAAACGAAGGTACAACCCCAAAGACCAGGGAGGTTTTCCAATGTCTCGATAAAGAAGGTCACCTATCGGTAGATTTTCTTTTTTAACAGCAGACTGAATATCTCAATTACACTTTGGATAATGTATCAATATACCCAGTCACTACAAAGATACAGGTGTCCTTCCTAACTTAGTTGCCGGTGAGGAAGGGATCCGCTCAGGGATTTCACCACGAGGCCAATGGTGACTTTAAAAACAGTTACAGAGTTGAATGGCTGTGATAGGAGAAAACTGAGGATGGCTCAACAACATTGTAGTTACTCCACAATACTAACATAAATGACAAAGTGAAAAGAAGGACACCTGTACAGAAAAAAGGGAGGAATAATGGTCTGGGGCTGTTTTTCATGGTTTGGGCTAGGCACCTTAGTTCCAGTGAAGGGAAATCTTAGCGCTACAGCATACAATGACATTCTAGACGATTCTGTGCTTCCAACATTGTGGCATCAGTTTGGGGAAGGCCCTTTTCTGTTTCAGCATGACAATGCCCCCGTGCACAAAGCGAGGTGATACCTCATGAAGCTGGTTGAGAGAATGCCAAGAGTGTGCAAAGCTGTCAAGGCAAAGGGTGGCTAATTTGAAGAATCTCAAATATAAAATATATTTGGATTTAACACTTTTATGATTACTTAATTATTTAATATGTGTTATTTCATAGTTTTGATGTCCTCACTATTATTCTACAATGTAGAAAATAGCAAAAATAAAGAAAAACCATTGAAGGAGGAGATGTGTCCAAACTTTTGACTGGTACTGTATGTGACTTAGATATTTCTGTATTTAATTTTCAATACATTTGTAAAAATATCTAAAATCATGTTTTCACTTTGTCATTATGGGGCATTGTTTAGATGTGAGAAAAAAATCTACTCCATTTTGAAGTCATTCTTTAACAACAAGATATGGAATAAGTTAAGGGGTACTAAAGCCACTGTACATAGAAAACTACCTAAACATTACATAAACAAAGTCCTGTGAGGAGGGGAGGAGCGGACGCCTTGGAGAGTGTTGGGATATGGCTCAAGTCCTCTGATAGACTGACCTGTGTCTTGGGGTCTCACGGGAAGTCTGCTCTGATTGGCTGGAAGGATCTCCAATTTGACAATGTCAGAGGTTTGGGCCAATAGCTGTGTGGCCTCCATCACTGAACAGTGCTCAGTGCTGGTCCCGTCTATAGACAGGATGAGATCACCTATATGCAATGCTCCACACCTGAGAGAAAGAAGGGGTAAGAAAGGGACAGACAGAGAGGGATTTGAAAGGAGAAAAGCTTATCACATTTATTCTAAAGCTACACAATTTTAATGTAAAATACAGTATGGTCTCTTTGGTACTCAAGTAAAAAGTGAGACATTGTTTGTGACAGGTGGCTTGCCTCACCTTTCCACCACACTGGCTTGTTTGATCTTGTCGATGACGATGACCTGTTTGTTCTTGTACACAGCAGTAGCTAGGCTGACACCCAGTCTGGCTGCAGGACAGTTCACAATCTCCACCAGTAGGGGGCCAGAGGCCTGTTGCACTGACTCTGAGAGACACAGACATACACAACATCAAGGGGGAACATCCATAGTACTGTAGCGAATTGACGAGGTCGCTTGGTGTTGGGTTAAGGTTGCTACAGTACAAAGTGATGAAATCCGTGTCTGAGTACTTAGGACATATTGGAAATGTGAGCAAGACAATGGAGCTGATCGTGGATTACAGGAAAAGGCGGAACGAACAGGCAACCATCAACATGGACGGGCTGTAGTAGAGTGGGTCGAGAGTTTCAAGTTCCTTGGTGTTCACATCACCAACAAATTATCATGGTCCAAACATACCAAGACAGTCGGGAAGAGGGTACGACAAAACCTTTTCCCCCTCAAGAGACTGAAAAGATTTGGCATGGGTCCCCAGATCTTCAAAATGTTCTACAGCTGCACAATCAAGAGCATCCTGACCAGTTGCATCACTGCCTGGTATGGCAACTGCTCAGCATCGGTAAGGCACTAAAGAGGGTAGTAGGGCCATCCAGGACCTACACAATAGGCGGTGTCAGAGGAAAGCCCTTAAAATTGTTAGAGACTCTCTGCTACCGCACGGCAAATGGTACCGGAGCGCCAAGTCTAGGACTAAAAGGCTTCTACCCCCAAGTCATAAGACTGCTGAACAAATAATAAAATCGCCACCGGCCAATTTACATTGACACACACCACTCCCCTCCCCTCCTTTTTTTACACTGCTGCTACCTGCTGTTTATTATCTATGCATAGTCACTTCACCCCCACCTACATCTGCAAATTACCTGTACCCCCGCACAATGACTCGGTACCAGTGCCCCTTGTATATAGCCTCGTTATTGTTATTCTTATTGTGTTACTTTTTATTACACATTTTATTTTAGTCTAATGGCTAAATATTTTCTTAACTCTTCTTGAACTGCACTGTTGGTTAAGGGCTTGTAAGTAAGCATTAAATGGCAAAGTCTACACATGTTGTATTCGGCGCATGTGACAAATAAAGTTTGATTTGATACACATTTACTTTCTCTTATGGTGGAAAAATGCAAGATGATGTTATAATAGTTTTATTGCATCAAATGGTTGTTTTATGCAAATGAATCTAGGATTCTTATATCTATTGTGTGTGTGTTCTACTGAGGATGGGCCTCTGGGAAATAACACTGACAGGAGATTTACAATGTCTTCTGGGTGATAAAACCTAAAGAGCATTCCAGAGCATGAGTTAATGTTTCTGTTCTATATCGTACCAGGGAGACATGGCTCCAGTATGGAGTTGGGGGGCCAGACACTGGTCTCTGCTGTACACAATGAAAACTGTTGACACAGCAGATACTGTCTGCTATGAATTATAGGTGCCTTTCATACAGATCTTAACCTTGTGACCCATTCTATACATCTGTTGTTCGTCATGTAGGTTGAAAGGGGTGTATATTGGCTATAAAATACCATTGTACTTTTGTCTCGGGGCTCTCAACGAATCATCTGGGCGCAAATCGTTGACCAGCCATCATTATCGTAGAACAATCGATCAATTCACTTTGTATGTGTGCGTTGCATTGACCTGCTCCCTTATTAATAAGCGATTAAAGATTTAGTTTAAGCATAACTCTGACTTGTGTGATAAGTTTGTCTCTCCTCATTTGATAGTAAAGAAATGAACCACCACACTCTTCATTATCTCCTCTCTCGAAACTGATGAGCCCATTATATTACTTCAGAGGGCATTTGGTTTGATCATGATGCTCTCCAACTATATTTGAAACAAAGATGTTCCCTTTCACCTCAACCCACCTCCCTTAACACTCAACTATGGCAGTACAGAGGTCAATCTGTCTCAGCTGATGACATATGAGAGAACCTATCCAGTGATACAGAGAATCGACAGAGCTAGGGGCTTGCAGCGCAACAGAAACATCCGCTTGTCTGAGACCTTGTATGGGACTTACGTACAACCTTGTCCTGCCTGGGGAGTGTCATCGTGCCTGGGAAGTGTCATCGTACCAGAGGAGTGTCCGAGACCCGGGCTGACTAACCCAGGCATGACTGTCACTGACTTAAAGCTGTACTGAGGGGCGTGTGCTGCTTGCCAGATGAAGGTAGTAAAATCATTTTCATATTGGAGGAGAACAGACTGAAGGGCTATTTAACATTTGACCTCACCAAACGGGTGCAATCTCTGTCCTCAACATTCTGTATCCTTTTGAGGGGCTCGCTCTAAAGCAAGAACGTCTGTCTGTCTGTCTCAGAAAGCACTCGTGTTAATTAGGACTAATTCGGGTATATGAAAGCCTAGATCTCCGTTTGCTTTTTAACTTAATTAAGAAGAATAAAATAATTAGACGCAACCCGCAAAATGTATATATATTTTTAAATCACCCTAAACCTCCGGATTGTTAGTCTGTATACTTCCATGCAATATAGAGTAGACTTCTATATTGGAATTATTAAAGTATATTTATCGATTGTATGTATGTACCTGCTATACCATTCCTACTCAGTGTTTTTGGAGCCGTGTGAATCCTGGGGTTGGGTCTTGCGCAGACAACACCCTAATACATTCTTGTGGAACTGACACATTATTTACCCTCAGAGCGATGTTGCCCGGCCTGCCGTATTCTCACATATTCCCCCTCCGCCAGGCGTGTGTGTGCTCACCCATGAGGGAGACATCATACTCAATCAGGAACAGGGCTTCCTGGCTACACTGCATCAGCATAGTCAGAGCGTCAGCATGCTTCTCTCGGTTTAAGGACATCCCGCCTATGCTCAGCACACGGTCACCAGCCTTCAGTGTGCCCTCTCTGGTAAAAGAGATGGGGGGGGGGGGGGGCATTGAAAAAAGAGAGAAAGGAGAGAGAGAAGAGAGAGAAAGTGTAAATGTAAAGGAGGGCAGTGAATATAGGCACTCAGTCCACACAGGCACATTAGACTGCCATCTTTCTGTTTGCGGTCTCTGGAAAAAAATAAAAATAATTCAAAAGGAAAGAAAGGGGAAGAAAGGGGTGTTTTGTACTCTCTCTGGTAAAAGAGAGATTCTATCTCTGACCTTTCAGGAAATGAACAAACATAAATAATATCAATATATTCTCTCATGGTGTACACCATACTCACCATGTCACTGCTTGCTATACAAAAGTCATGTTGCCCTCAATATTCGGAGAAATCTTGGAACGGTGCAGTACAGCATTCCGTTAGCTAGTCCCTAGCCTTAGGATGAAGCTTGCCCTTTATACTGAGAATGTGGATTTAACATTAATGCATGACTGCATTTCCATAGGTCTTTGAGGCAACGCGCATCCCTACATCTTTTCAATAGCATTTGCATTGAAACAAACGGCAAAGGAGCAAACCAGGGGTCAGCAAGCTATAAAGATTGCTTACAGATCCATACACTGACTGAAAACAAGGCACTCCAGAGCATCCTAAATCACTTACTCAGTGCTATTTCTAGGCATAAGTAAGTCAGTCAGGGTCTCAACTCAACTCGGATAGTAGAATATACAATGTGCAATTTCGAAATTTGGTAGTAAATCAGCAGTTTTCCTATTGGTATGTCAGTCACTGAAAGGCAGTCAATTAGCCCATGTCAGCTAACATTTTATAGATTGCATGACCGAATTACTGCCCGGACCTCTGGGGGGCCACATTGATTTTGTTCATCACTCTCACTCATATCATATGAACATGGCGTAAGTCGTGGCAAAATGTGTAGAATTGCAGGAACATTTGCTTTAAAACTGCAATTTCTTCTCTCAACCTCAAATTAAAAGATGGTGCTGCAGTGGTTAACGGCCATTTTATGAGCTCCTGACCAATTCTGCTATTTTGTGTTAATTTATGCTGATCTTAGCTTTTTTACATAATGTCTCCGCCATCATTCCCTATGATCGAAAAAGGCTTTTGGACATCAGAACAACGATCACTCATCTTGATTTGGATGAGGAGCTCTACTTCAACAAGTCACAGCTTTTCTGCTTACTCCGGACCAGACCCTAATCAATGGGACTTGAAAGAGGAAGCGGCGCCGAAAAAGAGGCTGGCTGCCTCCTAACGAGTTTATGCACGCGAACAAATAGACCGCCATTGCCCTCTGTTCTGTTGGGGAATGTGCAGTCACTGGAGAAAAAACTGGATGAACTCCGTTCGAGACTACCCTATCAACAGGACCTGAAGAACTGTAATAGTCTATGCTTCTCAGAGTCTTGGCTGAACAAGGACATGGATAATGTATATCTCGCGTGTTTCTATATGCATCGTCTAGACCGGGCGGCAACCTCGGGTAAAAACTCAAACAGGAGGAACCAGTGACGCTCTCAATACGGAAATAGACCGATAAAGCAGATGCTAAGTTACAGGATAGTTTCACGAGCACAGTCCGGAATATGTTCCGTGAGTCACCGGCTTCATACAGTAACTGCATCGACAACGTCGTCCCCACAGTGACCATAAGTACATAAACCAACCACAAGCCTTGGATTACAGGCAACATCTGCACTGAGCTGAGCTAGAGGCAAACACTGAATCATGCATGAGATCACCAGCTGTTCCGACGACTGTGTGATCTCGCTCTTCGTAGCCGATATGAGTAAGACCTTTAAATAGGTTAACATTCACAAGGCCGCAGGGCCAGAAGGATTACCAGGATGCGTACTCAGAGCATGCGCTGATCAAGGACATCAACCACCCGAGCCACTGCCTGTTCACCCCGCTATTATCCAGAAGGCGAGGTCAGTACAGGTGCATCAAAGCAGGTACATGTTTGAACATGGCATAAGAAACATTAATATAAGAAACATGAATGTGTTGGAAATCCCAAATTGTCAACTTACACAGTGGGGCTAACCAACTTACACATAGCTCTGACACACACACTTATCCCACCAGACATGCCACCAGGGGTCTTTTCACAGTGCCCAAATCTAGAACAAATTCAAGAAAGCGTACAGTATTATATAGAGACCTTATTGCATGGAACTTCCTTCCATCTCATATTGCTCAAATAAACAGCAAACCTGGTTTAAAAAAACAGATAAAGCAACACCTCGCGACACAACGACTCTCCCCTATTTGACCGAGATAGTTGTGTATATGCATTGATATGTAGGCTACGTGTGCATTTAAACATGTTTTATATAGTTCTGTCCTCGTGCTGATGTTGTCTATTGATGTTCTGTATTATGTCATGTTTCATGTTTTGTGTGGACCCCAGGAAGAGTAGCTGCTGCTTTTCCAACAGCCAATGGGGTTCCTAATAAAATATAAAAATTAAAATATCAAATGTTTCAAGCAGACTACCATAGTCCCTGTGCCCAAGAAGGTAAGGTAACCTGTCTAAATGACTATCGCCCCGTAGCACTCACATATGTAGCCATGAAATGCTTTTAAAGGCTGGTCATGGCTTACATCAACACCATCATTAAGTTTGCTGACGACACAACCTCCAGCAGGCCACAAATGTGCATGTGTCTGCTCAAACGGTCAGAAACAGACTCCATGAGGGTGGTATGAGGGCCCGACGTCCACAGGTGGGGGTTGTGCTTACAGCCCAACACCGTGCAGGACGTTTGGCATTTCCCAGAGAACACCAAGATTGGCAAATTCGCCACTGGCGCCCTGTGCTCTTCACAGATGAAAGCAGGTTCACACTGAGCACATGAGCACATGTGACAGACGTGACAGAGTCTGGAGATGCCGTGGAGAACGTTCTGCTGCCTGCAACATCCTCCAGCATGACCGGTTTGGCGGTGGGTCAGTCATGGTGTGGGGTGGCATTTCTTTGGGGGGCCGCACAGCCCTCCATGTGCTCGCCAGAGGTAGCCTGACTGCCATTAGGTACCGAGATGAGATCCTCAGACCCCTTGTGAGACCATATGCTGGTGCGGTTGGCCCTGGGTTCCTCCTAATGCAAGACAATGCTAGACCTCATGTGGCTGGAGTGTGTCAGCAGTTCCTGCAAGAGGAAGGCATTGATGCTATGGACCGCCCGCCCGCTCCCCAGACCTGAATCCAATTGAGCACATCTGGGACATCATGTCTCGCTCCATCCACCAACGCCACGTTGCACCACAGACTGTCCAGGAGTTGGCGGATGCTTTAATCCAGGTCTGGGAGGAGATCCCTCAGGAGACCATCCGCCACCTCATCAGGAGCATGCCCAGGCGTTGTAGGGAGGTCATACAGGCACGTGGAGGCCACACACACTACTGAGCCTCATTTTTACTTGTTTTAAGGACATTACATCAAAGTTGGATCAGCCTGTAGTGTGGTTTTCCACTTTAATTTTGAGTGTGACTCCAAATCCAGACCTCCATGGGTTGATAAATTTGATTTCCATTGATCAATTTTGTGTGATTTTGTTGTCAGCACATTCAACTATGTAAAGAAAAAAGGATTTAATAAGAATATTTCATTCATTCAGATCTAGGATGTGTTATTTTAGTGTTCCCTTTATTTTTTTGAGCAGTGTAGATGGCGTCATGAGAAAGGAAAATTATGTGGATATATTGAAGCAACATCTCAAGACATCAGTCAGGAAGTTAAAGCTTGGTCGCAAATGGGTCTTCCAAATGGACAATGACCCCAAGCATACTTCCAAAGTTGTGGCAAAATGGCTTAAGGACAACAAAGTCAAGGTATTGGAGTGGCCATCACAATGCTCCGACCTCAATCCTATAGAAAATATGTGGGCAGAACTGAAAAAGCGTGTGCGAGCAAGGAGGCCTACAAACCTGACTCAAACCAGCTCTGTCAGGAGGAATGGGCCAAAATTCACCCAACTTATTGTGGGAAGCTTGTGGAAGGCTACCCAAAATGTTGGACCCAAGTTAAACAATTTAAAGGCAATGCTACCAAATACTAATTGAGTGTATGTAAACTTCTGACCCACTGGGAATGTGATGAAAGAAATAAAAGCTGAAATAAATCATTCTCTCTGCTATTATTCAGACATTTTTTTAATTAAAACAAATATTTCACATTTTTTAAATAAAGAGGTGATCCTAACTGACGTAAAACAGGGAATTTTTACAAGGATTAAATGTCAGGAATTGTGAAAAACTGAGTTTAAATATATTTGGATAAGGTGTATGTAAACGTCCGACTTCAACTGTATCTCTGCTGGCCACCCTCTTCAGGTTTCTCCGCAACACATATCTTTCAACTATGCTGTGATGTTTAACTTACAATTTCAATCCATCTAATTGAATAGGATCCACAGATTGAGAGTTGAAGATAAATATTTTTACTAAGAGCATTAGTATATTAGTAATTTACTGACTCGGTCTCTCCAGATCTCCTAACAGTACTATTTCTAGGGTCAATTTTAGATCAATGCTATGCTTTTTTCGGCCATTCCTGAACCTGAGACCAGAAACAGGCTACCTGAGGGCAATACCAAAATAAATGGTCTATTGATTCTGTATCCTCACAACAAAATCTGCAGAGCTTTGATGATTTTAATGCTTCAAATATTCAACATTTTGTTGGTTGCAAGAATACTATATAATCATTTTAGCTGAAAAGCACAAAGTCTTTATTGCGTTGTTTTATATATCAATTCATACACCCTGTACCATGGAATCGGTACATCAAAAATCTCTTCCCAACTATTTTGCAATGTGTATGGCACAGTTGTTAATTAACATCCTGGTCCTCAAATGAAACTGGTATGCTTTCCTATTTATGCAATTTTTATTCCTCTGACAGATTTGATCCTTTATATAGGGCAGACAGACCAGTTCCCTACCTCCTCCCGCTGCCACCTGCCTCCTCCATTTTTGGGGTAATGCTGTAATCAATTGGTTGTACTCTTGGATTGAGCAGACCTTCCCGTACAATTGTGATAACTCCATGAAGGACATAACTCTACCATTCCAATTTACAATAAGTGCAAAATACCTTTCCCATAAATACAAGTATTTTATCAACCAGCGCATTTGAGTTCAGCCATAATATTTGTTGTAATATTGGTTCTATCTTTTCAGGGGGATGAAATTGTAGCCAGCTCTGCAATGCTTGTTTGAAAAAGAGTGATACTTTGAAAAAAGTATAATTTTTAATTAATCAAAAATGAGACATGGCAAATTTGCAAAAAGGCCATTTTTAAACAATGGATGAGCTTTTCTTAGTAATCTACATGAGAACCATTTTGGGTTCAAGTAAAACTTGAACCCAAAGCTTTTAGAGAGCTTTGGGTTCAGCTTTTAGAGAGCTTTGGGTTCAGCTTTTAGAGAGAAGTTTAGTGCTTTTATATTTAATAATCTCAACCCACCCAATTCATATTCATTATATAGATAGGCATGCTTTATTTTGTCTGGTTTAGCTTCCCAGATTTACATTTACATTATGAAGTGAAATATATTTTGCTCATATAATTTGAAAAACGAATAATCAGGAGTAGGCAGCACCATAAGTAAGTGAGTAGACTGAGATATGACTAAGGAGTTGATCGTTGTTCTGATGTCCAAAAGCCTTTTTCGATCATAGGGAATGATGGCGGAGACATTATGTAAAAAAGCTAAGATCAGCATAAATTAACACAAAATAGCAGAATTGGTCAGGAGCTCATAAAATGGCCGTTATCCACTGCAGCACCATCTTTTAATTTGGGGTTGAGAGAAGAAATTGCAGTTTTAAAGCAAATGTTCCTGCAATTCTACACATTTTGCCACGACTTACACCATGTTCACATGATATGAGTGAGAGTGAATTTTTCCATAAATAGACAGGTATTTACCTCTCCATGGTTGCAGGATCATGTCTATTTTTACAAGTTTTCTATTGAAATTCATTGTGGAGAGCTTATTTACATCTTTTGTCATATGAATACCAAGTATGTCGACTTCACCATCAGCCCATTTTATAGGTAAACTGCAGGGTAATGTTAAAGTTGTATTTTTTAAAGATCCAATACGTAATATTGTACACTTATCATAATTAGGTTTTAGTCCAGAGAGTACAGAAAAGTTATCTAGATCTTCAATGAGACATTGCAGGGATCCGTGGGGTGACGCACAATTGGCATAGCGTCGTCCGAGTTAGGGAGGGTTTGGCCGGTAGGGATATCCTTGTCTCAGAATGTAATATGTAATATGTAAAATGTAAAAATGTAATAAAATGTATGCACTCTACTGTAAGTCGCTCTGGATAAGAGCGTCTGCTAAATGACTAAAATGTAAAATGTAAATGTAATCTAGCTTGTGGACTTAATATAAAACTTGACTCATCGGCACCTTCGTTTTTAAGCCTTGGATTTCTAATTCTCTAATGTTGTTGTTGGATCTGATTTTAATAGCTAGCATTTCGATGGCCATAAAGAATAGATATGGTGACAGCGGACACCCTTGTTTAACTCCTCTTGACAATTCAAAACTCTGAGAAGTAGCCGTTATTTACTATTTTACACCTGGGGCTGCTATACATTATTTTTACCCATTTTATAAGAGAATCACCGAAATAAATAAAAATCCAGGCATTTATAAATAAAATCCCGTCTTACTTTATCAAATGCCTTTTCAAAATCCGCCATAAATACCAGGCCTGGCTTCTTAGATGTTTCATGATGTTCTATTATTTCTAGTAGTCGTATATTATCTCCAATGTACCGTCCATGTAAAAAACCTGTCTGATCAGGATGAACAATACCTGGTGAAACCCTTTTAATTCTAGGTGCTATGCATTTTGCTACTATTTTTGCATCAAAACTTTGAAGTGTAAGGGGCCTCCAATTTTTTTTTTGACAGACTGGGTCTTTATATTTGCCATCTGGGTCTTGTTTTAATAATAGAGAAATCAGACCTTCCTGCGGAGTACCTGACAGACTACCATTTCTATAGGAGTAGTTAAAACAACCTACTAATGTCGCTTTTAGTATATCAAAAAAGGCTTGATATACCTCTACCGGTATGCCATCAAGCCCTGGGTTTTTTCCAGAATGAAAGGATTTAATAGCCTCAAAAAGTTATTCCTCTGTAGTTTGGCCTTCGTACGGATCTTTCTGTACATTTAATATATATATATATTATTTGGAAAGAATTCCTTACCGTGATCTTCCTTCAGTGGGAGAGGTTGAGACGGAAAAGAGAACATCTGCCGAAAATAATTTGCTTCCTTTTAAAAATATATTTCGGAGAATCATAGATGACTCCGTCTTCAGTAACGAGTTTCTGCAAATTATTTTTGTTAGCGTTCCTGTACTGGAGATTCAGGAAGACTTTTGTGCATTTTTCTCCATATTCCATCCAGTTTGCTTTATTTTTGTAATACAGTAATCCCTCGTTTATCGCGGGGGTTACGTTCCGAAAATGACCCGCGATAAGTGAAATCCGCGAAATAGAAAACTTTTTTTTTTTTTTACAATTAGCAACTATTACATGTATACAAATACAGTGACTCACGTGTAGGCCGTTTCACTGCTCTTCAGACTGGGCCGCTGCATCCTGACTGCGCTCTGCAGTGTTCTCTTCTTCTGAAGCCCGCGGTGCAGGTGTGTTTGTTCGGGAGAAGAACATAGTGATAGGCAGCTGTTGTCGCTCTTTTTTCTTCTTTGCAAAAAGATCCTTGTACACCGACATGCCACCATCGATTACGTTGGAGAACTGTAATGAACGGCTCATCAAAGGGTCCCATTCCTCAGCTTTTTAGCGAATCAGAATGCAGAGCACAATGCACCAAAAAAAAAAAAAAAAATGCATTATGAAAATCCGCGAAATAGCGAATCCGCGATAAGTGAACCGCGAAGTGGCGAGGGATCACTGTATATTACATTAGATCGTTCTTGAATTAGCTCCTCAAGTTCTTTTTCCTCTAACTCATTTTCTATCTCTGTAGCATCGTTTTTATTGCTATCTACCTATACTATTAGTTAATGGATTTCCCTTGTTAATCTTGTATCTTGTATGTTTTTTAAATTATTGATGAATATTGAATTGAATGACCTCAGAAGGTACATTTAAAGGTATCCCAAACAATAAGGGGATTTGCTGAACCTATATTATACCGGAAAAATTAAGTTATAAATTATTTTGTCTTCGTTAAACTTTGATAAAATTTCCAATATCCCCGATCACGTGGAAAGTCTATAAGAGTTATGTGAATGCCAATTAGATGATGATCCGATCACATACTGTCTCCTATTAAAACTTTTTTAACCTTTGATGGAAGAGCGAAAGAGACAAGAAAGTAGTCAAGACGACTAGCTTGATTAAGTCTCCTCCAGGTATATCTCACTAGGTCGGGGTTTTATAGTCTCCAAATATCCACTATTTCTAATGTGTCCATAATATTTGTGATTTCCTTAAGGGCACGGTGATGATAGTTTGTAGAGTGATTACCTTAACGGTCCATTGAGGTACTTAACAAAGTGTTATAGACTCCTACGATAATGATTTGATCATTTGTTGCCTGTAAGTTCAATAAATTGGTATACATGTTTTTGAAGAAGTATGGATCATCCTGATTAGTTCCATATAGATTAATGAGCCAAATCTCTTTTTCGTCCACTTTCATATTCAAAAAGATCCACCTTCCTTGCGAATCATTCCTGACAATTTGCACATTCAGATTGACATTTTTGTTAATTAATATCACACCTTTTGAGTTCCCTTGTCCATGACAAAAAATTATTTCACCACCCCATTCTTTTTTCCACGCAACTTCATCTAAGGATGTAGAGTGAGTTACCTGCAAACAGTATATGATATATTCCTTTTCTTTTAGCCACGTAAAGACTGATCTTTTTTATAATCTGCTAAACCGTCACAATTATAACTGGCTATACTTATTTCAATTTGCATGGTTGAGTGTCTATGTGTGTAACATGTAGTCCGTATAGCCTTATTCTTCATGATGATAATTGTAATCCATATCGTATCACCGTCATAGTTGCATCATAAGTACCTTTAACATCATGGAAAAACACATCCCAGCATTTCCATAGCAATTGACGTTTCACATGATCATGAAAGAGACCTTGCATTACTCTAGAGACGGCTTCACTAAAGTACAAATGTATTCCGAACAATATGTTATTATTCCCCAATGCCCCTATTCTGATATCTCCCCCTTGCTTGTTGTAAACATATATAAACTTATAGACAAATACATAAAAAAGATAGAAAAACAATAAACATATTAAATTATAAAACTGTTCGATAACAGAGAAGAGAAAAGAGAGAAAGAGAGAGTGAGAGAAGAGGGCGAGATCAGGTGTGTGTATGTACAAGTCCATATGTGTAAGCAAGCATGTAATTGAGTACGTGTGTGTTCATATCCCATACATTCTTTTTTTCGTAACCTGAAGTCCCTGTAGAATTAAGTACAGCCATGGTGTTGTGGAGCTGTCTCGGAATAGCTGTCCATCTATAAAGAGTTTGTCCACAATGATAAAGGCACGCTTACCCTTCTCCCTTTGTACCGGATACAGTCTCTTACGACGTTCGTTTATCTCCCTTGGAAATTGGTCATTGATACCGAATTTGGTCCCTTTAAGCTCCCTTCCCCTGCTTTTGATCAGCTCCTTTTGTTGGTAGTGTTCAAATTTTGTGATCAGTCGGGGACCGTTGGTCTTGTTGCTCCGAGCTCCAAGTCTGTGTACTCGGTGGAAAGCCACCTTGTTTACAGTCTCTATTGGAAGTTAAGGCGGATTGCATGAATTCTCTGATCGCGCCCTCTGAATTATTGGATGTGTCCTCAGGAATCCCAGAAAAAAAATTATTTTCACGCATGCTACGACTTTGTATGTCTAGTAGTGACTCCTTCATCACCCTGTTTTCCCTGAGTAGACAATCCATGTTGGAATCGTGGATTTTTACCTTGGCTGTGAGTGCCTTGTTTTCTCCTTGGAGCGTGAGAATTTCACTCTGGCTAAACTCCAAACTCCCCCTCAGCCCTGCTACCTCCTCCAGTGGCAGGCTGGCCGTCGGGAGCACCGGGACATTTCCCGGTGGCCTGATGGTCGGTTTTGCTTGCTGTGAATAGTCAACTTGACCAGCAATAATATAGCAAGCAGGAATGAGTTGACGGAGAATCCACGCATCAGGCGCGACTCTCACTCTCTCGCCACAGTGTCCCCGCGCGCCAAAAATGACATCAGGTCTTTCCGCGACGCACATAGCAACTGTCTACTGTCTACCTGCGTCTCTACCGATAACATTTTAGAAAAGTCGCACGGCAAAATGGACGGTCAGAAAAGGAAAGGTGGAGCAGAGAAGGGGAGAATAAAAAAGAGAAAGGCCCTTGCCACAGACGCAGCTAAATGCTGCAAAATAAGCAACATGTTCACCAGTAAAGGACCAGGTCAGTCAAAAACACTAGCTAAAACACACACACTGACACACACGATGCCCAGCATGGCTAGCTAAGTAATAATAGTGACACAACGGCCGGTAGGCTAAACAGTTTGCCCGTCTTACGTCTTAGTGGAGGAATTATATCATAGCAATGAGTGCAACATAGCGATCATAATATGACATTGAAGGCAATATGTTTCAACTAGTAAAAAGTACTAAACCTAGACTATGGACTTGCTAGCATTCGGTCATGACTCGTGCCATATAAGCTAGGGAAAGTGTACACTGTACAGCAAAACAGGCTACAATAACGTAACCATAATACATCCATGAACGTAACACAGTAGCCTGTGTAACACAGCACAGGCAATGACAAAGATCATTAGCGTCATTAGTACCAGCATGACAAGTTACTACAATAATATACAACTCTGGGAAAAATTAAGAGACCACTCCAAATTAAGAGACCACTCCAAATTAAGCGACCACTCCAAATTAAGAGACCAATCTTAATTATTTCCAGAGCTGTATTAATGTAGCCTACTGATACACTAATGATAGTGAGTATGACAAGAGAGTATTTTCTTTGCAAATGTGGAGAAGGAAGCAGCAATAGAGCTTCAGGTGCTCCTGCAGAACTGGAGATGGTGGTCAGTTCAGAGTCAGACTCAGAGCAGGAACCTTCAGGTTCAACTGAAGAGCACAAACCTAAACATGTAGGCTATGGATTTACATTAATATATGGTTTATTTATGAGATTATGAGTAGGACTGTAATCGGGGGGCATACAATCGATGACTGCACAAGTAATACAAGTTTAAATTGAGGTTATTTACAATGTTAATCTCATTCTGCAGAGCAACCAGATGTGCAGAGAGAGAGAGAGGTTCAGAGCCCAGTACAGGAAAAATAGAAAGGGACAGCGAAAGCACTGAAAATCCATTTGATTATTTTGCCCATCCTCAGTCCAAGGATTTTGACAAATGTTTTCAGTACCACCCAAAACAAACTCCTCAAAGAGTCATTCCCAATGTATTCCACTCCAAAGATGTCACAAACAGAAAATGGCTGACATATAATGAAGTAACTCACTCCTTGTTCTGCTCAGTATGTCTTGCAAAACCTTCAACCAGTGATAGTGCATTTGTCAAAGGAGGCATGCAGGCCTGGAATTGTTGGAAAAATGACTTGTGACGTGCACAAAGCAGATGTCCTAACTGACTTGCCAAAACTACAGTTTGTTAACTAGAAATTTGTGGAGTGGTTGAAAAATGAGTGTTAATGACTCCAACCTAAGTGTATGTAAACTTCCGACTTCAACTGTAAATAGCCAAGTTATTGTTACTCGTGCATTTATTCCTTGTGTTATTGTTTCTATATATTTTTTTCTCTGCACTGCTGGGAAGGGCCCGTAAGTAAACGTTTCACTGTGAGTTTACACCTGTTGTTTACAAAGCATTTGAGAAATAATATTTTATTCATTTGAAATGTGAATCGCATAAAATGTGTTTTAAAACTGCTAAAATGGCAAAATGTGTAGAATTGCAGAAAATGCCCTTTAAAGCTTCACCTTTTTCTCTGCGCCACCAAGAGGGGAGCCCCTAAAATGTTTGCCAGCGAGTCGGGAGGGGCCCCCAACAAAATTATAGAAACATCCTTGCACTTACTAATGTGAAATTACTCATGATGGTATAAGCATGTGTGTACGCACAAGGTCTCATCTCTTCTGCATGTCTTTACCTATCAGCTGGACCCCCGGGCCGTACGTAGGTCACTACCAGAGGACGAGACCTGTGCCAGTCTTCATGGAACCCTCCTAGAACAACAGAACACAAACCAGCTCTAGCGCAACCTTTCATCCTTTCGCACCCTTTAATATACATTCTAACAGACTTGATGATGCCCACCTCTCATGACGAATCCAAAGCTGTTGCCCTCCTTGTATAGGCATACCTCTATAGTCTTAGCTATAACACTTGTGGGAGTGTTCTGGACTGAAAACAGAAAGGGAGAGTAGTTCAGAGTTTAGACACAATAACAGAATCAGACCAACACCATCTTGCCAACCAACCTCCCAGGACACAAACCCAATCACCATTGCAAAAACACAGTGGCATGAAGGTTTTACCCACCCTTTAAAATAATGGAACATTGTAAGATAGTGTTACAACCTATTGCTGGGTAGCTGTTTAGGAGGTTGAATCCTTATACGTCACCACTGGATCATCCGGTGGAGGCTGGTGAAGGGAGGACGGCTCATGGCTAGAATAAATTGAAACGTGTTGAAGACATAAAACACATTCCACGTTCCATTTCGGCCATTATAATGAGCCCGCCCTCCAATTGAAAATGACACCAGCCTCCAATGGGATAATCAGTTATTTGTTTACTTTTTGGGTCACAGTCCAGAAATAGATGAGCTAGTACTGTACTGGAATAACGTCCGATGGTAAGAATACAACAACAGAGAGAACTGGAGGCTTTTCAGCCAAGAACAAAAGCAAGATATGTTGACCTGATCTGCAATATCGTATATGTCATTTGAAATGCAAAGACATGGACATAACATAACTACTAACCAGAGGCAGGCCTACAAACTAGAAGTGCTCGTACCAAAAGGAGGTAGTTCGTAATCCACTTCCAGAACCACACGCTCTCCTATGTTCTTCAGCAGGCTGATGATCTCATCGTGGCGGAGCTTGGACAGGTTGATGCCGTTCACGGACTTGATGTAGTCTCCCACATTCAGCTGGTCACTCCTGTGCAGACAAGAGGATGGATTAACAATTGAACATGTTGGTTGATGAGTAGGGCCAGGAGCGTTCCTGACCATGTCACTTAGCCAGGAATAACTCTGGGTTGGGTCACATGCTTTGGAAAAACTCCTGGCCCCACTAATGATACTCTCAAAACAACATCTCATGTCCTGATGGCTTGAGAACATTGTTGTGTATTGTCATTTTTGCCCTGTCATGAACACTATTTGGCATCTTTGTAGCATATTGTCTAATTGTAACACAAGCTGTATTAATGCAAATCATTGCTATTGCGATGGACAATAAGAAAAGGTGCTAAGGAGGAGTGCTAAACAATCTCCAGTCAGACAGAGATGAGGAGAGAGATGTTGCTCATGGTGTCTCTCATGTGACATTGTGTGTCAACATGAAGCTCATTTAGATGCTATTTAAATAGATGTACTGCTCTGCTACACCTCTGGGCTACTGACAATTGCTACAGTGATGCAGGACACACACATCCGCATCAGTTAACCAAAAACATTCACCTAAAACATTAGGAAGACCTTATTCTAAAATGGATAACAAACAAAAAAATCCCCAATCTACACACATTACCCCATAATGATAAAGCAAAAATAGATTTTCATAAAATGAAATTAAAAACTGAAATATCACATTTACATAAGTATTTAGACCCTTCACTCAGTACACTGCTGAAGCGCCTTTGGGAGTGATTACAGCCTTGAGTCTTCTTGGGTATGACGCTACAAGCTTGGCACACCTGTATTTCGGTAGTTTTTCCATTCTTCTTTGCAGATCCTCTCAAGCTCTGTCAGGTTGGGTGGAGAGCGTTGCTGCACAGTTATTTTCAGTTCTCTCCAGAGATGTTCAATTGGGTTCAAGTCCAGGCTCTGGCTGGGCCACTCGAGGACATTGAGATTTGTCCCGAAACCACTCCTGCATTGTCTTGGCTGTGTGCTTAGGGTCGTTGTCCTGTTGGAAGGTGAACCTTCGCCCCAGTCTGAATTCCTGAGTGCTCTGTAGAAGGTTTTCATCAAGGATCTCTCTGTACTTTGCTTCGTTCATCTTTCCCTCGATAACGACTATTCTCCCTGTCCCTGCTGCTGAAAAACATCCCCACAGCATGATGCTGCCACCACCACGTAGGGATGGTGCCAGGTTTCCTCCAGACGTGACACTTGCCATTCAGGCCAAAGAGTTCAATCTTGGTTTCATCAGACCAGAGAATCTTGTTTCTCATAGTCTGAGAATCTTTAGGTGCCATTTGGCATACTCCAAGCAGGCTGTCATGTGTATTTTGCTAAGGACTGGCTTTCATCTGGCCACTCTACCATAAAGGCCTGATTGGTGGAGTGCTGCAGAGATGGTTGTCCTTCTGGAAGGTTCTCCCATCTCCACAAAAGAACTCTGGAGCTCTGTCAGAGTGACCATCGGGTTCTTGGTAACCTCCCTGACCAAGGCCCTTGTCCCCGGTTGCTCAGTTTGGCCGGGCGGCCAGCTCTAGGTACAGTCTTGGTGGTTCCAAACTTCTTCCATAAGAATGATGGAGGCCACTGTGTTCTTCGGGACCTTCAATGCCGCAGACATGTCTTGGTACCCTTCCCAAGATCTTTGCCTTGACACAATCCTGTCTCTGACCTCAACGGACAATTTCTTTGACCTCATGGCTTTTGCTCTGAGATGCACTGTCAACTGTGGTACCTTTATATAGACAGGTGTGTGCCTTTCCAAATAATGTCCAATCAATAGAATTTACCACAGGTGCAGTCCAACCAAGTTGTAGAAACATCTCAAGGATGATCAATGGAAACAGGATGCACCTGAGAACAATTTCGAGTCTCATAGCAAAGCGTTTAAATACTTATGTAAATAAGTTTTTTATGTTTTTATTTTTAAGAAATTAGCAAAAATGTCTAAACCTGTATTTGTCATTACGGGGTATTGTGTGTAAATTGATGAGAAAAACAATTTTATCAATTTTAGAAAAAGTCTAACGTAGCAATATGTGGAAAAAGTCAAGCGGTCTGAATACTCCCGAATGAACTGTACATATTTTGTCTTGCCCGCTCCCTTTTGAATGGCACATATACACAAACCATGTCTCAATTAAAAATCCTTCTCCGACCCTTCATCTACACTGATTGAAGTAGATTTAAGTGACATCAATAAGGGAACATAGATTTCAACTGGATTCACCTGGTCAGTCTATGTCATGGAAAGAGCAGGTGTTCCTAATGTATTGTACACTCCGGGTTCACTGTATACGAGACCAACAGACCAGCAAAGAGGCCAATGTTGTAAAGGTTATAATGGTGAGAAGCTGTTCAGCAATATTATGATTGTCATGTCTAGTCGTCCGATCACATTCTACACCGAGATACCTCGGTGGTGGCAGAAAGAATATTATATTCCGAGTATTTCATGTGAGTGTGTCATTAGAGGCTAGCAGTCACATGACGCTTAGTCACTGAAGCGTGAGTGCTTCCCACTGGGTTTTGCTCTCGTGGCTGACATAGTCCAATTAACATTCAGTTCATTTCATTTGTTCCTATCTGTACTGAAATCACATCGCTCCACACTCCAAAATAGAAACATTACATCAAATCAAAGTTTATTTGTCACGTGTGCACCGAATACAACAGGTGGAGACCTTACAGTGAAATGCTTACTTACAGGCTCTAACCAACAGTGCAAAAAAGGTATTAGGTGAACAATAGGTAAGTAAAGAAATAGAAACAACAGTGAAAAATAACAGTAGCGAGGCTATATACAGTAGCGAGGCTATATACAGTAGCGAGGCTGCATACAGGCACCGGTTAGTCGGGCTGATTGAGGTAGTATGTACAAGTAGATACGGTTAAAGTGACTATGCATATACAATGAACAGATGTTGCAGTAGCGTAAAAGAGGGGTTGGCGGGTGGTGGGTGGCGGGACACAATGCACGTAGCCTGGTTAGCCAATGTGCGGGGGCACTGATGGTTGGTCGGGCCAATTGAGGTAGTATGTACATGACTGTATAGTTAAAGTGACTATGCATATATGATAAACAGAGAGTAGCAGCAGCGTAAAAGATTATGAATACCAAGCGGATAGAGGCAATTAAATAAAGCAGGTAGTTGCTTGAAAATGTTCTCTACATAAACGTAATACAAATCCATTCACTGTAGTAAAACGTCATTTCATTTAGTTTTGTGTGATTCCTGAGTAATTGGGAACATCCATATTTATCTTGTTTATTGACATAAGAGACTCTCTCATAGACTGTGTCCTGGTGTAATATCAGTTCCAGGCTGAACATGACCCAGTAAAGAGCTGATTTACTGCAGTGTCCATAATACCTAGGTTAGGGCGAGAGGGTACATTACAGACGACATGTGTGGGTGGCGGGTAACACATACAGACACCTCGCTGCGGTTGCCTGGTTACAGATGTGTCATCCTAGCCAAGATCTCACCTGGCAGCTAGCCCACCTGGCCGCAGGTTTGACACTCTGGGCTTGCCGTCCTTATCGGACCCCCCGGAGATGGTGAGGCCCAGGCTGCTGCCCTCCCTTTTTATCAGGTCCAACGTGGTCATGCCCCAGTAGTCCTCTATAGACACACAGAAACGGACAGGAGGAACAGTGTCACCGAGTCAGCATCCATCTGGGACACTGAGACTGTTTGTCTGAGCTGCTACAAACACGGATTGATTATCTCCGCCTCTATCATTCTGCCTCTCTCGCTCAATCTGACTAACTCTCTTTCGCTGCCTTTTCTATCTCTCCATCTCTTTCCCTCCCTCTCTCCTCTTTGGGTGATGATGACATGGATGGGGTCAGCTCCATTTTAACGCAGTACATTCAACGTAATTGGGTGGAATTCAGTGGATGAATTGAAAATGTAAATCTTGACACAAAAGGGCAATTTTCTAGATGCCTAAATTATATCTATTCATTTCCTGAACAGAATTGAGTTCAAATTGGGGTTGACCCTAACTGATGGCTAGCTAGCCGTAGTGCGTTTAGACGTTGTGGGTTACACTACATGACAAAAAGAACGTGTACACCCGCTTGTCGATCATCTCATTCCAAAACCATGGACATTAAGATGGAGTTGTTCCCCTTTGCTGCTAAAACAGCCTCTTCTGGGAAGGCTTTCCACCAGATGTTGGAACATTGCTGCGGGCACTTGCTTCCATTCAGCCACAAGAGCATTAGTGAGGTTGTGCACTAATGTTGGGCGATTAGGCCTGGCTCTCAGTCGGCGTTCCAATTCATCCCAAAGGTGTTCGATGGGGTTGAGGTCAGGGCTCTGTGCAGGCCAGTCAAGTTCTTCCATACTGATCTCGACAAACAATTTCTGTATGGACCACACTTTGTGCACAGGGGATTTTCATGCTGAAACAGGAAAGGTCCTTCCCCAAACTGTTGCCACAAAGTTGGAAGCACAGAATCATCTAAAATGTAATTGTATGATGTAGCGTTAAGATTACCCTTATCTGTAACTAAGGTGCCTAGCCCGAACCATGAAAAACAGCCCCAGACCATTACTCCTCCACCAAACTTTAAAGTTGGCACTATGCATTGTGACAGGTAGCGTTCTCCTGGCATCCGCCAAACCCAGATTTGTCCATTGGACTGCCAGATGGTGAAGCGTGATTCATCACTCCAGAGAATACGTTTCCACTGCTCCACTGAGTCCAATGGAGGCGAGCTTTCACCACTCCAGCAAACGCTTGTCATTGCACATGGGGATCTTAGGCTTGTGTGCGGCTGCTCGGCCACGGAAACCCATTTCATGAAGCTCCCGATGAACAGTTCTAGTGCTGATGTTGTTTCCAGAGGCAAATTGGAACTTGGTAGTGAGTGTTGCAACCCGAGGACAGACAATTTACCGCGGTACGCGCCTCAGCACTCAGCGGTCACATTCTGTGAGCTTGTGTGGCCTACCACTTCGCGGCTGAGCAGTTGTTGCTCCTAGATGTTTCCACTTCACAATAACAGCACTTATAGTCAAACGGGGCAGCTCTAGCAGGGCAGAAATGTGATGAACTGACTTGTTGGAAAGGTGGCATCCTATGACGGTGGCACGTTGAAAGTCACTGAGCTCTTCAGTAAGGCCTTTCTACTGCCAATGTTTGTGTGTGGAGAATGCATGGCTGTGTGCTCGATTTTATACACCTGTCAGCAATGGGTGTGGCTGAAATGTCTGAATCCACAAATTTGAAGGGGTGTCAACATTCTTTTGTATATATATATACTGTATGTGCTTGGTTCCATTCTGTCTGGCTGTGGACACATTGTGCTGTTAGATGCAAAACGAAGTCCACGGAGGGAGAGGATTCCTTTAGTCTCCAACGACAGGCATGCTACATAGGCATTTTCTCAACCTTATCTTATCAACCAATGTAGCGCAGACGTGATGGAACATGTGCAATCGAACAATCCCAGTGAAAAGCACGACTCTTGTGGATAGCTGTCCATCATGGGGAAAGGCTGAAGACAGTGGACATGGTACCATAGAAGATACTGTAGAATGTAGAAAACGACTGAAAGTTACAGTAAGGTGTAATCACACTGTACCTTTATTAATACTGCGTCTCCTGGAGGTAAGGGCATGGTCGGTCCCTCCAGAGTCCTTGCTGCCCTTAGAGTATGGCCCATCGTCTGGAATAATGAAAGGGACATTTGGTGAATAATCTGGACGTTTGGAAAACTACTATAGTATGTGAGGAATGTGTGCATGCTGTTCCTTAGAGGAGAGGGGAATCTGACACCATCACATCCCCTGTCCACACACTGACAGCTGCCTGGGCCTTGTTTAACCCTTTGATCCCTATTAGATGGAGTGTGAACATTAGAAAGAGGCACAACAGGAAGGAACTCCTCTAACAGGCACTTAGCTAACTAACTCAAAGAACACTGGCGGGTCAATCTCAGAGACCCGCAAGGTCATGCTGCTGTTTCCATGGTAACAGCGGGAGGGGTAAAGAGATCAAGACAGCTAGTTTTAGTGTGAGTAGTATGAACTTGTCCCAATAGACGAAGATAATGTTGCCTTGTTCACCCTAATGGTTAAGATTTAGATTTGGAGGAGCTGATTGTGCGATGTGTCCACGGGCATCTTCTACCCGCAGTGAAACATGATGTCTGCACCAAGATGATGCATACAGTATACATTAGAGCTGGGAAATGCTCTTGAGGGAACATGCTGTGGTTCAAGGACTGTTCAGGCATGTGGAGAATACAGTCAGCTGCTACAGAGGAAACCAGGAAATGTCCTCTGTTCCTCTGGGTTTCTCTTTTGACAGTGGGAGCCATTTCTGACACAGCACCGGGCCCAGATTTGCAGTGACCCTGCCCCTGCCTTGCCATTTGAATCTGGATACAGCATGGGCATGTCAGCCTTTCTGTCCACCGAGGATGAACTTGTCAACCAAATGACTTAAACATCATATTACACACTTAAGGGAAAAGCTAGGCCAAAGTTGTTTAAAAAAAAACATTTGAGGAAAGCTAGTGCCTATGAGAGGTCCATCTATTTCGGCTGCTGCACTGACAGGTAGACTTCATACACTGTATGCTCCAAATATTCTGACATAAGCACTACTCTTACTATTGATTGAACGCAGCTCAGCTTTTCCACTCACTTGCTGAGCTATACAGTACAATGTTACATGTAACACTATTGGTGATGAAAAACAAAGTGCTAATTTAGCCTCGTGACATCCTGTTAATCAGCTTTAGGCGGGATTGTCATGATGATGTGTGTAGGTGATATTTCTGTTCTGTGTTGTCTACACTCAATTAAACATTCATCCACTTTTGTATCGCAACTAATCATCCCTCGTGCATAATATCACATGACCCTTAACTAAATTCACATCATCAATATTCAAATGGGGCCAGCCTTTGGTCAAAAAGGACTAATTTGCCCAAAGACAAAATAACATGGAGTGTATCTCAATAGCCTAAAATAGCTTAGTCACCTTTCTTTCATTTGCACAGATGTAAAAGAACGGGTGAAAACAGTTAGTTGGTACTGGTCTTTCACCTTTCCTACATTTTCAGATCAGTGCATTTGAAGGAAAGAGACGAGCAGAAGGAATGTCTCCATATCATAGAATCATGGAGGCTGATAAGCCACATCTTAACTGTGGAAAATATGCAGACATAATATAAAAAGGAAACTTAATGAGAGTTGACAAAAAGAAAACTCAAGGGCATGCAGGAATATGCATACAACGATAATGTACACTTCCTTGCACAAATATCCTGTTCAACAACCTTAGGGCAGAAGTGCACGGCGGCCACGCACGCACATACACACACACACAGTCTGAATCACCAAAGACACACTGTGACAGGCAGCAGCGTGCGTGGTCCCAAAGCTTCATGAGGGGCCTGACAGTCCAAGCAGCCATCATTGTAGTCAAAAGGCAACGTTTGCTCTGGGTTACAAAGGCCCCATACGCCCCATGTGACTGAATGCAACTTTACCATACAAGAAAAAAATCATTAGTGATCCTGACGGGCCAATCATGGGCCAAATACATTACTTCATGAATTGGCTTAATTCAGCAGCCAAAACAAAAAGCACCCTTGAACTGAACAACATCATAACTGGGTATGGCAGGGCACGAACCTCCTAGTAGGAGCATGTTGTTTTGGCAGAGGGAATACTCATCTACTGTGGTAGCTAAAGAATCAAGTACGGGACTGCAAAAACGATACACTTAAGATCTGCAAACAGGACAGTACTTACAACATTACTTAGAGTGGTGTGCAAAGTAATGTGCCAGAAAAATAGTCACCCCTATTAATTTCTGGCGAGTCAATTAACTTAATCTAATTCAGGGCACCGTATGCTATCCCCTTTAGAACCAATCAGAATGTAGGTTAAATGTGAGGGCCTCTGACAATAGCTATGAAATCACAGTGCTATTTTCAGAGGTAAAACATTATTTATATACTGGGCTTCACTAGACCCAGTTTGCAGTTTGTCATATCTGCTCCAATTTCAGACTGCAGCCTTGTATTCAGTACTGTCTGGCCCTAATTAAATGGCATTAGGTCTACTGTCTGTGCCTTAATAGCGAATTAATAGATATACTGTGAGTAAAATGGTGCTTGACAAAGCTGTCATTTAACAAATCTGAATTCATCTGAATGTGTACAAATATAGGAAAAAAAAGTGTAACATTTCCAGCTGACTAAATAACCTCTAATGACAAAGTCTAACTATGTGACAAGCTACCTCATTGGGCATAGATGCCAATTCAACATCTATTCCAGGTTGGTTCAACGTAATTTAATTGAATGTTGATTCAACCAGTGTGCCCAGTGGGATGTGTGTTACCACCATGCTGAAGACATTGAATCACAGGTAGAAATACTTCACTACACTCTTCACGTTCAGAACTAAATACTGTTACAGGTGCTAATGATAGTCCTAAGCCCCTTACTATTGCAATACTAGGGTGTAGCACTACAAACCATACGACATACAGTGCACACTAGATAGCCTCTGACGGCTGTGACAGTCATTCATTCATCATCACAATCAGTGAATGTCAGGCAGATTTACCGATGCTGCTGTTCTTCGCCTCTCTCCTCAGACCACAAAGCATGGCTGCAGTCCTGTCAAAACATCCGACCTGAGAGGAAAGTAGCTGTTCTGTTGTAAGTGGCCAGCAGACCCAGCGAGGTGCCCCTGGGAATACGTTGTCCTCCGTGACCCAGTCTCCCTCGCTAACAAGCAGGACAAAAAGCTATTTTCTTCTCTTCATATCTATGTTCTACTTGAAGCATATCTTGACTTCACTTATTGCATGAAAAATCCTGTTCCATAGATGTCTATTTCTATGTCCTTTAACTGTTTAAACTTGGTAAAAAAAAAAAAGAATATATATATTGCTAAAATAAGTAATTCCCACAACAAACCCGAAAGCAGGGACACCAAATGATCAAAGCATCTAAAGGAATAGCCATCTCTCCTTTTCCTCCCACCATTCTGAGGATCCTTTTGAGGTATTCATGGTTGCTCTTCCTATTCCATAGGAATAATCATACCCCTCGTTCACATACCAGCTCACACACACACAGCAACCATTACACACAGCCTCAGTGAGTGTGTCGGAGAAGGTCGCTCTCCCTCCCTCTCTATGCCAGAGGGGTGTGATGAAGCAGTCAAACGCTCTCCCCACACATGACACGGTCACACCCCCTGCACACACACCCTGTCTCTCACACACGCACACACTCAGTGCAGTCAAGCACACAATTAACGTTACCCCCACATCCACTGTCACTTTGAGCTCATACAAGAGCAGCCATAAGCAGTTACACATTTTCCACACTAGTCGACACATAAGTAGTGCCCATCTTACTGTGCCCACCATAGTCATCCTACCCACACACATACACTGGCTAACTAATGCTTGCCGCTTTTCCCCTCACATGCCTTAAATTCCACATCCCATTCCATAGGCTCATCACAATGATTATTATCTGCTTATACAAGAGCATCCCCAGTGGTGGAAAAGGTACTCAATTGTCAAACTTGATTCAAAGTAAACATGTCTTAATGGGAAATGTGAAAGTAAAAGTGAAAATCACCCAGTAAAATACTACTTGAGTAAAAGTCTAAAGGTGTCTGGTTTTAAATGTACTTAAGTACAGTGGTGGAAAAAGTACTCAATTGTCATACTTGAAAAAAAGTAAATACTGTACATCAAAATTCCTTATATTAAGAAACCAGATGGCACAATTTCCTTTTTTGTTTGTATATTTTAAAAATCTCAGACCATTTCCAAACGCAGTATGTGTGCTTTGTGAGTCCGCAAGATCAGAGGCAGTAGGGATGACAACGCGTTATATTGATAGGTGCATGAATCTGACCATAATTCTGGCATGCCTGAGTATTCTAAATGTAACGAGTACTTTTTGGTGTCAGGGAAAGGTATGGGACTAAAAAGTCAATATTTTCTTTAGGAAGGTAGAGGTAAAGTTGTCAAAGTACAGATACCCCAAAAAATGGCTTAAGTAGTACTTTAAATACATTTTACTTCAGTACTTTACACCACGGAGCACCCCTACCAATAACTACATGCATGCCGCTACAAAGCCAAAAGAGACTTATTTATTTAACTTCTGACCAGAGAATTCTGTCCTTTATATGAGACAATGGCTGCAATGGATATAAACCAACAATATGGTTTCTCGCTTTCAATCTGTGGTGTGTTGAACATCTCATGTTCCCTTCTCTGGGTGAGAGGGCTCTTTCCCCCACTGCCACTGCGCTGGCTGTCTTCTACCCAGACACACACTTACAGAGGAGTTAAAACGACCGCTGACTGACTGAGCCCCCCACCTGTCTGTCCATTTGTCACCCTCACATGCTTGCCACTTCCTGACTCACCCTCCCTCCATTCTTTCCCCCTATAAGGCCTGAAAATCCCACACAAAGGAACTTCTGTCATAGTCAGGTCTGAGAGTAGGGAAATGACATCAAAGAATACACTAAAGCTCTAAACAGACAAAAAATATGAACTAGAGCCCACACAATAGCTTCAAAGTCCACACAGACGGTGAGGATGAGCTCAACTACAAATTAAAGCTCGTAAACTATACGTGCGGTACAAGTACACCCTTGATCCCGAAGCATAGATTTATTGAGTCTCTGTAGCATTTCCCCTGACCAGAGACACCTCAAACAACTACAAACAAAGCGCTCTCTCCACTGTAAAAGTATTTCTCGCCAATGTAGCATGTCTCCTAATTAGCAGTCTCTTTCCAGTGGACCCAATACTCTTTGGCATAGACAATTTGCGTAGAGTTCCGTCCTTAATAGCCCATTCACTCAGGTGTTTCAGAGCGAAACAAATGAATTTCTTACAGAATAAAGAGGAACAGAAGACGCAGAGCTGTTTGTTGGTCTTATAAAAAACCACACAATTAGGGTCATTATTTTACCTTTATTTAACTAGGCAAGTCAGTTAAGAGCAAATTCTTATTTTCAATGACGGCCTAGGAACGGTGGGTTAACTGTCTTGTTCAGGGGCAGAACGACAGGTTTTTACCTTGTCGGCTCAGGGATTCGATCTTGCAACCTTTCAGTTACTAGTCCAACGCTCTAACCACTAGGCTATCTACCACCCAATTATGTATAGTAGTAGAAGCACACCCACTCAGTGTAGTTCTGTAAAGTAGAATAAATGCTGGGTTTAGACTAGAGAATCAATTACACACAAAAATTAGACACATTCTGCTAGAAAGCAATATGCAATCGATTCTAGATTCAACAGATACTTGACTGTTTAAATGTATATAAAACAGTGCTATTGTCTTACACTTCCAATTAGTGATAGTTCTAAAAGACCATTGTAATACATGTTAAATAAGATATGACATTTTCACTTTCCTCTAAAAGAATAAGCTCTCACATACGTTGGAAGTACAGTAAAAGCTCAACTATGAGCTATTCTCCAACCAAAAGGTAGCAGGGCACATTTTCTAACATGCAGCTGATCATACTGCCAATTCATGGCTATCAGCTCTAGTTGCGAATAAATCTACCAAATGAATGCAGCAGGGATGACAGAAACTTGAGTCAACACACCAATCACGAAATGACTTAGGCTACAAGACAGGCTCAGTGGTGGTGAACATGACTCAGTCATAATTCATAATCATAGTACGATGTTCACCTGCAAGGTAGCTCAAACGTAAACTAAAGGTAAAATATGACTCCATTAATTGATTTTGACAAAACAAAATAGACGAGAAGATAAACTCTAGGTATTGTTCTAGGTATAGATTCTTATTTAAAATGGTCTAAACTAAGAAATAAATGTTCACCGAAGATAATGCAAATCCCTTATAAAAAAAGTAACTCAAAGGTTTTTATTATGTTATTGCCATCTGGTTCCTATTGGAGGCACTTCAGCGTTCACACAACTCAGGCTGGAGCCTGCAGCAGTAGATACAATACAGTAGCAGTATAAAACCCCAATTAACTAGTCAGTTTGGCCTTTATGAACAAAAATAAACAATGTGTGCTCTGCCATCATAAGTATTCATAAACATTGTTGCGTAAGCATTACCTTTGGTCCTCCCTCTGATGATCCCGAGCCGACAACGGAGTGAAAAGGAGAACATCCTCCTCTTTCCCCCTCCTTTCCTCATGGACTTTGTCTGAGAGAAGGCCAGGGTGATGAGCTTTGGGTTGGCCATGCGTCCCTTTCTACATATTACTCTGTCTGCCATATTCACTCTCTAGTCACTGAAAGTTGAAAAAAAAATCTTGCTTTCTCCTTTCGATCGCTCTCTTTACTCAAACGGTTTCTTCTAGCTCTGTCCTGCGGTCTCTTCACAATCCCCACCCTAACTGGAGGAGTTCCAACATCCTCAGGTGTGTCTGAATAAGCCTACAAATGAGATGGAGAATAGGGAGAAAAAAAACTGATCCTACGAAAGATCATATATACATATTCGTAAATCTATGCATATTTATAAACCCACCAGTGTCTGCTTCTCTCGTAACACACACACAATGTGAAATTAAAACTGCTTGCAAACAAAAACATTTCAGGTAAGGTAAATGTTATGCATGTTATATTGTTTGTGATTTTCATCACTGACAGAGTATTTTACATGAACAGAAGGATAGGAGCTAAATACTGCAGAGATGGCACAGCCTGCCAGAACGTAATGGAAACTTTCATCCCAGGTGGCTGGCGGTAGACACTGGCTATTTATTCATGCCAAAACATAGCATTGCAGCATGAATGTGCATGATTGGCAAAGGCATCTAAACATGTTCATGTCTGTAATTCCAACCAAAACGCTATGCGGTTGTCTGAATTAAATTACTTTCATTTATGAGGCCCAATTGTCATAAGCAGAGAAGAAATGAAAGTCATTTGTGTGGAAGAAAACCAAACCGCTTTGGTTTCATCGATATTTCTGAATAATCCTCAAAACTAAGTAAAGTGTTAAATTACAACATATTTGCAAATTAAATCAAGATATATCTTGCTTTGAAAGCATCTGGTTCTGGTCTTCAGACTCATATTGCACTCATGATAATCGAGTAGTAGTTGGATTAATGTCCCAGACATATATTTTTATTAAGTTCCTTCAAGATCTTCAAAGATCTCAAAGGGGATTCAACTACTTCGAGCTTGATAATAAATCCCTGTTGGGAGCATATCAATCGGAAGTTGAAAACATCTTTCATACAAGTTTCCATTGCTTTACTAAATCTTAAATTGTCAGAATGGGGCTAAGGATCACTACAGAGTGTTGGCAAGGATGACTGCACATCCGGCTGAAGTGCCACAAGGCTGTTATCACAACAAACACTGATGCACTTGGGACGAGAGTAGTCAGTAGAGTCAGTGCTAAGTAGAGTCATTGCTATCCAATAGTTTCAGTCGAGACACGTCACACAGGTCTAAAACGTCCCTTGTGTTGCACACAGATCACAGGTCTCCAGTAACCAGGTTTCCGTCTAATCTTAATGCGCGTAAAATACATGACGGATAAAAATAAAGTCAGGGCAGGCCTGATTGAAACAGAAAGTTTGTCATGAACTTGCCAAATGTCAACAAAACACACAAGACAGGGACCTGTAAAATTACCTATGGGAGAAATGGCAGTGGAAATACTGCTATAACAACCCACACTTTGTAGCAAACTTGACATGCGGTCCCCCCACTATGACTTGGGAAAGCATGCATTTTATTAGGCTACAGATGAAATAAATCAGGAACTTCATCGGTTTGGGTAACGTGCAAGGTGGTGAACTTAATGCTCCTTCCCAATAATGCTTGGCTACAGTTTGACGAATTAAAATAAGCTTGCTCTTTTGTCCATAATGTCATCTCGTAGGCAGGCTATACCCGCACCGTATCTGCGAGCTGTTGGCTAGAGCGCATGTGGCAAGATCAGAGACGAATATATAACGCAACATTTCTGACAAAACCATCGGAGTTGAAAATGCAATGGAAACCCATTTAACTAGTATTTTTTTATTCGGTACATGGGAATTCAACCGGAAGTCATTTTTATGTGCACTATGGCATCACGCACAGACTTTCATCCTCAAGTCAATTTGATGGAAACGCAATCAGCATAAATATTGTATTTACGCTGATTGTAGAATATTCACATGAAAATCTGTCACAAATTAGAGAAGCCTAGCTTGTGATATTGAAATATTCTAAATAAAATGGTATTTTTTTTTCTCCGATACAACCCTGTCTGCTCTATAGGGCTGTCTAACAGGTAGGACTATATATAGGATTTGGTCTGAAAAAAAGTTAACTTCTTGAACAAAAACTTTAAGCTAACCCAAGGATGTATTTCATAACCCTTCTCACAAAGGTGCACTCGGAACTTCACACTTTCAATGGTTCTCAAAGAAATCTCAGAACTGTCTAAACCAGTCATGCTAAACCAGACCAATTCCCAACCCTTCGCCCACATGTTTACTCACCACTTTAAAGGGAGGATTGGTGTCAGGAATATGGGGAAAAGGGTAGAGAATTTGAACAGTCTAGCTAAAGCAAAGTCTTAGACCAGAAAAAATTATTTGTCAGGAGACCATACACATTTAAACATATGTTTTATTGGGAAATAATGTCTGGATCACTCGTTCTCCTCGCTGCGGAGTCTGGCATTGGGGTTGGTGATCTTGATGGCCAGCTGGGCTGCTCTCTCCACAATCAGCTTCCTGTTCTTGGAAGACACGTTGTGGGCGATCTCAGCAGCATGGGTCCTACGGAGGCGAGAGCAGGATAAATTGTCAACAGAAATAGTTACTAAATTATTTGTCAAACGCCTATTTTTCAGTGGCAATTAACGAGACTATAACTGACCAAATAGACAAAAAAAAAACGAGACAATTCTCTCTGTGGCCAAAATCTAACTACTAAATGGAGTGGACAAGAGTTTTTGGAACGATTGAGAGCGATAAGAACAAATAATATTAACAGCGCAGTTCTGTTAAGCAGTGGGAAAGATGCGCCATACCTGGCACACAGCCTACATGAACCACACGTGGCACACAGCCTACATGAACTGTTGAGCTGTGGTGGAGCAAATGATGATTGTGGGCACAGGCAGACCAGCTCTGCTCTGATTATACACATCTCGCAGGCGTCTCTCTTGCTTTCCCTGTAACTAACCAGTCACCACCAGCCATCTAGTTAGCTATGTTTTGCCTGGTTAAGTAACACAAGCTGCTTGACGAAATTTAAAACAGCAGCATTGCATTTAATAGTAAAACAGTATAGAACTGTCTTTAAATTTGTAGTCTTCCAACCCTCCTTCTATACCAAGTGTATTTCATAGCCAGGTTCTGTAGCCAAGTAGGTATTTTCATCAAAAAAAGCAACTTGATTCTAGCCCTTACAGTTCAAAAGATATGACCCATAATACGTATAATAATAATAATACGTACACATAATGTCTGAATCGCCGTGACCCAAACCAACCTCACTACTCACTGGACCCTTATGATCACTTGGCTAAGCATGCCTCTCCTTAATGTCAATATGCCTTGTCCATTGCTGTTCTGGTTAGTGTTCACTGTAGAGCCTCTAGCCCTGCTCATTATACCTTATCCAACCTTTCAGTTCCACCACCCACACATACAATGACATCACCTGGTTTCAATTATGTTTCTAGAGACAACATCTCTTTCATCATCACTCAATGCCTAGGTTTACCTCCACTGTATTCACATCCTACCATACCTTTGTCTGTACACTATACCTTGAAGCTATTTTATCGCCCCCAGAAACCTGCTCTTTTTACTCTCTGTTCCGGACGTCCTAGACGTCCAATTCTCATAGCTTTTAGCCGTACCCTTATCCTACTCTGGCGATATAGAGGTGAATCCAGGCCCTGCAGTGCCTAGCTTCACTCCTATTCCCCAGGCGCTCTCTTTTGATGACTTCTGTAACCGTAATAGCCTCGGCTTCATGCATGTTAACAATAGAAGCCCCCTGCCTAAGTTTGTTTTATTCACTGCTTTAGCACACTCTGCCAACCCGGATGTCCTAGCCGTGTCTGAATCCTGGCTTAGGAAGACCACCAATAACTCTGAAATCTCCATCCCCAACTACAACATTTTCAGACAAGATAGAACGGCCAAACGGGTGCAGTGTTGCAATCTACTGCAAAGATAGCCTGCAGAGTTCTGTCCTACTAGCCAGGTCGGTACCTAAACAATTTGAACTTCTACTTTTAAAATTCCACCTCTAAAAACAATTCTCTCACCGTTGCAGCCTGCTATAGACCACCCTCTGCCCCCAGCTCTGCTCTGGATACCATATGTGAACTGATTGCCCCCCATCTATCTTCAGAGCTCATGCTGCTAGGTGACCTAAACTGGAACATGCTTAACACCCGGCCATCCTACAATCTAAGCTTGATGCCCTCAATCGCACACAAATTATCAATGAACCTACCAGGTACAACCCCAAAGCTGTTAACACCGGCACCCTCATAGATATCATCCTAACCAACTTGCCCTCCAAATACACCTCTGCTGTTTTCAACCAAGATCTCAGCGATCACTGCCTCATTGCCTGCATCCGTAATGGGTCAGCGGTCAAACGACCTCCACTCATCACTATCAAACGATCCCTGAAACACTTCAGCGAGCAGGCCTTTCTAAACGACCTGGCCCAGGTATCCTGGAAGGATATTGACCTCATCCTGTCAGTAGAGGATGCCTGGTTATTCTTTAAAAATGCCTTCCCCACCATCTTAACTTCTTTGGGGTAGGGGGCAGTATTTTTACGTCCAGATGAAAAGCGTGCCCAGAGTAAACTGCCTGCTACTCAGGCCCAGATCCGAGGATATGCATATTATTAGGATAGAACACACTCTGAAGTTTTTAAAACTGTTTGAATGATGTCTGTGAGTACAACAGAACTCATATGGCAGGCAAAAACCGGAAAAAAGAATCCAACCAGGAAGTGGGAAATCTGAGGTTTGTAGGTTTTCAACTCTTTGCTTATCCAAGATAGTGGAAAAGGGGTCATGTTGCACTTCCTAAGGCTTCCACTAGATGTCAACAGTCTACAGAACCTTGTTTGATGCTTCTACTGTGAAGGGGAGCCAAATGAGAGGGGATTGAGTAAGGTCTCTCCCAGAGTGCCACAAGCTGACCATGCGCGTTCATGTGAGAGTTAGCTGCGTTCCATCGCATTTCTGAAGACAAATGAATTCTCCGGTTGGAACATTATTGAAGATTCATGTTAAAAACATCCTAAAGATTGATTCTATACATCGTTTGACATGTTTCTACGGACTGTAACGGAACTTTTTGTCCGTACTTTCTGCTGGACTTGCACGCACGTCGTGAGTTTAGATTGTGTACTGAACGCACGAAAAACAAGGAGGAATCTGGACATAAATGATTGACATTATCGAACAAAACAAACATTTATTGTGGAACTGGGATTTCTGGGAGTGCATTCTGATGAAGATCATCAAAGGTAAGTGAATATTTATAATGCTATTTCTGACTTATGTTGACTCCAACATGGCGGATATCTCTTTGGGTTGATTTGTCGTCTGAGCGCCGTACTCAGATAATTGCATGGTTTGCTTTTTCCGTAAAGCCTTTTGAAATCTGAAACAGCGGTTGCATTAAGGAGAAGTGGATCTAAAATTCAATGTGTAACACTAGTATTTTCATCAACATTTATGATGACTATTTCTGTAAATTGATGTGGCTCTGCAAAAATCACCGGATGTTTTGGAACTACTGAACATAACGCACCAATGTAAACTCAGATTTTTGGATATCAATATGAACTTTACCGAACAAAACATACATGTATTGTGTAACATGAAGTTCTATGAGTGTCATCTGATGAAGATCAAAGGTTAGTGATTAATTGTATCTATATTTCTGCTTTTTGTGACTCCGGAAAAATGGCTGGGTTTTTCTGTGAATAGGCAGTCACCTAACAATCGTTTGGTTCACTTTCGTCGTAAAGCTTATTTGAAATCGGACACTGTGGCTGGATTTACAACAAGTGTATCTTTAAAATGGTGTAAAATACATGTATGTTTGAGGAATTTTAATTATGGGATTTCTGTTGTTTTGAATTTGGCGCCCTGCAGTTTCACTGGCTGTTGACGAGGGGAGACGCTACCGTCCCACATACCCTGGAGAGGTTAACAACCCTCCTGACGAGCTTCAATGCCATACAACTCTCCTTCCGTGGCCTCCAACTGCTCTTAAATACAAGTAAAACTAAATGCATGCTCTTCAACCGATCGCTGCCCGCACCTGCCTGCCCGTCCAGCATCACTACTCTGGACGGTTCTGACTTAGAATGTGGACAACTACAAATACCTAATTGTCTGGTTAGACTTTAAATGTTGTAACTTTAATGTGTTACAGAGTTAATGTTTAAGTTAATTCATTGAGCTGTATCTAAAGATATTTCTTTACAGTTATTTACATATGTAACTGTATTGGTTAGTATTGAATTACGCTTTTGACTGCAAGTTCCAGAATGCCTTGCGACAGGAAGTAGAGAGTGAACGCGCTAGTTAAGTGCAATTAACAGGTGATTGATGGCTCCTTTGCGCTAGCATCTTACTGGCATTGCTCTGTAGAATCTAAAGTTGTTAAATGTAACGTGATCAAGAATTATTACTAAAAGAAGCTTTCATATCAAACCCGACGTCCCGAGTCATTACTTTGAAGATAGTTATTCTATAGTAAACTCTCCTTCCAGACTCACATAAAACATCTCCAATCCAAAGTAAAATCTAGAATCGGCTTCCTATTTCGCAACAAAGCACCCTTCACCCATGCTGCCAAACATACCCTCGTAAAACGGACCATCCTACCGATCCTCGACTTCAGCGATGTCATTTACAAAATAGCCTCCAACACTCTACTCAACAAATTGGATGCAGTCTATCACAGTGCCATCCGTTTTGTCACCAAAGGCCCATATACTACCCACCACTGCGACCTGTATGCTCTCGTTGGCTGGCCATCGCTTCATACTCGTCGCCAAACCCACTGGCTCCAGGTCATCTACAAGACCCTGCTAGGTAAAGTCCCGCCTTATCTCTGCTCGCTGGTCACCATAGCTGCACCCACTCGTAGCACGCGTTCCAGCAAGTATATCTTACTCGTCACCCCCAAAGCCAATTCCTCTTTTGGCGGCCTCTCCTTCCAGTTCTCTGCTGCCATTGACTGGAACGAACTACAAAAATCTCTGAAGCTGGAGACTCATATCTCCCTCACTAGCTTTAAGCACCAGCTGTCAGAGCAGCTCACAGATCACTGCACATAGCCCATCTATAAATAGCCCAAACAACTACCCGCTTCCCCTACTGTATTTATTTATTTTGCACCCCAGTATTTCTACTTTGCACACTTATCTACTGTCAAATCTACCATTCCAGTGTTTTAATTGCTATATTGTATTTACTTCGCCACTATGGCCTATTTATTGCCTTTACCTCCCTTCTCACCTCATTTGCTCACATTGTATAAAGACATATTTTTCTACTATATTATTGACTGTATGTTTGTTTTACTCGATGTGTAAGTCTGTGTTGTTATGTGTTGAACCCCCTTTTCCCCCTTTCTATCTTGCATTGGCAGGTTGCATTTTACATTCAAAAAGCATATCGCGGGCCGTTCTGAAACTAGGCTACTTGCGGAACTGCCCGTTAGCCATCTGTTTAAGGCTACACCTTGTTCTGTCATGTTACCTTATTGGCTAGCTATTGCTACAGTAACAACCTGGGGCATGTTCATTAGGAACATTATGGAACGTTCAGATTGAAATATGCTATGTAGACCAACATGCCTCTCTGACATGTTGAATAAGGTCAGCTCTATTCATTAGAATGTCTATCTGCAACTGAAAGTAGCCATGGTAATGTCGCCAGCATGCATGCCAACATTTGGTGGAAAAGAAAGGAAAACAATTTGACTAAATTCCTCTTGCCACCACACCATATCTGACTGGGTAAGTAACTTTATAGAATAATTTGTACACAGCAAATTGACCGCAAGAAGACCAAACAGAAAAAAATATTTGAATAAAACAATCATTTCAAACCTTGTTTACATTTGTATGCGATCAATTAAATTGTATCTCATCTTAAACTCAGCATTGTTCGAAAGGGACGCGTAAGTAAGCAATCTCTATTATGCGTGGGAGTACTTGAGTTGAACCCCCCCCCAAAAAAATCATTTGGAGCTGATTTCCACAGTTTATGTCCAACAATGAATATATAGGAAAAAAAATATTAAAAAATTTGGCTGAGAAAGTTTGGAAGGCCAAACAAAACCACCCACGTCCACCAGTTGGGAAACCCTGCTGTTTAGCATACAGTTAAACTCAGCATTATATTAGCCAAGAGCAGCACTGCAAATATCTCTCTCACATAGTCCGACTGAGTATCTGCGCATAAGCACAGGTCCCCTTCACGCTGTTACATCGTGATCGCTATGTGATCAAAACAGCAGATACTTGCGCTTCAAATTGGCTTGACGTTGGTTTTTACTTCACGCATCACTGACTACCTTTAAGCGTTTGTGTACCAATTAGATTGAGTTATGTATGGACAACATTTGGATTTTCAACCAAAGACAATTTTCTCTTTAAATTCTGGTATTCTATCTAGGTTACAATTAATGTTTTGGCCAAGGCCCGTGTATGTCCATCATAGGATGAGAGTACATATTTCATACTCTTCATGTGACTTTTTGGACACACTCCATGACATTAATGTCATATTTCTTTCATATGCAATTTTTTATTTTTCTTAAATACCAAGCTTGCTAGCTTAGTTTTTTCTCTGCATTATTTCAGACATTTGTCAAGCTGTCTCCAATCAATGTCTGGTTGTGTGTGAATGCTTGGTGGGGGGGGACAGGCGTAACGGTTAAGGTGTTGGCTTACAGTTGCTGGACCCGGGTTCGACTGCCGGTTGGGGGAAGACTCAGTTCGCTACAGCACACTTCCATGGATTGGATTTATTGACGCTCCCCTTAAACTGCCCCTAATTTACCCATTTTCCGACCTGCTAACCTTGACATTTTCTGGGGAATATCACTTCAGTGCGGCGGCCGCACCCCTGGCCCATGCAGGTCTCTACGCCGACTATATTTTACATGAAGCATGTGTGCCCCCAAGTTGAAAGATGCTGGTGCACAGAAAAAAAATTGAGCACAATGAACATTTTATAAAGCTAGAATCCTTAAAGTTGCAATATCTATTTTTGGGCGACCGGACAAAATTCACATGGACAGATCTTAAACTCAAAAGATTTTCTCATTGAAAGCAAGCCTAAGTAGCAGTTCAATGTGCTCTATTTTTATGCTTCCCGCGAGTAAGTTGTTTTTGCGGCTTTTACTTTTTCACACCAGCTTCAAACAGCAGTTTAGATGGTTAAATTATTCTCTACACTAGCATGTTTTGTCACAAACTGAAATAAGGCGAACGATTAGAATTTTAGTAACCAGGAAATGGCGGAGCGATTATTGCATAGTGGATCTTTAATTTTTCTAGGCGCACTGGTGCTCCTAAATGGAAATTCCAGGTCGCACAGAAAAGTCTTTAACCGCATACACAAGTAAAATGGTCGCACTGCAAGAGCCCTGAAGTGGACCCCACGATGTGCACATGTGACACCCACATTGCTCAAATCATACGCAAATTGACCTTTTATAGCCTATTACATAAGTTGGCAGAAGACTGCCTCAGTAGGAATGGTAAACTATAGATTGTTCATGGGTATATGGTAATTGTCTGCGCTTCAGGTCCGGAGAGTGTCAAGTCAACTTCCTCCTCGGGAAGTTGGAGAAATGATGCCCTAGCACTGCACAGCTGATTCAAATAACCAACTAATAATCAAGCTTTGGTTATTTGAATCAGCTGTGTAGTGCTAGGGCAAAAATGCTCCAACTTCCTGAGGGGGAAGTTGACTTGACACCCTCCTGGCCTACACCTACCCAACCTGGGGGGCCCCAGTACAGAGTTTGGGAAACACTGGTCTACCTTACTGTAGGCTATTTGGAATATGAAACAACTGAACTAGGCCTATATGAGCTCGTTTCAGATCTTCATCCACAACCTAATCTATCAAGTTAGTCTTGTCTACTGGGCTACCATTCATTGTTATTGGTAAACTGACTATCACATTATTAGAAGCCTACTGTTGGCATATATCTATATCAAGAGGAAAGATGAAGACATTTTTAACATAGAACTACTAATCTTTTAACAGTCTAACGTAACTTTCTGTGAAGGACAGTATCATCGGAACAGCTGGTCTGTACCCGTCCACGCAGTGACCCACGTTTCATTGCTTGTCAATGCATGCATGCATACTACTGTTGAGGAGATCAAAGCATGTGCAGACAAGTGTTCTCACTTAGTTGACTAAACGCTGTAGCAAACTACCATCGTTGTAATGAAGCCTTAGTTGACTACAAAATAGTGATCGTTCACTTGACAAACAGTTCGTTCTCGATTTTTTTCCTACCCTCCTCACATGAGTGGCATTAACTGACAAAGTGGAGAGCTGCCATCCAGCTCAAGGGAGGAAAATTTGACCAGATACAGAAAAGGAAACAAGACAACACACTAGCTGTTTTTTCTGGTTCAATTAACGTAAATTAACTAAGTAGACCAGAACCAGCTGCTATCGCATTGGTGTCTATGGAAGAGCCAACCCCTTTAAGACAAGTACTGACAATTTTCCCCCAATAGTCAACAGCCATTTATCAACCATCTTTGATAGTACTACGACTACATGGGAGAGAGCTAGAGATGTGGTCCTCCTCGACCAAGTCCTCTGACTGCCTCCGCTACCACGTCAAACGGTTGAGTCAAAAACCACAATGTGCCAATTAGAAGCCTATTTTTTTCCCCCTTTGCATTTTTAAGGTAGTTTTTCATACTAGAGTACTCAAGCATGGTACACAAAATATGTGCAGGTTGACAGGTCCGCATTTTTAGATACAACTTCTGAGTCCACTGGAGAGGACCAACTTGAGCAAAGTGAGGTGTTGAATTACTTAGCTACAAATAGTATTCCCTGTCAAATAATAGGCTTTGAGCTATTAGGATTCCTAGAGCTACGCCTCCCCTGGCTTAGGCGACCCCCCCCCCCCCCCAAACACACACAACTACAGATTGTTTGGAGACAGCTTGTATCAATAAAACATTTCCTAGGATGTTATACCTGTAGCAAACCTAGTGGATAACCCTGAAAAAAAAAAAAAAAAATCCGGTCAAAAAGAAAACTCTAAACAACTTGCCCTACACATTTTGTATGTAGTACCTTTAGAAAGAAGACCAGGATAACTATATTAAAGCATGTTACTGCGTATCTAATGATACTTGTTTGAGTCAACAAGTCAAATGGACCCAAAAGGGAATAATACTGTGCACCCAACAAAACGTACTTGTTGCTCATCATGAGGACCTCAAGCTCCTTGATGTTGTGCACCAGGAACTTCCTGAAGCCAGAGGGCAGCATGTGCTTGGTCTTCTTGTTGCTGCCATAACCGATGTTGGGCATCAGCATCTGGCCCTTAAACCGCCTGCGGACTCTGTTGTCAATACCCCTGGGCTTACGCCAGCTTTTCTGGAGGGGGGGACAAATAAAAAGATGTTACTTATTACTAAAGCAATTATGATCAATGTTCCTCCCGACTACTTTGCTCGAGGGAGATCAATGTCCTTTGCCTCTCTGCATGTGTACCGTATGAAAAGCGCCGCTCACGCCACAAATTACACAACTGTACATTCACAACGGAAGATCTATCATCTTTAGATGATATGAGTGTAGCAAACGCTCTTACCGCGACCTTGACATATCTGTCAGACTGATGGCGAATGAACTTCTTAACCCTCTTCTTGACAATCTTCGGCTTGGTAAGAGGTCGGAGGGCTGCCATGGTGACCTGACCTGTAATGGGGTAAAATGATACTTGTTAACTTAATTGTTGGCAGTGTTTCACAACTGGCAAAAAAACAATCATTGCATATCTAAATCACCCACAATCAGTGGTTGTGGAACGTTAGTCACAGTTTCATGACTAGTAACTAAAAGCCAACAACTCTCATTCGAAAACAAGGCAGCTAGCACGGTGCATGTCATTAAGATTATCCCTTTATCGCAATAGCATACTACAGGTAGCTGACGGTTAACTTCAGTCAACAGACACCTCGACGTGACCTTTACAACAGTCAATCGCATTGAAGTAGCAGGTGTGTTCTAGCTACAGCAACCAACATTGTTTGAGGGCTGGCTGCGTTGTTAGTCTGGTAATTGTTAAAGTAGCCAACAGGTAGTGATATGAATTCCAGGGTGATCCTAAAACCTTAGCGTCGGTCATAAAAAACAAGCTAAATTAAAGCATGGTTTATAGAACGAACACGTGTCGGCAACAGTGTAGAGACATAGCTACAGTCACTAACCCGTTATAATATTAGGAAGGCTAGCTAGCACATGGAATGCAAGCCGTTCGAAACCATGGTATTTCAAAATGTGCAGTGTCTATACTATTCGATAACTTCTGAATGTTGAATTTGCGCCGGTGATTATCTATGTCAACATGATATATTTTGTCTACTATAAACCAGTAGATGGACATAGATTTTGATAAACTCACCCGCCTGTGTAATTTTAGGAAGGGAGTCAGCAACGGCGGAAAGGAAAGGACTTCCGTTAAGGACCGCAAGGTGATATGGGTAGTGTAGTAAATGAGAGAACTGGAAGTTGAGTAGCTCGTCTAGGCACTACTTATCCCAAATTCAGGACATCTCCCTCAAAATGACTCATTGTGAGCTCATGGCAACAAAAGTGTTTTTTGAGATAAACTCTATACATAGGAGTGGACGTATTGATGATATATTGACAGCTTCGAACACACCGACAGCGTTTTTGCGCAAAATAGTAAGCATCATCATCTGGATATGTATGCAACAAAAGTTCAATGCATACAGTTTGACACATACATTCGATAAATCCAACGTATGCACCACACCGAACGCAATGCAACTGCCTCTGCAACGCAATGCTGCAAGGCAAACACAGCTTTCATTGGAAATGAATGATGCGCCGGAGAAGATGGCTGACGAGGGACGTGCTTCTTCTTCTATGAGGTTTAACTGCGGTTGGCATCCAATTTGTTGCATTACCGCCACCTACTAGACTGGAGTACAACTCCCTTATACTTAACTTAAAAAACAAACAAACATGTACTAAATAAATACCCTACCATCTAACACTACGCTCACTAATTTCAAAATTATATACAATAAAATGAACACCGCCCTATTCCACTAATTAAATGTATTTATTCCTACCTCATGCCATCATCCTTAAAGAATGGGACATCACCACTTAACACACCCTGTAACTCTTCGGATGTCAAGTCTCGCACACCCAAATACCTCTCTGCCGCTGCCACAACAACATCAATTTTCTGAGAGTTCTGATCCATCCGTGTAGTACAATTGATAACCATTGCTATAAATGCTAAAAATCCAATCTTACTGAAACTTATTTTACTTTTTGGCCTATTCCTCTGTACTGGTAAATCTCTACTACTCTCATCACTCCTCCCCCTTAACCCATCTGCCTCTACTTTCTTCACTGTCTCAGCATATGAGAACTTCTGCACTACTCTAACCCTGGAAACCTCAACCTGCCTCTCTCGCACGGGACATTTCTGATCCTCAGCTCCATGGGCACCCCTACAATTAACACATTCCACTACTTTCCCCAATACCACATATTCCTTTGCCTCATGCCCTTCTGCACATTTCTCACACATTGGACCCTCCCTCCTACATACTGCTGCCACATGCCGTTAAGCTGGACACCTATAACATCGTAATGTATTTGGCAAATAAGCTCATACAGGATAACTAACTTCACTTTGTCAGGCCAAGACTCAGCTTCAAAACTCAAAAGAACAGATTACCAGAACCTGTACTACGAGCATACACTGACCAATTGGCAAGTGTCTTCACTGACATTTTCAACCTCTCCCTGTCCGAGTCTGTAATACCAACATGTTTTAAGCAGACCACCATAGTGCCTGTGCCCAAGAAAACTAAGGTAACCTGCCTAAATGACTACCGACCTGTAGCACTCACGTCTGTAGCCATGAAGTGCTTTGAAAGGCTGGTCATGGCTCACATCAATACCATTATCCCAGAAACTCTAGACCCACTCCAATGTGCATACCGCCCTAACGGATCCAAAGATGATGCAATCTCTATTGCACTCCACACTGCCCTTTCCCACCTGGACAAAAGGAACACCTACGTGAGAATCCTATTCATTGACTACAGCTCAGCATTCAACACCATAGTGCCCTCAAAGCTCATCAATAAGCTAAGGACCCTGGGACTAAATACCTCCCTCTGCAACTGGATCCTGGATTTCCTAACGGCCCGCCCACAGGTGGTAAGGGTAGGTAATAACACATCCGCAACACTGATCCTCAACACAGGGCTGCGTGCTCAGACCCCTCCTGTACGATAAGTAATTTATTAATCATTACCTCATATGTCTCATTCTGAACGTCGCAGACTTCTTGAATCCGCAAGAACCCCAGCCTTTTCTGATTATTCAGTTCTACACAAATTGTTTCATTATTTATTGACTAACTAAATAATAACACAGAAACACATAGACACTTGCATGAGACAAAAGTCCCGAGTGGCTGACAAGATATTACGGCTTGTTACACAATGGAGAGGGGGTGGGGAAAGAGAGAGCTAGAGAAAGGGACATTTACCGCAGATACATTCGATAACTATTCTCACATTAATCATATACCTTGCACATGAACCACCGCCCGCTTGGGTAAGAAAGTAACAAATGTATTTAAGTGGTGAATGCCTTCATTCGACGTCTATCTCGGTCAGAACCAAGCCCGTCGGAAGGTTGTTTCAGCCGGAAGGTTGTTTCAGCCGTGTAGCCACAGCTACATGTTTGCTGGTCTTAGAGTTTAAACCATTTGTAATGTTTAGCGTACGCTTCACGTCTGCTAGTCTCATGTGTTAATTCTTAGCAAGTCCTTTTAGGCACTCCATCACACTGACACGCTCTTCTGACCTCATTCAGCACGTGGTTTAGGTTAATGTGCAAGGGACATGAAAACTATGATCCGTTATAAAACTAAAATCACATTCCTAGCTTAACAAAAATAGTTTCAACGATCTTCATATTCCTATTAAAATCATATTGGATGGAAACTTAACATCCAAAGGGGATTTCCTCCCTAAGTTACAGTATTCGGTTCATACAGTTTTTATTAACATCACCAAATGAAAAGCAATAAGACATGATTTTTCTTTAGATCCCCACTGACCATTCTTAACATTCTTATCTAGAAATATTGTTCCAAAGTTCCCTCTTTGGAGAGTTTTTGGGCGGCAGAATGTCTCTGTAACAAAGAAATTCCAATCATGATACTAAAAAGCAAGAGAGGGTTCTCTGCTGCATAAGATTTACAATTGGCCTGAGGTGTCATAAAACCGGCCACGTCTCCTTGCTGCCTCCTCATATCTCCGCCTCTCTGCCTTCGCTGCCTCCAGCTCAGCTTTGGGGCGGTTATATTCTCCTGTTATTTCTCGGTCCAGAATTTCCTCCCAATTCCAATAGTCCAGTGTAGGTGGGTCCTGTTGTTGTTGCACACGCTGCTTGATCCGATGTTGGTGGGGAATTCTGTCACAATCGTGTGGGAGTGAGACGGACCAAAACGCAGCATGTGGAAAATAAGCCATCTTCTTTTATTTATGAAGAAGGCAAAACGAAACAAAACACTTACAAACTAACAAAACAGCAAACGACCGTGAAGCTATAAACGTAGTGCGCACACACACACACACACACACACACACACACACACACACACACACACACACACACACACACACACACACACACACACACACACACACACACACACACACACACACACACACACACACACACACACACACACACACACACACACACACACACACACACACACACACACACACACACAGCCTACAAACGTTCAACATAGACAATTCCCCACAAACAGCTAAAGCCTATGGTTACCTTAAATATGGCTCCCAATCAGAGACAACAATATCCAGCTGTCTCTAATTGAGACCCAATTCAGGCAACCATAGACTTTCCTAAACACCTACACTCAACCATAGACACACCTAGACAACTACACTAAACATAAACCCAACTACTCTAAATAAACCCCCTAAACCTTACAATCACCCTGGACACTACAAAAACCCACATCAATACCCATGTCACACCCTGACCTAACTAAAATAATAAAGAAAACAAAGAATACTAAGGCCAGGGCGTGACACCTAGTTTACTGACTTTGGGTATCAGAGACCAGAAAAACATCAGTTTACTCATCTAGAGCTATGCCGTAGATAGAACAATGAGACAGATATTTCACCGGATGTATAAATGTGAAGCATCTGGCACTCACCATCAAATGGTGGTGAGAGGAAGACCAGTGGCTGGCAGTGGGAGAAAATAGAGCGAGATGTATTTTCTAAATATATATACACACTACCGGTCAAAAGTTTTAGAACACCAACTCTGTCAAGGGATTTAATTTATTTTTACATTGTAGAATAATAGCAAAGACATCAAAACTATGATATACTTTACTCAAAGTCAGTGGCATGTCGTTAGTAAACATTGAAAAAAGTAAGTGGCCTAAATAGCTACCCTGGGGAATTCCTGATTCTAACTGGATTATATTTCATAGGCTTCCATTAAAGAACACCCTCTGTGTTCTGTTAGACAAGTAACCTCTTTATCCACATTATAGCCGGGGGTGTAAAGCCACAACGCATGCGATTTTCCAGCAGTAGACTATGATCAATAATGTCAAAAGCTGCACTGAAGTCTAACAAGACAGCCCCCACAATAATTTCATCATCAATTTCTCTCAGCCAATCATCAGTCATTTGTGTAAGTGCTGTGCTTGTTGAGTGTCCTTCCCTATAAGCATGCTGAAATTCTGTTGTCAATTTGTTTACTGTAAAATAGTATTGTATTTGGTCGAACACAAGTTTTTCAATACGTTTATTAAGGGTTGGTAATCGGCTGATTGGTCGACTATTTGAGCCAGTAAAGGGGGCTTTACTATTCTTGGGTAGCGGAATGACTTTAGCTTCCCTCCAGGCCTGGATGGCACACTCTCTATAGTAGGCTTAAATTGAAGATGTGGCAAATAGGAGTGGCAATATCGTCTGCTATTATCCTCAGTAATTCTCCATCTAAATTGTCAGACCCTGGTGGCTTGCCATTGTTGATAGACAACAATAATGTTTTCACCTCTTCCACACTGACTTTACGGAATTCAAAAGTACAATTCTTGGCTTTCAAAATTTGGTCCGAAATACTTGGATGTGTAGTGTCAGCCTTTGTTGCTGGCATGTCATCCCTAAGTTTGCTTATCTTGCCAATAAAAAAGTCATTAAAGTAGTTTGCAATATCAGTGGGCTTTGTGATGAATGAGCCATCTGATTCAATAAATGAAGGAGCCGAGTTGGCTTTTTCCCCCAGAATTTCATTTAAGGTGCCCCAAAGCTTTTTACTATCATTCTTTATATAAATGATCATTGTTTCATAGTGTCGTTTCTTTTTATTTAGTTTAGTCACATGATTTCTTAATTTGCAGTACGTTTGCCAATCAGTTGGGCTGCCAGACAATTTTTTTATTCCTCATCAATCCAAGGGGATTTAACAGTTTTTACAGTAGTTTTCTTAATAGGTGCGTGCTTATTAGTAACTGGAATAAGTAGTTTCATAAATGCGTCAAGTGCAGCATCTGGTTGCTCCTCATTACACACCACAGACCAGCAAATATTATTTACATCATCAACATATTAATCACTACAAAACTTCTTAGATGACCTCTTATACACTATATTAGGCCCAGCCATTGGAACTTTGGTTTTCCTAGATATGGCTATTATATTGTGATCACTATATCATATGGATTTGGATACTGCTTTAAAGCAAATATCTGCAGCTTTAGTAAAAATGTGATCAATACATGTTGATGATTTAATTCCTGTGCCGTATGTAACTACCCTGGTAGGTTGACTGACAACCTGATCCAGGTTGCAGGCTCTGGTTACAGTTTTACGTTTTTTTCCTGAGTGGGCAGCTTGATGATAGCCACTCAATAATTAAATCACCCAGAAAATATACTTCACTGTTGATATCACATACATTATCAAACATTTCACACATTTTATCCAGATACTGACTGTTAGCACTTGGTGGTCTATAGCAGCTTCCCACAAGAATGGGCTTTAGGTGAGACAGATGAACCTGTAGCCATATTACTTCAACAGTATTTAACACTAGATCGTCTCTAAGCTTTACAGGGATGTGGTTCTGAATATAGACAGCAACACCGCCTCCGTTGGCATTTATGTCTGTTTGGTAGATGTTATAACCATGTATTGCTACCACTGTATCATCAAATGTATTATCTAAGTGAGTTTCAGAGATAGTCAGAATATGAATGTCATCTGTTACAAGCAAGTTATTGACTTCATGGACCTTGTTTCTTAGGCTACATATGTTAATGCAGGCTATTTTTAGCACTTTTTTGGGTTGCATGATTGTCTTTAATGCTTTAACTGGGAAGCTTGTCAGAGGTAGACTTACTCATGTTATTTACATTGGAGCTGATAGTGCAGGGTGAGCTGCATGAAGTGGTCTTCCTACTATTGCACACCGCCTCAGTGCTAACAGTGTAACTCTGGTTTATAGGCTCATGATTACTGCTTACAATAGCTGTAGGATAAACAGATGTATTCGGTGCAATTAGGGGTACATACATTAAATGACTTACATTGTGTTTGCCAATGCCCCTAAAATCATGTACATTTGATGCAGCATTATGATGACTCATTGTCACAATGGTAGGGATTAACTGAGCTGGTCTTGGATCATTTACCAGTCATTGTTTCAACGCAGCCTTGAAATGAGTGAACAGAGTCCAGGAGCCAAGAAGATTTGGATGGACTCTGTCATTCCTGTAGAGTATCGTCTGTTTGCAGAAGGTGTCAAAGTTATCAATAAAAGTGACTCCAGCAGAGCTACAGTAGTCTTTTAACCAGATGTGTAATGCCAGCAGCCTGCTAAATCTTTCACACCTGCGGGCCAACGATGGTACTGGACCTGAAATTATTGGACATTTTTTGGAGTCTTTTAATGATAAAATCAGTTCTAAAAATACATTTTCAAATATTCCGAGTTAGCCCTCCTTATGTCGTCAGCTCCCGGCATCTGTGGTAGAACAGTTGGAAGCAGCCTTGTTATGTCCTGTACTCGTGCTCCTGTGTAGCACAGGGTTTTTGCCTTGGGAACGGAGATGTTTCTCACCATAGAGCTGCCTATGATGACAGCTGGTGGTGTTGAATGGACCGGTCTCTCAGGCAGCCTCACGGTCTGGTGAGGCTGGGAGCTCCGAGGCTCTGAACCCGAGGTAGAAGCCAACGGAGAGGGAGACGATCTTAGGTTGCAACGTGCTTCCATGAATACACGCCACTGCCGAAATGCAACGTGCGCCCAATTATATCTGTGCATTCGTAACAACCTAATACATACGAAACTTCTATTCGGTCAAATAAGCCTCGCGTAGCAAATTATCAATTACATTTTTGGTTGACCAAGTTTGACACTCATTGACCTCCATACAAAAAAAAAATCACTTGGGGGCTTATTTCCCTGGACAGATTTTGGGCAAAGTCAAACCTCTCGCTTTACTTCTTCCTCTCTGGCGCAAGTCTTACAATTTTTAAGCCCCATAATGCAACACACTTAAAAAGGCCACAGATTTGACAAAAGTGATCAGCTCGAATGCACCCAGTGTGTCCCTTTGCTTTGAACTAATCGGAATTACATTCCTGCTGAACTCCGCCCATGTTGAGCTTGCTCCTTTTTACGTCATCAAAAGTCGACGCTGAACTTTTGACGTGTAGAACGTGTTCGCCATAATAAATGCTGTGCTAAAACAAGTGATAACAAGGTGGCGTTTGTATTCTTTTCAACACATATTGGTGTAGTTAGCAAGTGTCTGTCAGCATTGTAAAAAAAAAAAAGGAATAAGGAAAGAGCGAAGGACAAATTAGCAGAAAAAGGTACGTATTGGCTAGCCAGCTAACAACACTGTTTCGCAAACAAACTAGCTTTCTAGACGGTCTTGTAGCTAGCTCGAGTGCAAACAACGCAGACAGCTGTTTCTGGTGCTGAACACCAACACTGAACTGATTGTAGCTAAAACATAGCTTACGTTCCAACGTTGTACTAGTTAGCTAACGTTTATATAGGGCATATTCATAGCTAGCTGGTAGCGCAGCTTATATACTCTACAGATGTGAAATATACCTATCCAAGATAGTTAACGTTAACTAGCTAACTAATGTACAATATGTAACATTAGCAAGGTACGGATGACTAACCAGTTCAGTAGTTAGCCAGCTAAATCACTACAAAACACGTGTGTACGTTAGCTTGTCGTCATGATGTAACTAACTTACTAGCTATAAATTACAGAGAGTGTAAGTTAAGTAGCTAGTTGAGGAACGCAGCTCCGTTCTCTTATATCGAGTCGGAGTCGAGTTTTGATGACTGGTCGCGGGACTTGCTAGCAACATCATTGAGTCGCCATCAGTTTATTCCTGTAAAAATGTCAATTCTGAAAACGCTTACCTATAACTATGTTTGTCCTGTACAACTGCGATCCTTCCGCGGGGTACTGAAATTCATACTTCTAATAAAAATTGTAGCGAATACAACCGACTTTTTGCTCGTTCTACGTAAACGGAAGTTTACATTTTAAATGGTACCGTTAGGGACGTCCCAAGGATTCCTGATAGTACGGACCCAATTTAATCGCAGTTTACGTAATACGAGCATGAAGGGAAAATCGTTTGTATTAGTTATATTTTTTACTAGAATTATTAATTTTAGCACCCCGCGGATGGACCGGAGTTGTACAGGACCAACATTGACATTTTTACAATAATCGATTGATGGTGGTGACTCAATGTTGTTGTAAGCAAATCCCGCGACCAGTCACCAAAACTATCCCGCGACCAGTCACCAAAACTATACTCCGTCTCGATAAAAAACTCTTAACTAGCTAACATTAATTATACAGGGCAGGCTAGCTAGTAGCTACTGCACAATAGCGAATGTTATTGGATGTTTTCTAGCAGAGCCATAAACATGGCTATGGTTTCTAGCGTCGTGCTCAAGGCCATGACCAAATCACCTGTTGACTGTCCCAAGAACCTGTATAGCTGGATCTGTTCTGAACTGGAGTCAAAAGAAAGGTCAATTTTGTGTCACTGGATGCAACTGGAGAGGTAGTCATGGTTTGTGAGCATAGATGGATCATGCATGAATTATATTTTATTTGAGGCGTAGGCCAAATCAGTAAGCTAGTGTTAGTGATGATATGCTAAACATGCTGTGTTGGTGCATGCAAGAGTAGGGAATCAATCTAGCTCATATCAACATTTACAATGACAGGTGACTCTCTTCTCTTGCATGCACCAATGCAGTTTTTTTTCTTGCACATTCTCTCTAGACCCCAAGTAAAGTTTAGTTGATGACATGATTTGTTCTCTGTGTCAGGCCAGACCATGGCGTCGGCATCTGCTAGTGTGGATTCCAAGGCAGAGCTGACCTCTCTGCTGGAGCAGTGGGAGAGGGAGCAGCAGGCCAGCACACCGGACCTGGTCAACATCCTGACTAAGTGAGTGTCTGAGTAATACAGGATAATTGTTGGTAACACCAGTGGATATTATGGGAAGTAACATCACTGAATGTTTTGGGAAGTTTATTTGCTTGTTTATTTGCTTTCACCTTATTTATTTATGCCATATATTACTTGATGAAGGAATGGAAATATGTTTTTGTTTTTTTTGCCTCTGAACATTAAGGAATATGTGGTTGTCTGTTTTTGAATATATCATGGGTTTTCTTTTCCCCTCAGGATTTCAGAGCTGGTGGAGAGGGAGACTGAGGAATATCACAAAGCTGATCCGGATCCTTTTGATGACAGGCACCCTGGTAAGATGATGTATTTATGTTGTATGTAGTCATAACTATAGTATTAACTATAGCAACAGTGATAGTTGTTGACCTTCTGTAGGTTTTTCTAATTCTCCCAACCCCTTGCCACTTAGGGAGAGCGGATCCAGAATGCGTCTTGGGTCAGCTGCTAAAGATCCTGTTCAAAAATGATGACTTCATGAATGCTGTAAGACCTGAACTTTTTTAGATGTGTTTTTCCCCACACATTTACAGAATGGTATTTGTTCAAATTTGAATTATTTTAACTCCTGTCTTTTTCTAGCTCGTTAACAGCTATGTGATGACCAGCAGAGAGCTCACCCTCAACACTGCAGCCTGTCGCCTGCTGCAGAACATCATGCCTGGGTTGGAGACTGCTGTGGTCTTTCAGGAGAAGGTAGGCTATAACCTACATCTGTGGAGATGCACTTGAACATGTTTGTATATTTAGTTAGCTATAATATGCAACTGATTCAAATATTCAATAATCATGATGTCTCTGTTTGTGTGTGTACATGACAGGAGGGCATAGTGGAGAGGCTTTTTAAATGGGCCCAGGAGGCGGAGCAGCCCCTGAGAATCTATGCTACAGGCCTGTTGGCTGGAGCAATGGAGAACCAGGACATCGCTGCCAACTACAGGGAGGAGAACTCTGTCGTGGTCAGTGGCAACATCCTACTACTACCTGAGAAGGTTTATCAACATCAACATAAGATCTTGTGTAAATACGGTAATGTGGGTTCAATTGAATTTAGCCCTGTCACCACAAGTGGGTGTCCATCACCAGTATCTGTGAATGATGCAAGATGTCAGTATCTGTGAATGATGCTAGATGCATCTTTCTCTCTTTAGGTGCCTCTGATGCTGCAGCGGCTACGCGAGTTGCAGGCCAAGGACACTGAAAACCGGAAGGGGTTTAAACGACCCAGCCCCAGGAAAACCCTGGGGGAACCTCTCCTTCCTCTGGATGAGGAGACGGTCGAAGGGGGCTTCGAGGACAACCCCTTCCCCCCGGGGAACAAAGACATTGAGAGGAATGAGAAGGGATCAGATGAGGACCGAGTGGAGATCCACAGCCACGAGTCTTACAGCGAGATCTCCTTCCACCTCAACTACCTTAACAACACCCACAAGACCAGCAGCTGCGCTAACTCAGCTGTCAATGGCCCGATGAAGCCTGTGTCTGCCCCGCCGCCTCTGTCCTACCGGGACTTCCCCGACGGCAGGGAGGAGGGCAGCACTCATCTCAAGAGGAGAGCAGAGAGGGAGAATGGACAGAAGGTGAAACAGAAACTGAACTTCTCCCTGCCAGACCCGGAGAGGAACTTCAGCGAGCTGTCCAACAGCAGCTGGTCTGAGATGAGCCCCTGGGTGATTGGGAACAACTATCACCTTTACCCTCTGACCCCAGAGATGGAGCAGAGGCTCATCCTACAGTACCTCACCCCTCTGGGAGAGTACCAGGAGGTTAGTGGCTGCTTCATAAACCTACCAGCAGATGTCAGTCTTATCAAACTCCTTTATAAGAGCTAGTGCTGTAGTCGTTGAAGACAATATGCCATAAATGACTGGTAGACAGAGGAGTAGTTCTCTGCATACATATTTTTATTTCTCTGTATTCATTTTGTCTTTCAGCTTCTGGCTGTCTTCATGCAGATGGGAGCCTGTGAGCTGCTCATCCATTACATGGACCTGAAGCAGACCAACGATGTACAGCTCACCTTTGAGGCTCTCAAGGTAACCTTTCTACAACTGACCTATAATGCATCTCAATTGTTTGAAGAGGAGCATCCCAGCCTTATCCTTAGATTCTTATTCACTACCTATAGTACCTAGCCTCCCTGCTCCTGCATAAGAAGTTTGCTGCCCAGTTTGTGGTCCATGGAGGGGTTCAGAAGCTGCTGGAGATCCCCAAGCCTTCCATGGCCGCCACAGGGGTGTCTCTGTGCCTCTACTACCTGGCCTACAACCAGGATGCCATGGAGAGGGTAGGACAAACACGCACTGCATAAAAGTAAACTGTTCATAAAAGTTGTGACCTGTGGTACATGGGTGTGACATGATTTACTTCTATGTAAATGTAAGTCAATACAAATGTGTGTTCATGTGTCCCCATTAAATGTGTCTCTGTTACCCCCAGGTGTGTATGCTGCCCCACTCTATCCTGTCTGAGGTGGTGAGCTACAGTCTGTGGCTGTTGGAGTGTTCCCACGCCTCGGGCTGCTGCCACGCCACCATGTTCTTCTCCATCTCTTTCTCCTTCCGAGCAGTGCTGGAACTCTTTGACAGGCAGGACGGCCTCCGGCGCATGGTCAACCTGGTAGGAGGACCTGTGTGGTTTAGTCATGCTTCTGTTGTATCGAAGTGAAATACCAAGTGCTTTTCACTGTCTCCAGATCAGTTCTCTGAACATCCTCTGTGTTGGAGTGTGTATTAGACTGCTGTTTATTTTGTATTCTACGGTCTCCAGATCAGCACATTGGAGATCCTGAACCCTGAGGACCAGGGGGCCCTGCTGAGTGATGACCAGATCTTCTCCAGCAGGCAGACGGCCAAGCACACCTGCATGGCCCTGCGCAGGTACTCCGAGGCTCATCTGGCCATCAAGGTGGAGCAGGTCAAGCAGTCCCTGCAGCGGACTGAAGGGGGTGCTCCCATTCACCCACAGCCTTACTACAAGGTAGGAGGAACATGCTGTTCTATATGTGTTGTGATGATTGAAATTGTCTTGGGTCCTCTTTCAAATAATGAAATTGAATTTCAATTAACTTCCTCAATTGAAATGGATTTTATCCCCCTGGAACCCATCATCACAGATGAACTTTGTTGATGGTTTTCTTTCAGTGATGCCTCATTCTCTTTATGTTCCCCAGGCATGTAGTTACACCCATGAGCAGGTGGTGGAGATGATGGAGTTCCTGATTGAGTATGGCCCAGTCAGGCTGTACTGGGAACCTGCAGAAGTCTTCCATAAGCTCTCCTGTGTGGAGCTTCTCCTGCAGCTCATCTCCATTGCCTGTGACTGGAGGACCTACTACGGCAGGTAAGGACAGAAAATAAATGCATCCTTCCCTTCTGATGAGAAGGATGGACTTATTTATCAACTCCATCTGCTCTATATTAAAATACACCTCTGTCCATTATGGAGAACATTTCTCACAAATTCAAGTGAACACAAAGTTGTAACCTGTGACTATTTCACCCTGTGTTGTTTTGTCCCCTAGGAGTGACACAGTGCGTTATGCCCTGGACATACTGAGCATCCTGACGGTGGTCCCTAAGACCCAGCTGCTGATGTCGGAGTCTGTGGCCGTGCTGGATGGGGAGGGGGGCAACGCCATCTCCACCGTGGGTATGTTACACTGCCCTGCCATGTCATTAAAGTTGCACGATATGGGCAGGAAATCATTGGGACATCTGTGTGTGGGAAGCAGCAACGAGGAGAGGGACAGCAACCGAATAAACTATGAAAACAGACGTCACATGCGGCTAATTAGCATTTCAAAATATTTCATGCGATATGGATCTCTTGCGATATGAATATTGCACAAGTCAATATACACTGTACAGAACATTAGGAGCACCTTTCTAATATTTAGTTGCACCCCCTATTGCCTTCAGAACAGCCTCAATTCGTCGGGGCATGCACTCTACAAGGTGTCAAGCGTTCCACAGGGATGCTGGCCCATGTTGACTCCAATGCTTCCCCCAGTTGTCAAGTTGGCTGGATGTCCTTTGGGTGGTACATTTGATACACATGGGAAACTGAGTGTGAAAAACCCAGCAGCGTTGCAGTTCTTGACACAGTTGCCTGGCACCTACTACCATAACCTGTTCAGACACTTAAATCTTTTGTCTTGCCCATTCACCCTCTGAAGGTCACACATACACAATCCATGTTTCAATTGTCTGAAGGCTTAAATCCTTCTTGAACCTGTCTCCTCCCCTTCATCTACACCAGTGGGTCCCAAATGTTTTATAGTCCCGTACCCTTTCAAACATTCAACCTCCAGTTGTGTACCCCCTCTAGCACCAGGGTCAGCGCACTCTCAAATGTTGGTTTTTGCCATCATTGTAAGCCTGCCACACACGTGGGAAGTGACAGAGAGCTCTTATAGCACCAGGGCACAGATAATAATAATCAATAATTTAGCAATCTTACATATAAAACCTTATTTGTTCTTCAAAAATGGTGAATAACTCACCACAGGTTAATGAGAAGGGTGTGCTTGAAAGGATGCACATACTCTCCAACACAACATTGCAGAGTTGTCTTAAATAATTTTCCACACAGTCTATGCCTGTATTTAGTTTTCATGCTAGTGAGGGCCGAGAATCCATTCTCACATAGGTACATAGTTGCGAAGGGCATCAGTGTCTTAACAGCGTGATTTGCCAAGGGAGTATACCCCTGAGCGCAGCCCTATCCAGAAATCTGGCAGTGGCTTCTGATTTAAATGCAATTTTCAAACAACCGCTTGTTGCAATTTGGATGAGGCTCTCTTGTTCAGATATTGTTAAGTGGACTGGAGGCAGGTCATGAAAGGGATAACGAATCCAGTTGTTTGTGTTGTCCGTTTCGGGAAAATACCTGTGTAATTGAGCACCCAGCTCAATCCGGTGCTTTGGTATATCACATTTGACATTGTCCGTAAGCTTGAGTTCATTTACACACAAAAATCATACAATGATGGGAAGACCTGTGTGTTGTTAATGCAGACAGAGAAGAGCTCCAACTTCTTAATCATAGCCTCAATTTTGTGCCACATATTGAATATAGTTGCGGAGAGTCCCTGTAACCCTAGATTCAGATCATTCAGGCGAGAAGAAACATCACCCAGATAGGCCAGTCGTGTGAGTAACTCGTCATCATGCAAGCGGTCAGACACGTGAAAATGATTGTCAGTAAAGAAAACTTTAAGCTTGTCTCTCTCAAAAGAAAGAAAAAGTCAATACTTTGCCCCTTGATCACCAGTGCACTTCTTTCTGTATGTTGTAAAAGCGTTACATTGCCGCTGCCCATATCATTGCATAATGCAGAAAATACACGAGAGTTCAGGGGCCTTGCTTTAACAAAATAACATTTTCATTGTGGTGTCCAAAACATCTTTCAAGCTGTCAGGCATTCCCTTGGCAGCAAGAGCCTCTCGGTGGATGCTGCAGTGTACCCAAGTGGCGTCGGGAGAAACTGCTTGCACGCGCGTTACCACTCCACTATGTCTCCCTGTCATGGCTTTTGTGCCATTAGTACAGATACTAACACATCTTGACCATTTGATGTCACAAAGCTGTCCAGTAACTTTAAAAATATCCTCTCCTGTTGTCCTGGTTTGTGGTATTGTATTTTTATTTTTGTCAGTGAAACGAGGCTACTCAGGCCGAGGGGGGGAAACTCACCCAAATGTATAGCCCTGTTGGAAAATCTAAATGGACTGTGTGAAAATGTGAATTACATTTATATTTGGTGTATCCCACGACGGCATTGGCTATTCCCAAACAAGTGGTACGCACAATCTACACTGATTTTGAAGGGGATTTAACAAGTGACATTAATAAGGGATCATAGCGTTTACCTGATCAGTCTGTCATGAAAGGAGTAGGTGTTCCTAATTTTTTGTACACTCAGTGGATAGCCCACCTGCCATGCCTTTCTATTTACACAACCCCATATATCCAGTAGACCAGTACTCTTGGCTTTGCGTTCTAATCTTAATGTTCTGTTGTTCCTCAGGTATGGGTGTAGTCCTGGTGGTGGCAGAGGGAGAGGTGTTTGTGAACGATGCCGAGATCCAGAAGTCTGCTCTGCAGGTGGTCATCAACTGTGTGTGCGCTCCAGATAAAGGCATGTTCGGCATCGGCAAGTTCATCTCTGGCACGCCCCGCAGACGTCTACCCCAGACCACCAAGAACAGCGAGAGCGTGCTCACCAAGATGTGGAACGTGGTGCAGTCCAACAACGGCATCAAGGTGAAAGTATTTATTTGCGAATTGTCTATTGATCTTACGCTTGAACGTTTTTGGGCTCTACTGGTCTCATAGTTCTGCCATCTCCCTGTAGGTACTGCTGTCCCTGCTGACGGTGAAGATGCCCATCACAGATGCGGATCAGATTCGGACCCTGGCCTGTAAGGCCCTGGTGGGTCTGTCCCGCTCCAGCTCAGTCAGACAGATTATCAGCAAGCTGCCTCTCTTCAGCAGTGGACACATCCAGCAGCTCATGAAGGAGCCCGTGCTCCAGGACAAACGCAGCGAACACGTCAAGTTCTGCAAGTTTGCGGCAGAGCTAATCAAGCGGGTGTCTGGTAAGCCCCTCATGATCGGGACGGATGTCTCCCTGGCCTGGCTGCAGAGGGCAAACGTGGTGGCCCAGTCCAGAATATCCTTTCCTGAGAAGGAGCTACTGCTGTTGATCCGGAACCACCTGGTGGTCAAGGGTCTGCATGACACTGCCACCACACTCACCAAGGAGGCCGACCTCCCCATGGCCATTCTCCCCCACCCATCTTCCTCAGCTTTGCTTCCTGTCGTTGTTCCCCCTGCCTCTCCTGCCCCTGCCCTCCCCCGGACCCCTCGGCTGGCCAATGGGGTCACAGCACGGTTGGTGAGCCACAGCTCTCATCCGTCCGTGCCGTTGTCCGTTCACCCCCAGCCTCGTCCCTCGACGTCGCAACTCCTCACGGTACCTCCGGCCGCCCCTCCCCTGTTGACCCCTCACCAAAACATCGGCTCTCCCCTGATTGGACGGATCGTGTTCATGCGAGAGCGCCCGTCGCCGTGCCCCGTGCCTGCCATCTGTAAGAAGCCGCGGGTGCTGAGGCAGAAGTCGGACTACGGTGCCTTCAGCCAGAGTCCAGCCATGAAGAAACAGCTGGACAGACACCTGCCCTCTCCCCCCGCCCTGGACAGCATCATCACAGAGTACCTGAGGGAGCAGCATGCGCGCTGCAAGAACCCCGTTACCACCTGCCCCCCCTTCTCCCTTTTCACCCCCCACCAGTGCCCTGAGCCCAAGCAGAGGCGCCAGGCCCCAACCAACTTCACCTCCCGACACACACGCAGGGTTGTCTACCCAAAATACGGAGGGGTGGATGGCGGCTGCTTCGACCGACACCTCATCTTTAGCAGGTATGATTTCTTCCTACCACACTAGGGACTCAGCACAAAGTCCTTGTGTAACTGATGTGAAATGGTTAGCGGGGTGCGCGCTAATAGCGTTTCAATCGGTGACTTCACTTGCTCTGAGACCTTGAAGTAGTTGTTCCCCTTGCTCTGCAAGGGCTGCGGCTTTTGTGGCGCGATGGGTAACGATGCTTTGAGGGTGGCTGTTGTCGATGTGTGCAGAGGGCCCCTGGTTCGAGCCCAGGTAGGGGTGAGGTGGACCTCTTGGGATAATAATTTTTCTCTCTTTTTATACATCAACTCAGCAAAAAAAAATACACTTCCTCTCACTGTCAACTGCGTTTATTTTCAGAACTTGTGTGTAAATATTTTTATAAATTTTTGTAAGTATTTGTATGAACATAACAAGATTCAACAACTGAGACACAAACTGAACAATTCCACAGACATGTGACTAACAGAAATGGAATAATGTGTCCCTGAACAAAGGGGGGGGTCAAAATCAAAAGTAACAGTCAGTATCTGATGTGGCCACCAGCTGCATTAAGTACTGCGGTGCATCTCCTCATGGACTGCACCAGATTTGTCTGTTCTTGCTGTGAGATGTTACCCCACTCTTCCACCAAGGCACCTGCAAGTTCCCAGACATTTCTGGGGGGAATGGCCCTAGCCCTCACCCTCCGATCCAACAGGTCCAAGACGTGGTCAATGGGATTGAGAACCGGGTTCTTCGATGGCCATGGCAGAACACTGACATTCCTGTCTTGCAGGAAATCAAGTACAGGATGAGCAGTTTGGCTGGTGGCATTGTCATGCTGGAGGGCCATGTCAGGATGAGCCTGCAGGAAGGGTACCACATGAGGGAGGAGGATGTCTTCCCTTTAACGCACAGCGTTGAGATTGTCTGCAACGACAACAAGCTCAGTCCGATGATGCTGTGACACACCGCCCCAGACCATGACGGACTCTGCACCTCCAAATCGATCCCGCGCCAGAGTACAGGCCTCGGTGTAACGCTCATTCCTTCGACGATAAACGCGAATCCGAATATCACCCCTGGTGAGACAACTGCGACTCATCAGTGAAGAGCACTTTTTGCCAGTCCTGTCTGGTCGATCGATGGTGTGTTTGTGCCCATAGGCTACATTGTTGCCGGTGATGCAACCGGCCTCCAAGCCCTCAGTCCAGCCTCTCTGTTGTTGTTGCCATCCTGTACCTGTTCCGCAGGTGTGATGTTCGGATGTTCCGATCCTGTGCAGGTGTTACACGTGGTCTGCCACAGCGAGGATGATCAGCTGTCCATCCTGTCTCCCTGTAGCGCTGTCTTGGGCGTCTCACAGTACGGATATTGCAATTTATTGCCCTGGCCACATCTGCAGTCCTCATGCCTCCTTGTAGCATGCCTAAGGCACGTTCACGCAGATGAGCAGGGACCCTGGGCATCTTTCTTTTGGTGTTTTTCAGTCAGTAGAAAGGCCTCTTTAGTGTCCTAAGTTTTCATAACTGTGACCTTAATTGCCTACTGTCTGTAAGCTGCATCCTGTAGCTGTTCCACAGGTGCATGTTCATTAATTGTTTATGGTTCATTGAATAAGCATGGGAGACAGTGTTTAAACCCTACAGTGAAGATCTGTGAAGTTATTTGGATTTTTAGGATTTATCTTTGAAAGACAGGGTCCTGATAATGGGACGTTTCTTTTTTTTGCTGAGTTTGTTTAAATTTTTTCCCAGGTTCCGACCCATCTCTGTGTTCAGGGAAGCAGACGAGGATGAGAGTGGGTTCATGTGTTGTGCCTTCTCTGCCCGTGAGCGGTTCCTGATGCTGGGGACGTGTACGGGCCAGCTCAAACTCTACAATGTGTTCACAGGCCAGGAGGAGGCCAGCTACAGCTGCCACAGCTCTGCCATCACACACCTAGAGCCATCACGGGTCAGTGAGGCACATTTACAAATCGACCTATCTTGTGGATATCTAAAACATAGTATTTAATGAGACCTTTTATTCTTGTCTTTTGTCATCAGGATGGCTCTCTGTTGTTGACGTCGGCGTCATGGAGTTATCCTCTGTCTGCACTGTGGGGCATGAAGTCAGTGTTCATCATGAAGTAAGTGTGACTCACATAAGACTAACCTTGGCCCAGTCAAATCAATCCAGTTGGTTATTGCTTTCAATGGGGATGACTGCTCTACCTTTTCCTTTCTATGGTTCATTCTACTGGTTCTGTGTGTATGGTCCTCAGAGCAGGGAGCTGCTGAAAGGGGCTGACATGTTCTTTAATTATGCACACTAACTGAACTGCCTTAGGGCTGGAATCTTCACTTCATAGAACACAGACAGTGTAGTGGGGCCACAGTTTAACAAAAGCAACATTGGGGCTTTTTGGGATTTTAGCTAGAACAACATTGGTCCCTCATTGCTTAACCAAAATGTCTTTTTCAATATGAACTGAAGTCAGAGGTTGTAAGGATTGCCTTGATATGTGTCTTTTTTTTAAATGTATTTTCCATTTATCTTTATTTTTTAGATGTTTGATTTAATATATATATTTGTTTCCCTTTTTCTTTCCAGGCATTCCTTCTTAGATGACCATTATGTGGAGTTCAGTAAACTTTCACAAGACCGAGTCATTGGCACAAAGGAACACATAGCTCACGTAAGTTTTCTTTCTCAACATCGTAAGGTTAAACTGAACAACCATGTATACACACTGAATACACCAAACATTAGGAACACTTTCCTAATATTGAGTTGCACCTCTCCCGGTTGACTCCAATGCTTCCCACAGTTGTGTCAAGTAGCCAATTTGTCTGATGTCCTTTAGGTGGGGGACCATTCTTGATACACACGGGAAATGGTTGAGCGTGGAAAAACCTAGCAGCGTTGCAGTTCTTGACACAAACCGATGCGCCTGGCATCTACTATCATACACCGTTCAAAGGCACTTAAGTCATGTTTTTTGCCCATTCACCCTCTGAATGGCATACACATAATTCATGTCTCAAGTCTTAAAAATCCTTCTTGAACCCGTCTCCTCCCCTTCGTTGAATTAGATTTAACAAGTGACATCGACAAGGGGATCCTAGCTTTCACCTGGTCAGTCTGTCATGGAAAGAACACGTGTTCCTAATGTTTTGTATACTCTGTGTATAAGCTGAAATCATCGTCTTTGGGTCTCAGATCTACGACATCCAGACAGGGCAGAAGACCCTTACCCTCCACTACCCGGACCTGTCCAACAACTACAAGAGGAACTGTGCGACCTTTAACCCCACCGACGACTTGGTGCTAAACGACGGCGTGCTGTGGGACGTGCGCTCGGCTCAGGCCATCCACAAGTTTGACAAGTTCAACATGAACATCAGCGGAGTGTTCCACCCTAACGGCCTGGAGCTCATTGTCAACACCGAGATTGTATCCTTTACTCACGTACTGTACAGTAGTAATATGACATTTTTAAAGAGTATTCCCAAATGCTCCGTTGGCAGTACTTAGCCTACATCAGTTGGTCAGATGTTATCAAGCCTCAAAAGGGGCCTCGTGTCAAGATTACTTTGTCACATCCGGCAAAATACCCCAACACCAAATGAATTGTGAAAAAATAGTCGTTATATTATACTGAGAGTGATGTGACATTGTGATTTCTTAATGAGTGTGTCAGTGGGACCTGCGGACCTTCCACCTGCTCCACACAGTGCCAGCTCTGGACCAGTGCAGGATCGTCTTCAACAACAACGGCACGGTCATCTACGGAGGTGAGAACTGAACTCACTGCATGATGGGAAATGCAGTACTGTATCCTGTGTTAGCGAGACTAATCGAAATTTCACCTGCTGAACAGCTAGCACTTTATAGGTGTGTGTAAAAAGGTGAGTGCTTGGGGGTTGTGTATTTATGAAGTGTTGAATGTGCATGTAGAGGTGTTTGTTTGATGCCACACTGCCCCACTGAACCATATGGCCAGGAGGCTGTGCCCTAAGCTGGCAGAGGAGAGCACCAGCTGGTTCACACCACCTCACAGCCAGAGCCACAGGGAGGCCATGATGGATCCACCCACATCCATATCACTCGAATGTCTCAGGAGCCTGAGCCATGTGGAGGCCATGATTTACCCAACCACAGCAGTGGTAGTCGAGCAGCAGTATCACTCTTATCATACTCTCTCTTTATCCACCCATATGTACATCCATGCAGTTTGTACGTATGCAACTAGTGTTATTTTGCTATCATGGATCCTCGCATTACCAAAATTCATTAAATTTTCCCCAAATATAGTTTTATATCCGTCTTTGTTTTTCCAAGTTTGTTCCCCAGGTTTTTTTGTAATCTTTTCACATCTCACTTTTTAATAGAACATACAATTGTTATATATATATATATTTTTTAAACTCCACAACAATTTTTGAACAGGAGACTACTTTTGAGGTTTGGGGGGGATATAGTTAACCATTTAATCGAAGTGTTAGCAGTTGATGTTAACTCTTCAATAACACAACGCAAATCAGGGGGAGAAAAATAGGTTTATTCAAAGAGGACAAATCATAGATGTTATGCTGAGAGGTAGATGTTCATTCTCCCCTGTCCTCAGTGATTCTCAACACAGAGCAAATGGAGAGGATGTAGTTTTATAACCCAACCCTAGCCTGTGGTTGACCAATTGGAATTCCTTGCAATAAAAATAACAAGTATCCTAGTTCAGGCTTAATGAATAGACAAATTCCTCCCATGTCTCTAACCCATTGCTCATTAATTTTCTATTACAGAAAAAACACTTTCCTTGGATCATTTGTACTCTGTTGACCTTCAGTCCTCTTGACCTTTAGTCCTCTGCGTTGTGTATTTATCTTCAAAATATTCTTACAGAAGTGAGCATCAGATGGAGACCATGTAATTGCAGAGTTTGCTAAACGATTGGCCTCTGGATTGATGCAAATGAACATTATATCATTCTGCTAGGTTAGGCGTAGGCTATTTTGTAGATAACATTTCATGGAGTATTTTTTTTTTGGGGTGGGGAAGCCTTCACATCTTTGAAGTGTAGACTAGACATGCGCCCGCACTGCACACAACACACACAGACGGGCATTCCTGTGCCGTTTCCAAAATTTGCTGGAAAATACAAATCACTGATGCATTTTCTTCATGTATTATGATGAACGTGGGCAAATTGTTGTATTTTCTATTTAGTTCACTACATTTAGTTGCTTTCCTACTAAGTTCAATACATTTTGGAACGTTGTTGAATTCCTTTCTGTCCAGATTCTGTGAGACCCTCTGCGTTTTCCGCAATGTGGCCCTATGGTACCAGAATTGACCAATGCCTATTTTCAAGCAGAATTTTTCAATTCTTTCATTGGAATTCCAATTCACTTTTTTTTGCTTGACTGAATAGAAATGGAATTGACCCCAACCCTGTTACCTAGGACCATGTGGATACCATGAAGGCTCCGCCCACACACGCACCCACACCACTCTGTTTAGTAGCCAGAACCATGTCTATCGGTCTGGCCATTTAATCTGGACAGATTTGCTCTCGTTGTGGCGTGTACAGAAAACGTAACCCGAATGTTGTTTTTCCCAGCGATGCTACAGGCAGATAATGAGGATGATATATTGGAAATGCAGATGAAGACTCCCTTTGGCTCCTCCTTCAGGACGTTCAACGCCACTGACTACAAACCCATTGGTAAGACTGCTCTAAGACACACTGTCACAACAGTCCCTCGGCCTTGCATTTATCAGAAGTAGACTATCCCGTTTTAAATTGCAACCCAGGCATGACTCTATAGTGGCTCCTGTCCTGACCCACCATCTGGGAAACACTCGTTTTGTAAAAACGGCAGCTTCATGCTTTGGAAATGGTATCGAATTAGCTTTTTTTTCAAATTGACTCCTTACAAAATAGTTTATTCTTCCTGTATCAACTGCTTTCAATATTGTGAAGTCATATGAGAGGTTTATTATTTCCCCCCCCCCCCAGCCACCATCGACGTGAAGAGGAATATATTTGACCTCTGCACGGATACTAAGGACTGCTACCTGGCTGTGATCGAGGTACATCTTCTGTTAGATTACTCGATAAAGCTGCAAGGGATTGAATCACATACCCCACTTTGCACAGTCAGATATTGAGTTTAGTGGTGGTGGTGGGGCTTAGTACTATTGAGGCATACAACTGTTGTCAGACTTTCTGTGTGTTTCCCCTCCAGAACCAGGACTCGGTCAACACAGACACGGTGTGCAGACTGTACGAGGTGGGACGCCAGAGACTGGCTGAGGAGGAGGAGGATGAGGAAGATCAGGTAAAGGACCCAACGTACCCCTTCACAAAGCGCCCCCCTCTTGTGTTATGTTGGTTGATAATCCATCAAATAACCAATCGCTAACATTGGGTGATTGGTTGGTTATGCCAGATTTTTTTTTTATTGCAAGTAATGCAGCCTAAATATCGAAATATAAGATCTGGCTGTTCTGGAACACTTGTCCCCTATCAGGAGGATGACGATCAAGAGGACGACGATGATGACGAAGATGACTCTGACGACGACATCGACACAGACCCACTGGTTGCCGAGCTGGAAAATGATAATGGAGGAGAGGACGAGGAAGATGGGAACAATGACTTCTCTCCCTCTGACGATGAAGAGGTAGCTCGTCTGCTTGAGGGGGATGGTGAGGATGATGACGATGACTCGGATGAGGAAGATGGGGACCTTGCCCTGGATAACAGTGAGTAATAGTTGTGTCAGTGTATCCCTCAGCCACGCACTCATCTAGGTACAGCATTGGATGAAGGACCGGCAGGGTTGAAGTTTGTGGTAACATTGAACTTTAACCTTCTGTCATAAGGGCTAGGATACATATTTTTTTTTAAATAATGGCATAAAACAGGGGCATTCAACTCTTACCCTATGAGGTCTGGTGCCTGCTGGTTCTCTGTTCTGCTTGATAATTAATTGCACCCATCTGGTGTGCCAGGTTTATATCAGTCTGTGATTAGAGGGGAACAATGGAAAAAACGCAGTGGAACTAGCTTCGAAGGTCAAGAGTTCCCAAATTAAGTTACTGGGTAGCTGCAGGAACAAGGTTGGAGAGCCAATGGTATACAGAGTTTGGGCAGAATATCACCTGTCGGGCAGCGAGAGCATGCTCCTCAAACAGTGGTTGATGCATGAACTGAAATAAGTGTTGTATTTATTTCTCAGCTGCTCATATTAAGCACATGCTCCCCTATAAAACCCAAGTAGCCTACAGAACGGACCGGCGGGAATAATTGCGGCCTCCATTCGCTATTCGAATGCATACAGATGACATGTATTTTTTTGCCCCCGTTCCTGTCCATTTGATAGTGGGCCATTCTAAATCAAATAAAAATGTCCATATTAGTAAAGACAAGATTAAATTGAGAATAGTCTGATGGGTGAAAATATGATCACTTCATGAGCGAACATCTGTGCAGCCTGAGCAAGCTTTTTTTTGCTACTTTCTCAAATCATCAATGTTGCGTCATGCAGCCCATGTGTTTTGATTTCTGACATTCTGTGTTTATCGTCAACTGTTTCAAATAATCACTTTTATGCTCAACATAGCCACTTCATACAGTGCCTTCGGTAAGTATTCAGACCCCTTGACTTTTTCCACATTTTGTTAGGTTACAGCCTTATTCTAGGTCGTCATTGTAAATAAGAAATTGTTCTTAACTGACGTGCCTAGTTAAATTTAAGTAAATATTAAAAATAAAACATGCCTTTATTTAAAGAACCTATTTTTTTATTTTTTGTTTCACCTTTTATTTAACCAGGTAGGCTAGTTGAGAACAAGTTCTCATTTACAACTGCGACCTGGCCAAGATAAAGCACAGCAGTTCGACACACACAACAACACAGAGTTACACATGGAATAAACAAACATACAGTAGAAAAATCTATATACAGTGAGTGCAAATGTGGTACGATAAGGGAGGTAAGGCAATAAATAGGCCATGGTGGCAAAGTAATTACAATATAGCAATTAGACACTGGAATGGTAGATGTGCAGAAGATGAATGTGCAAGTAGAGATACTGGGGTGCAAAGGAGCAAGATAAATAAATACTGTATGGGGATGAGGTAGTTGGATGGGCTATTTACAGATGGGCTATGTGCAGTGAGCTGCTCTGACAGGAGGTGCTTAAAGCTAGTGAGGGAGATATGGGTCTCCAGCTTCAGTGATTTTTGCAGTTCGTTCCAGTCATTGGCAGCAGAGAACTGGAAGGAAAGGCGGCCAAAGGAAGAATTGGCTTTGGGGTGACCAGTGAGATATACTTGCTGGAGCGCGTGCTATGGGTGGGTGCAGCTATGGTGACCATTGAGCTGAGATAAGATGGGGCTTTACCTAGCAGAGACTTGTAGATGACCTGGAGCCAGTGGCTTTGGCGACGACTAGGAAGCCATGGCTAGCCAACGAGAGCGTACAGGTCACAGTGGTGGTTAATATATGGGGCTTTGGTGACAAAACGGATGGCACTGTGATAGACTGCATCCAATTTGTTGAGTAGAGTGTTGGAGGCTATTTTATAGATGACTTCGCCGAAGTCGAGGATCGGTAGGATGGTCAGTTTTACCAGGGTATGTTTGGCAGCATGGGTGAAGGATGCTTTGTTGCGAAATAGGAAGCCAATTCTAGATTTAACTTTGGATTGGAGATGTTTTATGTGAGTCTGGAAGGAGAGTTTACAGTCTAACCAGACACCTAGGTATTTGTAGTTGTCCACATATTCTAAGTCAGAACCGTCCAGGGTAGTGATGCTGGACGGGCGGGCAGGTGCGGGCAGTGATCGGTTGTAGAGCATGCATTTAGTTTTACTTTCATTTAAGAGCAGTTGGAGGCCACGAAGGAGAGTTGTATGGCATTGGAGGTTAGTTAACACAATGTCCAAAGAAGGGCCAGCGGTATACAGAATGGTGTCGACTGCATAGAGGTGGATCAGAGAATCACCAGCAGCGAGAGCGACATCATTGATAAATACAAAGAGTCGGCCCGAGAATTTAACCCTGTGGCACCCCCATAGAGATTGCCAGAGGCCCGGACAACAGGTCCTCCGATTTGACACACTGAACTCTGTCTGAGAAATAGTTGGTGAACCAGGCGAGGCAATCATTTGAGAAACCAAGGCTGTTCAGTCTGCCAATAAGAATGTGGTGATTGACAGTCGAAAGCCTTGGCCAGGTCGATGAATACGGCTGCACAGTCATGTCTCTTATCGATGGCGGTTATGATATCGTTGAAGACCTTGAGCGTGGCTGAGGTGCATCCATGACCAGCTCTGAAACCAGATTGCATAGCGGAGAAGGTACGATGGGATTAGAAATGGTCGGTAATCTGTTTGTTGACTTGGCTTTTGAGGACCTTAGAAAGGCAGGGTAGGATAGATATAGGTCTGTAGCAATTTGGGTCTAGAGTGTCTCCCCCTTTGAAGAGGGGGATGACAGCGGCAGCTTTCCAATCTTTGGGAATCTCAGATGCTACGAAAGAGAGGTTGAACAGGCTAGTAATAGGGGATGCAACAATTTCGGCAGATAATTTAAAAAAGAGAGTGTCCAGATTGTCTAGCCCAGCTGATTTGTAGGGGTCCAGGTTTTGCAGTTCTGTAAGAACATCAGCTATCTGGATTTGGGTGAAGGAGAAATGTGGAGTGCAGGGCTGTTGACAGGGGTAGCCAGGTGGAAAGCATGGCCAGCCGTAGAGAAATGCTTATTGAAATTCTCAATTATAGTGGATTTATCGGTGGTGACAGTGTTTCCTAGCCTCAGTGCAGTGGGCAGCTGGGAGGAGGTGTTCTTATTCTCCATGGACTTTACAGTGTCCCAAATGTTTTGAGTTTGTGCTACAGGATGCAAATTTCTGCTTGAAAAGGCTAGCCTTAGGAAAGCTAACTACCTGTGTATATTTGTTCCTGATTTCCCTGAAAAGTTGCATATCACAGGGGCTATTCGATGCTAATGTAGAACACCACAGGATGTTTTTGTGCTGGTCAAGGGCAGTCCGGTCTGGAGAGAACCAAGGGATGTATCTGTTCCTGGTTCTACATTTTTAAGATGGTGAGGAAGGCTGACTGATACTGACCTGATGGGATGAGGTCAGTATCCTTTCAGGATACCTGGGCCAGGTCGATTAGGAAGGGCTGCTCGCTGAAGTGTTTTAGGGAGCGTTTGATAGTGATGAGGTGTGGTCGTTTGACCGCAGACCTATTACGGATGCAGGCAATGAGACCGTGATCGCTGAGATCTTGGTTGAAAACAGCAGAGGTATATTTGGAGGGCAAGTTGGTTAGGATGATATCTATGAGGGTGCACACGGTGCCCGTGTTTACGGATTTGTGGTTGTACCTGGTGGGTTCATTGATAATTTGTGAGAAATTGAGGGCATCAAGCTTAGATTGTAGGATGGCCGGGTGTTAAGCATGTCCCAGTTTATGTCATCTGGCAGCACTAGCTCTGAAGATAGATGGGGGGCAATCAGTTCACATATGGTGTCCAGGGCACCATATGAGGGTGGTCTGTAGCAAGCGGCAACGGTGAGAAACTTGTTTCTGGAAAGGTGGATTTTTAAAAGTAGAAGCTCGAATTGTTTGGGTACAGACCTGGATAGCAAGACAGAACTTTGCAGGCTATCTTTGCAGTAGATTGCAACACTGCCCCCTGTGGCAGTTCTATCTTGTTGGAAAATGTTATAGTTAGGGGTGGAAATTTCAGGGTTTTTGGGGGTCTTGAGGCAGGATTCAGACACGGTTAAGACATCCGGGTTGGCAGAGTGTGCTAGGGCAATGAATTAAACAAACTTAGGGGGGAGGCTTCTAATGTTAACATGCATGAAACCAAGGCTTTTATGGTTACAGAAGTCAGCAAATGATAGCACCTGGGGAATGGGAGTGAAGCTAGGCACTGCAGGGCCTGGATTGACCTGTACATCACCAGAGGAAGAGTAGGATAAGGGTACGACGAAAGGCTTACATAACTGTTTGTCTAGTGCTTAGAGAACAGAGAGTAAAAGGAGCAGATTTCTGGGCACGGTAGAATAGATTCAAGGCATAATGTACAGACAAAAGTATGATAGGATGTGGATACAGTGCGGGTAAACCTGTGCATAGAGTGACGATGAAAGAGATATTGTCCCTACAAATATCATTTAAACCAGGTGATGTCACCTGTGTGGTAGGTGGAACTAAAGTGTTAAATAAGGCGTATTGAGCAGGGCTAGAGGCTCTACAGTTAAATAAGGCAATAAATACTAACCAAAACAACAATGGACAAGACATATTGATGTTAGCGAGAGGCATGTGTAGCTGAGTGATCATAGGAGTCCAGTGAGTTGGCTTCAGGCAGCTTGCGGGCCGTGTCTAGCAAGCTAACAGAAGGGCCTTGGAGGGACGTCGCGGCGGAAGATAGTCTGTGGCCCCCTCGTGCTATTACATCGGCAGACGGATCAGCAGGGCTCCATGTGGTAAACCAGGCCAATTGGCAGAATAGGTATAGTGGCCAGATAATTTGTCCGGTGGGCCTCTTAAGGTAACAGTCCAATGTGCTCTGGACAGCTAGACGGCTAGAATGGGATTTCAGGGGACGAAGCGACGGCGGAGCCAGTTGAGAAACTCCATCGGGCGAATCACGTCGGTGGTCCAGTCGTGATGAGTCGGCGGGGGTCCATGCCAGTTTGCAAAAACTGGTATTGTAGCCCAAGTAGTTGGGCTGATGGACCTCTTTAGTTAGCCGGGAGATGGGCCTGGCAAGGCTAGCTCCAGGCTAATTGGTTCTTGCTTCGGGACAGTGACGTTAGCCAGGAGTGGCCACTCAAATAGCAGCCAGCTAGCTGTAATGATCCAGGTGAAGAAGAACAAAAGGTTCAAGCTTGCGGTAGGAATCCGGAGATATGGAGAAAAATACGTCCGATTTGCACTGGTTTGAGTCGCGCTGTGCAGACTGGCGAGAGTTGTCCTCGCTAGAGGTGGCTGATGACCGCTAGCAGTGGCTAGCTGACTAGTAGCTAGTTAGCTGGCTAGCTTCTGTTGGGGTTCCGGTTCAGGCGACGGATCAGCAGGGCTCCGTATGGTGGGTATAGTGGCCAAAGAATTTGTCCGATGGGCCTCTTAAGCTAACATTCCGATGTACTTTAGACAGCTGGCGGGCCGTGGCTAACTAGTAGCCAGTTAGCTGGTAAAATATTAAATATATATACGGGGGAAAAAAGGAAAAACAATGTTTACAAGGGAAAGGAAGGTACAAGAAAATAACAAACATCCGACTGCTACGCCATCTTGGAATATTCTTGAACTATTCAAACCCTTTACTCAGTACTTTTTTGAAGAACCTTTGGCAGCGATTACAGCCTTGAGTCATCTTCGGTATGACGCAACAAGCTTGGTACACCTGTATTTGGGGAGTTTCTCCTATGCTACTCTGCAGATCCTCACGCTCTGTCCGGTTGGATAGGGAGCGACGCTACACAGCTATTTTCAGGTCTCCAGAGGTGTCCGAAAGGGTTCAAGTCCAGGCTCTGGCTGGGCCACTCAAGGACATTCAGAGACTTGACCTGAAGCCACTCCTGCATTGTCTTGGCTGTGTGCTTAGGGTTTCTGTCCTGTTGGAAGGTGAACCTTCGCCCCAGTCTGAGGTCCTGAGCGCTCTAGAACAAGTTTTCATCAAGGATCTCTCTTTTTACTTTACTCCGTTCATCTTTGCCTCGATCCTGACTAGTCTCCTAGTCCCTGCCGCTGAAAAACATCTACACAGCATTATTTTGCCACCACCATGCTTCACAGTAGGGATGGTGTCATTGTTTTTCCAGACGTAACGCTTGCATTCAGGCCAAAGAGTACAATCTTGCTTTCATCAGACCAGAGAATCTTGTTTCTTTGGGTGCCTTTTGTCAAACTCCAAGCGGGCAGTCGTGCCTTTTACTGCCAGACCAAGGCCCTTCTCCCCCGATTGTTTAGTTTGGCCGGGCGGCCAGCTCTAGGAAGAGTCTTGGTGTTTCCAAACTTCTTCCATTTAAGAATGATGGAGGCCACTGTGTTCTTGGGTACCTTCAATGCTGAAGAAATGTGTTGGTACCCTTCCCCAGATCTGTGCCTCGACACAATCCTGTCTCGGAGCTCTACGGATAATTCCTTCGACCTCATGGCTTGTTTTTTGCTCTGACATGCACTGGCCACTGTGGGACCTTTTTATAGACAGGTATGTGCCTTTCCAAAAAATTGTCCAATTTAATTTACCACAGCTGGATTCCAATCAAGTTGTAGAAGCATTCCATGCTTAGTGGAAAAGGGATGTAGCAAATGGTCTGAATACATTTGTAAATAAGGTGTTCCTGTTTTTTTTATTTTTTAAATCTGCAAAAATGTCTGACCCTTTTTTTGTTTTTGTCATTATGGGATATTGTGTGTAGATTGTTGATTTTATTTAATACCTTTTAGAATAAGGCTGTAGCAAAGTGTAAAAACTCAAAGGGTCTGAATACTTTCTGAAGGCACTGTATGCACACACTTAAAGGATATTTTCCCATGACTATTTTATTCAGCTAAGTTCAATTATATTCTTCTAACTATAAAGTCATATAATGGCACGGGACTTTTAAGCATATCTTGTCTGCTAAATGGAGCATAGCCAGATAACTAACATACACTAGGCCAAATCATATTCTGTTCTTCTGAAATACATTTTCTTATCATAATGTTCATTTAGATCTGACTAAAATAAATAATGGATTTATTGATGGTGTTCATAGATTTATTATACTTTTTTTAAAGGTGCGCGTCAGCGTTTTGTATGCCGGCGATGACTTGCCTTTTTTTTAAATACAGTCCTCGTTGTCTGTGAAGCTTAGCTTGTTATCAAAATAATTGCTTAAAAAAGAAAAAGTGTTACTGTACTGCTGTGTGGACATTTCATCTTTTAAAGAGTGAGTAAGGAAAAACAGAGATGAAGAGACCTGTTTCTACTTTGTGGCATTTTTACTCCAGCACCGTGACTTGTACACTGTTCTGTCCCGTTATTCCCCGGACCTCTAAATCTGTCTTTGCTTTCTTTCTGTCAACCCAGCAGACAGCTCAGACCTTGAGGATGACATCATCCTGTCCCTGAATGAGTGAGGAGTTGTCTGGGACAGAGGAACTAGGACAACATTTCCTGGACTTCTAGTGAGAGCTCTCTCCCGTGGGTGAACACTCATTTAACAACTGAGACAAGACGGTAAGGTACAGTTAGAGTTGGGGAGAAAGAAGGATGGGATTTGAATTATGGGGAATGAACTGCGAGAGCTGACTGCACTGCTAGTTTGGAATATTGTCCCCATGCCCACCTACCGCCCAGGAGAAATGGTGGGAGAAGCTGATTGGAGAGTCAGAAGTAGAGGGCCAGAAGAAAGTTCCGCCTTTCAAAACATTTCCACGGAATTCCTGAGAGAAAAAAAAATGTTTATGATATAGTTTTATATTACACGGTTTGCTTGATGAGTGGGGGGAAAAAACTGGTACACACAACAGACTTCTTTTTAAAATGTTGATTTCATTAAAGCTCTTAAGTTTATCCCCCCCATATGGACTATTGGTCATTTTCTAGAGTGCTGAATGACCACTGTCATGTGTAGGCTGTTTTAGATGGGGAAACTGAAGGATACCACTTCTCTCTGTGGATTGATAAGGCAGAGTGTTCGCTGACTCAAGCTTACTGTTCTGTACTGCTTCGGCTCCCGTGTGGTCTGCTAAAGACTAAGGTGGTGCTTGAGGCCGCCACTGTAAAAACAAACACCCACACAGAGCGCTGATCATCTGTGGAGCTAAAGCAGCCATAGCCGCAGTTTCATCTCCACTGCACCACCTACAATACAAACGTAGCTAGCGACCAAGACGCCACACACAATAGTGCCATGACTGACCAACGCCACGGGGTTTCACTGTGTAATCATAACGGATTAAACATGGTGCTCTTTAAAAATGCTGACGACTGGCAATTTAGGAACTGTACTCGCATTAGTTAGTATAAAACCGTGGACTACACGAATATTGTCGGCACGTGATTTGATGTAGGTGTATGTCTACATAACGAGGCCTTAAAGGATGTCTGACTTCATTTTTCTACACCGCGTATGAATTTGGCTTAGATTTACATTTTGAGTGCTTGATGTCAACATTGGGTTTATTCCGTCTACACACAGCAAATGTTATATTGTAAGACGGAAAGCATACTTTACCTTACATTTTGGGTTAACATTTTTTTGGGGGGGTTCATTAGTGGACATTGCTTGGTATTCAGTTGTTATTTCGCTACAACCTGTTTCCCCTTTTTTAATTTTTTTTTTTTATAACACTTATGATTTGTTTGGCCCTCTCATGGAACACCCCTGACAGAAGTGCATTGGATGATGTTTTAGTTGCTGACTGTCAATAATACAGAGACACTGGGTGCACATGTTTTGCATTAAGGGATGTCCGGGTGGGTGAATTTGGCACTCGATTGGCAATTTAGGAGCCTGGTGGAAAACACAGAATCCCACCCTCAACAGCCAGGGAGGCCGGTTATAGGGATAGCGTTGACAATGAAACTCATTCCCCCGGCTATGTAAAGCAAGCGCACTGTATTTTGGCCGAGGTGTGTTTTGTTTGGATTATGGTTTTGACCTTGAACTGTTTTGGGTGGAAGGGTGGGCGGTTTTAGAAGCTATTCCTGATAAGTATTAAATTGTGCATATTATTCAGTTGCTGCTACTTTTTAACGAGACAGTCAAGATGCAGATGTAGGCTGGTCTCACGTGTTGCCAACATATCATGAGTTTTCTTCCTGGATCATTAACTTTTCCTAGTTTTTGATTTCATTATTTTCCTTCTGCCTTTCTTCATTTCTTTGTTAGAGGCACTCTTGTAAAGACCCATACAAAAAAAAAAATGTTCTGTACAGTATGTATCTAAAAGTATTTTTACTTTCATTTTATTTAAAGATTGAGCTCTGTCATCTTTAGGCCTAAATTGGAATACCCTGACCCATTGACGTTAAGAGATTAATGCCCTGGTGTGAACATTGAATATGACGTGCATCATACACCCAACAGCTATTATTCAGTTGCTGTGATGGAAGAGTTCACTCATCTCTAACCTACGTAGGAGCCAGGGTTTCACGACCAGAACATAAACGTATAGAATATACCTCAGAAATGTACTAGAGATTGTCATTTGTGGTACCCAATATAAGCCAATTTTATGTATAGTATAATACACACCACACACACACATTTTGTTTCATACTTCAATTACTATTTATTGTAGACTACATGCTCTGTCTACAGACATGGGCTATTTGCTGTATAATCAGCTAATCCAGTAGTGTGCGGTTGCATCACCATTGGCAACCATATGTTAAATTGGATTATGTAATGTTCTTAGATAATTATAGAATGGATCATAACATTCTAAAAACAACCTCAGTTTTGATTAAAAAGTGATTTGAAAATGTGTGTGTGTGTGAGCATGCTAGAGTAGTGCACGGGAGATGCCTGTGCTATGCTGAAAACAGGCAGGATCTTGTCTAAGAGGAATACATTTATTTTTCTGTCTGTGGGTGATGTTGCAAGCAGAGGCTATCTTGTCTGTGTGAATATAGTATTTGAGATGGAGGACCGATTCTGTGTCTGCCCATAATAGAGTACCGTATAGTGTCTGTCTATGTTATGTTTGAGCAGAGAATTTTGTGTGTGTAAGAGAGAGGGAGTTTGAATAGATTTTTATCTGCGTATGTCTTGTTTGTACGAGTGTATGACAGGGAGATGGAGATTTGGACTCTGTATTTGTGTGTGAGAGCGTGGGTGTGTGATTTGAGAGCTGGAGTGTGTGTGTGTGTAGGTAGATGATTGAGGAAACACTGCATTGTTCCAATTACCACCACCACCACCTCTTGCTTCCATTGTCTGCTGGAATGGAGGGTGTCAACTGATAGCAGCTTCTAGACCAGTGACCCTCACAGGCCTCTGGTATACAGAGGGATAAACACTCCCTCAGCCAATCTAATTAGGGCAAACGGTATTAACCTACCGTGTACAATAACATCTGTAAAACGTCTTTCAGTCAAGGCTTTCATTAGATGTCTTCTATGTATCAACTTCAATGAAAGTAGAGCCAGAAAATCACACTGTATAGTTCGGTTCATACTTTAAATGTTTTAAGGTTTATTTTAATTTTAAAATGTTCTTGTGCACCTGTTACAGGTTCTAAAATACCAGGTTTGATTTTCCCAGATGGTGCATAATGTACTTTGCTACTCTACCATACTATTTTCTCTCACCGGCTGTCACTAGCCAACCAATGTTAAACAATTACATTGTGTTGACATCAGTTCTTATTTTTGTCGGTAGGAATAGGAATCAGATGTCAAGCTAGATCAGGGATCATCACTTAGATTCAGCCACGGGCTGATCTATTTTCTTTAGCTGAGTGTTGGGGGGCCAGAACATAATTACAAATAATTTGCAAACTGACCGCAAGAAGCGCAAACATATATATGTATGTGTGTGTGTGTATATATTTGACTAAAACGATCATTTCAAACATTGCTTACGATCACATCTCTTTTATGCGTTGGAATACTTACGAATAGATTTCCATTAAAATCACTTGGTGCTAATTTCCTGGTGTTTTTACAATCTTTTATGTCCAACAATGAAGATACAGTGGGGAGAACAAGTATTTGATACACTGCCGATTTTGCAGGTTTTCCTACTTACAAAGCATGTAGAGGTCTGTAATGTTTATCATAGGTCACTGTGAGAGACGGAATCTAAAACAAAAATCCAGAAAATCACATTGTATGATTTTTAAGTAATTCATTTGCATTTTATTGCATGACATAAGTATTTGATACATCAGAAAAGCAGAACGTAATATTTGGTACAGAAACCTTTGTTTGCAATTACAGAGATCATATGTTTCCTATAGTTCTTGACCAGGTTTGCACACACTGCAGCAGGGATTTTGGCCCACTCCTCCATACAGACCTTCTCCAGATCCTTCAGGTTTCGGGGCTGTCGCTGGGCAATACGGACTTTCAGCTCCCTCAAGATTTTCTATTGGGTTCAGGTCTGGAGACTGGCTAGGCCACTCCAGGACCTTGAGATGCTTCTTACGGAGCCACTCCTTAGTTGCCCTGGCTGTGTGTTTTGGGTCGTTGTCATGCTGGAAGACCCAGCCACGACCCATCTTCAATGCTCTTACTGAGTGAAGGAGGTTGTTGGTCAAGATCTCGCCATACATGGCCCCATCCATCCTCCCCTCAATACGGTGCAGTCGTCCTGTCCCCTTTGCAGAAAAGCATCCCCAAAGAATGATGTTTCCACCTCCATGCTTCACGGTTGGGATGGTGTTGTACTCATCCTTCTTCCTCCAAACACGGTGAGTGGAGTTTAGACCAAAAAGCTCTATTTTTGTCTCATCAGACCACATAACCTTCTCCCATTCCTCCTCTGGATCATCCAGATGGTCATTGGCAAACTTCAGACGGGCCTGGACATGCGCTGGCTTGAGCAGGGGGACTTTGCGTGCGCTGCAGGATTTTAATTCATGACGGCGTAGTGTGTTACTAATGGTTTTCTTTGAGACTGTGGTCCCAGCTCTCTTCAGGTCATTGACCAGGTCCTGCCGTGTAGTTCTGGGCTGATCCCTCACCTTCCTCATGATCATTGACGTCCCACGAGGTGAGATCTTGCATGGAGCCCCAGACTGAGGGTGATTGACCGTCATCTTGAACTTCTTCCATTTTCTAATATTTGCGCCAACGGTTGTTGCCTTCTCACCAAGCTGCTTGCCTATTGTCCTGTAGCCCATCCCAGCCTTGTACAGGTCTACAATTTTACCCCTGATGTCCTTACACAGCTCTCTGGTCTTGGCCATTGTGGAGAGGTTGGAGTCTGTTTTGATTGTGTGAGTGGACAGGTGTCTTTTATACAGGTAACGAGTTCAAACAGGTGCAGTTAATACAGGTAATGAGTGGAGAACAGGAGGGCTTCTTAAAGAAAAACTAACAGGTCTGTGAGAGCTGGAATTCTTACTGGTTGGTAGGTGATCAAATACTTATGTCATGCAATAAAATGCAAATGAATTACTTAGTCACATTATGATTTTTTTCTGGATTTTTGTTTTAGATTCCGTCTCTCACAGTTGAAGTGTACCTATGATAAAAAATTACAGACCTCTACATGCTTTGTAAGTAGGAAAACCTGCAAACTCGGCAGTGTATCAAATACTTGTTCTCCCCACTGTATATATTTTTTAATACTTATTTTTTTGCTCAGAACTTGGGCTGCCAAATAAAACCTCCCGTGGGACACATTTGGACCGCGGGCTGCCAGTTGGGGATCCCTGAGCTAGATGTTTACATTCCATTTCCACATTGTTATGAGCGGTCACCTGTATTGTAGTGCTAAACCAGCACACACATTCATCCAGTTTTATGTGTGTGATTAAAACACCGCCCATGGTGTTCCACTTGAGATGAAGGACGGATGGGAGTCAGTATTGAGTCCATAGCACTGCATAACCCTGCCCTCCCTCCTACTCAGCATCCAACTCACTGGCTGGTCACTATGGTACTGAACATCAGAGGTACATTCATCTGTAAGTACAGTCGTGGCCAAAATTTTAGAGAATGACAAGTATTACTTTTCACAGTTTGCTGCTTCAATGTCTTAAGATATTTCTGTCAGATGTTACAATGGAATACTGAAGTATAATTACAAGCATTTCATAAGTGTCAAAGGCTTTTATTGACAATTACATGAAGTTGATGTAAAGAGTCTATTTACAGTGTTGACCCTTCTTTTTCAAGACCTCTGCAATCCGCCCTGGCATGCTGTCAATTAACTTCTGTAAACATCCTGACTGTCTTGAGCGCCCTGAAGCCTTCTTCACAATGGCAGCCCATTCTTGCATAATCAATGCTTGGAGTTTGTCAGAATTTGTGGGTTTTTGTTTGTCCACCTGCCTCTTGAGGATTGACCACAAGTTCTCAATGGGATTAAGATCTGGGGAGTTTCCTGGCCATGGACCCAAAATATCGATGTTTTGTTCCCCGGGCCACTTAGTTATCACTTTTGCCTTATGGCAAGGTGCTCCATCATGCTGGAAAAGGCATTGTTTGTCACCAAACTGTTCCTGGATGATTGGGAGAAGTTGCTCTCGGATGACGTGTTGGCACCATTCTTTATTCATGGCTGTGTTCTTAGGCAAAATTGTGAGTGAGCCCTCTCCTTTGGCTGAGAAGCAACCCCACACATGAATGGTCTCAGGATGCTTTACTGTTGGCATGACACAGGACTGATGGTAGCGCTCACCTTGTCTTCTCCGGACAAGCTTTTTTCTGGATGCCCCAAACAATTGGAAACGGGATTCATCAGAGAAAATGGCTTTACCACTGTCCTCAGCAGTCCAATCTCTTTCAGAATATCATTCTGTCCCTGATGTTTTTCCTGGAGAGAAGTGGCTTCTTTGCTGCCCTTCTTGACACCAGGCCATCCTCCAAAAGTCTTTGCCTCACTGCATGCAGATACACTCACACCTGCCTACTGCCATTCCTGAGCTAGCTGTGTACTGGTGGTGCCCCTATCCCACAGCTGAATCAACTTTAGGAGACGGTCCTGGCGCTTGCTGGACTTTCTTGGGTGCCCTGAAGCCTTCTTCACAACAATTGAACTGCTCTCCGTGAAGTTCTTGATGATCTGATAAATGGTTGATTTAGGTGCAATCTTACTGGCAGCAATATCCTTGCCAGTGAAGCCCTTTTTGTGCAAAGCAATGATGATGGCACGTGTTTCCTTGCAGATAAGCATGGTTGACAGAGGAAGAATAATGATTCCAAGCACCACCCTCCTTTTGAAGCTTCCAGTCTGTTATTCGAACTCAATCAGCATGACAGAGGGATCTCCAGCCTTGTCCTCGTCAACACTCACACCTGTGTTAATGAGAGAATCGCTTGACATGTCAGCTGGTCCTTTTGTAGCAGGGCTGAAATGCAGTGGAAATGTTTTTTGGGGGTATTCAGTTAATTTGCATGGCGAAGAGGGGCTTTGCAATTAATTGCAATTCATCTGATCACTCTTCATAACATTCTGGAGTATATGCAAATTTCCATCATACAAACTGAGGAAGCAGACTTTGTGAAAATTAATATTTGTGTCTTAACTTTTGGCCAGGATTGTACACAACAAACATTCTGAGACTCAATCATCGGTTCATTGTATCTTATGAATCTTTATTTATGTACAGTAAAGTTATTTAATCCGGAATGTATTTGTTCTCAATGTACAGCATGACATTCTGCATATTGTGCTCTGACCCAGGGCGGCAGGAGTAGAATGTTATACTCCAGGTAGCTGTGCTGGTTTTCAAGGCAAAAATATTAGATTGTTTTTCCCCAAATATATTTTCATGAGGACTTTAATGGGTTTCAGAGTACTGACAGGCAGGCCACATTCTTTGAGCCCTCTGCGTTCTGAATGTTGTAAGCTGACTGGATTCAAGAACCCACTAATATGTTTGAGGCAATCTAGGGAAACAATGTTGTACAAGACGGAACAAGTCAGGTACAATATTTTAATTCATATAATTTCACACATACAGTGCATTTGTAAAGTATTCAGACCCTTTGACTTTTTCCACATTTTGTTAGGTTAGTCTTATTCTAAAATGCATTCAATTGTTTTTTCCCCCTTATCATCTACACACAATACCCCATAGTAACAAAGGGAAAAAATAATTATATAACTTCAGACCCTTTTACTCATTACTTTGTTGAAGCACCTTTTGGCAGCGATTACAACGCAAGTCTTTTTGGGTATGACGCTACAAGCTTGGCACACCTGTATTTGGGGAGTTTCTCCCATTCTTCGCTGCAGATCCTCTCAAGCACTGTCAGGTTGGAGGGGGGAGCGTTGCTGCTCAGCTATTCTCAGCTCTCCAGAGATGTTCGATCGGATTCAAGTCCGGGCTCTGGCTGGGCCACTCAAGGATATTCATTTTGCCCACCAACCAGGACAATGGATCGGATACCAGCCGGCGACCCAAGACAACAACGTTCAACCATGACTGCGTGGCCATGCACGCCTCCCACTCAATCATCAAGTTTGCAGATGACACTACAGTGGTAGGCTTGATTACCAACAACAACGAGATGGACCTTCAGGGGGTGTGGTGTCAGGAAAATACCCTCACACTCAACATCAACAAAACAAAGGAGATGATCGTGGACTTCAGGAAACAGCAGAGGGAGGAGCCCCCTATCTACATTGACGGGACAGTAGTGGAGAGTTTTAAGTTCCTCGGCGTACACATCACGGACAAACTGAAATGGTCCAACCACACAGACAGCGTCGTGAAGAAGAAGAAGGCGCAGCAGCGCCTCTTCAACCTCAGAGGGCTGAAGAAATTCAGCTTGTCACCAAAAACACCCACAAACTTTTACAGATGCACAATCGGAGCATCCTGTCGGGCTGTATAACCGCCTGGTACGGCAACTGCTCCGCCCATAACCGTACGGCTCTCCAGAGGGTAGTGAGGTCTGCACAACGCATCACCGGGGGCAAACTAGCTGCCCTCCAGGACACCTACACCACCCGATGTCATAGGAAGGCCATAAAGATCATCAAGGACAACAACCACCCAAGCCACTGCCTGTTCACCCCGCTATTATCCAGAAGGCGAGTTCAGTACAGGTGCATCAAAGCAGGGACCGAGAGACTGAAAAACAGCTTCTCTCAAGGCCATCAGACTGTTAAACAGTCTAACATTGAGTGGCTGCTGCCAACATACTGACTCAACTCCAGCCACTGGTAAAATGTATGTAATAAATGTATCACTAGCCACTTTAAACAATGCCACTTCATATAATGTTTATATACCCTACATTACTCATCTCAAATGTGTATATACTGTACTCTATTGTCCACTGCATCTTGCCTATGCCGTTCTATACCATCACTCATTCATATATTTTTTTAATGTACATATTCTTATTCATAACTTTACACTTCTGTGTATAAGGTAATTGTTGTGAAATTGTTAGGTTAGATTACCGTTGGATATTACTGCATTGTCGGAACTAGAAGCCCCCATTTCGCTAAACTCGCATTAACATCTGCTAACCATGTGTGTGACAAATAAAATGTTATTTGATACTGTATTTTATACCAACTATGCAGCTCTGCCATTGCCCATTCATGTATTTATATGTATATATTCTTATTCCATTCCTTAGTGTGTGTATTAGGTAATTGTTAGATATTAATGCACTGTGTTTGCTACACTCGCAATAACATCTGCTAACCATGTGACCAATTTGATTTGAAATAACATTCTCTTGGCAGATCCCTTTTTAAGTGTGTATATAGACCAATAAAGAGGTTCTGTAGCCATTTTTTGACAGACCCTGTAAGGAAAGCCTACCACATCTCATTCTTGGTTCCAGTAACAGATGTAATAGCATGGACAGCTTGGTTCAGCCCAGGAGCTGAAGATTCAATTTTAAGGCACAGTGAAAGCTAGGTAGCTGCCCATGACCGTGAAAGCGCAATTAGTGATGGACGCAATTGCCATGAAGTTGCGCTCCAACAGTCAAATGTACATTTGTAAATGCTTAACACATCCGTATTGACAAAACGAGTCATGTGACGACCATGAAGATGGCGCATCTTACATTTTATATAGCAGTTTTCTGAAAATGTCTTGCCCCTCAATACCAGTTTGGACCGGTGGACAAAATCACGAGTGTTAATTATCGTCTGACTCAACCCAATCGCGGGGACCCGATATCACGGCGTTGTTGATCATTGGGAATCCGACTTGGTAATGAACCACAGGCTAATGACTAACCGGGAAATACATAAATAAACCGTAAAAAAACATTCCCGTTCCTATCGAGATGCTGCTGCAATAACAGCGTTTGGAGATTTAGATTACCGTGTGTATTAGGTAGGTGGACACAGAGGCTGCATCTTGTGTGACTAGGAGACTCAGCGAGCAGAGCAGACCGGAGATAAAGGAACCGCGGGCGAAGACATTGGTGGTCCATTTTATGTTGTTGCCTATAATAGCCTATATTTCTAACGAGATGTAGCCTAGTCCTGTTCGATACATAAAGAGCCGGGGATCTTCCTATAGCTTTCATTTAGCCAAATCCTCCCACGATATCGACAGAATGAGGCTTGGTCTCCAGGTGGGAAAATAACAAAAATCCCAAGATGTGGATACCGACTGAAGAGGAAAAAATCGGAGTTGGTGAGTCCATTCAGTATTTATCTGGCTATTTGTCTTTTTTTAATTAATTATTTTCAATTTGATTTACTTTTCTCAATCAAAACGGATTATTTTCTTATGAAGAAGCGTTGTGACGATCACAGCTTCGGATTTGATATCATGTTTGGTCATACAGGTTATTATATGTTACTGTAGAGTATTCGCATCTAACAGTCACAATGTCTCGCGTTTTAAATTCCCGTAATGAGGCTATAGCTTAACAAAACACAGTCTATCAGCTGTGCTTAATGGCTGAGGATAACCCGACAATAAGAAAAGGTAAAATATAGGTTATTGCGTGGGATGATATAGGCATGCTACCTCTGTATGCCTGTATCACCAGTGGGCCATCCATAACCCAGTCCTACAGTATGCTTATCATTCATTCATACTAGGCTACATTGTATGTTTTGAAAATGCGTCAATAATTGTGTTCAGTTAGGTTCTGATGCTCTTCAATGCCTTTCTGAAAAGGCATTCGACTGGAAACCACGAGGGGGCAATGGGATAGCGTTATGCCAACAGGTGTAGCCTAGAGTCTGAGTATGCGCATGCTTACCTGTCGGCATTTGTAACACAGCGCCACGACTACTTCGCTACTACTACTACCATCTGTGATCTCCAACCACTATGTCATAATGCTCAAGCCGAATCATTGTGAACAGTGCTAGTAGCCCCAGAGGTAATGGGTAATTTATATCAAGAGTATTGGAACTATCTGCAAAATGTTCCTGGAGAGTCATGTTGAGTCAGTTCGTTCAGAACACACACACTGCATTGCTTGTTGTAGTATAGGTTCGACAAATACCCAGACTCCAGAACTATTGATTGGTGTTCAACAAAGAGAAGCCACTGATTTGTCATTGGTGGAGGACGGGTGAGAAGCAACAGTTTGGTGAGAGCACACAGTGTACTGTACCTTTTTGATTTAACCAGCCATCCTTTTCGTTTCGCTGTCCGTGGTGCTGAAAATTATGCTTCAACCAACCTCTGGCCAGCGTGTCGCTGTCCAGGGTGCTGGAACGCAGAAAGCAGTGCATTTAGACCAGCGTTTGTCAATTCCGGTGGCACAATTTTGTAAGCGCAACATTGCAGTGCACACACCTGATTCCGCTAATCAACTAATAGTCACGTGTGTTAGTGGTGGTTAGAACAAAATGTGATACCCTATACGTAAGCCCACGAATTGAAAACACCGACGTAGGCTACAGCCAGAGGCATAGGACTGCACACTGTTAAAAGACCAGCGGTGTCCATTTTGCTCTACTACTCAGAATTTTGCCAGAGTATACAAAAGCCACATCATATTCATCAGATTTGTGGGCTGCTGCTAAAATTTGATACTACTTGATATTTGAAGCTGTCCTTTGTGAAAACCATGTACCATGTTGAAAACTACAAACTGACATTGAGTTTTCAGTTTTGATTGGAAGTATCTACTTGGAGTCTGACTATTACATTTGGGACACATTTCTTCATCCCCCTAATGTTCAGCATTGGGGCAATTGTATCTCTTCCCAAATCCGTGTTAGGGGCAACTTCTACTATACAGTCTAAAACGAAGTACGGTATCTGATCCTAGATCTGTATTAAGGGTAACTTCTACCATACTGTCTAAAAGCTGCTGTGGGCCTCATTCCTCCCATCTTATCTTAATGGGCTCAGGCTAACAAAGAACATTTAGAACCTACATAATGAAAATTGAATGTCTCCCTTTTAGAAAACCTAATTTGTTTCCTTGTTTTTTTTATTGGACATAATACGTCTCTGTGAATGTCTTCGTCACTATACAGTATCTCACCTCTGTGTCCTCCTCCCAAACTTAGCAGGTGATTTGCAGGTAGTTCCAACAGTTGTATCGGGTGGTAGTGAGGTGATATGGTAGTTAGCGATAGCTGTACACATGACTGTATTCACTTCTCACTCTGGTTCAGAAACATCTGCCCCTCATGTGGCTCTGACATTGGCATGCCCTTGCACCTCCACATGCAACGGCTCAAGTGCAACTCAATATAGAAATAAGTTGAAGTCGGAAATTTACATACACTTTAGCCAAATACATATAAACTCAGTTTTTCACAATTCCTGACATTTAATCCAAGTAAAAAATCCCTGTCTTAGGTCAGTTAGGATCACCACTTTATTTTAATGATGTGAAATGTCAGAATAATAGTAGAATGATTTATTTCAGCTTTTATTTATTTAATCAAATTCCCAGTGGGTCAGAAGTTTACATGCACTCAATTAGTATTTGGTAGCATTGCCTTTAAATTGTTTAACTTGGGTCAAATGTTTCGGGTAGGCTTCCACATGCTTCCCACAATACGTTTGGTGAATTTTGGCCCATTCCTCCTGACAGAGCTGGTGTAACTGAGTCAGGTCTGTAGGGCTCCTTGCTCGCACATGCTTTTTCAGTTCTGCTCACAAATTTGCTATAGGATTGAGGTCAGGGCTCTGTGATGGCCACTCCAATTCCTTGACTTTGTTGTCCTTAAGCCATTTTGCCACAACTCTGGAAGTATGCTCGGGGTCATTGTCCATTTGGAAGACTCATTTGCGACCAAGCTTTAACTTCCTAACTGATGTCTTGAGATGTTGCTTCAATATATCCACATAATTTTACTTCATCATGATACCATCTATTTTGTGAAGTGCACCAATCCCCCCTGCAGCAAAGCAACCCCACAACATGATGCTGCATCCCTGTGCTTCACGGTTGGGATGGTGTTCTTCGGCTTGCAAGCCTCCCCCTTTTTCCTCCAAACATAACGATGGTCATTATGGCCAAACAGTTCTATTTTTGTTTCATCAGACCAGAGGACATTTCTCCAAAAAGTACGATCTTTGTCCCCATGTGCAGTTGCAAACCGTAGTCTGGATTTTTTATGGCGGTTTTGGAGCAGTGGCTTCTTCCTTGCTGAGCGGCTTTTCAGGTTATGTCGATATAGGACTCTTTTACTGTGGATTTAGATACTTTTGTACCTGTTTCCTCCAGCATCTTCATAAGATTTGCACTTTTCGCACCAAAGTACGTTAATCTCTAGGAGACAGAACTCGTCTCCTTCCTGAGCGGTATGACGGCTGCGTGGTCGCATGGTGTTTATACTTGCGTACTATTGTTTGTACAGATGAACGTGGTACCTTCAGGCGTTTGGAAATTGCTCCCAAGAATGAACCAGACTTGTGGAGGTCTACAATTGTTTTTCTGAGGTCTTGGCTGATTTATTTTGACTTTCCCATGATGTCACGCAAAGAGGCACTGAGTTTGAAGGTAAGCCTTGAAATGCATCCACAGGTAAACCTCCAATTTTCTGGAATTTTCCAAGCTGTTTAAAGGCACAGTCAATTTAGTTTATGTACACTTCTGACCCACTGCGATGGTGATACAGTGAAATTATCTGTCTGTAAACAATTGTTGGAAAAATTACTTGTGTCATGCACAACAAATATGTCCTAACCGACTTGCCAAAACTATAATTTGTTAACAAGAAATTTGTGGAGTGATTGGAAAAACGTGTTTTAATGACTCCAACCTAAGTGTATGTAAACTTTCGACTTCAACTGTGAATTAGAAAGTCATGGCAATTTGAAGCTATGACATCTTGGACAATAGTATGAATGGACAGCCATAATTAAGTAAAGCAGGACATACAGCTAATGTCCAATTGGTAGGGGGATTACAGAGTTTGGTGTACCCTAAGCAGGTTTTAACCCGCTGAGGACACAACCACTCATCACCTCCTTTGCTGCAGGTTGTTAAACAGAACTTGAGTAAAAACGCTTCTGGAATCAATGGGATTTCTGCTCTCATCAGTAGAAAGTTCAGCGTTAGTCCAATATGGCCTATTTTTTAACATTTGTGTGTGTGTGTGTTGCGTGCGTGCGTATGTATGTAGGTGGGCGGCATGTGTGTCTGTTGGCATCTGTGTATGTGTTCATGTGTGTTTGCGTGAGTGTTTGCTCTTTCGAAATGTAATAAAAGGTAACGTGATCATCAAGTAGTCATGTGATCTCCACTGCAGATGGGTGCCATACTCACTCAGACAGCTGTGGTTGCTGTTCTGAAATCAGATCTGACAAAAGCACTCGGGCACTCGCGTGGCAGAAGTCCTTAGGATAGCTGGACCTGAGAACAGCCCAGTGATGCGGTGTGTGTCTGAGTGAGTGTGCATTCAGGTCATGCTGAACAGCATGACTCATTGGGCCAAACAGAAAAAGCTCTTGTGTCATTTTTTACTTTGCCATTTGAGTATCTGGGACAGGGTTACTGAATCTAGGAGAGAAGCAGGACCTCCGGGGTCTGCATGCTTAGCCATTCCAGTAATGCATTGTGACTAAAGGAACTAATCTGTGATGCGCTTCACTGTGATCACCAGCCCTACCAGTAATGTTTGGTTTGGCTCTAAAAGCATCCAGAAAGTTTCTATTCAATACAGCTCTTAAATAATAGTAAAACAATCACAGATTTAAGAATGAACTGCATACAGTGGTCAAAAAGGGTAAGACGCATTGTACATCAGTAATGTGATGTCCTTCAAGACATGTATTTCTCTGTAGTTTTAGATGATCTTGCAAGTAAAGATGCCGCAGTTTAAAGGGATAGTTCACCCATGTTACAAAATGACACATTGGTTTCATAACCCGGCAAGCTTTCATTGGACAAGGTATGACAGCAATCTATGCTTTGGTTAAGTTTCCCTGGCACTGTTTCCAGTCATGGGACCAATATTAGCATTTTTCGCGCATCATGTCCAAATGATCTGAAAACATCTATAATTGATTGTGAAGCTCAACTAAGTTGCTTATAAATGATTTCATTCGATGCGTGAAAGTTGCTGATATCGTCCCGTGACTTGAATGGGATATGTCATTTTTTTAAATTTGTGTGAACTGTCCCTTTAACATCCATCTGTTAGTATACTCCTTTCTGTACATTCTTTATGGTACCATAAAGCCTCCTCAGAAACAATGCCCACCCTCGGTGTACTGTTGTTATGCGGTCCCTGTTAACATAATTACTATGTAAATACATTGCTTTTGCTTCAGTTCATGTGAAGTTGGCCCAAAAAGAGATGTAGGGTTGCATTTACTCTTGTTGGTGGGGTTTGATGCTTGCTGCCCTTTAAACTGCCCTTCAGGGCATAGTACAGTACAATCTAGTACAGTATGTCTGTCTCTCAGCTTTGTTTTCCTGACCATATGTGCTGTCTGTCCGCTAAATGTTTCCATCAACACAGAATCAAAACTGAACTGAGAGAACAGTAACCTACCTCCTCCATGTTCCATTAAGCGGCATTTACAATGAGTGATGTGTATGTCTGTGGTGAAAGAATAGATGGATCATTCTTGGATGACTGTGACTTCAGTCTGGAGTTCATTATCTTATCGCCAGAGAAGCTACTTTGATTTTCATTTTGATGAATAGTTCTATAGATCAAATTGTTTCCACATTGTGGCATTTTGATGACCATACAAATTGGTGCATAGTAATGATCATTTTGTGTGCTGTGCATATTTGAGCGAGGCTATTTGCATTGATTTAGCCTGGAGACTGAGAGAGTGACACACACTGTAAAGACCTGGGTTGAGTAGACAGAGACAACCATACAAATGGCTCTGTAGACATCCATGTGATATAAAAGTGAACAATGTAAACACTGTTTTAAAAAGCCAGGATCAATTCAACTGAGCTTGTTTTCTCTTGTTCACTTTACAAACCTAACAAATGACTGATAGGAGCCTGTAACTCCACAACATTGGCCTACTAATCTACAAAGAAACACTGACTTAACCTTGATCTCTGTCTTCTGTGTAGGCAAGTCTCTTTCTCTGTGTGGGTGTGTGTAAGTAAGACTCTTTCTCTCTGTTGGTGTGGGTGGTTGGGTGGGTTTGTGTGTGTGGCTCTTTTCTCCTCTGTTTTCACACTGCAGGGAGCACAAAACTGCAGCATCTGCCAACCATCATCGTACATTGTTATGTGGGCCCACAGAAACTGCTGTTGCCTTTAAAAAATGGCTTCAGCTGAATCTCTGCAAAAAAAAAATAACATTCATCTGAATTCGAAAGTTGAGGAATTAGGAACATCTTCCTAACACAGTTATGCCATATTCAGACTTAATAGCTATCGTAAGCAGGCTCATCAACTAACATCAGTTTGTTGCAAATCATCAACAGTGGCACTTCATGCCACCTAATACTCTAACATAGTTCATACATTTTCCTTTTGCCCATTTACATATTACTCTCTCACTTCCCTACTTTTACTGTACATCTTTGTCTTGGTTTGTGTTTTCAGATGAGTGCCATTACCGTTGACTGTTGGTTATTATTTTACTCACACCAGTTGTTGATTAAGATTGTGAAAATGCCTTGTTTCTGCCAAATCTAATTTATCACACACCCATGGACTCACACATCAGCATTTTCAGTTTGAATCGGAACTCTGGCTGAACTCAACTGTTGTTGTTAAGGTCACTCCCTGTATTGCTGTAACTGTACTGTTGGGGTGGTGATGGGCACCACCCCAGTAGGTCTATGATTGATAGATAGATAGATAGATAGATGGAAAAGGAAGTGAGTTCAATACTTTTTAGAAAATGCAGATTTTGGTTTCTCGGTTTGCGTCTCAAATGACACCCAATTCCCTATATAGTGCATTACTTTTGAGGCACAATATGGGGAATAGTGATGTAATTGGAGATACTATATAGTGCATTACTTTTTAGGCACAATATGGGGAATAGTGATGTAATTGGAGATAAAAACATGGATCCAGATTTCAGCAAGGGAATATTTCAAATCCAAGTAAAGAGCAGTGTCAACAGAGCCTGTTAAAATAGAACCACAATCTCCAGTGAAACAGTCCCATCTTGTCCTGACATGGGCACTCTGCTGAGGGTCTCATAATGGTTCCAGTGTAATTAAGCAACTTAAATGAACTAGGGGACATTTAAAAGACGAGGACTTTCAAGTAGAGAATGTTTAGGCCAGGTTGGCAATAGACTTGAAGCAGAGTTAGAGAAGGTGACAAGAAGATCCCTCTTCAAGTCTTTCTCTCTTGTCTCGTAGATGGTTATATGTTGCGATTATCTCTCTCCATCTCTCTCTCTCTCCATCGGATCTATGCCCTGTGCTTGTGATTTGGACCCTGTGCGCAGCAGCGACACATCTTGCCATTTTAAAATGCCCAGATCCCTGCAGCAGTTATACAGTGAAGAAAGCCCTACAGTTTTATAGATGATCTGTTGCCATAGTTACCTTCGCAGAGGAACTAAGTGCTCGTTTCCCACAAACCGAACAAGTGCTCTGGCCTCTCCCTTCTCCCCTCCCCCCGCTCATTGGGTCCCCTGACTGGGTCATTAGCATAATGACTCACACAGAACCCTCCTCCAAGGGACACCGTTTGTGGGTTTTGGAATCGTGAATGGAGCCCTGTCGTCGCCAAACAAGTTTGCCTTGCACTGAGGCCTGTAGACATTACATCTCTGTTCTGCTGTTAAGTGACTCTGCTACTCGACTGATGCGCCATTAAGAGGTATTATAGGTAGTACTCTATAGTACGGGTCCCCTGAAGATGGCGCTAATGCATCCTTAATCGTGTTCTCTGAGTCACAGTATTTGATTCAGCCAGCAGTACCCTGCATACTTTTAAAGGGCATTGGTTGAATTTATGCTGCAGTGAGAACACACAGACAGCACACAGTTCAGTTCAGCGTTGAAGATGTATGCAAAGATATGATGGAGGAGCGTTTACCCCTACTGTTTAGCAGCAGAATGTGTGCTGTGTGTAGGGTCCGTATTTGGAGACTTAACTTAACGATGTATTCAAATCAGGACTGCTTAAGAATCAATTGCCTTTTTTTTAAATGCCTACACGCTTCAGGGAGGGGAGCCTGTTTACAGTTGGTTGAGCTGGGTTCTCCTTTGCGAGGACTTGTTTAGATGTTTGCAGGAAACAGCTTATTTAAAAAAAAAAAAAAAAAAAAAAAGCTGTGATAACAGCTTGGCGACAAACCGAAACACATGCTGTTTGAAAACATGACTGATGGGGCGGGATGCACCTCGTGGAAAGTAACACAAGGGTAAAGCCAAGGACAGAGTATCTCATCCTTAGGCTGGGTACTTGACTGTTTCTGTTGACAGGAAAGGGATGTAATGATGAGCAGAGCTTTGAGAAATCTCTATTCACTGAACAAACAATATCATAAAAAAACACGTTGGCTAAAACAGAAACAGACATAACTTCATGAAGTTAACAATGTTTACCCTTTTTTTTCTTTTTTTTTTTCTTCTCTCAGTTATTTGTAACTTCCGGGGCTCAGTATGTCAGGCCCTGGTTCTGGAGATAGGAGAGACTGTGCAGATCCTGGAGAAGAGTGAAGGTAAGACCTTCTGAATAACAGGTTATAGAGAATAACATTGTATAGTATACTCACTTTACCTTCATCTAAAATAAGCACTTTGTGGTTTGTGTGCGCGTGTGTGTGTGTGTGTGTGTGTGTGTGTGTGTGTGTGTGTGTGTGTGTGTGTGTGTGTGTGTGTGTGTGTGTATAGACATATCAACCAGCTGAACAGGGACTATGAATCTTTGGTTTCTCTTTAGGCTGGTACAGAGGGTTTTCCACCAAGAAGCCTTCAATCAAGGTAAACATATCAGCCTTTTCTTTTAGAATCACACTTTACATTCACTGCTTGTATTGCCGCTATTATTGAGAGTGGTCCTGTTAGACCAGACAGCTATCAGCCACTGTTTGTTTGAAGCTATTTACTCACAGCAAAGTGATTCCTCATTGCAAACCTCAACCTCAGCATGACAACACTAAGAAATGTAAGCATGTGTGGGCACCGCAATTAGTATGTGTTAGGTGCAATCTACCGTATTTTCTCTCCTCCCTCAGTGTGGCAGAGAATACAATGCACAGTTTGGAATGTCTGGAGGCGTTGTATTGGACGAGTAGCGGTACATCTACAATCAGAGTTCCACCATTTCTTTGATCAGTTCACCTTCCACACCCACACATACATGCTGATGGATCATCTGTGGTAAATAGTGTTTTACCACTCACACAGAGGCCTACAATGTGGCACTGTGTTTACTGTACACGTCATCTGGCTTCCAATGAGATGAGTGCAATGGGAGAATACGTTGGAGCTTGCATCTCCGATAAAAGTTCCATGTAAACTGGCAAATCTCTCCTCCAGGTAGAGCTCCATTTAACACTAGGTCTCAAAAGGTACAGTAAGAAACAAATGTGTCCTAGCTTTTATACTGTGCCAAGATGCACAGAAATACAACAATAGATCACGAAACGACAAACAGGGTTTCTTTTCGATTTTGATTCGATTACTAAGTGTGCATCTTATTTTTTCTATGGTATTATTAGTACCTGCCTGCACCTGTGGAAGTTTGTTGGATGGGTACGTACACTATATTTGAACTACATAGGTCCAGTACCTCCAGGCAACGTTCCACTATAGCTGCTGCCATCAATATGTTCTGCACTGCAGTACATGGTAATTATATATTACTGACGCATCCACTTCCGATCCAATCAATTGTTCAGTAAACCAGGTTTATAACTGTACCCGTTTCTCCGGCTTCATGTTCCAAATCAAAATGTCTGACACATGATACCAATCACTCAGTATCTTTTTATAAAAAAACGGGAGGCGAAGGTCGAGTCATGCGTCCTCTGAAACACGACCCGCCAAACTGAGCCTCTTCACACCCGCCTGCTTAACGCGGAAGCCAGCCGCACTAATGTGTCGGAGGAAACACCGTTCACCTGGCGACCGTGGTCAGCCTGCAGGCGCCCGGCCCGCCACAAGGAGTCGCTAGAGCACAATGAGCCCCCCCCCCCCCCCTGACGACGACGCTGGGCCAATTGTGCGCCACCCTATGGGACTCCCGATCGCGGCCGGTTGTGATACAGCCCGGGATCAAACCCGGGTCTGTAGTGACGCCTCCAGCACTGCGAAGCAGTGCCTTAAACCACTGTGTCACTCTGGAGGCCTCAGTCAGTCAGTATCTTAATAAGCTGTGAAACCAGTGAAGAACCTGTGATACCTTAGCCTGGCCCTGGTCCCAGATCTGTATGTGGTTTACTCCTCTTCAATGTCATGACAGTGATAGACAATACCTCTGCTGTCTCATCATTCTTTTGAGTCGAGCTGAACTAAAAGGTCAGTCAGATTTAGAGTTGTCAGATAACATACTGTTCCAGAAAGACACACTAAAACTCCTCACAATCCTGGCACATAGCTAGAGGTCTTATGGGATGTGAATGCCCATTCTGCTCTCACAACTCTCATCAGCTAGTTACAGTCCCCCACCAATACGCCTCCATTTTTATGTACTCTTCCTCCCACGCTCCCTCACTTGCCCTCATACTCTCCCTGAGCCGCCACAATTAACTGTGCTCACTGTGCCCAATTCATCACATCTGGCAGATTAGAGCCAGAGAGAGGAACTGCAAGGGTGGCAGTTGGCACTGTTCTGTCTCTCATGCCCTTCCCAGCTAAGAGACAATTGGGGCTGAGCTGCTGCATATTCAGTTTGTGTGTGTGTGTGTGTCAGAGAGTTGGAGCAGTGTTAAAATAGCCACAATCTAAGAGTAGCTTGTTGCTACAGTAGTTTTTCTCTGTCAAGAACTCTGCTCGTCTAACCACTGCTCATATCATGTACAACACAGGGACACACACATGCAACATGTGGGACATACTGTTTACATGCATGTAGAGCACAGGACTATGGTCTTCAGTTGCAGCACCTTGCTACATTTTATTTTATTTTACTTCTGCCCTTTCCATCCATCAGGGTATATTCCCAACCACCTATGTCCACCTGAAGAAATCCACAGTCACCAACAGAGGGTGAGTCTCTTTCTGTTAAATCATATGAGCCATGTTTGTCAGAGATACATTCAGGTTTGAAATGATTGCCACCCGTGATAATGAGGAGCAAAAATGACTCTATCAAGTGAACAATACAAATACTGAGCGATATTGTATGCAAAAACAATGGGGAAATCATGCTATTTTACTACTAAAAATCATGAAACTAAAAAAGATAAGGGTCAAAGTTATTGGCACCCCTCTGTTCAATACTCCAGCACCCTCCCCTTGCGAGGATAACGACTCTGAGCCTTTTTCTAAAAATGTTTTATGAGATTGGAGAACACAGTGGGAGGGATCTTCGACTATTCCTCCATACAGAATCTTTCCACATCCTAGTTATCCTTCTTCTGAGCTGATGGACTGCCCTCTTAAATTCAAATAACAGGTTTTCAATGGGCTTTAAGTCCGGAGACTGAGATGGCCATTGTGAAATGTTGATTTTTAACAATTTATTTCTGGACTTTGATGTGTGCTTGGGTTATTATTATCGTCTCGCTGGAAGATCCACTTGCGGCCAAGTTTCAGCCTCCTAGCAGAGGCAACCAGGTTTTTGGCAAAAATGTTCTGGTACTTGGTGAAGTTCACGATGCCGCTTACTAAATGTTATTGGCACTTGGATTGGAACTGGTGCTCTGCTCGCAAATATATCTTACAGCATGACAATAACCCCAAGCCCACATCAAAATTCACAAAACAATTGTTAATTGACCACAAAAATCAACGTTTCGCAATGGCTAACTCAGTCTCTGGACTTAAACCCCGTTGAAAACCTGTGGTTTGAAGGGGGAAGTCCATAAGTACAGACGAAGGGTTGTAAGGATCTGGAAAGATTCTGTGTGGAGGAATGGTCTAAGATCCCTCCCAATGTGTTCTCCAATCTCAGAAATATTTTTTGAAAAAGGCGCAGTGTTATCCTCGCAAGGGGAGGGTGTTGGAGTATTGAAAACATGGGTGCCAATAGTATTGACCCCTTATCTTTCTGCAAAATTTTTCTCTGAGAAATTGTATAATATAATTTCCCTTTTTTTGTTGTTGCATACAACAGCTCAGTATTTGTATTTATTTCATACAGTCTTTTTTGCTCAGCTTTATCAAGGGTGCCAATCATTTCAGATATAAGGTGGAGAATCACTGGTTAATGGAAGCCAAAGGAAGCTCTATCTTTTCCACGACATATTGTAGAGCTGCCATTGGGTAAGATTTATTAATCAACAATGGGGTGGTGTGTGCATGTCCCACCCATTTCTGTTGCCTCATTTCCCTCATCACTGATCTGTGAGGATCTGTAATTCAACGGCATAATTCTGCTCTGCCAGTGAAGCATGCTCCCACACACACACACTGCTCTCCCACGGACACACACGACACCAGTGGTCATCCGGGTTGTGCTGCTGTTTAAGGCACAAAAGCTGTTCATGGCAACGGAAGCAGAGAGAGGGCAGTGCAAAGAGGGAGGCAGGCAAGCTCCTATACCAGCCAGTGTTGGTGGAGATTAGATCTGCAGGCAGGGATCAGTGACAGTGTGGACCGGGAGGATAGTTCATAGTGTTATATCACCACCCTCCAGTGCACTTATAACACACATTCAGAGAGCTCTCGTTTGCTTCTAAAACAATTATAGGTGCAGACTTGGAAATTGTCATTATTACACTTCCCCGCTCAAAGGGTTGAACTTGGGAAATGTGCATTGCAGTTTAGCCTGGTTATTGATATGAAAACACCTACAGGTTCTCCCAGTGCATCAGAGCTATAGAGTATCATTCTGACTTGTTATGTAATGGATGGACTGTCTTGTGTTTTTAACTAGACACGTTTTCTATAGAACAAATGAATGCTTGACACAATTGGGGTATTTTAATGTAGGCAATACATAGTAGACCATTATGGAATCCAAAGCCAGAGTGCAGAGAACCACATTTCACAACATAAGCTGGCTATCTTCTCCTTTTCTCCTGCTTAAGGTCTTTCTCTTGTCTTCCATTTAGTCTCGTGGTTGGCACTCTGAAATATAAATTGTCTGTTGTGGTTTTGCTCTAGTGATCCTTTATAATCCTAATTTCACAATTGAGTGAAATGTAGTTTTTCATCATGAAAGAGTTATGTCATTACAGTGCCAGCACAGGGCAGTGATCTAAGTGTGTGTGTGTTGGTTCGCTCATTTGTGGGGGGGTTTTTCTCTCTATTTGTGCTGTAGGCAGATATGTCTATCTCTGTCTAATCTTTAGGTTTTCGAGTGTCTGACTCTGTTTATATAACTGTGTGTGTGTGTGTCTCACCCTAGGCTGTGTGAGACGGTGGTGCCTCTGGAAGACCCTATTATCACTGAGACCACCTCCACCCTGCAGGAATGGGGCGTGCTGTGGAAGCAACTCTACGTGGTCAGTAATCGCCTCACCTCTCACTGGGAAACCTCTGTCTAGCTTTGTGAAAACACTGACTCCATTTAAATGCAACGTACAGGGTTAGAAGAGTGGTTGATCAGAAAGGGAAAGAGGAAAGGAGCTGCACCCACCCCTGCTTGACATACTTAGCTCAAAAGATTAGATGAGAAATACATTTTTACCTGCAGTATGCAGTGTTCACCTCATTCAATAGCTGAGAAAGCCATGTCTATTTGCAAAAGACTGGGGATAGCAAAAACCATTGGGGTTGAACATACTGTATAGACATCATCATCAGCCTCCCACTGTATACATGTTTATAGAGACCTAAATATACCCGAATCTTGCTAAGTGTGGAGGGGGCAGGAGGATATACGTAGCTGAGGTTTGACCTGAGCAGAGGGAGGGAGATTTTGTCGAGCTTGGCTGGCAGCAACTTTTTACATAACCTGTCACTGAGGACTGCTTATGCTCAGAGCAGCCAAGGAGCCTAGGGCAAGACTGTGGTGATGTAACTTCCTGTCAAGCACAACAAATTCGAAACCACTGATTTAACACTACTCATTTCGGGCACTCACTCTGCCCCCCTGTGTGGTAGCCAGTGTAGCCAGTCACCACGGTTACCATCCATAAAACAGGATGTATCATTGGCTAAATCAGGGGTGTCAAACTCATTTTGCCCCGGGGGCCGCATTCGTGCACTGAAAATTGGTTATATTTCCTCATATATATATATATCAAATTGTCGTATATCCATCGTTCTTGGAATTTCTATGCTCCTTGACTTTCTAGCTTTCATTTCGGTGATTATTAGTGAGCTGGACACAGTGAAGAAACTGTAATAATGTAGGTCCATTATCATTTCTACATGGTTTTGATTTGAGTCATTTGCAAGTATATATATTCTTGGAATATTATTTATAACTCGCGGGCCGGATTAGACCCCCTTGCAGGTCAGATCTGGCCCCCACGCCATATGTTTGACACCCCTGGGCTAGATGTTTACACATTTTATTTGTTTTCCTTTCATGTTTTGCGCTCAAGGCATGTTGCAATTAGAATGCATCGTGGTACCTCGGGGAGCGATGGCCTTTGAATTAGTGTGTATCTGTTGTAATGTACATAATTAGTCCTCACAGAACAGCCGACCGAGAGGCCTAATCGGCTCTGACTAAAATCGTTGTTTTCCTACAGCCACCAGCAGGTTGAGAACATGGAATGTTTACCCTCATTAAATGTACATGAACGTTGTCGATGCGGTTAAACTTTGCACTTATATAAACAAACCTGGGAGGTAGTGTGGGCTTGTCAGGCAAATGGGAGGAATATAAAATGCTTCAATTAAAAGTGCTGTCCTTAATCATGGAGAAAAACTAATTTTGCTGATGAAACCCTGTAAGGACTGAGTAGGACATATATTTTTATTTGTATAATTAATTGTGATGGTACTTTAGCTCTATCAGTGGATCTCATGTGGTAACTATGTCGCCTCCAGTAGAAAAGAAAGACCCTTGTTGGTTGTTTGGAACAGAGAAACGGGTTTCACTGAATGGCCATTTTCTTTTATGGCTGTATAATTCCTGCCTAAGTTATTTCATGACACAGCCATGTTAGCGTGTTTCATTAACACTCATTACAGTCTCATAACCCTGACCTTCTACTACTGTCATGAGGAACACTTGCAATCTAACAGCAGCTAGTTGCCTAGTTGTGTGTCTCCATAATGGAAGACTATTTAAAACCATGGATTGAATCATGAGGGTGCCTGGAGCTGGAGTTGCTGTTACTTCCATAGCAGACCAGGGAACTCTCATAAGAATAGAGATGCTAACATAGAAACATCAGAGTCCAGACCAATATAGACATACTGTATTGTGGGAATGTCCAAGAGCCAATGTGTAATGTTACATGTATGTTTTGATCATATTGTTGTGTGTGTGATCCCCACAGAAGCACAAGGTGGACCTGTTCCACAAGCTGCGTCATGTGATGAATGAGCTCATTGACCTGCGTCGGCAGCTCATCCAGGGTCACCTGGCCCAGGACCAGACCAGAGAGATCAAACGCCACATAACCGTGCGCCTGGACTGGGGCAACGAGTGAGTTGATGTAGCGCATGGGCCAGGGCCCATATCATGTTTGTGTGTGCATTTGTAATACCGTCTGTATCCTGCTACAGAACATAATGTCGATGTAATGTATTGACACGGTCATTTAGCAGATTTGTTTATACAAAGCGATTCCTAGATAATCTATACAGTGGGTATCATAAGTATTCACCCCCCCCTTGGATTTGTATTTTTTTTAATGACTAATATACCTTGATTACAAGGCCCTCCCTCGCTCTCCCTTTGTCAAATCAGATACCGCCTCCGTTATGCTCCTCCCCACCTATAGGCAGAATACACCTCCCGTGGTAAGGATTGTTCAACGTTAATCTGACCAATCGGAATCTAAGCTTCAAGATTGTTTTGATCACGCGGACTGGGAAATATTCCCGGGTCGCCTCTGAGAATAGTATCGACGTATACACTGACTCGGGAAGGGCATAGAGTATGTTGTTCCCCTTGTAACGATTAGATACTTATCCGAACCAAAAAACTTGGATAACTTGGATCGATGGCAGCATTCATGCAAAAATGAAAGCCCAAATGACCACATTTAACCATGGCAATGTGTTTGGGAACATTGACGTGTACAAACAGACCAGCTACGGACTCCGTGAGGCAATCAGAGGCAAAACGGGACTTGCGCTGAATACCTTCCTAATATTGAGTCATCCACCCTCCTTTTGCCCTCAGAACAGCCTCAATTCGGCTGTGCATGGACTCTACAAGGTGTCGAAAGCATTTCACAGGGATGCTGGCCCATGTTGACTCCAATGCTTCTCACAGTTGTGTCAAGTTGGCTGGATTTCCATGATTTTTGGGTGGTAGACCATTCTTGACACACATGGGAAACTGTTGAGCGTGAAAAACCCAGCAGTGTTGCAGTTCTTGACACAAACCAGTGTGCCTGGCAACCTACTACCATACCCCATTCAAAGGCACTTAAATATTTTGTCTTGCCCATTCACCCTCTGAATGGCACACAAACACAATCAATGTCTCAATTGTCACAAGGCTTAAAAATCCTTCTTTAACCCGTCTCCTCCCCTTCATCTACACTGATTGGAGTGTATTTAACAAGTGACATCAATAAGGGATCATAGCTGTCACCAGGATTCACCTGGTCAGTCTTATGGAAAGAGCAGGTATCTTTAATGGTTTGTACACTCAGTGTATGTGGCAGGGACTCGAGACAATCACGGATTATAAAGGGAAAGCCAGTCACGTTGCAGACACCGACACCTCGCTCCCGGACGAGCTAAACACCTTCGCCTGCTTCGAGGACTGTGTGCTCTCATTCTCCATGGCCGACGTGAGTAAGTGATTTAAGGGTGTTAAACCTCGCCGGCCCAGATGTCTTCTCAGAGCAAATGCAGACCAGCTGGCTGTAGTTTAAAGAAATATTCAATATCTCCATATCACCATCTGTTGTCCCCAGTCGCTTCAAGATGTCAACCATTGTTCCTGTACCCAAGAAATTGAAGGCAACTCAACTAAATTACTATTGTCCCGTAGCACTCACTTCTGTCATTATATATTTTTTATTTTACCTTTTATTTAACTAGGCAAGTCAGTTAAGAACAAATTATTATTTACAATGACGGCCTAGGAACAGTGGGTTAACTGCCTTGTTCAGGGGCAGAACAGCTCAGCCTTCAACACCATAGTGCCCTCCCAAGCTCATCAGTGAGCTCAGGGCCCTGGGACTTAACCCCTCTGTGTGCAACTGGGTCCTGGACTTCCTGATGGGACGACCCCAAGTGATGAAGGTAGGCAACAACCACTCTGCCATGCTGATGCTCAACACGGGGGTGCCATAGGGGTGCATGCTCAGCCCCCTCCTGTACTTCCTGTTCACCCATGACTGCATGGCCCACCCATGTCTCCAACTCAATCTTCAAGGTTGCTGACAACACAACCGTGGTAGGCATGATTACCAACAATGACCAGACAGCCTACAAGGAAGAGGTGAGAGCCCTAGTGGAGTGGTGCCAGGAGAATTACCACTTTCTCAACGTCAACATAATGAAGGAGCTGATCGTGGACTACAGGAGAGGGCAGAAAATACGCCCCAATCCACATTGATGGGGCTGCAGTGGAGAGAGTCAAAAGCTTCAAGTACATCTACGTGGATATCACTGACAACCTGAATTGGTCCCTTCACACAGACAGAATGGTGATGAAAGGTGCACCAGCGCCTTTTCAACCTCAGGAGGCTGGGGAAATTTGGCCTGGCCCCTAAGACCCTCACAAACTTCTACAGATGCATCATAGAGAGCATCCTGTCGGGCTGCACCGTCTGCAACCGCAGGGCTCTCCAGAGGGTGGTCTGACATCAGTCTAACGCATCACTGGGGGCACACTGCCTGGCCTACAGCACCCAGTGTCACAGGAAGTCCAAGAACATCATCAAGGACCTGAGCCACGGCCTGTTCATCCCGCTATCATCTTAAACTGGCTCTCTTGAGGACCGCCACAGGAAAGGAAGACCCAGAGTTACCTCTGCTGCAGAGGATACGTTCATTAGAGTTAACTGCACCTCAGATTGCAGCCCAAATAAATGCTTCACAGAGTTCAAGTAACAGACACATCTCAACATCAACTGTTCAGACTGCGTGTATCAGGCCTTCATGGTTGAATTTCTGGAAAGAAACCACTACGAAAGGACACCAATAAGAAAAGACTTGTTTGGGCCAAGAAATACGAGCAGTGGACATCTGTCCATTGTACAATGACCCAACACACCTCCAGGCTGTGTAAGAACTATTTGACCAAGAAGGAGAGGTGATGGAGTGCTTCATCAGATTATCTGGCCTCCACAATCACACGACCTCAACCCAATTGAGATGGTTTGGGATGAGTTGTACCGCGGAGTGAAGGAAAAGCAGCCAACAAGTGCTCAGTATATGTTGGAACTCCTTCAAGACTGTTGGAAAAGCATTTGAGGTGAAGCTGGTTGAGAGAATGCCAAGAGTGTGCAAAGCTGTCATCAGGGCAGCAGGTGGCTACTTTAAAGAATCTAAAATATATTTTGATTTAACAAATTTTTTTGGTCACTACATGATTCCATATGTGTTATTTCATAGTTTTGATGTCTTTACTATTATTCTACAATATAGAAAATAGTAAAAATAAAGAAAAACCCTTGGATGAGTAGGTGTGTCCAAACTTTTGACTTACTGTGTGGCTGAAGTATTCATACCCCTTGACTTATATTCAACATTTTGTTATAGCCTTAATAAAAAAAATATTAAATTGTTGTTTTTCCTCACCCATTTACACACAATATCCCATAATGACAGAGTGAAAAAATGTTTTTATTTTTATTTGAGCACGTTTATTGAATTGAAAATGAAATACAGAAATATCTAATTTCAATTAGTATTCACACCCTTGAATCAATACATGTTAGAATCACCTTTGGCAGCGATAACAGCTGTGAGTCTTTCTGGGTATGCCTCTAAGAGCTTTGCACACCTGGATTGTACAATATTTGCATATTTCTTGTTAAAGATTCATCCAGCTCTGCCAGGTTGGTTGTTGATCATTGCTAGACATCCATTTAAGTCTTGCCATAGATTTTCAAGCCGATTTCAGTCAAAACCGTAACTAAGCCACTCCAGGATATTCAATGTCTTCTTAGTAAGCAACTCCAGTGTATATTTGGCCTTGTGTTTTAGGTTATTGTCCTGCTAAACGATGAATTTGTCTTCCAGTGTCTATTCGAAATGAGACTGAACCAGGTTTTCCAATAGGATTTTGCCTGTGCTTAGCTCTCTTACATTTATTTTTATCCTAAAAAAAACTCCCTAGTCCTTGACGATCACAAGCATACCCATAAAATGATGCGGCCACCACCATGCTTGAAAATATGAGGGGTACTCAGGGATGTGTTATATTGGATTTGCCTCAAACATAATTCTTTGTATTCAGAACATAAGGTGAATTTCTTTGCCACATTTTTTGCAGTTTTACTTTAGTGCCTTATTGCAAACAGGATGCTTGTTTTGGAATATTTGAATTCTATACAGGCGTCCTTCTTTTCACTGTCATTTATGTTAGTCCACAATACTAACTGCAATGTTGTTGATCCATCCTTAGTTTTCTCCTATCACAGCCGTTAAACTCTAACTGTTTTAGTCACGATTGGCCTCATGGAGAAATCTCTGAGCGGTTTCCTTCTTCGTCTCAGACAACTGAGTTAGGAAGGACACCTTTATCTTTGCAGTGACTGGGTTGTACCACAACAAAATGTGGAAAATGTCAAGGGGTGTGAATACTTACTGAAAGCACTGTATATTTATATACAATATAGTGTGTTATTTATGTATGTATATACACTGCTCAAAAAAATAAAGGGAACACTTAAACAACACAATGTAACTCCAAGTCAATCACACTTCTGTGAAATCAAACTGTCCACTTAGGAAGCAACACTGATTGACAATAAATTTCACATGTTGTTGTGCAAATGGAATAGACAAAAGGTGGAAATTATAGGCAATTAGCAAGACACCCCCAATAAAGGAGTGGTTCTGCAGGTGGTGACCACAGACCACTTCTCAGTTCCTATGCTTCCTGGCTGATGTTTTGGTCACTTTTGAATGCTGGCGGTGTTTTCACTCTAGTGGTAGCATGAGACGGAGTCTACAACCCACACAAGTGGCTCAGGTAGTGCAGCTCATCCAGGATGGCACATCAATGCGAGCTGTGGCAAGAAGGTTTGCTGTGTCTGTCAGCGTAGTGTCCAGAGCATGGAGGCGCTACCAGGAGACAGGCCAGTACATCAGGAGACGTGGAGGAGGCCGTAGGAGGTCAACAACCCAGCAGCAGGACTGCTACCTCCGCCTTTGTGCAAGGAGGAGCACTGCCAGAGCCCTGCAAAATGACCTCCAGCAGGCCACAAATGTGCATTTGCTCCTTCAAGTTGGATGGGTTCCGCTGGTGTACAGCAATCTTTAAGCCATATCACAGATTTTCAATTGGATTGAGGTCTGGGCTTTGACTAAGCCATTCCAAGACATTTAAATGTTTCCCCTTAAACCACTCAAGTGTTGCTTTAGCAGTTTGCTTAGGGTCATTGTCCTGCTGGAAGGTGAACCTCCGTCCCAGTCTCAAATCTTTGGAAGACTGAATCAAGTTTCCCTCAAGAATTTCCCTGTATTTAGAGCCATCCATCGTGCCTTCATTTCTGACCAGTTTCCCATTCCCTGCCGATGGAAAAACATCCTCACCGCATGATGCTGCCACCACCATGCTTCACTGTGGGGATGGTGTTCTCGGGTTGATGAGAGGTGTTGGGTTAGCACCAGACAGCATTTTCCTTGATGGCCAAAAAGCTGAGTTTTAGACTCATCTGACCAGAGTACCTTCTTCCATATGTTTGGGGAGTCTCCCACATTTACTTTTGGCAAACACCAAATGTGTTTGCTTATTTTTTTTCTTTAAGCAATGGTTTTGTTCTGGCCACTTCCGTAAAGCCCAGCTCTGTGGATTATACTGCTTAAAGTGGTCTTATGGACAGATACTCCAATCTCCACTGTTGACATTTGCAGCTCCTTCAGGGTTATCTTTGGACTCTTTTCTTGCCTCTTTGATTTAATGCCTTCCTTGCCTGGTCTGAGTTTTGGTAGGCGGCCCTCCCTTGGCAGGTTTGTTGGGGTGCCATATTCTTTCAATTTTTTTAATAATGGATTTAATGGTGCTCTGTGGTATATCAAAGTTTCTGATATTTTTTAATAACCCAATCATGATCTGTACTTCTCCACAACTTTGTCCCTGACCTGTTTGGAGAGCTCATTGGTCTTCATTGTGCATCTTGCTTGGTGGTGTTGCAGACTCTGGGGCCGTTCAGAAGAGGTGTATAAATATACTGAGATCATGTGACAGATCAGTGTCACTTAGATTGCACACAGGTGGACTTTATTTAACTAATTCTGTGATTTATGAAGGTAATTGGTTGCACCAGATCTTATTTAGGGGCTTCATAGCAAAGGGGGTAAACACATATGCACGCACCACTTTTCTGTTTATTAAACATTTTTCAGACTTTTTTGAAACATGTAATTTTTCTAATTTCACTTACGCAAAATAGTCCAAATTGGTTATGTCCAATACATGAAATCCAAATAAAAATCTATTTAAATCACAGGTTGTATTGCAACAAATTAGGAAAAACGCCAAGGGGGATGAATACTTTTTGCAAGGCACTGTACTCTTTCAAGGGTTTTTCTTTATTTGGACTATTTTCTACATTGTAAAATAATACTGAAGACATCAAAACTATGAAATAACACATGGAATCATGTAGTATCCAAAAAAGTGTTAAACAAATCAAAATACATTTTAAATTCTTCATAGTAGCCATCCTTTGCCTTGATGACAGCTTTGCACACTTTGTATTCTCTCAACCATCTTCATCTGGAATGCTTTTCCAACAGTCTTTTAGGAGTTCCCACATACGCTTTGCACTTGTTGGCTGCTTTTCCTTCACTCTGCGGTCCAACTCATTGCAAACCATCTCATTTGGGTTGAGGTCGGGTGATTGTAGAGGCCAGGTCATCTGATGCAGCACTCCACTCTTCTCCTGGGTCAAATAGCCCTTACACAGCCTGGATGTGTGTTGGGTCATTGTCCAAAGGACAGATTTCCACCGGTCTAATGTCCATTGCTCATTTTTCTTGGCCCAAGCAAGTCTATTCTTCTTATTGGTGTCCTTTTAGTAGTGGTTTCTTTGCAGAAATGCGAGCGTGAAGGCCTGATTCACGCAGTCTCCTCTGAACAGTTAATGTTGAGATGTGTCTGTTGCTTGAACTCTGAAGCATTTATTTGGGCTGCAATTTCTGAGGCTGGTAACTCTAATGAACTTATTCTCTGCAGCAGAGGTAACTGGGTCTTCCTTTCCTCATGAGAGCCAGTTTCATCATAGCGCTGGATGGTTTTTGCAACTGTACTTGAATAAACTTTAAAGTTCTTGATATTTTACGGATTGACTGACCTTCATGTCTTAAAGTAATGATGCACCGTCATTTCTCTTTGTTTATTTGAGCTGTTCTTGCCATAATATGGACTTTGTCTTTTACCAAGTAGGGCTATCTTCTTTATACCACCCCTACCTTGTCACAACACAACTGATTGGATCAAACTCATTAAGGTGGAAAGAAATTCCACAAATTAACTTTTAACAAGGCACACCTGTTTATTTAAATGCATTTCAGGTGACTACCACACACAGCTGGTTGAGAGAATGCCAAGAATGTCCAAAGCTGTCATCAAGGCAAAGGGTGGCTACTTTGAAGAATCTAAAATATATTTTGATTTGTTTTGGTTACTACATCATTCAATATGTGTTATTTCATAGTTTTGATGTCTTCACTATTATTGTACAATGTAGAAAATTGTAAAAATAAAGAAAAACCCTTGAATGAGTAGATGTGTCCTAACTTTTGACTGGTAGTGTCATATATATTTTCCAGGTCTCTGACATTGCTCGTTCTGCTACTTCTTAATTTCTTTATTTGTGTGTGTATTGTGTTTTTTTGTTGTTGTTTTTATTTCTGCACGGTATTTCTGGTATTTCTGCACGGTTGGAGCTAGAAACACAAGCTTTTCGTTGCACCTGTAACGTATGTGACCTATAAAATTGGATTATATTTTATTTAGATAAGAAAACACTCCCCTGAGTGTATACATGTTTGAAACACCTTTGGAAGTGATTACAGCTGTGAAGCTTCTTGGGTAAGTCTCTTAGAGCTTTACACACCCATTATCCTTGTTATAAAATCTTCAAGCTCTGTGAAGGTGTTGGGAATGGTGGCTATACAGCAATTTTCAAGTATTGTCATAGATTTTCGAGCAGATTCTAAGTCAACTGTAGATTTGTGGCTGATTTAGATTTGATTTAGATTTTAGAATGGGTGTGTAAATCTCTAAGAGACTTACCCAAGAACCCTCACAGCCACAAATCTACATCGGTTAGCAACTCCAATGTATATTTGCCCTGTTTTTGTCCAGTTGAAAGGTATGTTGTAAAGTAGACTGAAGCAGGTTTTCCTCTAGGATTTTTCCTGTGCTTCGCTCCATCCCGTTTCTTTTTATCCTGAAAACCTCCACTGTCTTTGGCGATTTTAAGCATACCCATACCATGATGCAGCCACCTCCATGCTTTTAAAAGGAGGCAGGTACTCAGTGATTTGTTGTGTTGGATTTGCACCAAACATAAGGTTTCGAATTTAGGCCAAAAAGTGTGTTCCTTTGCTGTGTTTTTTTTGCAGTATTACTTTAGTGCCTTGGTATCTGTTTTGGAGTATTTTTGCTCTGTATATTTGAATTCTTCTTTTCACTCTAACATTCAGGTAATTATTGTGGAGTCACTACAATGTTGCGATATCCCCATTTTTTTCCCCCTCTACCATAACCGCAATTGAACTCTGTAGCTGTTTTAAAACGGACTCATGGTGACCTTCCTGTCCTGCAGCTCAGTTCAGAAGGGCGACTGTATCTTTGGTGGTTTAAAACATCACCCACAGCATAGTTATTAACTTGAGTATGCTTAAAGAGATATTCAGTGTCTGATTTGTTATTGTTACCCATCTAACAATCACTGCCCTTCTTTGATGCTTTTGAAAAGCTCCCTGGTCTTTGTAGTTGAATATGCGCTTGAAATTCAGTACTTGACAAAGCGACCTTACATATGTTATACAGTGCCTTCGGAAAGTTTTCAGACCCTTGACTTTTTCCACATTTTGTTACTTTACAGCCTTAATCTGAAAATAATTAAATAAAACAATTTCCTCAGCAATCTACACACAATAGCCCATAATGACAAAGCGAAAACAGGTTTTGAGGAATGTTAGCAAATGTATTAAAAACAAAAGACACCTTATTTACATAAGTATTCAGACCCTTTGCTATGAGACTCGAAATTGAGCACAGGTGCATCCTGTTTCCATTGAGCATCCTTGAGATGTTTCTACTACTTGATTGGAGTTCACCTGTGGTAAATTCAATTGATTGGACATTATTTGGAGAGGCGCACACTTGTCAATATAAGGTCCCACAGTTGACAGTGCATGTCAGAGCAAAAACCAAGCCATGAGGTTGAAGGAAATTATCCGTAGAGCTTCGAGACAGGATTCTGTCGAGGCACAGATCTAGGGAAGAGTACCATTACATTTCTGCAGAAATGAAGGTACCCAAGAACACACCGGCCTCTATCATTCTTAAATGGAAGAAGTTTGGAACCACCAAGATTCTTCTTCGAGCTGGCTGGTTGGCCAAACTGAGCAGTCGGGGGAGAAGGGCCTTGGTCAGAGAGGTGACGAAGAACACGATGGTCACTCTGACAGAGATCCAGAGTTCCTCTGTGGAGATGGGAGAACCTTCCAGAAGGACAACCGTCTCAGCAGCACACAACCAATTAGGCCTTTATGGTAGAGTGGCCAGACGGAAGCCACTCCTCAGTAAAAGGCACATGACAGCCTGCTTGGAGTTTGCTGAAAGACACCTAAAGACTGTCAGACCATAATAAACAAGATTCTCTGGTCTGATGAAACCAAGATTGAACTCTTTGGCCTGAATGCTAAGTGTCATGTCTAAAGGGAACCTGGCACCATCTCTACGGTGAAGCATGGTGGTGGAAGCATCATGCTATGGGAATGTTTTTCAGCGGCAGGGACTGGGAGACTAGTCGGGATCGAGGGAAAGATGAATGGAGCAAAGTACCTAGATGATAACCTGCTCCAGAGTGCTCAGGACCTCAGACTGGGGCAAAGGTTCACCTTCCAATAAGAAAAGACAATACAGGAGTGGCTTTGGGACAAGTCTCTGAATGTCCTTGAGTGGCCCATCCAGAGCCCGGACTTGAACCTGATCGAACATCTCTGGAGACCTGAAAATAGCTGTGCAGCAATGCTCCACATCCAACCTGACAGAGCTTGAGGATCTGTAGAGAAGAATGGGAGAAACTCCCCAAATACAGGTGTGCCAATCGTGTAGCGTCATACCCAAGAAGACTTGAGGCTGTAATCGCTGCCAAAGGTGCTTCAACAAAGTACTGAGCAACGGGTCTGAATACTTATCTAAATGTGATATTTCCTTTTTTTCGTGAAATATATAAATTAGCAACAACATTTCAACTTTTGCTTTGTCATTATGTGGTATTGTGTGTAGGTTGATGAAGAAAAACAATTTAATCCATTTTAGAATAAGGCTCTAACCTACAAAATGTGGAAAAAGTGAATGATCTGAATACTTTCCAAAGGCACTGTATGTATGGGGGACCGAAGAAGGGGTAGTCATTTAAAAATCATGTCAGCCCCTATTATTTCACACATTGAGTCCATGTAATTTGTGATTTGTTATGCTAAATTTGACCCCTGTCCTAATTTAGTTTAAATGATTAAGTTGTAAAAGTGTAGATTTTTATTTTCATTTTGACATGATGGACAATTTCGTGTGGATCAATGACAAAATAAAAATCACAATTAAATCTATTACAATCCAACATTGTAACGCAACAAAAGAGGGTGAATACTTATGATCCCCACTGTTGTTGGCCCTAAGGGAAATTAAATGGATCCTAGATCATTTTTGCCAGCGCCATGCTCCATACTCCAGTAGCCACCTGTAGAGAGAGATCTGTGGGCTCCGTCCTCATTATCAAAGGAAGAGATTTAGGTGAAAAGGCGGTTGGATCAACTTTGGACTTTTCCCCTAGTCTCAGTGAAATGGATTTTGGTCGACGTTAGTGAACATCATGCTTAGGCCTGAATTCAGTATTGAGTGTGATAGTGAGTGTGATAGTGTTATGGCACACACGTAAATGTGAGCATCAACCTGTCAGATCCTTTTCCAGGGAATTGGCTGTGAATGTTATAAAATAGCTAGATTTTTGTTTAGTTGTGGGTAGTGGTTTCAGCACAGTGTAGAATTAAATGTTAAACAAATCTTTAATAAACTGCATACAACATAAAAATGAACACTGTGGAAAGTTGTATGAATGATAATGAGTTGCCAATGAGTTAATTAAATCAAATAACATTTTATTTGTTACATGCTTTGTGGTAGTAACAAAGTAACATAGTAAAGTAAGGTAACAGTGAATTACTTACGGGTCCTTTTCCAACAATGAATAGTTAAACATAAACGAACAAATCCCAAAAACATTTTTGAAATTGTAACACGAGGAATAAATACACATTGAATAATGAATAACATGTCAAATAAAAAATTGCTTGCCAAAAATGTATTTTCTACTGCCTGTTATATAGGTCACAATCTTTTGAATGAAGTGCCTGCATTATTACAGTTATTATTTGGCAATTGTGGAAATGAATTAAGATATATATGTATATATATATATATATATATATATATATATATATATATATATATATATATATATATATATATATATATATATATGTGTGTGTGTGTATACTTAAAAAAAACTATGTACAGTACAATTGAGACAAAATTGTTGAAAAGCGTAGAAATGCTGTTAGCTGTTAATCTGGTCATGTTCTGTAGGTGGCACTTTGGGACCCATCCTTTGAAAAGGGCAATCTCTCAAAGGCCCTAGGAATGGGATCCATGTGTACAGGGGTGATCTGTCTGTCACAGCTACAACAACCCAACTTGGGATGGGGGAAGGTTTTAGCGGGTGGAATATTGGAGGACAATTGGAGGTTTACTCAGTTGCAGCGACAGTATGCATAACATTTCAAATGTCATGGTACGTGTATGTGTGGACACTCAATCATCATGGTACTTTCAAATGTTAAGTTTACAAACGTATAACTCAAACTCCTCTCATTATGGTCAGTGGTGAAATAAGTTTAGCTAGTTATAGTTGTAATGGCTTAGCAGACAATAACAAAAGACGAACAGTCTTTACCTTGCTGAAAGAGGAATATACACTGAGTGTTCTAAATATTAAGGACAGCTGCTCTTTCCATGACAGACTGACCAGGTGAGTCCAGGTGAAAGCTACAGTATGATCCTTTATTGATGTCACTTGTTAAATCCACTTAAATTAGTGTAGATGAAGGGGAGGAAACAGGTTAAAGAAGGATTTTTAAGATTTGTGACAATTGAGACATGGAAGTGAATAACGAACTGCATCTCAATATTAGGATGGTGTCCTTAATCTTTTGTACACTCAGTGTAATATCTAATGTTTACAAGAAAGTCATTCTACATTTTTAGATTAATTTGTATGGAAAAATAACTGGGGGGGGGGGGGGGACCAAGAACAGATTTGGCTCATTAATCTATACGGTCCAAATAATGATGATGCACGGTTCTTTGAAAATATGTATACTTTTATTGAGTTTTCTTGCAATACACAACTTTTATTATGTGGGAGATTATAATATGGCTAAATTGGAACTAGTAGATTTTTGGAGGCTTAAATACCCTGACCTAGTGAGATATATACATGGTGGAGGCTCAATCAAGTTAGTCATCTTGACTACTTATGTTATTCTTGCTTGCACCACAAGTTTAAAAGTGTTGATAGGGGACAGAATGTGGCCGGACCATCAAATAATTGGCGTACATATTACTCTTACGGAATTTCCACGTGGGCGAGGATATTGGAAATTTGATCAAAGCCTACTGTATGACATAATTTATAACTGACTTTTTCCCTATGTAAAATAAGTACAGATGATCCCCTTATTGTCTGGGACACTTTCAAACGTGTCTTTTAGAGGCCATCCAACACTTCTTTAAAACAAACAATTTAGGTAAAAAGAGTTATCAAAGGAACTAGAGGAACTAACAGTATCAATCAATCAATCAATTTTATTTTATATAGCCCTTCGTACATCAGATAATATCTCGAAGTGCTGTACAGAAACCCAGCCTAAAACCCCAAACAGCTAGAATGCAGGTGTAGAAGCACGGTGGCTAGGAAAAACTCCCTAGAAAGGCCAAAACCTAGGAAGAAACCTAGAGAGGAACCAGGCTATGAGGGGTGGCCAGTCCTCTTCTGGCTGTGCCGGGTGGAGATTATAACAGAACTATGCCAAGATGTTCAAAAATGTTCATAAGTGACAAGCATGGTCAAATAATAATCATGAATAATTTTCAGTTGGCTTTTCATAGCTGATCATTAAGAGTTGAAAAACAACAGGTCTGGGACAGGTGGCGGTTCCATAACCGCAGGCAGAACAGCTGAAACTGGAATAGCAGCAAGGCCAGGCGGACTGGGGACAGCAAGGAGTCACCACGGGCGGCAGTCCCGACGCATGGTCCAGGGCCCAGGTCCTCCGAGAGAAAGAAAGAGAGAAGGAGAAAATTAGAGAGAGCCAAGATTTTCAAAATGTTCATAAATGACAAGCATGGTCAAATAATAATCAGGAATAAATCTCAGTTGGCTTTTCATAGCCGATCATTAAGAGTTGAAAACAGCAGGTCTGGGACAGGTAGGGGTTCCATAACCGCAGGCAGAAGATTGGAAGTAATCTATTCAACGATGGAAGTAATGAAAACTGTTCCACAGAATAAGGAAAAACAGAAAGAACTGGAGGAACTTATTCAAGAAAGATCTAGTGTAATATATTCTAAAAATAAAGTAAACTGGATGAAATATGGGGAAATAAATGCCCCCCCCCAAATGTTTTGCAATGCTATCAAAAAGTATTTACAAAACTTGTTACAAATGATGGAGTTATCCTTGATTCACCAAACTAGATTTTGAAAGAGGAAGAGAATATATAGTGTTCAACTCTATTTTTTATATCTGATAAAACCAACTACAACATGGAAGCTGGTTCTCCTGATGATGCTGTTTGAATGATTGGTTGTTCTGTACTTTAAGCATATGTTTTCATTTCAGTCTCCTCCTCCACTAACTGAAGTTAATTGTAATTATAATTGTTTTTTATTAGTAATGTAAAATTAACAGCTGTACAGAGACTTATGTGAAGGACAAATTGCAGAGGAGGAACTTCTTAATGTAATTAAAGCCTTTACGTCCTGGTGTGGATGGCATACCAGTTGAGGTATATAAAGCCCTTTTCAATGTACTCAGATGTCCCTTATTAGCATGTTGTAGCCACTCCTATAAAAATGGTAGACTCAGATACTAAGCGAGAAGGTCTGATTTCACTATTACTGAAACAGGACCCAGGTGGTAAATTTAAAGATCCAGCCCACCTAAAAAAATTGGAGGACCCTTGCACTTTAGCTAAAATTCTAGCAAAATTCATAGCACATAGAATTAAAAAGTTATTGTTGTTATTATTCATCCTAATCAGACAGGTTTTTTACGTTAATACATTGGAGATAATTTAAGTACTGGAAACAATAGAAGTCTTTGAAAATTTTTGGAAACCATGTCTGGTATTCATATCTGATTTTGAAAAGGCCTTTTGATGAAGTATGACAAATTTATATATAAATGCTTGGACTATTCTAATTTTAAAGAATATCTTATACAGTTGGTCAAAGTTATGTATAGTAACCCCAAGTTTAAAATTGTAAATAATGGCTACTTCTCAGAAATTATTAAACTGTAAAGAGAAAAACAGGGTTGTCCACTATCGGCATATCTATTTATTTTAGCCATTGGAATATTAAAATCAGATCCAACACTCTCAAGTGGCTAGAAATCCAGGGCTTAAAAATAAAGTTGTCGTTGTAAACTGACGACTCTTGTTTTGAATCCACAATTTGGATCCCTGCACAGCTTCAGAGGATATAGATACTTTTTCTAACCTCTCTTAATTACAACCGTGTACCATATGTGACCGACCGGCTCGATTCGGTCTTATGTAGCAAAATTTGAAATTGTCATGTCTGCTCCTCAAGTCTGGCGCTCGTTGTCGGCTGTTGTCTAATCATGACGCACACCTGCCACCATCGTTACGTGCACCTGCGCCTCATGACATTCACCTGGACTCCATCACTTTCTTGATTACCTCCCCTATATGTCACTCCCCTTGGTTCTTTCCTCAGGTGTTATTGATTTCATATCTGTACGCTGTTCATATTTCCTCGTTTTGTACCATGTTTTATTTTTTTATTCAACGATTCACTCCCTGTACTTGCTTCCCGACTCCCAGTGTACACATGACATACATTGTTTTTTACATTGGCTAAAAGTAGAGACTCAGAGCTAGAAAATGGTATATCATACGCTACAGTTGTCTACACTCATTCAGCATTGTTCACACCCTTTTAAGCTTTAGCCCCACCCATCTCTTTAAGGATTCACATGTGAGGCTATGTACTAAACAACCAAAGATTTCAAGACTAAAGGCTGGTTTATACTGTGGGTGTGTTCGTAAGTGCCAGAGTGTGCTCTGGAAGTTTGTAAACTCTAAGCGTTGTCAGATTAAAAATGGCCAAATTCAGAGCGTTTTGCTTTCAGAGCGCACACGGGATGCTCTGGCCGAAAAGTAGGGTTGATCCGAGCTTGATTGCTTACCGGCTAACGTTGGCTAGACACAAATGAGAAAAAACTCCCCTTGACCATTTTACATGACCTAGCAGAGCTGGTTAGGCTGTTTTTATGTTATCCAGAGCGTTGGTGACTGCAACTGTGCTGCTGGCAACAATTGAATTTAAAAAATTTGCCAACGTTTACTCATTTTCAACAGATGCTGAGCGTTTGTACATTTGTCAGTTATTCTGCACATTGAGACGAGGGTGCTCTGAAATCTGAGTAGATAGCCAGAGTGAATTTACCAGTCTTTTGTTTAGACATGTAGCGAGCTATCTTAACAATTAACCATAATCCCAGCTAACCAACCAGGTTCAATGTTAGCTAGCTAACATTAGGCTATTACTAGCAATGCAAATGGCTATGAGATACGAATAGTATTACTACCCAGATCATACATGTACCATTATCTAGCTAGCCAGCCACTTTAACTTGAAAGGAAAACGACTTTCTGATAAAATTAGAAATGTGTAACATCTGAAAATGTAGCTAGCTAGACTCTTACCTGTATACATGGATGTACGCTTCTCCCTCTTTCACGGATGCCATGGTTGCCCTTAGTTTGAAGATATAATCCAGAGACAGGTTTTTTATACAACAGCCTTCTCTTTTCAACTCCTTCTGCATATTTGCAATCAAACGCCAGAATTTTCTTCATCTCCTTAGCTATCATACTCTAGTTCCACTGAATTCAAAACTCGGGTCCTCCAGAAAGTGGAGAGCAAAACTTGTGCAGTTCTACTATGAGATATCTTTTTTTTTTTAAAGCAGTGTTAGAAAGGATTACCTACACATACTGACCAGCTCATTATAGACAGAAGCTTGCTACATGGCAGAACAATCCGAACTCTCGGCAAGTCCAGCCCAGTCATTATCTCAGCCAATCATGGCTAGTAGGAAGGTTGCTGACTTTTTCCATGGCTAAACCAACTGGGCTCGTAATTTTAAATGTTTTATTTGTATTTACAGATGGCATACAAGTCTGTTATTAACGCACATGAAAGGTCACATGTTCCAGAAGGCATTTAGATAAAATATGTTCACGATCAAATGGCGCTCCCTTGAAGTAGTGACCCGAGTCACGTATTACATATTGGATTGCAAAAAAAATACTTTTACATTACAATGTAGTTTACCAATAAATCGGTCTGACGGTGAAGTGTACATACTCGTTATTCATGTCCTGAAATAAATACATTTTCACTACAATACATTTTAATAGAAAGTTAGCAAAAGTCTTGCTACCATGGAAAACAAAATACCTGTCTATTTGTAGAAAAATCACCCTGATTTTAATTATTTAGTCATATTCCTATTTACTGATGGCCATTTCTAAACCGGGGGGAAAAAGTATTATATGGGCAAAGAAGATTCCACTTCGTTTGGAATGGAAAGCCAGACAAAATTTAACGGGCCTATTTAGATAATAATATGAATTTGGAGGGCTACAATTATTAAATATTAAAGCATTGAACCTCTCACTAAAGGCTTCATTCATACAAAACTTTTATTTAAATTCAAACTCGTTCTCCAACACATTAAGAATGGCTCAGCCCATGAAAAAAAAAAATGCCTCTTTCCTTTTATTCAGATTATAAACTCTCACTTTCGGTTATTTGAAAATGATATAATCTCCAAAATATTGCTATTTTAAAACAAGAGTTTGGAGTCTGGCTAGAATTTCAGTTTAATCCACCAGAAAATAATAATATTACAACAAATATTCTTGTTAAACTCAAATATACTAATTGATAAAAAACTAACATTATAATAATAATCTTTGTTAATGTCACACATGCAGCTAACAAAAGTATATGGAAACGTCTGCTCTATCCAAAATTACAACCAACTGATTGAGGCATTACACCACAAATGGAGGAGGAAAGTGGAAGGCGAAGAAGCTAAGGAACGTATCTGTCGGCCCTTTTATTATAGACCAAAATTGGTTGAGAAATGTTTGATAAATAAAAAAGTTGAAGCACCTTTGGCAGCCTCGGGTCTTCTTGGGTATAACACTACAAGCTTGGCACACCTGTATTTGGGGAGTTTCTCCCATTCTTCTCTGCAGATCATCAAGCTTTGTCAGGTTGGATGGGGAGTGTCGCTGCACAGCTATTTTCAGGTATCTCCAGAGATGTTCGAAAGGGTTCAAGTCCAGGCTCTGGCTGGGCAACTCAAGGACATTGAGACTCCTGCGTTGTCTTGGCTGTGTGCTTAGTGTCGTTGTCCTGTTGGAAGCTGAACCTTTGCCCCAGTCAGAAGTCCTGAGCGCTCTGGAGCAGATTTTCATCAAGAATGTCTCCGTACTTTGCTCCGTTCATCTTCCCCTAGATCCTGACTAGTTTCCAAGTCCCTGCCACTGAAAAACATCCCCATAGCATGATGCTGCCACCATCATGCTCCACCATAGGGATGGCGCAAGGTTTCCTCCAGACGTGACACTTTGCATTCAGGTCAAAGAGTACAATCTTGGTTTCATCAGACCAGAGTATCTTGTTTTTCATAGGCTGAGAGTCCTTTAGGTCCAAGCGGGCTGTTATGTGCCTTTTACTGAGGAGTGGCTTTCGTCTGGCCACTCTACCATAAAGGCCTGATTGGAGTGTTGCAGAGATGGTTGTCCTTCTGGAACATTCTCCCATCTCCACAGAGGAACTCTGGAGCTCTGTCAGAGTGACCATAGGGTTCTTGGGCTCCTCCCTGACTAAGGTCCTTCTCCCCCAATTGCTCAGTTTGGCTGGGCGGCCAGCTCTAGGAAGAGTCTTGGTGGTTCCAAACTTCTTCCATTTAAGAATGATGACGGCCACTGTGTTCTTAGGGACCTTCATTGCTGAAGAAATGTTTTGGTGCCCTTCCCCACATCTGTGCCTCGACACAATCCTGTCTCGGCGCTTTACTGAGAATTCCTTCGATCTCATAGCTTGGTTTTTGCTCTGGTATGCACTCAACTGTATGACCTAATACAGACAGGGTTGTGCCTTTCCAAATCATGTCCAATCGATTTGAAGAAACATCTCAAGGATGTTCAATGGAAACCGAGTGCAACCATCCCTGTTCTGCAGATTTAGCTGCGAAGAGGTGGAATCATTAGATCACTTGTTTTGGTACTGCACATACTGCATGTAGCTTGTTTTTGGTTGCAGGCTCAGGAATGGCTGAAAAAGCACAACATTTACCTAAAGCTTGTGGTTGCCTATCCTCACCGCCAGGGGGTGGCCATTCAGGAAGTCCAAGATCCAGTTGCAGAGTACGGTCTTCAGTCCCAGGGTCCTGAACTTTGTGATGAGCCTGGAAAGGACTGTGTGTTGAATGCTGAGCTGTAGTCAACGAAGAGCATTATTTCACAGGTACAGTTGAAGTCGGAAGTTTACATTAACTCGTTTTTCAACCACTCCACAAATTTCTTGTAGACAAACTATAGTTTTGGCAAGTAGGTTAGGATATCTACTTTGTGCATGATACAAGTCATTTTTCCAACAATTGTTTACAGGCAGATTATTTCACATATAATTCACTATCACAATTCCACTGGGTCAGAAGTTTACATACTCTAAGTTGATTGTGCCTTTAAACAGCTTGGAAAATTCTAGAAAATGATGTCATGGCTTTAGAAGCTTCTGATAGGCTAATTGACATCATCTGAGTCAATTGGAGGTGTACCTGTGGATGTATTTCAAGGCTTACCTTCAAACTCAGTGCCCCTTTACTTGACATCATGGGAAAATCAATAGAAATCAGCCAAGACCTCAGAAAAATAATTGTAGACCTCCACAAGTCTGGTTCATCTTTGGGTGCAATTTCCAAACGCCTGAAGGTACCACGTTCATCTGTACAAACAATAGTACGCAAGTATAAACACCATGGGACCACGCAGCTGTCATACCACTCAGGAAGGAGACGCGTTCTGTCTCCTAGAGATTAACGTACTTTGGTGTGAAAAGTGAAAAGCAATCCCAGAACAGCAGCAAAGGACCTTGTGAAGATGCTGGAGGAAACGGGTACAAAAGTATCTATATGCACAGTAAAACGAGTCCTATATCAACATGACCTGAAAGGTCACTCAGCATGAACGAAGCCACTGCTCCAAAACCGCCATAAAAAAGCCACACTACAGTTTGCAACTGCACATGGGGACAAAGATCGTACTTTTTGGAGAAATGTCCTCTTGTCTGATGAAACAAAAATTGAACTGCTTGGCCATAATAACCATCGTTATGTTAAGAGCAGAAAGGGGGAGACTTGCAAGCTGAAGAACACCATCCCAACCATGAAGCATGGGAGTGGCAGCATCATGTTGTGGGGGTGCTTTGCTGCAGGAGGGACTGGTGCACTTCACAAAATAGATGGCATCATGAGGTAGGGAAATGATGTGGATATATTGAACCAACATCTCAAGACATCAGTCAGGAAGTTAAAGCTTAGTCGCAAATGGGTCTTCCAAATGGACAATGACCCTGAGCATACTTCCAAAGTTGTGGCAAAATGGCTTAAGGACAACAAAGTCAAGGTATTGGAGTGGCCATCACAATGCTCCGACCTCAATCCTATAGAAAATGTGTGGGCAGAACTGAAAAAGCGTGTGCGAGCCAGGAGGCCTACAACCTGACTCAGTTACACCAGCTCTGTCAGGAGGAATGGGCCAAAATCCACCCAACTTATTGTGGGAAGCCTGTGAGAGGCTATCCGAAGCATTTGCCCCATGTTAAATCATTTAAAGACAATGCTTCCAAATACTAATTGAGTGTATGTAAACTTCTGACCCACTGGGAATGTGATGAAAGAAATAAAAGTGGAACTAAATCATTCTCTCTACTATTATTAGTAGTGGTCATCCTAACTGACCTAAGACACATTTTTACTAGGATTAAATGTCAGGAATTGTGAAAAACTGAGTTTAAATGTATTTGGCTAAGGTGTATATAAACTTCCGACTTTAACTCTATTCCTTTTGTCCAGGTGGGTGAGGGCAGTGTGGAGTGCAACAGAGATTGCGTCATCTGTGGCTCTGTTGGGGCGGTATGCGAATTGGAGTGGGGCGATAATGGTGTTGGTATGAGCCAGAGTGATAAGCATTTCAGGGCTATAGATGTGAGTGCTACAGGCTTGAAACAAGTTGATATTACAGACCGGGTCAGGCATAGGAGAATACATGTGCCAGCTGTTCAGTGCATGCTCTCAGTATGTGTCATAGTATTCCGTCTGGCCTTGCGAATGTTAACCCGTTTAAAGGTTTTACTCGCATCGCCTACGGAGAGCGAGGTCATACAGTTGGCACCTGAGCAATGGAGAAAATGGAGCAGCTGCATCCCCACATTTTTACCAGAAAAGTGTCATGATCCATTGGAAAATTTGACATTTTCAATGATTAGTAATGTTTTGAGCTAGTCTGTATTAAGATGGATATGTCAGCTTTATTTATTATATCATTAACAGATTGCATTTAGCACCCCCTCAAGATTAATGGTTTTTCCCACTTGAATTTTTTTTTGTCTCCCTCCTGCATGCCATTTTTTTGGTTCAGCTAGAAAGCAGTAGTTGCACCACTGGTGTTTTAAAATCCAAAGGCACCTGCAGGCATTTAACAGCACTGTGCATTGTTGTCATATATTTTCCCAACATCAATCGGTTAATCCTTAAGTCTATTGACGCCCCCGTGCATCAATCTAATTAACATAATATTCAAATCCCCATGAAAATCCTTCAGTTTTTAAGCTTGAGATATATATAAATATTTTTTTTTGCATAGGCAGCGACTCAATCCACCACATACCCCTATGTCAGCCTGTCACGTCTGCAGTGGAAAGTGGCAGAGTTACAGCGCTGTTTGTCAGACCAGGAAACAGCCCGCAAATCAGGTTGTAGAGCAAAATGGAGGACATTGTGTTTGTGAGTCTCCCCTTTCCACAGTGGGGTTAAATTAGTTTTGTAGCCCAAACAGTTCAGATGCTACAGACAGAAGTTGGCAGATGAGTCCCGAGGGGCTTGTGGGGGTTGAAGAGCAAAACGGTGAACACCATGGTGCTCCTGATAGTCTCGTCTTTCAATAGAGTGGCCATATTAGTCAGTAGGCCAAACCATTCAGATACTACAGACGTTTTCTTGAGAAGACAGATTTCAGGATGTCTCCTTGTCTTACAAACAGCGCTGTAGCTCTGTCACTTTCCACCGCAGATGTAATGGATTGAGATGCGGCCCATGCAACAAAAAAAAAAAAAGATTTTGACAGGAATACTTTTTATTATGTTAATTATATTATGGACTCTTAAGGATTTAGGGCTATGGGGGTATGTGGTGGATTTAATTGGGGGTGGGACTTTCAGGGAAGGGAGTAGATTAGTTATCTAGTCATTAAACATATTTTCAATGTAATATGTTGTGGCAAATCCTATATCAATCAAATTTCAATCTAACGTATTTATAAAGCCCTTTTTTCATCAGCAGATGTCACAAAGTGCAATACAGAAACCCAGCCTAAAACCCCAAACAGCAAGCAATGCAGATGTAGAAGCACTTTGAAAGGCAGGAACCTAGAGAGGAACCAGGCTCTGAGTGGTGGCCAGTCTTCTTCTAGCTGTGCCGGGTGGAGATTATACACATTGCCATTAAGGCCAGATTTTTCTTCAAAAAGTTCAAATAGTTGTGTACTGTTCATAAATTGGATTCCCCTGTGAAGAAACAGTGTAAAATTGCAGGAGATTGTTTTTCTGCAATTCCTAAAAATATGAACAAATCATTTTATCAACAAAATAATTGCAAAAAAATACACCCCCCACTTTCAGACAAAGCCAGGCGCTCATGCTCTCGCAAGTATAAAAGGCACTTAGCTCTTGTTCAAACCCTGCTTACAAAAGGGCTATTTTGGAATTTTGGCAATGAAGCACGAGAGCCAGATGAACGAGAGCCCGATGAACTCATGGATACCATTAAGCCTCTGCATCCAGTATGAAGGACGTTAGATGTAGTTTCGCCAGCCAATGCTAACTTGAGTTGATGCAATGACTGGAGGTGCGCTAACGCAAGTTAGCAATTGCACTAACTCTAGTTAGCAACTTCCTTCAAACTGCACGCAGAGACATCAACATAGTATCAATGAGTTAATCTCATAGATAAAGGGCTTTTATTTAGCAAAAATCCCGAAGTATCCCTTTAATAATAGCTGTCTGAACAAGACCTAAATGCCTTCTATGCTTGCTTAGAAGAGTATTTAAGATATATAAGGGGTATTATTATTTTTTTTTTAGATAAGAGGAAATGCTTTTTGTGTGTTCTTGGATGGTTAATGTTATTATTTGTTGCCTCTCTCTCTCTCTCTCTCTCTCTCTCTTCCTCTCTCTTCCTCTCTCTTCCTCTCTCTCTCCTCTCTCTCTCCCAAAAAATAGGCACCTTGGCTTGGACCTTGTTCCTAGAAAGGAGTTTGAAATGGTGGATCCGGATCATATCAGTGCATCTGAACTCTACAAAATGGTATGGTCAACATGGGGAGGTATTAATGTTGCATTCTTTACATGGCCATTCTATATGGGTGTTATGTGTGAATGCAAATCTATACACATCATTTCCTCTATCAAACCCCTGGGAAATAAGAGAACAGTGACCCTTAAGATGTGCATTATTATAATGTGTTTATTAATTTAATATTATTATACATTCTTCCTTTGTGTGATATTTTAAAATACGAAGTGTGTGTGTCGTGAATTACTGTATTTTTTTTGGTATTTACTGACAAGTGTGTTTTATGCAAATGTATGTTGGAATCTGTGTATGTGTGCTGTATGATTTGTGTTTGTCTGCCTTGTGCACTTGTGAATGTATGTGTCTTGTATGCATTTTCTTAGTAAGGGTTTTTGTGCGTTGGTGCGTGTGGCACAACTCTGCTTTTGTGGATCAAGCCAGTTCATCCCCCCTACTCTTTAAGCCCACATTTCTGCCATATTGAGAGTGTCCCTCTACAAGCGCACACATGACCAAAATGTGAACGTTAACTATATGCACTGTGACAACCCTGTGAGAGGCTTTGAAAAAACAATCGTTTTGGTTATTGTAATTTACATACTACAGTCTGGGTTATGTAAACTAACCACAATTCTATAAATAAGTTATATCCCAAATGTGCTCTTGGAATTTGGAATAAGCTGTAGTAACGTATTAGGGAGTTGTAAGCTAAGTGTACACCCCCAGTAAAAGGCGATTAGAATTACTCAGCCAGATCCAGAATTGGGAAAGTGTAATCACTGCTCAGACGTAGATGTCATGTTTTGGGGGAGGCCGTCTTGGAAACAGGAGACACAGTCTTGACCAATAGTGGAGGGTCAATATGCTGGTCTAATACCGTCTCCATCTGCCCCGCAGTCGCCTTTCATTCCTGTGCCATTTTTATCGGCTTTGCAGGCAGATTGTTAGTGCATTAAGTGCTCGGTCCAGAAACAACAGTGTGGTTCGTCCCTGCCAAAAGCCTCCTCACTAGGTAGATGAAAGTGAGCTTGTTTTTGGCAGGGCACACAGGCCTTGGCACCTCTTCAGGTAGGAGTAAAAGAGATCTCTTAGTTTGCAGAGCAGAGAGGTTTGTGTGTGTGGGAGATATGTGCTATGTCCTCTCCTCTGCTCATGTTTTGCCTCATGTGGGCTTATTTTAGGTATACTGCTCACTAAAGCAACCTCTAGGCAAAATTGGTGGGCGCCTTTTTATCAGAATTCATGCCTCTATTGCACAGTACTATACAACAGGTGTGGACTCTTTGTGAGGAATTAGTGTATTGATCATGAGTAAGAATATAATAGAATGGTTGACTAAACTAAAATCACACTCCTCTATGTACCCCACAGCATGCATCCAGCAGACACTGTGGCCAGCCAAGCACAAACCAGGTATGAACTCAATAAAATCTGCTATGCAGTAGCTAGATAATGTGTGGAGACACTATATGCATGAGAACTAATTTGACACGGCACTTTACTGACAAAAACCCATGCCACCATTTTGAATGATCACAATAACCATCAACCCTATCACAAACTCAACACAAATCCATTCCATGTGAACGATCACCTAGCTGACAAAACGCATCCGCGAACATGTCTACCACACCGTGACAACCTTCAAAGGGTAGATAGACGTAGCATGTGTGCGGTGCAGTCAGAGCTTTGCCCCTCAGTAAGGACCTGTCTTGTTAGTGTTCGTCGTCCGATCGTTCTCAGGGCGACAGCGTGCGTCAGCGCCATGGAGACGGTTGCCGTGTTCCGGTGCAGCACCACCTCTTCATCAACCTGAAGAGTTTCACCTACAACGCCATCAGCGAGGAGGCAGACGTCTTCTTCTCCCTCTACGACACCCGTGACAACAAACAGATCAGGTAGATGCACAGGCAGCACTAAATAAGCGCACACAGGACACATGAACACAAACTCTACGGGCACATGTGCAAAAGCAAGCGGGTCAGTTACTTGAGAGGGAGCCACAGGACATCTTATTTTACTTCTACGGTACATGTGACAATGAGCAGAACAGGTGCTGGAGGGAGGGCTGCATTACACACACAGCAAACATACAGGACGGGGACACACAGAACTCGTACACACACAGGGCATGCACATGCAGAACACACACACACACTCAAACAACCCAAGTCGAGCAGGTGCCAGAGGGCATAGCAGACACACACCACACCCACAACATGTCACCCTTACTCAGCGCAAGGCCTTTCCCTCGTGTGACCCATTTACACCCCAGACAGCACCACATTGTAAAGCTCAAGGTTTCTTACACTTGCAAAATAGAATGATCTCAATGGGACTACTTGGTTAAATGAAAAACAATGTGCCTTGATTCATGTACTGTCAAATATGTCTTCCTCCTCAGTGAGAAGTTTATGGTGAGACTGAACAAAAATGGAGGGCCAAAGAACCCAGAGAAGGTGGACCGTCTGTGTGCTCTCTTCACGGTAACTCTCCGCTCTCCACCCTTAGGATGATGGCTCATAGGATTTTAGCTTAGATGAGCTATTCTTAGATAGGTTATTCAACAGCAACCACGGTAAAAACAGCAACAAATGTAAGTAAATAATGTGTTGTGTACGTAAACACATGCCTCACGTCAATGTACTTTGAATATGCGACGGTATTTTCTGGTTAATAGTGGGTTTATGTTTTATTTTTAGGATCTGAGCAGTAAAGACCTGAAGAGAGACCTGTACATTGTAGCACATGTCATACGAACGGGTACGCTTATGTGAGATGGAGAAACAGAAACATCACAGTGTTCATTCCAGGAGACCTTGGAACGTAAGCACCCCTCATATAGAGCTAATGCTTTGTTTTTGATGTTCGTTGTCTCCAGGTCGTATGTTGTTGAATGACTCAAAGAAGGGTCCGCCCCACGTGCAGTACAGGAGACCGTACGGCTGTGCTGCTCTGGCCATGAGTGACGTGTTCCACACCATCACTGACCTCAAAGAGGAGAAGGACTTTGTGCTCAAAGTTTACACGTGAGTCACTGTCTGATCCTGACTCGCCTTCTACATTTCAGTCATTTATCTGATCCACAGCGACTTCCAATGTATTTATTTATTCGACAGGGGGCAACGCACGTGAACTAACATTCAAAATAAAGTTTTTCAAAATTCTTTAACTGCTTTTTTTGCTGATACCGCACACTATAACTGAACACTGTAGTGTGTCATCAGCCTTTCACAAAGATATCTCTGTTAAAATGACAGAAGAATGATCTCTGGAGACAACGCCATTGGCTGTCATTCTGCTGTTTTTACCGAGGCATGAATGTTCAACCAATGTTGTGTGAATGTCCCCTACCAAGCGCTTGACTGTTTTGATGTGTTGTGCACTTGGACCAGAATAATAATGAAGTGTCCTTTGGAAAATCGATATCTGCTCAACCAGGGCCTAAGATTGTGCTCCTGGTGTGATGTGAATCTGGCTCCCTCTGTTAGGCACCACTCAAGAGACACTCCTGTACCCCCGCCAAGCAATGAAGAGATTAGAGAGGCAGAGAGACAGGAAGACTGAAAGGCAGAGAGAAAGAGAGAGAATGTGTGTGTATGAGAGCATGATGGAGATGACACTTAGACAAATGAACAAAGTTGGAGGGCAAAGTTTGAGGAGGAGTAGAAGGGGAAAATAACACCGAACGAAGCATTCTGACTCAGCGACTCAACAGATAGCGATAGCACATCTCTCACTGTATGTCCTCCTTCTTTCTTCCTCCATCTCTGTCATTTTCAGGGGCCTGTATCATGTGTGTTGGATGTGGCCTAGCCCGACACTACTGATTCCTACTGTGGCACTGATGCTCTTTTCAATGCCCTTTCCCCCAACATTCACTACAGGGCCAAATGTATGTGGACACCTGCTCGTCAAACATCTCATTCCAAAATCACGGGCATTCATATGGAGTTGGTCCCCACTTTGCCTGCTATAACAGCCTACACTCTTCTTTCCACTAGATGTTGGAACTTTGCGGCGGGGACTTGCTTCCGTTCAGCCACAAGAGCATTAGTGAGGTCGAGCATTGATGTTGGGCGATTATACCTGGCTCGCAGTCGGTGTTCCAATTCATCCCAAAGGTGTTCGATGGGTTGAGGTCAGGGCTCTGTGCAGGCCAGTCAAGTTCTTCCACACCAATCTCGACATACAATTTCTGTATGGTCCTCGCTTTGTGCACGGGGGCATTGTCATGCTGAAATAGGAAAGGGCCTTCCCCAAACTGTTGCCACAAAGTTGGAAGCACAGTATTATCTACAATGTCATTGTAGCTTTAAGATTTCCTTTCACTGCAACTAAGGTGCCTAGCCCGAACCATGAAAAACAGCCCCAGACCATTATTCCTCCTTCATCAAACTTTACAGTTGGCACTATGCATTGGGGCAGGTAGTGTTCTCCTGGCATCAAACCCAGATTCGTAAGTCGGACTGCCAGATGGTGAAGCGTGTTTAATCACTCCAGAGAATGTGTTTCCACTGCTCCAGAGTCCAATGATGGCGAGCTTTACACCACTCCAGCAAACGCTTGGCATTGCGCATGGGGATCTTAGGCTTGTGTGCGGCTGCTCGGCCACGGAAACCCATTTCATGAAGCTCCCAACGAACAGTTCTTGTTCTGAGGTGCTTCCAGAGGCAGTTTGAATCTCGGTAGTGTATGTTGCAACCGAGGACAGACAATTTTTACGCAATACGTGCTTCAGCACTAGGTGGTCCCGTTCTGTGAGCTTGTGTGGTCTACCACTTCGCGGTAGAGCCGTTATTGCTCCTAGACGTTTCCACTTCACATAACAGCACTTACATTTGACTGGGCAGCTCTACCAGGGCAGAAATTTTACGAACTGACTTGTTGGGAAGGTGGTGTCCTATGACGGTGCCACGTTGAAAGTCACTGACCTTTTCAGTACTACTGCCAATGTTTGTCTATGAATATTGCATGGCTGTGTGCTCAATTTTATACCCCTGTCAACAACGGGTGTGGCTGAAATAGCCGAATCCACTAATTTGAGGGGGTGTCCACATACTTTTGTATATATAGTGTATCTTGCCTTGAAAAGGCTTGATACCGTACACTAAAGACTATTTTTGTGATGATGATTATAATTAGCCCTTTGCACATGTCTCAGAAAAAGCAAGCAGAGTTGTGAGCACAGAGCTGCCTCCTAAACTGTCTGCTCCGATAAGGCTCCAGCATGTGCGTTTCCCCCCCATGCCTCTCCCAGGGGCCCTTGGGCCTCCTCTCCTAGTGGAGAGGAGAGAACTTGCTGTCACCTCAGCTTAGTGGCCTGTGAGTTTGTGGTAATATGCTGCTTGATAGCGTGTCCCCCAGCTGGTACCTTTTGTCCAGGAGGAAAACGCTTCTGGGACATGCTGTTCAGTTAGTCCCCCAGCAACCGTCCAAATCTCTCCATCTGTCCCCCTCTAATGCGTGTGTCGTTAATGCTTCGCTCCATCTTCTCTTTTTCTCCAGATGTAATAATGAGAACGAGTGGTTTCAGATCCACGAGAACATCATCCGCAAGTCCAGTACCAAGTACTCAGCTCCTAGCACCAACTATGGTACATATGATGACATCATTCAGGACTGTACATCTGTGGGGTCAGTTCCATTTCAATTCAGTCAATTCAGGAAGTAAAAATTGGAAATGAGTCATCCTCATCGAAGATAAATGGCAGTTTTCAATTCTTGAATTTAAATGACAATCTCCTAAATGGACTAAATTGAAATGGAATTCTAGGACGTTATGTTTGTTAAAGGGTGTGAATTACCAACTAAGAAAGAAGGTAAGGTGTAAAGAACATTTTAGACATGTGTTATGAGATGCATAACATCTTCTGTCCTCGAAGATTGAGTATTGATCACCATGACCGTGACAATCAGCATTCAGGTGAAGCGGAAGGAAAGGGCTGTTATTATTGATGTTTAACTGCGTATGTACAGGAGATGGAGGATATACTGTAATATCTGTGGTTAGATAAACAAAGGTACGTTTTAGTTTGACTGATAGAATGTCTGCACTACAAACATCTTTATGTCCCTCTGTGGTTTTTTTCTGCGTCTCTCACTGGTATATTTCTGCAGCATCATGTGAGTCACTGACTTCAGTCATCTTGTCTTGCTCCAAAACCCTGTTTTTCTATTCCTAATACCACCCAACCACTTTTTCTCTCTCCTATTCCTTGCTCTGACTCCCATCTCTCCATCCATGCTCCCGCCTCTACCTCCCCCGCTCTCTGATTAACGTCCCTTAAATACCCCTCTTTTCTTCCCTCACCCTCGCTCTCTCTTTCGTTCTCTCTCTTCTCTTTCTCTCCTTTTTCCTTCTCCTACCTCCCTCTATCGTCCTCTTCCTCTTTCCCCCCCTTTTGCTTGGTGCTCCCTCCTTCCCTCCCTCCCGCCTTCCCTCCCCAGGCCTCATCATCTCTCTACAGCTGCTGCGGGGGGAGCTGGATCAGATCAGGAGGGAAAACCAGGCTGTGTTCAGCAGGTCCCTGGGCATCATGCGCAAACTCGGCTTCTCTGATGTCATCATGCCAGGTGAAGGGTAGGGGGTAGGATGATAGAACCTGGCCTTGTTCAGCAGGGCCCTGGCCATTTACACACAAACTGGGCTTCCCTGGCGTCATTGTGCCAGGTCAGGGGTAGGGGATAGGGAGTAGGGCAGGGGTCATTAACTAGATTCAGTCATGGTGCGATTTGTTCTTGAGCGGATGATCAGGGGGCTGGAAAATATGAACAAATAATTTGAAGACTGCAAATTGTCCGCAAAAAGCCCAAACAGATATAATATTGGACTAAAACATAATCCCTTCAAAATTTGTATACGATCAATTTTATTTTGTTACTTAACTTTAACTCTGCATTGTTGTAAAATGACCCGTAAGCATTTCACTCTTAGTCTACACCTGTTGTCTACAAAGCATGTGATAAATAACTTTGATTTGATCACATACAGTTAAGTCGGAAGTTTACATACACTTAGGTTGGAGTCATTAAAACTCGTTTTTCAACCACTCCACAAATTTCTTGTTAACAAACTGTAGTTTTGGCAAGTCAGTTAAGATATTTACTTTGTGTATGACACAAGTCATTTTTCTAACAATTGTTAACAGACAGATTATTTCACTTATAATTCATTGTATCACAATTCTAGTGGGTCAGACGTTTACATACACGAAGTTGACTGTGCCTTTTAAACAGCTTGGAAAATTCCAGAAAATGTCATGGCTTTAGAAGCTAATTGATTTGCTAATTGACATCATTTGAGTCAATTGGAGGTGTACCTGTGGATGTATTTCAAGGCCTACCTTGAAACTCAGTGCCTCTTTGCTTGACATCATGGGAAAATCAAAAAATGTAGACCACCACAAGTCTGGTTCATCTTTGGGAGCAATTTCCAAACGCCTGAAGGTACCACGTTCATCTGTACAAACAATAGTACGCAAGTATAAACACCATGGGACAGCGCAGCCGTCATACCTCTCAGGAAGGAGACGCGTTCTGACTCCTAGAGATGAACGTACTGTGGTGCGAAAAGTGAAAATCAATCCCAGAACAACAGCAAAGGACCTTGTGAAGATGTTGGAGGAAACAGGTACAAAAGTATCTATATCCACAGTAAAACGAGTCCTATATCGACATGACCTGAAAGGCCGCTCAGCATGGAAGAAGCCACGGCTCCAAAACCGCCATAAAGACAGACTAAAGTTTGCAACTGAACATGGGGACGAAGACCGTACATTTTGGAGAAATGTCCTCTTGTCTGATGAAACAAAAATATATATTTTTGGCTATAATGACCATCGTTATGTTAGGAGAACAGAGGTTTGTAAGCCAAAGAACACCATCCCAACCGTGAAGCAAGCGGGTGGCAGCATCATGTTGTGGGGGTGCTTTGCTGCAGGAGGGACTGGTGCACTACACAAAATAGATACATCATGAGGAAGAACATTATGTGGATATATTGAAGAAACATCTCAAGACATCAGTCAGGAAGTTAAAGCTTCCAACTGGACAATGACCCAGAGAATACTTCCAAAGTTGTGGCAAAATGGCTTAAGGACAACAAATTCAAGGTATTGGAGTGTCCATCACAAAGCCCTGACCTCATCCTGTAGCAAATTTGTGGGCAGAACTGAAAAAGTGTGTGCAAGCAAGGAGGCCTACAAACCTGACTGTTACACCAGCTCTGTCAGGAGGAATGGGCCAAAATTCACCCAACTTATTGTGGGAAGCTTGTGGAAGGCTACCCGAAACGTTTGACCCAGGTTAAACAATTTAAAGGCAATGCCACCAAATACTAATTGAGTGTATGTAAACTTCTGACCCACTGGGAATGTGATGAAAGATATTAAAGCTGAAATAAATCATTCTCTCTACTCTCTACTATGACATTTTGCATTCTTAAAATAAAGTGGTGATCCTAACTGACCTATGACAGGGAATTTTTACTCAGAATAAATATCAGGAATTGTGAAAAACTGAGTTTAAATGTATTTGGCTAAAGTGTATATAAACTTCTGTCTTCAACTATATGCGCGGGAATACTTTGGAAAAGATTTCCAAAATTAAAATGACTTGGAGCTGATTTGCTGGTGTTTTTACAGTCTTTTATGTCAAAAAATAATTGTCCAATAGTAATGTTTTATGGGGGTTCAGAAAACTGGTAGGGAAGGCAAATAAAATCACCCACGGGCCAGTAGTTGGGGAACCCTGAGGTAGGGGATAGGGTGTTAGGGGGTAGGATGACAGAACCAGGTTTTCAGCAGGGCCATCACATGCAAACTGGGTATCCTTGAAATCATCTAGCCACAAAGTCAAAATTGGCTATATCATAAAAATGTATGAAAACAAAAATGTGCTTTTTGGTCTTAATTTACTGTTAGGGTTAGCAGTGTGGTTAAGGCTATGGTTAGATTTAAAATCACATTTTAAGATGATAGAAATAGTAGAAATAGGCGGGGTTTATGACTTTGTGGCTGTCGACCGGAGTAGCTGGTAGGGAGGGGTTCCAGAAACTATGCCTAGTGTTTCGTTCAAGGGAAGTGAATAATTAGGTGAGCGAACCAAATGATCAGAAGGACACCAGTTGGACCCCAGACACCAAAATGCTCACGACCAGATGTTTCACTTGAAATAAACACATTTCAGTTAGGTCTGTACTGGGGAGAATGTAGGCAGTTGTTCTATACTTCTGATAACATTTTGGTCAGAGGCTAAGACCATGACCATGTGTAAACAAATAACTGAGGTCTTCAAAGAATAAAGGAGTTAAAGGTAAGTTGTGTGTGCGCTTTTGTGAGATGTGTGCACTTCTCTCACATGTTTATTTCAACTTGTTTCATCATTCGGCATCCCTCTTCTAGGCCTCAATTGAGATTAATACTACAGTGCGCACACACACACACACACACACACACACACACACACACACACACACACACACACACACACACACACACACACACACACACACACACACACACACACACACACACACACACACACACACACACACACACACACACACACACACACACACACACACACACACACACACACACCACACACACACAGAGTACCAGTCAAAAGTTTGGACACACCAACTCATTCAAGAGCTTTTCTTTATATTTACTATTTTCTACGTCGTAGAATAATAGTAGTGAAGAAATAGTAATACATCAAAATAGATTTTATAACCATATTTTTTAACCGGTTGAGAGAATGCCAAGAGTGTGCAAAGCTGTCATCAAGGCAAAGGGTGGCTACTGAAGATCCTAAAATATATTTAGATTTGTTTAACACTTTTTTTGGTTACTCCACGATTCCACGTGTTATTTCATAGTTTCGATGTCGTCACTATTATTCTACAATGTAGAAAATAGTACAAATAAAGAAAAAACCTTGAATGAGTAGGTGTCCAAACCTTTGACTGGTACTGTAAATAACAGTAATCTGATTTTATAAATAACTGCAATATCTTCTTTCACTGTAGTCATTTATATATTTTCCATTAAGCACTGACCTCACAAGGGGTGCCGAGACAGTTATACGCTAGTGTGTACATTACAGCTCAGGAGGGCCATTCTTTTGTTGTCGACAAGAACAATAATGTTTGGTGTCATCGCTGCATCCTTATTCATAATGTTCACACTCATCTGTGCCACCCCAGGATCACATGGGGCTCAGGTAAATTATAGAGGAAGACAAAAACAGAGTATAATTAAAGGTAAACGAACAATTCCGCGCTCATGAAACTTCCATTCGCAGCAGACGGGGGACAGGCTTTGTACTAGGCTTGGAAGGCCTATTCCTCTGAACTGTAGTGACATTGTATCTGGGAAGACCCGAGAGAATAGTCTCAGACTGAACACTGAACACTAACATCATGGTTTGACTGTGTCCGTATCCTAGGTGACACTCGTAATGACCTGTACCTGACCCTGGAGCGTGGTGACTTTGAGAGGGGGGGCAAGAGTGTCCAGAAAAACATTGAGGTCACTGTCTATGTGCTTTACGCTGATGGGGACACACTCAAGGTAAGAGAGAACATTTCTGTTGGTTTGTCGTAATTTTTGGGGGATTTTTTATTTCAATAATTTGATAGACTATAACACCATTATACATCCGTTCATTTATTTATCCATCCATCTACAGATGTTGAATCTTTATTTGACCCATTTCGTGGCAGGAGGAAAATAGTCCTACAGCATGAGGAATTGATAATCTGAAGAAATATGTAGAATTGCTGCCAGGACGCAGCTGGAAGCAGTGTTTGTATACAATGCACTACCGTACCAACACTGTACCTTAGGGTTCAGACACACCAATAGTGTTTGCTGGTCAAGAGTACTTAGCACCTCTGAATGTAATTTGCGAACAGAGTGCACACTGAATTTACATGTGGAACCGCAAGAAAAATGGCGGTAGTCAGGCACCTACAGCGGGTGTTACCTAAAACCCAGCGCGCTGAACGACTGACAGGCAAAAGCTATATTCAAATTCTGTGCATGTGTGCGAGCCTTAACTGCAGGTCCACTGGGCGCCACTACAGCACATTTCATGTGGATTATAATAAATGGTCAAAAAGTGAGCTCCAAAAGTATTGGGACAGTGACACATTTTTTGTTGTTTTGGCTATGTACTCCAGCACTTTGGATTTGAAATGATACGACGACTGTTAAAGTGCTGACTGTCAGCTGAATTTTTAAAAATATTTTCATCCATATTGGGTGAATTGTTTTTGAAATTACATCACCTTTAATACATAGTCCAGCCATTTTAGGGGACCAAAAGTATTGGGACCAATTCACTTATGTGTATTAAAGTAGTACAAATGTAAGTATTTGGTCCCATATTCATAGCACACAACGACTACATCAAACTTGTGACTATACACATTTGTTGGATGCATGTTTCAGATTGTTTTGTGCCCAATATAAATAATTGGTAAATAATGTTTTGTGTCATTTTGGAGTCGCTTTTATTATAAATAAGAATAGAGTGTGTTTCTAAACACTTCTACATTCATGTGGATGCTATTATGATTACAGATAATCCTGAATGAACCATGAATAATAATGAATGAGAAAGTGAGACGCACAAATATCATACCCCCAATAAAAAAAATTGGGGGGGGGTATGATATTTGTGCGTCTAACTTTCTCACTCATTGTAAACTCAGGGAAAAAAAGAAACGTCCTCTCACTGTCAACTGCGTTTATTTTCAGCAAACTTAACGTGTAAATATTTGTATGAACATGACACGTTCCACAGACATGTGACTAACAGATTTTGAATAGTGTATCCCTGAACAAAGGGGGGGGGTCAAAATCAAAAGTAACAGTCAGTATCTGGTGTGGCCACCAACTGCATTAAGTACTGCAGTGCATCTCCTCCTCATGGACTGCACCAGATTTGTCTGTTCTTGCTGTGAGATGTTACCCCACTCTTCCACCAAGGCACCTGCAAGTTCCCGGACATTTCTGGGGGGAATGGCCCTAGCCCTCACCCTCTGATCCAACAGGTCGCAGACGTGCTCAATGGGATTGAGATCCGGGCTCTTCGCTGGCCATGGCAGAACACTGACATTCCTGTCTTGCAGGAAATCACACACAGAACGAGCAGAATGGCTGGTGGCATTGTCATGCTGGAGGGTCATGTCAGGATGAGCCTGCAGGAAGAGTTCCACATGAGGGAGGATGATGTCTTCCCTGTAACGCACAGCATTGAGATTGCCTGCAACGGCAACAAGCTCAGTCTGATGATGCTGTGACACACCGCCCTAGACCATGACAGACACTCCACCTCGATCCCGCTTCAGAGTACAGGCCTTGGTGTAACGCTCATTCCTTCGACGATAAACACGGATCCAACCATCACCCCTGTTGAGACAACCGCGACTCGTCAGTGAAGAGCACTTTTTGCCAGTCCTGTCTGGTCCAGCGACGGTGGGTTTGTGTCCATAGGTGATGTTGTTGCCGGTGATGTCTGATGAGGACATACCTTTCAAAAGGCCTACAAGGCCTCAGTCCAGCCTCTCTCAGCCTATTGCGGACAGTCTGAGCACTGATGGAGGGATTGTGCGTTCCTGGTGTAACTTGGGCAGTTGTTGTTGCCATCCTGTACCTGTCCCGCAGGTGTGATGTTCGGATGTACCGATCCTATGCAGGTGGTGTTACACGTGGCCTGCCACTGCGAGGACAATCAGCTGTCCATCCTGTCTCCCTGTAGCTCTGTCTTAGGCGTCTCACAGTACGAACATTGCAATTTATTGCCCTGGCCACATCTGCAGTCGTCATGCCTCCTTGCAGCATGCCTAAGGCACGTTCACGCAGATGAACAGGGACCCTGGGCATCTTTCTTTTGGTGTTTTTCAGAGTCAGTAGAAAGGCCTCTTTAGTGTCCTAAGTTTTCATAACTGTCACCTTAATTGCCTACCGTCTGTAAGCTGTTAGTGTCTGGGAAACAGTGTGCATGTTCATTCATTGTTTATGGTTCGTTGAACAAGCATGGAAAACAGTGTTTCAAACCATTACAATGAAGATCTGTGAAGTTATTTGGATCGAACGATCTTTGAAAGGCAGAGTCCTGAAAAAGGTTTGCTGAGGTTATAAACATTGGAGTCAACATGGGCCAGCATCCCTGTGGAAAGCTTTGGACACCTTGTAGAATCCATGCCCCAAAGATTTGAGAATGTTCTGAGGGCAAAAGGGGGTGCAACTCAATATTAGGAAGGTGTTCATAATGTTTTGTCCACTCAGGGTATACTGTAGATCTAAAATATCATGGGCTGTTTTTTTTTTAAGTCAGTCGCGCTCCATTCCATAGGCTGCCTCACTATTCTCAATTTCATATTTTCTTTACTGGTATCTGGTATTATAGGCCTATGTGTGATTCGTTTTGATAGGCTATAGTTTACGTGTAGTCTACTGTATGGCTGCATTTTGGATACACTTGACAGTCGGCACTGGTTTGAGTTTACTTGACTGCCCCTGGTGAGAAAGAGACCATATCTAAATCAGTGAACATACTGCATCTAAATCACAGGGCTCGTTTAAATTTGCTGATACGCAGGAACATTTGCCGCCACAAAATAGTGATCAAATTAAGAGTACTCTTCCTCTCTCTGTTCCCACCATCAGGACTGTATCAGTCTGGGTAGTGGGGAGCCCAACACAAGTGAGCACCGGTCCTTTGTCCTCTACCACAACAACAGCCCTCGCTGGAGTGAGATGATCAAACTACCCATCCCTATAGACCGCTTCAGAGGATCACACCTGCGCTTCGAGTTTAGACACTGCTCCAGTAGGTCAACAGCTCTAGACATGACTTACAAAATATTGCTGTTATGAACTTGATAGCAATACAGAATTGTGTATGGTATTGCCTATGCTGTGTAGATGGTATAAACTATTCGGTAATGCCTTTGTGTCTCCTCAGCTAAAGACAAAGGGGAGAAGAAGCTGTTTGGTTTTGCCTTCACTCCTCTGATGAGGGAGGATGGGACCACGCTATCAGACGAGAGCCATGAGCTCTATGTCTATAAGGTGGGGCCACACAGACATGCACCAATGCTTGTATATGGCAGCTATTCCACATTATTCTCTGTCGTTTCTATCTAACACATGTCTATGTTGTGCCTCTGTTTCCCAGTGTGATGAGAATGCCACGTTCAGTAACCAGGGCCTGTACCTGAGCATGCCCTGCTGTAAGGAGGACTTCAACAGCTGCCCCAACCTGCCCTCTACCCTGCCCTTCCAGAGGAACCCCAAGGAGACCTTCTGGGTCTCCACACAGCTGTGCTCCACCAAGCTCACCCAGAACGGTACGGCCAACACTGTGCATCTCACCACACTCACACAGCGCTGTAACAGAGCTTTGACTGTCCTAGCCTCCGTCTTTAGTCAGAGCTTTACATCTATTTCTGTTTATTCTATTCTTCTCTGTTTCCAGTGGACCTCCTGGCCCTACTGAACTGGAAAGCCCACACTGACAGGGTGTTGGACATCCTGGGCAGACTACGCCACATCAACGGAGAGGAGATTGTCAAGGCAACACTCAACACTCTTTTCAATCAATACATACATCTAGGAAAACGCCGTCTTGACTGTTTGGCCAAACACTAACAGATCTGTGACTAGACATGTTTTTGGGGAACTATGATGATGAAATGATTGAGCTGGCTCCTCTCTCCTGCAGTTCCTACGAGATGTCCTGGATACACTGTTTTGTCTCCTGGATGACAACACCGATAAATACGGACCGCTGGTTTTCCAGTCATTGGTAGGTCAAAGATGGAGAGATGGAGAGATCATTCAATGTAATGGAATATAGTGTATGTGTTACTACATGTGTGCATGTGTGTAACTACATCATAGTCTCATTTTCTCAATTATGGCTAAAAACCTATCTTTTGTTTTCCTCTCTGTCTATCTTTTTGCCCTTAGGTGTTTATCATCAACCTTCTCAGGGACAGTCGTTTCTACCACTTCCGGCCTGTCATGGAGGCCTACATACAGAACCACTTTGCAGGAGCTCTGGCCTACAAGTAATGTGCCACGTATACCATTTAAACTGCTTCTATTGGTTGAGAGGTCTTGATGTCAGTATCGTGTTCCTGAGTTGGATGCCATAGCAGTTTTTTGTTTTGCTCATAACGTATTACACAAGATTTGTCTTGCTCTCTGCAATAATACAGAATTACAGTATGATGCTAATGTGCATTTTCTTTGTCTTACACATTTTACTCTGTGTTTTTGTAGAGAGCTAATCCGCTGTCTGAAATGGTACATGGACCGTTCTGCTGAGGTTGTCAGACAGGACCACATCCAAGAGGCCATGAAGGTAAAGCTCACATCAGGACATGAGAGGAGGTCTGGACAAACAGAGTGAACCTTCACACCGTTAGACACTCCCAACATGCTTTTCTTTACCAAACATGCAACGTTTCGACGTCACGCCTATCGATGCAAGGAAATAGGACATGACATAACGTGACACAACAGAACGCATAATATAAATGAAATGGTATCTTACAGGTGATTGTATGTTGTTTCCGTCCTCTGTCCACCCTGCAGGCTCTGGAGTACCTGTTTAAGTTCATCGTCCAGTCTCGGATCCTGTACTCGCGGGCGACCTGTGGTATGGAGGAGGACCAGTTCAGAGCCAGCATCCAGGAGCTCTTCCAGTCCATCCGCTTTGTGTTGAGTCTGGACAGCCGCAGCTCTGAGACCCTCGTCTTCACACAGGTCAGAACATCAAAACGTCATGTCTGTCTTGTATATAATGTAGCTTGTCTTTCTGCCAGAAGGCTGAAGTGTTATAGTTCTTGACCTTGGGTATTGTCCTCCTCTTCTACATAGAAGACCAGTCAAAATGCACTGATTTGTCTATCTGTTGCTTGCATGTAATGCATTTGTCATTTGTATAATTTAATGTTTTGCTCTGATTCCTCCTTTTACTGTTGTCCCATCCTTGGCTTGCTCTTGGACAGTTTAGGGGTGTGATCAACTGCATGCCTTTCTATGGTAGTCATGCTCCAGGGGTCTCTCCTGTCTCAGTAAGTCACAGTGCCACCTTGTGTTGGTGACCCAGTGCAGCAGTTGCTCTCTGTCAGCTTGTAAACCTCCCTCAATCAAGACATGCGTCACACTGCCAGGTCCATACTCGCGAACTCTTGCTTAAACCGGAGGTTTGGACCTCTTGTTTAAAACGGCTACCTCCGGTTTAAGCAAGAGTTTGCGAGTATGGACCCGCCTTGTTTATGTTTCTTCTCTTTATAGGACATTTTAAGATTTAAGTCTCTTTACGCGCCCTGTATGGATGTTACTATAACTACCTTACCGATGGCGTAGTGTCATTTATAGAATGGAGGAATACGAATGATCTAAAGGCCTGCTCCTCTCTCTCTGCCCTTCTCTCTTTGTCTCTCTATCTCCCTCCCTTCTCTCTTCTACTTGACCCTGTCAGGCGGCGTTGTTGAACAGTTTCCCAGACATTTTTGATGAGCTGCTGCAGATGTTCACAGTGCAGGAGGTGGCTGAGTACGTCCGAGGCACGTTAGGGAGCATGCCCAGTACGGTGGACATTGGCCAGTCTATGGATGTGGTCAAACTGCAGTCCATCGCCCGCACCGTCGAGAGCAGGCTCTTCTTCTTCCCTGGTAAGACTACAGGACAACATAACTTACACAAAATGAGTCTGTGAACACTTTGATGCTCCCAAAGTGGGAATTTAATAGGTGGTGTAACTGGGTCTTTGTCAGGACAAAAAATCTAAAAGTCAAGCTGGTTGAATATCTTTATACATTTGATCCTTCACTTTCTCCCCATCTCACTCGCTCTCCATACCCCCTCCCACTCTCTCCCCCTCTCCTTCCTTCTCTCTCCCCCTCTCAGAGTCTCGTAGTATCTTGCTGCCGGTGGTCCTGCATCACATCCACCTGCACCTGCGCCAGCAGAGGGAGCTGCTGATCTGCTCAGGAATCCTCACCAGCATCTTCTCCATCATCAAGACCAGCTCTATGGTACATCACATCACCACTGAATCTACTGTAGCTGTAAGGGTTGGAAGAATATGCCCTTAACTACAGATCAAGGATCAGATTACACTACCCCCAGGCCTAATCATAATCATTAGGGGGTTTAAATTATATCTGACCCTGTATCAGTGGTTAGCGGCTACTTTTCTGTACCTTAACTGGTTACTAGTACATCTGCTGTACCTAGTAATCCTAGCTAAACATTTTTTCACATTTCCTGTTTCAAATGGAATTATATATGAGAAGACTGAGTAGTTGGTCAAATGTTATACACTGCCAAGGCTTGTTAAGGCAAGCATAACACCATGTCATTGTTTAGACATTATTATGTAGGGCACTTCATGTTGAGGGATGATTTTATCTTTTAAATGGTCTGTCAAGCAGCTTATGCAAATACATTAATTAAATTCCCTGTCTCGCTTCTTCTCTACCTCTACCACTGCTCATCGCTCCCCCTATTTTGTCTCCCCTTCTATCTCGGTCTTCACCTGTCTCCTCCATGACTTCTCTCCTTCTCTCTGTTTCTCTCTCCCTCTCTGTTTCTCTCTCCCTCTATTCCTAGGAGTCTTCTGTGCAGGAGGAGGTAGAGATGATGGTGGAGAGCCTGTTGGATGTTCTGCTCCAGACTCTGTTGTCCATCATGTCCAAGTCTCAGTCTCTGGAGACAGCTAGGGGGCAGCGCTGTCCCCAGTGCACCGCCGAGATCACGGTCAGCGATTCTCCTCTCCTGCACTGTCTGGCTGGGTCTTTATTCACTACATGGAACAGATACCGTATATATTTTGTAATGCGTGTAACCTCTCTAATATGGGTGGGTCTCTGCCTATCCAGGGGGAGTATGTGTCCACTCTGCTGTCTCTACTCAGACAGATGACAGAGATCCACTTCCACCACCTGCTCAACAACTTCCACAGCAAAGAGGAACTCAAGGCGAGTGCTGCTGTGTCAGTCTGTCTGACAGAGAAACTTGGGGGTGAGCTATAATATGTAGATGATCATGTACCCAACACCAGCTAATTCATTTGTCTTCCAGGAGTTCCTGTTGAAGATCTTCTGCGTGTTCCGGAACCTGATGAAGCTCACCATCTTCCCCCGAGACTGGAGTGTCATGAGGCTACTGACCAGTCAGTAAGTCTGACTCAGATGACCTATAACACTGCCTTCATATTGCCTCCTATATGAGATAAGGGAACCTATCCAACCATGAGATGACACTCTCCTGACTCTGATCGCATGTGACATTAGTGTAGCTGTTGCATCATCTATTTTTATCATAACGTTTTGCTGTCTCCTTCTGCAGTGTCATCGTGGCGACAACACAGTACCTGTCTCCGGCGTTACACAAGAACTTCTCAGAGGCGGATTTTGACTTCAAGGTGTGCCTCTGTAGAGAGACGAGAAGTGTCATGTTGAACAAGAGCAGTAAGCAAGTAAACGAGAGCCTTTAATATCCCGGAGAAGTCAACCCCGAACCTGCTGTTCTATCCGTGTCTTTCTCTGTTTACGAAGGACTGTCTTTTATCTCTGTACATGGTTTCCTAACTACAGTATGTTGTTATTCTCTGATCTGTCTCCAGTCCAATGTGGCTGATTTTGTCCAACCTGGATTTATGCCTAGAGGGGAACTACGGAAATGCAAAACCTGATGCAAAAATGCAAAACCTGAACTAAGGGGCCAATAAAAAGGTGTATACAGTAGATAGAACTTTATTGGAATCAAAATACGGGTTGATGTTTGTGTGTGTGTGTTCTCTGTACCAGGTGTGGAATTCCTTCTTCAGCCTGACGGTCCTGTACATCAACCAGCCCAGTCTGCAGTTGGAGCCCCTGACCCAGTCCAAGAGGAAGAAAGTCCTGGACAAGTAAGGACCGCTGTTCAATGTCCATCAATTATCTCCTGAAACACTCAGGAAATATATAGTTTAAAGACATTTCACACATCTACCTACGTGTGGTCACTCAGTAGCTAGTATTCTCTACATTCTCCCCATGTACCTTCTCTGCAGGTATGGAGATATGAGGGTGATGATGGCCTATGAGCTCTTCAGCATGTGGCAGAAGCTTGGTAAGATAACACTACATTCATATACAACTGTCCTGTTGTTCTAGCCTTCAAGGATAATGTCATGTGTGTTTATAACATCTGTATTGTGCCCTCTCTGTGTGCTCCAGGTGAGAATAAGCCCCACTTTATCCCTGGAATGATGGGTCCGTTCCTGGGAGTGACGCTGGTGCCTCAGAGCGAAGTCCGGAATATCATGATCCCCATCTTCCATGACATGATGGACTGGGAGCAGAGGAAGAACGGCAACTTTAAGCTGGTCAGTACTGTCCCCTGCTGCGTGACACCACTCATCCTTTGTAGGCTTTGTATTACTACAGGTTATCACCCAATATCATAACTATGTTATGGATCTATGATTTTACTGCTATACGTGTCTAGGAAAATGTTGTGGTCATTGATTGCTTGACACACTAACCTCTGTGTTGTGTAGGTGGAAGCAGAGTTGATGGACAAGCTGGAGAGTATGGTGGCTGATGGGAAAGGGGACGGCAATCACAGAGAGCTCTTTGGCCTGCTGTAAGCACCAACAAACCTCAGTCTTCTATTCATACTCAATGCCAAATTGTTACTTGGGTGTGCTGTACTACTGTCGTTTTCTATGCTTCTGACTTCTCTTGTGTCTTTCTGCGGTGTCATTCAGGACCCAGTTGTTTGGGCCTTACCCCAGGTAAGTTATCTAACAGCCCAAGCCTTAGCTCTACCACTATCATGGTCCTTTCAAACATATCAGTACTTACAGTTCCATGTCCAATGTTACTGTGCACCAGTAACATAGAGCTTGTCTGTCTCTGTCTTTAGCCTCCTGGAAAAAATTGAGCAGGAAACATGGAGAGAGACAGGCATTTCGTTTGTCACCTCCGTCACGAGACTGATGGAGCGCTTGCTCGACTACAGGTATTGTTACTACTGATTGATTGGATCACAGATCATAAACAACATGTTAATATCCTAACATTGACTATTGATCAAGGGATGTACTGTAGAGATGGGACATTACAAACCTGCTCTGCTTTTAGGGACTGTATGAAAGGAGATGAGATGGAAAACAAGAAAATAGGTGGTTCTTCCAACCTCATGGTGAGGCATTTTATATTTATAGCCCTTCTTACATCAGCTGATATCTCAAAGTGTTGTACAGAAACCCAGCCTAAAACCCCAAACAGCAAGCAATGCAGGTGTAGAATCACGGTGGCTAGGAAAAACTCCCTAAAAGGCCAAAACCTAGGAAGAAACCTAGAGAGGAACCAGGCTATGAGGGGTGGCCAGTCCTCTTTTCGCTGTGCCGGGTGGAGATCATAACAGAACATGGCCAAGATGTTAAAATGTTCATAGATGACCAGCAGGGTTAAATAATAATAATCACAGTGGTTGTCGAGGGTGCAACAGGTCAGCAGCTCAGAAGTAAATGTAAGTTGGCTTTTCATAGCCGATCATTAAGAGTATCTCTACCGCTCCTGCTGTCTCTAGAGAGTTGAAAACAGCAGGTCTGGGACAAGTAGCACGTCCGGTGAACAAGTCAATGTTTCATTAGCCGCATGCAGAACAGTTGAAACTGGAGCAGCAGCACGGCCAGGTGGACTGGGGACAGCAAGGAGTCATCATGCCAGGTAGTCCTGAGGCATGGTCCTAGGGCTCAGGTCCTCCGAGAGAGAGAAAGAAAGAGAGAAAGAGAGAATTAGAGAGAGCATACTTAAATTCACACAGGACACCGGATAAGACAGGAGAAGTACTCCAGATATAACAAACTGACCCTAGCCCCCCGACACATTAAATACTGGAGGCTGAGACAGGAGGGTTCAGGAGACACTGTGGCCCCATCTGATGATACCCCCGGACAGGGCCAAACAGGAAGGATATAACCCCACCCACTTTGCCAAAGCACAGCCCCCACACCACTAGAGGGATATCTTCAACCACCAACTTACCATCCTGAGACAAGGCCGAGTATAGCCCACAAAGATCTCCTCCACGGCACAACCCAAGGGGGGGCGCCAACCCAGACAGGAAGATCACGTCAGTGACTCAACCCACTCAAGTGACGCACCCCTCCCAGGGACGGCATGAAAGAGCACCAGTAAGCCAGTGACTCAGCCCCTGTAATAGGGTTAGAGGCAGAGAATCCCAGTGGAGAGAGGGGAACCGGCCAGGCAGAGACAGCAAGGGCGGTTCGTTGCTCCAGAGCCTTTCCGTTCACCTTCACACTCCTGGGCCAGACTACACTCAATCATATGACCCACTGAAGAGATGAGTCTTCAGTAAAGACTTAAACGATGAGACCGAGTCTGCGTTTCTCACATGGGTAGGCAGACCAATCCATAAAAATGGAGATCCTATAGGAGAAAGCCCTGCCTCCAGCTGTTTGCTTAGAAATTCTAGGGACAATTAGGAGGCCTGCGTCTTGTGACCGTAGCGTACGTGTAGGTATGTACGGCAGGACCAAATCGGAAAGATGGGTAGGAGCAAGCCCATGTAATGCTTTGTAGGTTAGCAGTAAAACCTTGAAATCAGCCCTTGCCTTAACAGGAAGCCAGTGTAGGGAGGCTAGCACTGGAGTAATATGATAATTTTTTTTGGTTCTAGTCAGGATTCTAGCAGCCGTATTTAGCACTAACTGAAGTTTATTTAGTGCTTTATCCGGGTAGCCGGAAAGTAGAGCATTGCAGTAGTCTAACCTAGAAGTAACAAAAGCATGGATACATTTTTCTGCATCATTTTTGGACAGAAAGTTTCTGATTTTTGCAATGTTACATAGATGGAAAAAAGCTGTCCTTAACAGTCTTGATATGTTCGTCAAAAGAGAGATCAGGGTCCAGAGTAGCGCCGAGTCCTTCACAGTTTTATTTGAGACGACTTTACAACCATCAAGATTAATTGTCAGATTTTTTGTCAGATTTTAACCTTTACTGTACCTCATTTAGGCCAGATAATAATACCCGTGTGTGCTACAGTATATCCATGTAGTGGTGTGTTGCTTCAATTTATCTGTCCTCCCCAGAACTTCTACAAGTCGGAGATCAACAAGGAGGACATGTACATCCGCTACATCCACAAGCTGTGTGACCTGCACCTGCATGCAGAGGACTACACAGGTAACTGGTTGGGATGTATATAACACGTTCAATGTGCTCACACTGTATAGTATTAGAACCCTGTGACAGCCAGGACTACCATGTAAAGTCAATGATGGTTAATCATGGTGACCTTTGACCTCGGTGTCCTCCCCACCACCAGAGGCAGCATTTACCTTGCTGCTGTACTGGGAGCTGCTGCACTGGGAGGACCGACCCCTCAGAGAGTTCCTCCACTATCCCACACAGAGCGAGTGGCAACGCAAAGAGGGCCTCAGCCGCAAAGTGCTCCACTACTTTAACAAGGGAAAGGCAAGCCAAGCTAAATCAAGTCAAGCTAAGTTAAACAACATGGGGAATGCAAGTCGGGCTATGTCCAGTCACTTTGGGTAGTGTTTCATGTGAGATACTCAAATCAAACATATTATTTTACATAAGTCCCACACGGGTCTACTTAGAAACATCTCAAGTCAGAATCTCAAGTCGAAACACTTCTCTATGTTCATGATGTCGTTGATGGCTGTTTCATTCTGGAAATCCAACATTTTCCCCCTTCAAATCCTCCTGAGAATGATGTTCCATAGACAGGATATTGTAAACATGTATTGAGACATTCCATATGTGTGAGATCTCGGTCTCTTTATCTCTTTCCAGTGTTGGGAATATGGAATATCACTCTGCCGGGAACTGGCTTTCCAGTATGAAACCTTGTATGACTACCAGAGCCTGAGCTGGATACGGGTGAGTCTGTCTGACAACCCAGCACTGTATGCCTCCTCGCTCTTTCTCTCTCTCTCTCTCGCTCTCTCACAGCCATGACTTTATCCCCCAGTGACTACTCATCGTCACGAAGATGGAAAGTAAGTAGAAAGGAATGGAATTGAATATACATTCTTGTCCTCACAATGTGGACATTTATTCACATTGCAATAGACTGACGAAATACCAAAAACATTATGGCCCCTATGATCAAGGGAACCTCATTTGATGTGAGTTGCTGATTAAAAGCTCAAGATGCTCTCTTAGAGTTGAATCAAGTATTTTTGTATTTTACAGAAAATGGAGGCTGCGTACTATGACAACATCATAGAACAGCAGAGGATTGAACCAGAGTTCTTTAGGATGGGCTTCTATGGCAGGAAGTTTCCTTTTTTCCTCCGGGTGAGATGAACACACACACACACATGATCTTTTATCTAAATGATATTGAATTGGTTTTACGTATCCATTGGATGACAACCCTTCTCTCTCCAGAATAAGGAGTTTGTGTGCCGGGGTTATAACTATGAACGACTGGAGGACTTTCAGCAAAGGATGCTGGGAGAATTCCCACATGCCATTGCCATGCAGCACCCCAACCAACCAGATGACGCCCTCCTACAAAGTGATGTTCAGTGTATCCTAACCATGGTCAATGTGTTGTCTGTCAACTCAACTGTCAGTATATTTGGCTTAACGCCTGGCCTCAGACCTGCAGATCTATGCGGTTACCCCAGTGTCAGACATCACTGACGTGCCTCAGCTGGAGCGCGTACCCGAGAGGATCAAGAGCTTCTACCGCATTAACAATGTCACTCGCTTTCACTATGACAGACCCTTCCACAAGGGACCCAAGGACAGGGAGAATGAGTTCAGGGTATGTGTGTGTGGAAGGAATTAGACTAGAATGTAACTGAAATTGTCTGTTGATACAAGCTGTGTATAATTACTATACCTTGTGTCAAAAGGTGACTCAGTGTTTTGTGTGTGTGTTTTCAGAGCCTGTGGATCGAGAGAACCATCCTGATTCTGTCTCGTCCTCTCCCTGGCATCTCCCGCTGGGCTGAGGTGGAGAGGAGAGAACTGGTGAGGAGTACTGGCATCATAAACTGGCATCTCACACTGTGACACCAGACGCCTCTGGCAGATGATACAAGCGAGTGCGTAATTTGTGTCGAATCAAAATTGAAGTTTATTGGTCGCGTACACCAGTGGAGGCTGGTGACTTTTAAAAAAAACTGAGGAGGATGGGAGACCCACGGCATAGGAGCGGACCGCACGGAGTCAACAAAGTGTGTTTAAAAAATCGTCAAAGACTAATTATTTTTAACTAAAGCATTTAATAAAGTAATTTATAGTACAATATTATGGGGAATGGGAATGAGAGGGTTACTTATAGTGTTGGGAAGGGATCAGAGCAGTGATTGAATGAGGGTATGAGGCATGAGTTGAGGTGTTCAGAGGGTTGACCAGTGCAGAACATGGGTTGAGATGTTCATAGGCTTCAGTGCAGGACAGGCTCATCATGGATGGATGGTGTTGAAGAAGAGATCAACTCTTCCACTGAGGGCAGGACAGGACTTGACTGGGAAGACAAAAAACAATAACACGACACACTACACAATCAGACGATAGAGCTAAGAATGAGTTAGTCCAAGCAAGGAGTAAAATCATTGACATGTGTAATAATGTGATAGTGTTTGTGTACAGTGATGAGAGACGATTGTCAGGTTTGCTCACAATGCTTGGAGAGGAAACAATGAATGTGTCAGTGGATGAATCAAGCCCTGGTCATCCACATACCTGACGATAACTGACAACTGCGAGCAAACTGTGGTAATTTTTTCCCACTGGGGCCTGGAGTTTTTCCTTATCTGGTAATACGTATGTCCCACATGGGTCTACTTAGAAACGTCTCAAGTCAGAATCGACATATACTTAGCATTACTTTCTTTGCTTTCTCCCTGGCATATTACGTCATTTATGCAGCAGCATACAATACATTTTTACACTCACTGTTGTGCTGTGCTCATTTGAACAGGAAGGTGACGCGGTGGTCGTGGTGGGCAAATTTTGTCAGGAAACTTTCATGAAAGTCTGGCATTCTCTGGATTTCTGGTTCTTTCAAGACAACTAGGAACTCCCCCAAAATGTAAAAAGATTTTATCATAACGTCAGTGATCTTCAGGTCAGAGCTATAGAAAGAGGCCCAAGTTCCCGACTTGGAATTCCGAGTTGGACGTATTTTCTCAGTCGGAGCTTGTATTTTTCAGAGACCCAGTTGTGGCAGAAGTCATGCTGGATTGACAGCATGGCCTACGTATTCAACCTTTTCTGGCACATGGTGTTGCGTGTGAATGTTTATCCTTTTAAGCTTGGAAAAGAGACCCTCAAACCCAGACTTGGACCACACACACTCTTCACCAAATAGCAGGCAGGGAAGCAAAATAGTGATTGCTTTGCAACGCCTGCAGTTAGCCGCTGATCCCTTCCAAACCACTCATTGTGTAATTTGCGATTTCCAACTTGTTGTGTAATGTTCATGTCCAATGGCCGATGAGCACCGATATGTTTTATCTATAATTTGATTGAAAAGGATTTGCCAGTACATTGTAGATGTGATTCATGATGATGACTGCTTGTCTAGCTTGCTAGCTAAGATTTTGAAAGTATGATGTTGACATGATCTGTCCAATCAAAGCTACGGTAGATATAATATGATTTCACGTCATTTTATCTGTGGCTAATGACCTTTCTTGGATGGGCACTTCTAATGAAACTCTATGGCAACACCCAAGGGGGCTTGAACTTTCTAGCTCTCCCTGTAGATTTTGCGGTGACGTAGTGTCACCATGAGTGACAGAACGCTGAGCCAATCATGCCGCAACTAGAGAAGATTACCAACCCCTCTCTGTATTTTACGCTGGCTGCCCCTCCACCACAGAGAGCACGGAGCTAAGCTGAAACACCAACATTTTGGAGCTGCCTTACTCAAGAAAGCAAAAAAGAGACCATGTTTGTATGCAGATTTATTAACTCAGTCAATTTTGTTTGCAATCCGATATGTAACATGTATTAATGTCGAAATAACATGCAAAAAAGTATTATTAGAATATTTTTTTAGCTGAACAGGTGGGGCTCAAACAATTGGGCCACTGAGATGCAGTGCTTTACTATTAATGGATGATGCAATGGAAGCAATCAAATCATTCTGAATTGATTTTGACATCCCGGAGAAGACAGTAGAAACTTCCATATGCTCAGCAAGTAAAGCATCATAACTTGGGCTTCCCGAGTGGCAAGCGGTCTAAGGCACTGCTTCTCAGTGCTAGAGGTTTCACTATTGATCTGGGTTCGATCCCGGGCTGTATCACAACCGGCCATGATCAGGAGTCCCATAGGACTGCGCACAATTGGCCCAGCTTCGCCCGGGTTAGGCGAGGGTTTGGCCGGGGGGGCTTTACAAGTAGGCCGTCATTGTAAATCAGAATTTGTTCTTAACTGACTTGACTAATTAAATAAGGTGAAATAAATAAAAAATGACCTCTGCAAGCTCCTTATAGTTCAGTTAGCTGAACGTTCCTTCCCATCGTGCCCCTAAGTAAAAGCCAACCCTTAATCTGCTTGTGATCCTGTTTCTTCTTTCCTTCTCATTGTGTCGCATAGTTTGAATACGCAGACGTTTGTCCATTTACATGATCGATGCAGCTTTTTCCAAGAAGCTTGAATCTGATGTGGGCAATGAAACAAAATCCCCCAAAAAATCGACTATATTGTTGTTTGCATTATCTAGCCGTTCTGGTGGAGAAAACTGCACTCTGGTAGCTAGCTAACATTAGCACTGGCTACTAAAGTTAGCATGGCAAATTGAAATAAATTGGACTAACTCCACACAAAAATAAAGTTTGAAAACCGAGAACACTACATAAAATTTACCTCCTCCTAGAAACTAATTTGAATTGAATAATATTCTAAAAATGCTCAACTATCACTGTTCACTAAATCTCTATCCAAATGTAACCAACTCACCAAGCTTCTCAACACATAGAACCCCCATCATTTTTTATTTAACCTTTATTTAACTAGACAAGTCAGTTAAGAACAAATTCTTATTTAAAGCCTTATTCTAAAATATATTAAATGGTTTTTAACCCTCATCAATCTACACAAAATACCCCATAATGACAAAGCAAAAACAGGTTTTTAAACATTTTTGCTAAATTATTTAAAAAAAATATATAAAACACATCACATTTACATAAGTTTTCAGACCCTTTACTCAGTACTTTGTGGAAGCACCTTTGGCAGCGATTACAGCCTCGAGTCTTCTTGGGTGTGTTGCCACAAGCTTCACTCACCTATATTTGGGTAGTTTCTCCCATTCTTCTCTGCAGATCCTCTCAAGCACTGTCAGGTTGGATGGGGAGAATGTTGCTCCACAGCTGTTTTCAGCTCTCTCCAGAGACGTTTGAAGAGTTTCAAGTCCGGGCTCTGGCTGGGCCACTCAAGGACATTTAGAGACTTGTCCCAAAGCAACTCCTGCGTTGTCTTGGCTGTGTGCTTAGGGTTGTTGTCCTATTGGAAGATAAACCTTCACCACAGTCTGAGGTCCTGAGCGCTCTGGAGCAGGTTTTCATCAAGGATCTCTCTGTACTTTGCTACGTTCATCTTTCCCTTGATCCTAACAAATCTTCCAGTCCCTGCCGCTGAAAACCATCCCCCACAGCATGATGCTGCCATCACCGTAGAGATGGTGCCAGGCTTCCTCCAGATGTGATGCTTGGCATTCAGGCCAACCAGAGAATGTTGTTTTTCATTGTCCTTTAGGTGCCTTTTGGAAAAGGCAGGCTGTTGTGCCTTTAACTGAGGAGTGGCTTCCGTCTGGCCACTCTACCATAAAGGCCTGATTGGTGGAGTACTGCAGAGATGGTTGTCCTTCTGGAATGTTCTCCCATCTCTACAGAGGAACTCTGGAGCTCTGTCAGAGTGACCATCGGGTTCTTGGTCACCTCCCTGACCAAGGCCCTTCTCCCCTGATTGCTCAGTTTGGCCGGGCGGCCAGCTCTAGGAAGAGTATTGGCGCTTCCAAACTTCTTCCATTTAAGAATGATGGAGGCCACTGAGGTTCTTGGGTACCTTCAATGCTGCAGACATTTTTGTTACCCTTCCCCAGATCTGTGCCTCGGAGCTCTACAGACAATTCCTCAAGGGTTATCAATGGAAACAGGATGCACCTGAGCTCAATTTCGAGTCTCTGAATAATTATGTAAATAAGGTATTTCTGTTTTTATTTTTAATACATTTCCCCAAAAACATTATCCTGTTTTGTTTTTCGTCATTATGCGGTGTTGTGCGTAGATTGATATAGAATTTTTTTATTTAATCAATTTTAGAATAAGGCTGTAACGTAACAATGTGGAAAAAGTGAAGGGGTCTGAATACTGTATGTGTGTGTGTGTGTGTGCAGTTGGAGGTGAGCCCTCTGGAGAATGCCATCTACGTGGTGGAAAATAAGACCCAGGAGCTGCGGACCCTGATTAGCCAGTACCAGCACAGACAGCACCATGGCAACATTAACCCCCTCAGCATGCTGCTCAACGGGGTCATAGACGCTGCCGTCAATGGGGGCATCGCCAGATACCAGGAGGTACTAAGGGAAGGGAGGGAGATAGGGGTGGGTCGGTCGGTCGGTGGATTTGAATGGATACTTTGGTGATTTTCTTCCAGAACATATATTTGTTATCTGCCATGCCTTGTAACGCATTCATATCCTATATTCCTCCTCAACAGGCGTTCTTTGAAAAGGACTACATGAACAGCCATGCAGAGGACACAGAGAAGATCACCCAGCTCAAAGACGTAATGCAGGACCAGGTCAGACAAAGCTTTTAACTCGTCACTGGCCAGTGGTCCACACAGTGTATATGGGTACAGAAGACAGAAACCATATCTTTCCTGCCTGTTGTTTCATTGTCACAGGTCCACATCCTTGGAGTGGGGCTGGCCGTCCATGAGAAGTTGGTGCACCCAGAAATGCGTCCCCTGCACAAAAAGCTGATCGATCAGTTCCACATGATGAGGACCGGTTTACATCAGGTGAGTGGTTCTACATACTCTTCTGTTTGTGTGTCCTAATGAGTTGGTGTGTGTGTGTGTGCAGTCAGAGTGATTATTTAGAGCAGTGTTTATATGTGGCCCAGCAGGGGTTGCCAGCAGCCTGCACTGGAGTCAACAATCCCAGAGGCATCCTGACCGCTCACAGCCACATGAGCCCAGAAAGTGTCCGTCTGATTCACAGACACAGGTCAGTCACGTCTTGTACGAGATTTAACTTGGAAAGAAAAGAGACGCTACAGGAATCTGTGAGATTAGAATATGATTCTCTCTCTGCAGCCCTATGAACCTGCAGGGTTCTATCCGCCAGTCCTCCTCCTCCCTCTCTTCTCACACCTCCAGCGAGGCTGGAGGTAACATGGTCATCCTGACAGACGGCCTATTGGGAGAGCACCCTGAGGACACGGCTCACATGGAGGTGGGTGGAATGAATACACACACACACACACACACATGCAGGTTTTGTATGTTTTGAAGATATGTGAATAAACTGATATATTATTTTACAGCCAAGCCCCTCCTCCTCCAGTCTGAGCTCCATTCGGTCCACCTCCTCCCAGGTTATTAACTCTGCCCCATCTAGTGCCAGAGGTGAGTGTCACCTGCACCAGGCAGTAAATACCTCCAACTCATCATTATCATGTTCTTGGCCAGTTGTACATTTAACATTCTTAACAATGTACAGTACCAGTCAAAAGTTTGGACACACCTACTCATTCAAGGGTTTTTCTTTATTTTTACTATTTTCTACATTGTAGAATAAAAGTGAAGACATTACAGCTAACATTACAGCAAACATGGAATCATGTAGTAACCAAAAAAGTGTTAAACAAATCAAAATATATTTTTGATTTTAGGTTCTTCAAAGTAGCCACCCTTTGCCTGTTGAAAAACGAATGATAGTCCCACTAAGCGCAAACCTGATTGGATGGTGTATCGCTGCAGAATACCATTGTAGCCATACTGGTTAAGTGTGCCCTGAATTCTAAATAAATCACAGTGCCACCAGCAAAGCACCATCACAACAACCCCTCCATGCTTCACGGTGGGAACCACACATGCCTCTCATAAAGACAGAAATCTCAAAAGAAAGGTAATGGCGGACTGAACAAAGTTATGTAGAGCACCTCAAGATAAAACATAATATTCGAAATATCTGCTAAATTAGACTAAAATATTAGCACTAAATAATCTGGTGGGTGATAACCTTCAATCTGGATAATAACACAAAACAAATCCTAAGACTAGAGACATTTATCGACAAATATTACGAAAACAAGCAACACCCAAACATGACGGAGAGTAAGACAAGGGAACCGATTCAAAAACGAAAACGTGACTCCTCAACCGACACTGATGATCTAATATTCTCACCACCGGCAATGGTAAAGGTCGAAACCGATCTGTTAAAATCAATAAATGACAAACTGGGTATACTTGAATTAGTTAGTAAAGATATAAAAGAGTTGAAGGCAAGCCTAGAGATGAGTGATGAAAAAGCTGCGGCATTGGAGAAGGAAACACACGCGCTAAAAGGGACAGTCAATAAGATTGAAACCGAAATGAATGAAATTAAAAAGGAGAACACCGTTCTGAAGGAATGCTTACTGGACATACAAACTAGATCCATGAGAGAGAATTTGGTACTTGCAGGTATCCAAGAGAAAGAAGGAGAGGTTCCTGAATCTGTAGTTAGAGAGTTCCTTTTTGCAGCGCTGCAGATTCCACGCGAAGTTATCGATAAGATCCAACTTGAACGTGTACACCGCCTCGGACAGAGAGGGCAGAGGTACGAACGCCCAATCGTTGCCAAATTTGCTTCATTTAAAGATAAAATAATGGTTAAAAGCCTGGGTAAAAGACTTGCTGGGACCAAAATTGGCATGAATGATCAGTTTCCGAAAGAAATTGCAGAACGGCGCAAAGTTCTGTATCCAATTTTCAAAGAAAATAGATTAAAAGCAAAACGAGTAGCTCTCGTCGTTGATAAACTATATATTGATAACCAGTTGTTCAGAGACACAAAGACTACTCCATGGTTATTTTAAAAATTACAAAGTTCTCATAGATGAGGAAAATAAACACAATTCAAGCCCGGTTATTGATTGTAACAATACAATACAAAATATAGCTTTTCTATAAATCTTCACATATAACTAATTGAACACAAGCACTATTTCAACATGGTGAAGATAAAAAATTAAGTAAACAGAAGGCACAGTATGTGTGGATGGTGTGGTGTGTGTTTATTTTTATTTGTTATGTTTGGAAAGTTGAGTGAGTGAGTAATGAAATAGTTGCATATCCCAGAGCCAGTGTATTGCTGTGGGCCGGGTATGAGAGGGCTTTCAATGTTGTTCAGATGATGGATATACTTTTATAATGAATTATACGTCTTATTTATTTATTGTCCTATCATGGGGAACTACATTTTTAAAATAAATTATATCTAATTATTTATTATCCTATTTTAATGGTACGGTCCATGGCCCTATACCCTAGACACCCACATGAATGGCCCAGATACCTAGGAGAAGTCCCTAACTGTTTTATGTGCATGCTGTAAGCGGTCTGTATGCAGCCAAAATGAGGTCAGGGACCAAGAGCAGCACTGCCCCCTCAAGATTCTGAGCCTGCTTGGCAGGGTTGGTCCTGCAAAGCCAAAGCCCCCTAAAGGGAGAGCATAACAAACAAGGTAATTCTCAAAGCTGCTAATGAGAACCTTGACGACCTTGTACCTAGCCGGTGGGGATTCCGGTGGGGTGCCCCCACCCAGGCAGTGGCAGTGCTGGCAACACTAGCTGCAGTAACCCATGGGGAGGGGGTCACACTCGGACATTCAGAGAGGGGGTATATTATTGTGGCCCTGGTGGAACGAAATCAAGTCGGACTGCATGGAGATGCTTGGGAACATGGTCAAAATGGATGACCGTATTGTGGGTGTTTCAGGAAGAAGGTGTACATTTGACCTCCATCATCTAGGATGTGACAATGGTAAATAAATCTCTACATTTATGCTCATTTTTTGCGCGGTCTTGCAGGCCTTCTCATGCAGCTGCAACTGCAAGTACATTTGTAAATCATGACCCATCTTGAGTTGGGCTCTGGGATGGTGCAATTGTTGAGAGGGTGAGCTTATGGTTGTGTGGGGGTAAGGGCTGAATGTGTGTGGGTGTATGTGTGTATCCCACAACTGTTGCGAAGGAAGAAGTAAACGATGTTAGGGACTATAGAGGATGATTCACAGCAATATGTAATAAAAATCGAGGTGAGGGCGATGGAAATGCATTTGGCAATGGATCTGCTTCGGTTCAGTGGATGGCGCTGTGTGCACTTTTCGAAGGATGGATCCCAGTCGGTCCGGGGCTGTGCGATGCGGGGGGTCGGGAGTGGTCTGCCGGGCATTGGGATGACAACCCAACTCGAGATGGGGGCTTTTGGCGGGTGGAATAGTGGGGACCAATTGGAGGTTTGCTTAGTGGAGATGCAAATGTCATTGTACAACTATATAGACACTCAATCATTATGTTACTTTTTAATAGGACGTTTACAAACATATATTTTGATAAAAATAATTGAAAGGTGTGTCTCATTATGGTAAGTGGTGAAATATGTATAGCCAGTTACAATTGTAATGGCTTAGCATATAATAAGAAAAGACGATCAGTATTTACCTGGCTAAAAGAGAAGGATTATAATATCTACTGTTTACAGGAAACCCATTCGACAGTTTTAGATTAAGTTTTGTGGAAAAAGAACTGGGGGGGGGGCGAAATATATTTCTCCCATTGTAACGGTTCTCCTCCTCCTCTACAACCGAAGAGGAGGAGTAGTGATTGAACCAAGGCGCAGCAGATTGTGAATACATAATTTATTTAAAGAAAACATGAAAACACGAACTTCACTATAAACTAACAAAACAACAAACGGAGTAGACAGACCTGGACGACGAACTTACATTAAACACGAAGAACGCACGAACAGGGAAAATAGACTACACAAAATGACGATGTACAAAAACAAACCGAACAGTCCCGTATGGTGCGACAAACACTGACACAGGAGACAACCACCCACAACGAACACTGTGAGACAACCTACCTAAATATGACTCTCAATTAGAGGAAAACGCCAAACACCTGCCTCTAATTAAGAGCCATACCAGGCAACCCTTAAACCAACATAGAAACAGAAAACATAGAATGCCCACCCAAACTCACGTCCTGATCAACTAACACATACAACAAACTAACAGAAATAGGTCAGGAACGTGACACCCATGGGCAAAGAAATTCAAAAGGGGTGATGGTTTTAATTAATAATAACTTTGATCCAAATGTGCAACTTGTCCAAACAGATCCTCAAGGTAGATGGATTATTTTAAATATGTTATTGGACAATAAACATATGGCTTATTAACCTATACGGTCCGAATAATGATGATCCAAGCTTCTTTGACAATATATATAAGAATGTATCAACTCTACAAGCAACACTAGACTCGATTATTATAGTGGGAGATTTTAATACGGTCTTAAATACCTCTATGGACCGGAAAGGAAATCACACTACAAACTATCACCCTCAGGCACTTAAGGAAATCAGGAATGTCATGGATATATTGGAATTAGTGGATATATGGAGACTTAAATACCCTGACCTAGTGAGATATACATGGCGGAGGCTTAATCAAGCTAGTTGCCTTGACTACTTTCTTATATCATTGTCTCTGGCACCAAAAGTTAAAAAGTGTTTGATAGGGGACAGAATGCGGTCGGACCATCACATAATTGGCATATATATTACTCTTACAGAATTTCCACGTGGGAGAGGATATTGGAAATTTAATCAAAGCCTACTAGATGATAAATTGTTTAGAACTAGGACAGAAGAATTTATAACTGACTTTTTTTAGACATAACATAAGTACAGCAGATCCCCATATTGTATGGGACACTTTTAAGTGTGCCTTTAGAGGCCATGCAATTCAGTACTCATCTATAAAACAAAAGCAATTTCGATCAAAAGAGTCCATATAAACAAAGGAAATTGAAGGACTAACAGTACAGTTAGATAACAATAAAAACGGTACCATAGAGGCACAGAATAAGTTAGAGGAAAAACAAAAAGAAATGGAGGAACTTATTCAAGAAAGATCCAGTGTAATATATTATAAAAATAAAGCGAACTGGATGGAATATGGGGAAAAATGCACCAAATTCTTTTTCAATATAGAAATGCTACCAAAAAAAACGTATTAATACTTGTTACAAATGATGGAGTCACGCATGATTCACCAAATGATATTTTGAAAGAGGAAGTAAAGTACTTTAAGAATATGTTTTCGTTTCAGGCTCCTCCATCTCCACTAACTGAAACTAATTGTATGGATTTTTTCCCTAATAATAATGTAAAATTAACATCTGTACAGAAAGACTCATGTGAAGGCCTAATTACAGAGGAGGAACTACTTGATGCAATTGGGGCCTTTAAGGATGGGAAAACTCCAGGACTGGATGGCATACCAGTGGAAGTATACAAACATTTTTTTGATATACTCAAAGGACCATTATTAGCTTGTTTTAACCTTTCATGAGCCTCTTCCCCGGGTCCGGAAGCACCACCCCCCCCCCCCCCCCACACTGATTAGCATCGCTAGCATAGCGTCACAATTAAATAGTAGCATCTAAATATCATTCAATCACAAGTCCAAGACACCTAATGAAAGATACAGATCTTGTGAATAAAGCCACCATTTCAGATTTTTTAAATGTTTTACAGGGAAGACACAATATGTAAATCTATTAGCTAAACACGTTAGCAAAAGACACCATTTTTCTTTGTCCACCATTTTTTCTCAACACCAGTAGCTATCACCAATTTGGCTAAACTAAGATATTGATAGCCACTAACCAAGAAAAAACCTCATCAGATGACAGTCTGATAACATATTTATGGTATAGGATAGGTTTTGTTAGAAAAATGTGCATATTTCAGGTATAAATCATAGTTTGCCATTGCAGCCACCATCACAAATCTCACCAAAGCGACTAGAATTACTACAGAGAGCAACTTGTATTACCAATTTACTCATCATAAAACATTTCTTAAAAATACACAGCACATAGCAATGGAAAGACACAGATCTTGTGAATTCAGACAACATTTCAGATTTTCTAAGTGTTTTACGGCGAAAACACAATAAATCGTTATATTAGCATACCACATATGCAAACGTTACCCGAGCACTAATTCAAGCCAAAGAGAGCGATATCGTTATCATCGCCAAAATATATTAATTTTTTCACTAACCTTCTCAGAATTCTTCAGATGACACTCCTGTAACATCATATTACAACATACATATAGAGTTTGTTCGAAAATGTGCATATTTAGCCACCAAAATCATGGTTAGACAATGACAAAAGTAGCCCAGCTGGTCAGAAAATGTCGTGCACCATATTAGACAGTGATCTAGTCTTATACATAAATACTCATAAACTTGACTAAATAATATAGGGTGGACAGCGATTGATAGACAATTTAATTCTTAAAACAATCGCGGAATTACATTTTTTAAATTATCCTTACTTTTCAATACAGGTTGCGCCAAGCAAAGCTATACCTAACAAAATGGCGGAATGTGCGTATAACATTTTTCTACAGAACAACGATTTATCATCTTAAATATTTCTTACTATGAGGCGATCTTCCATCAGAATCTTGGGCAATGAATCCTTTCTTGGGTCTAATCTTCTTTTGGTCGAAATATGTCCTCTTGTCTGTCGAAATGCCCACTAACGTTCGACCGGGACCCCGAAACGTGCCCGGCTCTTCAAAGAGCATCACATAGAAATGCCTCAAAATCGCACTAAACGGATATAAATTGCTATAAAACGGTTCAAATTAACTACCTTATGATGCTGTTAACACCTATAACGAGTAAAAATATGACCGGAGAAATATTACCGGCTAAACTAACGCTTGGAAGGAGGCAAGTCGGATGTCCTTAGCGCGCCACGCGCAGGCAGCCAAAGGAAGTTACTTCCGGTATTTAGTGTTTTATTCAGCTCCTGATTGCGCAATCGACTCCATTCAAAGCATCATCACGCACTGACACCCAGGGAAAGACGTAGGCAGTGTCTGTTTCTCCATAGCATTTACAGTGACCTTTAAACTGACTCCAGATCAGTGGCCAAAATGTTTGAAATCTGACTCCCTATCATGAAAAGTGCTGTAGATTGAGTTCTGTTTCACTCAGAGACAAAATTCCAACGGCTATAGAAACTAGAGAGTGTTTTCTATCCAATAATTATAATAATATGCATATTGTACGAGCAAGAATTGAGTAGGAAGCCGTTTAATGTGTAGAGCAAATTATGCTAATGCGAAACAGCACCCCCTATAGTTGCAAGAAGTTAACCACTCCTATATAAATGATAGATTATCAGACACGCAACAAGAAGGTGTGATATCATTATTACTGAAACAGGACCCAAGTGGTATATATAAAGATCCAGTCCATTTAAAAAATTGGAGACCTCTTACACTTCAGTGTTGTGATGCAAAAATCCTAGCAAAATGCTTGGCGCATAGAATAAAAAAAGTTTTGTCAGATATTATTCATCCTAATCAGACAGGTTTTTTACATGGACGATACATTGGAGATAATATAAGGCAAGTACTGGAAACAATAGAACACTATGAAATATCGGGGACACCAGGCCTGGTTTTCATAGCTGATTTTGAAAAGGCTTTTGATAAAGTACGACTGGAGTTTATATATAAATGCCTAGAATATTTCAATTTTGGGGAATCTCTTATAAAATGGGTAAAAATTATGTATAGTAACCCTAGGTGTAAAATAGTAAATAATGGCTACATCTCAGAAAGTTTTAAACTATCTAGAGGAGTAAAAAAAGGTTGCCCACTATCGGCATATCTATTTATTATTGCCATCGAAATGTTAGCTGTTAAAATTAGATCAAACATTAATATTAAGGGATTAGAAATCCAGGGCCTAAAAACTAAGGTGTCATTGTACGCTGATGATTCATGTTTTCTTTTAAAACCACAACTAGAATCTCTCCACAGCCTCTTAGAGGATCTAGATACATTTGCTATCCTCTCTGGATTAAAACCAAATTATGATAAATGTACCATATTACGTATTGGATCACTAAAAAACACACATTTTACATTGCCATGTAGTTTACCAATTAAATGGTCTGACGGAGATGTGGACATACTCGGTATACAAATCCCAAAAGAAAGAAATGATCTCACTCCAATAAATTTTTATAGAAAGTTAGCAAAAATAGATAAGATCTTGCTACCATGGAAAGGAAAATACCTGTCTATTTGTGGGAAAATCACCCTGATTTAACTCTTTAATCATATCACAGTTTACCTATTTGCTTATGGTTTTGCCTACACCTAGTGACCTGCTTTTTAAATTATATGAACAAAAAATATTCAATTTTATTTGGAACGGCAAGCCAGATAAAATTAAAAGGGCCTATTTATATAACGAATATGAATTCGGAGGGCAGAAATTATTAAATATTAAAGCATTAGACCTCTCACTAAAGGCATCAGTCATACAAAAGTTATACTTAAATCCAAACTGGTTCTCTAGTAGATTGGTACGAATGTCTCATCCTATGTTCAAGAAGGGCCTTTTTCCCTTTATTCAGATTACACCTGCTCACTTTCGGTTGCTTGAAAAGGAAATAATCTCCAAAATATCTTTATTTTTTAAACAAGCCTTAGAAAGTTGGTTGCAATTTTAGTTTAATCCACCTGTAAGGACGGAACAAATAGTACAACAAATCTTGTGGTAAAATTCAAATATAGTAATTGATAAAAAAAAATGTATTTATCGAAGAAATTTTTAAAAAAGGTATAATTTTTGTGAATGATATCATAAATAGGACTGGTGGAGTAATGTCACACATGCAGCTAACACAGACATATGGAAATGTCTGCTCTACCCAAAATTACAACCAATTAATTGCAGCATTACCACAAAAATGGAAGAGGCAGGTGGAAGGGGATAAAAGTAAGGAACTTGTATGTCGGCCTTATATTAAAGAACATAAATGGTTAAAGAAAAGTGTGATAAATAAAAACATATACCAATTTCATTTAAGGACCAAAAAACTTACAGCTGTGCCATATAAATTGCAAAATAGTTGGGAAGAGATTTTCGATGTACCCATTCCATGGCACATGGTTTATGAATTGATACGCAAAACAACGCCGGATTCAAAACTTCGAATTTTTCAATTTAAATTATTGTACAAAATTCTTGAAACTAATAGAATGTTATATATATATGGGGGATACAATCTACCCAGCTCTGCAGATTCTGCTGTGAGGAGGCAGAGTCATTAGACCATTTATTTTGGTATTGTTCGCATGTAGCTCGTTTTTGGTCACAGGTCCAGGAATGGTTGAAGAATTGCAACATTTGCGTAGAACTAACGCTACAGATAGCAATACTGGGGGATTTGAAAAGCCATAGTCAATCAATCAATAATATAATAATTATTTTAGCAAAAATGTTTATTTTTAATTTACAATCCGTGGAAGCTATGAGAATAGGAAGATTCAAATCTTTTGTGAAGCATCACAGCACAGTTGAAAAATATATAGCAAATAAAAATCCGAAATGGATGATATTGGAAGATAGATGGGAAAGGTTGAGTGGAGCTGAAGGGTGGGACTAATAACAAGATAAACAATGTAGGGCATACGGGATCTGTGAAATGTGTATAGGTGCGGAGCTATTGTGAAATAGCACAGTTACAAGTGGAAATCAAACTGGATGGACAACAGAAATAGAGGAAGGACTAAACAAATAAGAGAGAACTATTAGAAAGTAGACTGTGTCTGTAAAATGTGTATAAGATGTATAAATTGAAGGTAAAACAGAAATGTTTATCAGTTTACTCCAATTGGGGGATCGGTGGTAGGGTTTGCGGGGAATAATAATAAAGGTATACTCTTAAAAAAAGTATGTATGTCTATGTAGGTATGTGTATGTATATATGTGTATATGTATGCATACGTGAATGGATATATATATTTACCCCAAAAAATATGGGGGATTGGAAATGATGCAGACAATTACATTGGAAGCAACATTCTTTCCGCAATATTAAGCTGATCCACCCCCCAAAAGGAAAAAAAGAAAAAAAGACAGAAATCTCAAATCTGACCTGTCCTCTCCCCCCTTTCCTCCCCCAGGCTCTCCGTCCCTCCCGGATAAAGCCAAACACAACCGGGAGGTGATGATGCTCCTGCCGCCTCACCAGAGAGTCAACAACACCACGTACTACACCATGACTGAGAACGGACAGGTGCTGACGTTACAGACCAAACTATGTTAAAATAGCACTGAAGGGAACTGATGACATTGCTGCATTAGTTAATTAAGGAGACGACGGCAGCTAGTTCACTGAGCGTAAGAATAGGCTGGCCAAAGCAGGAATAGACTGGTACTGAGCCCCCAGAACACACCGTTTGTTCTTGTCCTTTGCAGTTATCTTTAGACTCTGTTGTCTCTCTGTTTGCAGAGCAACCATCTGCAACGTGCCTTGCTCCAGCAAGTGAACCCCTGTAAGCCGTGCGTTGACCCTCCCGTGAACTTGCCAGAGAAAGGTGAGTATACTGTATGCCTGTCTTAAAATTGGTAAATGCTGGTGTTCTCTTAGTGTTCATGAGAAATGAGCTAAGTAGGACAGAGCTTACAGTAGTGAGCCTGTGGTTTGCTGGTGTTCCCCCAGTGTTCCCTAGTGCCCCGAGCAGCTGGAGTCTAGATGGCGAGGGCAGGGAGACAGTGCCCTACATCCAGGGACCTACAGGGGGTGTCATCATGCCCCCTGTCCCACCCAGGTCCTTCCCACCAGGTAACACCAATTATATACACCTTATCTATGGGTAAGAGTCCCTTGGCTGTCATGTTTTGGAAGTTTATTCTGATATGATAGTTTTCCCCTCCTCTTTAGGTCACTTCCTGATGCACTTTGATGCATTCCACCACCAGAACAGTGACCCGCCCCCGGCACTGCCTGTTCGCTCTCTCAGAAAGGTAAAAGACAGTTCAACATCCTGTACCGGTACATCTTCTTTACTTGGTCAAACAGATGCCAACCCATTTCTTATCTTCCTCTTTCTCTCTCTCCATCCATCCAGTCTCCTCTCCACCCCATACCCGGCTCCCCCACTAGTCCTCAGTCAGCCCTGGGGGGCAGTAATTCCACCCTCTCGGGCAGCGCCAGCAGCGGGGTCTCCTCTCTGAGTGAGAGTAACTTTGGGGCCCAGTACCCCGATGCCCAAACTGTGCGGAATGACGCCATGGAGCCCTTACCCAGCCACCTGTGGACCCCTGATGAGTACCTGGCCTCTCCCTATCTGCACATCCACTACAGTGGGCCAGAACCAGAGTCCCTCGACCATGTCCGACCCTTTCACTACCGTAACCCTGTCTCACACCTCCCCCACTCCCAAACTCACTTCCACCCCCACTCTCACCACCAACCAGCCGGCCTCGACGGCCACCCTCATCCCCACGGGCCCACCCACCACCAGATACCCCTCCACGGCCCACACCACATTCCTTACCGGCGCCCTCAGCCCCCAGCTGTGCCCCCCAAGCCCTACCTGAGGGAAGGGTGCATCCCCGAGGAGGACCTGAGCTCCCTGGTGCCCCAGCCCATCCCCCTTCCTCGGAGGATCTTCCACTCCCCCCACAGCCATAGAGAGGAGCTAGCCAAGGCTGCCTGGGAGCAGTGCATCAGCGAGGAACACGAGGAGACACCGTGAGGAGACGACAGGGCTGGGCCTCTTGGAGATTTTACTCACCTCGGTGCATCGTACTAGTCTAAAGTGGCTCCCTTCCTGTTGTCTCCTTGCCTTCATCTGTATTGATGTGAAAGAACGTGGGCTGGTGAATCACGCGGATACACTGTAGGCATTAACAATATTGCGTTCATCTATCCCATGTTTTTATATCAGAGCAGATGAAGGGGAGAGGAAGCCACTTTAGACTATTGAGTTGCACCCTCACTCTCCTCAGTGTATTGTCTGATTCTGAACGGATGAATCAGCATCATAGGAATTAATAAGGGAATATTATCTGTTGGACAATGTGACCGGTAATAATGACTTTGTTTAAATTGATATTGACTGTACACTGTTGTACAACTGGTCTGTGAGCATGTTTAGTTTATTTTCATTTGAGAACAGCATACAGCCGTTTTGTGAAACAGGACGATCCTCATCAACATGATCAACCCATACGAGCCCCAAATAGAATCGCCCTCCCTTTTCCACAGCGAAAGGCAACTACAGAAAGCTATACTACTCTTAGTAAAGTCATGATGACGTTTCTGCTTTTAACGCTCCATATATCTATCCTATTATTTTGACACACTTGCTACAGTATGCATGGGGTTTTCAAATAGAATTTCCCATCTTCTGTTTTACAAAACGCTGTATAGTGCTTCGCCATATGACGTTTTCCAATCTTCTGTTCTATTCTGCGACCTGCTTCTCATGGAAAGCAGGTCTGTTATTTGGACCTGGGTCACTCTTCTTGACCAAAGCCTCTAGGGACATATAAACCTCAGTTTAGGATTATCCCTCCATACAGTACGTATGGAAAACAATGTGAATGTATTCAGACAAGATGTGCTGTTTGTATTACACAAGTGGCAGCTCTTCTTTTCTGTTCAAGTGAAGTTGTCTTTATTACAGTCTTCTTGTCTTTTGTGTAACAGACCGAAATATCTCACGAGGGGAGCGTGAATGTTACCCAGACTGAAAGAGCTGATAAATCCTTGGGAGGGCTACAAAGGAAGGGGTGGAATTGTCAGGTGCCACAGAGCGCTCTGGAACAACAGTGAGTTCCCAATGTCAGTTGGACTCAATAAGACTGGATTGTTCCTTGAAAGGAGATAGTGATGGAGAAAATCCTTAACACTCAACTAGGAGTAAGATGAGAAGTAGCGAAGAATAATGGCTCAACAGTACCTCAACCACCTATTGGACTAACTATACTCATAAAAACAATTATCACACCCTATCTCTGCCACTATATGTTTCAAGACGATGTCAATTAACAAGTAATGCATATGGACTGTGTGTAAAAGGACAAATGGCAATGACATTGCTCCTGTCTGTTACCTGTTCTACTCACCTTCACCCCCCTCTGCCCACCGAATGGCAAATCCAAACTCCCTCAAACAGAGTTCTAAACAACTACCTGCCTTAAGTGCACTGAAATTCAGTATCAGTCTCTCATTCTGACACCTCACTTGACTGTTCCTGTGAAGCTCATGAAACGACGGCTCTCGTTTGTCGTCACGTTCTCCACGCTTTCCGAACAAACCTCATGACATCTATGTGTGACATCTGTTTTGTCCTGCCTCGGTTGAAGATTGCTGTTTGGGTTTGTAGCACTACAGTATAGTTTCGCCTGCAGTTTCTCTTCCCTCCGATCTGCAATAGAGAGATGTTTGTGTGCACAGGGGATGAGTATGAGGAGCTCAGACAGGACCATGAGGTTGATCTCCTTGGGCAATGGAAGTACACCAGATAGTGTTTGCTGAGATGTAATGTGATAACCAACCAGTGGGTTGGAAGGTGGAGGTTACTGTTAAACAAAATACAGTTCTTTGTTTCCCCTAGTAGTTTTTTGCAGGTGAATGCTTTGCGTTGTGTTCTTGCACATTAGGTTGTCCACTGATCAGACATCTATTTTTGTATGCAGGTACATCTGTAGTGAGGACATATTTCACCGATGTATCATGGAAGGATGTAGGGTATGTTTTGCAGACTGTGGAGTTGGTATGGAAGTACATAACTATGGATCAGATATAAGATGAAAGTCAGATGTATGGGGAAGCTGATGTTTGTGAGAAGAGGAGCGATACTCCGATCAAACATGGGTACAATAGAATTTTTCAATGTAAATTCTGTTACTGTACATACGGCGGTATTGTGAAATATTTTTGAAAATTATTGCAGCCCCCCCCCCCTAAAATAATTGTATCGTTTTGTGTAAATACATCTACTCCAGAAATCGACGTAATTGATGAATATCTATAATCGATGTTTTAAAGGAGACAAATCCATTAGACTGTGGTTGTCTGCGCTGTTCTTGACTTCAAGTCTTCAAATATAAATACTTTATACACTTTTCAATGTGCTTTCTTGTACAGATGGTGTTAGCATGATCAAACAGTGTTTGGTTGTAAAAGGTGGTTTTCCTACTCTCATAACTGCTGTGTTATGATGTTATGATTCACGATGCCAAACATTAAAGACAATCTTTTATCTGTCTCTGTCATTTCCATTGCTTGCTGCTCTGTGGAAAATAGAACCAATGATTGGCAGTATGTTTCAGATCAGAGGCAGTATGGATGTTCTATTGATAAGAATTCAAAGTGTAACAAGTACTTTTGGGTGTCAGGGAAAATGTATGGAGTAAAAAGTACATTATTTTCTTTAGGAATGTGGCAGTAAAAGTTGTCAAAATATCAATCGTAAAGTACAGATACCCCAAAAAACGACTTAAGTACTTTACATCACTGGTTGCGTGCCACGTCATCGACTGTTCAGTCGGGCATCCGATGGCTAAGTCCTGTTCTCCTACTCAGATGTTGCTGACTCATGCCAGATCTTGCTAAGCTTGGATGGGTGTTTTACATATCAGCTAACCACATGTTATAGCAATCTGGCGCTCGACCTAACAGTCTGATATGTCACACAACCATTGGTTGATGCATGCAACGTCTAAGCAGGGTATCACAACATATACCAAATGATGTGGTTAGCTGATAGTTTAATACATATCTAGGCATTGCGAGATCTGGCATGCGTCTGTGATGCAGTTGGCCAGCAGGCACTCAACCCTAATGCTGAGTTCATAAGCAAGTGGGAAGGTGGTAATTACCAGTTGCAAAGTCGTAAATACCAGTCTGATGCATTCACATGCTTTGAACTCATTGAGAAACGGCAATTGGCTAATGGACAACAAGCTGCGTCAACCATGAACTAATCATGTGGAAACTGAGCAAGTTGAGGTGACAACTGCTTGGAGTAACCCTGGATTGTAAACTGTCATGGTCAAAACATACTGATACAACAGTAGCAAAGATGGGGAGAAGTAAGTCCATGGCGCTGCTCTACCTTCTTGACAGCGCTATCGACAAGGCAGGTCCTACAGGCCCTAGTTTTGTCACACCTGGGCTACTGTTCGGTCAGGTGCCACAAAAAAAGTGCAATTGGCTCAGAACAGTGCAGCACGGCTGGCTCTTGGATGTACACGGGGAACTAATGTTCTCCTGGCTCAAAGTGGAGGAGAGACTGACTTCATCACTGCTTATATATATGAGAGGCATTGACATGTTGAATGCACCGAGCTGTCTGTTTGAACTGCTGGCACACAGCTCAGACACCTATGCATACCCCACAAGACATGCCACGAGGTCTCTTCACAGTCCCCAAGTCCAGACTATGGGAGCTGCACAGTACTACATAGAGCCATGGCTACATGGAACTCTATTCCACATCAAGTAACTGATGCAAGCAGTAATATTAGATTTAAAAAACAGATTACAAATACACCTGGAACAGCGGGGATTGTGAAGCAACACGGGCATAGGCACAGACACATGCACACACACACACACACACTATAAAACATGCGCACTATACACACACGTACACATGGATTTTGTACTGTAGATATGTGGTGGAGTAGGGTCCTGAGGGCACACAGTGTGTTGTGAAATCTGTGAATGTATTTTGTTATTTGAATTGTATGAACTACCTTAATTTTGCTGGACCCCAGGAAGAGTAGCTGCTGCCTTGGCCAGAGGCAGCATGTGGGTAATTTGGACCTCAGGCATGATAGACGAGTTTCCCACTAGTAATTACCAGGTGGAGGGACGTTCAAGTGGATTTTTCCCAGTGGTACTTGGTTAGGATTGTAGCATTACCTGCCACATATCTGGAAGACAGCAAGGGCAGGTATGTAATGCTGCATTCGTAACCAAGTGGGAAGTGGACATTTACTACATACGACTGTGAATAATCTACTTGAACGGCCCTCCAACTGGTATTTACTAGTGGAAACTCGCCTATTATCCAGAGCTCCCACTTCTCCTAAAGAAATGACCTTGATAACCGCATTTTCTGCACTCAAATGCAGCAAAACATGATTTATAAAAAGCTCTCAATTAACATGGTTTTTGAACACAATAATTGGTTTACAAGCATGATAGCTGTAATCCTAATTTTAGTTGACGGTTTATGTAGCTTGTTGGCCATTAGCCAATCATTGTTTCTCAACAAGTTCAAAGCACGCGAATCACAGGAGGTTGGTGGAAACTTAATAGGGAGGGATGGGCTTGTAGTAATGACTAGGAGCGGAAAATATGGAATGGTGTCACATACACTAAACACATGGTTTCCATGTGTTTGATGCTATTCCATTTGCTCCGTTCCAGACATTATTATGAGCATTCAGGCTGCTGAGTGGAGCAATAATTTATGAACCAAAATGATACCACCCCTTCTTCAAGAACAGAGGTAGCGCCTGCGTAGTGTAAAGGTGCTCCAGCAAGTATGCGTATTCTTTCGGGAACACACTTTGACCCCTAGTGCCTGATACTTGCTTGTACCTGCTCTACCAAACTCAGTCAAAGACAGTGGTGCAAGTTAATGGTCATGTTAGACGATAAAAACAAATGTATTTTAAACAGTAATAAATATTTAGAGTCGAGCTGCGCAGGCTACATGTACAGTACGTCATAATTTACTGCAAACAAACAAAATGTCCACATGGTGTTAACCGGCCTGTACAACGGCTACCACTTACTAGAACAGAGGAGTGGAGGAGCACTATCTGCTTCTCCACAATCTCCACCAATAAAAACTTTGAACACATTTTTTTTATTAGCATGAAGAAAATGTTTTTGTATTAGTTAAGGTACACATTTCACAATAAAATTATTGGCAAAAAATGTGGCAATACACAAGCTACTAAATATCCCATCAGAATATAGGAGATGAACATTAACTGTCGATCAGATGATATTTCACAAAGTTATAATTCTCTTTTTCCCTTCATTTTTTTCCTTCCCCCTTTTCTTCTCACATCTCTCCATCTCCTTCTCCTCCTTGAAGTCTTCTCTGCCTGGCTGCCTTTTCCAACTCAGTTTGGCAGCTTGAGACATCTCCCTTTTCCATCATTTTATACCTGTATCTGCTGTCAAGGTGGCCTCCAGCACAGCCGGATCAGTCATGGTCACATACGAGTCTGCTATCAGCTTCACTCTGACTGCTTATCTTTTCATACATGAAGGGCACCATGGCAGAAGAAAGGGTACGTCGTTTCATATCGCTCAACTTCATATTCCCATTTGTGTGTAGAAGACACCACACATTCGTGGGGCACATTGTATTGAGGTTGTCCTTGCTTCCAGTTTTTGAATGAGTAGGCACTCTGGTCTGACCACTTGAAGGAGTCTCTGTGCAGGCCGATCCACCTATAATACCCCCACGTTGTAGTCTTCTGGATTTTCTGGTTTTCATTCTGGTTCAGGGCACTGGCTAGGTCTGTGTAGTGCTGTCGACAGTACTTCTGATAATCTTCCCAGATAAATGCTAAGTCCACAGCAACATATAGGGAATTTATCTCTGAAATTAGAGAAATAGGCAGATTTCATAAAACCAATAGTTACTGTAAATACAAGGACTACTGTCAAGGGATATGTGGGTTAGTGTTTAAGTGGTTGATAAAAACAAAAATATGTTATGGCCGAGATGAAATCCGTATCGTGGAAGATTTGAATGCTGAGAATGCATTCACGGTAACCTCTGCGTACGTCGGTTCAATCGGATAATACCTTAAAATGTTAATCGCACTATTATGCAGTTTTTACAATCTATAGCGTACCATCTTCCAGTCGTCCAGGGCGTTTGTGCACAATGGTGGTGGGTTGTCATCACCCAAGATCCCGTCTAGACATTCCCCTGAATGTAACCAATACCACCTGACAGAATCCTCCTTCTGCAGCCCTATCCAGACTGATCCTCTATAACCACTGCCTACAGAGTCCTCCATGCTGTCTGTGGTGGCCAGGTCAGTGTACTCTGCAGTAATTCTGGGCTTCACAAATTTACAGACACTGACTGACAGACGGACGGATGAACAGACAGACAGACAAAAAAAACAGTGCCACTGACCGGAGAGGAGCAAGACGAGAAGTGTCCTCCCCTCCGTATCTGTAATAGAGTTAGTTGTAAAACAAGGAATAATAGTAACGATGGTCAAACTCCTTTGTCCATTACGTAACACATTATATAATTCCTCCCTTTTCAACATTGAACGTTCACATTTCCGTAGTTACATTCTAAGATAGTGCCAGTGACAATGGCATGATATTTATTTTTTACAGTATTTGTCATTATGATTATGATTGTTTTCAAAGTTTGATTCATTAATATGTCAGGTTTCTTTGGAATACCTTTAAACAACCAAGTCAAGATGGCATACCAGTCTTTTTAAATCAAAGAGAATAGTTCTTACCTACAAAGGGAATGGCTGAGGTTCCAGATCCAAAGCTTTTCCATCTGCTAAGGATATTGTGTATATCCCTCTTCTTCCCCATCTCCCTTCAGATGTAGTAACATCTCTACTCAATGTCACAGCACTAGCGCACCTGATTTAACCAGTTAAACGCTTCATAATTTTTTAAAAACAGGTATGCAAATGCTGGGCTAGAACAGGACGCTGAAAAGATTTGGCATTGGCCCTCAGATCCTCAAAAGGTTCTACAGCTGCACCATTGAGAGCATCTTGAATGGTATGGCCACTGCACTACCCTTGACCGCAAAGCTACAGAGGGTGGTGCGGATTTCACTTGGGCTGAGCTTCCTGCCATCCAGGACTTCTATATCAGGCTGTGTCAGAGGAAGGCCCGAAAAATTGCTAAAGACTTAGACTTCACTCTGCTACCGTCCGGCAAATGGCACCAACAGGCTCTGTGACAGCTTCTACCCCCAAGCCATAAGACTGCTAAATAGTTACTCAAATGTTTACCCGGAGTATCTGCATTGACCTTATCTTACACTAACTCTATTCTCACCCTCTCACTCACTCACTCACTCACTCACTCACTCACTCACTCACTCACTCACTCACTCACTCACTCACTCACTCACTCACTCTACACTCTACACTCTACACTCTACACTGACACAAACCCATACACACACACACACACACACACACACACACACACACACACACACACATATATATATATCATATGCTGCTGGTACTCTGTTCTTTATTTTACTTGTATTATTATTATTATAATCTATTCTGATGCCTAGGCACTTTACCCCTGACTTTATGTACATATCTACCTCAAATACCTTGTACCCCTGCACATTGATATGGTACTGGTACCCTGTGTATATAGACCAGTTATCGTTACTCATTGTGTATTTATTCCTCGGTATGAGTAAATACAATGAAATTGGAACTGTCTTCTCATCGCAAACCATTCTGGTATATAGCTAAGTTCTTGTGTATTTTAATCCGATGTGTTATTTATTAGTTATTTTTCTTATTTTTAACTCTGCAGGGCTCATAATTAAGCCTTTCACGGTAAAGTCTACACCTGTTGTATTTGGCGTATGTAACAAATACATTTTGATTTGATTTGAAAAACAAAGATGTGCAAACCTAAGTTACAGATATGGAAAAACTGTTTTATAGACTAATGTATATGTACATGAGGCTTTGATGGGTCTTTGGGGACAAACTTCCATCATGTGACATGCTTCAATCAGCAACTTAAAAAAAAGATGCTATCCATATTCATTTTTGTGAACACCTTTTTTATTGACTATTAATGAACAGAAATGGCAAATTGTTTCATTTAAGGCCTTTTGTAACGGTGTGGTATATGAATGTGTTATATCCGATGATGATCTAGAAAAGGCACTCTCTGTCTGAAGTTCAAGTTGACTAGTAGCCTATTTAAAACAACATGGAAACTTTCCTTCAGGACATCCACACAATATGCTTTGTTTGTCTTAAGCCAGACACCAGTAGAAATGTTGCTAACTACTCAACTCCATCCATTTACTATGCTTTGTGTTTGAAGAAAAAGTAGAGAATCTGTCAGGTCTTTGATGCTGTGGTCATGATGATTCCAGTAACTGCATTGTGTTGCCTACACCACTGTGTGTGTGTGTGCATTGTGCCGCCATACACTCTAAAAAATAAGGGGTTCAACAAGGGTTCTTCTAAGATCCTCAAAGCTCTTAGAAGAACCTTAGGGTTCTTGGCACTGAAAATTGCCGCCAAAAGGTTCTTCCAATAACCCCATAGGAGGTGGGGTTCATCGAAGGAACCTCCTTAGTTGGTGGGGGTTCTTGCAGGAACCTAACTGCCCAAATGAAACATTTGGATTTGAATTTGAATTTGAAAGCGTGCAGGTGCACGCAATTAACTGAAAAATGTGCAGATCTCCTCAATTTAAGGTAAGGTTTGTCCCTTGTATGATCTAAATGTATATTGTTTGATGATGATAGCATCTATCTTTTCATATTTGTGCAAATCTTTCTAAAACAGAAAATTGACCATTTAATGAATATTACATCAACAAAGAGTTAAGAATATGTAGGATGTATCACATCCGGCCGTGATTGGGAGTTCCATAGTGCGGCGCACAATTTGCCCAGCGTCGTCCGTGTTTGACCGGGGTAAGTTGTCATTGTAAGTAAGAATTTGTTCCTAACTGACTTGCCTGGTTAAATGAAGGTTAAATAAAACATTTAAAATGAATATGTTGAAGGCTAGCTGTATTTTGTGTCTGTGTCTGCAGGTATACAGAGGAGGAGGCATACAAAGGTATACAAATTGGTATTGGTATGTTATGCAGATCACATTTAACATCCTCCTCCCTTAACTGTTCAATGAATATATCCCATAGGCCTCTACATTATGGACAAGGTATGTGAATGAACCACAAAAACCAACATTTGCCACAAAAACGAATGTATGAATACTGTTGTGTGCATGTTGTGTTGATCATCTGTATAATTACTATTTTTGAATTCAGACTTCACTTCCCCTTCACCTCTGATGAATATAACAGGAAATCTGTTCGATCACCACGCACTGCAAAATCATTCTGGCTATGGATACGGAGAACATTAACCTGTCTGGGACGGGGGTTCCGCTAGCGGAACTCCTCCCACATTCCACTGAAAAGGCAGAGCGCGAAATTCAAAAAAAAATATATTTTTTTTATATTTAACTTTCACACATTAACAAGTCGAATACAGCTAATGAAAGATACAGATCGTGTGAATCCAGCCAACATGTCCGATTTTTAAAATGTTTTACAGGGAAGACACAATATGTAAATCTATTAGCTAACCACCTTAGCAAAAGACACCATTTTTTCTTTGTCCACCAACACCACTAGCTATCAACAATTCGGCCAAATAAAGATATTGATAGCCACTAACCAAGAAAAAACCTCATCAGATGACAGTCTAATAACATATTTATGGTATAGGATAGGTTTTGTTAGAAAAATGTGCATATTTCAGGTATAAATCATAGTTTACAATTGCACCCACCATCACAACTCGACTAGAATAAATACAGAGAGCAACGTGTATTACTTAATTACTAATCATAAAACATTTCTTAAAAGTACACTAATTGAAAGACACAGATCCTGTGAATACAGACAATATTTCAGATTTTCTAAGTGTCTTACAGCGAAAACACAATAAATCGTTATATTAGCATAGCACATGTGCAAACATTACCCCAGCATTGATTCACAGCAAAAAGAGCGATAGCATTATCACCACCAAAATGTATAAATTTTTTCACTAACCTTCTCAGAATTCTTCAGATGACACTCCTGTAACATAATATTACAACATACATATAGAGTTTGTTCGAAAATGTGCATATTTAGCCACCAAAATCATGGTTAGACAATGACAAAAGTAGCCCAGCTGGTCAGAAAATGTCGTGCGCCATATTAGACAGTGATCTAGTCTTATACATAAATACTCATAAACTTGACAAAAAAATACAGGGTGGACAGCGATTGATAGACAATTTAATTCTTAATGCAATCGCTGAATTACATTTTTTAAATTATCCTTACTTTTCAATACAGGTTGCGCCAAGCGAAGCTATACCAAACAAAATGGCGGCATAAGCGTTTACATTTAGTTTTTTCGACAGAAACACGATTTATCATAATAAATAGTTCTTACTATGAGCTGTTCTTCCATCAGAATCTTGGGCAATGAATCCTTTCTCCGGTCTAATCGTCTTTTGGTCGAAAAATGTCCTCTAGTCCCGTCAATGGCCACTAACGTTCACCATGCACTCGAAAACTGTCCAGCTCCTCAAAGCGCATCACACAGGAATGCCATAAAATCGCCCTAAACGGATATAAATTGCTATAAAACGGTTCAAATTAACTACCTTATGATGTTTTTAACACCTATAACAAGTAAAAACATGACCGGAGAAATATTACTGGCTAAACAACAGGTTGGAAGGAGGCAAGTCCGATGACCATCGTGTGTAAGGCGCAGAGACGAAAGAAAGGTACTTCCGGTCATTGGTGTTTTATACAGGCCCTGATTGCGCAATCGACTCCATTCAAAGCGTCACCCCTTACTGACATCTAGAGGAAGAGGTAGGCAGTGTTTGTATCCTCATAGCATTTACAGGGACTTTACAACTGACTTGGAAACAGGGGCCAAGATTTCTGAAATCACACTCCATGTCAGCGAAAGTGCTGTAGAATGAGTTCTGTTTCACTCAGAGACATAATTCCAACGGTTATAGAAACTAGAGAGTGTTTTCTATCCAATAATAATAATAATATGCATATTGTACGAGCAAGAATTGAGTAGGAAGCCGTTTAAAAAGGACACGTTTTCCAGAAAAAGTGACAACAGCACCCCCTGTCCTCATCATTTACACAGTAACATCAACACGTCGGAGGTTATACCCATTGGACTTGGGTGTATCTTCGAAGAACTTACAGGGCTTCCCCCACAGTTTCAATTTGAAGAACCCCTAAAGGATACTCCAGGAACCTTTTCTTTTTACAGTGTAACCAAGTAAGAAAGTGTGCGTACATGAAAGTGTGTGTGCATGTGTGTTATGAAAAGGGTTCACTTCGGGCCCCTGGGTCTATGGCAAACCCTAGAAGATGTTTTAGCCTACACAATTCCCTCCTCCTGTGCTTCAGGCAGCAAATAATTAAAAACTCTGCGAATGGATTAGGACAAAGAACCTGAATAATCAAGGTAGGATAGCTACTGTGGTCTGACATCACAGCTCATTTATTCTCTATTCGATTCTCATTCCAAAGCCTTTCCATGTAACGTACATAGAAAACAGCAGGCCTGTACAGGGTGTTGTGCGTATTAAGGGGGAGAGAGTGAGATGGATAGATTGTGTGGTAAAGGTCAACGGCTGTTCAATTCACTCCATCAGTTAGCTGTCAAAATGCATTAGACTATGTAGCAGACCTAGGCAGCCGTGCATTCAATGGTGCCATGTATACTTGTTCCTGCAGGTGGCACAAGTGCTCCTGTGCATTCTCATTCATATATACAGTATGGGCATTTGTACAGAGCACAATATTTGTTAATGATGTATGTAGTGTTGGGACGTAAACATAATCAAAGATCGTAGTTTCTGATTTGTAGATAATGCAAGATAATGATGTTTTGCTTTCAAGTGTATGCATGAATCCATTTTTTTTTTTTTATTGTGCGCAGTGAGAGATCTTAGTAAGAAGATGAGAGAGGAAGATAAATAGGGCAGATAAATAGGGTGTGAGTGAGAAGGAGCAAGAAAGAGAGAGAGAGAGAGAGGGGGAGTAGAAAGATGGAGAGGGATGCGGGAGGTAGAGACAGACCATTGAGGGCATGGATATTTTATGACCTTTGGCTCAATGCTCAGTGAGCAGAATTAGGCTGAAGAGAGAAGGAGAGAGAGACAGAGAAAGTGAGGGAGGGAGGGAGATCCAATTCTACAGTAGGCAAATCAGCCAACACTAACAATAGCTCTTCCATATCAGCAGCGTAAAGAAACTGGATAATTTGAATACTTTCACGGCCCTCAGCTGAATTTACATAAAGGGACGTCACAGCCTGGTGAAAGGGTAATATTGTTGCATGCCTCCTGAGACCACGTGTAAGTGAATATCTATGGCAACAGTAATGACACATCGCTGTCAAGGCCTCCTGTCAATCCCACTGAGAAGTATTCTAAGAGTGGAATGAAACAAGGCTGGTTTTCTCTCCAGAGGATGATTTTGCTGTGGTGAATGTTGATGCTGTTGCTGAATTTCCTTTTACAGTATTTTGCCTTCCAGCTGTCACTGCATGTGCCCTTATCTTCCTTGCTCACTCCACCGGTACCCTCGTCTTTGTGCGTCAGTTGATCTGGATGTGTGTGCGTGTGCGTGTGCGTGTGTGTGTGTGTACAGTATCTGAGTGTGTGTGTGTGCATACAGAGCAGCAAGGGGAACTGCCCCTCCCTACTTTCTAACCCTACACCCCAACCCGAGTACTCCATTCTGCCACCCTTGGTCTCTTGGGCCTCCCACCCGGTCAGCCCAGTCAAAGCTCTTCTCTGTCCTAGCACTCAAATGAGCACCACTTTTCTTGGTCTTTTCTTACTAGCACTGAATTTGCTGAAAGCTACTTCTTTGAGGAAACCTTTGACTTACTATGACTGTTATACGTGGTTGTCTCACCAAGCTGGCTTACTATATGCACAAACTGTGAATTGCTATGGATAAGAGCTTCTGCTAAATGACTAAAACGTAAATATGTGTGCGTGGGCATGCATGCGTGTGAGTTCACCGTCCGAGTGTGTGTGCAGTGTGTGTTTACGTAAGTAACCCTGTCTGTGTGTGCCGGATATTTGTGAATGCAGGCGGAGCCCTCTGCTCCAGCGGGGTTGAGGAGCCTGTCTGTCTCACTGCAGTTATTGTTCGAGGACAAGAGCACAACGATGCGAAGAGCATCCCTCCGAAAACCTGGCATTTGGAATTACGTGCCACCCACTGGCTCATGACAGTTCGGGGGGGAAATAAAAATAACCTGGCTGGAGGAGAATTGGTGTTATGTCATTTTTATATGGTGTGTAAAAGGGCTTGACAAGCGCCTTCTTCACTGTGGTTTCAAAAATATTGATTATCTCGGACCACTACTTGGGTGTTTCATGTATTTTGCAGTATGTTTGAAGCACACTGATTGGCTTTTGTTTTTGAGTGCTTTTTGTGTTTGACTGTTTGAGCATTTCCTTTGGCCACAAGAAGTTGCAGACTCCACCTTTAATGGACAAAGGTACAATTTAAAGGGAGACGCATACCTGCAGCCACCGCAAGAGACAAATACTTTTAATAAACAAAACAATACAAAGAAACAAGGTAAAACTAGTTGCACATTTCAAACAAAACCCAACAAAACAAACATAACACTGAACAGTACGGCACTAGCTATTGCACAAGGGCATAAAAAAACAATATTTTTCTTCCCAAACATTTACAGATTTTCTTAGAAACTTCAAGAAGCAATCACAGATGTTGTATAAAAGCATCATATAGTTGAGCAGCCATCCGTATCAGATTATAATTTTCAAATTTACTGAAGGATAAATACTTTTGGGCCTATTCCTAACTCGAGAGATGCACACTTACCATTACATCAGTGCATGATTTACATGAAACTCCAAGTTAGTGCATTTCCCAAGTTAGGACTGTGCTCTATACGAGTGATAAATAACAGTAGAAGGAGTTGGGGGTGAAAGAAGTCCATAAATCCATGGGGAACTCACAAATCATCTATATATGTAATGTATAGTATACCTTATGATAGCTTTCGTCCAAATCTCTGTTGGTCTCTTCCTTGTGGTGAATTATAAAGTACAGCCAAGATAATCTCTGGCAGCAGATATGGCTACATCGGGGCGTGATTGGAAGAACATAGGGCAAGTCTCACATGGCACCCTATTCACCATATAGTGCACTATGTAGGAAATAGGGTGTCATTTGAGATGTGGCCATAATAGACAGTTGTCCTTAATTTCAGCCTTCAGAAGAAGGCTAGCGAGGTGTAGCATGTAGCATCAGTAGGGTGCAAACTTCTGCCTGTCGGGTTTCTTGATGCAGTTGGCCGAGGAGATTTTGGTAGTGTAGGCTGCCAGGGAGGCGTGGGAAGGGGCTGCGGTGACAGCGACCTGGGGGGCGGGGCTGGAGAGAGTCAGGAAGGGGACAGACTTGACCCCTAACAGACTGGAGAAGGGCAGGGCGCTGTAGGGGTGGCCCATGGGGGAGAGGGTACCCATGGCTGCCAGGGTGGAGGCGGTGTGGGGGGAGGAGGCCGGGGAAGCGGGATGTGTGAAGACCATATTGAGGTCAGACGTGTTGGGGGTGGCCATGGAGGCTGCCTGGGCCGTGGATTTAGCTGTCTCTAAACTATGGAGAGAGAAGAGTGGCTTACAATACAATATAATAGAATACAGTACAATGCAATGCAATACAGGTGTATGAATTATCTAGGGGGTTATTCCCAGAACAAGAGCACAATGACCTCATTACTGCTTATCCCCCAAGTTATTAAACCTTTAACCTGGACTGTTATGGAAACAGAATTCCCTCTACGTGCCAAATCCCCTCTCCTACTGATTGGTTAGCCTGGATCGCATTGGCCAATGGCCTTACCAGGAGGTGATGAGGTACTGGGCCAGGTTGATGCTGACTGGTGTGCCAGTGATGGTGACGTGTCGGTCATTGGTTCCGTCCAGCTGGCTGCCGATCTTTATCTGAGCCCCCGACACCTGCCTGATCTCATTGATCTTAGTGCCCTGCCGGCCGATGATCGAGCCTATCAGCTGCAAGACATAGAACAATAGATGGATGGATGGACAACTATATCCAGTGGATATCTATTTACGCAGAGATTTGAATCACTTGAATGCGTTCAGATTGCCTCAGAGTTATTTATTACATTGACATTGTTTTGACAGCTGTGTCGAGAGTCTTAATATTGCAACACATCAAACAAAGCTACTGTAGGCTATATGAAGGTGGTGTTGATGATGATGATGCTAACTATTAATAATGATTACAAATGCTAACAATAACTGCAAAACGCTTGTGTTGAGAGTGTGCGTACATGCTATTGTTGGTCTTCTACGGTCTGTGTATGAAATGCACTCTTCTCTAAACATCACATTGTTTGTATGTTATGGCCCTGTCCTCTATCCCGCATGTGAAATACACAGTTTTTCCAACCTCTTCCTTAATTGCAGTGCACCGTGCAAAAGAGACAAGGTAGAGAGAGGCGGCATATTTGCCTCTTATTAATCTGAGTAGCTAAAAGGTTATTGATTTCCGTCGCCGTGGCAACTTCCCCAAACAAATCCCTTCCCAAACAGGACCCAGAAGAGAAGCATCTCTTGGCTAATGGAAAACGGAGTAGGAAAATAATTCAAAACGTGAGCTATAATCCGGACGGTTTGTGTGGTCTTTTTGCTGACATTAGTTCATAAGATGATGACATGAGTTTATATTGGGGTCTTAGAAGATGTTATCCTCTTTCTATCAGCTTCTGTTTCAAGAGAACAATGGCCAAGGCCGGAGGATCATGCTAGGCCTAAGGATCAGAGTCTATTCCAAGGGTCTAAGCGTGAGTGCAGGGTGTCAGGCCACAGAGGCAGGGTTATGCTGTCAGATATAGGGTGAGAGGCCTTGACAGTGATGGAGTATCCCCACTATGTGTGTGTTGGCAGTTTAATGATGGATGACTGATAGTGGCCCCTGCGACACACACACAGTTAGTTCTCCTGCTTCTGTCCTTCTCTCTGTATTTCACATTCCTTTCCTGAGAAGTCACAGTCCTGTTTCGCAGCTTCTGATTGGTCACACAGCATCCTGGTTGGTCTCTGGCTATTCTTGGCACGGCAGATTATTCTGGGAGCAGCTAGCAAGGCACTGACACGGCCCAGCCAGGCTAAAGGGCAGCCCTGAGAGACAATGAGCACCACTAGCACAGACCTGGGATCAGGGATTTGACCAGTACTCTCCCCTGCTGGGAGGGAGAATCCAGTACCTCAGAACAATCTATTCATTCTCAGCAAACTGAACCAATTCATCCCGATGCTTATATTCAATTGATTGTTAAAAACAAAGTTCTGTTTCGACCATTGTCATCCAAAAACAATGTGGAGTAGAAGGCTCATTTTGAATGTCTGAAGGGCCAATTTCAGAGGTATGTGTAGGAGCTCTAGAGGCTTCCTCATTTAGTGTAGAGAAAGGGAAATACCATGCAGCAAATTCTGGACATACCATGCAGCAAATAGAACATTGTGTACGCTAGTGATTACCAGTGCTAAGCAGGGCATACACAGTACAATAACACTGCATGCCTCACCTCAACTGTATCACCTCAGCTGCTACTGTGTAACTGGCCTATATAATCTTAGAATTCCTGCTGAAGTAGTAATTTGGAAAATGACAGAGGAAGAAGGATGTGGTGGGAGAGTCACCATTTTTATCCAGGCTACATCTTCCCTAGGCAGAAGTACAGTATATTGCTGACCGTGTCTAAGCTCTTCCTCAATGCCTCTCTCTCGGTACCCTAAGGGTGCATCTCAATAGTATATGTGGCCTATTTACCTCATCTCCTTTACTTCAGCTGCAGTCCTATGGAAGGGCAGGACAGGGGAAAGCAAATGCCTCGTATGTTCACAGATTGCTTTTACCTCTGCTATGTATTCAGATCAGCGCAGATCAAGATAAGCTGATGAGGAGAGGAAGCTGTTTCAGACTATTGAGATGGACCCAGCCTAAATCTACCACTGCACCTCTAAGAATGAATCTTCAACCTACAGATTCTGATATATATATATATATATATATATAAATAAGAGAGAGAGAGAGAGAGAGAGAGAGAGAGAGAGAGAGAGAGAGAGAGAGAGAGAGAGAGAGAGAGAGAGAGAGAGAGAGAGAGAGAGAGAGAGAGAGGAGAGAGAGAGAGAGAGAGAGAGAGAGAGAGAGAGAGAGGAGAGAGAGAGAGAGAGAGAGAGAGAGAGAGAGAGAGAGAGAGAGAGAGAGAGAGAGAGAGAGAGAGAGAGAGAGAGAGAGAGACATGGCTGAGCTCTCTATGTCCTCTCTGTAACAATGGCTGGAGCTTAGACTCAGCTGTCCCAGGCATGCACCCCACTCTACAGCACCAGCCATTCCACTGACGGATTGGAAGGTGTGGTATTTAAGGGTTTGCTGGGGGGGGGAAACGTTGTCCAACAGTTATGTCTGGTTGGCGTGTCATCTTGAATAGGAGAGCTTATTGCATTCTGTCATGGTGTGATTCATTTCAAGACAGTAGAGTACATGAAGTCTCTGATCCATTGAAATGGTTTGACGGCCAGTGCTAGATCATCACAGAGGGCAATCCGAGTAGTCTTCCTTTCCGAATGTATTCCAGCATCTCTGTCTTGTGCTCTGATTGGAGAGGCATCACATGCGGCGTCTGAGTGAGAGGGAGAGACTTGCTGGCTGTTTTTTATTGGCTGTTTTGACAGCAGAGAGAGAGAGTGTCTAAGTAGGTCAGGGAACATGAGAGGATTTACTGGGTACTCATGGGAGTCCCTCCGAGACACTGCAACTGGAACCCAGACAATAACACCAGGGGATCCATATCGGCTCAAAATCCCCACGACCTTGGGTTAGTCTGGGGTTATAATTACTTGGATAATTAGTATGTTGCCAAGATGTGTCCCCTTCTCTCCTTTGAAGTTACCCAAGACTACAGTCTCTCGACCGCTTTCAACCCGTGAGCATCTGTCTAGCTGGTGTCACCGGCTTCTATGAGTTGTTTACGTGCAATGTGATATTTCTGCTTATGCTGCTGTCTGATGTGTTGTTTGCAATGAAGCCTAGAGTAGATTGTTCTGAATAACAGCATTTCAGGTTGGGGGTAAATTCCATTTAAATTCAGTCACTTTAGGAGATTCATTTAAATTCACATTCAATGATTGAAAAGCGGCAATTATTTTCAATTAGTATTTTTCAAATTTCTAATTTAATTGGAAGTTCAATTCACCTTCTGAATAAAATTAACCCAGAGGATATCTGTTTTTTTTTTTTTTTTTTAAATGTAGAATGTAATATTATGTTCAATTAACTGCTCACGTCGTTTTGAATAAGGAGCTCCTGCGATGTCTGGGAGTTTGAGTCCATTCCTAGTGAGAGAAAATATGCAACTTAACAATCCCTTTCATACATTCATTCATATATTCATACATTACGTGTGGCTTGCAGGTCAAGCAAACCAGCCACATGAGATTGGTGGCACCGTAATTGGGGAGGATGGGCACGTGGTAACTGCTGAAGAGGAATAAGTGGAAAGATATCAACAACATCAAACACAGGGTTTCCTTGTGTTTGACGCCATGCCATTCACACCGTTCCAGCCATTATTATGAGCCGTCCTCCCCAAAGCAGCCTCCACTGAAACCAGCATAATTGACATGCTACGTGATAAATATTTTTGGTGGTATAACGGCTAGATTTAGCTAAGCAGCTCATTTCCATTTTAATAGACTTATGTTTAACAAGCCACCTTTCTCCAGGCTCTCTGATACTGTGGCGGAACACATCCTTTCTTATAATATTTTCCCTTTTCACTGCCAAAAAATACGAAGAGCTGTAGGGAGCTTCCTCTCATCTTCACTGCCACAAGCACATAATCAGTTGGGCTTATGACATGGATCCCTTCACTTAGCATTGTTGTAACAGGATATGTTCTATCTCTGCAGCTCATCCTTCCCCGACAAACTGTCGATGTTACTGATACTTGGCAGATGATATTAAAATATGACTAATAGAATATAACACCATTTTTTGTCTTTAATTGTACCTTTATTTAACTAGGCAAGTCAGTTAAGAACAAATTCTTATTTACAATGACAGCCTACCCGGGGAACACTGCCTTGTTCAAGGGCAGAGCAACAGATTTTGACCTTGTCAGCTCGGGGATTTGATCCAGCAACATTTCGGTTACTGGCTCTAACCACTAGGCTACCTGCTGCTGCAGTAAGTGTTACAGTACCATTACAGTAAGTGCCATGTTCGCTTGTTTGCTTTGGACTAACATCAGCCATCAGGTTCAGTTTCGTTGCATGCTTTCTGATCCCTACATCTCCTACAGCTTTTATGACTCTTGTTACTCAGAGTTAAATGTATTTGACTGCCATTTGGGCTAAATGAAGTAAACTCATACCAGGAAGAACGGTTGTAGTCTGCTGGCACATGGGACTCTGCTGCATGTTCTGCTGCATGGATAGCTGATGTAGCTTGGCCAACTGAGATACAGGAAGAAAGAGCATCCAAAATATATGTTAAACTTTTACTGCAGTGGGCTAAATCAGGGTCACACAGAGTGTTTCTTTGGTATTCTTTGAAACAAAAGTATACACCTCACACACATAGTTATGGGGTTACAAAAAATAAAACACAAGTACCATGTCAGGTATAGAGTTGAAATGTATTCCATTTTGAATTCGCATCCCAATATTACACTTTATATACTGTATATTACAGAAAACTGAAATATAACAAAACTGTTTGACATAGAAACACAGGATTTTCGTCTGTTAAAAAAAATAAAGTTTATTCATTATGAAATTATGAGAAATATGAATAATATCCCACCCATAAGGCCACTAGGTCATTTGACTGCATGAAAGGGCTACATAAAAAAATTAGAGTGTGATAGTTAGGTTACTATATATAACTGCTGTATATACTTTACTTACCTCTGTATGTGGAATGCCATATTGGTTTTGTACAGTGTAGGCCTGGAAGAGATCACTCTGCATTAGGCAAATGACAGTAAAAAACACATTGTTATGCCAATAACCACTTACCAGACAGTGTATATAAGTGCATCACTGACATATATAATATTTATACAGTATACTACAATGGCTAAGTATGTGGAAGCAAATACATAAATGCATTTGTTGTGTATTGCAAAGTGGTTATTGAGTATTATACACTTGCTATGGGAATGTATAGCTTGTGGCTCTATAACAGGCTATATAAACCCATAAAATGCATCCATAATGTATTACACAACACATGTTGCACATAGAAAGTGTTTCCAGCATCTTTAATGTGATTGCACTTCAGTCCAGATTGGACATCATCAGGGGTCTGCAATCTTCACAGCAGAGTGCCATTTAACCAACCTTCATACTCTGTAACGGGCCTCCTGTAAATCTCTCTCTCTCTCTCTCTCTCTCTCTCTCTCTCTCTCTCTCTCCTCCTCATCTCTCATCCCACCCATCCTCTCTCTCGCTCCTCCTCATCTCTCATAAGTCAGGGTGGTGTCCATGTATCCCCATGGTCAGGCCAGACAGCACTTAGCTAAACTCAATTCTGACCGATGGCAGCAGTCTGGCTAGTATTACCACTCCATGGAGACGTTAGACGCAATTCCCTATTATGCACCAAAATGACACGATCCACTCTAAGCAGAGGAAACAATGTCAAATCATTGGTAATACTGTCATATTTGTATCACTAGAAGAGATACAGCAGGATCAATAACCATGATCGACTTAAGGGAAAATGAAAAGCTGAAAAGTCAATAAGTATTCAACCCCTTTCTTATAGCAAGCATAAATAGGTTGATGAGTAAAAACGAGCTTTAGAAGACACATAATAAGTTGCATGGACCACAAAGACCAGAGAGGTTTTCCAATGCCTCGCAAAGAAGGGCACCTATTGGTAGATGGGTAAAAAAAAGAAGCTGACATTGAATATCCCTTTGAGCATGGTGAAGTTATTAATTACACCCAGTCACTACAAAGATATAGGTGTCCTTCCTAACTCAGTTGCCAGAGAGGAAGGAAACCGCTTGGGATTTCACCTTGAGGTCAATGGTGACTTTAAAACAATTATACAGTTTAATGGCTGTGATAGGAGAAAACTGAGGATGGATCAACAACATTGTAGTTACTTCACAATGCTAACCTAATTGACAGAGTGAAATAAGGAAGCCTGTACATAATGTTTGCAACAAGTCACTAAAGTAATTCTGCAAAAAAATGGGGCATTTGTCCTGAATACAATGTTCACGTGAATACAACTTTCACGTTTCAGGTAAGACCCAGATGCAGACAAAGTTGAAGTAACAACAGTTTATTAATCCAACAGGGGCAGGCAAAAGACAGGTCAAGGGCAGTCAGGGGTCAGTAATCCAGATAGGTGGGGAAAAGGTACAGGATGGCAGGCAGGCTCAGGGTCAGGGTAGGCAGAGGTCAGTAATCCAGATAGGTTGGGCAAAGGTACAGGATGGCAGGCAAGCTCAAGGTCAGGGCAGGCAGTGAGGTCAACACCGGGAAAACAAGAAACCAGGAATAATCGAGAGATAGGAGCAGAGGAAAAAACGCTGGTAAGGCTTGTCGAACTGGCAACAGACAAACAGAGAACACAGGTATAAATACACAGGGGACAATGGGGAAGATGGGCGACACCTGGAGGGGGGTGGAGACAATCACGAAGACAGGTGAAACACATTACTGAGTACTACTCTCCATATTTTCAAGGATATTAGTGGCTGCATCATGTTATGGGCATGCTTGTAATCATTAGGGACTGGGGAGTTTTTCAGGATAAAAAAGAAATGGACTGGAGTTAAGCACAGACAAAATCCTAGAGGAAAACCTGGTTCAGTCTGCTTTCCACCAGACACCGGGAGAGGAATTGTAACGGTGTTCCTCCTCCTCTTCATACGAAGAGGAGGAGTAGTGATTCGACTAACATGCAGTGGGTTGTGAATACATAATGATACTTTATTAACCAGACGAAACTAAACACACGAAGAACACTTGATAAATTTACAAAACAACAAAACGAAATAGACAGACCTGAACGAGAGTACTTACATAAAACACGAAGCACGTAGGAACAGGTACAGACTATAACAAACGAACGAACAAATGCTACAGTCCCGTGTGGTGCGCAGACACAGACACGGACGACAATCACCCACAAACAAACAGTGAGAACACCCTACCTTAATATGACTCTCAATTAGAGGAAAACGCAAAACACCTGCCTCTAATCAAGAGCCATACCAGGCAACCCAAAACCAACATAGAAACGGAAAACATAGACTGCCCACCCAAAACTCACGCCCTGACCATCACACACATAAAAAACAGGTCAGGAACGTGACAGGAATTCACCTTCCAGCAGGACAATAACCCAAAACACAAGACCAATTCTACACTGGAGTTGCTTACCAAGAAGACAGTGAATGTTCCTGAGTGGCAGAGTTACAGTTTTGATTTAAATCTACTTGAAAATCTATGGCAAGACCTGAAAATGATTGTCTAGCAATGATCAACAACCAATTTGAAAGAGCTTGAAGAATTCAAAAATAATTATAAAATAAAATAATTGAAAATGATTAAAATAAATAATTAAAATAAAATAATTGAAAATGATTAAAATAAATAATTAAAATAAAATAATTGAAAATGTTGCACAATCCAGGTGTGGAAAACGCTTAGAGATTACACAGAAAGACACAGCTGTAATTTCTGGCAAATGTGACCGACTGCCTTGATTCGGTCTTATGTAGCAAAATTTGAAATTGTGTTTTTTACATTGGATAAAAACAGAGACAGAGAGACACAACATGGTATATCATACACAGGATTTGAGGAACAATGGGAAAGTAATTCTACTTTGAAAGTTGATAAACTTGTAACCTCATCGTTCACACGCTCTTAAGCTTTGGCCCCACCCATCTCTTTATGGGTTGATCCGAGCATTCTGTCCTAACAACAACAGGCAAGCATCCAAGCTAATTGGCTAACGTTGGCTAGCTTCTTCCAGACACAAATGAGAGAACAGCTCACTGACCATTTTACTCGCCCTAGCAGAGCTGGTTAGGCTGTTGTTATGTTATCCAGAGCGCTGGTGACCACAACTGTGCTCCTGGAAACAATTTACGCTGACACTGGTCATAGTCAATGGGTGTTGAGCGTTCGTAAATTCATCATTTATTCTGTGCTCGGGCACACGCAGACGAGAGTGCTCTGGAATCTGGCTTTCTGTAGATAGCCAGAGTGAATTTACCAGCTACGAATATCAACAGCTGTCGCAATGATATTCTATTGAAATGGTTACTTGCATAGTGGAGTCTTTTGTTAAGACATGTAGCTAGCTAGCTAGGTAAACAATGAACCATAATACCAACTCATGACATTACTACCCTGCATGAATCTGTAGGTAGCTAACCAACCAGGATCAATGTTAGCTAGCTAACTTTAGGCTATAACTAGCAAAGCAAATGGCTCTGAGAAAGGAATAATACGATCATACAGCTAGTGTAGCTAGCTAGCTAACAGTACAATTTACCTTAAAATAAAAATGACTTTCTGTCAAAACTAGAAACATGCAATATCTGAACAATTCTTTTAAAAATATTTGTTTAACTTTATTTAACTAGGCAAGTCAGTTAAGAACACATTCTTATTTACAATAACAGCCTACCAAAAGGCAAAAGGCCTCCTACGGGGATGGGGGCTGGGATAAAAAAATATATATATATATATAAATATAGGACAAATCACACATCACGACAAGAGAGACAACACAACACTACATAAAGAGAGACCTAAGACAACAATATTGCAAGGCAGCAACACATGACAACACAGCAAGGTAGCAACACAACATAACAACAACGTGGTAGCAACACAACATGGTAGAAGCACAAAACATGGTACAAACATTATTGGGCACAGACAATAGCACAAAGGTCAAGAAGGTAGAGACAACAATACATCACACATAGCAGCCACAACAATGTAATTTACCCGTGCAAATCATGGGTGGATTCTTCTCCGTGTCACGGATGCCATGGTTGCCCTTAGTTTGAAGATGTAATCCGCACACAGGTGTTTTCTCCATCTCTTTAGCTATCATACTCTAATTGCACTGATTTCAAAACTCTGTCCTCCAGAAAGTGAGCAACACTTATGCAGTTCTACTACATGATAAAAAAAATTAAAAGTCGATTTAGACAGGATTACCTACACATACTGACCAGCCCAAATAGACAGAAGCCTGCTATATGGCAGACCAATCCGAATTCATCTCTCGGCATACCCAGCCCACTCATTATCTCAGCCAATCATGGCTAGCGGGAAGGTTGGCAACTTTTTCTGTGGCTAAACCAACTAGGCTTGTAATTTTAACAATTTTATTCGTATTTACAGATGGCATACAAGTCTGTTATTAAGGCACATGAAAGTTTACAATTTCCAGAAGGCATTTCTGCCAATAAACAACATTTTATTTTTAAAAAAAGTTTACGTTCAAATGCCTCTCCTGTGATGTAGTGACCTGCAACATACGCCTAGTTTCCTGAAACGAATCACAAATGTGCTTATACAAAGTATTGACTCAGGGGTGTGCATATTCATGTGAATGAACTATTTCTGTATTTCATTTTCATTACATTTGCAAAAAAATCCATTTTTTTTTTTTCACTTTGTCCTTATGGGGTATTGTGTGTAGATGGGTAAGAGAAAAATATATATTTAATCAATTTTGAATTCAGGCTGTGGAATAAGTCAAAGGGTATGAATACTTTCTGAAGGCACTGTATGTGTCATCTGTCGTTATAAAGAAAGGTCCTAAACAAGGCTTCTGTGACATCACAGAACAGGATTAAAAGTAAGAAAAAACGTGATTTTCAAAACCTGCAATGAGTTTCTAGCCAGAGGGAGTGGATTTTCTTTCTTCCCATGTACACGCGAATCTTATAGTGAAAATCACTGTTTGTAAAATGTTTTAACTGTTGATGATGTTTTCGGATAGAACTTTTTAACTTTATATTTTTTATCTACAAAACATAGAAACGCACCGTTTTCACATTTACACTGGTATTGCGCTGGAGATAATGAAATTGCCCTCTAAGACCACTTTTGAGGTATGAACATGTTTGAAAACTATTCACCATTAAAGGTGTTGGTGACATCAGATCATCTGACACTCACCTGATGCAGGTCAAGACCGCCCTGGGAGAGAGAGTACAGTGGGTGGGGGGAAAAGTCTGACGCCTCAAACACCTAAACACACACACAGGGAACATACATTATTCCTATTATTTACCTTTATTTCACCAGAAAATGTTAGTTAGCTCATTCATTACATACTGTAAACACAGTTTATCTAGGATAAGCTAAGCAGACATACTAATAGTAAAACATAAAAGCTAAAATCATGTAATTAATCAACAAGATCTAGCCTTTTAAAGTGTCCTCCCAGAGCACTTTCAACATCATATACCACACAAATATGAGAAATTCCCACGGACTACATTCATTTTCCAACTGAAATGTATCACTGAAAACCCCTTCGGTTCCACTGAATATATAACATATATTCATATATTCAATAACATATATTCATGTTTTCTTCCTTCCTTAGATCAAATAGGTCCCGAGTGGTCCTTGGAGCTCCATGTCAAACTCTCACACGCACACCTAACTGGCTTATGGTATGAGTCACCATCCAAGCCGAGTATTTTCCCATTCCTGTTTATCCTCTGACAAATTACACAAACACTCCTTATCACTGCTCTGGATTCATTAAAGTGCCTCATCTTCCCTCTGACCATAGATCAAATCAAATGTATTTATAAAGCCCTTCTTACATCAGCTGATATCTCAAAGTGCTGTACAGAAACCCAGCCTAAAAACACCAAACAGCAAACAATGCAGGTGTAGAAGGTGTAGAAGCAAGATTCACCCTGCACTTTAATTTGATATGCTATTATGAGCACTAACACAACACCATATCAAACATTTGAGAGTAATGCTCAGACAGCTCATATGCTGTAACAGGGTTTGGATCACCAGCGCATAGAAGCCAGAATCCACCGCAGTCGAGCCGAACGCTAAAGGTCTCTAGACTGAGTGGCTAAAATGTTTCCCTCCATGCATCCTAACATCACCCCCACCCACAATCTCACCCCCCCCCCCCCCCCCCACACATACTGTACATATAGTACAACCCCCAAGTAGCAAAACTACTTCATACAGTATCTTCATGGGTTGAGTCATGGGGTGGCATTGATGTGCGTCTAAGTAAGGATCTTACACAGAATAGTGCTCTAAAGTCCCTCAATAATTACAATGGACTATACATTTCACATGACACGTCTATACAGGGTGTAGATGGGTTTGTGGCTTTCTCACTTGGTTGCCAGAGATGAGGAGGGCTCCTGGGGAGGGGCTGGGCCGGTAGGGAATGGTAGCACCCTTCGGGGGAGACTGGGGAGTCAAACATAGGTCAAGGGGTCTGGTGTTGTGAGATATCGATTCACCTTTATCACCAAAATAAATATGACAGATGCAAGTCAAAACATGTATGAAGGATGTTTAATTTTAAGTCTGGCTATTGTGTCACTTATGTTGTGTAGGAGGGAAAGAAATTGAATAAATGGCATTGAACTATTAAGCACATAAAACACAAGGACAATTAATGGTGTATTAAACTGCTAATGACAGTTACATGATATTTGTTCCTTTGTTTTTCTTCTGGTGACATTAGTCATTCATTTAACAGTTCAACAATTGAAACGGCAGCTCTTTAGGGCTGATTGGATTGTTCTTGAGTTTGTAATCTCAGCCTTTGGCTCAAGTTGTTCAACATTCCTTTGGATATTTCAAACGGGTGCATGCACTGTGCACGCACATACACACACACACACACACACACACACACACACACACACACACACACACACACACACACACACACACACACACACACACACACACACACACACACACACACACACACACACACACACACACACACACACACACACACACACACACACACTCTCTGACAAAAACCTACTCCCCCTCAGAGAAAACTCATGAACTCGCCAATTACAAAAGGAAACAGAAAATGGTTAAAACAACACACAGGAAGTTGTATAATTTATCATAAGGATGCAGGGTTTTCCGGAAATGTGGAGCATCTTTTCTGTGGGAGCAGTCAAAGCCAATTCTTTGTATAACTTTGCATAATTTAAATCCTGAAGGCCCCACTGGAAGAGAATCCAAAATGAAAGTTGCAAGCCTTTGAAGAAAGCCCTGGAAAACTGGATCAAACTAGCAATTAGGCAGTCCGGTCCAACTGCAATGCAAAAAACGAAAAGGACGGCATGTACGCATTGGAGGGAAATAATCCTTTGGGTTGTTTCTTCCCTTTCCACCACTCCTGTTTCTTAAAGGAGCGGCTGTTTGAAGGAAAACACACTTCGCTGCAGGCCAGTTTGTTTTTTTGAGCCAGGTTTCTTTCCTCTGCTCCATAATACGTTGTCTCAGGGTCAAAACCAGAGGAACCTGTCTAATGTCTACTAAGCCTAGGAGAAGTTAACTATAGCTGGCTCTTCAGGAAGGATACCACATTTCCCTGAGGCTCAGGTTATTATAACAGCATATACAATTCTATTATCCCCTCCTAATTGTATTATTGGTAGGACAGTATTCAATCAAATCAACACTATGGAATATAACATTGCTCTTGTGCTACGAAAACACAGAAACATTGTTAGTGTTACTCCAGTGGCAGTGGAGTGTGGGTTTGATTGAATTCCACTCTTGGTTATGGATGTGTGTGAGGGAGATTGGAAAGGGAGAAGGAGAGAAATGTCACCCTACCTCCAGGATTACTGTGCAGATCAGCTTGACACACTGGATTACCGAGTCTTGACTCCCCAATATCGTCACCCCTCGCTCAGTAGAGTTGGGCAGCAAATCTCCTGCCACTTGTATCTGTGCTCGCGTGCTCTGCCAATGATAGCAGTTTAAAGAAAGGATTACACCGATTCAGAAAGACATGGCATTCTAATAATCACACTGACATGGGTCCACTTCTGTGGTTTGTTGACCTAATGAACATGAAAGCTTAGCACTAAACATTGGGTGGTCATGGATGGATGGATGGAATGACCTGCATACAAATTGGAGTGATCTGCAAAGAAAATCAGCTTGCAGTAAATCAAATAACAGAGCAACTCTGAGAACAATCAGGGGACATAATGCATCCTGACCACAGGATATCGTGTAAGATTGCAATAGAAGCTTGGTGCCCTTGAAATAAACACAAACCAGACATGAAACAGACTGGCATATAGTGGCCTTGAGGGCTGATCAGGGAAGGAACTAGCTAACTCCCCAATCTACAGTCAAGTGAAATGGCTGCCTTTTTCTAACTGTTAAGGGTCTTGTTTCTTGCCTTGATCACCCTGTTGCAATGCAGGAAATGTTTTACTTGTAGTGTCATTTGAGGTTTAAAGAGGCTTCTGAAGTTTGAAATTTCCACTGACATTTCAGACTTGATTTTCCCTTACGAAAAAGGTATAAATCTCCACAAAAATGTCCATTAATTATAATCCACATAATAATTCACATTTCCTGTTGTTGCAGGATTATTTTCCTGCTGCAGCAAACTGGCTCAAATGAAGATCCTACTTCTGCAGCTGTTCTGTACTAGTCTATCACCTCTCTGATCTCCTTGATCTTTGCCCCTCCCTTGCCGATGAGGGAGCCACACTGGCTGGCTGGAATGACCAGTCGTAGGGTTACTGGTGGCTTGTTGCTGATGGTGCCGTTGGCCACCAGTGTGGTGAGGTCCTGGGGAGAGGGAGTGAAAGAGGGGGAAAAGATAGGGAGGAACGGAGGAAGAGGGAGAGAGAAAGATGAATGATAAATCACTGATGGCATAATCTCCAAAAACCCCACTTATGACTTTGATTGAATGGTAAAGCCTCAGCCTCAGTCATCGCCATTTCCTATTTTCCTTCATTTGATAGCCTCTCCTTCAATCCAGTGTGGTAATTTTTCTCTCTCTCTCTCTCTCTCTCTCTCTCTCTCTCTCTCTCTCTCTCTCTCTCTCTCTCTCTCTCTCTCTCTCTCTCTCTCTCTCTCTCTCTCTCTCTCTCTCTCTCTCTCTCTCTCTCTCTCTCTCTCTTCGGAGTGCATGCTGGGAGTGAGTCGTCAAGCAGGAGTGTTTGTGAGAGCGACTGGATTTCTTTTCATTCTATTGGGTTTTGGTATGTAAATATATATATATTGATTAGTTTAGTTGGTTTAAAAATAATTTTTCTAATTATTAATTAACAAGTAGAGGGGTGGTGGGATAGTTTGAGGTTGTTTGTTTTCGCGAGGGCACAACCAGCGGGTGTGGCTGGTTGAAATGTCCACTCGTGGAAGTTTGGAGTATGAAAAACTTAGTCGGCGCAATGGAATTAAGATTTTGGCAGAGGTTGGATGTTCAGTGGAAGAATGTGTTTTAGCGGTAGGTAGTATGATTGGGTATGATAGCATCAAATCAGCCTCAAGGATGAATAGCGCAGTAGTGATATTCTTAGATTCCATTGGAAAGGTGAATACGATGGTGGAGAACGGTGTTGTTTTGCGGGAGACACAGACGCAGGTATTTCCACTTATGAATCCGGCTAAGAAGGTTATATTGTCTAACGTACCACCATTTGTTAGAGATGAAGTGTTGGAGAGAGAATTATCGCGTCATGGTCAAATTGTATCTACAATAAAGAAAGTTATTTTTGGATGCAAATCTCCGTTGCTGAAACATGTCGTGTCTCATAGGAGGCAAGTGCATATGATCTTAAAAAAGGAAGTTGATGAACTGAATTTAGCGTTCAATTTTAAGATTGATGTATTTGATTATGTATTTTACGCTTCTACTGAATCAATGAAATGTTTTGGGTGTGGAAGAGAGGGGCATTTGGTGCGTAGTTGTCCTGAGAAGGAGCGCGCAGAGCCCGGTAGTAGTTATAGTGATGGTACAGATAACGCATCGACGCAAAGGGATGAAACTGCTAAAGGTACAGGGGAAGGAAGAAGGTGGGCAGATGTGGTTGGAAAAGGAGGAGAGGAAGGCAGTGTGGATACGGGGACAATTGTGGTGGATCAGAACAAGGAGGGAGGGGAAACAGTCGGTGAGATTGCGACTGCCGTCGCTGAGGTGGTGTTGGAAAATGAAATTGGAGATAAAGAGGAAATTGAAATAACAGGAAAGGAAGAAGATGTTTTCAAAGTACCGAGGAGTAAGAGAAAGAATGTAGGGGGTGGTGAAGGGTCTAATTCTAAGAGGAAGGTAGAGATTGATAAATTAGTTGAAGATGAAAAGGTTGAAGAGATGGTGGAGTTTTCCTCTGGGGAAGGTAGCGAGAGTGAGTCATCTGACGCGTCACAACAAAATAGCGAGATAATTGGGGAGGAAGGAAGGTATGGAATTAAGAAGGTACGCCAATTTCTGAAGTTGACAAAAGGGAAGAAATATATGCAGGATTACAGTATAACTGATTTTTTCCCTGAAAGTGAATTGTTTATTGAATCAGCAAAGTTTTTGATGTCAAAAATAACGGGGGGAGGTTTGACAAGCCCTGAAATTGCTAGACTTAAGAAGGTGGTCACGAGAGTGATAAGTGATGTAAATTCTAAAGAAAATGAAAGAGTTTAGTTGCAATTTTAACTCTGTAAAGAGATGGGATGTCTGTATCTTCCTCTGTATATTTTTTTCATTCATGAGCAGTTTTAAGATTTCTTCTTTAAACATAAATGGGGGAAGAGATGTTAAAAAAAGAGCGATAGTGTATGAGTTAATTAGGGGAAAGGGAAGTGACATAAATTTTCTACAAGAAACGCATAGTAATTTGGAAAATGAAGTTATGTGGAAACAGGAGTGGGGGGGGACAGTGGTGTGTAGTCATAAAAATTCTAAAAGTGGGGGTGTGGCTATATTGTTCTCAAGAGGGTTTTTGCCTTTGTCTTATGAGGTTGAAGAGGTAGTTGAGGGGAGGTTATTAAAAGTTAGAGCAAGGTATGAAAACATCACTATGTGTCTGATAAATGTATATGCCCCAGTGGTGGCAGTTGAGAGGGTATGTTTTTTAGAGACATTATCAAATACCATTGAGAAATGTAACAATGAAGATTATTTATTTATTACTGGGGATTTTAACTGCACAGTCAGTGATTTAGATAGAAATCACCAAGAACCTCATATAGCCTCAAGGACCTTTTTAAAGCGCCTCATTGTAACACATGAATTGTGTGGTATTTGGCGGAGTCAAAATGGAGGCACAAGGCAGTACACCTGGGCGCATGTGAGAGAGAACACCATCTCTATGGCCAGGTTAGATAGGTTTTATTGTTTTGAGCATCAATCTCAGGTCTGTAAATCAAGTGTGATAACCCCAGTGGGATTTTCTGATCATTGTTTAATAACAGAGGTGGTGTTCATTAACGATGTAAAACCCAAAAGCGCATACTGGCATTTTAATATAACTTTATTGAGTGATGCTCACTTCAGGAAATGTTTTTGTTTTTTCTGGGAGAGGTGGAGGTCTCAAAAGGACAGTTTTGTATCCATTCAACAGTGGTGGGATATAGGGAAAATCCAGATTCAACAATTTTGTAATCAATACACGAGGAATGTCACCAAGGATATCACCAGATCAATGAAAGCCCTAGAGTTTGAAATAGTGGAACTCATGACGTTGGTTGAGACCACAGGAGATCGAGGCCATACGCAGGCACTCAAGAGAAAAAAAGTTGAATTGGCAGACCTGCTGGGTATCAGAGCACAGGGGGCATTGGTGAGAAGTAAGTTTCAGGGAATCTCTGAAATGGATGCCTCATCCAAATTTTTCTTTGGTTTAGAGAAAAAGAATGGACAAAGAAAAATTATTCATTGTCTCAAATCAGCTGTTGGACAAGAGCTCACTAGCCCTAGTGAAATTAGAAAGAGGGCAGTAGAGTTCTATGCTGAGCTCTACAAGTGTGAATACAAAGAGGATAAAACAGTGACACAGCAGTTCCTTGATGGGCTCCCAAAGGTGGATGCAGAAGCTCAGGTTGAGCTTGAGCAACCATTGTCTTTGCAGGAGTTATACTCTGCATTAAAAGGCATGGAAAATGGAAGGGCACCAGGCTTTGATGGGCTTCCCGTTGACTTTTTTAAGTCTTTTTGGACTATGTTGGGAGAAGATTGGCTAGCAGTAGTTAATGATAGTTTAACCGGAGGGTTACTACCAATAAGCTGCAGAAGGGCTGTCCTCACCCTACTGCCCAAAAAGGGGGACCCTAGGTAGGTGAAAAACTGGAGGCCGGTGGCTTTATTGTGCACTGATTATAAGATATTGTCCAAGGCTTTGTCCAACAGGCTGAGGGAGGTGATGGGGCAAATCATACATACGGACCAGTCCTACTGTGTTCCTGGCAGGCAGATAGGGGATAACATTTCTCTGATTCGTGACTTTTTGGACGTCTCTAGGGCTATTGGGTTGGATGCTGGTCTAATTTCAATTGATCAGGAAAAGGCATTTGACCGAGTTGAACATCAATATTTATGGCATACGCTTGAGGCGTTTGGGTTCAGCTCTGGTTTTATTGACATGATAAAGGTGATAGATGGTGACATTGAAAGTGTATTGAAAGTTAACGGTGGTTTGAGTGCTCCTTTTAAAGTGTGTAGAGGTATTAGGCAGGGATGTTCTTTATCAGGGATGTTGTATGCCATTGCTATAGAGCCACTACTAAATAGCATTAGAAGTCGCATTGAAGGGGTGTACATTTCCGAGGATATTCCTCCTATTCGTCTTTCAGCCTATGCTGATGATGTAGTTGTTTTAGTGAAAAATCAAGCGGAGGTGGATAGTTTGAGTCTAATGGTTGATCGGTTTAGGGGAATATCCTCGGCAAAAGTAAATTGGGAAAAGAGTTGTGCTTTACAGATTGGAGAATGGTCTGGAGGGATCATGGCTTTGCCAGGGGGCTTGGAATGGTGTAAGGGAGGGTATAAGTATCTTGGAGTGTACTTAGGAGATGAGGGGATTATGGAAAAAAATTGGATTGGGGTGGTTGAAATGGTGGAAGGGAGGATGAGGAGATGGCGTTGGTTGTTACCTCGAATGTCATATAGGGGGCGAACTATTATAGTTAACAATGTGATTACCTCTGCACTATGGCATCGGTTGGCAGTTTTAGAACCACCATCTGGCCTTCTGGCTAAGATACAGGCAACTATTGTGGATTTCTTTTGGGATAAATATCACTGGGTTCCACAAAGTGTTTTGTATTTGTCAAAAGAGGGGGGACAAGGTCTGGTACATCTTGCTAGTAGGGCTGCTGCTTTCCGGTTTCAGTTTATTCAAAGGTTGCTTTATGGACAGGAAAATGTGGTGTGGAGGGGGGTAGCAGGCCTTGTGTTACAGAGGGTTGGAGGATTAGGTTTAAAGAAGGCTTTATTTCTGGTTGATAGTAGCCAGATTTCTAGGGAGGGAGTACCTCCGTTTTACAGAGGTCTTCTCAGAGTGTGGAGCATAATGAAGGTGTCCAGACGAACTTCAGCGGAGTCAGTGCATTGGTTGTTGGAGGAACCTCTGGTGTTTGGGGCAAGACTGGATTGTACAACTGCAGCTGTTCCACATTTCTCCAAGATTCTGGTGAAGGGAAAAATAATCACCTTAAGACAGTTAATGGCAATGGCTGGGCCCGACTTAATGGATGGAAGACGGTTGGCTGAACATTTGGGGGTGAGGTCGGAAAGGATTGTTGGACAAATGCTGGGAAGCTGCAGGAAAGCTCTGTCAGCGGAAGAGTGGGGAATGCTTAATAGCCACAAGAAGAAGGAACAAGATGAAGACGTCTCATTTCCAAGATTAGGGATTACACCAAATATCCCAGAGTCAGAGAGAAAAGGTTTATTGTTGGATTTGAGAGGGTTGGAGGAGGTGGGTTTGGATGAGGTGAATGGGAAGGACTTGTATAGGGGGTGTGTTAAGGTGTTAAATAAAGAGAAATTGAAAAATAGAAAAGACACTCCATGGAGGGTAAAATTGGGAATTGATGACAAGATAAAGCCAGCATGGAGAGCACTGTACAAACCACCGTTACAAAAGGGTACTGGTGATATGCAATGGAGGGTGTTACATGGCATTATTGCAGTTAATGCTTTTGTATCTGTCGTTAATTCAGATGTTAGAGATGGATGTCCTTTTTGTAATATAAGAGAAACCATTTTTCACTGTTTTATGGAGTGTGAGAGGATAAAACCTCTATTGGAAATACTGGAATCTTTGTTTAGAGCTGTAGGTGAGATTTTCAATAACAATGTTTTTATTTTGGGGTTTCAATATAGTAAGCAACAGAAAAGAAAATGTCAAATGTTAAATTTTATTTTGGGACAAGCTAAGATGTCAATTTTTTTGAGTAGGAAACATAAGATAGACACGGGATATGAGAAGGATATAAGATGTGTTTTTAAAGGATTAGTGAAAGCAAGAATAAAAGTGGATTTTGAGTTCTTCTCAGCTGTAAAAGATCTCCCATTGTTTGAGGAGAAGTGGGCATATGAAGGAGTGCTTTGTTTTGTAGAGGAGGGGAAATTATTTTTTGTTGAGGAAATAAGTTGAATGTATATGTTCTTTTGTTTTTTTGTTTTATTTATTTTGTGTAGGAATTACATTTATTGTTTCATTTCTGAAAAGGCAATGTGTCATTATTTATGTTAACAATTGAATAGAAAATAAAGGTTTTATAAAAACTCAAAAACTCTCTCTCTCTCTCTCTTGGCAGAATGGAAAACACACCACATGTATTTCAAACAGAATGCAGTAGCTAGTCGGTGTGCAATAATAATATTAATTTCCCATACTTTACAGAGGTGCCCTCGAGGGGATTTGAGAAAAAAAACATGTATTTCTCCAACAGTTCTTGTGGGCCTACTTTTTCAATTTAAAACCCATGTATATATCTAATGCGGCTATGACACTTGGTTTTCTCTCAGTGTCTATTTTAAGAGAGGCGGATGGATAACGCAGCAATGCTGGTGTGTCGTTGTCTCATTAGAGCTCTGGGCGTCATCTCCCAGATTTGATCTAAAAATATGCATCATATTATAACAACTGTGAACGGCCCGATCCTTCCGCGCTCACTCAAACTCAGTGAGCGACATTTCAAAAGCAAATTGGTGGAAATAAGTCCGGGGGTTACAAGAAGCTGCAGTCACACAAACACGCTTAATCCCCCGTGTATGCTGTGGTTAGGACAATAAGACATCAATGGAGAATGAATAACCTGCTGCAAATAAATGCTCTATATCCTTTCTTAGGAGCTGAACTGTGGTCCTTTGTGATTAGAGAGCCGTTCTGCCCAGACTCAAGTAGGACCATCTCTTTACTTGTGCTCATATAATGACTGGATAAAATGTATTTAATTGACCGCCTTAATGATTAAATCATCATGATCAAGTTAACGATGAGAGTAGATAGTAGAGAACAATATAACTTCTTTACCCATTGGCCAAAAAGAGTTGAGATGTTATTTTTTCCCTTTTTATTAAAGATGTCAGACACATAACACTCAGGCATGCTGAGAGACGTGCCGCTGTAGGTCAGGCCAACAGGTTGCCATGACAACTCGGGAGTTTCGGCTGACAATAGGGTTGGAGAGAGGTGAGAGCTTAAAATCTTTAATGAATGCAGTTCCGCGCGCTCCCAGCCAGCATTTGTTAAGGCACGGTTGGCCCGACTATGCGGGGAGTAACTGCAGGTAGACCAACCGAAATGTTCCTGAATCTACCATGTTAATTCGTTTGCTGGTGGATAAATATAAACATGACGGTTTTAAACACAAACCTCATCTGTTTAATTCAGTAGCGCGTTAACATGTTATTGTCTGTTCTTTCATCATCATTTCATTGTCTGTTCCTCTCCTGTTGTCTGAGCTGTTTCAATGTGAGGCTCTATTGAATACGTCACTATGCTGCATAAAATGCACAATGCTAGTTGAACTTCCCCCTGCAGTATTATAATGAGAAACTAAAAGGCTCTTGCACCAAGAGCAGCAAAAGTCTAACTGGTATCCAACGTCAAATTAATCACCAGTAGAAGCCAACCTGGGAGGAAACCTTGCTATTAAATGTGACTAATGATTCTCCACGATATCTTCAATTTGCATGATGAACTGTACAGTATAAATAAAAACATTTGACCAAATTGGAAACCAGGAAATGATATAGTACCAGTCAAACGTTTGGACACACCTACTCATTCAAGGGTTTTTCTTTATTTGGAATATGTTCTACATTGTCGAATAATAGTGAAGACGTCAAAACTATGAAATAACACATATGGAATCATGCAGTAAGAGAATCATGCCAAGAGTGTGCAAAGCTGTCATCGAGGCAAAGGGTGGCTACTTTGAAGAATCTCAAATATCAAATATATTTAGATTTGTTTAACACTTTTTTGGTTACTACATTATTCCATATGTACTGTTTCATAGTTTTGATGTCTTCACTGTTATTCTGCAATGTGGAAAATATTCAAAACAAAGAAAAACCCTCGAGTTGAGTAGGTGTGTCCAAACTTTTGACTGGTACTGTACATCAAATCAATTGAAGCCGAGGGGCAGCTTTGCCCCGCTTAAGAAAATCTCTTAGGGAAACAGTGATTGTGTTGTCTTACCTCTTCCAGTTTGTATGTGATCATGGTGAATGCCCTGAAGACACAGTCTGTAGAGCCGGTGATGGTGATGATCCTCTCTGGACATGATCCCTCTGAAATGTTGACTCGTGCACTGCTCTGTAGGGAGACAGACCAAGAAGTAAAGTAAACGGAAGCGATACGGGTAAGGGGAAAAGAGTCATAGGGATGAGGGACAAAAAAAAAAGGTCAAATTTAGCAAACTCCAGACCAGTAAATACACCCTGTCCTACAGATACCTAACAATAGATAGCTGGATCATCATACAGGGAATTGACCTCGCTGTAATTTAACCCCAGGCTGGTACTCTGATCCCTCCATCCAATGTCATTTCATTTATCTCCAGAGCCCTGCGGAATGGTGAGTGGACACGTGTGTAGTAGAGGTATGGTGGTACTTTAACCTCTATGATGTTTATTACAGTCATCCCACTGAGTCATTCTGACAATGTGGAGACAGAGAGGGCCTGGGGAGGAAGCCAAAGAGCCTCACATAGGGGGAACTAATTAAAGGCCTGTTCGTCTGACTGACGGACTGGGTGGACGGATGACTAGCATGGATGACTGGTTCACTGGCAGACAAATCCAGTGGCTGTATAGCTCCCTCAGTCTATCTGCCTATGTTTATCATTCTGCTTCATAAAGTAAAATATAATAGCTTTGCATCAGGAGTCAGAGTGATTTGAACCAACACAATGGCAATCTAATTACTTTTTGTACAGAATTAATCAAGCGCCATCGGATCAACTGCACCCTTGAGGTTTATGAGGGAGAAATAAGAGAGAGACATAAAGGGAGAGAGAGGGGTAGGCAGAGATAAAAAAAAAACTGGACTGAAAATTGGAGAGAGGGAAAGAGACCTAGAATAAAAAAAGAGACAGGGAGAAAGAGAGCTTGATACTGAGGCTGATTTGTATTTATTTAACTAGTCAGTTAAGAACAAATTCTTATTTACAATGACAGCCTACTGGGGAACTGTGGGTTAACTGCCTTGTTCAGGGGCAGAAAGACAGACTTTTTCCTTGGCAGCTCTGGGATTTGATCCAGCAAACTTTTGGTTACTGGCCCAACGCTCTAACCGTTAGGCTACCTGCCACCCCAAAAATGGAGAAGAAGATATGGAAGGAGAGAGTGTGAAAAAGGGAGAGATTTTTTATTGAAAGAGAAGAGTGGCCAATGGGCAGGTCAGACTATAAGGCTGTTCTGTATGCTATCCCAGTCAACCTTCTCAAACATCCAGAGAGGGTTTGGGTTTAATATTAATGGAACTCTACACCACACATTGCAAACAATATTAGACACTGTCTCCCGTTTGATTATGTTTTGCCTTGAACTATAACCTTTTATTTGTGATGGTACACTTCTGTACTACACAATAACTGGAAAATAAAGATTTCAGACAAATAATGCATATTGACGCAGATACCAGATGTGATATTGATAGCTTTGGAGCTAGATGATATACATTTATTTAATCAATCAATGACAGGCTTTACTTTGGATGCAATATGGTAATGTCGAGTACTCGTACACATATGATGGACAGTGTTAATAGATAGGAAGCTGGTAACATACCTCCTCCCGTATTCTTTTCACCGTCTCACCTTTCTGGGAAAGAGGAAGATGAAAGACAACTTTGAAGTGAGGTGTGTGGTTTGTTTAAAAAGTACTGGCCTCTCAGTGTGTCCTCAACTTGCAGATGGAAATCTGCCTGCACTTCCAATCCCTATTAAACTGATACCTTTCTTCACGTTGACTATATTTCCCCTCCATTGAAAAGTAACCTAAGCTGTCATGGAATAGAAAAGTAGAGTCCTTTTTCAGTCTGAGACGTTTAGCACAAAGCCGCTGACATACAGTATTCTCATCCCATCCTAAATGTATAAAATATAGTAAACGCAGTAAAAACTTAAATCTGCCCCTTTTTGTTCACATCTATATCTACTCTTCTATTATCGACTAATGTCTGTCCTGTCCTTGTGAGATCCTTTCTGTGTGGCCAGCGGTCAGCTAGCCAGCCAGCCAGCCAGTCAGTCACTCCACCCAGGCTCAGGAGTAAAATTAAGTCACACCTCTGTCATACCTCCTCTGCCAGCTTTAGATTGCCACTCCATCTGTCACTTTTATATTGGCCTCAGCCCATCATTCTCTCTTCCTGCTTCTAAACGATTCTACCAACTACACCCATGACATTGACAACCGGATGTTTTCAAATACAAACGCACCCATACTATTTTGTGTACTCAGCCACACTGTTATTTCCTACTAAATAGAATGCTAGTGTGTCATTTGGGATACTGTGGAGGATGTTGGGCTGAAGCCTAGCCGAGAGATAGAGATGAGGAGGGGGAACGGAGTTATTAACACACGTGATTTGGATGGAGAGCCTGGTTACCGCCACACACAGCATTTCTCACCCTCCCACTTCTTCTCCACATCTATTTATCCCCTTTTTTTCTCTCTTTTCTCTCTCCCTCTCTCTTTCTCATCCCCTCTTTTTCTCAATCTCTCATCCCCTCGGTGTTAGTTCCCCCTCGTTCCTTCACTTTCTCTTTCCCCATACTTCTTTATCCCTCTCCTCCTGCTTTCTCTCCCTCTTTCTCTTAGCCTGTGTTCTATTACAAGGCTGCAGGGCTAGTGGGAGCCAGCGAAGGGGTAGAGAGCACCCTACACGCCCTCCTAGAAGACACTAAACTGATCACAAGGGTCTGACAGTAATATGCCTTTTGGAGCTCAGTTTCAACCGGAGGTTTGCAGTCAATGCACTAATGTTTCTGTTTGATGGATTACCGTACTGCATTAGGGAATGGAGAAGGTTTTAAGTGGGTTGGTTTAAAGCAATTACATTTGCAACGGGGAAATACAGTTAGCAAAGTGTGTCAGGAGGCCTTATGTTTGTTTTGCTTCTACAATAGAATGGAAAGATATTGACTGTTTGGGAAAATCAATCCACATAGATTGGCTTATGAATACTTACAAAATGGCATGGTTTCAAGTGTCTATTTTAAATACAGGATAATTCCCATATCTTTTGTTATAGTACAATTTATAGTACAATATTAATACAACTTTAGAAATAGTCTTCATTGATCTGAAAATAGTCATCCCTTGTGATAACAGCATATCTCAAGGATCAAAAAGCCCTTCTGAATAGTGTATCTCTTCAGAAAATAGTTAGAAATAACATAAATGATAGAATAAAAAGATAAGCCTTCTCACCTTGCCTATGATACTGCCAACCTCCTAAAAAGCCCAGGAGAAAAAAATACAAAATTCATGAATTAAAGAAATACAAGATTTATTGAAATATATAAACATAGACTCCTTTAAACATACCATAATGACCTCTTTGTGTGCTAAATCAACATAAATATCTTAATCAAATGTCTCACTTGTATTATTGAAATTTGACAGACTAAGCAGAGCAGGGACATGAGTCCATAGGAAAATCATATTACATACTGTAATTACATCCTCAAACTTTAACTAATCCCTTACAGATAATTCCTGTATGGCTACAGTTCTTCCAACAACGATTCTTATATATTCCCAGATATTCCCATTCACTTAAACCGTCACCTCATACGTACCTTGCCGTGCATGAGCAGTCGGAGTGTGAGGGTCACACCCAGGCCCCCGTCTCCAAAGTCCTGCTCACAGTTCATAGTAATGTGGGAGTTGCACACAGGGAGACGCATGAACGAGGCTCATCCAATGGTCACGTTGTCAGACGAAGGCTGCTGCTCCCTCTTCCTCTCTCTCTTCTCTGTCCCTCCCCAGTCCTACAAAGTCAAGAAAATGCAATATGTCAGATTTGATACCTGTTTGGTATCAATACAACTAGATATCGATACAAACACTCTTACTGGTTTGATGTGTTGTTTTACCTCAACATTTTAATGATGTGATATGAATTAGAATGTCACTTTGGAATAGGAAGTCAATGGAGAAAATATCCGGTTTGCATGACAAGGCATTCCCAAGGCAGAGCCACCCTCACATCTCAATCTCATAATACAGGATGCTTGAAAAATGATCTAAATTCAAGTACAGGGTTAGGGAAGTACAGGGTTGGTTATAATATACATAGCTGGCTGCTACACCAGTAGCAAACTAAGTGCACTGTCCCAAAGAACAAATGAAGGACTGAGAAATCACATGCTGGTGATTTTGATAAATCACTGTTTATCGAGTTATTCTCCAGAGTCATTCACTCAATGCCATTCCAGCCCCAGCCAATTCAGGAAGTAGTAAAAAAATTACAATTGTAAATGGAAAATTGCCAATGTTTTTACCATGGGTATTTTCAAGTGATGTATTAAATTGCATTCATTTCCTGAAATGAATTGGAATCGACCACAACTGTCACATTATATGCACTGCAGTCCACATAATAACTCACAGACACACACATTAGTCCCAGCCCTCTACACCAACACTAATAATGATGCGTCTAATTTGCATGATGCTCTTTGAGACACTCAGAGCAGTCCAGCTGACGATGGAGTCCTTACATGTGGATTGGGTTCTGCACTTGTCCCCTGTAGAGTGACTCATGTGTCCCATCCTCCCTGTCTGGTCAAGGCCACTTGTTTTAATAGGAACGCTGCTGACCGTCCGCCAAGTGCATTCCACCTAGCCTACAATACCCCAGTATGCTGCTGTCCTAGTGTTGGAGCCATCACTGAGAAACATGATCGCTCCCTCCGACTTCCAGCAGGTGCCTCCTTATTTATTAGCCAGCCTCTTCATATCCCTTTATAAATTCGTCAAACTGTGTTAGGGCGGCATGTGGATGTAAATGTGTTCATGTTGTTTTTGTCCAGGCACGTTGGGGTATGTCATATGTGTGAAGGTCATGTTCAATCAAAGGGAGTCTGCTTTTTGATGAGGTGCTACTCCTGAGACCTCCATTCTAGGCAGGTTTATTGTCTTCACTCAACAGCCAGGGCTGCTAGCTATCTGTTTATTTATGTACTCTATGCATGCAGAGGCTTAACCCTGACATGCCATCCCTCTCTGACTATCATATGGTAGCTTGGCTACTGCTTGCCTAAGCCTGTGGTGTCCTGTTCATGACCACGGCATTGCAATGCTGGTCTGTCAGAATCGGCCAGAGAGCAAAGTAGGGTGGTGGTGATAAGGTCTAGAAACAACTTCTGCTTTAAAGAGACAGATTGACTTTGGGGTTTTAGGCTGGGTTTCTGTATAAGCACTTCGTGACAACTGCTGATGTGGAAAAGGCTTTATAAATACATTTGATTGACTGACTTGATAACATTATACAGGCTACGTGGTAAACCATGGGGTGTTGGGTTGAGCGTGCAGAGATTAACACAGAGACAGGGAGGTTTCAGTCCGCAAAAACAACTTTACTAAGACAGAAAATAAACATAACAAAGAAAATCACTTAGGTTTGGCTCGGTCCTTCTTCTCTACTGTGGCTTGGTGTCTGTCTCTCCCCATTCTCCCTCGCGGTGTGCCACAGTGCTCCTTTTATTTGGCCTCCACGGCTGGTTGGCACTTTCCTCTTTCCAATTACCTCCACTTAGGGCTGTCCGTGTCGGGGTGCCAAGCTCCCGTATTCCCAGCAGAGGGAGCCAACGTCGCCTCACGTACCTCCCCAATTATTAGGTAATACTTGAGGATGTCCACTGCCCACTTCAGGGTGAGGCACTCCTTCTCGTATTTCTTCTCCCCCGGGAGGAGTTCCCTGCTGACATACACGATGGGGTGCTCCTCGGCCTCCTGCTCTTGGGACAAAACGGCCCCTACCCCTGTGTCAGACGTGTCTGTCTGGATCAGGAGTTTTTTGAGAAGTCCGGGGTACCGGGTGCGAACATAGCGCATCCTTCAGGGCCTGGAACGTCGCCTCTGTGTCCTCCGTCCATCGCACCGTCTGGGGTAGTCGTGCCTTCGTTAAGTCTGTGAGGGGAGAAGCTATTGCGGCAAATTTAGGTACAAATCTTCTGTAGTACCCTGCTAACCCCAGGAATGACTTCACCTGCCTCTTGGTTCGGGGGACAGGCCATCCCCTAATGGCAGAGATTTTTTTTCTTTATGTTCACATTTCCCCTCCCGATCTGATAGCCCAGGTACTCCACCTCGGCGTAGCCCAGCTTGCACTTGTGGGGCTTCGCGGTCAGACCTGCATCGCTTAGCGCATCCACCACGGCCTGTAACCTACATAGATGTGACTCCCAACTGTCACAGTCCACAATTATGTCGTCCAGATAAGCAGCGGCGTATTCACTGGTAGCCGCAGGACGCGGTCCATGAGGCGCTGAAAGGTCACTGGTGCCCCGTGGAGCCAGAAAGGCACAACCCGTTAATGGTATAGCCCCCCCGGGGTGGAGAAGGCAGTCTTCTCCCGGAAGGCCGCTGCCAGTGGCACCTGCCAGTACCCCTTCGTCAGGTCCAAGGTGCTGACGTATCTCGCCATCCCCAAGCGGTCGATCAGTTCGTCCACCTGGGGCATGGGGTAGGCATCAAACTTACTGACCTTGTTCAGGCCCCGGAAGTCATTACAGAAGCGGACGGTTCTGTCCGGTTTCGGAACCAGCACTATGGGGCTAGACCACTTACTGTGTGACTCCTCCAGTACCCCCATTTCTAGCATTGTCGCCACTTCCCGCTGGACCACCACCCTCCGGGCTTCTGGTATCCGGTATGGTCGTTTTAACGCTTGACTCCGGGCCAGTGGAACCGGTTCCCGATCCGCTCCCTGGTTTTCTCCATCCCCAGGTGTGACCCAAGCAATAAATGTTTGTTTTGTTCGATAATGTCCTTCTTTACGACCAAAAACCTTATTTTTGTTTGCTCGTTTTGTCCAGTAATCCGAATGCTTAAGGCGTGTGCACTAAGTCCAGACGAAAAGTTTTTTTTAAGTACAATAAAAGTTAGTAAAAACATGCCAAACGTTGTTAAAAATCAATCCTCCGGTTGTTTTTGTCATAAATAATAAATAATATTTCAACCGGACAAAAGCTTCGTCAATAGGAAAGGAGAAACAAGAAAGGCGCATGGCTGATGAATGGAAATTTCCACTGGCCACTGATTGAAAGTGCTGTATCTCCCTAATTTTTTCAGAGTAAAGGCCTGAAACAATGCCTAAAGACTGGCCACATGTAGAGGAAGCCACAGAGCTCGTCAACTGTGTCCTAAGTCTTTGTATGGTGGATAGGCTTTCAATGGAAAAACAGCCTTTCAAAATAATAGTACTTCCTGGTTGGATTTTCCTCAGGTTTTCGCCTGCCATATCAGTTCTGTTATACTCACAGACATTATTTTAACAGTTTTGGAAACTTTAGAGTGTTTTCTATCCAAATCAACTAATTATATGCATATCCTATCTTCTGGGCCTGAGTAGCAGGCAGTTTAATTTGGGCCAAAATTCCAAATGCTGCCCCCTACCCTAGTGAAGTTAATGACTCCAACCTAAGTGTATGTAAACTTCCGACTTCAACTGTATATCACTCCAGTGTAAATTGATAAATTGTAATTACTTCACCACTATTGGCCTATTTATTGCCTTACCTCCTTACTTAATTTGCACACACTGTATACAGATTTTTCTGTTGTGTTATTGACTGTACGTTTGTTTATCCCATGTGTAACTCTGTGTTGTTGTTTTTGTCACACTGCTTTGCTTTATCTTGGCCAGGTCACAGTTGTAAATGAAAACTTGTTCTCAACTGGCCTACCTGGTTAAATAAAGGTGAAATAAAAAATGTAAAATAAGAATAACTACTCATTTTGAGGCTCCTTCAACAAAAAGTCAAGACTTCTTATTTGAAAAATAGTAAAGGGTGTCAACTTGCGTACACGAGTGGAAAGGGAGACCACTTCACAGTTCACACTCTTCACAAGCCACCAAGTGCTAACATTCAGAATCTAAATAATATGTGTGAAATGCTTGATAGTGTACTGTATGTGATGTTAACAGAGAGGTCTACTTTCTTGGGGACCTGAATATTGACTGGTTTTCATGAAGCTGTCTGCTCAAGAGGAAGCTTCTCACTGTAACCAGTGCCTGTAATCTCGATCAGGTTATTACTCAACCTACCAGGGTGTTTACAAACACTACGGGAACAAGATCTCCACATGTATCGATCACATTTTTACTAGTACTGTAGACCTTTGTTCTAAAGCAGTATCCATACTCATTGGATGCACTGATCACAATATAGTGGCTACAGTATTTCCAGGAAATCCAAAGTTCCAAAAGCTGGACCTAAAATAGAGAGATCATACAAAATATTTTATAAAATATCTTATGTGGATGATGTTTAAAAAAAATAGTTGGTCTGATTAATGAGGAGCATCCAGACGCTGCATTTGATGAATTTATGAAATTGCTTCTTCCAATTATTGATAAACATGGACCTGTTAAGAAATTGACTGTTATAACTTTTTAGGATCTTTGGATTGATGAGGATTTGAAAAACTGTATGTTTGAAAGAGATGGGGCAAAAGGAGTGGCAAATAAGTCTGGCTGCACATCTGACTGGCTAACTTACAGCAAACGTAGAAATGATGTGGCTGAACTCAACAAGAAGAAGATGAAACGGTATTATGAAGTCAAGAACAATGATATAAAGAATGATGTGAAAAAAACTTTTGAGTACTTAAAATGAAATTATGGTCAGAAAGACAAATCCAACTCTATCTTTCATCGAATCAGATGGTGTATTCATCACAAAACCATTTGATGTTGCCAATTATTTGTATGATTACTTCATTGGCAAAGTGGGAAAACTAAGGCATAAAATGCCAACAATGAACAGTGAGCCATCGTAGAAAGAAAAGCATTGCAAGTTAAAATTTTGTTAGTGTGGATGTGATGGAAAAATTGTTGTTGATCAATAATGACAAACCTCCTGGCATTGACAACTTAGATGGAAAGCTACTGAGGATGGTAGCTGACTCTATAGCCACTCCTATCGGTCATATATTTAATCGTAGCCTAGAGGAAAGTCTTTGTCCTGAGGCCTGGAGAGAAGCCAAAAATCATTCTGCTACCCAAGAGTGGTAAAGCAAACTTTACTGGTTCTAACAGCAGACCTATAAGCTTGCTGCCAGCCAGCAAACTGTTGGAAAAAATGGTGTTTAACCAAATACAATGCTATTTCTCTGTAAACAAATGAACAACAGAATCAGCATGCTTAACACTGACACAAATGACTGATGATTGGTTGAAAGATAATAAGAAGATTGTGGGAGCTGTACTGTGCAGCTTTTTATATTTGTACCATAACCTGTTGTTGAGAAACTTATGTGTTAAGGCTTTTCAACCTAATGGATTAAGAGCTATCTATCTAACAGAACTCAGAGTGTTTTCTTTAATAATGGAAGCTTCTCTAATGTCAAACAAGTGTGGTGTACAACAGGGCAGCTCTCTACTCTTTTCTATTTTTACCAATGACCTGCCACTGGCATTAAACAAAGCATGTGTGTCCATGTATGCTGATGATTCAACCATATATGCATCAGCAATCACAGCTAATGAAGTCACTGAAACCCTTAATAAAGAGATGCACTGTTTTGGAATGGGAGGCCAGTAATAAACTGGTCCTGAACATCTCTAAAACTAAGAGCATTGTGTTTGGTACAAATCATTCGCAAAGTTCTAGATCCCAGCTGAACGTGGTAATGAATGGTGTGGCTGTTGAACAGGGTGAGGAGACTAAATTACTTGGTGTTACCTTAGATTGTAAACTGTCATGGTCAAAACATGTATATTCAAAGGTTGTAAAGATGGGGAGAGGTCTATCTGTAATAAAGAGATGTTCTGCTTTTTGGACACCACACTCCAAAAAGCAAGTCCTGCAGGCTCTAGTTTTGTCTTATCGTGATCATTGTCCAGTCATGTGGTCGAGTGCTGCAAAGAAAGACCTAGTTAAGCTGTAGCTGGCCCAGAACAGAGCAGCATGTCTTGCTTTTCATTGTAATCAGAGGGCTAAAATAGATACTATGCATGCCAGTCTCTCTTTGCTAAGAGTTGGGGAGAGACTGGTGTTTTTATAAGAATCATTAATGTGTTGAAAATCCAAAATTGTTTGCATAGTCAATTTACACACAGCTCTGACACACACACTTACTGTACCCCACCAGGCATGACACCAGCAGTCTTTTCACAGTCCCCAAATCCAGAACAAATTCAAGAAAGTGTACAGTATTATACACTGCTCAAAAAAATAAAGGGAACACTTAAACAACACGATGTAACTCCAAGTCAATCACACTTCTGTGAAATCAAACTGTCCACTTAGGAAGCAACACTGATTGACAATAAATTTCACATGCTGTTGTGCAAATGGAATAGACAAAAGGTGGAAATTATAGGCAATTAGCAAGACACCCCCCAAAAAGGAGTGATTCTGCAGGTGGTGACCACAGACCACTTCTCAGTTCCTATGCTTCCTGGCTGATGTTTTGGTCACTTTTGAATGCTGGCGGTGCTCTCACTCTAGTGGTAGCATAAGACGGAGTCTACAACCCACACACGTGGCTCAGGTAGTGCAGTTCATTTTGATTTTCAGTTTGATTTCACAGAAGTGTGATTGACTTGGAGTTACATTGTGTTGTTTAAGTGTTCCCTTTATTTTTTTGAGCAGTGTATAAAGCCATTATTGCATTGAACTCTGTTTCATCTCATATTGATCAAATGAACAGCAAACCTGGTTTAAAAAAACAGATAAAGCAACAGCTCACAGCAAAAATGGCTCTCTCTTATTTGACCTAGATAGTTTGTGTGTGTATATTGATATGTAGGCTACATGTGCCTTTTTAAAATTGATGTAGTTCTATCCAGTTGTGGAAAAAGTATTCAAATGTCATACTTGAGTACAAGTAAAGATACCTTCATGGAAAATGACTCAAGTAAAAGTGAAAGTCACCCGGTAGAATACTATTTGAGTAAAAGTCTAAAACATTTGGTTTTAAATATACTTAAGTATCAAAAGTAAACAGAATTGTTAAAATGTACTTAAGTATCAAAAGTAAAAGTATAAACCATTTCAAATTTCAGGGTCACACTCCAACACTCAGACATAATTTACAAACAAAGCATTTGTTTTTAGTAAGTCCGCCAGATCATAGGCAGTAGGGATGACCAGGGATGTTCTCTTGATAAGTGTGTGAATTGGACCATTTTCCTGTCAAAATGTAACGAGCACTTTTGGGTGTCAGGCAAAATGTAAGGAATAAAAAGTATATAATTTTCTTTAGGAATGTAGTGAAGTAAAAGTAAAAGTTGGCAAAAATAGAAATAGTAAAATAAAGTAGAGATTAGATAGGTGTGAATGCGCGTGACCAGCCCCTTGCTGCTGGCAGATCTCTGACTCATTCCCCTCTCATTCGGCCCCACTTCACAGTAGAAGCATCAGACAAGGTTCTAAAGACTGTTGACATCTAATGGAAGCCTTAGGAAGTGCAACATGACCCATATCCCACTGTATCTTCAATAGGGGCTGAGTTGGAAAACGACCAACCTCAGATTTCCCACTTCCTGGTTGGATTTTTTCTCAGGTTTTTGCCTGCCATATGAGTTCTGTTATACTCACAGACATCATCCAAACAGTTTTAGAAACTTCAGAGTGTTTTCTATCCAAATCTACTAATCATATGCATATATTAGCAACTCGGACTGAGTAGCAGGCCGTTTACTCTGGGCACCTTTTCATCCAAACGTGAAAATGCTGCCCTCTATCCATAAGAAGTTAACTAGCTTGTCCTGCGTTGCATATAATCAAAGTGGTGACTGTTAATTTATATCGAATCACAGCCTACTTCAACTTCGCCAAATGGGTGATGAAAAGCACATTCGTGAATAAAGCGCAATCATTGCACAAATGTACCGAACCATAAACATCAATGCCTTTCTTAAAATCAATACACAGAAGTATTTTTTTTTAAACCTGCATATTTACTTAATATAAATGCATGTTAGCAGGCAATATTAACTAGGGAAATTATGTCACTTCTCTTGCGTTCAGTGCAAGCAGAGTCAGGGTACATGCAGCAGTTTGGGCCGCCTGGCTCGTTGCGAACTGTGTGAAAACCATTTCTTCACACACAGTTTGGGCCCCATTACTAAGGTCACCAACACATCTATTGGTCTCGGGGTGTTTCCAAGGGTATGGAAGTCGGCCATAATAACGGCCATCTTTAACTTCTTCTGGCTGCAGCCCGACACCGGTACACTTATGACAACATCCAGCTCAAGTGCAGGGCGCGAAATTCAAAATATTTTTTTTTTTAATATTTAACTTTCACACATTAACAAGTCCAAGACACCAGATGAAAGGTGCACATCTTGTGAATCAAGCCAACATGTCCGATTTTTAAAATGTTTTACAGGGAAGACACAATATGTAAATCTATTAGCTAATCACGTTAGCAAAAGACACCAATATTCTTACTCCATCAGTTTATGACTCCATCAGTAGCTATCACAAATTCGGCCAAATAAAGATAAAAATAGCCACTAACCAAGAAACAACCTCATCAGATGACAGTCTGATGACAGTCTGATATTTTTTTCGAAGAATTTGCATATTTCAGGTATAATTCATAGTTTACATTTCAGCTACAATCAGAAATTGCACCGAAAGCAGCCATAATATTTACAGACACCAACGTCAAATACCTAATTACTCATCATAAAACATTTCTGAAAAATACATAGTGTACAGCAATTGAAAGACAGGCATCTTGTGATTCTAGACAATATTTCCGATTTATTAAATGTTTTACAGCGCAAACAAAATGTAGCGTGATATTAGCATAGCCACAATAGCCAGAAACACTTGGGCGCCCACGACCAGTCAACATGCACGACAGATATTAGAAATAGCATCATAAAATGTTTCTTACTTTTGGTGATCTACCGTCAGAATGTTGGATAAGGTGTCCTTTGTCCAGAATAGTCGTTGTTTTGATCTGGAATGGTAAATATCCCTCTTCATTTACCATGGGCACTTGCCAAGTGACACGGATTACTCCAACGTCAACAAAGTTAGAAAACGGAACACGGCAAAACTCCCGAAAAAGTTTCAATAATCTGATTAAACTATATTGAAAAAACATACGTTATGATGATATGGTGACATGTATCAAATCAAATCTAAGACGGAGATGTTCGTATTTCATAACGACAGCTAAACAGAAGCCATATCAATGTCCTCTTTCGCGCGCTCCAGAAACAGGAAATGAACGGTCACGTCAAACAAAGACTTTTTATTCCACCTCTGACCAAGATAGACACGAAATTTCTTCTCTCACCGCATCTTGACAACCAGGGGAAGGCGTAGGAAGTGTTTGTAGACTCCTACGTCACACGCCCATGTATAGGCATGCAGTTGAACAGAGCATAGATTTCTGACATTTCACTTACTGGTCAGGAAAAGTGCTGCAGAAGGATTTCTGTTTCACTCTCATTCAAACGTTTTTAGAAACTAGAGAGTGTTTTCTATCCAATTGTAATAATAATATGCATATTGTACGAGCAAGAATTGAGTACGACGCTGTTTGAAATGGGCACATATTTTCTGGCTACTCAATACGCCCCCTGCAGCCATAACAGGTTAAATCGGGCGACCCTGCTGACGTGAGTAACTACAGGCCCATTAGTATACTACCTGTGGTGTCAAAGGTTGTTGAAAAGTGTGCAGCAGAACAACTGATTGCCCACCTCAACAACAGCCCCTTCACATTATACTCCATGCAGTTTGGTTTCAGAGCGAAACACTCCACAGAAACGGCCAACTGCTTTCTTCTGGAAAATGTGAAGTCCAAAATGGACAAAGGGGGCGTTGTTGGGGCTGTGTTTCTGGACCTAAGGAAGGCTTTTGATACTGTTAACCATGAGATTCTCATCACAAAATTGTCCAAGTTCAACTTTTCCCCCGATGAGATGGATGAAATCATACCTTGGAGGCAGAACTCAGTGTGTCAGAATGAGCAATGAGCTGTCACCCACTCTTAGCTATGATGTGGGCGTGCCCCAAGGGTCAATACTGGGGCCCCTCCTGTTCAGTCTGTACATTAATGATCTGCCTTCTGTCTGTACTGATTCTGAAGTTCAAATGTATGCAGATGATACAGTGATATATGTGCAAGCAAAGAACAAACAACAAGCTGCACAAGAACTCACTACTGTAATGGTCCAGGTTACAAAGTGGCTCAGTGACTCATGTTTGCATCTCAATGTGAAAAAAACTGTTTGCATGTTCCTCACAAAGAGGGCAACAGATGCTACTGAGCCAGATGTCTATGTGTCAGGGGAGAAGCTCCAGGTGGTATCTGATTTTCAGTACCTTGGCATCATATTTGATTCCAACCTCTCTTTTAAAAAGCATGTGAAAACGGTAATTCAGATAACCAAATTCAACCTAGCTAATTTCCAATTTATACGAAATTGTTTGACTACAGAGGTAGCAAAACTGTACTTCAAATCTATGATACTCCCTCACTTAACATACTGCTTGACTAGTTGGGCCCAAGCTTGCTGTACAACATTAAAACCTATTCAGTCTGTCTACAAACAGGCTCTCAAAGTGCTTGATAGGAAGCCCAATAGCCATCATCACTGTTACATCCTCAGAAAGCATGAGCTCCTGAGTTGGGAAAATCTCGCGCAGTACACCGACGCATGTCTCTTATTCAAGATCCTAAATGGCCTGGCTCCCCCTCCACTCAGTATTTTTGTTAAACAGAAAACCCAAACATAATGCAGCAGATCCACAAGGTCTGCCATGAGAGGTGACTGTAAAGTTCCCTTAAGGAAAAGCACCTTTAGTAAATCTGCTTTCTCTGTGAGAGCTTCCCATGTCTGGAATACCCTGCCATCAAACACACATAACTGCACCACATATCACACTTTCACAAAATGCATGAAGACATGGCTAAAGGGCAATCAGATTTTTGAACATAATCCCTAGCTGTGTATTGCCGCTTTCCATGTTGTCTGTTGTCTGTAGCTCGTGAGGTGTGGAAACACTTTGTTGCTTTTATGAATTTTGTCTTACTGCTTTTTGTTCTATGTTGCTCTGTCTGTATGCTAAGTCTTGCTTGTCCTATGTTGCTCTGCGTGTGCTCACTGCTCAATGATTGTCTATATTGTAATTGTTTTTAATAACTGCGGTTGAAAATTAGTCGGCTGGCTAAAACCGGCACTTTTACTGAAACGTTGATTAATGTGCACTGTCCCTGTAAAAATAAAATAAACTCAAACTCTTAACAAAGATCGTAATTAATTTGCCAGAATTTTACATAATTTTGACATAACAATGAAGGTTGTGCAATGTAACAGCAATATTTAGACTTAGGGTTGCCAACCATTCGATAAAATATGTAAAAGTTCTGTATTTCACTGAAAGAATAAACTTTTTGATTTCTAAATTATAGTATCCTGATTTGACCATATTAATGACAAAAGGCTCTTATTTTTGTGTGTTTATTATAATTAAGTCTATGATTTGATATTTGATAGAGCAGTCTGACTGAGCAGTGGTAGGCAGCAGCATGCTCGTAAGCATTCATTCAAACAGCACCTTACAGCATTTGCCAGCAACTCTTAGCAATGCTTGAAGCACAGCGCTGTTTATGACTTCAAGCCTATCAACTCCCGAGATTAGGCTGGCAATACTAAAGTACCTATTAGAACATCCAATAGTCAAATGTATATGAAATACAAATGGTATAGAGAGAAATAGTCAACGCGTCATAATTTCTATAATAGCTTCAACCTAAAACTTCTTAACTGGGAATATTGAAAACTCATGTTAAAAGGAACCACCAGCTTTCATATGTTCTCATGTTCTGAGCAACGAACTTAAATGTTAGCTTTTTTACATGGCACATATTGCACTTTTACTTTCTTTACCAACACTGTGTTTTTGCATTATTTAAACCAAATTGAACGTTTCATCATTTATTTGAGACTAAATTGAATGTGTTTATGTATTATATTAAGTTAAAATAAAAGTGTTCATTGTTCATTCAGTATTGTTTTAATTGTCATTATTACAAACATATATATATAAAAAAATCCGTCGATTAATCGGTATCGGCTTTTTTTGGTCCTCCAATAATCTGTATCGGTGTCGGCGTTGAAAAATCATAATCGGTCGACCTCTAGTACAGATACCCCCAAAAACGACTTAAATATTTTTACTTAAGTACTTTACACCACTGGTTCTATCCTTGAGCTGTTCCTGTCTATTAATGTTCTTTATTATGTTATGTTTCATGTTTTTGTCACGCCTGCTCCCCCTCCCAGACACTCGAGGGCACCAGGCTGCCCATCATTATGCACACCTGTCACCATCATTATGTGCATCAGCACTCATTGGAATCCTTCACTTGATTGATTGCCCATCTATATCTGTCTGTTCTTCAGTTTGTTCCCCGTGTCAGCATTGATGTCATTATGTTTTCCCCTGTTCAGATGCTCTGTCCTTGTTTGTTTCCTGTCTGGTATCCATTAAATGTTCACTCCCTGTACTTGCTTCTTGTCTCCCAGCATCGGTCCTTACAGAATGCTGACACCACAACTTGAAGCATCAGGGAGTTTATGTTTTTTGTTTTTGTTGGTGACGTCGGGTAAGGGTGCCGCTGGCGAAGGAACCGGGGGTGCCTCAGCTGGCTCGCCGGGCTTCCATGCCGTAGCTGGCTCGAGAGGTTTTCTTGCCCTGGTTGGCTTGGCAGGCTCCCACCCCATGTTATGCCTCAGCCGGTTCGCCAGGCTCCCACTCCTCCGCCGGCTCGTCGGGCTTCCATGCCTCAGCCGGCTCATCTGACAGCCATGTCTCGGCCGGCCCGTCAGGCTCGCCCACGTGGGACACCGGGTGGCGCCCCTAGAGGGGGGATACTGTCACGTCTGCTCCCGTTTCCCATCCATGGCACTCGAGGGCGCCAGGCTGCCCGTCATTACGCCCACCTGTCACCATCATTACGTGCATCAGCGCTCATTGGACTCAGCTGAACTACTTGTTTGACTGCCCCTCTATATCTGTCTGTTCAAATAAAACTGAATAATATCGCAACCAGTGAGTTAATAAAAAAAAAACATTGTTATAGCAACAAAGGTATTCATAATGCATGTATTCAACTATGTATCACAGAGAGTCAGAGAGATCTCGCCACCACATTAACCAGGAGAAAAGTATACGCTTCCCTGTTTTAGAGGGAGACAGCAGATTCTAGCCCCACCAGCTCCTTTTCAGTAAACAAGAGTGGTCAGACACTTGGGTTCTAATGGCACCACTCGTCCACTCCACACCCTAATGAGGGAGTGTGAATCACAGGCCCAGATCCCTGTGATTCTTTTTTTTTCTTCTCCTCTTTTCTCCCCAATTTTGTGATGTCCAATTGTTGGTAATTACTATCTTGTCTCATCGCTACAACTCCCGTACGGGCTCGGGAGAGACGAAGGTCGAAAGCCATGCGTCCTCCGAAACACAACCCAACCAAGCCGCACTGCTTCTTAACACAGCGCGCCTCCAACCCGAAAGCCAGCCACACCAATGTGTCGGAGGAAACACCATGCACCATCCCTACCGGCCAAACCCTCCCTAACCCGGACGACGCTAAGCCAATTATGCGTCGCCCCACGGACCTCCCGGTCGCGGCCGGCTGCGACAGAGCCTGGGCGCGAACCCAGAGTCTCTGGTGGCGCAGCTAGCGCCGCAATGCAGTGCCCTAGACCACTGCGCCACCCGGGAGGCCCCCAGATCCCTGTGATTTGCGTGAAGAGGAGGCGGAGAAAAAGGGGCCAGAGGGCAGGCTGCATTCGGAGAATTCGTCGGCGATCCAAAAAAACGCCACTTCCTTCCATTCTGCTAGCAAACGTGCAATCTTGGACAATAAAATAGATGACCAACGTGGAAGATTAAACTACCAACGGGACATTCCAAACAGTAATATCTTATGCTTCACGGAGACGTGGCTGAATGACGGCACTATCATCATACAGCTGGCTGGTAATATGCTGCACCGGCAGGATAGAACAGCGGCATCTGGTAAGACAAGGGGCGGCAGACTATGTATTTTTGTAAATAACAGCTGGTGCACGATCTCTAAGGAAGTCCCGAGCTATTGCTTGCCTGAGGTAGAGTATCTCATGATAAACTGTAGACTACACTACCTACCTAGAGTTTTCATCTGTATTTTTCGTAGCTGTTTACATACCACCATATTCAGAGGCTGGCAGCAGCATACCACCCTGCATACCACTGCCGGCTTGCTTCTGAAGCTAAGCAGGGTTGGTCCTGGTCAGTCCCTGGATGGGAGACCAGATGCTGCTGGAAGTGGTGTTGGAGGGCCAGTAGGAGGCACTCTTTCCTCTGGTCTAAAAAATATCCCAATGCCCCAGGGCAGTGATTGGGGTCACAGCCCTGTGTAGGGTGCCGTCTTTCGGATGGGACGTTAAACGGGTGTCCTGACTCTCTGAGGTCATTAAAGATCCCATGGCACTTATTGTAAGAGTAGGGGTGTTAACCCCGGTGTCCTGGCTAAATTCCCAATCTGGCCCTCAAACCATCATGGCCACCTAATCATCCCCAGCTTACAATTGGCTCATTCACCCCCCTCTCTCCCCTGTCACTATTCCCCTGGTTGTTGCTGCAAATGAGAACGTGTTCTCAGTCAACTTACCTGGTAAAATAAAAAAAAATATTTTTTTTTTGAATGAGCTGTATTCCGCCGTAAGCAAACAAGAAAACGCTCACCCAGAGGCGGCATTCCCAGTAGCAGGGAAACTTTCTATCAGCATGTTAAATATGCAACCAGAGGGAAAAAAAACTCTGGACCACATTTACTCCACACATAGAGACGTATACAAAGTTCTCCCTCGCCCTCCATTTGGCAAATCTGACCATAATTCTATCCTCCTGATTCCTGCTTACAAGCAACAATTGAAGCAGGAAGTGACTCGGTCTATAAAAAAGTGGTCAGATGAAGCAGATGCTAAGCTACAGGACTGTTTGCTAGCAAAGACTGGATTATGTTCCGGGATTTCTCCGATGGCATTGAGGAGTACACCACATTAGTAATTGGCTTCATCAATAAGTGTATCGATGATGTCGTCCCCACAGTGACCGTACGTCCATACTCCAACCAGAAGCCATGGATTACAGGCAACATCCGCACTGAGGTAAAGGCTAGAGCTACCGCTTTCAAGGAGCGGGACTCTAACCCGGAAGCTTATGTCTGTATTCATGAAGTGCTTCGAAAGGCTGGTCATGGCTCACATCAACACCATTATCCCAGAAACCCAAGACCCACTCCAATTTGCATACCGCCCCAACAGATCCACAGATGATGCAATCTCTATTGCACTCCACACTGCCCTTTCCCACCTGGACAAAGGGAAAACCTTTGTGAGAATAATATTAATTGACTACAGCTCAGCGTTCAACACCATAGTGCCCTCAAATATCATCAATAAGCTAAGGACCCTGGGACTAAACCCCTCCCTCTGCAACTGGATCCTGCACTTCCTGACGGGCCGCCCCCAGGTACTAAGGGTAGGTAACCACACCAGCCATGCCGATCCTCAACACAGGGGCCGCTCAGGGGTGCGTGCTCAGTCCCCTCCTGTATTCCCTGGGGCTGCAGTGGAGCAGGTTGAGAGCTTTAAGTTCCTCAGTGTCCACATCACCAACAAACTAACATGGTCCAAGCACACCAATACATTCATGAAGAGGGCACAACAAAACCTATTCCCCCTCACTGGAAAGATTTGTCATGGGTCCCCAGATCCTCAAAAGGTTCTACAGCTGCACCATCGATAGCATCCTGACTGGTTGCATCACTGCCTGGTATGCCAACTGCACGGCCTCCGACCGCAAGGCACTACAGAGGGTAGTGCGAACGTCCCAGTACATCACTGGGGCCAAGCTTCCTGCCATCCAGGACCTCTATACCAGGCAGTGTCAGAGGAAGGCCCTAAACATTGTCAAAGACTCCAGCCACCCTAGTCATAGACTGTTCTCTCTGCTACCGCACGAGAAGCAGTAGCGGTACCATAGTGCCAAATCTAGTTCCAAGAGGCTTCTAAACAGCTTCTACACCCAAGCCATAAGATTCCTGAACACCTAATCAAATGGCTACTCAGACTATTACACCGCTGCTACTCTCTGTTGTTATCATCTATGCATAGTCACTTTAATAACTCTACCTACATGTACATATTACCGCAACTAACCAGTGCCCCCGCACATTGACTCTGTACCGGTACCCCCCTGAATATAGTTTTGCTATTGTTATTTTACTGCTGCTCTTTAATTACTTGTTACTTTTAAGAAAGCATTTCACTGTTGTATTCGGCACATGTGACTAATACAATTTGATTTGATTTGAGTTGATCAGTTGATGTTGCAACTCGTAAGGTATTTGCTTTCATGGCATGTGTGAAGTCATCATTAACGCAACTATAGTTCCTCTCAGTAGAGCATGAGAGAATAGAACAGTACAAGGCAAACATTCAGATAGCTAATGATCATTACAGAGACCATGTTTCTGTGATGTCAGCCCTTAGCTCCAAGTGGCTGCTGGTTCCCAATCTGGTCTCAGAGCAGTTCGTATTATTCGGTACTTACATCTGGCACACTTCATTTAGTATGATATCTTACGTTTCGTATGGTATGTATTAATTAATTTGTAAATGTACATCATCCATTCCGTATGATATGTTACAAATTACAATAAGTATGATATGTTACAAATTACAATTTGTTTTGGCTAGAATGGCTAATGCTAATGCTAAATTTAGGTAGCTGGCTAACGTTAGCTAGGCTAGGGGTTAGGGTTAAGGTTAGGAGTTAGGTTAAATGGTTAAATGGTTAAGGTTAGGTTTAGGGGAAGAGTTAGCTTAAAGGGTTAAGGTTAATGTTAGGCGAAAGGTTAGCTAACATGTTAAGTAGTTGCAGAGGAGATAAAAATCAGTGAGTACTTGTCCATGATGAGATTCGAACACGCAAACTTTGGGTTGCCAGACATTTCCGTTATACGCCACCGTTCCCACCCACCCTCCTTTTGTTTTTGCCTTAAGTAACATTCTGTCTTATGTAACCATGCCAAACGTAACATATCATACTCATTTGAGTGTCCCGGATTTAAATGTACTATGTTAGATGATTATCTAGCATGCTTCGGGTACTGCTATAATGCAAACTTATTTTGGGAGAATGTAAAAAAAAAAAATAGGGTAGTCCTTAAATGGTTTAAAAAATCACTGGCTATAGATAGCAATTGGATTATATTTTTGGAAATCAGGACCCAAAAACAAAGCTAGTATTTCTTTGGTTAATTTGCCTTGTTTTCACTTCCAATTGCACATATCCTATTATTAGAGAGCTTGCATTTGCACCATACATAATTCAAAATACTTTTGGCATCGAACTGAATACACTTTGGCATGGTATTAACTCAAGCTTTTATCCCAGTCCAGGATGAAGGTCAATCCTTCTATCTGCAGAATTACTTTCCCCTCTTCATCTGCTTTTTCATTACTTCCTCCCACGTTCCTCCTATCCAGAGGAGTCATGCACAATAGGGGAGCTTGCCCCCTCAGATTTGTCCTGTTTAAAATAAAATACAAGTATTTTTGTTTTGTTTTCTCAGAAATACTACTAGCCATTTTATGAAGTTGGCTTTAGACATATATTTTTTTACATAGAATTAAGCATACGGATTATGGCTCTAGAATTGCAGGACTGCATGTGAATGGGGGGCAGAGACCGCCTCCCGACCAAACCCAGTCATCCTGACGTACTTTGTGCACCCTCAGATTTTTGGGGTGCAGGACACCCCTGCTTCCATACTCCAACCCAGAGCATGAGTCAGAGAATCTGACACCTCACTGGAGAGCAGTCAGGAGAGGAGAGAGAGATTTGAGAGAGAAGGGGGGGTGAGAGAAAGATAAAAAAAAGAGACAGAGGGAGAGAGCGAGAGAAAGACAGAGACACACAGAGACAGACAGAGAGGGAGATCAATAGCTTCTAGAACAAAATAATCTAAGGATATGAGAAGCTTGTAGCTTTCAGTACTTTCACTGTGTATGTTGTTATTAAATCTAACACAGAAATTTGCCCAGAGAGGCCCAAAACAGCCTGCGAGAGACCAAATTACTGCATAAAAGAACAAACAATACTAAAATACCTTAATGTTAAATATAATGGAATGGCATTTGGCGCCACATCCCGTACATTCCCAACCCCTGCCGTCATTCAAAGTAACCTTGCATCATATTGAAAACGGCAGCACACTCCTGATTGGTCAAACACACTTTGCCTCAGTTAACCAACAGAGCCTTTGTCTGAGAATGGCATACTTACGCCAAACACTACCATGTGTGGTGGGTTGAAACACAACAGGTTATTACATAAGCTCCAAAACAAACGGAGTACAAATCCAAAAATAGTGCAGTCCTTGTTAAATATTTCAGGCACTCAGCAGCTGAGGGGGGGGGGACTTCTCCCTCCAGACGCGGTTGCGAAAACACTCTGCTGCAGAGGGCCGGTTGAAAGAGAAACCTTCATTTAATGCACTGCCTTATAGATTGGCTCCACAAAGCAAAGCGGATTACTGTCACTAAGACAGCCCCTTAGCTCATTTTCTTCATATATATACACTACTTCACACCACTTACTTTTGAAGTGCTGTGGTGTATATTGCAGCAGTTCAGCTTCTTCGTTGTGGGCCTATGCACAGCTTGTAAGTCTGCATAATAGTGTCTGCTGACTGATTAAAGTGTAAAATACTGGGCCGTATAAGCCGTCCTCACGGGACTGAAATTCACTACCAGGATTCCACCTGTTAGTGGTAGCAGTAGTAGTATTATTCCTAGTAGTATTAGTAGAAGAAGTAGCAGTAGACGAAGAAGTAGTAGTAGCAGCAGTAGTAGCAGTAGTATCAGTAGTAAAACAATCTGATTACTTGACCAAAGAACTACTCCAGAGTATTTGACAAAAGTAAATATTGCAGAGCGGGTTAGGGAGCCTCAATAAATACAGTAAATTATTTTATTTAAGGGGAATCTCCCCTCGGCTGTCAGTCATTTGGGTTCAAACCTGAGATAGGAAAGGGAGCAAGACTATCACGTTGCATTTCGTCAAGAGAAACTCTTCATAGCTAAACAAGATGGTGAATTTTTTTTTGTTGCTACATGTATTGTGCACTCTTCAAGCCTTATTTATTTTTATTTTTAGTTCACCTTTATTTAACCAGGTAGGCTAGTTGTGTCACGCCCTGGCCTTAATATTCTTTGTTTTCTTTATTATTTTAGTTAGGTCAGGGGGTGACATGGGGAATGTTTATGTTTTGTTGGTTTTGGGTGTTGTTTATGGTAAAGGGGTTGTGTATAGTATATGGGTTTGTGTGGAGTACATGTTTCTAGTGTTGTCTATGTATGTTTAGTTGTCTAGGAGAGTCTATGGTTACCTGAATGAGTTCCCAATTAGAGACAGCTGATTTCGGTTGTCTCTGATTGGGAGCCTTATTTAGGGTAGCCATAGGCTCTCATTGGTTGTGGGTAATTGTCTATGTAGAACGTTTGTAGCCTGTTTGTATGTGCACAACGTTTGTAGCTTCACGGTCGTTTTGTTGTTTTGTTATTTTGTATAGAGTTTTTGTGTCGTGTTCATCTTCGTGTTGTGTTTAATAAAGAAGATGGCTTATTTTCCAAAAGCTGCATTTTGGTCCGTCAATCCGCCACACGATCGTGACAGAATTACCCACCATAGGACCAAGTGGCATGGAAGGCGGCAACAGGACCTACCTACACAGGATTTCTGGAGATGGGAGGACGAATTGGAAGGAAAGGGACCTTGGGCTCAACCTGGAGAATATCGCCTCCCTCGTGAAGAGCTAGAGGCAGCGAAAGCCGAGAGGAGGCGATATGAGGAGGCAGCACGGAAGCAAGGCTGGAGACCCGTGAGTAATACCCAAAAATTTCTTGGGGAGGGGCTCATGGGGAATGTGGCGAGTCCAGATGGGAGAACTGCGTCAACTTCCCGTGCTTCCCGTGCTTCCTCTAAGAGGGAACCTGAGCCAGTCGGGCTGAGATTGGAGGGGAGCAATGGGAATGATGCAGAGACTGTTAAGGATTTATTGGGGAGGTTGGAAGAGAGTGAAATGAGGGAGCTGCTGTGTTGGTGCGTGAGGCACAAGATCCACCCGACAGAGCGTGTGCGGGATGTGAGGTTACCTGAGTCAGCTCTCCATGCTCGTCCTGATGTGCGTGCTAACCGTCTGGAAAGGACAGTCCCACGAACCAGGCCTCCTGGACGCCTCCCTAGTCCTGCACCTCCTATATTAGCCCTATGTACTAACTCTCCTGTGACGGTTCCCAGCCCAGTACAACCAGTGCCTCCTCCACGCACTAGCCTTATGGTGCGTGTCTCCAGCCCTTTACCACCAGTGCCTAAATTACGCACCAAGCCTCCTGTGTGTACCCAGAGTCCTGTGCGTCCTGTTGCTGCTCCCCGCATTAGCCCTGAGATGCGTGTCCCCAGTCCGGTACCACCAGTTCCGGCCCCACGCACTAGGCCTAATGTGCGTCCCCAGGGTCCAGTATGCCCTGTTCCTGCTCCCCGCACTAGCCCTGAGATGCGTGTCCCCAGCCCGGTACCACCAGTTCCGGCACCACGCACTAGGCCTAATGTGCGCTCCCAGGGTCCAGTATGCCCTGTTCCTTCTCCCCGCACTAGCCCTGAGATGCGTGTCCCCAGCCCGGTGCCACCAGTCCCGGCACCACGCACCAGGCCTACAGTGCGCCTCAGCCGGCAGGAGTCTGCCGTCTGCACAGCGATGACTGAACTGCCCGTCTCTCCAGCGCCATCTGAGCCATCCGTCTCCCCAGCGCCATCTGAGCCATCCGTCTCCCCAGCGCCATCTGAGCCATCCGTCTGCCATGAGCCTGCAAAGCCGCCCGTCTGCCATGAGCCTACTGAGCCGTCCGCCAGACAGGAGCCGCTAGAGCCGCCAGCCAGACAGGAGCCGCTAGAGCCGTCCGTCAGACAGGATCTGCCAGAGCCGCCAACCAGACAGGATCTGCCAGAGCCGCCAACCAGACAGGATCTGCCAGAGCCGCCAACCAGACAGGATCTGCCAGAGCCGCCAAACAGACAGGAGCAGCCAGATCAGTCAGCCAGCCATGAGCAGCCAGATCCGTCAGCTAGCCATGAGCAGCCAGATCCGTCAGCTAGCCATGAGCAGCCAGATCCGTCAGCTAGCCATGAGCAGCCAGATCCGTCAGCTAGCCATGAGCAGCCAGATCCGTCAGCTAGCCATGAGCAGCCAGATCCGTCAGCTAGCCATGAGCAGCCAGATCCGTCAGCTAGCCATGAGCAGCCAGATCCGTCAGCCAGCCATGAGCAGCCAGATCCGTCAGCTAGCCATGAGCAGCCAGATCCGTCAGCTAGCCATGAGCAGCCAGATCCGTCAGCTAGCCATGAGCAGCCAGATCCGTCAGCTAGCCATGAGCAGCCAGATCCGTCAGCTAGCCATGAGCAGCCAGATCCGTCAGCTAGCCATGAGCAGCCAGATCCGTCAGCCAGCCATGGGCCATCCCTCAGTCCGGAGCTGCAGTCCCTCAGTCCGGAGCTGCAGTCCCTCAGTCCGGAGCTGCCATTCTTCAGTCCGGAGCTGCCCCTTATCCTGGTGCTGCCCCTTACCCTGGTGCTGCCCCTTACCCTGGTACTGCCCCTTACCCTGGTACTGCCCCTGACCCTGGTACTGCCCCTTACCCTGGTACTGCCCCTTACCCTGGTACTGCCCCTTAGTCCGGAGCTGCCCCTTAGTCCAGAACTGCCCCTTAATGCAATGGGGTTAATGTGGAGAGGGGTCATTTTGAAGAAGCTAAGGAGGTGGTTAGGGACTGTGGTGAAGTGGGGACCACGACCAGAGCCGGAGCCGCCACCGTGGAGGGAAGCCCACCCAGACCCTCCCCTAGACTGTGTATGGTGCGCCCGGAGTTCGCGCCTCAAGGGGGGGGTTATGTCACGCCCTGGCCTTAATATTCTTTGTTTTCTTTATTATTTTAGTTAGGTCAGGGGGTGACATGGGGAATGTTTATGTTTTGTTGGTTTTGGGTGTTGTTTATGGTAAAGGGGTTGTGTATAGTATATGGGTTTGTGTGGAGTACATGTTTCTAGTGTTGTCTATGTATGTTTAGTTGTCTAGGAGAGTCTATGGTTACCTGAATGAGTTCCCAATTAGAGACAGCTGATTTCGGTTGTCTCTGATTGGGAGCCTTATTTAGGGTAGCCATAGGCTCTCATTGGTTGTGGGTAATTGTCTATGTAGAACGTTTGTAGCCTGTTTGTATGTGCACAACGTTTGTAGCTTCACGGTCGTTTTGTTGTTTTGTTATTTTGTATAGAGTTTTTGTGTCGTGTTCATCTTCGTGTTGTGTTTAATAAAGAAGATGGCTTATTTTCCAAAAGCTGCATTTTGGTCCGTCAATCCGCCACACGATCGTGACAAGTTGAGAACAAGTTCTCATTTGCAACTGCGACCTGGCCAAGATAAAGCTTAGCAGTGTGAACAGACAACAACACAGAGTTACACATGGAGTAAACAATAAACAAATCAATAACATAGTAGGGGGAAAAAAAGAAAAAAAAGAGAATCTATATACAATGTGTGCAAAAGGCATGAGGAGGTAGGCAATAAATAGGCCATAGGAGCGAATAATTACAATTTAACAGATTAACACTGGGGTGTTAAGGTCTGTGGGGAGGAACTGTTCACAGATCAATGCATTGTAAATGGCTAATATTTCATAGTGGAGCTGTACTCCAACATCTTGTCAAACCATCATTATTAAGAAAGCAGTACTTGCAACACAACATCTATTTCAATCGATGATGTGGGAGGCATCGGTTGTTCCCTACAGAGTCTATATTCATTACACACTGACAAACACAGGTTATGGACTCAAATACAGGAGAGATTTCTCTAGAATACACAAAGAAAAAAATGTATATGTGTAATATGAAAACCACTGTGACAACAAATGCAAGACATTACTAAGAGCATAGCTGACTGAATAATATTGTTCTGCTTTTATATTATTGACGAGCCTTTTAATTTGAATACAAATCAACAGTCAGGACATAATAAGGTATAGCACACTGCAATTGGTTGAATTGAATCTTTGAATATAATCTGTATGACTCAGTTAAGCTCGTATGACTCTCACCTAATAAGCCTGCATCCTTTAACAAATCCCCTCAAGATCCCCACTTCTCTTTACCTCCTCTTCTGAAACACTATTACCCAGATAGATGGTCATGGTCTGCAGCTTACACCAATTAGGCAGAGCTACTGTCTACACTCCACAGCCTTACCAAGATCTTGATGACTCCCTCCTCATTGACTAGAACATTGCTTATTTACCTCTGACTGAGCAGGCAGGCCTGGTTGTAAATTAGGGAAGGGTATTGGCAGTTTCCAGCCATTGGAGCAGCATGTGTCAGTCCTAGAGTCTGTTATTTATGAGTCCTCTGAGCCCTCAGCCCTTGCTGCTGCAGAGATGCTGATTCAGTTTTATTATTGAATAGGCCCTTCCACTCCTTATTAGATCTTTGATTCTTGGAGTGCATTAAGGAATTACATTTAGGTTGAGAGTCAGCATCAGCCATGCCTGATGGTCTCTCTCCCTCTCTCCCTGTCTCTGAGTGAGTAGTGACTCTCCATCTCTCTTTCAGAAATAAACGTATAGATGGACAGACATGGAAAACATTACCCCTCTCTCTGTCTCTCTCTTCCACTCACAAACAAACGCATATGCATGCACACAGGCACATATTCACACACACACACACACACACCATTCTGTCCTGATTTGATTTGATTTGATATTGATCCTCACTATCTGCCGGGGAGAGATCACCTTTCTATGGGGGTATTCTATCCCATCCTTATATTTCCTCAATGAACAAACAATCATCCCAGAGAGAGAATTATTTGAAATAGGAGCTAATATTGTGATTCTCTGTGTAGGAACACTATATGTAAGCATGCAATAATGCCAGGTCTCTCTCGGAAATGAGGTTCTTAACCTCGAGATCTCCTCGTAGAATAAAATAATATCGAAAACTCTGTTTACAGAAAGATGACATAAGACAAGATGACTCGTACAGGATCATTGATATGCATGACTTATGTCTCTCGTCATATCGGTTTCCAGGAGTGCAGTAGGATTGACCAGGCTTAAAATAGACACTAAAGCAGAATATAGGAAGCTCTCCATCTTTAATTGCAGTTGGTACAAAGCTTTCTCTAATCAATCAGACCATCCACACGCGGAGGCTATTTCATTGACCTTATTGCTATGGAAAGTCTATGATGATCAACCCACTAAAATTCAATGGTGCCTTTTGTGTTATAATTGGTCTAACTTATTATGCCTTGATAAGTCTGGTGAACACATCATTTCAAATAAATATAAACCATAAATATTTCTGAGGACTTTGAACAGGACTTTGACCATATCCTGTTTGTGCGCAGCTTCAGTAAACTGGAGATCCAAAGCTCTACTGCCAACATCAAGCTGATTTTTGATATTGGCAGCAGCATTGCAGTGTTTTGAGGAAGATCATAAGTGTAGGTGAATGTTCAATTTTCACTAGAACATATTCCTATCTGATTAGTGATTTTATTTACATACCTGACTGTCTGTGTACCCTTTGTTCACAGTAAAGCTTTTGCTGAATTAAAATTCTCCTAAATGGCAAGAGGTTGAAGGAGGTTGAGAAACAGCAAACCTCCAGTGCCAATGAAACAAATGATGGTTGACACACACACACACACACACACACACACACACACACACACACACACACACACACACACACACACACACACACACACACACACATAACAATACAGTCCTTTGCATTTCATAGAATCCACTATATAAGAATTGTTGATCAAAATAAATACTTGGTATTAAAAAATGGCAAATGGTAAGTATTTTAGTAACTTGTTCTTTAATAACATTGTTTGTTATTAAGGAGATATATTTTTTAAATCACTTAAACAAAGTTAGTGTTTTAAAAAATATTATCACCAAGCTGTTTGACCATTTGCAGCATACGAGTGTTGAAAAAAATACATAAATACATACAGTATAAGGCAAAATGAAATTATTATAGTGGAATCTGCAAGTAGAATTTTCCTTGGCGCACGTACATTTTGGTCAATTCATTAGTCTTTCCGTCCAGCCGGCATGCCATTGAGTGATGCGCCTGTCACACGCGCACGCGCGCACACACACGAACACACACGCGCGCCTCAGCACTATGCAGGCGCCCACACTGCCATTCTTGTTGAGCGTGATCTTTGTGCATCTAGAACTGGCCTATAGGCAGTCGGGTCGTCTTTCGTTATCATAAAGACGTCTTTTTGAGGACGTCTGTCCTCAATCCCAATAAACTACTGCTGTTGTTCTTTGAGTGCATATGTCGGGATTGTACTATTTGTCGTGGAGTTCAGCTCAAAATAAGTGTCTTTATATGGCATCCATTTCAGGTTTCTTTGAATAGGCCTACTGTGTCTATGCAGAAAAATTACATGGATGTGTAGCCTAATTTATTTATTTTTCAATTCAACGCCCACATTAGAAAATACAATGATGAGCAATTTAGGTGAGCTGTCAAAGTGAGAACGAATATTGCCCATCCAATTTATTTCATATATTATTTTTGAATAGCCATACATGTACACCTTAAGGGAGTTTTCTATCATTATTTGAAATAGTTCGGCATTTGAGAATAGGAAGACACAGCAAGATACAGGAGAGGTTTTTGAAGTTGGAGAAATCACCAGATAATAAGAAGTGGCCGTTTGAATTGATAACTCAGAACTCGTATCTTACCTGTTAATATGCAGGGTCGTCAAGATTTCCTCTAAAGTATCCCCATGAAACGTTATAAAGCAGGTTTTGTACACATTAAAGTCCACTGTGAGCTTGTACGGATTCTCCTCCCTTTATCCCGTTGAAAGAATCGAACCGATGTGAGTGCAAGCCGCCTGTGCGTGGGGACCGGGCGTCTCGATGGAGCGAGATGCATGCGAGATGCAATGTGACAGACCACCCTTTCGGATCGCTACGCGAACGAAGGTGAAGTTTTCAGTGTGTAGCCTACAGTGCACTCTGGGTAAAACAGTCTGCCCAACTATCCAACCACTCCTGTTTCCGCTGGTGCTCTGTCTCTCGGGCGAGTGTGATGGCTATCTCATGGGATCCCTGAATGAATTTGGGCACATCTCACGCTCCCCGCTGCGCGTCGCATGACCAATCGGTTAGTTCGATTGATGGGAGCCCTATTTGTCTTTCTCTCATGTTGAAGAGGATTACAATTACGGAAAATGTGCTTGGTCATAAATGACAATAATTGTCGCATTTGAATAGCTTAATGTAGGTTAGCTCCCTGGAAATAATTAATAGCCGAATAATTAATATGTTCAAGTCTTGGGAATTGGGACCAGTGCCCATCAATTCACACAATACTTGATGGCTTTTATTCTGTCAATATATCAGAGCGTTGGCGAAGTTAAAAGTGTAAAAGGGTTGTCTAATGCCCAGGTCTGCTGTGGGCGGTCCAGAAACATGCTATCCTACTACTTGCTCTCATACTGCCATCTAGTGAAGACCTCAGCTAGTCATATTGAACTGTAACTTTTTCTATTGCTGCAACATTTTCATTTTTCATCACGAGAGTTAGGCTATACTGTATTTTGTTTACTTCAATTATGGTTAATGATATTTAACTATGTGAGGTTATTTATAGACAGGTCTGTAGCAACCTATTAAAAAAAATCTCAATAGTTTCCGTTTCCCCAACATGCACTGAGGCAGTCATATATTCTCAGTCCAGTCTGTAATGGTTTAGTAATATCCTGACTAGGGTTGCAAAATTCCACATGTATTTTATTTAACTTTTATTGAACTAGGCAAGTCAGTTAAGAACAAATTCTTATTTACAATGACGGCCTACCTAACTTTCAATAAATTCCCTGGTTATCCCGGTTGTAGGATTCACGGAATCAGGAGGGAATAAGTAGGAAATCTGTAAACCTCCAAATAGGATTTCTGGAATAACAGGAAATGTATTCAAAGTTCCCAGAATTTTGCAACCCTAATCCTGACTGTGAAGCATGACATCAGATAACATCCTCTCTGTCCTTTGGTCCTTGTCAGACAGGGGAATATCGGGGTAATTGGAAGATAACAGCTTCATTTATTTCACTGATTACAGAGACACAGGTGCAGAACATCAGTGCTTACTGACTGACTGAAAAATGGTTGAGTATATAATTGAATGCATACAGTTAGTGACATTTTGAATAAACAAAATAAGTGTAATCAAAACTGGTAATACTATTGTAACAAGTTAGCAATGTTGATCTCCTCTGGCATATCATTCCGAAGTCTACATGCCCTAATGGCAAATGCCCAATCGCCTTTCGTTTTCAACATATAGACTTTGCAATGTTCAACAGTGTCTTGCCAGAGGATCTCAGGCTGCGTCCTGGTTCGTAGGGAGATAAAAGATCAGAGGTATAGGATGGGGCTAAACCAATCCTAGCCTTAAAAGTGATGAATACAATTTTTAAATATATTCTAAAAGTGACTTGTAGCCAGTGTAGAGAAGCTAAAATAGGTGTGATATGGTAAAATGTTTCTGGTTCCTGTTAAAAGTCGAGTTGCAGCATTTTGAACTAACTGTAGAAGATGGAGTGATATCTGTAGGCCTATCCAAAGAGATACAGTGTCACGTTCTGACCTTAGTTCCTTTTTTATGTCTTTATTTTGGTTTGGTCAGGGCGTGAGTTGGGGTGGGCATTTCTATGTTTTGTTCTATGTTTTGTATTTCTGTGTTTGGCCTGGTATGGTTCCCAATCAGAGGCAGCTGTCTATCGTTGTCTCTGATTGAGAACCATACTTAGGTATCCTGTTTTCCCACTTTTGTTTGTGGGTGGTTGTTTTCTGTGTCTGTGGTTTCACCATACGGAACTGTTTCGATTTTCATTTCTGTCATTCACTTTGTTATTTTGTATTTTTTGTGTTCGGATATAATAAATTAGCATGGACACTTACAACGCTGCATTTTGGTCCGATCCTTCATATTCCTCATCAGACGAGGACGACAATCGTTACATACAGTGACAACCTTCTATAAATACAACTTGAGGTTTAGGTCAGGGTCTAAGAAGACACCTAGGTTGCTTGCTGTAGGACAGTCCCGCAATGTTATTTTAGGCGTATGTGACACAGCTCACTTGCCAGCCATGGTCCTAGCAATTTTGCGACCCAATAGGCAATATCAAGTGCTCAAAAATAACTTAAGAAATAGATTAAATTACCAGAGATTCTCACATGGCCCTTATATTGTATAACTGGGCTATATCAGCCACTATGCTAGATGTAATTTGAAGAGAGCAGAGTTGGAGAGACTTGCACTTTCTATTAAGCTATTTTTCTAGCCTAACTTTTAGGAGTGGGAAGATTTTCAGACAGGGACTAATATGAGTGATCAATATTTAGGCCTATTTCTTGGCAATGTAGTAAACGATAGCCTAATCATAGGCCTATTTAGGAGATACATTTCATTGGAAAGATAACTTCCCTGTGCTTCTCCGCCCATGCATAGGTTATAGCCTACTCTATTTAATTGAGACCACACGCGTACCTAATCTAGCAGGTATGGCTACTGAACTGGAAGCAGCAAGAATAATAAGAGTGACACTTGCTATGTCTTGCATAGTCCTATAGGATATAGCCTACCTTTTGTTAGCAGTTGATATTATTCTTCAATGACACAGACCCCAAAGTAAATCAGAGGGAGAAAAATAGGTTTATTCAAAATGAACAAATCATACTTGTTATGCTGGGAAGTAGATGACAGCTGTTCCTTCTTTCCTGTCCTCAGTGATTCTCCACAGAACAAAGGGATAGGATGTAATTTATAACCCAACCCTAGCCTGTGTCATGACTCTCCTGTGAAGATCTGAAGGATCAGGTTACAGTGGGTCTGCTCTACAGCGCCCTCTCTCTCCCGCAGAGGGGGACAGGGGTGAAGTTGGCCGTTTTATGATGGTCGTAAATACCAGCAGGACCTCTCTCTCTCCCACACAATGAAAGGGAAGTTAAAATCCCTTCGTTACAACAGGGAGAGATTTTGTAGTACTGTGACATCCAAGATTGGATAATGAAACAATATTTCTGCAATCCAAACAGTTGGAAGGGTCCGTGGGTACTTAAAGAACAATTATGTCAGATCAGTTGTTGTTTTGGGATCTCATTTAAGGACGGTATAACAACATAACTGTATCTCTGAATGTGTACTTTTCCCAGTAGTCAGGTTTACATCCAAATGTTGGGGAATTTTTAGAATTAAATATGAAACTATTTGTGAGAAGATGAAATGTGATCTTGGCCTTCTAAATGAGAAAATGTTTTTTCATGTAAAGTTGATCCAATCAGTAACCATGCCCACGTGAGCACAGACATTATGCCAAACGTAATTGAACGCCATTTTTCCCCAAGTGCTTAAAAAAGAACTCGCTGAAGAATTAACATATTAGACCAAATCACGCCTGGTTACTGCCTGTGTGTGAAGTTGTTCCAGCTGAATATGTTACAAATGGTTTTAAAACTACAAGACCCGAAAATGGTAAGACACTCGGAAACTCTCGAGTGAAGACTTCTGATGAACTACTCTCCACAGACGGACTGGCGATTTCAACAGAGAGACAACAAAGACATACAAGGCTAAATATGTGTTGCATTTCTAAATCCGAATGAGCGGTTGTTAGGGTGCTGAATATCCATATTTATGATGGGCGTATTTTCCAAACGTATGTACAATAAGCCCACTCTCTGTCTCTCCCACTCTCTTTCCGGCTCTTTATCTGTCCCCAACCCCTTTCTATTGTCTACCAAGCCATCATATTAGGTTAGTCCACTAGGGGCATTTCATTGCATTGTGTAATAATCCATGTGTAAGCTATCCTGTTTGTGTGTTTATATACAGTGCCTTGCAAAAGTATTCATCCCCTTTGGCGTTTTTTCTATCTTGTTGCATTACAACCTGTAATTTAAATATATTTTTATTTGTATTTCATGTAATGGACATACACAAAATAGTTCAAATTGGTGAAGTGAAATTATATGGCACAGCCAGAAGAGGACTGGCCACCCCTCATAGCCTGGTTCCTCTCTAGGTTTCTTCCTAGGTTTTGGCCTTTCTAGGGAGTTTTTCCTAGCCACCGTTCTTCTACACCTGCATTACTAGCTGTTTGGGGTTTTAGGCTGGGTTTCTGTACAGCACTTCGAGATATTAGCTGATGTACGAAGGGCTATATAAAATAAACTTGATTGATTGATTGATATATATTTTTTGCTTCAAATAATTCTAAAAAATAAAAAACTGAAAAGTGGTGCATGCATATGTATTCACCCCTTTTGCTATGAAGCCCCTAAATAAGATATGGTGCAACCAATTACCTTCAGAAGTCACACAATTAGTTAGGTTGCACACAGGTGGACTTTATTTAAGTGTCACATGATCTCAGTATATATACACCTGTTCTGAAAGGCCCCAGAGTCTGCAACACCACTAAGCAAGGTGCACCACCAAGCAAGTGGCACCATGAAGACCAAGGAGCTCTCCAAACAGATCGGGGACAAAGTTGTGGAGAAGTACAGATCAGGGTTGAGTTATAAAAAAATATCCGAAACTTTGAACATCCTACGGAGCACCATTAACTTCTTATGGCTGGGGGGCAGTATTGAGTAGCTTGGATGAATAAGGTGCCCAGAGTAAACTACCTGCTACTCAGGCCCAGAAGCTACGATATGCATATGATTAGTAGATTTGGATATGAAACACTCTGAAGTTTCTAAAACTGTTTGAATGATGTCTGTGAGTATAACAGAACTCATATGGCAGGCAAAAACCTGAGAAAAAAATCCAACCAGGAAGTGGGAAATCTGAGGTTTGTAGGTTTTCAAGTCTTTGCCTATCCAAGATACAGTGTAAATTTGGTCCGATTGCACCTCGTAAGGCTTCCACTAGATGTCAACAGTCTTTAGAACCTTGTTTCAGGCTTCTACTGTGAAGGGGGAGCAAATAAAAGCTGTTTGGCTAAGAGGTCTGGCAGAATGCCATGAGCTAAGTCATGCGCGCGGTTGTGAGAGTGAGCTGCGTTCCTTTTCATTTCTAAAGACAAGAAAATTGTCCGGTTGGAATATTATTGAAGATTTATGATACAAAACATCCTAAAGAGTGATTCTATACATCGTTTGACATGTTTCTACGAACTGTAATGGAACTTTTTGACTTTTCGTCTGGACCAAGTGCCTGCGCCTCGTGAATTTTGATTTGTGAACTAAACGCGCAAACAAAAAGGAGGCATTTGGACATAAATGATGGACTTTATCGATCAAAACAAACATTTATTGTGGAACTGGGATTCCTGGGAGTGCATTCCGATGAAGATCATCAAAGGTAAGTGAATATCTATAATGCTATTTCTGACTTCTGTTGACTCCACAACACGGCGGGTATCTGTATGGCTTGTTTTGGTGCCTGATTGTGAGGAATTAGTTTTGATCTAGTTCAGTCTTATTAATCACTTAAACATATGTAATAATGATCTCTTACCTAGCTTGACAACTGTGGGAATTTTTGCTTACTTTTTGTTTAAAAATGCAAGAAATTAGCTTTAGATGCCCAAAATAATTATTGGGGAGGACCCACAGACCCTCCTCCATGTTATTTCCCCCCCAGTTCTAAAACCAAAGTTGTGCGCCGGCTATCATCGTTTCACTCTGCCATCGGAACTGTTCTCAAATGAATGCTATATTAGCCACTTTCAATGTAACATACCGGAACAAAATGAACTATGCAAAACTAACTGTGCAAGAGATTTTCTTGTAGGCCGAGCGCATTGGAGTGGGATTCTATTGCACTGACAGGCACAACTCAGGCCTATATGCTACACAGACCGGTGCTCCATAACCAATCAGAGCTGCAGTAGGCCTATATGCAAAATAGCCATTGCCATACGATGGATCTGTGCCATTCACTTTGAACTGGACAGCATTAGCAGGTAAAAAGCTTTTTTTTTAGGCAGTTTTGAATAAGTAGCCAATAGGCAGAAGGTAGCATAATTTGTCTGATTCTCTGTAATAATGGTATCGTAACAATAATGAATTTTATTTTGTAAAGTGGTTTCTTGCATCAAACAACACAACATTTTCTTGTCTGAAGTACAAGTGGATAAACAGTTTAATGTCAAGCCCTGCATGTTTTTTTTCCAAAAGTCTCATGGAATGTAGATATTGAACACCACACATTGGCTGCTACTGTAGGTTGAACGATAGAACAGGTATTTCCATGTTAAAATGTTATGGGATGCATTTTCTCCATTGTATTTGATGGTAGGCCACTCTGGTAGGCCTACATTATGATCAAATAGCCACAGTAGCCTACTTGGCCACTGTTAAATCTGTAACTTAAAGCGGGTACAGCCTCAGTGTTCACAGTAAATGAGAGCCAGAAGTTGCACAGAATTTTCGCAATGTTCAAGTTTGCGCACAGCAGTTTTTTTGAGGGAACATTGGCTACAACTGTCATTTTGATCTCATGGATGGTCAGTCCTTGCATCCATAGCCCCGTCTAGACATTTGAGAGTGGCTACATTTCTCCAGACCCATCTCTAAGGTGTTTACCCAAAAAGGTGGTGGAGAGGCCGCTTTGTTATTATGGTTGAAATGCAGATTGCCGCTTTAAGACTTATTTCTCCTCTCTGTATTCATTGGCATCCAAGGAATTGGAAGAGATGTCTGTCTCTCTGCATACAATGACAACAACTCAGAACTGTAGACAAACAAACAGCATGGGCGAATAGGGCCTCTAATATATTATATTCTGTACTGTATGCTGCAGTCTACTGATAGATGATGGATCTCAATCGGCAAGTTATTTTGAAAAATAATTCAAAGTAAAACACTTTGAAATACAATGCAGTTTGGGTACTTTAGCATCAAAAAGTCATTAGACAAAAGCAGCCTATCGCATCTCTTGAGTTTTGTTTCATGAATCTGAGGCCCACTGTGAGGTCTATACTTTCACATCAATACAGACTTCTTTAGAAGATACACAACTCCATGTAGGCTGTTTCTTTTGACTTTTCACATCACATTTTATGGTTCATAGTAAGCCAAGAACCTTAGTAAGCCAAGAACCATAGTCAGCCACGTCGCCTTTCATTGCATGGAATAGCTTGCTACGGTCAACACCTCTCTTGGGGAGAGAGAATGAATAGTAATTCTTTCCTAGCAGCAGGCGGTGCTGTGTGATTTCTAATCTCTCTTGCGGAAAGCGAGAAAGTGATGGTCTTCTGCTATATGAAAAACAGAGGGTGCTGTTGCTACTACTGCTGGAGCAATGGCGCTTGTATTGCTGGATAGCTGCTGTATACAATATATCACTCAAACAGATGTGGTTGTACAACAGTTCAAGTGTGGAGTTGGGAATGAGACAGCCATCAATAAGGATGAGGAATTGTAGTGTACTGAAAGATGACTGCTGGTTAGGCTGACACACACTGAAAATCTATATTTGACTAAGATGACATTGTTGGATCATGACAGAGCACTTCATGAAATGTGACTCACCACCTGAATTCGGTCTTACGTAGCACACACACACACATTGCACTAATTAGAATCCACAGAGCAGCTTTAAGTGATACAGTCTACTGTGTGCTCACGCCTCTGCCTACCTCCGTGTCGTCTGTTGCTGTCTCTCTAGTCTGCCCTTGTCTGGGGGGGGGACAATGATCAGCTAGGTAGAAATCTTAAGTTCAACATTGTGATGATATATTTTCTACCAACAGGTTTCTGTGCCAATCCACCACATACCGACTTCTGGCGCTTCCACATCATGGTTTGCGTTTTCAACACCACAGTCAAATAAACTATGTAAATCTCTACAAATAGAAAATAGGCCTACATCTCTCCCTAACTTGTTGGCCTACCCAGTATCGAAGGCTTAGCTTGGAACTCTCCGAATATCATTACACTTTTTGGTGTTTTCTTACGGTTTTCCGCTGCACAGTTTGGATGCTGGAATTATATTTTGGACGAATGTACGCAGGTATCCTATAGGAGACTTTTGAAGTAGCCTAATAATATTATAACATTCTGAGTGGTTGTGTTTATGCAACGCATAAGTAATATATTAAAATATTTAAATGACAAATACTTAGGCTATATTAAAGCGTTATATTCTAGGTGTGCGAGAAATAGCCCCTTAATCAGAGAGGAGGCAGAGCGCAGTTAAAGGGTAGAAAGCATGAGTTTTTACTCACCAAAGTAACAACACAGTGTGGCCAAAGAGTCAGTAACTTAGTTGTAGTCACGATCTGGTTGCCTATAACTACAAACATAGTTATCTTTTGGGGGTTTTACATACAGTTGAATTCGGAAGTTTACATTCCCTTAGGTTGGAGCCATTTGAACTCGTTTTTCAACCACTCCACAATTTTCAAGTTAACAAACTATAGTTTTGGCAAGTTGGTTAGGACATCTACTTTGTGCATGACACGAGTAATTTTTCCAACAATTGTTTACAGACAGATTATTTCACTTATAATTCTACCTATCACAATTCCAGTGGGTCAGAAGTTTACATACACTAAGTTGACTATGCCTTTAAACAGCTTGGAAAATTCCCGAAAATGTGTCATGACTTTTGAAGCTTCTGATAGGCTAATTGACATAATTTGAATCAATTTGAGGTGTACCTATGGATGTATTTCAAGGCCTACCTTCAAATTCAGTGCCTCTTTGTTTGACATAAAGAAATCAGCCAAGACCTCAGAAATGTTTTTTTAGACCTCCACAAGTCTGGTTCATCATTGGGAGCAATTTCCAAACGCCTGAAGGTACCACGTTCATCTGTACAAACAATAGTACGCAAGTATAAACCCCATGGGACCACGCAGCCGTCATACCGCTCAGGAAGGAGACGCGTTCTGTCTCCTACAGATGAACGTACTTTGGTGCGAATAGTGCAAATCAATCCCAGAACAACAGCAAAGGACCTTGTGAAGATGCTGGAGGAAATAGGTACAAAAGTATCTATATCCACAGTAAAACAAGTTCTATATCGACATAACCTGAAAGGCCGCTCAGCAAGGAAGAAGCCACTGCTCCAAAACTGACATAAAAAAGCCAGATTACGGTTTGCAACTTCACATGGGGACAAAGATTGTAGTTTTTGGAGAAATGTCCTCGTGTCTGATGAAACAAAAATAGAACTGTTTGGCCATAATGACCATCGTTATGTTTGGAGGTTAAAGGGGGAGGCTTGCAAGCCGAAGAACACCATCCCAACCGTGAAGCACGGGGGTGGCAGCATCATGTTGTGGGGGTGCTTTGCTGCAGTACGGACTGCTGCACTTCACAAAATAGATGGCATCATGAGGTAGGAAAATTATGTGGATATATTGAAGCAAGATCTGAAGACATCAATCAGGAAGTTAAAGCTTGGTCGCAAATGGGTCTTCCAAATGGACAATGACACCAAGCATACTTCCAAAGTTGTGTCAAAATGGCTTAAGGACAACAAAGTCCAGGTATTTGATTGGCCATCAGAAAGCCCTGACCGCAATCCTATAGAAAATTTGTGGGAAGAACTGAAAAAGCTTGTGCGAGCAAGTTGGCCTACAAACCAGACTCAGTTATACCACCTCTGTCAGGAGGTATGGGCCAAAATTCACTCAACTTATTGTGGGAAGCAATAGAAGGCTACCCGAAACATTTAACCCAAGTTAAACAATTTAAAGGCAATGCTACCAAATGCTAACTGAGTGTATGTAAACTTCTGACCCACTGGGAATGTGCTGAAATAAATCAAAGCTGAAATAAATCATTCTCCCTACTATTATTCTGACATTTCACATTCTTAAAATAAAGTGGTGATCCTAACTGACCAAAGATAGGGAATTTTTACTAGGATTAAATGTCAGGAATTGTGAAAAACTGAGTTTTATTGTATTTGGTTAAGGTGTATGTAAACTTTCGACTTCAACTGTATTTACTAACTCTTTCCGGATATCTTCTAAACTACCCACAATGCACTATTTCTCAACGTCATATCGAGAATCTACTCTGTGTTAGCGAGCTGGCTAACATTAGCCACCAGCCATGCAGGCCCAGTGTCGGCAGTGGTGAGCTTCAATCCACCAACTACGAGTTGGTGTGATGTAAACAACCAATCAGATTCCCCCACACATTGTCTCTGAAGAAAGCTACCAGAGTTTTTCAACCTTGGCTTAGTACTAGCATGCTATAGTAGCTGACTGTCTGTGCTGTTGTGATAATTTCCTTCTGCCTGGAGCCTTCCTCCAATTACCGCCTTATTGTTGACTCTTCCCCTCGTGTCCTGTGCCCAATGCCCCCTCTTGATTATTGCCTCTGAAATCTATCTACTTTGGATTTACCTTACTTTATCGCTATTGTATTAGCTCACCCTGCCGGGGCCGGTGAAATGGCCTCTCCTTCTGAAGCACCTCTCACATTTGCTCTTCTATGGTAGCTATTGCAGCCTGTAATTGGTAAGTCTCTGCTGTCTATTTTATATCTGCTGTCTTTTTTACACACTGTGTTCTGTGGTTCCTGCCTGTGCTAGACTAGTTGGTGTTGTTCTCTGGCTTACTACTTAGCTATGTCGACAGTGGTAGTTGGCTAGCTAGGCTAGTTAGTTGGCTAGGCTTGCTAGCAGGCTAAAATAACTCATTTTTGCTGTCTGGCTTGCTGGCTAAAACAACTGCATACCGGTAACATTATTTGATAACTGGTTAGATGGCTATATGGATGTCGGCTGTATTTCCAAAACATTGGTTTACTGTAGTGTAGCAGTAGGCGTTGATAGCAACTGGCTGACTCATGCAGTGCTAGCAGGATGGTACAAATGTTAGAAGGCTAGTAGGGCTAACATCAGCAGGCTAGTTGCCTAGCAACCCTGCATGCTGAGTTGTAACAACAAGTTCATAAACTATTTGCTTGTAATTTTGCAGAAGATTTTATTGAAACCAACTTCAAATTTCATTTAATTTGAAGTTGTACATTTGAAGTTATTTCTGTTGGAGATTACATTATAAGGAATAGGCTGGCTTGCCGGTCCTCCATATTACGTCACAGCCCGCAAAAACATTTCCAGGCATGACTTCAGCCTTCAGAATTCTGATCGGTTTTATGTAACAACTCGAAAAATAGAAAAGTGAGGTGTAACTTTCCATTGGGACTTTTGATGTTTCTTGTGGTTACGTTTATGCTACCTACCCTTTAAGCTTTCCTGAATAACTGGGCCTGCTGGGAGAATACAGTGCCTTCAGAAATGATTCATACCCCTTGACTTATTCCACATTTTGTTGTGTCACACCCCTCAGTCAATACTTTGTAGAAGCACCTTTCACGGGGATGATAGCTTTGAGTCTTCTTGGGTATGTCTGTAGTAGCTTTGCACATCTAGATTTTGGGATTTTCTCGCATTCTTCCTTGCAGATTTTCTCAAGCTCTGCTAAATTAGATGGGGAGCGGTGGTGAACAGCAATCTTCAAGTCTTTCCAAATATTTTCAATGGGATTCAAGTCTGGGCTTTAGCAGGGCCACTTTCCGATAAAGATAGGTGAAGTGTTGTAGAGACTTCTGGCAGGTTCACTCATCTCAGCCAAGGAACTCTGTAGTTCTGTCAGAGTAGTCATTAGGTTCTTGGTCAATTCCCCATCCAAGTTCCTTCTTAACCGGTTGCTTAGTTTGGTCGGACAGCCAGCTCTAGGCAATCTGGGTAGTTCCATATTCTTTCGATTTCCCAATGATGGAGGCCACTCTGCACTCTTGGAAACAGTCAACACTCTGGAAATTGTTATATACCCTTCCACATACAGTGCATTCTGAAAGTTTTCAAACCCCTTCCCTTTTTCCTCATTTTGTTACGTTACAGACTTTTTTCTGAAATAGATTTTTAAAATCCTCATTAATCTACATACAATATCCCATAATGGAAAGCGAAAACAGGTTTAGAAATTTTTGCAAATGTATAAAAAAAATAAAAAATAATAATTGACGGTCCCCAAGGACACAATAGGCTCCATCATTCTTAAATGGAAGAAGTTTGGAATCAACAAGACTCTTAGAGCTGGCCGCCCTGACAAAAGCAGCAATTGGGGGAGAAGGACCTCGGTCAAGGATGTGACCAAGAACCCAATGGTCACTCTGACAGAGCTCCAGACTTCGTCTGTGGAGATGGGAGAACTTTCCAGAAGGACAACCATCTCTTCAGCACTCCACCAATCAGGCCTGCCGAGATGGAAGCCACCCCTAAGTAAAAGGAACATGACAGACCGCTTGGAGTTTGCCAAAAGAGACCTAAAGGACTCTCAGACCATGAGATACAAGATTCTTTGGTCTGATGAAACCAAGATTTAACTCTTTGGCCTGAATGCCAAGCGTCCCATTTGGAGGAAACCTGGCACCATCCCACCGGAGAAGCATGGTGGTGGCAGCATCATGATGTGGGGATATTTTTCATCGTCAGGGACTGGGAGTCTAGTCGTTGTTGAGGGAAAGATGAACAGAGGAAAGTACAGCGAGATCCTTGTTGAAAACCTGCTCCAGAGCACTCAGGACTTCAGACTAGGTCGAAGGTTCACCTTCCAACAGAACAATGACCCTAAGCACACAGACAAGACTACGCAAGAGTGGCTTTGGGACAAGTCTCTGAATGTCCTTGAGTGGCCCAGCCAGAGCCTTGATTGAACCTGATCAAACATCTCTGGCGGGACATGTAAATAGCAATGCAGCAACGCTACCTATCCAACCCGACAGAGCTTGAGAGGATCTGCAGAGAAGAATGGGAGATACTCCCCAAATAGAGGTGTGCAAGCTTGTAGTGTAATACCCATGACTTAAGGCTTTAATCGCTGCCAGTGGTGCTTCAACAAAGTACTGGGTAACGGGTCTGAATACTTATGTAAATGTAATATTTCAGTTTATTTGCGAATTATTATTATTTCTAAAAACCTATTTTTTGCTTTCTCATTATGGGGTATTGTGTATAGATTGATGAGGGGGGAAAACAATTTATCCATTTTAGAATAAGGCTGTAATGTAACAAAATGTTGAAAAAGTCAAGGGGTCTGAATACTTTCCGATTGCACTGTATGCCTCATTACATTTCTATCTCAGAGATCTATGGACAGTTCCTTGGACATCATGGTATACTTTCTGCTCTGGCATGCAACGTGAACTATGGGACCTTACATATGTTAGGTTCTAATACCCAGAGTAAAAAACTCAACGGACACTATGAAAAGCTTAACCAAGTTTATTCTTCCCAGAGGATCAATACAGCTGCATTAGACAAAAACATTTTCACACAAGCACTGATATTTAACCCTTCCTCCTAGGCTGAATCCCCTCCTACACATCTGACTGCTAGGCAGGAAACTAAGTGATACGGGCCATAAACTTTTATTTCTCCCTTAACGTGACCTGACCTGATCTCGACCCCCGTTCATCACTTGGCTCTCTCCCCTTATCAATGCCTGCCACATGTGATCACTCCCTGCACTCAATATTTCAATAGGATACCTGATATAATGTAAACGTTATACATTACCCTCTCTCCCTCAGTGACATGAATAAGTATATTTCATATTCTCAGAAACCAACACATAGAAAGGTGTTTCTTTTGAATTGGCCACAGGTGTACTCCAATCAAGTTGTAGTGACATCTCAAGGATGTCGACTCCTGAAAATAACCAGAGTACCCAAACATGGGTTAATTTAACCATCAATTGGGCTTTTAATCGTTTTCATGCTGGGTTGACTCAGCACCTGTTTATTTTGTACATAATCCATAGGTTATTTTCAGGAGGCCCCCCGTGAGAGTAAATATCATTCCTGTTCATCATGTTTGTTTGTACACTGACATTTAAAAATGTCCTTCAATATTGTTGCACATTATTGTTTAAATATTATAGCAAAGTAGTAACTGTCCCAACATTGTGATGTGCATAGGCACTTGAGGAACTCAAACTCTTGTGTAAACCTCAATAAATGACGTGGCCCTTTCTGGGGGTAGATCGTGATTCTGTGATTATTTAGTTAGTTAGTAAATAAATAATTAAGCCAATTTGTATATGACTGATTTATTATGGAAACTTGGGTTGGTGCAGATAACCAATAATTTTACGACGTTTGGAATGAGACTAATGAGGTAACGATTAATAATTCATTAATAGAAGACTAATTGATCAGATATTAAAATATCTGAAGAGTTGTATTCGGTAAATTATAACTTCGCAATCAACATTTTCCGTGGTGCCCCGACTTCCTAGTAAATTAAAGTTGACATGATTAGTTTAATCACGTAAATATAATTACACATAGAGAATTGATTTGATAAAATAACAGTCTTCAATAACAGGTGAGGAGCTGAGTTGAGCTGAGTTGAGCTCAATAGGAGCTGAGTTGAAAATCGACCAACCTCAGATTTCCCAATTCCTGGTTGGATTTTTTCTCAGGTTTTTGCCTGCCATATGAGTTCTGTTATACTCACAGACATCATTCAAACAGTAGAAACTTGAGAGTGTTTTCTATCCAAATCTACTAATAATATGCAAATTCTAGCTTTTATGGCTGAGTAGCAGGCTGTTTACTCTGGGCATGCTTTTCATCTGGACGTGAAAACACTGGCCCCTACCCCAAAGAAGATAATTATGTGCACCTCACCTAGATTACAATTTATAATGGGTTGTTTTTGGATTGAGTAAACCACAATAGTAATTGTTGCGAGATACAGGGTTGTGTTCCAAACAAAGCAACTACAAGTGTGCCTGCTTTAGTTCCTCAATGGCACAGCTAGGAGAGCTCAAAAAAGCATCTTATAGTTGAAGACTCTTCTTTGAGGTATAAAAGTGCATTGAAATTATTTAGGAACTGTGCACACTTTGGAGAGGTGAATTTATTTATGTTTTACTTAACCTTTATTAAACTAGGCAAATTCTTATTTACAATGACGGCCTACCCGGCCAAACCCTAACGACGCTGGGCCAATCGTGCACCGCCCTACCGGACTTCCAATCCCGGCCATTTATGATACAGCCTGGAATCGAACCAGGGTCTGTAGGGTAGCCTATGGCTCTGCTGCGCCACTGTATGGCCACTTAGAAACACCAGTTAGACCTCTGACTTAACACCTTGGTAATTATGTTCGACTTGCCTAGTTAAATAAAGGTTAAATAAAAAGTAAAACAAAACATTTTTTTGCACCTACCCAAAATTTTCAAAGAATATTCTTATCATGTTATTGAATGTATAAGGGTACAGTGCATTCGGACACCTTGACTTTTTCACCGTTTGTTACATTACAGCCTTATTCCAAAATGGTTTAACCTGCTGGGGATGGGGGCGCTGTTTAGACTATTTATGCTAATGTGGCTAATTTTTTAAACGGCTTCCCACAAAATCCTTGATCGTACAATATGCATATTATTATTATTATTGGATAGAAAACAGTCTATAGTTTCTATAGGAGTTGAAATTTTGTCTCTAAGTGGAACAGAGCCCATTCTACAGCAATTTCCCTGACATGGAGTCAGATTTGAGAAATGTTGGCCACTCTTCTGAAGTCATTTAAAAGGGCACTGTCGTTGCTATGACTATACGGACACTTCTTACGTCTTCCCCTGGATGCCTTTACGTGATGACGATTCCAACGGGGTCGATTGCGCGTTCACAGGCCCTACAAATCAAAAAACCCTGAAGCTAGTCATTCTTTGGGAGCTGCGTCATGAGCCTAGAGGACCCCGGCGCGCACCTGTTCCAAGCGTTAGTTTAGCCTGTTATATTTCTCCGGTCATCTTTTCACTCGTTATAGGAGTTAAAAACATCATAAGGTAGTTAATTTAAAGCGTTTTATAGCAATTTATATCCGTTTAGTGCGATTTTGGGACATTTATTTTTGCAACGATGTGAAAAGTTGGGCACCCTTTTCAGTTCATCCCGAACGCAGTTGACATTTCCACATGGCAAGAGGACAGCTTTCCACCAAAAGACGATTTCTCCCAAGAAAGGATCCTTTGCCCAAGATACTGATGGAAGAACAGCTCAAGGTAGGACATTTTTATTATGATAAATCGTGTTTCTGTCGAAACATTTTAGTGGCTTAGGACGCCATGTTTTTTGACGTAGCTTCGCTTGGCGCAAACTGTATTGAAAAGTAAGGATAAATTAAAAAATGTAATAACGCAATTGTATTAAGAATTAAATTGTCTATCAATCCCTGTCCACCCTATATTTTTTAGTCACGTTTATGAGTATTTATGTATAAGAGTAGATCACTGTCTAAGTGGCGCAAGGACATTTTCTGACCAGCCTGTCTACATTTCACATTGTCTAACCATGATTTTGGTGGCTAAATATAAACATTTTCGATCAAACTGTATATGCATGTTGTAATGTGATGTTACAGGAGTGTCATCGGAAGAATTCTGAGAAGGTTAGTGAAAAAATTAATATCTTTTGGCGATGTTGACTTTTATCGCTCACTTTGGCTAGAATCAATGCTGGGCTGCTAATTGCTATGTGCTAAGCTAATATAACGATTTATTGTGTTTTCGCTGTAAGACACTTAGAAAATCTGAAATATTGTCTGTATTCACAGGATCTGTGTCTTTCGATTCGTGTATGCTGTGTATTTTTACGAAATGTTTGATGATTAGTAGTTAGGTAAACACGTTGCTCATTGTAATTATTCTAGTCCATTTGTGATGGTGGGTGCAATTGTAAACTATGCCATCTACCTGAAATATGCACTTTTTTCTAAACCTATCCCATACCATAAATATGTTATCAGACTGTCATCTAATGAGTTTTTTTGTTGGTTAGGGGCTATAAATATCTTAGTTTAGCCGAATTGGTGATGGCTACTGGTGTTGGTGGACAAATAAAAGATGGTGGATTATGCTAATGTGTTTTTAGGTAATAGATGTACATCTTTACATATTGTGTCTTCCCTGTAAAACATTTTAAAAATCGGAAATGTTGACTGGATTCACAAGATCTGTGTCTTTCATTAGCTGTATTGGACTTTAATGTGTGAAAGTTAAATATTTTAAAAAAATATTTTTTTTGAATTTCGCGGCACTGGTTTTTCAGTGGGGGGGGGGGGGGGGGGGTGTGCCGCTAGCGCCACGCTGATCCTAGACAGGTTAAATTGTATTTTTTCCTCACTAATCTACACACAATACCCCATAATAACAAAGCAAAAACTGTTTAACAAAGCAAAAACTGCGGTCTGTCATGTTCCTTTTACTTAGGGGTGGCTTCCATCTCGGCACTCTACCATAAAGGCTTGATTGGTGGAGTGCTGCAGAGATGGTTGTCCTTCTGGAAGATTCTCCCATCTCCACAGAGGAACTCTGGAGCTCTGTCATATTGACCATCGGGTTCTTGGTCACATCCCTGACCAAGGTCCTTCTCCCCCAATTGCTGAGTTTGGCCAGATGCCCTGCCATAGGAAGAGTCTCGGTGGTTCCACATTTCTTTCATTTAAGAATGATGGAGGCCACTGTGTTCTTCAATGCTGCAGAAATGTTTTGGTACCCTTCCCCTGTGCGCTCTGTGGACAATTCCTTTATTTAAGGTCACACCTGGTCAACTCATGTGTAACTGCCGACCTGATTAGAATTGAGAAGGTGAAGGCCTCCTGAGTGGCGCAGTGGTCTAAGTCACTGCATCACAGTGCTAGCTGTTCCACTAGAGATTCTGGTTTTGAGTCCAGGCTCTGTCGCAGCCAGGCACAACTGGGAGACCCATGGGACGGGGCACAATTGGCCCAGCGTCGTCCAGGTTAGGGGAGGGTTTGGCCGGCAGGGATGTCCTTGTCCCTTTGCGCAAAAAGCGACTCCTGTGGCTGGCAGGGTGCAGTGCACGCTGAAACGGTCGCCAGGTGTACGGTGTTTCCTCCGACACATTGGTTGGAGTTGTGTTTTGGAGGATGCACGGCTCTCGACCTTCGCCTCTCCTGAGTCTGTACGGGAGTTGCAGCGATGAGACAAGACTGTAACTACCTATTGGATACCACGAAAAAGGGGTAATTTTATTATTTATTTATTTTATTTAAAAAATTGAGAAGGTGAGCCCCGGGCATCCGGTGTTCGTTTTTCACAAGGTGTCAGAAAAATGACCTTTTAGCTCCGTGAATTTTGGCCTCTCGCTTTGGAGAATGGAGGACAACCTCCCAAACTCCGCCTTGCCACTAGCCTCTGTGTAAAAACAGGTCAGGAAGGTCAACGGAGAAAGCTAAACACTCTCAGACCCAGGGAGAGGGCAGGCAGGCGGGTTTTTTTTCTTCATGAGGTGTCAGAAAAATAACGGTCGGCTGGGTAGGGCGGGGGCTCACACCCCCGCTTCCCTCTCTATCGTCGCTTGGGTTTGGGCTCCAAACTGCCCTACTGCCACCCTATAAAACTAAAACATGACCTGAAATGGGCCTTAACTTCGACTAAAACCAATGTTTTTTTTTAAAGAATACATGGGTTACCAGGAACACGCTATATGGGTCAGAGGCCATTCTGTGAGAGGGAGGCAGAAGTGTAGAGGAGGAGACGCGGGGTGAAAGGTCCACCAGCACCTGGTAACCCAGGTGTGGACTTAGTCTCTGAGCGGAAAAGCTAGCGTGCGCAGAGCCTGTTTCAGGTCACCAGGTGCACGCAGAAGGGCCAGGGGCTAGGGACCAGAGTGAGAGGGCAGGCTGGCGAGTAAAGGGTGAGACGCAGGTTGAAAGTTCCACCAGCACCTTGTAACCCATATGTGTGGACTTTCTGAGTGGAAAAGCAATCAGGTCACCAGGTGCACAGAGCCTGTTTCAGGTCACCAGGTGCACATAGGCAGTTTCGGGTAACCAGGTGCACAAAGCCTGTTTCAGGTTACCAGGTGCACGTTATTCGTGAAAGCAGGTTTATAGGTGTCTTAGTGTCCGGGGAGGGGTGCTTAAGTGTGGGTTCCCCGGTTCGCCTGGTGGGTGAGGTTATGGAGGTGGGTGAGCCCCGGCCGGGACGCATGCCCAGGGAGAGGGGTGTTGACCCGGGTAGGGAGAATAGGTGTGGAGGCCTGGAGGTCAGGAAGGTCATGAGAAGTGTGACTCTGTTGTTTTTCCTCCATTCTCAGGCCCAGGGAGAGGGCAGGCAAACGGGCTGGGAGTGTAGGCCTATAGGCCTGGAGGTCAGGATGGTCAAGGCAGGAAGCTAAACACTCTCAGGCCCAGGGAGATGGCAGGCGGGCAGACTGGGAGTGTAGGCCTGGAGGCCTATAGGCCTGGAGGTCTGTAGTTCCAGGGAGTAAGGTCACACCTGGTAACCCATTCAGTCACCCTGTGCACGGCTGGACAGCGATGAGAGAGAAGTGGGACTCTATCGTTTTTCAGCCAAGCTCTCTCATTGATTTACATTAGGTTCCCAGGTGCCCATGGTTAAAACGGCCTAGAACGACAAGTGGTGCCCTCCTGTGTCTGGTCCCGTATAGGGGGTGTTAGGGGGTTTCCCCCAACCCGGCCATGGAGCCCTACCCCACGCCTGAGGGCCCCTGGAAACATTTCCCCCATCAACACCTAGTAACCCATCCGGCCACCCTGTGCACGGCTGGACTTAGTCTCTGGGGGCGAAAGTTAGTTGTTTTTCAGCCAAGCTCTCTCATTGATTTACATTGGGTTCTCAGGTGCCAACTTGTGGCTGGTCCTGGAATTGCACCTGGAACCCAATGCAAATCAATGAGTCCCACTTCTCACTCATCGATCCACAGGCTACCTGGACCTTCAGACCACCAGCTCTCCATAACTACTCAACTGTGACCAAAGGACACACACATACACGGGTGAATTTCAAAGTAATACACTTTATTTATTCAACAGTGGATCATGGATTAATTTGTCCCTCAATTAGTGACTGAGCCTGGCTGGTATTACGAGGCAAATTATGGTAGATTGAGACATATGGTCGGCCACAGCTCGGCAATCTGTAACCGACTCTTGATTAAAGTTCATTGTAGCAACACTTCGTCGAAGTGTAACGAGCGTCACTTTACTTCCAATGCCGAACTCAGAAAATATCTGGGCCACATACTCCCCGAGACTATCGTATGTTTTGCCGCAGGAAGTGAAAAAGAACTGCTCCGTGTCTGAGCTGAAGCCACTCAGATGAGGCCTGATTTGATGGAAGTGTTTAAGCCAAGTGTACTCCTCCACCGACATCACAAATCTACGCTCACCGAAGATATAGTTCATTTTGTGACTTGCAACGCACAGCCGGTTACCCCCACTTGCCTGGGTTACCTCCATAAAATCCCTCTCACTGAACATGGTGACTGGGGATCACCTAGTGCCATTAAATACTGCCAACCAGCTGGTTATGAGAGCTGCAAACCTACACCTGTCAGAGCAGGTGGCTCGGACTTCCAGTCTATTGAGAACCGAAGGAATAACTTGATTACTTAGCTTGATGAACCGGCTTAACTCAGCGCTGAGCACCTTATCTCTACAGCGCTTGCGAAATTGTGCCGTCTGCGTTGCCTGGGTCTGCCACAAATCCCGATCCATCTTTGCTAAGCAGAGTAACACCTTCCTAATTCCACAGGCTTTAGTGCGCAGACTCTTCAGTCGGAACTGTAGAAGATACTTCAGAAAACTTTGAACATCGATCTGATTCATTTTTTATGTTTATGTTTTATGCTGTAATTAGCCGTGGAACACAGTCCTTCATCGGCATTGCCCTCTGAGATTATGTGGAGGAATTCCCATACTCGGGATAGACTGGACCGAGTATTGTCAAACCTGAAGGGGTTAACCCAGAATAAAGCCTTCATATTCTGTCAAAATGTAATGTTTTTCACCTCGCTTCCGGGTAGGCCCTCGAGCTTCAATTGTGGATGACACACTGTCGACCTCATCACTCTCGCTGCCCGTCGAAGTCCCCCGGAAGTCCCCCGGATGTGGGGACTTCTAATTAAACACGTCCACACCTTCCATTGTCAATGTTTAACCCTATCAGTCGAGACCCCAGCAAAAAATGGCTTTTAATTGATCTGAGTTTCATTTATTTGCATGTGTAGCACTTACATTTAGCCTAACAATTACGCATTTTACTATTATTTTCAGGACAACCAATACAAAACAATTTGCATTCATGAGTTTTATTGACAAATGTCAATTAAAAAAAGATAAGGTCCACCAAAACAAAAACCTGATAAAAAAATGTATTTACATGAATGGTGTAAGTACAGAAATTGTATGCTCAACGGGAAATTAATATCCAACTAATCAGTGACAACGGTGTGAAGTTTGGAATTTGTGACTGAATGCATTCAACCAAAATGTGTCTTCCGCATTTAACCCAACCCTTCTGAATCAGAGAGGTACTGGGGGCTGCCTTAGTCAACTATGTGAGCTCATTACAGTATTATAGACACTATGTCCTTGGATTTCCTATGATTTTCTATGTAGAAGAACCCCTTACCTTCTAACAACATTTGTGTAGCTTGTAAGAGCAAAATGTTACATAGTTTGTAGCTCAAACCACTTGGACTCTACAGACGTTTCTGTAAAAATACCATTCAGGATCCACCCGAGTCTCACTAACACCATTCAAACCTCGGCTGTGGTTATTTATTGGTACCAACTGATGCAGAAGAAATAGATGAATCCAATGGTACAACTCAGAAGTCTGTAGCTCAAACACAGACAGGTAAGCATAACAGTTAAACCACTCACACATAATGTACCTGTAATCCTGCAGTACCTCAAGTATTCTCCCGACAACAGACTGACATTTTAGGCTTAGATTCATTTCCTTCCAGACCTAAAGAAAAAGGGTCTTATGATGTGATTTAAACATTGACATGGACTCAGAACATACAATTTCGTTGTTTCTCTATAAACAATTGGAGTTTTGAGAGTGAAAATAATATACATTTGGGGGAAAGAATCACAAGGTATATTGACAGAAAACACATTACACTGCTTTCTCTTGTACACTAAGGACCTGGCGAAGAGTTGCAGTGGAGAGGAGACGATAATAATGTTCCAAATTGAAAGCTAGAAAAAGAGTAGCTCGCATGTAGCTTTCATACAGCTCTCATTCTAGAAAAGGTTGGAGACCCCTGGTCTACGTGCTCATGGTAATAAAACAAACCAACAATTGCATTTCAAATAAATAATCTCAAATGTACAGTGAATTCAGAAGGTATTCTTTTTCCACGTTTTGTAACGTTACAGCCATATTTTAAAATTGATTAAATTGTTTTTTCCCCCTCATAAATCTACACAATAGCCCATAATGACAAAGCAAAAACAGATTTTTATATATATATATATATATATCACCATCATACTATCTAGCTGATAACAACCTGTTGTTTTGAAAGTGCTGTAAAACCAATTCATTCACATCCTCTGAGATTTCAATCCAAAAATGTAAACTCTGTATTGTCGTCTTACATTCTTTCATCTGTGATGTTGAAGTTGTTCTCTTTAGTGTTAGGAAGGAAATCAGCCCTGTTACAATGGCAACCCCCACTTACTTTGGCCTGAACAATGTATGTGACCCATTTTTGTCTAGAGGCGTTCAGGCCTAACAAATGCCTCTCACACTATACGGCACTGAAACAACGAGATGACACAAGGGCAGCAACTACAATTACTCAGCCATGGAATGTCTCTCCTTTTCTTTCCAATACTCTCACAGACAAACAAGCACAAACATGGTTTAACAACAGCATAGAATTGTTTGGAGTTTCTCAACATGGTCCTGACAAACATTTGTGCCTCAGAACCAACGTGATGGGGGGGAACTAAGATTGTATTTCAGTATTTTTTGGTCTTCACTTCCCTGAATCCTTGTGGTTTCTCTATTTTTCTCAATTGTTGTTTTTTTCATAGGTTAGCTTTGAATCTCATCTTTTTAGGAATAGGAGTCAGAAGGCAGGGATAATATGTTAGAATGCTGCTCTGATGTTGTAACAGCTGATTTCCTCCTCTTCGTCTGAAGAGGTGTAAGCAGGGATCGGACCAAGACGCAGAGTGGTAAGTGTCCATGTTTTAATATAATCCACTGAACACGACAAAAAATACAAAATAACCTAACCGAAACAGTCCCGTGTGGCATGAACACAGACACAGGAAACAAACACCCACAAACCAACACTGAAAAGAGGCAACCTAAATATGGTTCCCAATCAGAGACAATGCAAAACACCTGTCTCTGATTGAGAACCATATCAGGCCAATTGACAAACCTAAACATAGAAACACATAACATAGACTGCCCACCCCAACTCACGCCCTGACCATACTAACTAAAGACAAAACAAAGGAAAATAAAGGTCAGAACGTGACAGATGTTCACAGCTCAACCATGTGACGAACATGAAAGGGAGACTGTTTTACCTCCTGTACACATTTACATACAGTAGCTTAATGATGATAAGTTATGTCCTACCCAAGTCTCATTTCAGAATATTTATCACCTGATTTACTTAACAAAATGAACATCTCAATAGGTGGTCCAGTTATCCTCACGAACATGGCATGACATGGCATCCCTATCAGACCAATTCCTTGAATGCCCTACTCCTTGCAGTTTGTAGTTGTGTCTAAAAAACACAATTCTGCTCAAACATACTTTTTTTGATCCTTTAGTGTGTGTACTTCTTCTATTTCTGCTTGGAATGTTGCTTTTAAAAAAAAAGTTTGCCGGAGGAAGTCTTTAAATGGGCACTGCAGTTGAAAACGGGATATTTCTACTACATGAGGTCGAAATAGCACTGATATTGTGAAAATGATAATACCCTTTTTGTGTAAGAGCTGTTTGAAAAAGGCTGTGGCTATGAATACGGAGTTTTCGCCCTGCCCCCTCCTGCCCTACCGAAACCTCTTTCTCAAATCTAAGGATCTGGATCACCTTCTGCACATGTGTTATTTTCTGCACATTTTGTAGCTACTGCTCACACTCCATCTTCCTTCACATTTCTCTCTTTACTCGCCCTCTTCTGAACCATGATTATGTAGCCTATCTCTGTCTCATATTTCTGAACATGAAAAAACCTTTGCCGATTTCAACGAACATTCCCCAAAACATTTATTGAAGGCTATATTACCTTCTCTGACTGTTATAAAGGATATTGCAGTTGTACAAGCAGGAGGCTGTACCTACACATTGCATTAGAGCAAAAACAATCAGCGTTTTGTGTGATAATGTCGGCTAATCTTTATAGTTTTTGCCATATCGTAGCCACTAGCCAGAGTTCCTGAAAAGTCCTGTAACTCCCCACTTGAGTTTTGCATTGGGGCAAAAAAACGATCTGTGTTTCTAAACACTTAATGATCATGCAAGTACCTCAGATGTAGGCTACCTAGCTGTTCAACCTCTGTCGAGCCAAATGCTTTAGACTGCCCACTATTTGTGATGATAACCTTCATAGTTATGCTGCCATAATGTAGCGAGAGTTGCTGAAAAAAGAACTAGCCAATGTTTGCAATGATCATGACAAAACATGAAATTGAGCTTGGGGCATGGAATGCATAGTTCGAACATGTCGACCATATCTTTAGTGTACAACATGAAGCTGCAGCAGAGCCATGGGGCACTGAGCAAAGGCTATGTAGGCAGCAGAGTGGGCAGCAGCTACATTAAAAAAATGATGTGCAGAAATCTCTGCATCAATAGCCGCTCTAAGTCACTGCAGCAATTCTGTGGGAAAAAAACACCTGGAATTTCAGCCTGTTCAGGTAGGATGGAGTTTTTGGCCTGTTGCGTAACTTTACTCGGTGATCTGATTAGAATGGACCAATGATCGTTCATCTTGTATTTGCATATGTACGCTCCTATGCTAGAACAAGAGAGCGTCTTCTAATAAAACCACATAAAATGTCTAATGATATAAACAAATCCTTCTGCATTTGCAATAAGTGTTCGGTCATATAATTCAAATGTGTTACCTTTAGAATCCATTCCCCTGGCATTTCGCCTAGAATCTTCAACCTTCAATCCTCAGAAATATGAGACAGATCTAATCTACTTTTTCCGGTGGCAATTTAGCCAATGTCTCATCGTAAGGAATTCGCAATATTTACATGTGGATCTATAACACTTTCTTTCACCAAGGCAGCCATTTCGTCTGCTTTACGATTACCTATGGCGATTTTATCTGTACGACTGGTATGAGCTTCACATTTCACCACTGCTAACTTACTGGTTAACTGACATTATTCTAATAATACATCTAACTCCAGACCATTTTTATTGGTGTTCCTGTTGCTGCTAACATGCCCGGTGGTGACCCCAATGTACCGAAATCATGAATTACTCCAAACGCATACCACACACAGCGTACCCCATTACTCTATTCCCTTCTGTGTTCATGTAACTAGAGTCATCTGGATACAATACTTTTCCTGATTCCAATGCTGTTTCTTGAAAATCAGGCCTAGGTTTTTTAGGAGTAATCTGATCTGGGTCACATGTATGCGATTCACCCTCCCCATGCGACGCCATTAATTAACAGCGCAGGATTCAAAGCACCAATCTTATGAAACTGTAGATTTTCCCCATTTAACGTTAACTCCCAGTTTGTCCATCTTGCAATAGTAACATGTTGTGCTTTCGTGCTGTCCACTATGGTTACTATTGCGTGTGGAACATACAAATCTATTTTGTTTTTTACCCATTGTAATGTAATGGACGCCGTGTTATGCAACACCATTTCTCTCGCCTGTACTGCCCTAAGGCACGGTGGCATTCCCTTTGCCACCGAGTCTAGTGATTTACTCCAGTACATTACTGGTGTCACGCTCGTCGTAATGAATAGACCAAGGCGCAGCGTGAGTAGAGTTCCACCTATTTTTTATAAACCGAAACTCAGCAAAACAAATCAAACAAGCACAAAAACGAAACGTGCAGCTACTGTTGTGCACTCAGGCAACTAAATGTAGACAAGATCCCACGAATAACCGTGGGGAAATGGCTACCTAAATATGACCCCCAATCAGAGACAACGATAAACAGCTGCCTCTGATTGGGAACCATATCAGGCCACCATAGACATACAAATTCACCTAGATGACCCAGCCAAGTCACTATCACGCCCCAACCAACACAGAGAATAAACAGCTTACTATGGTCAGGGCGTGACAGTAACCCCCCCCCCCCCCCCCCCCCAAAGGTGCAGACTCAGACCGCAAAACCTGACTCAATAGGGGAGGGTCCGGGTGGGCATCTATGATGGATGTCACAGGACGTCGGGGGCGGCTCCGGTGCGGGGAGCATCGCCGGAAGCTCCGGACCGTGGGTCGTCGCTGGAGGCACCGGACCGTGGATTGTCGCCGGAGGCTCCAGACCGTGGATCGTGGCCGGAGAACCGGACCGTAGATCGTCGCAGGAGGCTTTGGACTGAGAACCCCTGCTGAAGGCTCTGGACCGCCGACCGTCGCTGGAGGCTCTTCAGTATCATCACAAAGTCTATTTCATCATTTCATAACTTATTTAAATTTTTGTAATGAGTAAACACTCTTGAATTATACATTTTTGACTGTTTTCTGTTGTTGGAAGTAAATAAAGAAACCAGACTGCAAAGGAAAGGTTGTCATTCTTCATAAATGATCTTGCCAGTTATTTACATAACATAATAAACAGATCTTAAACAAGGTTATAATTAAAGTCAAAATCCTGGCATGTAAGTATCTTAAGTTATTGTTTTACAACTTGAGCTCTGGAAGGTATAACTCGTTCACAGTAAAAGGTACTGTATTTCTATTATGATCACAAAATAAGGAACACCTGTTTTAGTGACTGATGGTAATTTTCAAACATTTTATGGATTTTTCCGTGATCTGGACACTTTCATATCTGGATATTAAATGAAACACGTCTTCACCAAAGCAAATTACAAAAAGCATTGAGTCTTACGTTTATTGAAAGAATAAGGTTAGGGGAATGCATTGTCTCATTCAAACCTGAAAACCAAGTGCAAGTTACATCCCTTTCGTAACCATAACATCATACACAACCACTTTCCATCTTTCCTGTTACAAAGCCAACAATTTCTAGAGTAGGCCTCAAGTACATTGAAGTCTCACTCTTTCTGTTCTGACATTCAGCCAAATGCTAGTAGGGGCTTCGATCTGTTTGTGCTATGTAGCCAACTCCTATGGTAACATGGCATGACAGCTATCATACATTAGGAGTTAGCAAGACAGCATGAACAGATATGGGACCAGGCTACAGCATTTCTATGACCTGCATCACCAGCTTGGTATGTATAGCAGCCTCCTCCAGCATCAACCTAGGAGGGTTAGGGGAACCAGTTCAGCTGCTTCTCTGCCAGTCGATGTTCACCTGTCTGTCCTGTGTGTGTCTCATACTCTTCGTCCTCGTCTTCACCAAGTAGTTCCTCATCAAACGAATCTTCCTCCAAGAAGTTCATGACATCATGGTGCTCCTCATCCTGCAGGCCTTCCTCAGCGATGACCCTTTAGCACATAAGTGTTGGGTTCGACGTTTTGAACATTGAGATATTACATAAATAATAGAGAAGAAGCATAGAATCAAAGGAGAACGTTAAGGGTTTTCTATAGAAAGCCAGAAGGCTTTGGAATGTGTTTGATGGAGGAGAGGCGGGCGACGTGTTGATATAGGGAAGACAGATGGATATCTGTGGATTAGATGAAGGACGGGTTGAGGGCAGGAGGTGAGGACAGATTCTCTTAAGAGAGTAATAAATGTTTGGTATCCTGTTACCCTCTTTATTAGCTTCCTGTAGAGCCATAACATGTAAGGATTGGAGAGAAGGAGGAGTGTCTTAAGTGGGATATAAATATCTGGATGGGACAAATGTTGGGTTGTCTGATTACAGCTGTACAGAACCTTTGAGCAGATTTAAACTTGGTTAAAACTTCTCTAGTGTCCGTGAGTTATTTACTCTGAAAAATAAGAACCTAATAGATGGCAAGCTTGCCAGGAGTTCACCACGATTTGTAGTCAAGCCAAATAGTCCAGATCAGTGGAGCAGAGCTGGCGACAAACAATGTAGGCTAGTTCCTATATCTGTTTCCACTCATTTTGACATCTTGGGGAGATGAGAATCGTTGGCTGAACTTATTATGGGATACGGACCTGGAGAGCCTGAGTTTAATTATATAAGCCCATTCTGTAACGACCGGTCGTATCTTTATAGTAAATGGTAAGGTCCGTATCCCATAATAAATGTGCCTTACGGACCTTACCTTAGTAAATGGTAAGGTAAGGTCCGTAAGGCACTACAGAGAGTAATGCGTACGGCCCAGTACATCACTGGGGCTAAGCTGCATGCCATCCAGGACCTCTACACCAGGCGGTGTCAGAGGAAGGCCCTAAAAATTGTCAAAGACCCACCCACCCCAGTCGTAGACTGTTTTCTCTACTACTGCATGGCAAGCGGTACCGTAGCGCCAAGTCTAGGACCTAAAGGCTTCTCAACAGCTTTTTCCGCCAAGCCATAAGACTCCTGAACAGGTAATCAAATGGCTACCCGGACTATTTGCATTGTGTGTGTGTGTGTGTGTGTCCCAACCCCTCTTTTACGCTGCTGCTACTCTCTATTTATCATATATGCATAGTCACTTTAAATATACATTCATGTACATACTACCTCAATTAGTCCATCTATCTAGTGCCCCCGCACATTGGCTACCTGGACTATATGCGTCCCGCCACCCACCACCCGCCAACCCATCTTTTACGCTACTGCTACTCTCTGTTTATCATATATGCATAGTCACTTTAACCATACCTACATGTACATACTACCTCAATTAGCCTGACTAACCGAGGCCTGTATATAGCCTCGCTACTTTTATAGCCTCCTTACTGTATATAGCCTCGGTACTGTTATTATTCACAGTCTTTTTACTTTTTTATTTTTTTATTTCCTTACTTATCTATTGTTCACCTAATACCAATTTTTGACTTAAAAATTGCACTGTTATTTAGTGCCTGTAAGTAAGCATTTCACTGTAAGGTCTACACCTGTTGTATTCGGCGCACGTGACAAAAACTTTGAAAACAGTAAAACAACAATATTGCAAATTAAGATGCGTGATGTGTGTCTTTTGTTTTGATTTCAAAACAAAGTAGCCTACACACCTGTGGAAGTTTATCGCTTTCAGGGTCCAGCTCCAAATTACAGGTTGAATACCATGTGCCTTTGTTTTTTGTTTTGTTTTAAGTGGTAAAGGGGATGGGATCTACATTCGATTCTATCAGCCAATCAGAGCTGTATATGTAAATATGTTCAAATGTGTATCCCCATGCCCACACAGTCAGACTGAGCATTTCAGTGGCATCAGGAAGAGTAAAAAAAAATACACTGCTCAAAAAAATAAAGGGAACACTAAAATAACACATCCTAGATCTGAATGAATGAAATATTCTTATTAAATACTTTTTTCTTTACATAGTTGAATGTGCTGACAACAAAATCACACAAAAATGATCAATGGAAATCAAATTTATCAACCCATGGAGGTCTGGATTTGGAGTCACACTCAAAATTAAAGTGGAAAACCACACTACAGGCTGATCCAACTTTGATGTAATGTCCTTAAAACAAGTCAAAATGAGGCTCAGTAGTGTGTGTGGCCTCCACGTGCCTGTATGACCTCCCTACAACGCCTGGGCATGCTCCTGATGAGGTGGCGGATGGTCTCCTGAGGGATCTCCTCCCAGACCTGGACTAAAGTATCCGCCAACTCCTGGACAGTCTGTGGTGCAACGTGGCGTTGGTGGATGGAGCGAGACATGATGTCCCAGATGTGCTCAATTGGATTCAGGTCTGGGGAACGGGCGGGCCAGTCCATAGCATCAATGCCTTCCTCTTGCAGTACTGCTGACACACTCCGCCACATGAGGTCGAGCATTGTCTTGCATTAGGAGGAATCCAGGGCCAACCGCACCAGCATATGGTCTCACAAGGGGTCTGAGGATCTCATCTCGGTACCTAATGGCAGTCAGGCTACCTCTGGCGAGCCCGTGGAGGGCTGTGCGGCTCCCCAAAGAAATGCCACCCCACACCATGACTGACCCACCGCCAAACCGGTCATGCTGGAGGATGTTGCAGGCAGCAGAATGTTCTCCATGGCGTCTCCAGACTGTCACGTCTGTCACATGTGCTCAGTGTGAACCTGCTTTCATCTGTGAAGAGCACAGGGCGCCAGTGGCGAATTTGCCAATCTTGGTGTTCTCTGGCAAATGCCAAACGTCCTGCACGGTGTTGGGCTGTAAGCACAACCCCCACCTGTGGATGTCGGGCCCTCATATAACCCTCATGGAGTCTGTTTCTGACCGTTTGAGCAGACACGTGCACATTTGTGGCCTGCTGGAGGTCATTATGCAGGGCTCTGGCAGTGCTCCTCCTTGCACAAAGGCGGAGGTAGCGGTCCTGCTGCTGGGTTGTTGCCCTCCTACGGCCTCCTCCACGTCTCCTGATGTACTGGCTTGTCTCCCGGTAGCGCCTCCATGTTCTGGACACTACGCTGACAGACACAGCATACCTTCTTGCCACAGCTCGCATTGATGTGCCATCCTGGATGAGCTGCACTACCTGAGCCACTTGTGTGGGTTGTAGACTCCGTCTCACGCTACCACTAGAGTGAAAGCACCGCCAGCATTCAAAAGTGACCAAAACATCAGCCAGGAAGCATAGGAACTGAGAAGTGGTCTGTGGTCACCACCTGCAGAACCACTCCTTTATTGGGGGTGTCTTGCTAATTGCCTATAATTTCCACCTGTTGCCTATTCCATTTGCACAACAGCATGTGAAATTTATTGTCAATCAGTGTTGCTTCCTAAGTGGACAGTTTGATTTCACAGAAGTGTGATTGACTTGGAGTTACATTGTGTTGTTTAAGTGTTCTCTTTATTTTTTTGAGCAGTGTATATACGGTATATATATACTTTGGAAGTTTTGTGTGACCCGCTGTAGGCTCATATGTGCCAGCAGCATACCACCCTGCATACCACTACTGGCTTGCTTCTGAAGCTAAGCAGGGTTGGTCCTGGTCAGGCCCTGGATGGGATACCAGATGCTGCTGGAAGTGGTGTTGGAGGGCCAGTAGGAGGCACTCTTTCCTCTGGTCTAAAAAATATCCCAATGCCCCAGGGCAGTGATTGGGGACACTGCCCTGTGTAGGGTGCCGTCTTTCGGATGGGACGTTAAACGGGTGTCCTGACTCTCTGAGGTCATTAAAGATCCCATGGCACTTATCGTAAGAGTAGGGGTGTTAACCCCGGTGTCCTGGCTAAATTCCCAATCTGGCCCTCAAACCATCATGGTCACCTAATAATCCCCAGTTTACAATTGGCTCATTCATCCCCCTCCTCTCCCCTGTAACTATTCCCCAGGTCGTTGCTGCAAATGAGAACGTGTTCTCAGTCAACTTACCTGGTAAAATAACGGTAAAATAAATAAATAAATAAATAAATATGCATTATATGCCAGTTTACACTGCACACGCATGCAAGAGCACACAGTACACATCTTTACACACACACACACACACACACACACACACACACACACACACACACACACACACACACACACACACACACACACACACACACACACACACAAGTCCTGCTTCTGTTCCCCTCGATGGCTACAATGCACTAGTAGCCATTATTTACATGCAACAACTCAGCATAATTGCAGTGAGGACAGGAATTGTAAATATGGATTATGTGTCTTTCTTTGATAATATAAGGTACTGCTTTGAAGCTGGCTTTTGAAAGAGAATGATTGAAGTGGATCAAGACAGTGTAACAACAGAATACATTGTTGATGGAATACTAATAGCTGGTTTAGTAATTTCATATCTATTCACATCATATTTTAAATGAATCATGATTTACTGTACTGTATCGTGCAAGAGCTTGGACAGTGTGTGAAAAATCACATGTAGACCCTAGAGTTAAATTATACTAGTACAGAGATAGAGAGAGAATTGAACTGCTGTATCATCTCGTTTAATTTATTATATGAGTCAAATTCCTGTGACTCACGATTTAAAAAATCAACCCTTTCAAATCATCAGATTAAATGATACATTTCCTCCCATTTTCGATTTGTAACATATTGGACCGTATTGAGTCTTACTTCTACAACATTTTCATATTAAATACACACACAACTCTAACCTGAGAAGCAACTGTTTACTTTAATACACAACAACCCAACGTCTGTTCATTATGTTCATTGACAGAGAAACATTTGAAAGTTGGTTACAAAAGTGTCCATCGACCACAATGCTTTGTGATTTCCAATGTTCTGTGAGAAGTAGATGGTGTAGAATAGTGAAGGCAGAAATTGAACGCCTGTGATATCTGCTGTACAGGGACATAACATATAAATCACATTCATATTGTCCCGTATTTACAATATGACACCAAACACCACATAACACTCAAGGACCCCTTGATTTAAACAGTGAGATGGAAACGAAGATTTCTCCTCTTTTTGGAGGCTGCTTCCCAGTTCTATAATGCTACTGTATATTCTACTACAGTTATAAGAGATACAACACTTTATTGGGTTCTCTTTCATTCCATGATATTGAGCTCCTCTGAGACTTTGAATAAAACGTGTATTGTCTAAGGAAACCCCCAATTTTTAACCTTTTGTCAATAGAGCAGTTAACATTTTTTTTTCGGGTGTCGCCAAATTAAACTGCCTCGTGCTCAATTCTTGCTCGTACAATATGCATATTATTAATTCTATTGGATGGAAAACACTCTCTAGTTTCATAAACCGTTGGAATTATGTCTGTGGGTGACCCAGAACTCTTTCTACAGCGAAATCCATGACAGGTACTGCGATGGTCTGAGAGCGAAGCTCTGGTCTCAGATCAGTTTTAAAGGTCTGTGTGTATCCTATGGAACGACATGAACTGCACCCGCCTTCCCCTGGATGTCAGTAACCAATGAGAAGTGGAATGGGCTTGCTACGTAGCTCTCAGAGGTTATAAAAGGCCAAGGAGTGAGGGTAGCCTTCCTTTCGACGCTGACCATTGCGCAGAGAGGGACCTCAGGATGCCATTTTCAAACGCTCAATTATCAACGTTAGATGTATCCGTCTGTAATTTAATTCGATATAGGTGTTAGAAGCATCATAACGAAGCTATTTTAAACCGAGTTATATTATATTATGCTAGTATATTGCTATTTTTCGGAATTTCCTCAGTATTGCGTCTTGAGGATTTGGACACGTTGGGGCAAAATAGCTATTGTTAGCTATTGTTAGCTGCTATATCAGAAGTTGAATGCAACGTTTTACAACCAAGCAACGATTATTTTGGACTAAGGACCACCATGCCAAGATTCTGATGGAAGCTCGTCGAAAAGTAAGAGCTATTTATGATGTTATTCCGTTTTTATGTGGAAAAATGTAAACTCCATAATGGCGATTAGTGACGCCATTATTGCGGCACTAGTCTGGCTGTAACGCACACTGTATGTCTAGTAACGTTAATTTTAAAAATCTAACTCAGCGTTTGCATTAATAACTAATGCATCTTTCATTTCATGTCCAACCTGTATTTTTTTAGTCAAGTTTATGAATAGCTTTCAATAAAAATAGTTGTATTTTCAAAATGGCGCCGGGCAGATTGCTTGAGTAGTTGAACACTATTTCCATTGTGTAAGCACGATTTGTGCCGCTAAATATGCACATTTTCGATCAAACTCTATATGGATTGTGTAATATGATGTTACAGGAGTGTCATCGGAAGAATTCTGAGAAGGTTAGTGAAAAAATGTATGTATTTTGGTGATAATAACGCTAAAGCTAATTTTGCCTTGAATCAATGGTCGGGTAACGTTTGCAAATGTGGTATGCTAATATAACGATTTATTGTGTTTTCGCTGTAAAACACTTTGAAAATCTGAAATATTGTCTGAATTCACAAGATCTGTGTCTATCCATTGCTGTGAGCTGTGTATTTTTAAGAAATGTTTTATGATGAGTAAATTGGTAATACACGTAGCTCTATGTAGTAATTCTAGTCGCTTTGGGGAGATTTGTGATGGTGGCTGCAATTGCAAACTATGATTTATACCTGAAATATGCACATTTTTCTAACAAAACCTATGCTATACCATAAATATGTTATCAGACTGTCATCTGATGAGGTTGTTTCTTGGTTAGTGGCTATCAATATCTTAGTTTAGCCGAATTGGTGATAGCTACTGGTGGAGAGAAAAAATGGTGGACAAAGAAAAATGGTGTCTTTTGCTAACATGGTTAGCTAATAGATTTACATATTTTGTCTTCCCTGTAAAACGTTTTAAAAATCTGAAATGGTGGCTTTATTCACAAGATCTGTATCTTTCATTTGGTGTCTTGGACTTGTGATTTAATGATATTTAGATGCTACTATTTAATTGTGACGTTATGCTAGTGATGCTAATCAGTGTGGTGGGGGGTGGGGGGTGATCCCGGATCCGGGTTTCTGAGGCAGTAAAATATGGATGTGTGAGTCACTGGCAGAGAACTCGGGCAGCAAAGCAAAGGCACCAGCTGTGTGTTTAGCTAGGATTAGTCCTGGCATTTTAGCTAAGGTTTGGGCTAAGGCATGAATTTGTTTAGGAGGTCTTGCTAAGTTAGCTAAGACATGTTCTTGGGTTATTGCATGGCTATGTAGCTACAGATGGAGTTTAGTCAGACTTAGGGCTTGAAGTCTTATTCAGACTAAAGTTTAGAGACTAAAGTTAAGGCTTAGATAATGTACATAGGCCTACACCTAAACAATCGTATCCCAAACAACACAGATCACACCAACTTGTATCAAAATACATCCCTAAATGGTTAAAGTGACATTTGAGTCTCTCTCCAGAAATCCCAACTCCACAGCATTGAGACAGGGTTCAAACCACAGTCCAGCGCCAGAGGCCTTCACAGCTTATCCGGTTTTTGATAAGAGAGGATGAGGTCATGGCAGATGGGGGAGGAAGTGTTCCCGCAGGCTATGTGTTTCAGACTGTCTAGCGCAGACCAGCAGACGCTTTATCATCCACAGGTGCTCACATATTCAATTCAGGGCAGCATTATGACTGGGGGTTGCTATGTTGTGGTTGGATATACCCTGCAGGCAGGAATGAGATCAGATAAAAGGGGGAAAGTGTGGAAAGGAGGTGTATTCGCAATGACTGTAACCTATATAGGAATGAACAAAGCCATCAACCACGTGACACCATTCATTCCTCCATCCAGGAAGTGACGTTGCAGGCTAGCTCAGTCCTCCGCCCTGTTATTGAGTAACTCGGGTTGAAGGCCGAGCGGGGTACTCATTAGCAACTCAATTATCTGTAGAACTTCTTCAGTGTGCAAAGAAATAATTGGTTCAAGGAAATACATTAGGTGTATTAAAAATCTATTATTGGTACTATGATTGTCTATGCCAATTTTTTATTTACACAAAGATTGCAATTTTTTACTATTCATGATAATGGGGATCCTGTTTTCTGCTAACAATGCCTGCAGTACCATGGTTGGCCATGAACTTCTGTGGCTTCAATTAGAGGGGGCAGTCGTTCTACCCTTTGTACTCATGACAGAGATGTGCATTGGCGGAGAAGAAAAGACAGCCAGGAAGCAGGATTAAAGTTGAGTTGAATATGCAGAGATTTGAGAAGGTTATATGTAATTATAACATTTTCGAAATTCATCAAATTTCAGAAGTCCTTGTTCACTGAAACCAGTCATTTCACAATGGCTCATCTTAGACAAACCATTCAGTACCAAATAGAAATTGTTGGGTCAAACCCTATACAAAAGCCATCCAATGGAAGAGAATGAAGTGTGTGACCCCTGTAGCTTTTCATATGGTGGACATAGGTGACGCAGATGATATGATGTCCCTTTCCTGACCTTCTGACCAGGAAAATTGTAGGGCTGTTATAGGCTATTAGTAGAGGGGCATTTGTTCTTGCTCAGGAAAAACTCCAGACACTAATGGTGATTGGAGTCTGGAGTTTTTCAGCTGTGTACATTGTAGAAGAACACTGAGCGTTCCCTGTAAATTCTCAGATGCAAACAGTCACCCCAATAATCCCTAAGAAAACGAGATCATTCTTTCACGGTCTATTCCCTTGTGCCTCTTTCTAATACAAATTATGGAAGAGGTTAAATAATGAAATAACCACATTACATATTAGTAAACTAGAATCAAAATATTTTTATGGTTAAAGGTATAAAGCCATGAGAGAAGATGAGAATATATCCTCAAGCCTTTCTTTGTCTGCATATGTCTGTACACATTCCAGGAATGTTGAGAATGGTGAGAGAACGACAAGAGAGAACTCGTCTCCAAAGGTCTCTCTCCCGGACTTTGGCAGGAATGCATGGATTCTGTCTGTAATGTATTGAGCTCTTTGCTCTCCTACAGTGTAGACCACCGTTTGAGAGCGTATAGCTAGTGGTGCCAGGGAACACAGACAGACAGCCTTGGACCAAGAAGGAACTTCAGACTCAGTCATTCATTCTCCTTGAAGGTTGTTTTTTACTGTCTTTCTATTCAGCTTTTATCAATAAATATGATTGTCACCTGGGATAATGAGGGATGTGCCCTAACTTCTCGATCCTCTTCCACTCTCCCTCCCTCCTACACAGCACCTGGATGAATTTGTTGCAGTGGGTACTGCTCGCCTGTGACTCATTCCATCTCACTCTGTCCTTGATCTATGTGAACGCACAGGCAATCAGCCTGGCAGAAATGCATCCTGAAGCTCTGACTCATGATTTGATCTGGCTGTAGCCTCTCTCACCCCGGACTGAAATTGATAGGTAGTGGTAAATGCACACCAGGGACCCGGCAGTGCACTCTCTGGGCTCCCATCCTCTATCCCCTAGCCCAGGCAGTGTACAGACATACATATAGTAGGACACACGTCAGCACACACAGACATAATGAGACAGGGCTGCCTGCCACGTTAGGCGTGTGTGCCACTCACAGTCAACTCCATTGGCTGAAACTGGAGCACATTCCTGAGACCTTACGCAGGCTCTGGGGTTAATACATCTCCTGCCCTATTCAGAGAGACAGAGGGAGTGAGAGAGAGACAGAGGGACAGAGTGACAGAGAGAGAGACAAGGTTGGATCACCGCTTCTCTCTCTATCTGGGAGGTAACAGGAGAGGACAGTGGTTCATGTTGCCCCTGACAGGTATATCACACAGTGTCAGAATTTAGGATACAGAGGTATGTATGCCCATTGAGACGAGCTTTGCATCAAAACCTGATGCCAGGATTGTACAATAGAGTAGACTAAAGGGAATAATGATGTAATGTTTTCTACCTGAGCAATCATTTGAAGTGGTGCAAAGGTCATTTACTTAATTTGTTGTTTCTGTTGATCTCAAGAGAAATAATTGTAAAATAATAGACATTATGGTCCAACTAAAATGACCCACAACGTATAAACGCTTTATAAAGCATTCATCAAGTATTCCCCGAAGCTAGGCTGACAGGAGCAGTACAGTTGTCATTCTGTGGGAAGTGTTGTTCAGCTCTGTTGAATACCCACATTTAATATCCACTTTATCATCCTCTGTCTTGAGAGATTTTATGTGCATTTACGGGTCTTTCCCATATAACCATGAGAGAGTTACAACGCTGATTCAGGGGTTATAGAGCTCCCATTTAGTTGCCGCTTTAGTCAAGGCTTCGATTTCTCTGTTTTTCATGGGGGTCACTCAGTGGCCATCCCCTTAGTTGATCTGTACATTCGCTGATGTCCTTTTGATTCTAGAAGCATAAGGCCCATTTGTCTTTGATAACACAAACTATTGCCTCAGTCACAAAAACCCATTAGAGGGGTTTCTACTGACCTCCATTTAACGTCATTGGAAATGTGCATTGCACAGGGCTCCTGGAGAGAAAGTTGTTTACGCTGTAATGGAGAGGCCTTCTCCTCTACCTCTGGTCCAATGCACAGGACTGTTAATGACCAATTTCTTGTAATTGCCTTCTGGGGTCTCTGATGGTAATTTGCGAATAATCAGCAACACTAACTTGTGTCAGCAGCACTTGGATTTAGAGTTTAAATTACACTGGAATATATGCTAATAGGAGGAAAAGAAATTGTATCCTAGAACGCTATTCAAACACACCCAGGATCCGAGGGGAAATGTCATTGCTGCTGTTTACCGGATTCAAGGTTTGTTTGAATAGCACACTGTTTTTCAAGTCCACAAAGAACTGATGATAGTGCCTCTTGGGAAATTGTATTTTTGTGCAGAGACTTAGGCAGAGAATAACTTGGGGCAGGTACAAACAGCTACAGCAGTCTCTGGGCCCTCTGAGACTAGGAAATCCCCCTAATCCTTGTTAGACTTCAGTGCAGCTTTTGACATTATTGATCATAGTCTGCTGCTGGAAAAATGTATGTGTTATGGCTTTACACCCCCTGCTAAAATGTGGATGAAGAATAAAGAGTTACTTATCTAACAGAACACAGAGTGTGTTCTTTAACTTCTCACGAGTCACCATCCCGGATCCGGGAGCACCCTCATCAGTAAAAAAGCTGACTAGCATAGCCTAGCATAGCGCCACAAGTAAATACTAGCATCTAAATATCATTAAATCACAAGTCCAAGACACCAGATGAAAGATACACATCTTGTGAATCCAGCCATCATTTCTGATTTTTTAAATGTTTTACAGGGAAGACACAATATGTAAATCTATTAGCTAACCACGATAGCAAAAGACACAACTTTTTTTTCTCCACCATTTTTTTCCTGCATAGGTAGCTATCACAATTTCGACCAAATAAAGATATAAATAGCCACTAACCAAGAAACAACTTCATCAGATGACAGTCTGATAACATATTTATTGTATAGCATATGTTTTGTTCGAAAAATGTGCATATTTCAGGTATAAATCATAGTTTACCATTGCAGCCACCATCACAACTCTCACCAAAGCAACTAGAATAACTACAGAGACCAACGTGAATTACCTAAATACTCATCATAAAACATTTCTGAAAAATACACAGCGTACAGCAAATGAAAGACAAAGATCTTGTGAATCCAGCCAATATTTCAGATTTTTTAAGTGTTTTACAGCGAAAACACAATATAGCATTATATTAGCTTACTACAATAGCCAACCACACAACAGCATTGATTCAAGCCAACAATAGCGATAACGTATAAACCAGCAAAAGATATTATTTTTTTCACTAACCTTCTCAAACTTCTTCAGATGACAGTCCTATAACATCATATTACACAATACATATAGAGTTTGTTCGAAAATGTGCATATTTAGCGGCACAAATCGTGGTTATACAATGAGAATAGTAGCCAAGCTGCCAACAATATGTCGGGAGAAATCTTGGGAGAGGCACCTAATCAGTAACTAATCATAAACTTGACTAAAAAATACAGGTTGGACAGCAAATGAAAGATACATTAGTTCTTAATGCAATCGCTGTGTTAGATTTTTTAAATTAACGTTACTACGACATACAGCGTGCGTTAAAGCGAGACCGCACCGAAATGAATGGCGGAATATGAGTTTTACATTTTTCAACAGAACAACGAATTAACATCATGAATAGAGCTCCCATCAGAATCTTGGGCAAGTTGTCCTTTGTCCAAAAGAATCGTTGCTCGGTTGTAGATTGTCGCCTTCAACTTTGGAATTAGCAGTAAACATTAGCCATGTGGCTAAGACGTGTCCAACTCACTAGAACGCAGCACAAATAAATACCCGAAAATCGCAATATACTGATATAAACTGATATAACTCGGTTTAAAATAACAACATTATGATGTCTTTAACACCTATATTGAATAAAAACAGAGCCGGATATATCTAAGGGCTATAACCGGAGCTTTCTAGAACGACATCCTGAGGTCCTTTTTGCGTCATGGCGAAGAGAAGAAAGGAAGTACACCACGTTGCCAGCCTATTTATAAGGCCTCAGATCTGTCTAGCGACTCCATTTCAATTCTCACTATTCGCTGACATCCAGGGGAAGGCGTATGCAGTGCATCTCAACCAATAGAATACATGCAAATTAACCTGTTATGGCTGCAAGGGGCAGTATTGAGTAGCCAGTTAAATCGTGCCCATTTCAAACGGCCTCGTACTCAATTCTTGCTCGTACAATATGCATATTATTATTACTATTGTATAGAAAACACTCTCTAGTTTCTAAAACCGTTTGAATTATTTCTCTGAGTGAAACAGAACTCATTCTGCAGCACATTTGTCATCTACAAGACCCTGCTAGGTAAAGTCCCCCCTTATCTCAGCTTGCTGGTCACCATAGCAGCACCTACCTGTAGCACGCGCTCCAGCAGGTATATCTCTCTGGTCACCCCCAAAACCAATTCTTCCTTTGGCCGCCTCTCATTCCAGTTCTCTGCTGCCAATGACTGGAACGAACTACAAAAATCTCTGAAATTGGAAACATTTATCTCCCTCACTAGCTTTAAGCACCAGCTGTCAGAGCAGCTCATAGATTACTGAACCTGTACATAGCCTATCTATAATTTAGCCCAAACAACTACCTCTTTACCTACTGTATTAATTTATTTATTTTTGCTCCTTTGCACCCCATTATTTATATCTCTACTTTGCACTTTCTTCCACTGCAAACCAACCATTCCAGTGTTTTTTTTACTTGCTATATTGTATTTACTTCGCCACCATGGCCTTTTTATATTTGTATTTATTTTTATATATATTTTGTTTGCCTTCACCTCCCTTATCTCACCCCACTTGCTCACATTGTATATAGACTTATTTTTTCACTGTATTATTGACTGTATGTTTGTTCTACTCCATGTGTAACTATGTGTTGTTGTATGCATCGAACTGCTTTGCTTTTTCTTGGCCAGGTCGCAATTGTAAATGAGAACGTGTTCTCAATTTGCCTACCTGGTTAAATAAAGGTGAAAAAAAATAAAAAAAAATAAACATTTCCTGATCAGGAAGTGGAATGTCAGAAATCGATGCTCAGTTCAACTTCCTGCCTATACATGGGCATGATACATAAGAGTCTACGTACACTTCATACACCTTCCCCTGGTTGTCAAGAGGCGGTGAGAGAAGAAATTTCGTGTTTATCTTGGTCTGAGGTGGAATAAAAGCTCTTTGTTTGACGTGACCGTCCATATCCTGTTTCTGGAGCGTGCGAAAGAGGACATGGATTTGCCTTCTGTTTAGCTGTCGTTATGAACGACTAACATCTCCGGGATAGATTTTATTTGATACATGTGACCATATCATCGTAAAGTATGTTTTTTTCAATATAGTTTCATCAGATTATTGAAAAATTTTCGGGAGTTTTGCCGTGTTCCGTTCTCTGACTTTGTTGACGTTGGAGAACTTTGTGCCACTTGGCAAGTGCGCTTCCTAAATCGAGAGGGAAAATGAAGGTTCTAAATCCAAACACCGACTGTTCTGGACAAAGGACACCTTGTCCAACATTCTGATGAAAGATCAGCAAAAGTAAGAAACATTTTAGGATGCTATTTCATATATCTGTCGAACTGTGTACTAGTCGTGGACGGCCAACGTTTTGGCTACTCTAAGCTATACCGAAGCTGCATAACGTAATTAAGTTATTTTTAGAATTCTAACACTGTGATTTCATTAATAACTAATGGATCTATCATTTCCTATACAACATGTATTTTTTAGTTATGTTTATGAATAGCTATTTGGTCAGAATATGTGTGTCAGAAAAAGTGTCAGTAAAATATCCGAACGTTGTGGGAAATAGTAGCTACGTTAGCATAATGGGTAACCACTGATTTCAGCTCTAAATATGCACATTTTTGAACAAAACATAAGTGTATGTATAACCTGATGTTATAGGACTGTCATCTGAGGAAGAAAATCAAGGTTAGTCAAAAATTATATATATTTTGCCTGTTTGTTACGATCGCTTACTTTTGCTACTGGGAAATTGCTTGTGTTTTTGGCTATTGTGGCTACGCTAATATAACGCTATATTGTGTTTTCGCTGTAAAACACTTGATAAATCGGAATTATTGTCTGGAATCACAAGATGCCTGTCTTTCAAATGCTGTACACTATGTATTTTTCAGAAATGTTTTATGATGAGTATTTAGTTATTTGGCGTTGGTGTCTGTAATTTTTCTGTCTGCTTTCGGTGCAATTTCTGACTGTAGCTGCAATGTAAACTATGATTTATACCTGAAATATGCACATTTTTCTAACAAAACATATGCTATATGTAACAGATGTATAGTGTACTCTCCATGCGTTGTGTTTTCTAATAATAAATAACTTCGGCCAGTGGTCCCAGTTGAGCATCATTTATTTCTGCTGTTGTTAAATGGGAAACAGCACGTTAGTTGTGCAGGGCTTAACAGTGTTGATGGCTGTCGATGGCAAAATCCCTTGCATCACATTTTCATACTGGGGAACAAAATACAAAAATACAATACAAAATATAACATGTGTAAATACCTGTTGTTAAATGGGAAACAGCACGTTAGTTGTGCAGGGCTTAACAGTGTTGATGGCTGTCGATGGCAAAATCTGTAGCATGAAGACAACTGTGTTAGCCGTGGCTTATGTGACCATGACATCGGTGTATGCTAGCTAACACAATTATTTACAGCAATCATATGCCAAAGCACATCCCAGAAAGCCCCTCAATCCCTAACAGGTACCATATACCCACACATGTATAAAATCAGTAACGTACAGCAAACTTGTACACATTGTAAAATAGAAAATAGAAAACAGTATTCAGAATGTGACCTACCCCTTGCATCACATTTTCATACTGGGAAGACCTGACATTCGCGATCTCCCCCTATCTGCAAGTGGGGCCAATCACAACACCCCTTATTGTCATCAGAATTGAACTATCCAATAAGAATGCTTGAACATCAAATACACATTTCTTTAGAGGCAAGTGGAAACATAACCAACCCTGTTACATATACAATAAATATGTTATCAGACTGTCATCTGATGAAGTTGTTTCTTGGTTAGTGGCTATTTATATCTTTATTTGGTCGAATTTGTGATAGCTACTGATGGAGTAAAAAACTGATGGAGTAAGAAAAGTGGTGTCTTTTGCTAACGTGGTTAGCTAATAGATGTACATATTGTGTCTTCCCTGTAAAACATTTTAAAAATCGGACATGTTGGCTTGATTCACAAGATGTGTACCTTTCATATGCTGTATTGGACTTGTTAATGTGTGAAAGTTAAATATTTAAAAAAAATATCTTTTGAATTTCGCGCCCTGCACTTTGAGCTGGCTGTTGTCATAAGTGTACCGGTGTCGGGCTTGCACGCCAAACAGGTTAATAAACCGACCTCAGAACAGCTTGCAGATTTCAGCATTCTCACATCCTCATAGGAAAATTGCTCCAACTCGAGTTCTGTTTTACTCACAGATATAATTCAAACGGTTTTAGAAACTAGGGAGTGTTTTCTATCCAATATCTTATCCTATCCTATCCTAATCCAAAGATGAATAACTGGAGGCAGATTACGTCACAGTATCTACAACGATGTATAGTCACTGCTAGTAACCAACTTTGCAGATATTGGCATGACCTACTAGTGTAATAAATGCAAACCTGAAAGATCTTAGCAACAAACAATTATAGTGTTGCTTAAATAAAAAAGAACATTGAATACATATTTGTAGTTTCTTTGGTGTATGTAACGAGAGAGAGAAAGGTGAAAGATAACCCCAACTCAGTGCTTGACTTGGGCAGGAACTCACCGGAGCTGAGTACTGGCACCTCAAATATTCCACTGCTTGAGCACCTGTTCCTCTCATAGAATACTAGATAAACATTATTGCAGAGTTCCTGCACCTAAATATAAACAGTGCCAGCACCCAAAAAGAGTACCGGCACCTATTTCAGTCCAAGTCAAGCACCGCTTCTACTCCCAATAGCCCAATAGTCTACTCTCTCTTGCCCTCCCACTAAGTCTCTTGGAAGGACATGGGGTGTCAGCTGATTCCTAATCTGCTCCCCTTCTCGCTCTGTGCTCACACATCAAGCGTCAGATTGATCTGTGCAATCACATGGAAGCCCCTTGACAAATCATGCTATGTTAGACCTGTGCGAGGAGTGTGTGTGTGTTTTGTGTGTGTGTGTGTGTCTGCGTGTGTGTGTGGGGAGATCCGTTTATTGCAATCAGGTGAAGTCATTTACTCGTGACTTACTGGTCCACTGTGTCGAGGGAGGTTGGCTGGAAGACACATGTTTTGTGACGAGATGATTTCAGTAACATGCCTTACTTTGATTAGTTAAGAAAACCCACAATGAGATCAAACACAAAAATAGTAACCTTATGTAATATGTGCACAGCTGAATGTGGTACTGTTATATTAAGAACAAGAACAAGAACCCACAGACCACCGATCTTTATGCACATTCAAAGAAGGATGATGTCAGTTTTATAATTTGTGCACAGTACAGTATAGTTATGTAATGCTTTATAATGTTAGATATTCTCTCTCTTACAGACACACTCTCTAGCTCCCATTTAAGCAGATACTGTGCTCTCTCTCTCTCTCTCTCTCTCTCTCTCTCTCTCTCGCTCTCGCTCTGTCACGCCCTGACCTGAGAGAGCCTTTTTATTTCTCTATTTGGTTAGGTCAGGGTGTGATTTGGATGGGCATTCTAGTTTTTCCATTTCTTTGTTGGCCGGGTATGGTTCCCAATCAGAGGAAGCTGTCTATCGTTGTCTCTGATTGGGGATCATACTTAGGCAGCCATTTTTCCACCTTTAGACGGTCTACAGTCCAGAGTCTCCAGCGACGGTCGGCAGTCCGGAGCTATCAGCGACGGTCGGCAGTCCGGAGCCACCAGCGACGGTTCCCTGTCCGGAGCTTCCAGCGACGGTTCCCAGTCCGGAGCCTTCTGCGACGATCTACGGTCCGGAGTCTCCGGCGACGATCCACGGTCCGGAGCCTCCGGCGACAATCCAGGGTCCGGAGTCCCCGGCGACGATCCACGGTCCGGAGTCCCCGGCGACGATCTACGTTCCGGAGCCTCCGGCGACGATCCACGGTCCGGAGCATCCGCGACGATCCACGGTCCGGTTCCTCCGCCGACAATCCACGGTCCGGTTCCTCCGACGACGATCTACGGTCCGGAGTCCCCAGAAACGATCTATATGGATCATATCTCTTTTTCAAGGCTGAGGGAACTGTGATTTTTGTCAGTACTGGGATCATAAATCAAATCAAATTGTATTGGTCACATACACATGGTTAGCAGAAGTTAATGCGAGTGTAGCAAAATGCTTGTGCTTCTAGTTCCGACAGTGCAGTAATATCTAACAAGTAATCTAACAATTCCACAACAACTACCTGATACACACCAATCTAAAGGGATGGAATAAGAATATGTACATATAAATATATGGATGGGCGATGACCGAGAGGCATAGGCAAGATGCAAAAGATGGTATACGATACAGTATATACATATTGTGGCAGCCGGCAGGGAGTGGTGATTGAGGGGAGATATCTGGCAGTCCGTTGGCTCCATCCCCGGGCCTTATATGGACTTCTTGCCCCAACGAGGCAAGACTGTAACTCGTTAAGCCAGGGAGGGTTTGGAGATAAAAGGGGGAAGCAGCCTGCAAAACAGGGGAGAGTAGGAGAGAACCAAGCGTGATATGAAGAGTGGGAGAAGAGAGCACACTATCTGTGAGATTACATTGTGACCTGGACTGTCGGACTAACCCCCTTGTGTACTGGACCGGATTGGCTGAGAACCTGAGTGTGAGGATTACCCCAGGGAAAAGGAACAGACAAAGAGAACAGCTTGTGGACTGTGAGGTGATCAGTGAATGTCCCCTTCTTTCCCCATGTACAAAAATCCCTAATAAACTTCCCCTTAGCATTCTATTTGTGCTACTAGTGCCTGTTTGTTATTTAACTTGGTGATGTGGAAACCCCACACCCTTGATCCTGCTACAATGTACAGTCGTGGCCAAAAGTTTTGAGAATGAAAAATAATATTTGTGTCACAAAGTCTGCTGCCTCAGTTTGTATGATGGCAATTTGCATATACTCCAGAATGTTATGAAGAGTGATCAGATTAATTGCAATTAATTGCAAAGTCCTTCTTTGCCATGCAAATGAACTGAATACCCCAAAAACATTTCCACTGCATTTCAGCCCTGCCACAAAAGGACCAGCTGACATCATGTCAGTGATTTTGTCGTTAACATAGGTGTGAGTGTTGATGAGGACAAGGCTGGGGATCACTCTGCCATGCTGATTGAGTTTGAAAAACAGACTGGAAGCTTCAAAAGGAGGGTGGTGCTTGGAATCATTGTTCTTCCTCTGTCAACCATGGTTACCTGCAAAGGAAACACGTGCTGTCATCATTTCTTTGCACAAAAAGGGCTTCAGAGGCAAGGATATTGCTGCCAGTAAGATTGCAGCTAAATCAACCATTTATCGGACCATCAGAAACTTCAAGGAGAGTGGTTAAATTGTTGTGAAGAAGGCTTCAGGGCGTCCAAGAAAGTCCAACAAGCGCCAGGACCGTCTCCTAAAGTTGATTCAGCTGCGGGATCGGGGCACCACCAGGACAGAGCCTGCTCAGGAATGGCAGCAGGCAGGTGTGAGTGCATCTGCACGCACAGTGAGGCAAAAACTTTTGGAGGATGGCCTGGTGTCAAGAAGGGCAGCAAAGAAGCCACTTCTCTCCAGGAAAAACATCAAGGACAGAATGACATTCTGCAAAAGGTACAGGGATTGGACTGCTGAGGACTGGGGTAAAGTCATTTTCTCTGATGAATACCCTTTCTGATTGTCTGGGGCATCCGGAAAAAAGCTTGTCCAGAGAAGACAAGGTGAGCGCTACCATCAGTCCTGTGTCATGCCAAAAGTAAAGCATCCTGAGACCATTCATGTATGGGGTTGCTTCTCAGCCAAGGGAGTGGGCTCACTCACAATTTTGCCTAAGAACACAGCCATGAATAAAGAATTGTACCAACACATCCTCCGAGAGCAACTTCTCCCAACCATCCAGGAACAGTTTGGTGACGAACAATGCTTTTTCCAGCATGATGGAGCACCTTGCCATAAGGCAAAAGTGATAACTAAGTGGCTCGGGGAACAAAGCATCAATATTTTGGGTCCATGGCCAGGAAACTCCCCAGACCTTAATCCCATTGAGAACTTGCGGTCAATCCTCAAGAGGCGGGTGGACAAACAAAAACCCACAAATTTTGACAAACTCCAAGCATTGATTATGTAAGAATGGGCTGCCATCAGTCAGGATGTGGCCCAGAAGTTAATTGACAGCATGCCAGGGTGGATTGCAGAGGTCAACACTGCAAATATTGACTCGTTGCATCAACTTCATGTAATTGTCAATAAAAGCCTTTGACACTTATGAAATGCTTGTAATTATACTTTAGTATTCCATAGTAACATCTGATAAAAATATCTAAAGACACTGAAGCAGCAGACTTTGTGAACATTTATATTTGTGTCATTCTCAAAACTTTTGGCCACGACTGTAAAGTGACTAGTGATCCATATATTAAAGTGTCCAATGATTTGAGTCTGTATGTAGGCAGCAGCCTCACTGTGTTAGTGATGGCTGTTTAATAACAGTCTGATGGCCTCGAGATAGAATCTGTCTCTCGGTCCCAGCTTTGATGCACCTGTACTGACCTCACCTTCTGGATGGTAGCGGGGTGAACAGGCAGTGGCTCGGGTGGTTGTTGTCCTTGATGATCTTTATGGCCTTCCTGTGACATCGGGTGCTGTTGGTGTCCTGGAGGGCAAATAGTTTGCCCACGGTGATGCTTTGTGCAGAGACCGCACGACCCTCTGGAGAGCATTGTAGTTGAGGGTGGTGCAGTTGCCGTACCAGGCGGTGATACAGCCCGACAGGATGCTCTCAATTGTAAAAGTTTGTGAGGGTTGTAGGTGACAAGCCATATTTCTTCAGCCTACTGAGGTTGGAAAGGCACTGTTGTGCCTTCTTCACCACACTGTCTGTGTGGGTGGACCATTTCAGTTTGTCCGTGATGGGATAGGGCAGTGTGCAGTGTGATGGCGATTGCATTGTCTGTGGACCTGTTGGGGCATATGCAAACTGAAGTGGGTCTAGGGTGGCAGGTAAGGTTGAGGTGATATGATCCTTGACTAGTCTCTCAAAACACTTCATGATGACAGATGTGAGTCATTTAGTTCAGTTACCTTTGCCTTCTTGGGTACAGGAACAAAGGTGGCCATCTTGAAGCATGTGGGGACAGCAGACTGGGATAGGGAAAGATTGAATATATCCGTAAACACACAATCTAGCTGGTCTGCGCATGCTCTGAGGACGCGTTTAAACGTCTTACTCACGTTTAAACATCTTACTCACGTCTGCCACAGAGAAGGAGAGGGGGGGCCCACAGTCCTTGGTAGCGGGCTGCGTCGGTGGCACTGTATTATCCTCAAAGCAGGAAAGAAGGGGTTTAGTTTGTCTGGAATCAAGACATCGGTGTCTCTGACGTGGCTGGTTCTTTTTGTAGTCCGTAATTGCCTGTAGACCCTGCCACATACACTACCGTTAAAATGTTTAGATTCACTTAGAAATGTCCTTGTTTTTGAAAGAACCACATTTTTTGTCCATTGAAATAACATCAAATTGATCAGAAATACAGTGTAGATATTGTTAATAATGTCAATGACTATTGTAGCTGGAAATGGCAGATTTTTAATGGAACATCTACATAGGCGTACAGAGGCACATTATCAGCAACCATCACTCTTGTGTTCCAATGGCACGTTGTGTTAGCTAACCCAAGTTTATCATTTTAAAAGGATAATTGATTATTAGAAAACCCTTTTGCAATTATGTTAGCGCAGCTGAAATCTGTTGTCCTGATTAAAGAAGCAATAAAACTGGCCTTCTTCAGACTAGTTAGTATCTGGAGCATCAGCAGTTGTGGGTTCAATTACAGGCTCAAAATGTCCAGAAACAAATAACTTTCTTCTGAAACTCATCTGTCTTTTCTTGTTCTCAGAATTGAAGGCTATTCCATGTGAGAAATTTCCAAGAAACTGAAGATCTTGTACAATGCTGTGTACTACTCCCTTCACAGAACAGCGCAAACAGGCTCTAACAAGAATAGAAAGAGGAGTGGGAGGCCCCGGTGCACAATTGAGCAAGAGGACAAGTACATTAGTGTCTAGTTTGAGAAACAGAAGCCTCACATGTCCTCAACCGGCAGCTTCATTAAATACTACCCGCAAAACACCAGTCTCAACGTCAATAGTGAAGAGGCGACTCCGGGATGCTGGCCTTCTATGCAGAGTTTCTCTGTCCAGTGTCTATGTCCTTTTGCCCATCTTAATCTTTTATTGGGTAGTCTGAGATATGGCTTTTTCTTTGCAACTCTGCCTAGAAGGCCAGCATCCAGGAGTCGCCTCTTCACTGTTGACGTTGAGACTGGTGTTTTGCGGGTACTATTTAATGAAGCTGCCAGTTGAGGACGTGTGTACTTTTCTTTCAAAAACAAGGAAATTTCTAAGTGACCCCAAACTTTTGAACGGTAGTATATGTGACTCCACTTTGCCCCCTTTACCGACATGTTGCTTGTTTGATTGCCTTGTTGAGGGAATAACTACACTGTTTATATTTGGCCATGTTCCCAGTTACCTTTCCATGGCTAAACGCGGTGGTTCGCGCTTTCAGTTTTCCGCGAATGCCACCATCTATCCACGGTTTCAGGTTAGGGTAGGATTTAATAGTCGCAGTGGGTACAACATTTCCAATGCACTTCCTTATAAACTCAATCAGCATATACATCAATGTTATTCTCTGAGGCTGCCCGGAACATTTCTCAGTCCACGTGATCAAAACGATCTTGAAGCGGGTATTCCGACTGGAATTACAATATGCTTCCTGAATATTTGAGCAACTGCACAATGGTCTGTGAAGAGACTGGTACTGCCCCTTACAGGGTAAGGGGCAGTACCAGGGTAAGGGGCAGCACCAGGGTAAGGGGCAGCACCAGGGTAAGGGGCAGCTCCGGACTGAGGAATGGCAGCTCCGGACTGAGGGACTGCAGCTCCGGACTGAGGGACTGCAGCTCCGGACTGAGGGACTGCAGCTCCGGACTGAGGGACTGCAGCTCCGGACTGAGGGACGGCCCATGGCTGGCTGACAGATCTGGCTGCTCATGGCTGGCTAACGGATCTGGCTGCTCATGGCTGGCTGACTGATCTGGCTGCTCATGGCTGGCTGACTGATCTGGCTGCTCATGGCTGGCTGACGGATCTGACTGCTCATGGCTGGCTGACGGATCTGGCTGCTCATGGCTGGCTGACGGATCTGGCTGCTCATGGCTAGCTGACGGATCTGGCTGCTCATGGCTAGCTGACGGATCTGGCTGCTCGTGGCTAGCTGACGGATCTGGCTGCTCGTGGCTAGCTGACGGATCTGGCTGCTCATGGCTAGCTGACGGATCTGGCTGCTCGTGGCTAGCTGACGGATCTGGCTGCTCGTGGCTAGCTGACGGATCTGGCTGGTCGTGGCTAGCTGACGGATCTGGCTGGTCGTGGCTAGCTGACGGATCTGGCTGCTCATGGCTAGCTGACGGATCTGGCTGCTCATGGCTGGCTGACGGATCTGGCTGCTCATGGCTAGCTGACGGATCTGGCTGCTCATGGCTAGCTGACGGATCTGGCTGCTCATGGCTGGCTGACGGATCTGGCTGCTCATGGCTGGCTGACTGATCTGGCTGCTCCTGTCTGGTTGGCGGCTCTGGCAGATCCTGTCTGGTTGGCGGCTCTGGCAGATCCTGTCTGGTTGGCGGCTCTGGCAGATCCTGTCTGGTTGGCGGCTCTGGCAGATCCTGTCTGACGGACGGCTCTAGCGGCTCCTGTCTGGCTGGCGGCTCTAGCGGCTCCTGTCTGGCGGACGGCTCAGTGGGCTCATGGCAGACGGGCGGCTTTGCAGGCTCATGGCAGACGGGCGGCTTTGCAGGCTCATGGCAGACGGATGGCTCAGATGGCGCTGGGGAGACGGATGGCTCAGATGGCGCTGGGGAGACGGATGGCTCAGATGGCGCTTGGCAGACGGGCAGTTCAGTCATCGCTGTGCAGACGGCAGACTCCTGCCGGCTGAGGCGCACTGTAGGCCTGGTGCGTGGTGCCGGGACTGGTGGCACCGGGCTGGGGACACGCATCTCAGGGCTAGTGCGGGGAGCAGCAACAGGACGCACAGGACTCTGGGGACACACAGGAGGCTTGGTGCGTGGTTTAGACACTGGTGGTAAAGGGCTGGAGACACGCACCATATAGCTAGTGCGTGGAGGAGGCACTGGTGGTACTGGGTTGGGGCGGGGAGGTGGCGCCGGAAATACCGGACCGTGCAGGCGTACTGGCTCCCTTGAACGCCGAGCCTGCCCAACCTTACCTGGTTGTATGCTCCCCGTCGCCTGACCAGTGCGGGGAGGTGGAATAACCCGCACCGGCCTATGTAGGCGAACCGGGGACACCATGCGTAAGGCTGGTGCCATGTACGCCGGCCCGAGGAGACGCACTGGTGACCAGATGCGTTGGGCCGGCTTCATGACATATGGCTCAACGCTCAGTCTAGCCCGGCCGATACGTGGAGCTGAAATGTACCGAACCGGGCTATGCACGCGTACAGGAGACACCGTGCGCTCTACTGCGTAACACGGTGTCTGCCCGTACTCCCGCTCTCCATGGTGAGTACAGGGAGTAGGCGCAGGTTTCCTACCTGACTTCGCCACACTCCCTTTAAGGCCCCCCCCAAGAAATGTTTGGGTTGTACTCACGGGTTTCCAGCCTTGTCTCCGTGCTGCCTCCTCATATCGCCTCCTCTCGGCTTTAGCTGCCTCCAGCTCTTCACGAGGAAGGCGATATTCTCCCGGTTGAGCCCACGGCCCCTTACCATCCAGTATCTCCTCCCATGTCCATGAATCTTGTGTAGGTAGGTCCTGTTGCCGCTTTCCATGCCGCTTGGTCCTATAATGGTGGGTAATTCTGTCACGATCGTGTGGAGGATTGACGGACCAAAACGCAGCTTTAGGAAAATAAGCCATCTCCTTTTTATTAACGAAGAAGGCAAACGAAACAAAAACACTTAAACACTAAACAAAACAAGAAAACGATCGTGAAGCTAAACAACGATGTGCACACACTGGCTACAAACGTATCACATAGACAATTACCCACAACCAATGAGAGCCTATGGCTACCCTAAATAAGGCTCCCAATCAGAGACAACCGAAATCAGCTGTCTCTAATTGGGAACTCATTCAGGTAACCATAGACTCTCCTAGACCACTAAACATACATAGACAACACTAGACACATGTACTCCACACAAACCCATATACTATACAACAACCCCTTTACCATAAAAAACACCCAAAACCAACAAAACACAAACATTCCCCATGTCACACCCTGACCTAACTAAAATAATAAAGAAAACAAAGAATACTAAGGCCAGGGCGTGACATGATGAAAATTGGTTATTGCTGTCATAGCTTGAGGATGTGTCTGCGAGCTGTCATTATGCCTCAACTTTCCCTCCTTCTTTCATGCGTCAATCCCAAAGGAGCCTATGTCCTATTTAAAAACATATTAATGTGTTGGATAATATAACCAGCCACTCACATCAACTCAAAAGGGCCCTTCTGAGCCAATAACTTTAATTATCTTTATCTGGAACCACCCCAAATAAAAAAGGACGCAGACAAATATATAATTATATTGTTTCTAAAGGATGTGTCTTGAGGTCGACCATTGTTAGCAGTCTGGTTGAAGACATGTTTGGCGCGGTCAGAAAGTCTACTCAGAGAGTTCGGTCCAGGTGTTTGGAGACAGAGAGTGTTGTGTGTTGGGAGGTCCAAACAGCTGACTGACCCCCCCCCCCCATTGAGTTGTCCAGCAGAGAGGATGTCGCCGGCGGCCCCAGACTGTTTCTCTCCCCTGGAGGATCTAACCCGCCCCATCTGCTGTGACATCTTCAGGGACCATATCCTCTCCTGTAGAGCTCCAGCTTCTGCGTATCCTGCCTTGAGCAGATCTGGAGGCCAGGAGGGCCAACCTGGCCCTGAGACCCTGCTGATGGAGAGGAAGCAGTTGTGCAGGTGTTGTAGGAGGATGGAGGAAAGAATGAAGGAGATGAGAGAAGTGATGTCATCATTGTCAGACAGGATCTGTGAGAGGCTGGTGAGGATCAGTAGGGATCAGTGAGTATCCATGAGGAGAAAGCCAAGAACTTGCTTCCGGATCCAGAGCTGGCCTTGGGACCAGAAGCACTGATTTACAAATAAAGATGTTATTATTCTTAAGAATGAATTCCATTAAATGAAGATGATATGGTCACATTTTTTTATTGATGTAGTGTGGGGGCAAATATAGAAATGAGTGAGAGCAACCCTAAATAGAGAATAATGGGCAATAATTTTATGAATAAATCATTCATAACCTGTTTATAAGTAAGGTCTGTACAGTATGTACTATTAATACATGACAATTGTTACTGGATGTTGATTTGGCAGTAAAACCAAACCGGCACACTAAGGGCAAGGATCGACCAGCGTGAAAACAGCTGCCATCTGACAAAACGGACTAACTGAACCTTGCTCCCGAGGAATTGCTGCACTGATCAATGAATGAGTGTCTTACTAGCAAGTGATGCCCCACTTGACAGAACAATCAATAGCATTATTCCTGGCTAATAAGACAACGTTGCCCATGTCTGTTTGACAAGCCCTGACCAACTACACAGCCAGAATAGGCACCTTTCCCTTTTTCCAGAATGGCTTGTTAAAACAGAGAAGTCTCTTCACAGACAATTGTGCAATTGCTCAAATATTCAGGAAACATATTGAGATATTGTTGTACCATGGTGTTTAGTGCACTACTATGAGCTTACTTTTCTGTTGACTTGGAAAGTCAATGTGCACCGCATGTATGGTTTGCCTTTGGCCCTTTACATTTTCAACATCCACATTGTATTTGAACCTTCTGATCTTCCAGCTAGGTGTTCACTCAGCCAATTAACTGCCTTTTATGTTATTGTACATATTGATCATGTTTGTAGGCCTATTGGTTTGCACATCGTTACATGCTTGTTATCATCTCTCAGAGCAGATACAGATAAATCAATGTCATGATAGTGAATATGACTTCATCTGGTCATCTGAGACTTTTTCTTCCACTACCCCAGGAGGATCCTGCAGATCAATTAACAAGTGTGTTTTGTGGTGCGGTTTACAGGGAACATCTATTGGGATGTTTGCATAATAAATGAAAAGACAAGGCACTGGCCATAGGCACTGCCCAAAAATGAACTTAAAAGAAGTAGCCTATGCATTTTGCACAAACGAAAAATCTGTACCACTCCACTTGTAAATATTTCCTAATCTTATTTGCCAATAACAGCAAGACAGACATAAACCTTCGGACGTAATAGTCAACTTGTTTCTCTTTCTATAGTTCTTTTTTCCAGAGGAACGGATGATCATGACTGACAGGCTGTTTGAAGACAAGCAGTACATTTCAACCAAAGAATCACCAACCATAAATAGATGGCTTCTTGAGTGCATTTGTTTATGGATTCATGACATACCTTTAAGTAACCTATACCCTTCAACTTTGAATATAACATTAGAGAATTCATTTTCCTCTGGCACTTCATCAGAGAGATCACATTTTTATGTGAGGTAAAAAGGCACATATAAAGGGATACCTTTCCATTTTTCAATCTTCATTATTAAATGAAAAGTGTGAATGGAGTGCAGGGGTCCAACAATAGCTTTCATTTATGCCTCATGTTCCTCAGTTATTTAGTAGGGAAAGTGTTCCACTCAAGGATTGTTCAGGTTAATTTAAGTTGAAGAGCGCCTCTTATTAGGTGGAAGTACAAAGTCCTTGTGCAATCATTCCCAATCACATTTGAATATAACATACAAATAAAAACAGCATTTGTTATATTATATGATGATTAAGACTATGGTTAAAATGCCATCATTAAATGATCTTACAAAACATCCACAGACTGTAGGCTAGGCTATGTGATCTGTATGCAAAATAAAATTATGAACTTGGCTCCCTTACATTTGTAAGATTTATAGATTTATCAAAATTACATATTCATCAAAAATAATCTGAAGAGGGTTTTGTATCAAATAATGTTGGCTAAATGTTGAATCAACACATATCTTCTTCTCAAACTATAGTGTTGCAAAAACAATTACCACCTTCCCACTGGGCACACAGTGGGAAGGCAACAATTTGCAACAATTTCCAAGATTTTATTGAGTTACAGTTCATATAAGGAAATTAGTCAATTGAAATAAATGAATTAGGCACTAATCTATGGATTTCACATGAATGGGAATACAGATATGCATCTGTTGGTCACAGACACCTTTTTAAATAAGGTAGGGGCATGGCGGATCAGAAAACCAGTCAGTATCTGGTGGGACCACCATTTTCCTCAAGCAGCACAACACATCTCCTTCGCATAGAGTTGATCAGGTTGTTGATTGTGGCCTGTGGAATGTTGTCCCACTCCTCTTCAAAGGCTATGCGAAGTTGCTGGATATTGGCTGTAACTGGAACACTCTGTGGTGCACTATCCAGAGCATCCCAAACATTCTCAATAGGTGAAATGTCCGGCGAGTAACGTTGAAATGTCTGTTCATAACGTTGAAATCAGCAAACCGCTCACCCACACACACTATTTGCCATCTGGCCTGTACAGTTGAAACCAGGATTCATCCGTGAAGAACACACTTCTCCAGAGTGCCAGTGGCCATCGAAGGTAAGCATTTTCCCACTGAAGGCGGTTATGACGCCGAACTGCAGTCAGGTCAAGACCCTGGTAAAGGACGACGAGCACACACATGAGCTTCCCTGAGACGGTTTCTGACAGTTTGTGCAGACATTTTTTGGTTGTATAAACAGTTTCATCAGACGATCCCGAAGGTGAAGAAGCCGGATGTGGAGGTCCTGCGATGGCGTGATTACACGTGGTCTGCGTTTGTGAGGCCGGTTGGACGTACTGCCAAAATTCTCAAAAATTACATTTGAGGCGGCTTATGGTACAGACATTAATATTCAATTCTCTTGTAACAGCTCTGGTGGACAGTCCTGCAGGAAGCATCCATGCTCCCTCGAAACTTGAGACATCTGTGGCATTGTGTTGTGACAAAACTGCACATTTTAGAGTGGCCTTTTATTGTCCCCAGCACAAGGTGCACCTATGTAATGATCATGCTGTTTAATTCATCTTCTTGATATGTCACACCTGTCAGCCCTAATGGATTATTTGGGCAAAGGAAAAATGCTCACTAACAGGGATGTAAACAAATGTGTGCACAAAATGTGAGAGAAATACGCTTCTTGTGTGTATGGAACATTTCTGGGATCTTTAACTTCAGCTCATGAAACATGGGACTAACGCTTCACATGTTGCGTTTATATTTTTGTTCAGTGTAGATGCATTTATGGCCCATTTTACCTGGGCCCTGTCAAAAACAAATGAGGGTGCGAATCTGACAAGGGGAGGAGTCATCTACAGGCAGAACAATGATGGCCACAACCTGAAGATCCGAAAATGATGGGAGAGCAGAGCAGCAGTGGGGGAGGAGACTTGCACAGTGGTAACCTTTTCAGCTGACTATGCTACGATGTCTAAAAATACCTTGAAAACTAAGCAGGGTAGCGGTGACTTTTCAGGTTTGACCAACCAATTTGTCTTTATTTCTTGTGACACCCAATACGTTTAAACGATGGATATGTAGGCTTTTGAGTTGGTTTTATTTTCATACAGAGGAGAAAGTGAAAGGGAGAAAAGAGGAATGTCTTACCAAAAATAACAAGGTCAGTTTGGGGTTTCATCTTCTGCATCTCAATATTATAGGTAGCTATTTCACAAAATGAATCAGTTGTATCATTCAGCAGTGTCATATTTAACGTTATTTCCTAAATTATTAGTCTCTTTCATTACCATCCATTCTAAAGACTAACTTAGCGAGCACACTCCTCGATTAGACTGCATCTTCTCAGCGGAAGGTTAACAACAGTGGTCATACTTCGTTTCTCGTCAACATCTTCAAATAATGGATGGACACGGGAGAAAATAGGCCACACGTTCGTATTTTGCATTGAATCGATTGTCTACATGGATTTCATAACTAACCTAGTTAGCTAACTACTTTGGGCAAGATAGGGTTTTAGTGTAGCTTGAGCCCTACCTAGGTCGAGCACACGACTAGCTGGCTAAAAGCGCGAGCCGTTTTCTGCGTATAACAGGTGCATCTCTCGCTCGAGCGCTGTTGTCTGCTTGGAATCATTTCCAAATCCTTTATTACACATCATTTATGACATATTTGCTACCAAAAACAATCCGTTCATGTTCGGAAATGCATTTTCACTGATAAAAGGTTGCGTTGCGATTGACGTTTTGCAAGTGTTTAGCTAGCTAACGTTATAACGTTGAAGTCTAAAACGGAAGCTAGCTAGTTAGCAATGTCTAGCTTGCGAATTGTCCACGCGAATCGGGGCAAGCAGGGCCCACCTTTGTAATGACAGATTCTTTTTATTTTGGTGTATCTGGACTATTTCGAGAATTCAATGTTAAATAATCTATTCAACATTACCTAATTTATTAGCTATGTTAGCTGTTTGCCAGTTCTGTGAATATAGGGTTATTGCTAGCTTTATGAATATGAACTTATTTAAGTAACGTTAGCTACTTCTTTTTAGCGCGCATATTTTGCATACCGGGGGGCTTTATTTATTTGACCTAGACTCGTTTAGCTAGCTAGATATTTAATTTAGGACTAGTTAGCTACATTGTCTCACCCTACAGCTAATCGTTTGGCTTTCAGACCTGGGATGTATTCATTACGGTAATTCTGTTGCCAAACGCTTCATAAACGGAAGCAAATGGAACGAAACGGGGAGGGACTTGCCCTAATTTGTCCAGTAGAATCTCTCGTTTTAGTTGAACGTTTTTCAACCGTTTGGATTCATGCTTACACGCCTGATCGGCTCAAGTAACTAGCTATATTGTCTTACAATTTGAATCGCATGACACTGCTGCTTGGATTTTATTTTCACCCCTTTTAAGGTAGCTTACATACCCCCTATGTCAAGGTCAACATTGATAAGCCTACTTACTACTAGCTAGCTAAATTACTTGCAACTAGCTAGCTGTTCAATGGTTGGGGTCTGATTGGTTAACTTCTTAGAGAGGGATTTGGAACATCCAGTCATCTGAGATTGCAAGGTAAACTTGTCTAGTGGAAATATGTAATATTCAGATCATGTGTTATCCAATGGCTGCTTTGGTGGATGTGGGATATGTCAATAAAATTTGCTCTTAATGCCACTGCATTTGAGGCCCAATTATTTTTTATTGTTTTAAATTATTCCCCACTATACAGGTCAAATAACAGGCAAATAATTGTAAAGGGGAATGAAGCATAGCATTTAATGTAAACTCTTCTTCCTTAATAGGAACTGTATGGAGCAGACGCGGTCTATATGGGGATGAACAGAGCTATACTATTCTGACTGCAAATATACAGTAGGTAGGAAATCATTGGCGTGGTAATAACATTTGCTTTACCGTACACAATTATTTGCGCAGCCCCAAGGCCTTATTCAAATTATATAAATAAAAAAGCTGTTTTTAGTTTGAACCCTTTGTTTTATGTTATTGTATGAGTGGGGAGGATCTATATTCACAGTTTGGTTGTGATTTAGGCGACTGACAAACCTTCTCAAGATTACAACTTTCCCTGATTGCAACTTTGCCAAACTTGAAATCTTCAAAGTATCAATTGTATAAAGCTTCCAGAGGACGTTCTTTCTTAGGCCTATATCATCAAGGCCTATTATTGGAGGATGTGTGTTACTCTATAGTGAAAGTGCTCCTTGGCATTTTGTTGAATTTAAAGCACCTGCTGTTTAACAGATGGCCTAATTTTGGCTAACTGAGGCTTCCAACTAGGGCCTATGTCAATGATCTATGTTCTCAGGAATGGCTGTTGAAAATAGGCTACGACTGAAAAGAGATGCACTTGTTTTAGGAGAACAGACAGACACAATAGACACATGAGTTAAAATCTACTCAAGTCTTTACAATTTGGTGTAACACGTCTGACTCCTTATGAAATTCACTGCTTTTGTGTTTGTTTTGATTGCATCCTATTCCTCCTTGCTATTGCACTGTAGTTACGTATGGCGCGAACAGCAACACATAAAATACTTTTCTTGCTTGTTTAGGAAATGGGCTTTGAAATCAATCCTTGGTTTGAACACATGATTGAATCATGTTCAGGAAATGGGAACATGATAGAATCTAGGCCACAGTGACTAGAGCGCTCGCTTTGATGCATACTGTGGCACAAAGAGCTTTTTGCATGTAGAGCATTGCAAGGTGTATTTGCTAAACAAAATATAAACACATTTATGTAAAAATGACAGGCGTGTTTTACTTGCTTGTGCTCTTACATTTTAAGTAAAGGGAAGTGAATTGGATGATTGAGTCAAACAGTCCATAATGTAGGCCTAGGCCTGTTTTTTTTACATTTTATTTGGAATTAAACAGCCTCTTCGAATGTAGGCCCTACCAGTTTGCCAGCTTGGCCTTGTCTCTTTCAAGGAGGCAGCTTTAGAAACCTATAGAAAGCATGACTCAACTGTGTTTCTATTCAGACTGCTCTGAGTCAGGGGCTCCTAGCAGAAGAGAGGAGAGAGCCTCATGCGGGGAGTGTATCAGGAGAGTGCAGACTAGAATCATCTCTGATGGTTTGATTGGGATCTGTAGCCTACTTCAGCATGTCTCAACATGGTTAAGGAGTAAGGCATCAGTGGGTCAAAAAAACAAGCCATCTACTGGTCAAACAAATGGTTAACAATCTTCCCAAGTTGAAAAGCAGATGACTGACAACTCAGTCTAATAGAGATTTAAGAACTTGCCAATTGCTTCAAATTATGCTTCATCAACAAATTCATCAACAAATGGGAAATATGTATCCTTGTAGCGGTACATTTTTGAGTAAGCCATGCATTTGAGATGGTGTTGTGTCTGCATCCAGCAAGGCAGATTAGATGCAGGACAGTGCCGATCAAAGGAACCCTGTGGATGGGGCTTAATTTAACTTTCCAGTTTACCCAGCTGGTGATCTAGTCATAACAATCCCATTCTATGGCAAAAACATTCTATGGCAAAAAAAGTGCTTGCTGCTGGCAATGGTCTACCTACCTCTGTAAAGATATCCATCTCTGGGCCTCCCGAGTGGTTCGATCCCAGGCTGTGTTGCAGCAATTGGCCCAGCGTCGTCCGGGATAGGGGAGCGTTTGGCTGGCCGTGATGTCCTTGTCCCATCGCAATCTAGCGACTCCTTGTGGCGGGCCGGGCGCATGCACGCTGACTTTGGTCTCCAGCTGTATGGTGTCTCCTCCGACACATTGGTGTGACTGGCTTCCGGTTTAAGCGAGCAGTGTGACAAGAAGCAGTGCGCCTTGGCAGGGTCGTGTTTTGGAGGATGCATGGCTCTCGAGCTTCACCTCCCGAGTCCGTAAGGGAGTTGCAGCGATGGGACAAGATTGTAACTACCAATTGGATATCACAGAATTGGGAAGAAAAAGGGGTAAAATAAAAATAAGATATCCATTTATACCTACCTCTGTAAAGATATCCATCTCTACTTACCTCTGTAAAGATATACATCCATCAAAAAGTGTAGAAGTAAGATATGGTGGCCGACTGAGATTAAAGGTATGATATATTGAATGAATAAAAGCACGAAAACGTTACACTTTTCATTCCATGCTCAAATGATCGGCTCTCATCTTTGACTGTAGACTGAATCACTATGAGTGAAGGCTCCCTTGGAAGCACTTAACCCTAATTTTAGATGATTTGCTGCCTTTGCATCTAAGTTGAGGTTCTGCCATCGATCGCATCTGATAGCGAAAGCAATGTGATGACAGCGTTTGGCCTCTGAGCAGCGTTGGCCGGGCTGGCGGAGCAGAGTCAACAGACCAGGGATCTCTTAATTTCTTCACAGAAACTGAATGATGTTGACAGGTGTTTTAAAAGGGTGGAGAAAATGCTTAGATGCATTGTATCCTAATCCTCATCAGTTTCCTTTTATGAAGGGACAATGAATATTGGATCTAAGCTATATATATATATATATATATATATATATATATATATATATATATATGTCTGTGGTGCTGAACTTTCTCCTTTAATTAGCAACCAGGCAATAACATCTGTCAGAGTTGTAAAGAGTAGGTATACTTTTCCCCAATAGGCCAAGTAAATGCTCTTTTATATGCAAATGTTCCTCCTAAAGATGGTCTGTTATAGTTCTGATGAGCTGACGTCACAGCCTAGCTTGCTTAGCATTAGGATTCTAGGCGATTGGCCGACCCTGGGCTGCCTGTCTTAGCACTACAGGATTGGGGTTGGCACAGTCGAGGCTCTAATTCCCACCCCCAGGGCACCTAATTAAAACTTACAACCAAGACAAATGACCTTTGACTCTGTCTGCCATCTCACGAGAACTGCTATTCTAAAAACTCCATGACATGCGAAGAGGAGATCAGTGGGAGATCAACATACCCTCTTAGCAAATGATTATGGCACTTGAAATGTTTCGATTTTCTCAGTCAGTATCGTAATACTACTTTTGCTTGGTCTTCTGTATTTTTTTCGCACTTGCTTGTACTTAATCTATTGTTTTAGATTCTGCTTGTTCATTTAGTCAGACCTCCCATTAGATTGCTAGTTCATCACTACTATGACAAAGGCAAAAACAAACTTGTACATATGTAAATATACTCGTAAATATGTTTTAGCTCTCAGTTTTGCCCCAGTCGTTTGTTTTGTTGTCATTGATCCATTCCCCCACTTCATGGGCCATTGCATTGAAATATTGTTGGCAAAAGTTACTTTCTCACTCTCTAAAAAATCTGTAAAACCCAACCCTGAATATCTGCTGAGAATCTTCTTTGTTATTATACAGTTGAAAAAGGTCACGCTCGCACAAGCATGAGAGGTCTTTTGGAGGCAAATAATGCTTGATGAGTTTATTAATTTAAAAAACGATCAGATTCTTACACGAGTTGATTCTCTTTCTTTGCAGTGGCTGACTAACATGGCTGACTAACTACCTGCCACGGACTCTTCATGGATAATAGAGGAAAACAACAAAGGAAACACAAAATAAAACCTCATTAATTATCAACAAAGACATTAAACATCCAGAAATAACAACCCACCATCGTTCCATCACTTTGACTTCCAGTACATGTGGCCTGAAATAGTCCTAAGAGAGGAGGTGGGGAACACATAGGCCTACCACTATGCACTGTAAACAGAGAGGCTGGGACTGTGGAGGTGTAGGAAGAACCAGGCCTCCAGGCAGAACTATCCCCCTGGTGCTGGGTGTCCTGGTGGCTCTGGTCCAGGGCACTGTACCTGGGAGACGGGAAGTGGAGGGCCTGGGGGAGATGGTGTTGGTGGACCTGGAAGCCTCCATGCACTCCTCTGTCCTCTCCGACTTGAATGCTGCAGCCTCTGTCACAGAGGGACCTTCCATGGGTATCCCAGAATCCCTGGCTGTGGTCAAAGAGGTGGCCCCCGTAAGCATCCCAGACTCTTCAGCGGTGGTGGGCCAAGGGTTCCAGTTGAGGATTCCACCCAGGTTGACGAATGGCAGTTGTAATGTTCAGGTAAGCACTCATGAGTAGGATGTTACTACCAAATAGGATTACTAAGACGTTTCTATTACATTACTAGAGGGGCTATTGTTATGTAGTAGGTAGTGTAGTGTTAGCACACAGGTAGGCAACACACTATCTAGGTAACACTTCCACACTTGATCCCAGGTGGCAGCAGCCGGGTCCAGGGGTTGCCAAGGTTTGATTATAGGGATTCTTCAGGATTTTGGCAATGAGGCCCTTTATCTATTTCGCCAGAGTCCGATGCACTTGTGGATAGCATTTTTATGTGCATGCGTGCAGTTTGAAGGAAGTTGCTACACGCTAACGCTAGTTAGCATTGGCTCGCGAAACTACCTCTAACTTCCTTCATATTGGACACAGAGACATAAAAATGGTATCCACGAGTTCATCTGACTCCGGGGAAGTAGATAAACAACATAAATGGTTAAATAAAGGAAAAAGGCCCTTCTTGAACATAGGATGAGACATTCGTACCAATTTACTAGAGAACCCTTAGATTTAAGTATAACTTTTGTATGACTGATGCCTTTTTTGTGAGAAGTCTAATGCTTTAATATTTAATAATTTCTGCATATTCGTTATGTGAATAGGCCCTTTTAATTTTATCTGGCTTGCCGTTCCAAATAAAATTGAATATTTTTTGTTCATATAATTTAAATAGCAGGTCACTAGGTGTAGGCAAAACCATAAGCAAATAGTTAAACTGTGATATGACTAAAGAGTTAATCAGGGGGATTTTTCCACAAATAGACAGGTATTTTCCTTTCCATGGTAGCAAGATCTTATCTATTTTTGCTAACTTTCTATAAAAATTTATTGGAGTGAGATCATTTCTTTCTTTTGGGATTTGTATACCGAGTATGTCCCACATCTACGTCAGACCATTTAATTGGTAAACTACATGGTAATGTAAAATTAGCATTTTTTTGTGATCCAATACGTAATATAGTACACTTATCATAATTTGGTTTTAATCCAGAGAGGATAGCAAAAGTATCTAGATCCTCTATGAGTCCGTGGAGAGACTCTAATTGTGGTTTTAAAAGAAAACATGAATCATCAGCGTACAATGACACATTCGTTTTTAAGCCACGGATTTCTAATCCCTTAATATTATTGTTGGATCTAATCTTAACAGCTAACATTTCGATGGCAATAATAAATAGATATGCCGATAGTGGACAATCTTGTTTTACTCCTCTAGATAGTTTAAAACTTTCTGAGATGTAGCCATTATTTACTATTTTACACCTAGGGTTACTATACATAACTTTAACCCATTTTATAAGAGATTCCCCAATATTGAAATATTCGAGGCATTTATATATAAATTCCAGTCGTACTTTATCAAAAGCCTTTTCGAAATCAGCTATGAAAACCAGGCCTGATGTCCCCGATATTTCATAGTATTCTATTGTTTCCAGTACTATTGTTTCCAGTTCCAGTATTCTATTGTTTCCAGTCTTATATTATCTCTAATGTATCATCCATGTTAAAAACGTGTCTGATTAGGATGAATAATATCTGACAATACTTTTTTAATTCTATGCGCCAAGCATTTTGCTAGGATTTTTGCATCACAACACTGAAGTGTAAGAGGTCTCCAATTTTTTAAATGGCCTGGATCTTTATATATACTACTTGGGTGCTGTTTCAGTAATACTGATATCAGACCTTCTTGTTGCGTGTCTGATAATCTACCATTTATATAAGATTGGTTAAAACATGCTAATAATGGTCCTTTGAGTATATCAAAAAAAGTTTTGTGTACTTCCACTGGTATGCCATCCAGCCCTGGAGTTTTCCCATCCTTAAAGGCCCCAATTGCATCAAGCAGTTCCTCCTCTGTAATTTGGCCTTCACATGAGTCTTTCTGTGCAGATGTTAATTTTACATTATTATTAGGGAAAAAATCTATACAATTAGTTTCAGTTACTGGAGATGGAGGAGCCTGAAACGAAAACATATCCTTAAAGTACTTTACTTCCTCTTTCAAAATATAATTTGGTGAATCATGCGTGACTCCATCATTTGTAACAAGTTTTAATACTTTTTTTTGGTAGCATTTCTATATTGAAGATTGAAAAATAATTTGGTGCATTTTTACCCATATTCCATCCAGTTCACTTTATTTTTATAATATATTACACTGGATCTTTCTTGAAGAAGTTCCTCCATTTCTTTTTGTTTTTCCTCTAACTTATTCTGTGCCTCTATGGTACCGTTTTTATTGCCATCTAACTGTACTGTTAGTCCTTCAATTTCCTCTGTTAATATGGACTCTTTTGATCTAAATTGCTTTTGTTTTATAGATGAGTACTGAATTGCATGGCCTCTAAAGGTACACTTAAAAGTGTCCCATACCATACGGGGATCTGCTGTACCTATGTTATGTCTGAAAAAGTAAGTTATAAATTCTTCTGTCCTAGTTCTAAACAATTTATCATCTAGTAGGCTTTGTTTCAATTTCCAATATCCTCGCCCACGTGGAACTTCTGTAAGAGTAAAATATATGCCAATTATGTGATGATCCGACCGCATTCTGTCCGCTATCAACACTTTTTAAACTTTTGGTGCCAGAGAGAATGGCAAAATAAAGTAGTCAAGACGACTAGCTTGATTAAGCCTCCGCCATGTATATCTCACTAGGTCAGGGTATTTAAGTCTCCATATATCCAATAATTCCAATATTTCCATGACATTCATGATTTCCTTAAGTGCCTGAGGGTGATAGTTTGTAGTGTGATTTCCTTTCCGGTCCATAGAGGTATTTAAGACCGTATTAAAATCTCCCACCATAATAATAGAGTCTAGTGTTGCTTGTAGAGTTGATCAATTCTTATATATATTTTCAAAGAAGCTTGGATCATCATTATTCGGACCGTATAGGTTAATAAGCCATATCTGTTTATTGTCCAATAACATATTTAAAATAATCCATCTACCTTGAGGATCTGTTTGGTCAAGTTGCACATTTGGATCAAAATTATTGTTAATTAAAACCATCACCCCTTTTGAATTTCTTTGCCCATGGGAGAAATATATTTTGCCCCCCCAGTTCTTTTTCCACAAAACTTCATCTAAAACTGTTGAATGGGTTTCCTGTAAACAATAGATATTATATTCCTTCTTTTTTAGCCAGGTAAATACTGATAGTCTTTTCTTATTATCTGCTAGGCCATTACAATTGTAACTGGCTATACTTATTTCACCACTTACCATAATGAGACACAACTTTCAATTATTTTTATCAAAGTATATGTTTGTAAACGTACCATTAAAAAGTAACATGATGATTGAGTGTCTATATACCTGTACCATGATATTTGCATTGCTACTAAGTAAACCTCCAATTGGTCCCTACTATTCCACCCGCTAAAAGCCCTCATCCCGAGTTGGGTTGTCATCCCAATGCCCGGCAGACCACCCTCGACCCCCTGTATCCCATAGCCCTGAACCGACTGGGATCCATCCTTTGAAAAGAGCACTCAGTGCCATTTACCGAATTGAAGTAGATCAATTGCCAAATGCATTTCCATCGCCCTCACCTCGATTTGTATTATAGTATATAGCTGTGGGTCATCCTCTATTGTCCCTAACATATTTTACTCCTTTGCAACAGTTGTGGAATACACACATACACCCACACACACTCAATCCTTACCCCCACACAACCATAAGCTCACTTTCTCAACAATTGTACCATCCCAGAGCCCAACTCAAGATAGGAGAGACGTTCTTTGTTGGGTTGAGTGACACTGATACGCTAGGCTCTATTTGTGTTCTGAGAAATTAGTTGGTTTCCCCAAGTGATCTGTTGAAGTCAGTTTGTCAGTGAGTCTTTTGTTCCATTAGCTGACATGTGCTTTGCCACAGTAGAGGAGGTTCATCAGGTTTTGATTTAGCTGACACTTCTCTGTGTGCTATTTTATTTATTTATTTTTTATTTCACCTTTATTTAACCAGGTATGCCAGTTGAGAACAAGTTCTCATTTACAACTGCGACCTGGCCAAGATAAAGCAAAGCAGTGCGACAAAAACAACAACACAGAGTTACACATAAACAAATGTACAGTAAATAACACTATATAGAAATATATGTACAGTGTGTGCAAATGTAGAAGATTAGGAGGGTAAGGCAATAAATAGGCCATAGAGACGAAATAATGACTATTTAGCATTAACACTGGAGTGATAGATGTGCAGATGATGATTTGCAAGTAGAGATACTGGGGTGCAAAAGAGCAATAAAATAAATAACAATATGGGGATGAGGTAGTTGGGTGTGCTATTTACAGATTGGCTGTTTACAGGTACAGTGATCGGTAAGCTGTTCTGACAGCTGATGCTTAAAGTTAGAGGGAGATATAAGTGTCCAACTTCAGTGATTTTTGCAATTCGTTCCAGTCATTCCAGTGCAGCAGAGCACTGGAAGGAAAGGCGGCCAAAGGAAGTGTTGGCTTTGGGGATGACCAGTGAAATATACCTGCTGGAGTGCGTGTTATGGGTGGGTGTTGATATGGTGACCAGTGATCTGAGATAAGGCGGGGCTTTACCTAGCAAAGACTTATAGATGACCTGGAGCCAGTGGGTTTGGCGACTAATATGTAGCGAGGGCCAGCCAACGAGAGCATACAAGTCGCAGTGGTGGGTACTATATGGGGCTTTGGTGACAAAACGGATGGCACTGTGATAGACTACATCCAGTTTTCCTGAGTAGAGTGTTGAAGTCTACTTTGTAAATGACATTGTCAAAGTCAAAGATCGGTAGGATAGTCAGTTTTACGAGGGTATGTTTGGCAGCATGAGTGAAGGAGGCTTTGTTGCGGAATAGGAAGCCGATTCTAGATTTAATTTAATTTAATTGGATTGGAGATGCTTAATGTGAGTCTGGAAGGAGAGTTTTCAGTCTAACCAGACACCTAGGTATTTGTAGTTGTCCACATATTCTAAGTCAGAACCGTCCAGAGTAGTGATGCTAGTCGGGTGGACGGGTGCAGGCAGCAATCGGTTGAAGAGCATGCATTTAGTTTTACTTGCATTTAAAAGCAGTTGGAGGCCACGGAAGGAGGCGAATGGCATTGGAGCTCGTTTGGAGATTTGTTAACACAGTGTCTAAATGTAGATGTATACAGAATGGTGTCATCTGCGTAGAGGTGGATCAGAGAATCACCAGCAGCAAGAGCGACATCATTGATATATACAGAGAAAAGAGTCGGCCCGAGGATTGAACCCTGTGGCACCCCCATAGAGACTGCCAGAGGTCCGGACAAAAGGCCCTCCGATTTGACACACTGAACTCTGTCTGAGAAGTAGTTGGTGAACCAGGCGAGGCAGTCATTTGAGAAACCAAGGCTATTGAGTCTGCCGATAAGAATGGTGTGATTGACAGAGTCGAAAGCCTTGGCCAGGTCGATAAAGATGGCTGCACAGTACTGTCTTTTATCGGTGGCGGTTATTATATCGTTTAGGACCTTGAGCGTGGCTGAGGTGCACCCATGACCATCTCGGAAACCAGATTGCATAGTGGAGAAGGTGCGGTGGGATTCGAAATGGTCGGTGATCTGTTTCTTAACTTGGCTTTCGAAGTTTTTCGAAAGGTAGGGCAGGATGGATATAGGTCTATAATAGTTTGAGTCTAGAGTGTATCCCCTTTGAAGAGGGGGATGACCGCGGCAGCTTTCCAATGATACAAAAGAGAGTTCGAACAGGCTAGTAATAGGGGTTGCAACAATTTCGGCGAATCATTTTAGAAAGAGAGGGACCAGATTGCCGAGCCCAGTTGATTTTTAGGGATCCAGATTTTGCAGTGCTTTCAAAACATTAGCTGTCTAGATTTGGGTGAAGGAGAAGAGGGGGGGGGGGGTTGGGCAAGTTGCTGCAGAGGGTGCAGAGCTGTTGGCCGGGCTAGGGGTAGCCAGGTGGAAAGCATGGTCACCAGTAGAAAAATGCTTATTGAAATTATCGATTATCGTAGATTTATCGGTGGTGACTGTGTTTCCTAGCCTCAGTGCAGAGGGCAGCTGGGAGGAGGTGCTCTTATTCTCCATGGACTTTACAGTGTCCCAAATCTTTTTTAAATTAGTGCTACCAGGATGCACATTTCTGTTTGAAAAAGCTAGCCTTAGCTTTCCTAACTGACTGTGTATATTGGTTCCTGACTTCCCTGAAAAGTTGTATATCGCGGGGACTATTCGATGCTAATGCAGAACGCCACTGGATATTTTTGTGCTGGTCAAGGGCAGTCAAGTCTGGTGTGAATCAAGGGCTATATCTGTTCTTAGTTCTACATTTTTTGAATGGGGCATGCTTATTTAAGATGGTGAGGAAAGCAATTTTAAAGAGCAACCAGGCGTCCTCTACTGACGGGATAAGGTCAATATCCTTACATTTACATTTACATTTAAGTCATTTAGCAGACGCTCTTATCCAGAGCGACTTACAAATTGGTGCATTCACCTTATGACATCCAGTGGAACAGCCACTTTACAATAGTGCATCTAAATCTTTTAAGGGGGGGGGGGCAGAAGGATTGCTTTATCCTAGGTATTCCTTGAAGAGGTGGGGTTTCAGGTGTCTCCGGAAGGTGGTGATTGACTCCGCTGTCCTGGCGTCGTGAGGGAGTTTGTTCCACCATTGGGGTGCCAGAGCAGCGAACAGTTTTGACTGGGCTGAGCGGGAACTGTACTTCCTCAGTGGTAGGGAGGCGAGCAGGCCAGAGGTGGATGAACGCAGTGCCCTTGTTTGGGTGTAGGGCCTGATCAGAGCCTGAAGGTACTGAGGTGCCGTTCCCCTCACAGCTCCGTAGGCAAGCACCATGGTCTTGTAGCGGATGCGAGCTTCAACTGGAAGCCAGTGGAGAGAGCGGAGGAGCGGGGTGACGTGAGAGAACTTGGGAAGGTTGAACACCAGACGGGCTGCGGCGTTCTGGATGAGTTGTAGGGGTTTGATGGCACAGGCAGGGAGCCCAGCCAACAGCGAGTTGCAGTAATCCAGACGGGAGATGACAAGTGCCTGGATTAGGACCTGCGCCGCTTCCTGTGTGAGGCAGGGTCGTACTCTGCGGATGTTGTAGAGCATGAACCTACAGGAACGGGCCACCGCCTTGATGTTAGTTGAGAACGACAGGGTGTTGTCCAGGATCACGCCAAGGTTCTTAGCGCTCTGGGAGGAGGACACAATGGAGTTGTCAACCGTGATGGCGAGATCATGGAACGGGCAGTCCTTCCCCGGGAGGAAGAGCAGCTCCGTCTTGCCGAGGTTCAGCTTGAGGTGGTGATCCGTCATCCACACTGATATGTCTGCCAGACATGCAGAGATGCGATTCGCCACCTGGTCATCAGAAGGGGGAAAGGAGAAGATTAATTGTGTGTCGTCTGCATAGCAATGATAGGAGAGACCATGTGAGGTTATGACAGAGCCAAGTGACTTGGTGTATAGCGAGAATAGGAGAGGGTCTAGAACAGAGCCCTGGGGGACACCAGTGGTGAGAGCGCGTGGTGAGGAGACAGATTCTCGCCACGCCACCTGGTAGGAGCGACCTGTCAGGTAGGACGCAATCCAAGCGTGGGCCGCGCCGGAGATGCCCAACTCGGAGAGGGTGGAGAGGAGGATCTGATGGTTCACAGTATCGAAGGCAGCCGATAGGTCTAGAAGGATGAGAGCAGAGGAGAGAGAGTTAGCTTTAGCAGTGCGGAGCGCCTCCGTGATACAGAGAAGAGCAGTCTCAGTTGAGTGACTAGTCTTGAAACCTGACTGATTTGGATCAAGAAGGTCATTCTGAGAGAGATAGCAGGAGAGCTGGCCAAGGACGGCACGTTCAAGAGTTTTGGAGAGAAAAGAAAGAAGGGATACTGGTCTGTAGTTGTTGACATCGGAGGGATCGAGTGTAGGTTTTTTCAGAAGGGGTGCAACTCTCGCTCTCTTGAAGACGGAAGGGACGTAGCCAGCGGTCAAGGATGAGTTGATGAGCGAGGTGAGGTAAGGGAGAAGGTCTCCGGAAATCGTCTGGAGAAGAGAGGAGGGGATAGGGTCAAGCGGGCAGGTTGTTGGGCGGCCGGCCGTCACAAGACGCGAGATTTCATCTGGAGAGAGGGGAGAAAGAGGTCAAAGCACAGGGTAGGGCAGTGTGAGCAGAACCAGCGGTGTCGTTTGACTTAGCAAACGAGGATCGGATGTCGTCGACCTTCTTTTCAAAATGGTTGACGAAGTCGTCTGCAGAGAGGGAGGAGGAGGGGGAGGGGGAGGAGGATTCAGGAGGGAGGAGAAGGTGGCAAAGAGCTTCCTAGGGTTAGAGGCAGATGCTTGGAATTTAGAGTGGTAGAAAGTGGCTTTAGCAGCAGAGACAGAAGAGGAAAATGTAGAGAGGAGGGAGTGAAAGGATGCCAGGTCCGCAGGGAGGCGAGTTTTCCTCCATTTCCGCTCGGCTGCCCGGAGCCCTGGGCAGCCGAGGGGACCCGGCTGCCTGCAGGCACCCGGCCCACCACAAGGAGTTGCTAGAGCCAAGTAAAGTCCCCATGGCCAAACCCTCCCCTAACCCGGACGACACTGGGCCAATTGTGCGCCGCCCTATCGGACTCCAGATCACAGCCGGTTGTGATACAGACCAGGATCGAACACAGGTCTGTAGTGACACCTCTAGCACTGCGATGCAGTGCCTTAGACCGATGTGCCACTCGGGAGGCCCTCGGTTTTGTCACTTCTGGTTGTTGAGGAGCTGTTGACAGTTCCTGCAGCATGTAGACCTAGTGCTTCTGCTGTTAAGGTGGAGGAAGGTGATTAAAAAGGCCTGCTTGTTGAAGTGTTTTAGGGAGCATTTGACAGTGATGAGGGGTTGTCGTTTGATCGCGGACCCATTATGGACGCAGGCAATGAGGCAGTGATCGCTGAGATCCTGGTTGAAGAGAGCAGAGGTGTATTGAGGGCAAGTTGGTCAGGATGATATCTAAGAGGGTGCCCATGGTTATGGGAGGGAGGAGATTCTTCCCAGTCATGTTGCAACATTAGTGAGGATTCACAGGAAGACTGACTCTGGGGTTTTCGGGGTGACAAAGCTGTGTCTTGTGATGAGAATCAGGAGCTGGCGGAAAAGCTAGATCCACCGGTTTTGTCACTTTTTTTTATTTCACCCCTTTTTTCTCCCCAGTTTCGATCTTGTCTCATCGCTGCATCTCCCCAACGGGCTCGGTAGGTTGAAGGTCAAGTCATGCATCCTCCGAAACATGTCCCACCAAACCGCACTTCTTAACAGCCGCCTGGTTAACCCATAAGCCAGGTGCACCAATGTGTTGGAGGAAACACCGTTCAACTGACGACCGAGGTCAGCCTGCAGGCACCCGGCCCACCACAAGGAGTTGCTAGAGCCAAGTAAAGTCCCCATGGCCAAACCCTCCCCTAACCCGGACGACACTGGGCCAATTGTGCGCCGCCCTATCGGACTCCAGATCACAGCCGGTTGTGATACAGACCAGGATCGAACACAGGTCTGTAGTGACACCTCTAGCACTGCGATGCAGTGCCTTAGACCGATGTGCCACTCGGGAGGCCCTCGGTTTTGTCACTTCTGGTTGTTGAGGAGCTGTTGACAGTTCCTGCAGCATGTAGACCTAGTGCTTCTGCTGTTAAGGTGGAGGAAGGTGAGGAGAATATGGCTAACGGTTCCATTTCAGTGAGTGCTTATGGCTAAAAAAGGTTTTACCTGAGTACAGAGCTGTGATTTCGATGGTTTTGTTTTGACTGGGTTCTGGATTTGAATGGCTTTCTTGAGGGTTTTTGTTGTCTGGTTGTGTAACCGTAGCTCTAGGGATTTATAGTGTACATATTTTGTCTCTTCAGTTAAGGAAGTTTTATGGAAAGAAAGAGAAGAAAAAAAATGTATAAATGTTTGGAAAGTTAAGGGAAATAGATATGGGTGATATGGGTTTCCATCCAATTGGCGACAGATTTTATTGCAAATATTCTAAAATATATATTTTTTGTTTCCACCAAACTGACTGAAGATACAAATCAGTATGTGATGATGTAGTGCACACAATGCACCTTTTTGTTTAAGTTTTCAGGTACCGAATAAAAATGTATAGTTCAATGTTTCCATCGAATTTTCAACTCTGCTGATAGTTTTGTTACAAAAACTTTTGCGTTAAATAGCAAATGCGCCTACTCTGGTCTTGGCACATGCACTCTAGCCAACAGCTCACAGATACGATGCACGTAGGCTGTGCAGGGAGGCTAGTCTACATGAGGAGATTATTATGGATAATATTTTTCTTTGTCAAACTGCAGTCAAGCATTGATCATCATGTCACCAGAATAAGACCCTCCATATTTATTGGAAAGGAGCATAGTTTAATCAGGATTTTTCTTTTTTAATTGCATTGGGCCTTGAAAGTGTCCTGATGGACTTCATATTGAAAATACAAACAAGATCTTTAGTTTTCTCCAGAGGCGATACCGTGAACATAGAGTGCATTCGGAAAGTATTCAGACCCCTTGACTTTTTCCACATTTTGTTATGCTACAGCCTTATTCTAAAATGTATTAAATAAATGTTTTTCCTCATCAATCTACACACAATACCCCATAATGACAAAGCGAAAAAAACAGGTTTTTAGATTTTTTAGCAAATATATAAAAATTAGGGATGCACCGATATGAAACTTTCGGCCGATACCAATATCCGATATTTTCCTTGCCAAAAAACCCAGTACCGATAACCAATATAACATTTTATTCTTAAACATTGTGTTCTTAAACGCCCTTAAACATTCTAGTACAGTTAAATATTTGAAACACACACACACACACACACACACACACACACACACACACACACACACACACACACACACACACACACACACACACACACACACACACACACACACACACACACACTGACCAAAAAGTTATTTTGTTGGCATTAGCAGTAAAACATAATCAAACCTATTTCATTCATTCACTTGCTTGCTTTGCTGTTTCATTGTTCATTTGTTCAGTTGTTTCATTCTCAACCAGGATTTCATCATACATGTCAAGCCGTGAAGTTTCAGCTCTGTCTATCCGTAGGGCCTCTCTTCCTCAGTACTCACTGTCACTGTGTCTGTTTCCATTTCACGTAAACCCTGTTTCTTGTCTGCATCGAAGTATCATTTCTTGTACCTAGCATCGAGCATGGTGTCGAAACAGTAAAGAGACTCAGAGAGATTGCCACCGACTCACTTGTTCACAGCCTCTAGTAGAGTACTTTACCAAGTTAACCCCATGGTCTGCGTCGGCAGTTTTGTTGAGCAGGCGTTTCAATGCCATGACAGAGGGTATCACGTCTGCTGCAGACGCAGTTGATGAGCTTATTTCTCGAGTCAGTTGTTCGAATGGAGCTAGGAGTGTGTTCATGTTTCCAAGTTTCAAACATGTTCTCAAATGCCATTGAAACGGCAGCAGCGGTATGAGAACCAGCACATTCTTAAGCATGCAACTGTTCTGTCACACTCAGCATGCTCATGGGGCTGGCATCGCTGGTCCAAATGTCAGTCGTGAATCTAATAGCAGTGACACCCATAGCAAGTAGCTCATGGATGTGCGTTTCAACAATACTTTGTAACTCCGGTAGGGCAACATCTGAAAAATAGTGCCTACTTGGTAGTGTGTATCGGGGCTCGAGGTGCTCGACCAGTCGGAGAAATCCAACATCATCCACGACAGAGAACGGTTGATTGTCAAGGGCAATGAATACTGCTCGAGAAGTTGTGGCTCGCGGGAGCATGGTGGTGCTTGAATGAACATCCTATATCTCAAATACAAATAGCACGACATTCCCACATGTAGCCCTGAATTGTTTTCAATGGTAGATTGCGACAGGGCAGGTAAATGTTGAACTGGAAAGCAGAAATGCGCTTAGAATTTACTGGCCCGACTACGGGCCATTGTTAATGTCAGACCCTGATTCTATGTTCCTCTACCTCATTTCCGTAATTGTTTGTGCCCAACTGCTTGATCACAATACCGTACTTATTCCAGTCTTCCTGTTTATGCTGAAATACCTTTGAGGAGTTTACCTTGCACATAAGAGCCAGCTCTCAACATCTCTTTGTAATTGGGAACAACTATTACAGCCGAACAGAAAATGGCCTTCAATCTGTGTGTGGATGGAGAATGGAGAGAACCAATACTTTTTGGGAAGCATTGTAGTCCAGCTCAATAAGCTTAACTTTACGTAGCCACAACCGCTTGATTATTTCCTATTTCCCCTTCTACTTCTCCCAGCTCGTATGGCTATTTTGAACCTTACTGCAAATATTTCTGTTTGATATTTAACATACCCTAGGCCAGATCATTCTGTTGCAGCAATTTGTTTCAGCCTTAGGCTTCTCAATAACTAGCCAAATATTTACATATTTGCAATGCCATGCATAATATTATGTCTGTGTGTTTTTCTCTCTCACTGTATCACTGCTGGTTGAGGTTTACTGTAGTGCAATTTGTTCAATAAGGAGTTTATGAATGGGATAAGATTAATATTGGCTCCTTGTATTATTGGGAATGATATCCTGTCACATCGTAATGTCTCAAAATGAAGGGGTATGACTCGGGCGGCTGTCATTTTGTGAATAGGTGGTAACTGAGCCGAGCTTCCAGCTCACTTCAACAAAAGGTTGGAAAAGACAGCAATACACAGATTAAATGATTGAATGGAAAAAGTAAGACTGGGTTTTCCATCTTCAGGGCTGTATGATAAACCCTTTCATAATAATACCCTTAAGATTACTGTACAGTTGGGTAAGTTTTTATTGGCAGAATCTGCCTTTTGTGTGAAACACCCTCTCTTTTCAGAGTTTTATCTATGAGCCATAACTTTCCCCCATGTCTAAAGCTTTCTTCTCTCCTATTGCAGTTAACTGAGGTGGGAAAGGACAGCTTACCCTCCTGGCTGCACTGGAACACTGGGAGCTGCATCCTACAAGGCCTAGCCCTGGAGCAGGACAAAGGTGTCCACCATATCTCCCGCTCTGAGATAAACAGTGGCCATAGCCTGGAGGCCTTCTCTATTGAGGTGCACCTAGAAGAGCGAGCCGACACTGAGCCGGCCCTGTTGGCCCTCCAGGCTGAGAGCAACAACCTCCAGTCCTTCATCTGCGGCAACGAGGAGCCCGTCACTGTCCTCACCATCATCTTGGATGCTGACCTCACCAAGATGGACGCCCAGCAGAGGGTAGGCCTGCTGGCCAGCATGAAGAAGTTTTCCGGTGTCCCTCTGGAGCACATGAAGGTGGTCCCCGTCGTCAACAACCGCCTGTTCGACATGTCCGCCTTCATGGCCGGGCCTGGAAATGCCAAAAAGGTGGTGGAGAATGGGGCCCTGTTGTCGTGGAAGCTTGGCTGTGCCCTTGACCAGTCCAACATTCCGAATATCAACAGCGTCCAATCACCTGCCAAAGACGGGTCCATGTCGTCCAAGTTAGGCTACCCAGTGGTGGGCTGGCACATCGTCAACAAGAAGCCCCACTTGGTGAAACGGCTCAGGAGGCAGCTGGGAAACACCCCCACTCCTGTGCCCTCCCTTCTCCCCCCAACCACTCATCCCGAGCCCCCTACTCGTATCATTCCCACCCCCACATCCCCTTCCATCTCCCTAGCCACTGACAGCTCTGTCCCCCCTGTCCGTGGCCCCTTGCCCTTGCCGGTGAAGCCCACTATCAGGCTAAGAGATCAGATAGCCCACACTCCTACTATAGGGGTTCCTCAGCCCACTAGGATCCTGGGCACCACCAGCACCATCCTTATACAGCCTACTATGACCCAGCCTGCTATTCCAGAGGCTACTGCTCTGCCCACCCCACCAAGCACCACTAGAAGGCCCAAGACTTCCACCACCAAGAAAACCAAGAAGCCCAAGATCTCCACTCCAGCGCCTAAGGAACTTACAACCACGACTAAGCCACCGAGACGCACCACCCATCTGTCTCTGGTTCCTGACTACAACAACGAGAAGCCCCAGCTACGCAATCCCATCGACGAGGTGAACGCCTGGGTCGGGACCTACTTTGAGGTGAAGATTCCTCCAGATACCTTCTTCGACAAAGAGGACGGCACCACAGACAAGCTGCGCCTGACTCTGAGGAAGAACCACAACGAGGCGGTGAGCGAGACCTCCTGGATCCAGTTCAACAGCACCATCCAGCTCCTTTACGGTCTCCCAGAGAAAGAACACATGGGCAAACATGAGTACTTCATGCTGGCCACCGACAAGGCAGGCATGAGCACCATAGACGCCTTTGAGGTCCATGTCAACCGTTTGTCAGTCAACGACAAACCCTCTGTCGTTTTTGCTGCCCGTTTCTACGGCGAACCCAATACACTGACCAACGACGTCCACAAGAAGATCCTCCTTACTAAGAAGTTGGCGTATGCACTGGGTGACCGGAACACCAGCACATTGACCCTGCGGAGCATCACTAAGGGCTCCATTGTGGTGGAGTGGACCAACAACAGCCTCCAGCAGAGCCCCTGTCCCAAGGACCAGATCACCGTCCTCAGCAGAAAGATCTCAGACCCCCAGGGCAGGCCAACTCTGGCCTTCTCCAATGCCATGGAGCCAGACTTCAAACCCATCAATATCTCCGTTCGCGGCACCAACAAGTGCCATGCCTACACGTTTGTGCCCCCAGGAGAGGTGATTATCCCTGTTCCCCCTCCAGCCACTCCTTCGCCTGGCACGGGTCGTAGCACCAGTGACGATGTCTACCTGCACACGGTTATCCCGGCTGTGGTGGTGGCGGCACTACTGCTGATCGCCGGCGTCATCGCAATGGTCTGCTACCGCAAGAAGCGCAAGGGCAAGATGAGCATTGAGGAGCAGGCCACCTTTATCAAGAAAGGGGTGCCCATTATCTTTGCAGATGAGCTAGACGACTCCAAGTCCCCCCCGTCCTCTAGTATTCCCCTAATCCTGCAGGAGGAGAAGCCGCCACTGCCCCCTCCGGAGTACCCCAACATGGCTGGCCCTCACAGTACCCTGCTTAACCAGGATCTCCTGGAGTACTCCATCTACCAGGATGAGGACCCCAATGCACCCCCCTATCAGCCCCCTCCACCCTTCACTGTCCCCATTGAGGGGAAAGGGTCCCGCCCCAAGAACATGACATCATACAGGTCGCCACCTCCCTACGTTCCTCCGTAACGCTCTCAAAAGCCTGGGCTTTGGGATGGATGAGAGCAGTTGTTTGTATGAAAACAATTTACGTAGGGATTTTACACACGTACTGCAGATTAAGATGGCTTCGACATGGACGGAGTAGGCGACCACACCTGTATACGTCTACTACTGGCACAGGAAAACTGTACAGAGACAATTTGAAACTCCAGCACTCTTTCTTTTGTTGTCCATCATAGTTGTGCTTTCGACTCTTGCTTAATAATCTTATTTTTAAATCTGTTCTTGCCAAGAATAATCATTTTTATCTTTGAAGATTTACTGTTTCTATTGTATAGAAAATAATGAAAATGCGGAAGAGACTGGAGGCTGCAGAGGCCTTTGGTTCAAATGTCACCATGACAACAGACTAGGAGGCTGTCATTCACAAAGTGAATCTTTATACAAATTACAGTGTATTGCTTTTATCTTTCTTTGGGCTAGATCTACTAAGATTCTGCAGCTGTTATTTTTAGAAGGGAGTTTAAGACAAAAAGGCAAACTAAAACCATGTTTTATTTACATCATAATCGTACATTTATATTATTCTCTTCATCTCTAGCCACGTTTCCACCCACAGATTTTCTCAGAGTAAAGTCAATCTGTATAAATAAAATAAAAAAATGGCAGCTGTGATCGAAACAGGTAGTTTCGGTACAATTTTATAAATCATATCAAAGTTAACTTGGAGTCACACAATGATATGGTGTGTGTGGTCCTCCATGCAGTTTATTAGGCTACAGATTAAATAATTTCTGACGAACTTCACAGGATGGTGAAAGTGCATGGTGATCTTGATGCTCTTTTCTAATAAATATTGAGGGTCTTATTCTGATGACAATGATGATCAATGCTTGACTGCCATTTGACAAAAATATTCTTGCTCTTCTCCATAATAATCCCATAATGTAGACTATCCAACCCGCACAGCATACCAGCATTGTATCTGTACGCATACTGTACCAAGGTACGTATGCTATTTAACAGTTTTCGGGACAAAATGTTTGGTGGAGTTCAAAATACGATGGAAACACATTGAACTTAAGCGAAAAAGTACATTTTGTGTGCACTTTCTACATCACGCACTGACTTTTATCCTCAACAAGTTCGTTTGGTGGAAAAACCCCACCGATGTGAAAATGCTCATGTTTCCTTAATGCCGATTTTGTTGTTGTTGATTTGCATGAAATCTATCTCCAATTGGATGGAAACTTAGCTTATGTTACCATTTGTTTCTCCTTGTAGGTTGTATCCCCTCTTGAAAATGACAGGTGTAAGACACCTAGTAAAACTAGCCCGTTGTGTCTTGCAGAACTAAACATTTGTAACTGGTAGCCTAAAAAGGACATGATTAAAAAAAAATGTTTTCTTTAACAAATCATGTGACTGAAATATTCTCTGCTATACAGGTACTTGATCAACAAGTAAACCATAGACTCATAGTGAGTGACCCACACTTGTTCTTAATGTAATGGGATTACAAAACAGGAGTAATAATTACATTATATTCAGTGTATTAACGTGCCGCTGATCTCGTCCCTGAAACGGAGAGTAGGCTAGCTGACTTTGATTATTGCGGGGTTGCCAAGGTAGTGACAAAGCAAAGCATGGCTGGTTTGGGCCCATAATGCTGAGATTCTGTGACTAGATAACAGAGAGAACTGACGGAAGTAAAGAATTAGGCTACTAGATTGATCAACTGTTTGTTGCTGTTGTTGATGCAAGTTTTGGGGACCAGTTCTCCCTTGGACCAGAGAGGTATACTACAAAGCAGGATGAATGAGTAGGGTAGCTGACTTTGATTTAAAAAAAAATATATATATATTATATAGATTTTCTGGTTCATTAAGAAAGCTAAACATAGACATGTGTTTTTGGTTGTTGAGTCATTTAGACCATGCCCATTTCAAGCTTATCTTTCCAAAAAATAAGTTATTTCAGAATATGTTAGTTGGCTAACTCATTGATCCTGCTTTGTAGTATTACACCCCCCCCCCCCCCCCCACCCCCGGTCTCTTTAATCACAATGAGAGACTAACCATTAAGTAAATGAAATAAGAAAATTGAGGGGGAACGAACTGTAATATCCCTGCCCTCTGCCTCTATGCTGCTGCACTGTATCGTTAGTGTTCTGCCTGCCTTTGTCATTATCAGTTGAGACAAGGCATGGGGACAAAGTATATGTACATAATGGTGTGCCTATGAAACTGAAGATCTCCAAAATGTTACTGTTTTATCAGTAGAGTTGGTTTGGGAGGGTGGGTGGAAATCATTTTATATTTTGTTTGTCTAGATTTATGATCACGCTTTCATAAAACAAAAACAACTTTAATAGTTTGTGGGGGAAGGGAGATACATTTTTTGACTTTTCCATCACTGAAAATATTGCATCCTGTAAAGAATACGATGTGGGATGAAAACATGTCACCATAAGGAACAATGGTTGAAAAAATCTAATGTTTTTACAGATTTTTTGATACAGTCTCAAATTTGTTTTATGAAAATATATTAATAAAGTATATTAATAAATATATTAATAAAGATGAACTACTATTTGTAAAGCCTCAAAGACACTGTATGTTCCCTTCTCTGTTCAGTCTTTTTCCTTGGTGAAAACTGAATTTGACCACCACTGGTTTTGAATTATCATCATTATCATTATCATTTCTTCTATTTAAAAAATATATTTTACTTTTATTTAACTAGGCAAGTCAGTTAAGAACAATTTCTTATTTACAATGACAGCCTATGAAAAGTGGGTTAACTGCCTTGTTCAGTGGCAGAACGGCAGATTTTTACCTTGTCAGCTCGGGGATTTAATCTAGCAACCTTTCGGTTACTGGCCCAATGTTCTAACCACTAGGCTACCTGCCGCCCCTATTTCAAGCTTTGTAAACATTTTTCTCACATTTCATATATTAATACTTCCATGAGATTGGGTTATTAGCTATGGTTAATGTCCATACGATGTACCATGTTTACAGTATGTGTACTTAGAGACAGTATGGAGACTGAGACATTAGCTAATGACGCATTTTACACGATCACAATATCTGATGTGAATCTTGCAGTTGAATGAATCAGCAACACATTTTCTCTTCACAAACTAGCTATCAGTATTTTAAATTGTGTCTCATTACTTTTCATAATCGTAAACATATGTGAATCTACAAATGCCATGAGTTCATTTTTGTTTTGGATGAAAATGCTTGTAATGGGCCTATTGCTGCACAACCATTTTAAAGACATGCTCCGGTACTTTGGCGACTAAGGAAGTATTTTTTTAAACTCTCGTTTTGGGCTCGATGTGTCTGTGCATTTCATACATGAAAAATCTATGAGCAGAATTACTGTTTTACACCAATTAGCAACAAAATCCCTAGTTTGAAAGCGACTGTTTTCTTGAAGCCGTGCAGTGCGATTTTCCCTACATTTCCCCCCACGGGGGCCAGCCTCCTATCAATTTAGAGTTCTAGCCACTGAACTTCAGCCCCTCGCATTTGAGGCCTGCCTAGTGTTATCCAATAAGGTTGCAGGTGGGCCCAACGGCTCAGTGCAGACAGCAGAGCGAGCAATAATGTCATGGTGCCCATATCTGCACATGACGTAGTACACCCTTTTCAGGGACCACTTTTGACTCGTGAATGCTACTTTCAAAAGTAATGGAAAATCTCTTTAAGGGACATGCAGTTGCATAAGCTACAAATGTGTATAATGAATGCAAATCAGAATCTTATTTAATCATACACATTGAACATGTGTGTCATTGTGGAGCTACTGTAAGCCAGAGGAGTTGTAGCCCTTCAAAAGGCCTATATTAAGCTTGCCCTACTTTGTCAAGGTTTTAATTAAAACTGCAGGTCTTTTGTACCTTTATCACTAAATGTCGTCCTCTTGTGAGAAACCATTGAGTGGTTGTGTCTACTCTGCATTATTCATGACGATGGTTTGGAAAGGTCTTTGTGTTTTACAAGCTCCACTTTTTAAGTGCAAGAGTGATAGATTAGGGCCAGTGTTAGGGCCAACCACTATCCAGCACTGCTACACAGGCAGGACCTTGTAAGGACTAAGTACACCACTTTTCTTCTGCCTTAAGAACTACTGAGAGATGGGCTTTTACTTACTGATGTTCCTGACTGATCTGGAATTCCTGATCGTTTGACCTTAGAAAATCCGCACTGCTGTTTCGCACACCTGTATCTAACAATCAAAGTTGACCGATAGCCTTTCTACCCATGATTTTCTTTTTTATTACAATCACATTCCTGATTATATGCCTGATTACTGTAGTATAAAAGCATTATTGAACATCCCAGTTCCTAGCTGGCTACTGCAAATTGGTTTCCACATACAAGCTCCACACATTTGTAGTAGAAATTACTGTATATTTTTGTAATGTAGATCTATTTAAATTCAGTGTAGAGAGGAGCCCGAAGTATAGTATACTATATTCAGTATATATTTTTTTAACAGCAGTGCTCCCACTACGTTTTCAGGTGGCCAGATTCTCCTCCAGTGCTTTTGGCTCCTACCTCTTTCCTGGGGTTATCTATTTATAACAATGACTAATCATTGCCTTAGGATTGTAACATTAGAGAGCTTTTGTTATGATGGCTTACTCTGGAAAGGTCAGAAGCAATTCTATTAGCGGTTGGTGACGCGTTGCAGACCCATACCTCACTGACAAACAGCCGTTTTTTGACAGAACATTTCCACATTTTCTCATCTGTCCTCTTCAAACACAATACAGTGCTTGAGAGCTATTCCTCTTCCCCCCCACCCTCAGAAAGCCACAGTTGGTAGAGTATATGACTCATAATTTGCTCCATGGTATGGGAGTCTTATGTGAAAATGTCTTATACTGTAGTGTGTATACTTAGAGTGAATCATATAACGATGCTCATGTTAAGTTGTCCAATTGGTGCAACATGTATCATATTAGTGTCCTGCCATCCAGGATCTCTATACCAGGCGATGTCAGAGGAAGGCCCTAAAAATTGTCAAAGATTCCAGCCACTCTAGTCATAGACTGTTCTCACTGCTACCGCACGGCAAGCGGTACCGGAGCGCCAAGTCTAGGTCCAAGAGGCTTCTAAACAGCTTCTACCCCCAAGCCATAAGACTCCTGAATATCTAGTCAAATGGCTACCCAGACTATTTGCATTTCCCCCTCCTCCCCCTCTTTACACCACTGCTACTCTCTGTTGTCGTCTATGCATAGTCACTTTAATAACTCTACCTACATGTACTGTACAGTTGAAGTCTGAAGTTTATATACACCTTAGCCAAATACATTTAAACTCAGTTTTTCAATTTTTTTTTACATTTAATCCTCATAAATCCTCATTTAATCCCCTGTTTTATGTCAAATAGGTCAAATAAAATGGCGCCGGAAGAAATGGCAGCAGTTTTACGGGCGCCCAACCCATTGTGCTATTATGCAGGTTTTTTCGCATTATTTGTAACTTATTTTGTACATAATGTTTCTACAACCGTATCTCACGGCAAAAAAGAGCTTCTGGATATCAGGACAGCGATCACTCACCTCGGATTAGATAAAGATTTTTACTTCAACAAGCAGGACGCACAAGATATTCTCCAAACACCTGACAAGGCCAACATCCCCATTATTTGCAAGAGGAAGAAACGCAGGTACAGGGGACACAGAGCGGGATGCCACGTGAGGACCCGCAGAAGGCAGGTAGGAAAGCTGCCGTTACCGTCAATATTACTCGCCAACGTGCAATCATTGGACAATAAATTAGACGAGGTACGATCACGAATATCCTACCAATGGGACATCAAAAACTGTTAATATCCTATGTTTCACGGAATCGTGGCTGAATGACGACATGGATATTCAGCTAGCGGGATATACGCTGCACCAGCAAGATAGAACAGCACACTCGGTAAGACGAGGGGGGGTGGTCTGCATATTTGTAAACAACAGCTGGTGCACAAAATCTGAGGAATGCTAGATTTTGCTTGCCTGAAGTAGAGTATATTGTGATAAATTGCAGGCCACACTACTTGCCTAGAGAGTTTTCAGCTATACTTTTCGTGGCTGTTTATTTACCACCACAGACAGATGCTGGCACTAAAACTGTACTCAGTCAGCTGTATAAGGAAATAAGCAAACAGGAAACCACCCAACCAGAGGCGGTGCTCCTAGTGGCCGGAGACTTTAATGCAGGGAAACTTAAATCAGTTCTACCAAATTTCTATCACCAATGTTTAATGTGCAACCAGAGGGAAAAAAATTCTAGATCACCTGTACTCCACACACAGAGACGTGTACAAAGCTCTCCCTCGCCCTCCATTTGGTAAATCCAACCACATTTCTATCCTCCTGATTCCTGCTTACAAGCAAAAATTAAAGCAGGAAGCACCAGTGACGGTCTATAAAAAAGTGGTCAGATAAAGCAGATGCTAAACTACAGGACTGTTTTGCTATCACAGACGGGAACATGTTCCGGGATTCTTCCGATGGCATTGAGGAGTATACCACATCAGTCACTGGCTTTATCAATAAGTGCATCGAGGACGTCGTCACCACAGTGACTGTACGCACATACCCCAACCAGAAGCCATGGATTACAGGAAACATTCGCACTGAGCTAAAGGGCAGAGCTGCCGTTTTCAAGGTGCGGGACCCTAACCCAGAAGCTTAGAAGAAATCCTGCTATGCCCTGCGACAAACCATCAAAAAGGCAAAATATCAATACAGGGCTAAGATTGAATCATACTTCACCGGCTCCGATGCTCGTCTTATGTGGCAGGGCTTGCAAACTATTACAGACTACAAAGGGAAGCACAGCCGCGAGCTGCCCAGTGACACAAGCCTACCAGACGAGCTAAATAATTGATATGCTCGCTTCGAGGCAAGCAACACTGAGGCATGCATGAGAGCATCAACTGTTCTGTAAGACCTTTAAACAGGTCAACATACACACGTCTGCGGGGCCAGACGGATTACCAGGACGTGTGCTCCGGGCATGTGCTGACCAACTGGCAGGTGTCTTCACTGACATTTTCAACATTGAGTCTGTAATACCAACATGTTTCAAGCAGACCACCATAGTCCCTGTGCCCAAGAACACTAAGGCAACCTGCCTAAATGACTACAGACCCGTAGCACTCACGTCCGTAGCCATGAAGTGCTTTGAAAGGCTGGTAATGGCTCACATCAACACCATTATACCAGAAACCCTAGACCCACTCCTATTTACATACCGCCCAAACAGTTCAACAGATGATGCAATCTCTATTGCGCTCCACACTGCCCTTTCCCACCTGGACAAAAGGAACACTCATGTGAGAATGTTGAATGACTGGAGTCAGGTTTGTAGGCCTCCTTGCTCGCACACTCTTTTTCAGTTCTACAAATTTTCTATAGGATTGAAGTCAGGGCTTTTGGATGGGTAATTTTCTTCCTCATGATGCCATACATTTTGTGAAGTGCACCAGTCCCTCCTGCAGCAAAGCACCACCACAACATGATGCTGCCACCCCCGTGCTTCACAGTTGGGATGGTGTTCTTCAGCTTGCAAGCATCCCACTTTTTCCTCCAAACATAACAATGGTCATTATGTTCAAACAGTTCTATTTTTGTTTCATCAGACCAGAGGAAAGTGCGATCTTTGTCCACATGTGCAGTTGCAAACCGTAGTCTGGCTTTTTTTATGGCGGTTTTGGAGCAGTGGCTTCTTCCTTGCTGAGTGGCCTTTCAGGTTATGTCGATATAGGACTCGTTTTACTGTGGATATAGATACTTTTGTACCTGTTTCCTACAGCATCTTCACAAGGTCCTTTGCTGTTGTTCTGGGATTGATTTGCACTTTTCGCACCAAAGTACGTTCATCTCTAGGAGACAGAACGCGTCTCCTTCCTAAACGGTATGACGGCTGCGTGGTCCCATGGTGTTTATACCTGCATACTATTGTTTGTACAGATGAACGTGGTACCTTCAGGCGTTTGGAAATTTGCACCCAAGGATGAACCAGACTTGTGGAGGTCTACAATTTGTTTTCTGAGGTCTTGGCTGAGTTCTTTTGATTTTCCTATGATGTCAAGCAAAGAGGCACTGAGTTTCAAGGTAGGCCTTGAAATACATCCGCAGAAATACCTCCAATTGACTCAAATTCTGTAATTTTGCCTATCAGAAGCTTCTAAAGCCATGATAGAATTTTCTGGAATTTTCCGAACTGTTTAAAGGCACAGTCAACATAGTATATGTAAACCTCTGACCCACTGGAATTGTGATACAGTGAATTATAAATTAAATAATCTGTCTGTAAACAATTGTTGGAAAAATTACTTGTGTCATGCACAAAGTAGATGTCCTAACCGACTTGCCAAAACTATAGTTTGTTTTAACAAGAAATTTATGGAGTGGTTGAAAAACGATTTTTAATGACTCCAACCTAAGTGTATGTAAACTTCCGACTTCAACTGTACATACTACCTCAACTAACCGGTGCCCCCTCACATTGACTCTGTATTGGTACCCTCTGTATATAGTCTCGCTATCGTTATTTTCCTGCTGCTCTTTAATTACTTTTTACTTTTATCTCTTATTCATATCTGGTTTTTTTAAACTGCATTATTGGTTAGGGGCTCGTAAGTTAGCATTCTGCACATGTGACAAAAAATGTATTTGATTTGATGATAGGAAAGGCAAGCAAGATTTTTTTTACAGTCTAATGTAGGGTTGCAAAGGGAGGGTATATTACCAGTAAACTACCAGAATGTTGGTATCTTTCAAGAATTGTATGTATTCTATCACAGGACATCAAGTGGCCCTTTTGGGTACTTCAGATTATCACAGGCGTCTGTAATTATCTCTGGTCTTATCACGTAAAATATATACAATTATTAAATAATATAATGTAAAAAATAGAATGCCAAAGCTGTAAAACATTATACTAAATATAAACCATCAACCTTGTGAGTGCCGTTGGTGTTTAATATGAGGGTTTCAGCATGAAATATACTTATACTTTTTTACACACTTTTATTTATTTGACAATGTCAATATGTATTTGATGTCAATGTTTTGATATCAAACTGGTGGCAGTTGTGAAAAAAGTAGTTGGACGAGTTGCAGAAGTAATTGAAATAATGAAGTAATTGAAATAATGCCGTTGTTGATTACATGCTTTTTTCATTAATTTGGCCATTTTTTCTTGAACCATATGGTCTGTCTACAGTCATGGCCAAAAGTTTTGAGAATGACACAAATATACATTTTCACAAAGTCTGCTGCCTCAGTTTGTATGATGGCAATTTGCACATACTCCAGAATCTTATGAAGAGTGATCAGATGAATTGCAATTAATTGCAAAGTCCCTCTTTGCCATGCAAATCCCCCAAAAACATTTCCACTGCATTTCAGCACTGCTACAAAAGGACCAGCTAACATCATGTCAGTGATTCTCTCGTTAACACAGGTGTGAGTGTTGACGAGGACAAGGCTGGAGATCACTCTGTCATGTTGATTGAGTTCGATTAACAGACTGGAAGCTTCAAAATGAGGTTGGTGGTTGGAATCATTGTTCTTCCTCTGTCAACCATGGTTACCTGCAAGGAAACACGTGCCGTCATCATTCCTTTGCACAAAAAGGGCCTTACAGGCAAGGATATTGCTGCCAGTAAGATTGCACCTAAATCAACCATTTATCGGATCATCAAGAACTTCAAGGAGAGTGGTTCAATTGTTGTGAAGAAGGCTTCAGGGCACCCTAGAAAGTCCAGCAAGCGCCAGGACCGTCTCCTAAAGTTGATTCAGCTGCGGGATCGGGGTACCACCAGGACAGAGCTTGCTCAGGAATGGCAGCAGGCAGGTGTGAGTGCATCTGCATGCACAGTGAGGCGAAAACTTTTGGAGGAGACAAGGTGAGCGCTACCATAAGTCCTGTGTCATGCCAACAGTAAAGCATCCTGAGACCATTCATGTGTGGGGTTGCTTCTCAGCCAAGGGAGTGGGCTCACTCACAATTTTGCCTAAGAACACAGGCATGAATAAAGAATGGTACCAGCACATCCTCCGAGAGCAACTTCTCCCAACCATCCAGGAACAGTTTGGTGACGAACAATGCCTTTTCCAGCATGATTGTAACGTCTCTCGTTGGTGGTAGAAATAGTAGACCAAAGAGCAGCGTGGAAAGTGTTCATGATTCTTTTATTCAAAAAACACTCAAACAAAATAACAAAAGGGAAAACGAAAGCGCACAGTTCGGTCAGGCTAAGACACTAAACAGAAAACAAGATCCCACAAACTCAGGTGGAAAAACAGGCTGCCTAAGTATGATCCCCAATCAGAGACAACGATAGACAGCTGCCTCTGATTGGGAACCACACTCCGCCAAAAACAGAGAAACAGAAATCATAGAATTTCCCACCCGAGTCACACCCTGACCTAACCAAACATAGAGAATAATAAGGATCTCTAAGGTCAGGGCGTGACAATGATGGAGCACCTTGCCATAAGGCAAAAGTGATAACTTAGTGGCTCGGGGAACAAAACATCGATATTTTGGGTCCATGGCCAGGAAACTCCCCAGACCTTAATCCCATTGACAACTTGTGGTCAATCCTCAAGAGGCAGGTGGACAAACAAAAACCCACAAATTCTGACAAACTCCAAGCATTGATTATGCAAGAATGGGCTGCCATCAGTCAGGATGTGGCCCAGAAGTTAATTGACAGCATGCCAGGGCGGATTGCAGAGGTCTTAAAAAAAAGGGTCAACACTGCAAATATTGACTCTGCAACTTCATGTAATTGTCTGTCACGCCCTGGCCTTAGTATTATTTGTTTTATTTATTATTTTAGTTAGGTCAGGGTGTGACATGGGGTATGTGTGTATTTTGGGGTATTATATGGTAGAGGGGGTGTTTGGTGTAGTTTATGGTTTGGTGTTGAGTGTATGTGTCTAGCTGTGTCTATGTTGGGTGTAGTTCTAGGAAAGTCTATGGTGGCCGGAATGGGTTCTCAATTAGAGACAGCTGATTTCGGTTGTCTCTAATTGGGAGCCATATTTAAGGCTGCCATAGGCTTTAGCTGTTTGTGGGTCATTGTTTGTGTATCTGTATAGTTCGACGTAAGTAGTTTGTGTGTGCACTTACGTTTGAAGTTTTCACGATCGTTTGTTGTTTTCGTTAGTGTTGTATAAGTGTGTAGTGTTCATCTTCGTCGTTGCTATTAAAAAAGAAGATGTATTCAAATCATGTTGCGCCTTGGTCCTCTCGTTCATGTCAACACGATCGTGACATTGTCATTAAAAGCCTTTGACACTTAAATGCTTGTAATTATACTTCAGTATTCCATAGTAACATCTGATAAAAATATCTAAAGACAATGAAGCAGCACACTTTGTGGAAATTTATATTTGTGTCATTCTCAAAACTTTTGGCATGACTGTACTATAAAACTCATTGACAATATGGACACAGATATAAACATTTTTTTATACATTATTCAAGTATAAATTACCAAATTTCCAAAAGATTGGCATAGATTTTCTGTTAATTACAAAAAGTACTGAAGATTCTTTGGTAAATTACCGGTAGCTTTGCAACCCTAATCTAGTGTACACTTGCAGTGAGTTATATATGATGCACTTATCCACTTGTTGAATCGATTATTCAAAAGTCCAGAGGACCATTATGAGTTTATATTTATGTTGGTCCTCTTCTTAGAACCCACAGACATCCACTTCCGTGTGTTATGTCCATGCAATACACATCAGGGGCCTGCAAGAGGGTCCAGCGTCACAAATAATTCAGATAGAAATGAATTGTGCAGAACACATATGATTATATGTCATGTAGAATAGGTAATAATCATGTCAGTTTTATAAAGTTAAATTTCTGTGTTATCTGCCACCTTCTGACCTTTTCACCTCACAGTTGAACTGATTTGATCAGAATGCCATTCAAAGTAAATTAACATGATACTTTTATGAAATTGCTTCATGGAATTACTTTTGGATAATATAATAATCTGTTCTTGTAGATCATGAATTAACAGTTTGTCAGACTGACTGTGCTGGAACTAGAGTGCACATTCAGTCCACATTCAGTCCGCAGTGGTGTGTTGGGAAATTGTGTCCCAAAAATATTTTTCATGCTCTGCCACCCCTACTTCATCCAAAATGCACCCATTAATAATGTACTGGGAATGAAGGTTAATGTATGTGATGAAATATGGATGAGTTTTATGAAAACCTATGCAGAGCTGACTTTTCAGTGGTCAATGCCTCTGATGCACGGGCTCTGAACCGGTTGGGCGGTTCCTGTTTTAGTCCCTTTTTACAGTTCTGTGCACAAAACTCACCATTTCAATCTGTCGCTGTACTGTGGCATTATTGTCACCAGTCACAAGACATGAGTTCATTCAGATTCTCCCTAAGTGAACGTACAACAGCCCGAAACCTGAAGATCCACTAACAATGTTTGTGTGTTGGGTTACATAACATGAGTTGAGCCAAAACACACTTTTTCAGACTAAATTGTGATTTCTCAGCTACATACCACTTGGGAAAGGAACCGTTATAACACTATATTACACACAGAACGTACTGTATGATACTTTAATGAACTTACAAGCCTATGAGCAATGAGTTTGAACAACAAAACACACAAACTCATTCAACCACAAATGGAACTACTATATAAGAATAGCTTTACATTTTTTTTAATTTTTATTTTTTTTTACAATCGCTAGAACCCATTTCTCAATACTTAGGTCACTTTTTCAAAACTCTTCACACAGTTCTAACCAACTTTCAGCTTGGCACAGCAGTTAATTTCACATCCAAAATGCACTAAAACTACCAAAACACTTCATACATGTCTCAAATCAACTCATTCTTCCATAACACTAGCAAAGGTTGTCACCCAACAAGCACACTTTGTCACTCATAAAACAATGACCTAAAAAACACTAACAAGAAGCATTACACAATGTTTTATTTTGCAAAATGTCTTTACAAAACAAGAATGACACCTCTCTACTGTTTAGAATTCACTGCAGTATATGTTACATGAATGAATAAGACATGATGCAATATGCTTCAATATGTATTATGTAATTTTTTGGGCATTGAGTGATCCCAAAATGCTATAATTTGTATATACACACCATCTACCGATACAGATACAGTAGCAATGCTAGTCAACCCTGTCTTCTGCATTTGGCCACAGGTTCTGTGACTGCACGGGAATGGTGAAATCCCATATTGTCCCATACAATTACAAACGTTGGCCGATTTCGTCTCACTGCAACCCTTTCCTCACCTGGCACAACCCTTCCATAGAGGTCATCCAGGAATGAAATGAGACGCTCGGTGTTGTATGGCCCAATTAGAGGTTTGTGTAACAGCAATCCATCAGAGGATATTGCTGCACACATTGTGATGTTGGCACGCCTCTGGCCCGGGACATCCACTGTGGCTTTTTTCCCAATCACATTCCTTCCTCGCCGCCGTGTTTTGGCCGAGTTGAAACCAGCCTCATCCACGAAGATGAATATGTGGGGTCTTTGCCTGGCTTCAATCTCCATAACGCTCTAAAATAAATCCACAAGACAACACAAGAGTTAGGCTATTACGGTAGTTTACATTATACCTGCCTCTGCCCTGTTTGGTTTTGTTCAAAACCAGTTCTGTTTTTTTATAGTCATCTTACCTGGACATATTGGTTTCTGAGTTGCTTGACTCGTTCAGAGTTCCTCTCAAAGCGGACAGTGTACAACTGCTTCATCCTGACTTGATGTTGTTTCAGGACTCTAGAAATAGTTATGCTTACATTGTGAATATTTCCAAATGTAACGTTGTCTGTCCCGAATCTCTGTTAGCTTTCTGACATTGTTACTGATGACCATATCAACGATTGCAGTTTCCTGCACAGCAGTGAAAATCAATTACAATTACACACAAGTGGGTTTGGAGGCTTTTCTCAATTTACTTCTGTAATGTGCAGTTCAGTCAGATTCCCTTGCAGAATGCACATCTTACCTGTTCTTTTAATGGAAATCTCTCACAACGGATGCCACTGTTGAGCGTTGCAAATTTGGCTGCACTCTCAGACCAGCCTCTCTCATTGATAGACCATATTTTATTACATGATCAATTATAGTAGCCCTAATCTCATCTGAGACTACAGCTCTTGATCTTCCTCTCAGTCTTCTTCCACCACGCATACGTACTCCTCTCCCTCTCCCTCTTCTTCTTCTTCTTCCTCTATCAGCCACTTCTCTATCTCTGGCTGGGTCCATGTTTACATTACAGTACAGCATTATTCCTAAGATGTCCCCTTTTGTATAGATGGTAATGAAATTGAAAGACTAACACCTGGGTAGGTGTTCAGCTACAATTGGAATCAGGTGTGGTTGGCCTAATTGTTTTGATAGTATTTCACTTTTTAGATTTGAAATATATTTCAATACGGTATTACTATAGAAATGTAGGTAATTGCTGTCTTGTTCAATTTTGTGTTATGTTAGGTTTTGAACTTAAGTTTAATGTGCAAATTGGCCTGTAGGTACATAGAGCTTTGGTGGTGGTTGTGTCTGAGTGAGAAAAGAATTCATGAAATTTGAAAGATATAGTCATTGAATGCATTTTGTGCCAAAGCAATAAAAAATGATCCGCAGTTTAGCCCACATAGACTGCTGTAAATATGTTGTTTGTTAGCTTCACCATTTCACCATAAGAGGTTTTTTTTTCAGGGTGGGATTAGCTGATGCAAAGCAAATCTATCTTTTCAAGTGTTCGGCTGATTCTCTGGAGCCACATGGTGCAACCAGGGCAAGCTCTCCCTGCGAGAGGCTGGGTAATTATGCCACTGTAATAATGCTCTCTCTCTCCCATTGACACAAATTATTCTAAAAAGACAATTATAGCTGATCTCATAATTAACATTGCTGGTAATGCATGGCGGCCTTTGTCTCAACGACACCCTATTCTCCATTTCGTGCACTACTTTTAAATAGGGTGTAATTTGGAACAGATTATATATCATTTGGAGCTCTATTTAATCAGTATCGCAAAAGTTCAGCATTACAGCATGATTGAAATTTAAAGGCAATGTTCCCGCGTTAGCCGGAGACTGCATTCACGGTAAACCCTGCATATGTTGGCTCAATCAGAAATGTACCTTTACATTTCTAGCACGCAATCTGTAACACTTTAGAGATACAAATTGAACAGAGCACTTGGTCTAGACCATGGGTTTTTGTTGACCTTTGCCCTCCTGATGTGAGAGATGGATGTATCAGTTCCTTGCCAATAAAAGCAGCGCACTACTTGGTGATGTGGTGCACTGACTCCTCTGTGAACCAGTTGAAGTATTCTGCCATGCTGATGCAGAGATTCTTACTTACCGGGTAAACAAAAGGTGTCTGGATTGGGGTATAGTGCAGTGTTTTAACTGGGGTACATTGGCTTTCATGTTTTTATTCCTTTAAGATATTGCGTAAGGTGTTTTGTATTAAGTGCACAGTCCTTTTTCTTCCACATAATGAATAATCTTGTCAGTTATGGTCATTAGACTTCTGCTGTAAAGTTCTGAACATTGCACAGTGTTGAATATCCCCCTTGAGGTTTTCTGCTTATGAGGCATTTTTATGGCACATATTTATTAGCCCATTAATCTGGAGAACTGATAACCTTCAGGTTATGTCAAGGGAAAACAAAAATAAAGAGAGCATGGAAAGAAGAAGAAGAAAAAGAAGATAATTAATAAAATAAATAATAAATTACATTTGATCATTGACCAACTTTAATCCCATTCAAAAAAAATTGTAGCAGATATTTAAATTCTCAAGACACTTTTCTGGAGACCATTAGTAGCTGCATATCAACTATCCACCCTTTTCCCAAAATGTGCATTTAAACACTTTCTTGCATGGATTTTACAATGGTGGATGGAAACTGCCAATGCTTACACCATTCATATGGTTTTAAACCCATGTGCACACTTCTAGAAAAGGGTGGAGACTCAGAACATAACCAGAAACAAGTTTTAGATTATCTATAGTGATTGAATCATATACCACATAGGCTTGAATGATAATCAATAGTGAACATAGTGCCATCTAGTGAAAAAGTCAGTTATTACATAAATACCTCGCTCACGCCTGTATATTATTACTGAAACTCACAAACCAAAAGATGGCAGTAACACACCTTTAAAAGAGAGTGGAGAGGATTGGCCAGCAGCATACCACCATCCACCCCACTGCTGGCTTGCAAGTAAGAGGCACCCTTTTCTATGGTCTAAAAAAAATATCCCAATGCCCCAGGGCAGTGATTGGGGATGTTGCCCTGTACTGTAGGGTGCCGTCTTTCAGATCGGATGTTAAACGGGTGTCCTGAATCTCTGTGGTCACTAAAGATTCCATGGCACTTATCCAGGCTATATCAAATAAAATTTATTTATAAAGCCCTGCTTACATCAGGTTGATATCTCAAAGTGCTGTACAGAAACCCAGCCTAAAACCCACAAAAACAAGCAATGCAGGTGTAGAAGCACGGTGGCTAGGAAAAACTCCCTAGAAAGGCCAGAACCTAGGAAGAAACCTAGAGAGGAACCAGGCTATGAGGGGTGGGCAGTCCTCTTCTGGCTGTGCCGGGTGGAGATTATAACAGAAACATGGCCAAGATGTTAAAATGTTCATAGATGACCAGCATGGTTAAATAATAATAATCACAGTGGTTGTCGAGGGTGCAACAGGTCAGCACCTCAGAAGTAAATGTAAGTTGGCTTTTCATAGCCGATCATTGAGAGTATCTCTACTGCTCCTGCTGTCTCTAGAGAGTTGAAAACAGCAGGTCTGGGACAGGTAGCACGTACGATGAACAGGTCAGGGTTCCATAGCCGCAGGCATAACAGTTGAAACTGGAGCAGCAGCACGGCCAGGTGGACTGGGGACAGCAAGGAGTCATCAGAACAGGTAGTCCTGAGGCATGGTCCTAGGGCTCAGGTCCTCCGAGAGAGAGAGAGAGAGAGAGAGAAAGAAAGAAAGAAAGAAAGAAAGAAAGAAAGAGAGAATTAGAGATCATTTTTAAATTCACACAGGACACCGGATAAGACAGGAGAAGTACTTCAGATATAACAGACTGACCCTAGCCCCCCGACACATAAACTACTGCAGCATAAATACTGGAGGCTGAGACACTGTGGCCCCATCCGACGATACGCCCGGACAGGGCCAAACAGGCAGGATATAACCCCACCCACTTTGCCAAAGCACAGCCCACACATCACTAAAAGGATATCTTCAAAGACCAACTTACCATCCTGAGACAAGGCCGAGTATAGCACACAAAGATCTCCGCCACGGCACAACCCAAGGGCGGCGCCAACCCAGACAGGAAGATCACGTCAGTGACTCAACCAACTCAAGTGACACACCCCTCCTAGGGACGGCATGGAAGAGCACCAGTAAGCCAGTGACTCAGCCCCTGTAATAGGGTTAGAGGCAGAGAATCCCAGTAGAGAGAGGGGAACCAGCCAGGCAGAGACAGCAAGGGCGGTTCGTTGCTCCAGTGCCTCTCCATTCACCTTCACACTCCTGGGCCAGACTACACTCAATCATAGGACCTACTGAAGCGATGAGTCTTCAATAAAGATTTCAAGGTTGAGACCGAGTCTGCGTCTCTCACATCGGTAGGCAGACCATTCCATAAAAATGCAGCTCTATAGGAGAAAGCCCTGCCTCCAGCTGTTTGCTTAGAAATTTTAGGGACAGTTACGAGGCCTGCGTCTTGTGACCGTAGAGTACGTGTAGAAGTGACAAAAGCATCGATACATTTTTCTGCATCATTTTTGGACAGAAAGTTTCTGATTTTTGCAATGTTACATAGATGGAACAGTCTTGATATGTTCGTCAAAAGAGAGATCAGGGTCCAGAGTAACGCCGAGGTCCTTCACAGTTTTATTTGAGACGACTGTACAACCATCAAGATTAATTGTCAGATTCAACGGAAGATCTCTTTGTTTATTGGGACCTAGAACAAGCATCTCTGTTTTGTCTGAGTTTAAAAGTAGAACATTTGCAGCCATCCTCTTCCTTATGTCTGAAACACAGGCTTCCAGCCAGGGCAATTTTGGGGCTTCACCATGTTTCATCAAAATGTACAGCTGTGTGTCATCCGCTTAGCAGTGAAAGTTAACATTATGTTTCCGAATGACATCACCAAGAGGTAAAATATATAGTGAAAACAATAGTGGTCCTAAAACGGAACCTTGAGGAACACCGAAATTTACAGTTGATTTGTCAGAGGACAAACCATCCACAGAGACAAACTGATCTCTTTCTGACAGATAAGATCTAAACCAGGCCAGAACTTGTCCATGTAGACCAATTTGAGTTTCCAATCTCTCCAAAAGAATGTGGTGATCGATGGTATCAATAGTAGCAATAAGGTCTAGGAGCACGAGGACAGATGCAGAGCCTCGGTCTGACGCCATTAAAGGTAATTTACCACCTGCACAAGTGCAGTCTCAGTGCTATGATGAGGTCTAAAACCAGACTGAAGCGTTTCGTATACATTGTTTGTCTTCAGGAAGGTAGTGAGTTGCTGCGCAACAGCTTTTTCAAAACTATTTGAGAGGAATGGGAGATTCGATATGGGCCGATAGTTTTTTATATTTTCTGGGTCAAGGTTTGGCTTTTTCAAGAGAGGCTTTATTACTGCCACTTTTAGTAAGTTTGGTACACCTCCGGTGGATAGAGAGACGTTTATTATGTTCAACATAGGAGGGCCAAGCACAGGAAGCAGCTCTTTCAGTAGTTTAGTTGGGATAGGGTCCAGTATGCAGCCTGAAGATTTAGAGGCCATGATTATTTTCATCATTGTGTCAAGAGATATAGTACTAAAACACTTGAGTGTCTCCCTTGATGCTAGGTCCTGGCAGAGTTGTGCAGACTCAGGACAACTGAGCTTTGGAGGAATATGCAGATTTAAAGAGGAGTCCGTAATTTGCTTTCTAATGATCATGATCTTTTCCTCAAAGAAGTTCATGGATTTATCACTGCTGAAGTGAAAGCCATCCTCTCTTGGGGAATGCTGCTTTTTAGTTAGCTTTGCGATAGTATAAAAAAAATGCATTTTCCTCAATTAAGTTGGAAAAATAGGATGATCGAGCAGCAGTGAGGGCTCTTTGATACTGCACGGTACTGTCTTTCCAAGCTAGTCGGAAGACTTCCAGTTTGGTGTGGCGCCATTTCCTTTCCAATTTTCTAGAAGCTTACTTCAGAGCTTGGGTATTTTCTGTATTCTTATGACAAATATTTTTTGTTTTTAGGGGTGCGACTGCATCTAGGGTATTTCCCAACGTTTAATTGAGTTCCTCAGTTAGGTGGTTAACCGATTTTTGTACTCTGACGTCCTTGAGTAGGCGGAGGGAGTCTGGAAGGGCATCTAGGAATCTTTGGGTTGTCCGAGAATTTATAGCACGACCTTTGATGATCCGTGGTAGGGGTCTGAGCAGATTATTTGTTGCGATTGCAAACGTAATAAAATGTTGGCCCGATAGTCCAGGATTTTGACGAAAAACATTAAGATCCACAACATTTATTCCACGGTACAAAACTAGGTCCAGAGTATGACTGTGGCAGTGAGTAGGTCCGGAGACATGTTGGGCAAACCCACTGAGTCAATGATGGCTCCGAAAGCCTTTTGGAGTGGGTCTGTGGACTTTTCCATGTGAATATTAAAGTCACCAAAAATTTGAATATTATCTGCCATGACTACAAGGTCCGATAGGAATTCAGGGAACTCAGTGAGGAACGCTGTATATGGCCCAAGAGGCCTGTAAACAGTAGCTATAACAAGTGATTGAGTAGGCTGCATATATTTAATGACTAGAAGCTCAAAAGACGAAAACTTTGTTTCTTTTGATAAATTGAAATTTGCCATCATAAATGTTAGCAACACCTCCGCCTTTGCGGGATATGGTCACTAGTGTAACCAGGAGGTGAGGCCTCATTTAACACAGTAAATTCATCAGGCTTAAGCTATGTTTCAGTCATGCCAATCACATCATGATTATGATCAGTGATTAGTTCATTGACTATAACTGCCTTGGAAGTGAGGGATCTAACATTAAGTAGCCCTATTTTGAGATGTGAGGTATCACAATCTCTTTCAATAATGGCAGGAATGGAGGAGGTCTTTATTCCAGTGAGATTACTAAGGCGAACACCGCCATGTTTAGTTTTGCCCAACCTAGGTCGAGGCACAGAAACGGTCTCAATGGGGATAGCTGAGCTGAATACACTGACTGTGCTAGTGGCAGACTCCACTAACCTGGCAGGCTGGCTAACAGCCTGCTGCCTGGCTTGCACCCTATATCATTGTGGAGCTAGGGGAGTTAGAGCCCTGTCTATGTTTGTAGATAAGATGAGAGCACCCCTCCAGCTAGGATGGAGTCCGTCACTCCTCAACAGGCCAGGCTTAGTCCTGTTTGTAGGTGAGTCCCAGAAAGAGGGCCAATTATCTACATATTCTATCTTTTGGGAGGGGCAGGAAACAGTTTTCAACCAGCGATTGAGTTGTGAGACTGCTGTAGAACTCATCACTCCCCCTAACTGGGAGGGGGCCAGAGACAATTACTCGATGCCGACACATCTAGCTGATTTACACGCTGAAGCTATGTTGCGCTTGGTGACCTCTGACTGTTTCATCCTAACATCGTTGGTGCCGACGTGGATAACACTCGCCAGTTTTAGCTTTAGCCAGCACCATCTTCAGAGTAGCCTTAACGTCGGTAGCCTTGTCCCCTGGTAAACAGTATGATCGGCCGTGATTGGGAGTCCCATTGTGCGGCGCACAATTGGCCCAGCGTCGTCCAGGTTTGGCCGGGGTAGGCCGTCATTGTAAATAAGAATTTGTTCTTAACTCACTTGCCTAGTTAAATAAAGATTACATTTAAAATGTTTATATCGTAAGAGTAGCGGTGTTAACCCCGGTGTCCTAGCTAATTTCCAAATCTGGCCTTCATGCCATCATGGCCACCTAATCATCCCCAGCTTACAATTGGCTCATTCATACCCTGCACCTATTCCCCAGGTCATTGTTGTAAATGAGAATGTGTTCTCAGTCAATTTGCCTGGTAAAATAAGGGTTACAAAATTAAAAGCCAAACAACACTGAACATAACCCAAAACAATTGTTTGTATGACAGTCAGTCATAAAATACAATACTTCAGAAATAACATCAGAACCAGACATGCCATAAAGTCACACTAAAATGGACAGCAGTAGGAACAGGGACATGTATTAATAATGTAGATGATAATTATCCTCTACGGGATTGGTGTCCGCGGGACATAGAAGTATCTGATATGGCCAGAACGCTTAAATTCGTAATAATCTAACGGCACTGTCCAATTTACAGTAGTTTTTACAGTGAAAGAATACCATGCTATTGTTTGAGGAGAGTGCACAATTATGAACTTGAAAATGTATTAATAAACCAATTAGGCACATTTGGACATTCTTGATACAACATTTTGAACAGATATGCAATGGTTCATTGGATCAGTTTAAACTTTGCACATACACTGCTGCCATCTAGTGGCCAACATCTAAATTGCGCCTGGGCTGGAATTATACGTTATGGCCTTTCACCTGCATTTCAAAGATGATGGTACAAAAAATATATATGTTTCTTTGTATTATCTTTTACCAGATCTAATGTGTTATATTCTCCTACATTAATTTCACATGTACACAATCTTCAATGTGTTTCCTTTCAAATGGTATCAAGAATATGCATATCCTTGCATCAGGTCCTGAGCTACAGGCAGGAACAGATCCTTACAAGTTTGACTGTCAATTTCATTCAAAACAATGTGGTTGCTGACTGTTTTGGAGACTTTATTTAATTGAAAAGTAACAGGGCTGTGTTACCTAGTGGGCCTTGGTGTTCAATGATGACATTTTGTTAGGATATCACTGTTATTTTACCATTCACCTCAAAACATGTGTGCCTGAAATTAACTATTTGTTAATAATAGCCTATAAGTAATGACATGATCCTCATTTAATTCAGCACACAATAACAAGTGTAAAGTCATCTCCGGGGTGACAGTAATAATTAGACAAATGTGATAAATTGGAACAACTGTGAGACTCCCTCTGTAATTCTGTTACTGATTTAGAAAGTTTAGGCTAATTGCATTTTCCCTTATTATCTCCTAAATTGGATTCATTCCAGAGACCGGAGAGAATATTTTTTTTGTCACTCATATATGAACAGTAAAGCTCCCATTCATATGAAAGGTTTGAATTATCTGTGGAATATTCTTGGAAGGGGGCTTGGATACGATAAGCAACGGGAAGACTGACTTCTCCCCCTGATTTATAAAGCATGAGCCGCATTCCGAATGATACAATACCTTATTGGAGGCCACGGCACGAGTTTGAAGCAACAGTGCAAACTGTCATGTGGAAAGTGTTTGGGGATATTTGCTTGAGAGTAGAACAGGGGGAGGAGAACCCCAATAAAAATGACACCTGTTTAACTATCTTTAACCTTTAGAAATCATGTCCAACAAATCATCACTATTGCAACGTGTTTACTGTCTATTTACTTTTTAGATCAATTAAACCACATTTATCCCTCTAACATCGACATATTTTAGTAAGGTTGTCCTGTGCGTCTCAAAACAAAATCCTGCACATTTTCCTCTAGCAATTTTACCGTATTGAGTTTAATCTGGAATTAGTTTATCTCAGCATTAGTTACTCAACACAAAAATATTGCCCATTTTCACCTACAGTATTGTACTGTGTAAAGGTCCACCCTCCTGTGCCATGTTTGCACAGTGCTTTCATGTGTGTCCTCTCTGTTTCCCGGTGCACTGATAACCAGATGGGTATGTGTGGGTCAGTGAGTGTTGGAGATGAGGCTTCGCCAGGCCCCTTCTGTTCTCTGTGTGGGGCCACTCAGGGGACCGCAACCCTGGGGAACAGGACTTTAGAAGCTGCATCAGAGGATGGATCACAGAGAACGATACACACAAGCACACATAAATATCATTACATAAGGATATGAATTATTGCTAAATTAGAAATGCTGTACGTAGATGATCAGTGGAAGAACTAAAGACAGAGTATGGTTAGCATATACAGAATTGTCACGGCCGTCGAATGAAGTAGACCAAAGCGCAGCGTGGTGAGCGTACACATTCCTTTCATTTAGGATGACGCCGACAAAAACAATAAACAATACAAAAACGACCGTGAAGCTTAAGGCTATCATGCCACAAACAAAGACAACTTCCCACCCTGAAAGGAGGGAAAAGGGATACCTAAGTATGGTTCCCAATCAGAGACAACGATAGACACCTGTCCCTGATTGAGAACCATACCCGGCCAAAACATAGAAATACAAAATCATAGAAAACAAAAACATAGAATGCCCACCCTAGTTACACCCTGACGAAACCAAATAGAGACATAAAAAGGCTCTCTAAGGTCAGGGCGTGACAAGAATAGAGAATATGAATGAAAACTGTACTCACTCTCGTTTTTTTCACAGATGATGTGGAAGATTGCTCCATTCCAATAATTTGTTATTTAAAATGTAAAAGGCACTCGCACATCTGAGCAATCGTTGTTGCAGGTGCATGGTAACAGTTTAATAACATGAGAGAAAAAATAAGAAACCCGCACGCTGCTCTTACTAGCAAGAGCAGTGTGCAAGGTTCTTCTATTTTCTCTCAATAATTTGAAATCATGGCATGAGGAATTTTTTGTAAAATCAGCTTCAGCTACATAGCACTGTAGTCCATTACCTCCATTGTGATTATACATAATTACTGTAGCCTTTGGGAAGAGTTCATTCAAATATAGAGTGACCTTCAGAGACAACTGCAAAATGAGTCACGCTGTTATCAATTACATTTGAGTCCACAACAGAAGATAATTATTTGAATTTGGAACAGCTGTCTGTCAATTTGACAGTACAGTACATTTCATGGCCAAATACAGACTGGTATTATAAGAGCACGTAACTCAATAAATCATGCAAGGCCTCAGTGTCCAAGAGCGAGACGTATGAAAATAAAAACAAAACGCTGGACTGGTGGTTTTCACTGGACATAATTGTTTCTATTTAAAAGGTGCTTTTATTGTCTGATTGTTAAGATACACCACTTCTTTTCTTCGTCAATGTCACATTGCTCTCATTTCTCCACAGCACTCACTTTCTAGTTCCATCTAACCTTTCATTCCTTTCCACTTCGAAAAGCGGTGACCTGTGTGGGTTGGGGAAATTCATTGTTTGTGCCATGCTCCTTGAAATCAAGGGCTTAGCTCTAATCATATTTCACAGCCAGCGCGCACTTATCTCTGTCACCTCTTGTTTAGACCACAGATGTGTCTGCCTTCACCTAAACACTGTTGGCTGTTCCCTCGCCATGGCCCGGTGTTATGTTTCGCTTTTAAAATACATTCTTTTTGCATTACATGTGCAGGCTCTGGCCATGTGAACATCTTTTGCAGCATATTCACAGAAACCGTCATGTCAACATGCAGCAGTCATTTCAAATCCAATTTTATTTGTCACATGCGTCGTAAAACACGGGTGCAGACTAACAGCGAAAGGCTTACTTACGGTTCCTTTTCTAACAATGCAGAGTTCAATATAAAGATTGAAAAAATATACTGAAATAGTGACACGAGGAATAAGTACACAGTGAATAACAAATAACAATAGAAAGAAAAAAATAGCATGGCTATATAAAGGGAGTACCAGTACTGAGTCGATGTGCAGTGGTACGAGGTAATTGAGGTAGCTATGTATATATAGGTAGGGGTAAAGTGACTAGGCAACAGGATAGATAATAGCCTGAGCTATAGCAGCTGCGTATGTGGAGCAGTGTGTGTGTGTGTGTGTGTGTGTGTGTGTGTGTGTGTGTGTGTGTGTGTGTGTGTGTGTGTGTGTGTGTGTGTGTGTGTGTGTGTGTGTGTGTGTGTGTGTGTGTGTGTGTGGTGTCAGTGTGTGTGTGTGTGTGTGTGTGTGTGTGGTGTCAGTGTGTGTGTGTGTGGTGTCTGTGTGTGTGTGTGTGTGTGTGTGTGTGTGTGTGTGTGTGTGTGTGTGTGTGTGTGTGTGTGTGTGTGTGTGTGTGTGTGTGTGTGTGTGTGTGTGTGTGTGTGTGTGTGTGTGTGTGTGTGTGTGTGGTGTCAGTATGCATGCGTGCGCATGTTATGTGTGCAGTGTTTGTGTATGTGTGTTTTGGGGTGTCGTAGTAAGTATGTCTATGTGTGTGGGTAGTGTGTGGGTAGAATCCAGCGTGTGTGCACAGAGTCAGTGGAAGACAGTCAGTTAAAAAAAAGTGTCAATGCAGGTTGTCCAGGTAGCCATTTGATTAGCTATTTAGCATTCTTGTTTAGCAGTCTTACGCCTTAGGGGGTAGAAGCTGTTCAGGGTCCTGTTGGTTCCAGACTTGGATGCACTGATACCGCTTGCTGTGTGGTAGCAGAGAGAACAGTCTATTTGTTGGGTGGCTGGAATCTTAGAAAACATTTTGGGCCTTCCTCTAACATTGCCTGGTATAGAGGTCCTGTATGGCAGGGAGCTCGACCCCAGTGATGTTCTGGGCCGTACTAAAAACACTCTGTAGCATCTTCTGGTCAGATGCCTTTCAGTTGCCATACCAAGCGGTGATGCATCCAGTCAACATGCTCTCAATGGTGCAATTGTAAAACTTTTTGAGTATCTGAGGGCCCATGTCAACTCTTCTTGCCTCCTGAGGGACAAGAGGCGCTGTCGTGCCCTCTTCACAACTGTTTGGGTGTGTGTGGATTAGGGCTGTTACGGTGACCATATTACCGCCACACCGGCGGTCACGAGTGATGACGGCAGTCAAATTCCAAGTAACCATTTAGGCACAATTATTTGGTTTCTCCAAGCTCTGATGCTGCTGATGGTCATTTGTATCCTACCAAACTTGCTAACTGCCGTAGCCAAATACAGTTAAACTCATTTTTTCATAATTCCTGACATTTAATCTGAGTAAAAATTCCCTGTTTTACGTCAGTTAGGATCACCACTTTATTTTAAGAATGTGAAATGTCAGAATAATAGTAGAGAGAATGATTTATTTCAGCTTTTATTTCTTTCATCACATTCCCAGTGGGTCAGAAATTTACATACACTCAATTAGTATTTGGTAGAATTGCCTTTAAATTGTTTCACTTGGGTCAAACTTTTCGGGTAGCCTTCCACAAGCTTCCCACAATAAGTTGGGAGAATTTTCGCCCATTCTTCCTGACAGAGCTGGTGTAACTGAGTCAGGTTTGTAGGCCTCCTTGCTCGCACACGCTCGCACACACAAAGTCAGGGCTTTGTAATGGCCACTCCAATACCTTGATTTTGTTGTCCTTTAGCCATTTTGCCACAACTTTGGAAGTATGCTTAGGGTCATTGTTCATTTGGAAGACCCATTTGCGACCAAGCTTGAACTTCCTGACTGATGTCTAGAGATGTTGCTTCAATATATCCAAATAATATTCCTTTCTCATGAAGTCATCTATTTTGTGAAGTGCCTTCCTGCAGCAAAGCAACCCAACAACATGATGCTGCCACCCCCGTGCTTCACGGTTGGGATGGTGTTCTTCGGCTTGCAAGTGTCCCACTTTTTCCTCCAAACATATAATGGCAAAATAGTTCTGGTTTTGTTTCATCAGACCAGAGGACATTTCTCCAAAAAGTACGATCTTTGTACTTATGTGCAGTTGCAAACCGTAGTCTGGCTTTTTTTGTGGCAGTTTTGGAGCAGTGGCTTCTTCCTTGCTGTGCGGCCTTTCAGGTTATCCTGTTGGGGATGGGGGCGCTGTTTAGACTATTTATGCTAATTTGGCTAATTTTTTAAACGGCTTCCCACAAAATCCTTGATCGTACAATATGCATATTATTATTATTATTGGATAGAAAACGGTCTATAGTTTCTATAGGAGTTGAAATTTTGTCTCTAAGTGGAACAGAGCCCATTCTACAGCAATTTCCCTGACATGGAGTCAGATTTGAGAAATGTTGGCCACTCTTCTGAAGTCATTTAAAAGGGCACTGTCGTTGCTATGACTATACGGACACTTCTTACGTCTTCCCCTGGATGCCTTTACGTGATGACGATTCCAACGGGGTCGATTGCGCGTTCACAGGCCCTACAAATGAAAAAACCCTGAAGCTAGTCATTCTTTGGGAGCTGCGTCATGAGCCTAGAGGACACCGACGCGCACCTGTTCCAAGCGTTAGTTTAGCCTGTTATATTTCTCCGGTCATCTTTTCACTCGTTATAGGAGTTAAAAACATCATAAGGTAGTTAATTTAAAGCGTTTTATAGCAATTTATATCCGTTTAGTGCGATTTTGGGACATTTATTTTTGCAACGATGTGAAAAGTTGGGCACGCTTTTCAGTTCATCCCGAACGCAGTTGACATTTCCACATGGCAAGAGGACAGCTTTCCACCAAAAGACGATTTCTCCCAAGAAAGGATCCTTTGCCCAAGATACTGATGGAAGAACAGCTCAAGGTAGGACATTTTTATTATGATAAATCGTGTTTCTGTCTAAACATTTTAGTGGCTTAGGACGCCATGTTTTTTGACGTAGCTTCGCTTGGCGCAAACTGTATTGAAAAGTAAGGATAAATTAAAAAATGTAATAACGCAATTGTATTAAGAATTAAATTGTCTATCAATCCCTGTCCACCCTATATTTTTTAGTCACGTTTATGAGTATTTATGTATAAGAGTAGATCACTGTCTAAGTGGCGCAAGGACATTTTCTGACCAGCTGAGCTACATTTCACATTGTCTAACCATGATTTTGGTGGCTAAATATAAACATTTTCGATCAAACTCTATATGGATTGTGTAATATGATGTTACAGGAGTGTCATCTGAAGAATTCTGAGAAGGTTAGTGAAAAAATTAATATATTTTTGGCGATGTTGACGTTATCGCCCACTTTGGCTAGAATCAATGCTGGGCTGCTATGTGCTATGTGCTATGCTAATATAACGATTTATTGTGTTTTCGCTGTAAGACACTTAGAAAATCTGAAATATTGTCTGTATTCACAGGATCTGTGTCTTTCGATTCGTGTATGCTGTGTATTTTTACGAAATGTTTGATGATTAGTAGTTAGGTAAACACGTTGTTCATTGTAATTATTCTAGTCCATTTGTGATGGTGGGTGGAATTGTAAACTATGCCATCTACCTGAAATATGCACTTTTTTCTAACAAAACCTATCCCATACCATAAATATGTTATCAGACTGTCATCTAATGAGTTTTTTTGTTGGTTAGGGGCTATAAATATCTTAGTTTAGCCGAATTGGTGATGGCTACTGGTGTTGGTGGACAAATAAAAGATGGTGGATTATGCTAATGTGTTTTTAGGTAATAGATGTACATCTTTACATATTGTGTCTTCCCTGTAAAACATTTTAAAAATCGGAAATGTTGACTGGATTCACAAGATCTGTGTCTTTCATTAGCTGTATTGGACTTTAATGTGTGAAAGTTAAATATTTTAAAAAAATATTTTTTTTGAATTTCGCGGCACTGGTTTTTCAGTGGGGGGGGGGGGGGGTGTGCCGCTAGCGCCACGCTGATCCTAGACAGGTTATGGCGATATAGGACTTGTTTTACTGTGGATATAGATACATCTGTACCTGTTTCCTCCAGCATCTTCACAAGGTCCTTTGCTGTTGTTCTGGGATTGATTTGCACTTTTCGCACCAAAGTACGTTCATCTCTAGGAGAAAGAACGCGTCTCCTTTCTGAACGGAATGACGGCTACATGGTCCCATGGTGTTTATACTTGTGTACTATTGTTTGTACAGATGAACGTGGTAACCTTCAGGCGTTTGGAAATTGCTCCCAAGGATGAACCAGACTTGTGGACGTCTAAAATGTTTTTTTTGCTGAGGTCTTGGCTGATTTCTTTGGATTTTCCCATGATGTCAAGCAAAGAGGCACTGAGTTTGAAGGTAGGCCTTGAAATACATCCACAGGTACACCTCCAATTGAATCAAATTATGTCAATTAGCCTATCAGAAGTTTCTAATGCCTTGACATAATTTTCTGGAATTTTCCAAGCTGTTTAAAGGCACAGTCAACTTAGTGTATGTACTTCTGACCCACTGGAATTGTGATACAGTGAATTATAAGTGAAATAATCTGTCTGTAAACAATTGTTGGAAAAATTACTTGTGTCATGCACAAGAGAAAATGTCCTAACCAATTTGTCAAAACTATAGTTTGTTAACAGTACATTTGTGGAGTGGTTGAAAAACAAGTTTTAATGACTCCAATCTAAGTCTATGTAAACTCAACTGTACATGTGAAATGAGTAATGTAAGATATGGAAACATTATTAAAGTGGAATTATTTAAATTGGTATTGTTTAAAGTGACTAGTGATCCGTTTATTAAGTTGTCCAGTGATTAGGTCTCAATACAGTATATATATGTGATATGAGTAATATAAGATGTGTAGACATTATAAAAGTGGCATTATTTAGAGTGGCATTGATTAAAGTGGCTAGTGATCCATTTATTCAAGTATCCAGTGATCGGGTATCAATGTGGGCAGCAGCCTCTCTGAGTTAGTGATTGCTGTTTAGCAGTCTGATGGCCTTGAGTTAGAAGCTGTTTCTCAATCTCTCGGTCCCAGCTTTGATGCACCTGTACTGACCTTGCCTTCTTGGTGATAGCGGTGTGAACAGGCAGTGGCTCGGATGGTTGTTGTCTTTGATGACCTTTTTGGCCTTCCTGTGACATCGGGTGCTGTAGGTGTCATGGAGGGCAGGTAGTTTGCTCCAAGTGATGCGTTGTGCAGACCGCACAACCCTTTGGAGAGCCTTGCAGTTGAGGGCGGTGCAGTTGCCGTACCAGGCGGTGATACAGCCCGACAGGATGCTCTCGATTGTGCATCTTTAAAAATTTTTGAGTGTTTTCGGTGACAAGACAAAATTCTTCAGCCTCGTGAGGTTGAAGAGGCGCTGTTGCACCTTCTTCACCATCCTGTCTGTGTGGGTGGACCATTTCAGTTTGTCTGTGATGTGTAAGCCGAGGAACTTAAAACTTTCCACCTTCTCCTCTACTGTCCCGTCAATGTGGATAGGGGGGTGCACCCTCTGCTGTTTCCTGAATTCCACGATCATCTCCTTTGTTTTGTTGATGTTGAGTGTGAGGTTGTTTTCCTGACAACACACTCCGAGTGCCCTCACCTCCTCCCTGTAGGCTGTCTCATCGTTGTTGGTAATCAAGCCTACCACTGTAGTGTCGTCTACAAACTTGATGATTGAGTTGGAGGCGTGCATGGCCACGCTGTCATGGGTGAACAGGGAGTACAGGAGAGGGTTGAGAAAGCACCCTTGTGGGGCCCCAGTGTTGAGGATCAGCGGGATGGAGATGTTGTTTCCTGCCCTCACCACCTGGGGGTGGTTCGTCAGAAAGTCCAGGACCCAGTCGCATAGGGCGGGATCGAGACCCAGGGTTGATCTTAATGACGAGTTTGGAGGGTACTATGATGTTAAATGCTGAGCTGTAATCGGTGAACAGCATTCTTACATATATTTATATTCCTCTTGTCCAGATGGGTTAGGGCAGTGTGCAGTGTCATCTGTGGACTTATTTGGGTGGTAAGCAAATTGGAGTGGGTCTAGGGTGTCAGGTAGGGTGGAGGTGATATGATCCTTGACTAGTCTCACAAAGCACTTCATGATGACGGAAATGAGTGCTACGGGGGCGACAGTCGTTTAGCTCAGTTACCTTAGCTTTCTTGGGAACAGGAACAATGTTGGCCCTCTTGGAGCATGTGGGAACAGTAGACTGGGATAGGGATTGATTGAATATCAGACCAGAGAATCTTGTTTCTCATGGTCTGAGAGGCTTTAGGTGCCTTTTGGCAAACTCAAGTGGGCTGTCATGTGCTTTTTACTGAGGAGTTGCTTCCGTCTGGCCACTCTACCATAAAAGCCTGATTGGTGGAGTGCTGCAGAGATGGTTGCCCTTCTGGAAGGTTCTCCCATCTCCAGCAAGGAACTCTAGAGCTCTGTCAGTGACCATTGGGTTCTTAGTCACCTCTCCCTGACCAAGGTCCTGCTCCCTTGATTGCTCAGTTTGGCTGGGCGGCGGAAAGATGGAGGCCACTGTGTTCTTGGGGACCTTCAAAGCTGCAGACATTTTTTGAAACTCATAGCAAAGGGTCTGAATACAAATATAATTAAGGTATTTCTATTTTAAATTTTTTAACAAATTTGCTCAGTTCAGAAGTGCTGCAATAATTAATTGATTAGAGAGGGTGGTGGGAGCCTTGCCCCGTGCAAATACTTATACTGTATATAGATGTTTCTTGTGTTATTGACTGTACGTTTGTTTATCCCATGTGAAACTCTGTGTTTGTGTCGCACTGCTTTGCTTTATCTTGACCAGGTCGCAGTTGTAAATGAGAACTTGTTCTCAACTGGCCTACCTGTTTAAGTAAAATGTTTTTATAAAAATGTCCTCAAGGGAGAAACAATGGGAACATTCAGGCTAATGTCAGCCAACAAATGATTGTTTACAGCAGGGATTCCCAACCACTAGGCCATGGACCGGCATGCCCTTTTTATAATGTATAGCCTGGTTGATGCACAGATCTGTGATACACACAAACAGGTCGGATAACCATTCTTTCCTCCGCAATATTCAAAACACAAACATTCAAGATGAATTTAGGGCCTAATAACATGTTTAAAACATGGGTGAGGCGTTGGTCCATATGGGTCGATCTGTGTTTACTTTAGTTTCACATGGGATAAACAAACGTACAGTCAATAACACAATAGAAACATCTATATACAGTGGGTGTGCAAAGGTAGTAAGATTAGGGAGGTAAGGCAATAAACAGGTCATAGTGGCAAAATAATTACAGTTTAGCTATCAAGGCACAAGGCGAGACCCAGATGCAGACACAGGAGGCAGATGGTGGGAGTCTTACAATATTTATTAATCCAAATGGGTAGGCAAAAGAATGATCGTGGACAGGCAAAAAGGCCAAAGTCCAGAAACAGGCAAGGGTCAAACCTGTTTTCCAGTTGTATGGTAAGATAATGTCTTTAGTCTGTTTCCATATCTGTGGATTTTTGCTATCATAATTGCTGTCAAGCCAACCCAATTTGTCATTAAAGAAGAGAAGGTGGCTTATTTCACAGCCAGTCACCGATAATGACTGTAACAAATCCTCTATTGGCTGACATTAGCCTGAATGTTCTCTTTATTTCTCTGTAGTACAGTAAAGGGAGTAAGACTCTATCCCTAAGACCAAGTCCTGCCTCTTCTGTTGGTAAGTTTATTTGCATCGTTTAATGGCATCTTTAAAGTGTTGTTTTTAACTAAGGGACAGAGAACTTTCACATCCAACACGAGTGATTGTAAGTAAGATGATGACAATGATGATAGCTACAAGTTCCTCTGACCTTGTTTCCTCAGACAGGTTTTAAGAAGTCTTCCTAAGTGTCTTGGTTTTGTTCCCTCCAAATTAGGCAAATATGACTCTGTGTATGCTACTTGAACACTGCTATTCATACATGTGTCATTTCACATCAGAAAAGGGGCGGGCCCAGGTTCACAAATGCATTCATGATCCAATTTCAGCAGAAATGTGCTGCCAGTGTACACTACTGCCTGATTGGCTTGGCAGAATTCATGCAGAAAGGAAATTAGGCAATCTCATGGAGGCATTATAATAACATAACACTTATGTTATTCTGCATACAGTACTTATTAGTGTGCTTGGTGAAAGTTATTGTTCCTCTTCAGCCCACTTTCTGCTCTTCCTATCTACTGTAAAAACATTTTAAACTATTATCACCACTTGAACTGTATTCTGTCCAAGGTTACATTCTATTTCCAGCTATGACTTTTCTTCTTGATACTACTTTTACATTTGATGTTAGAGACCTTTTAATACCCCAAAATCTCCCATAGACTCCTATTCAATTTCCTCAACATTTCAAACTGGCCATTGTTAAGTCTGCTGAGTCTATTTATAGTAATTTCAAATCTTTCTTTCACTATCCTAAATCCCCCAACTGCCCCAACTACTCTAAATACCCTAACTACTAATGAATGGAATTATATGAGAGTGTTAGAGCTGTCGCTTTCCTCATCCTCGGATGAGGTGAGGAGAGAAGGATCTTCAGACCAATATGCGGAGTCAGGGAAATATGCCATCTTTATTTATTAATAACGAAAACTGATGGCAACACGAAAACAAAACAAACACTTTCAAAATTTACAAAATAACAAAACGACGTTGACGCAACCTGAACATAAACTTACATAGACAAACGTAAACTCACGAACAGGAACGGACATCGAAACATACGAACAGCCAAACAGCTCCAAAAGTGAATACATCGAACACAAACGAAGACATCACAGGAGACAATCACCCACAAACAAACAGTGAGAATGCCCTACCTAAATATGACTCTTGATTAGAGGAAAATGCAAACCACCTGCCTCTAATCAAGAGCCATACCAGGCAAACCGAAACCAACATAGAAACAGATAACATAGACTGCCCACCCAAAACACATGCCCTGACCATCAACACATAAAAACTAACATAAATAGGTCAGGACTGTTACAGTACCCCCCCCCCAAGGTGCGAACGCCGGGCGCACCAGCACAAAGTCCAGGGGAGGGTCCGGGTGGGCAGTTGACCACGGTGGTGGTTCCGGTTCAGGACGCTGTCCCCGCACCACCATAGTCACTCCCCTCTTCTTTCTACCCCTTCCACTGACCACCCTAACACTACCTTCCCCTAAATAAACAGCTAGCACCGGAACAAGGGGCAGCACCGGGACAAGGGGTAGCACCGGGACAAGGGGCAGCACAAAAACAAGGGGCAGCACCAGGATAAGGACCAGCACCGGGACAAGGGGCAGCACCGGGACAAGGGGCAGCACCGGGACAAGGGGCAGCACCGGGACAAGGGGCAGCACCGGGACAAGGGGCAGCACCGGGACAAGGGGCAGCACCGGGACAAGGGGCAACACCGGGACAAGGGGCAGATCCCGGCTGAAGGACTCTGGCAGGTCCTGTTTGGACGGCTCTGGCAGGTCCATGCAGGCTGACGGCTCTCGACGCTCATGGCAGACTGACGGCTCTCGACGCTCATGGCAGGCTGACGGCTCTCGACGCTCATGGCAGGCTGACGGCTCTCGACGCTCATGGCAGGCTGACGGCTATCGACGCTCATGGCAGGCTGACGGCTCTCGACGCTCATGGCAGGCTGACGGCTCTGGCTGCTCATGGCTCTCTGACGGCTCTGGCTGCTCATGGCTCTCTGACGGCTCTGGCTGCTCATGGCTCTCTGACGGCTCTGGCTGCTCATGGCTCTCTGACGGCTCTGGCTGCTCATGGCTCTCTGACGGCTCTGGCTGCTCATGGCTCTCTGACGGCTCTGGCTGCTCATGGCTCGCTGGCGGCTCTGGCAGATCCTGTCTGGTTGGCGGCTCTGGCAGATCCTGTCTGGTTTGCGGCTCTGGCAGATCCTGTCTGGTTGGCGGCTCTGGCAGATCCTGTCTGGTTGGCGGCTCTGGCAGATCCTGTCTGGCGGGCGGCTCTAGCGGCTCCTGTCTGGCTGACGGCTCTAGCGGCTCCTGTCTGGCGGATGGCTCTGTAGGCTCATGGCAGACGGGCGGCTTTGCAGGCTCATGGCAGACGGGCGGCTTTGCAGGCTCCTGGCAGACGGATGGCTCAGATGGCGCTGGGGAGACGGATGGCTCAGATGGCGCTGGGGAGACGGATGGCTCAGATGGCGCTGGGGAGACGGATGGCTCAGATGGCGCTGGGGAGACGGATGGCTCTGGCCGGATACGGCGCACTGTAGACCTGGTGCGTGGTGCCGGAACTGGAGGCACCGGGCTAATGATAAGCACCTTCCTACTAGTGCGTGGAGCAGGGACAGGGCACACTGAACTCTCAAAACGTACTCTATACCTGGTGCGTGGTACCGGCACTGGTAGCACCTGGCTGAGGGCACGCACCTCAGGACTAGTACGGGGAGAAGTGACAGTGTGTACAGGACTTAGGAGACGCACAGGTGGCTTAGTGCGTGGGGCCGGAACTGGAGGCACCGAACTGGATACACGCACTATAGGGAGAGTGCGTGGAGGAGGAACAGGGCTCTGGAAATGCACTGGTAGCCTAGTGCATAATATAGGCACTGTAGGTACTAGGCTGGGGCGGGGAGGTGGCGCCGGAAATACCGGACCGTGCAGGCGTACTGGCTCTCTTGAGCATTGAGCCTGCCCAACCTTACCTGGTTGAATGCTCCCGGTCGCCCGCCCAGTACGGGGAGGTGGAATAACCCGCACCGGGCTGTGTAGGCGAACCGGGGAAACCATGCGTAAGGCAGGTGCCATGTATGCCGGCCCGAGGAGACGCACTGGAGACCAGACGCGTTGAGCCGGCCTCATGACACCTTGCTCAATGCCCAATCTAGCCCTACCAGTGCGGGGAGGTGGAATAACCCGCACCGGCCTATGCACACGTACAGGAGACACCGTGCGCTCTACTGCGTAACACGGTGTCTGCCCGTACTCCCGCTCTCCACGGTTAGCCTGGGAAGTGGGCGCAGGTCTCCTACCTGCCCTTGGCCCACTACCCTTTAGCCCCCCCCCCCAAGAAATTTTTTGGGAGTTACTCACGGGCTTTTCGGGCTTCCGTGCAAGATGAGTCCCCTCATAATTCCGGTTACGAGCTTGATTCTCCGGCTTCCATCCACGTCTCCTAGCTGCCTCCTCATACCAGCGCTCCTGGGCTGTGGCTGCCTCACTCTTCTCACGAGAGCAGCGATATTCTCCAGTTTGCGCCCAGGGTCCTCTACCAGACAGGATCTCCTCCCAAGTCCAAAAGTCCTTGTTGCTCCGTCGAGCATTCCCATACCGCTTGGTCACATTTTGTTGGTGGGTGATTCTGTTAGAGCTGTCGCTTTCCTCATCCTCGGATGAGGTGAGGAGAGAAGGATCTTCAGACCAATATGCGGAGTCAGGGAAATATGCCATCTTTATTTATTAATAACGAAAACTGATGGCAACACGAAAACAAAACAAACACTTTCAAAATTTACAAAATAACAAAACGACGTTGACGCAACCTGAACATAAACTTACATAGACAAACGTAAACTCACGAACAGGAACGGACATCGAAACATACGAACAGCCAAACAGCTCCAAAAGTGAATACATCGAACACAAACGAAGACATCACAGGAGACAATCACCCACAAACAAACAGTGAGAATGCCCTACCTAAATATGACTCTTGATTAGAGGAAAATGCAAACCACCTGCCTCTAATCAAGAGCCATACCAGGCAAACCGAAACCAACATAGAAACAGATAACATAGACTGCCCACCCAAAACACATGCCCTGACCATCAACACATAAAAACTAACATAAATAGGTCAGGACTGTTACAGAGAGAAACACTTTTAAATCGTCACATGCTCATTGTTTAAGCTAGAGACTCCATTTATCTTTCCAGAGCCTTAAAGAGTCTTAATATATATAACTAATTTGGAACAATTAACAGAATCGTTGAGGAATCGGATCGTGAAGTAAATGAATCAATAAAATCGTATCAATACCAAAACATAGTGTGTGTGAGTGCCAGTGAGTGAGAAATGGAGGGATTCAATTCAATGCTATGATAGCTCAACTGTGTAATTATCTGAACACAAATCGTTTTGGGAAAAAATTACTTGTTTAACAGGTTGTGGTGGGTCATTGGGGTGCTGCATGAACCGCACAGTCAGGTTCAGCAATCTTTATCTTCATGTGTAACTGGTAAAGGTTTGTTCTGTAACGTATGACTAACTTTCACTTTGTGTCAGGGCACAACATTGACAAGATGTGTGAGTCCGACAGCAGCTCAGATTTTTCAAGCTCAGACAGCTCGTCATCCACTGACAGTGAAAAAGAAAAAAAAGAAGAAAAAAAGAAGGGACAAAACAGGAAACAGCTGCAGAGGTATGTGCCATGACACTAAACAAATTTAGATAATTTATTCATTGATATCAAAGTACCCTAGATACTTTTTATATGTTTAATGGCAAGCTAGCACAACTATTTTTCTAGTATATTCAAGATACACTCATGAAAAAAGTTTAAAATTTAAAGTTCTCTCAATACTACTATAGAGCAGAAATTCAACCATATTTGCCCACCCATGGAAAGTCCCAAGGTCATGTCAGAAAGGCACGATGAATGTAAGGGGGACGCTAATGGCACCAGCAGTCCAGTCTATGATGGGATTGTGTCGCTGGAACCAAGAGAATCCCAATGCCACGGAAACTTGAGGAAACTTAATCAGCATGAATTGGATTGCCTCGCTGTGGTTCCCTAACACTTGTAGGTTGATTGGAGTGGTATTGTGAGCGCCCTTCCAGCACTCTAACGTCCATGGGAATGGAGAGGGGCTGAGTGGGGATGCCCAGCTCGGACGCCAGGGTAGCGTCCAAAAGTACGCGGAGAGAGGACGACTGGTTCCCCCACAGCAGGATGGCATGGAAAGGGGTGTGAGTAATTAGAGAGGAAAAGTTCTCCATAAGGCCCACCAGAGTACTCGCCCCTTCTTGATGAGCCTGGTTTTTTAATTGGCAGTTAGCTATGAAATGTCCCGTAGCTCCACAATATAGACAGCTCTGCGTGTGGAGTTGGCGTAACCTCTCACCCGGAGTCAATCTAGGCCTGCTGTCACGCCCTGACCTTAGTTCCTTGTTTATGTCTCTATTTTGGTTTGGTCAGGGCGTGAGTTGGGGTGGGCATTCTATGTTTTGTTCTATGTTTTGCTTTTCTATGTGTTTGGCCTGGTATGGTTCCCAATCAGAGGCAGCTGTCAATCGTTGTCTCTGATTGAGAACCATACTTAGGTAGCCTGTTCCCACCTGTGTTTGTGGGGAGTTGTTTTCTGTTTAGTGTTTTTTCACCTTTCAGGACTGTTTCGGTTATTCCCTTTTGTTATTTTTGTATTTAGTGTTCAGTGTCAATAAACAACATGAACACGTACCACGCTGCGCTTTGGTCCTCACCTTCTTCCACCAACAGCCGTTAAACCTGCCTAGGTGCCTGGACTCCGAAGGAGGCGAGTCGGCAGCCCTCGGTGATTCCCGAGAGAACTCGGGTGACGTCAGGTTCACTCGGATATGTAGACTTCGGTGGTCTCCGGGATTCTTCGGAGGAAAGTTGGGAATCGGCGAATGAGGGCAACAGGGCACAGATTCCCTCTCCCTCCTACGTTCTCAATGACGCCCATCAATCCGGATGGTCAAGGCTATGAGGGAGTCAAGGTCCATGGGCAGCTCCACACCTCTAGACTGAGGCAGATGGCCAGGCGAGTGCCCTCCCGGACATCAGCGTTATGATGTACGCTATCCCCGAGTGGTCCGAGGGGAACGAAGCTCGAAAATGAGGGAGCACTGGGTGAGAAAATCCCTGCAGGTTCCGGAATCTCCAGCGTAGCGCTCCGGACAGAGGAGGAAAGCAGGGTTCTCAGGACAATGGGGTAGGCTAGGAGATTACGGATGTGACCCGCTGCCCAGTGATGGAATCCGCGGAATTGCTCCAACAAAGTCTCGAACGCCTGGTCATTGTGTTTTGCCAGGGTTTGGAGTCTCTTCATAAGATATTGCAGTAACTCCTCGTGTCGTCCAATGGTGGCTCCTTGCAGGTTGACAACATTGTGGAGCTGGTCTGAGTCTGCTGGGTCGGTCATGGCCAGTTCGTACTATCACGTTTAAGGGAAGACCCAGATGCAGACAGTGTCAAAGTAACAGTGTATTAATAGGGGGCAGGCAAACGTCAGGGCAAGTGCAGGCATAGGTCAGTAATCCAGATCAGAGTCCAAAAGGTACAGAACGACAGGCAGGGTCAGGGCAGGCAGAGATCAATAATCCAGTTTGGTGGGGCAAAGGTACAGGACGGCAGGCAGGCTCAGGGTCAAGGCAGGCAGAACTATAGAAAAGACAGGAGCAAGGGGAAAAACACTGCTAGGCTTGATGAACAAATCGAACTGGCAACAGACAAACAGAGAACACAGGTATAAATACACAGAGGATGTGAGGGGAAATGGGAGACACCTGGTGGGGGGTGTAAACAAGCACAAAGACAGGTGAAACAAATCAGGATGTGACAAGCTCCCTTGTAAAAATTACTACATTTTACAACTAAGGTCATACGTCTTTTGAATTGTCAGCTATTTCAACAAAGCCTGCATACATGTCAATACATACTGTACCTACTGTTTATGTCAACACATATTCCTGTTAATTTACTAAAATCAGTTTGATGTGCAGCTTGCTCACTCCTGCACAGGCATGAGTTAGCTAGAATGAGTTAGCCTTGTTCTTTCATTGCTTGGCTTACCCTCCTGTCATAAAAAGTGCATTATGGGTAGATTTCTGAAACAAGGTCCAGATGCAGTAGAAAAATATGATGGATAATTTAAATTTGACTTTTAAAACACTAAAATAAATGTTTACTTTGGGGAAATTTCAACTGCTTTGGGGTTCTGTAAGTGATCAAAGTTGTTACTTTTGTGGATTTGTTAGCATGGAACCTTGTCTTTAAAGGCAAGTTTTAGGCATAATGCACATGGGCAGTTGTCACTAAGGCTAAAACGCACCAACCGGATGGTTGGCTGACTGCCCCTTACCCCGCACAGGATAGAGCAGACCAGAGTTAACCACAAAATCATTATATAAACACAGTTTTTCTAGCTTAAGCTTTATTTGAGTTATGGCAGAAGGAAATATATATGTGTATGTTTAGAATAAATGCTATTGTGTTCAGATTTCAGTTTTATATGTTGACAGCCAAAACCCTGGACAACATAGGAAAAAGGTACAAGAAGGTCCTGGCGATCAACAAAAAGAAGGGAAGCATACAGTATCCACTGCTTCCACAGTGACCCTCTGGCAGCGATCATGCTAGTGGCACCGGAGTTCCTTCGCTCACAACCAGCGTTTGACAGGCTCTAAAGAGATGCTCAACCAATATGCAAGAAGGATCACCTAAAAATGCGACAGCAGAGGTGAGCGATGCTATAAAAGAGAAGAGTCATTATGAACTGCTCCCTATCACTTATAAGTTCAAATAAACACTGACTATGCACACTCATTTACACGCACGCACACACACACACACACACACACACATACACACACACGCATATGCTAGGTAGAGATAATGTGAGAGAAAGTAAGAGTAAGTTAAAGTGTGTTCCCGCTGTAAAAAAAGTTGTACCATTTTTTTATTTGTCTGTTTTCTGAAATGAGGCGCATGGAACTGCTCCATAACCACCCCTATTAATTTGATTTTGCACGAATTTGTTACAGCCTGTTCTGGCTGTAAATTCGAAACAAAAATAAAAAAATATTGTAAGTGGTTGACGCTTGCTCCAGATGTGCAGTGGAGAGAGCCGTCTGTACACGTTCCACAGTTAAGTTTACATTAAGTTTACATTTACATTTACATTTACATTTAAGTCATTTAGCAGACGCTCTTATCCAGAGCGACTTACAAATTGGTGCATTCACCTTATGACATCCAGTGGAACAGCCACTTTACAATAGTGCATCTAAATCTTTTAAGGGGGGGGGGCAGAAGGATTGCTTTATCCTATCCTAGGTATTCCTTGAAGAGGTGGGGTTTCAGGTGTCTCCGGAAGGTGGTGATTGACTCCGCTGTCCTGGCGTCGTGAGGGAGTTTGTTCCACCATTGGGGTGCCAGAGCAGCGAACAGTTTTGACTGGGCTGAGCGGGAACTGTACTTCCTCAGTGGTAGGGAGGCGAGCAGGCCAGAGGTGGATGAACGCAGTGCCCTTGTTTGGGTGTAGGGCCTGATCAGAGCCTGAAGGTACTGAGGTGCCGTTCCCCTCACAGCTCCGTAGGCAAGCACCATGGTCTTGTAGCGGATGCGAGCTTCAACTGGAAGCCAGTGGAGAGAGCGGAGGAGCGGGGTGACGTGAGAGAACTTGGGAAAGTTGAACACCAGACGGGCTGCGGCGTTCTGGATGAGTTGTAGGGGTTTAATGGCACAGGCAGGGAGCCCAGCCAACAGCGAGTTGCAGTAATCCAGACGGGAGATGACAAGTGCCTCGATAAGGACCTGCGCCGCTTCCTGTGTGAGGCAGGGTCGTACTCTGCGGATGTTGTAGAGCATGAACCTACAGGAACGGGCCACCGCCTTGATGTTAGTTGAGAACGACAGGGTGTTGTCCAGGATCACGCCAAGGTTCTTAGCGCTATGGGAGGAGGACACAATGGAGTTGTCAACCGTGATGGCGAGATCATGGAACGGGCAGTCCTTCCCCGGGAGGAAGAGCAGCTCCGTCTTGCCGAGGTTCAGCTTGAGGTGGTGATCCGTCATCCACACTGATATGTCTGCCAGACATGCAGAGATGCGATTCGCCACCTGGTCATCAGAAGGGGGAAAGGAGAAGATTAATTGTGTGTCGTCTGCATAGCAATGATAGGAGAGACCATGTGAGGTTATGACAGAGCCAAGTGACTTGGTGTATAGCGAGAATAGGAGAGGGCCTAGAACAGAGCCCTGGGGGACACCAGTGGTGAGAGCGCGTGGTGAGGAGACAGATTCTCGCCACGCCACCTGGTAGGAGCGACATGTCAGGTAGGACGCAATCCAAGTTGCTTGTTCCTGCGTAGAATAATTGTATTTACAATATTTTTTCTTTATAACGACATTGTAATAACTAAACTTTTGATTTACCCTGCCAAATATTTCATAATATTGAAAATACATAGCAATTACACTTTAAGGTTAACACTGTTTTTCCTAGACTGAGATGGATTCCCATTGATCATAACTAAAATTACAGTACTGGTGTCTGCCATCATTGCCACATAGTATCTGCATAGTAGTTACTTGAGTAATTTACAATGTGTTTCACTTTACATTAAGTTGCTTGTTCCTGTGTATAATTATTGTAATTACAATACTTTTCTTTATAACAACATTATAATAACTGATATCGTGATATACCTGCCAAATGTTTAATAATATTTAAATTACATAGTAATTACACTTAAAAGTGCTGTAACAACATTCTTTCTAGATTGACATGGATTGCTATTGATCACAGCTAAATGTACTGTACTGGGTGTTTGCCATCGTTGTAACTGTAATAACATGAGTAATTCATGATGCGTATAACTATCATTAAGTTGCTTGTTCTTGTATAGAAACATTGTAGTTAAGACACTTTTCTTTATTACTAGTTACCTGTCAATTTTTTTTATCAATAATGTAACTTTACTCAAAATCAGTAACGTAATTAGATTACTTTGCCCTTAAGAGGCACAGGTTAGTAGCTGGCACAGCCACAAAGTTATAAAATCAGATTTTAAACCTAATCCTAACCTTCACCTTAAAGGTGCTACACTTATATTTCTCAGAATGTCTCCCCTACGTGGAAGCTAGGTAAATTGCAACAGCAAGACTCGCGCTTGAGCCTTTTCCTTTCGGTTTTAGTAGACTAGCCTCAATCAGCTGTAAAAACAATATTTACTCTAGATGTTTCCTCTAGATAACACAGCCACAAAGTCAAAACAGCTTTCCCATTTTGACAACAGATGCTTCTCCGGCGAGAGAAATTAATTGCGAATAGCACTGCCAATCACAACACTAACAGGTAAGTAGTACTGTGAAACACTATCATTCCACTATTACTGCAGATATATTATGGACATTTTCTGAAATTACAATGCACATTTTTTTTATCCTGCGTATTTATTTATTTATTATTATTTATTTGTTCAAACTTTTATTTAGACAGGGGGTCATCACTGAGACCAGGGTGTCACGGCCGTAAAAGAAGAGGACCAAGGTGCAGCGTGGTGAGCGTACATTTTCTTTTATTAATAAAACTGACACCAAACAATAAACACTACAAAAACAAAGCGTGAAGCTAAAGGCTATGTTCCCTAAACAAAGTCAACTTCCCACAAAGACAGGTGGAAAAAAGGGATACCTAAGTATGGTTCTCAATCAGAGATAACGAGAACCACACCCGGCCAAACACAAAGAAATAGAAAACATAGAAATAAAGAAACTAGAATGCCCACCCTAGTCACACCCTGGCCTAACCAAAATAGAGAATAAAAGCCTTTCTATGGCCAGGGCGTGACCCAGGGTGTCATTCTCAAGGGAGTCCTGTGAACTTAAAAATAACAACATCAACACAATACAATAAATACAACAAGAATAATCAAAACAAACACAATTATCACATATGATCTTCTTCAAAATGGATCTAAACTGTCCAATGGAGACCAGTAAGTCCAGCTTCAAGGTGGCCTGAAGGTTATTCCATGAGCTGGGGGCATAGAAATAAAAAGCATTTTTTCCAGCTCAGTGGAGACCCGTGGAACCTCCAGAACCAGCCAGTCCAGAGAGAGGGTCTGAAAATTGCTAGATCTCCAATTAATACGTGACCTGAGGTAGTGGGGGAGTCTCTGAAGAATTGCTTTATTTACAAAAAGTAGCCAGTGCTCGGCTCTTCTGGTAGGCAGACACTCCCAGCCATCAGAACTATACAAAATGGAGTGATGCGTATGAAAATTGTCCCAGTGTTAAAAAGCAGTGTTGAATGATAGCCTGAGTCTAAAAAAGTTTTTTTAACAGAGGCTGCCACATGCATGTATGTAAATTATATCACTATAATCAAGTACTGGGAGAAGCGTTGCTTGAACACTCTTCCTTCTACTTTCCAAATTGAGGCAGAATATATTAATATAAAAGAAACCAATCATAATTCTCAGCTTTTTTGTCAGTTTTTCAATGTGTGTTTAAAAAATGTCGGCTCCCTTTAATATGCAAATACACAGGTCCTTAGGGTCAATATTACGAGACCTAGAGAACAAGATCAGTAAGTGATTTTCGAATTGAGTCCAAGCATGTTCAAGGTCATGTATGGCCTGCTGTACTGAGGGGGCACAAGAGTTAATAACTCTATCTGTGTAGAGATGAATGTTCCAGGTTTTAACAGATAAACCAGTATTATTTATAGAAATAGTGAAGAGAACTGGGCCCAGAATCGACCCCTGTGGAACACCTTTCGTAATATTAAGGAAACTACTTTTGATACCAACAGTAAGCACACATTGTGTACTTTCCAATAGATAGTTCTTGAACCAATTGCAAGATACCTGATCTAGGCCTATTTCAGACAACCTTTGAACAAGTAAGTAATGGTCAACATTTTTGCTTGGATTCCGCAAGTGCTAGCTGCCTGTACTACAGATACCTGTCGTCATCGTGGGAAAGATTTATTGCTATCTTTTCGTAAAACAACTGGTTGAGGTAAATAGCCAACCTGGATACTAAGGAGATCCTGAGGGAAATTGACGAGTACCAACAGCTTTAGGTTATGGAGGAACAACACACTCCAACATGCAAATATCCGACTACCTCACAAATAACTTTAACCCGACAAAAAAAAGAAAAACAGATTAATCTACAGACACAGATGATTACCGTTGAAGTAGAGGCTAGTGTTCTGGCTGGAATCCATGCAACACTGGACAAGTTGTGTGAGGAGGTAGCAAGGCCGAAGAGGAGTTATGATAAGTGTACAATATTACATTATGGGTCTTTAGAAAATACAACTTTTACATTACCCTGCAGTTTACCTATAAAATTGGCTGATAGTGAAGTAGACATACTTGGTATTCATATCACAAAATATATAAATAAGCTCTCCACAATGAATTCTAAAGTAAACTTCTGAAAATAGACAAGATCCTGCATCCATGGAAAGGTAAAAATCTGTCTATTTATGGAAAAATTGCCCTGATTAACTCTTTGGTCATATCTTAGTTTACTCACTTACTTATGGCGCTGCCTACTCCTGACGATTAGTTTTTCAAATCATATGAGCAAAACATATTTTACTTTATCTGGGATGCGAAACCAGACAAAATAAAGCGTGCCTATCTATATAATGAATATGAATTGGGTGGGTTGAGATTATTAAATATAAAAGCACTAAATGTCTCTCTAAAAGTTACACTTACTGAAAAGTTTTACTTGAACCCTAAATGGTTCTCAAATAGATTACTAAGAAAATCTCATCCATTAAAAATCCTACAATGTGATTTTCTGGATTTTTCCCCTCATTTTTTCTGTCATAGTTGAAGTGTACCTATGATGAAAATTACAGGCCTCATCTTTTTAAGTGGGAGAACTTGCACAATTGGTGCCTGACCAAATACTTTTTTGCCCCACTGTAATTCACTGTATCCCAATTCAAGTGGGTCAGAAGTTTACATACACTAGGTTGACTGCGCCTTTAAACAGCTTGGAAAATTAAAGAAAATTATGTTATGCCTTTAGAAGCCTCTTATAGCCTAATTGACATAATTTGAGTCAATTGGAGGTGTACCTGTGGATGTATTTCAAGGCCTACCTTCAAACTCAGTGCCTCTTTGCTTGACATCATGGGAAAATCCAAAGAAATCAGCCAAGACCTCAGCAAAAAATTGTAGACTTCCACAAGTCTGGTTCATCTTTGGGAGCAATTTCCAAATGCCTGAAGGCACTATGTTCATCTGTACAAACAATAGTACGCAAGTATAAACACTATGGGACCATGCAGCCGTCATACTGCTCAGGAAGGAGACGCGTTCTGTCTTCTAAAGATGAATGAATTTTGGTGCGAAAAGTGCAAATCAATCCCAGAACAACAGCAAAGGACCTTGTGAAGATGCTGGAGGAAACAGGTACAAAATTATCTATATCCACAGTAAAACGAGTCCTATAACAACATAACCTGAAAGGCCGCTCAGCAAAAAGAAGCCACTGCTCCAAAACCGCCATAAAAAAGCCAGACTACGGTTTGCAACTGCATATGGGGACAAAGATTGTACTTTTTGGAGAAATGTCCTCTGGTCTGATGAAACAAAAATAGAACTGTTTGGTAATAATGACCATCGTTATGTTTGGAGGAAAAAGGGGGACGCTTGCAAGCCGAAGAACACCATCCAAACCGTGAAGCACGGGGGTGGCAGTATCATGTTGTGGGGTGCTTTGCAGCAGGAGGGACTGGTGCACTTCACAAAATAGATGGCATCATGTGGGAGGAAAATTATGTGGATATATTGAAGCAACATCTTAAGACATCAGTGAGGAAGTTCAAGCTTGGTCGCAAATGGGTCTTCCAAATGGACAATGACCACTTCCAAAGTTGTTGCAAAATAGCTTAAGGACAACAATGTCAAGGTATTGGAGTGGCCATCAGAAAGCCCTGACCTCGATCCTGTAGAAAATGTGTAGGCAGAACTGAAAAAGCGTGTGCGAGCAAGGAGGCCTACAAACCTGACTCAGTTACACCAGCTCTGTCAGGAGGAATGGGCCAAAATTCACCCAACTTATTGTGGGAAGGTTGTGGAAGGCTACCCGAAAAGTTTGACCCAAGTTAAACAATTTAAAGGCAATGCTACCAAATACTAATTGAATGTATGTAAACTTCTGACCCACTGAGAATGTGATGAAATAACTAAAAGCTGAAATAAATCATTATCTCTACTATTATTCTGACATTTCACATTCTTAAAATAAAGTGGTGATCCTAACTTTTTACTAGGATTAAATTTCAGGAATTGTGAAAAACTGAGTTTAAATGTATTTGACTAAGGTGTATGTAAACTTCCGACTTCAACTGTATTACAACAAATATTATGTTCAGGAATGGCTGAAAATGCATAGCATTCATCTAAAATTGACCCTATAAATAGTACAGTTTGAAGATCTGGAGAAACCGGGTCAGTCAATTACTAATTTACTAATACTCACAATCTGTGAATTCTATTTGATTAGATTGATTGAAATTGTACGTTAAACATCATAGCATAGTTGAACGATATTAGTTGCGTAGAAATCCGAAAAGGGTTGCCAGCAGAGATAGGTGGGATGGGCTGAGGGAAGCTGAGTTTTTGGGATGTGGAATTGAAGACAAGTGGGAGTGGAGTTGCTGTGCGGGAGATAGAATGATGGTCAAAGATAATACAAATAAAATAAAAAAGTCAAAATAAAACATAATAAAAAGTATGTTTGAATGACGCTGTGTTTTTACAGCTATTACCGGTTTGCCTGAGGCTGATGCTGTGTTTTTACAGCTATTACCGGTTTGCCTGAGGCTGATGCTGTGTTTTTACAGCTATTACCGGTTTGCCTGAGGCTGACGCTGTGTTTTTACAGCTATTACCGGTTTGCCTGAGGCTGACGCTGTGTTTTTACAGCTATTACCGGTTTGCCTGAGGCTGACGCTGTGTTTTTACAGCTATTACCGGTTTGCCTGAGGCTGACGCTGTGTTTTTACAGCTATTACCGGTTTGCCTGAGGCTGACGCTGTGTTTTTACAGCTATTACCGGTTTGCCTGAGGCTGACGCTGTGTTTTTACAGCTATTACCGGTTTGCCTGAGGCTGACGCAGTGTTTTTACAGCTATTACCGGTTTGCCTGAGGCTGATGCTGTGCAGGTGTTTGTACACATGCATATACACACACTCTCATTCAAATAAATTGATACAAGAACACACACATAAATGTAATTGTGCCAGACAAACACATACATTTGGTATTGCTGTTCTGATTTTAGTTGTCCTTGATGTCCTTTCTTTTTTCTTTTCTTTTTTGCAGTTTTTTTTGCATTGTTGTTTGCTGTTTTCTTCTGTCTTTTTATTTTTTCTCTTTAGTTCAGACACTTGGTTGTTGGTGCACTGGGGGTTCTTGGGGGTGGGGAATGAATAGAATTTTTTATTTCAATTTTTCTTCTTGGGGGGACTGTGGGAGGTGTCTCGAATGGTTGAGGGACAGCTATTGGGGAAATGTGGAGGGATCTTGGAGGGATCTTGGAGGGTTTGGGTTCACGTTTTTTGGCCTGGTGGGAGATCTGTCAACGTGCCTTTGAGCAGGGCATTGACCCTGGATGCTTCTGTGTGTCGCTCTGAATGGAAGTCTGTTGGATGACTGGTATGGTGTAGTTGTTGAGCGGCTTCACTGCAAGTATATTGTATGTTTCGGATATTCAATAAAAAAGAAAAGTATATATATATATATATTTTATATAGTAAGAGTCAACTGTATCAAACGCCTTCGACAGCTCAATACATAAGGCAGCACAATGATGTTTATGGTGTTAACAATATAGCACATCATCTAAGACAAGTGTATCCGCTGAAACAGTACTGTGTCCAGGTCTAAAACCAGATTGCTGCTCATTTAGAATACAATGAGAAGTTAACAAGTTCTAAGCTGAGAATTGGCCAGAGACAAAATCTTTGGCTCGACAAGATAGCTTTGAAATTGGATGGCAGTTATCCAAGTCAGAAGGATCTCCAACTTTGTGTAGGGGGAGGATTTATGCCATTTTCAAGATTTTAGGAATTACCCCAGAAACAATAGTCAAATTTAAATTGATAGGTTAATGATTCTGTAATAGGTTGGGGCAGAAAGCTGCAGCAAAAAGGATAAAGTGAGTCAGCCCAAGCGGATTTTTTTTTTTACATTGATTTTGAATAAGAGGCTCCTGAGTGGCGCAGCAGTCTGGCACTGCATCTCAGTGCTAGAGGCGTCACTCTAGCACTGAGACACCCTGGTTCGAATCCAGGCTGTATCACAACTGGCTGTGATTGGGAGTCCCATGGGGCAGTGCACAATTGGTTAAATAAAGGTTAACATTTATTTGTATTTTTTAAATAAGCCACATAGTACATCCTAGACATCAAATGGTTGAAATGAAAATAAGGGATGTGTATCTGAGAATATATCATTCTCTGCAACCTGGCTCGAGTTGAGTAAAGGACTCCCTCTGCTGGGATCAGAGTTTTCAGAAGCTGTTCTATCAAATACGTGGCCAACTAAGGAAAAGTGGTTATTAAAAGCACCACACATTTCCAAATGATCTGTTATGGGAGCAGAGGCTATCATAACCTGCTGGGGTAATGAGGACAATGAGTTTTGTTTCAGAGATTTGACTACATTCCAGAAGGCAGCTGGATTCCCAACATCCTCAGATAAACAGTTAAAAAAGTGTTGTATGTCAATTTAGCTTTTCTAAGGAGGGATAGACACCTATTTCTCAAGCATCTGCCCATTGCATCTGGCAGTCCGCCAGTCATTCGTAGAATCAGTTAGATTTAGGCAAGCTTATTTTCTCTCCAAAAGTTTCTCTAATAGTTAGTGCGTGAGCCAGTGATTAGCTCCATGCTTTACACTTCATTTACTAAATGGTGCATGCTTATCTGCAGTAGAGTAGAGCAAATAAGTAAATACTTTTTAGGGCCGGATCCAAGTCAGAGATATCTGACACATCCACACAATCCCAAATCAGACCAGAATTGTTGTACATTAATATTCCTATAATTTCTCTTTGTAATAATGCAAGGGTGAGATTTAGGTAGCTTTGCATCTCTTACGCAGGCAATGGGACAATGCTCACTGAACTCATTATCAAACATTCCATTGGCTGCATACAGTACTTTTGAGGGGTGTTTATCAAAATAATATTTAAAATGTTAGATTTTTCAGGGTGTTCAAAGTTGGGGCGGGTTGGTTCAGTTATCAGCGGAGTTAGATTTGGCTCAATATATTTCAGCCTATCAGAAACTGGAAATGAATCCAAATTAAGATTACCCAAAATTAATAATTCAGATTTAGCATAGTTAGATGGCAAGTCAGACAATCGGCTAAGAGCACATGTTGAGGCAGAGGGAGGGCGATAAATTCCCACATCTGCCAACTCTGTCAGATCTAAAGCATTATAACCAGTCAGAGACACATCAGTATCCGGCACAGAATGATTTAACCAAGTTTCAAATATTACCAGAAAATCCACAGTGGTTTGAGAGGCCAGAGTTATAATGAAGTCCATTTCGAGATCAAATTTCTGTCATTCACATGAATCAGTCGAATGTCGCAGCAGTGGGATTTCAGATCAGACTGAGTCTCTAATACAAGCTACTATGCTCATTTGGTAACCCCTCATTTGAAAATACCAGCTTGAATTGGTATAGATTCAAGATTGTCAAGAACTGTATCACAAGCGTTAAAACAAGAGTCAATGATGGTTTCCAGTTTTCCTGACTCATCCCAACAAACATCAACCTGCTTAGGAGGCATTAGAAGCTAGACAACATGTATAAAACTAATTGAACATTTATTGCAAGATACGTCAATGTTAGAGTTTACATAGCTGGCCATAAATGGATGTTATGTTTTACTTTAAGGGTTGGCTATGTAGGCTTCTTCAAACCCATTGCTTTCTACTACAGATAGTAATATGATTAGGTTATGTCTTCACATAAAACAAACAACAGAGTCTGTCAGATTTTCAGTCATTCCAATTCATTTAATACCCATTGATCTTCAAAAATAAGACTTGGAAATATGGAAATATAGATTAGCCTAACTGTTTTACCTGAGCATAACTCAGAAATGAACTAATTAACCTACTCTGTTGTTTTTGATTCATGATTATGATGTTGTTGTCATGGACGACTGATTAGGAATAATTGGGCTCATTGCTTTGAGTTGAAAAATAAATGCTGCTCTCGGAATGGCATGCTTTGAGCTCTACCGAAAAGTGTTATTTGCATGTGAGAAATGTATTCCATTTGGTGCATTTGCTATAGGCCTATTGTTTAAATTTCTGTAGCTGTTTGTTTTTTTCAACCTTTATTTATACAGGTTTTTCTCATTGAGATAACGTCTCTTTTCCAAGAGAGACCTGGTCCAATAGCAGCTGGGGGAACAACGTTTCAGATAAAACAGCTTACATACACTAACACAGCATCAAACAAAACTATAAACACACATACAGTACAACAAAAACATTTTACGTTAAAAACACGAAAGTCTTGACTAAAAAGAGCTGGCCTAAAAACAATTACACTCTTCTATGATATATACATTGATCAAGTGTTTAAACTCCAGTGTTTAAACTGTTTAAGTCTATCAAAAGTGTGTTTTGCTCTTTTCGCTTCCATTTGGTTCTCAAATGGTTAACGGTTTCTGTAATGAATAGGCTACACCTCTGGTTGATTGATAGGCAACTTAAACATCTTCAATTAACCATTACTAGGATAATGCATACTTTGAAATTATATTATGTGAGCTAAGTAAAAAATAATAATAATAATAATACGATTTTAATTTTAAAAAATTAAATCACCGTAATTTGGACTCTTTATGGACTTTTAACCACTTTAAAAAAAACGTAGAGTCGATTGACACACCGGTGCATCAATCTAAGTAACATAATAAAAAAATCCACTTCTGCATCTGTGGTGAAAGGCGGGAGAACTAGAGCGGTGTTTGTCAGACATCCCGAAAATCGGTCTTCTCACAAAAATATCTCCAGAGTCTGAACGGTTTGCCCTAAAATCTATTATGACCACTCTCATGAACATGATGGTGTCCTCCGTTTTACTCTACGACCCCCACAAGTGTCATGGGACTCGTCTCAAGATGGTACCGTTGATGTGCCAACTTCTGTTCGTAGCATCTTGAAACTTTTGGGCTACACACGAAATGTGTACAGGACTCCTCTCAAGGTAACCAGTAACACATTTTTTTTAAATGGAAGTATGAAGGTTGTTTTGTGCCTATACAAAATAAGGGGTTAAATAAAGTATACATATATATGTATATTTCCTGAACTTTCTTATATCTCCTAGATATAGGATGAACGCTATTTTATTAATACCTGAAGGGGTCCTAGAATTCTAAATCAAATATCTAAATGATCCATAGTATGACCATCTTTAAACAATTCCATATGTCAGCTTGGAACCCGTCCCCCAACAGCTTAGACTTCTAAAAATTAAAAATGTGTTTTAGCTTAAGGTATATTATGTCAGTTCAGTTGTCCTTTGGCACATTCTCATCAATGATAGAATGACAAACTCTACTGTGGAAAGTCTAAACATCAGAGGTATCGGATTCACATGGAATTGTTGTTTAATTCAAATGTTTGAATATGAAATTATTTGTGAAGAGATGAAATGTAATTTTAGCTTCCAAATGAGAGATTTGGGTTTTCATAAGTTTGCTCAACCAGTGGCCCGCCCCTGTGAAGAGACATGGGTTATAAACTTTTCAGACACACCCCTCTCCCTCCACTATATAAGCCATTGACGAAGATTTAACTTCCTGTTCCGAGGATATGAGGGTGATGATCCCATGTCAGAATGGTTCAGGTAATAACTACAGAACGAAACCAACCTCAGCATGAGCTTTGGTTGCGACTGGTATGAACTTATGAAATGGTATGAAATCTTATTCACTACAGAAATGATACCTCCTAGCCGTTGAGTTAGCAACAGCTGCTACAAACGCAGGTTAGGAAGGACAGTCAGAGTATCCCGTCTACTACACAAAGACGTTACTACAACGTATCCAGTGACCACCAGAGACATTCTTCAAAGGACAGAGGACTCGGTTTGGCAACACGGTCTTCCATCTACCACCAACCTACTGAAGCGCAGCTCAGAGTAAATATTTATTGTATTTTCCTTTTCCAAATGGGCGGTAATTTAGAATGCATAAGATGCTGTATTTACGATAGCACAGCTCGCCTCTGTTCCAGTCTCCCACTCTTTCATTCGAACCCAGCCCCTTTTCCTTTGTGTAACAAGCTGTCATATCTGTTCCGCCCGCAAGGGACGTTTTCCTTTATGACGGCAATTTGTAATCAAGTTATGATTTAATTGTGTATGTGTGATTCTGTGTGATTAGTTAGGTATTTAGTAAATAAATAATTAAACCCAATTTTGTATTGCTGATTCAACTTGTTAGCCAGGGTTTGTGAAGATAACCAAGAATTTACAACTTTCAGATGAGACTGAAATCAGGTGACGATTAATATTGACTGCTATTGATGTAAAATATTATTAGGTCTTTAAGAGTTTATTCGGAAGATAACAGCTCTATAAATATTATTTAGTGGTGCCCCTCCTCTCTAGTTAATTACATTTACATGATTAGTTCAATCAGGTAATATTGCTTACGGAGAATGTATTTTATAGAATAGCATGTCATAACCCTTAATCCGGCATAGCCAAAGACACGACAATACCAATGAATGTCATTGAGAAAACCAAAAGGAGTAAAACATGTTTTTTTGCAAACATCCTTTCTGAATTTCAAAGTTATCCTAAAAGCAATCATCTAGCTTTCCAAAACTATCTGTAATCCGATTACAATATTTTTGTTGGTAACGTAACGTATTACAGTTACCGTTTTTGTAATTTGTTATATATAACAGATTACATGTCATCCCTTAATCCCCAACCCTGCCTACAACTATGATCTGGCATTTTTATTGGAGAAGCAGTTTTTGTCTATCTTCATAATGTACTGTCTTACTGCTATTTCTGTCTCAAATGTGTTGTGATTTTAAAGGTTTATGTTTAACCTTTATTAACAAAGTTGGAAAATGTGTTGACATTAGGCTAGCTACATTAGTGAATGATAAAAGATGGAGAAATGCTAGCAAGCTAGCTTTACCACCCTGTGTTTTTACTAGCTAAAATAGTTTTTGCTTTGAATCTGAAATTGGGAATCGAATTTGAATAGTTTAAATATTAATCTCCTGTCTCCTTATTTCTCCTGGTTACTCTATTGTCTGCAAAGGTTGTTACATTGTAACTACAACGTCATTAAAATGTCACTTCACTTTACAGTAAGTTGCTTGCTCCTGGATAAGTGCATTGTGAATACATATCTATCCCTTGTAACATTGTAATTACAGAGTTGGTGGTTAAAGATTGTTACATTGGAAGTACAATTTGTTTTCCTCTCTCCTAATCTCTCCTCGTTAAGCTAATGTCTGCAAAGGTTGTTACATTGTAAATGTATAGTAATTATAAAGGTTATACCCTACAGGGTTTCACTTTACATTAAGTTGTTTGCTCCTGGGTAGGTAGATGATAATTACAAATATATTGTACCTAACTACATTGCTGTTAACACAGTTATTACTGTGTTAGTTGCATACTAATAGGGGAAACTTAATGTAAAGTGCTATCATTTTATTTAATCTCAGCCCACTTGAATCTCCCACGCGACTGTCTACAAAACGAGCTCTTAAGCAGATACAGCAGAAACTTCTCTATGTGTCTTTAGAGTTTGGAACAAAAAAAGGAACCTGATTTCAATTGTTTTGAAGTGGCAGGAATTGCCAGAATGCCACGTTGTTTTTAACGATTGCTGACTTGTCTTGAATTTCCAAGTACTGCCATCTCTTCAAGTCTGTCTGCCCACTTGTTATTGAGAGACAGTATTTTTTGAGGTGCAGATCTTTTTTTATTTATTTGTTCTTTCATATTTTTTTCCTTCATTTCCTTTGTTTATGTGTTGTTGTTTTTGTCGCACTGCTTTGCTTTATCTTGGCCAGGTCGCAGTTGTAAATGAGAACTTGTTCTCAACTGGCCTACCTGGTTAAATAAAGGTGAATTTATTTTTTATTTTTTATTTGCTCTCTGAGTTTGCTTCATTTGTTTTGGTTTGTTTTCTTTCTCAGTGGGGTCTGTCCCCTACTGATTTCCTCAACACATGTGACACAGGTAATTAATTTGGTGGAGAAGAGGCTTGTCTTAATTGGGCATAAGTGGGATTTGTTTTGGCTGCACGCGAGAGGAATAACAGACTATGCGTTTGAGAAGTAAAGACCATCTGCTCCCAAAGGAACCTGGGAGTTGCCAGACGCAGCTAACAACAGAAACTCTGTGCTGGGATTCTCCCACTCTCTCACACACATGCAGAAGATTCAGCAGCGGCAGCAGCATCATGCCCAATCATTTGTCATGTCATGTGTCTACATCCACAGGTGTAATCGACTCCAGGGGGTCCTACATGGTAATTAAACAGGTTTCCTTCATACATGTGTTTCTCAGGGGATGTAGCTATGATGCATTGTAATCAATAAATAATCGTGTACATTTTCAGGCGCAAACAAGACGTGGACAGTGTTTAGCTTTATTTTTGAACTTGGACAAATTGTTCTGCCTTATGACATTTTCAACATACAGCACATTGATGTTCGGAGAAGGGGTGGTGGTGAGACTGGAAAGGGAAGAGAGATGTTGGAAGAGAGAGAGAGATGATGATGAATAGAGGCAGAGATGGAGAGAGGCATAGAAAGAGAGAAACAGAAACACAGAGGGGTAGTGGAACACATGGGCCGGCTAGTGGGAATCCTTTCTCTTACTCTCTCCCAGGAACCCATCTCCTCTGCATGACAGCATAGCTCAGTGAGCCTGATAATGTGGCATTCACGGGGTGAAACACAAGACAAGCAGATTACATTTCCATCAGTTTACAGGAAGCCGTAAACAAAACACTGATTTAAAGTTCTCGGTCTTTCTGTTAGACACATGCAAGCACAAACACAAACTCATGCATGCAAATGCAAGCATGCACACACACGCACACGTGCACGCGCACACGCGCACACGCGCACGCGCGCACACACACACACACACACACACACACACACACACACACACACACACACACACACACACACACACACACACACACACACACACACACACACACACACACACACACACACAAACTAACAAAGAGTCACTAATAACAACCTAAATGAAACAGGTAGGGGTTTCTAAGGTGTTCTCAAATACACTATTGGGGGTGCCCACTAAAAGTAGCAAGCCATAAGTGCCCACTACATTTGCCCAAGAAATAAAAACCCATACCGACTTTTTTATATGGAGTAAAAAGAAAGTGGAGGAAACCAAATAGGGAGACAAAATAAAAGTATTTGTTTTCACAAATTTAACAGAACCTGGTGTGGGCCTTCCCAACGGGACTGCTTCCAGTCTATTCTCCTCAGACCCTGGATCCACACCCCGTCTCCTGGTTGGATTGAGTGAATAACCTTCTCCTGTAATTCCCCTGTTGGACACAAAATCTTGGACATACGGGTTTTGTTAACAAACAGTCTTCTCATGTGTTCTGTATCTTCAACTTCTATGTCTATCTGTTCTGGTCCCTAACTTTGGAATCGTGTCCGCCAAGTAAGTTGGGAACGCTTCTACCCATTTACTATAACTATTATATATATTTTTTTTTTAAGTAGTTCATTATCCAATAGGCCACAAAGTGTGTCCTAACCTGCTCTACCACCTGCTCCACTATCCCCCCTGTTGATACATGGCTCTGCCCATGTATCAATATTGCCGCATCTCTAAACAATGACTTAGGTAAGATTAGTAAATTATCCTTATGTCTGACATTATCTTGTAGGATCGCCCCTTTCATTTTCCACATGTCCAATTCTCCCTGGGGCGTTCGTTCTTGGCTATCCTGTAACAGTTCTCTGTCAAGTGTCTTATCTTCTTTAAGATTTATCTGTGCTGCTTTGTATGGTTTTAAATGCCTATGTGCTTGTCTGTGTAAATAGTAACCTTTCTCTCCTTTCTTATTTCGCAGGCACTTGTCAATGCTACTATTTCGGCCTGTTGTGCAGAATAATTTCTGGGCAATGGTTCAGTGTCTAACGCCTTAGTTTCTGAAACCAACTAAGCTTTCATTACACTTTTTTCTCCACTCAGTAACTGTTATCTACCCATTCTGTGTCACTTATATCTTCATGCTACTCCCCAACCATCAAGGTCTCAGCAGTGCGGGGAGGGCTTCTCCGTCTGCCCTTCCTTCTATCTGGCTGTCGCTCTTTCTTATAACAGTAAGTCAGTATCAAGTATGGGTTGTTTCTAAATATTGACTAAATGTCTCACTGTCACGCCCTGGCCTTAGTATTCTTTGTTTTCTTTATTATTTTAGTTAGGTCAGGGTGTGACATGGGGAATGTTTGTGTTTTGTCATTTTGGGTGGTTATATGGTAAAGGGGGTGTTGGGTGTAGTGTATGAGTTTGTGTTGAGTGAATGTTTTTAGGTATGTCTATGGTTGAGTGAATGTGTCTAGGTATGTCTATGGTTGCCTGAGTGGTTCTCAATCAGAGACAGATGTCTTTCATTTGTCTCTGATTGGGAGCCATATTTAAGGCAGCCATGGGCATCATGCATTTGTGGGTAATTGTCTATGTCTAAGTGTTTAGTGTCAGCACTTATGTTTGAATAGCTTCACGGTCGTCTGTTTTGTTGTTTTTGTATAGTGTTCGTTTCGTTTTCGTCTTCTTTGTTAAATAAAGAAGATGTACTTTCCACACGCTGCATTTTGGTCCTCACTCTCTCCCATTGACGATCGTGACACCCTGTCTGCACTCATGGATTTTAGAAAAATCAACCTGTCTATAGTATTAATCTCAAAGATTATTACATAGTTCATTAATAACCTCTTGGCGCACGGATCCCTTTAGCGGGATAATTTTCATCAACAACCGCTGAATTGCAGAGCGCCAAATTCAAAATAAATTAATATAGCAAAACACAGTTTAGCTTGTTGTTAATCCATCTGTCGTGTCAGATTTTGAAAATATGCTTTACAGCGAAAGCAATCCAAGCGTTTGTGTGAGTTTATCGATCACTAGACAAAACATTACAAACAGCTAGCAGCAATGTAGATTGGTCACGAAAGTCACAAAAGCAATAAAATTAATCGTTTCCCCATCCCCTTGTTTACACTCATGTATCTTTGAAATATCTTTGAAAAGTCCGTATGTCTATGGTAATAGTCCCTAAGATTATTACAGAGCTGTGTCAATTTGTCTGCATAATCCCCATCTCCTGCCCATGGTAAAACCAGTTCTCCTCCTTGCCCTGGAAACCAGGCGCTCACTGCTGCCCAGTCTTTCTCCACTATCTGTCGGACAGCCCTTTCCAATTCTCCTGTATTTAGTTTAAAACTCTCGGTCATTCCCTCCATATCTCTCCTAAACCCTTCTATTCCTGTTTTTGGATGTACTATTCCCTCAACACCGCTCTTGCTACATCTCTCTGAGTCCAGGGTCGATACACTTGTAAGGTATCCGATTGGTCAGCTTCGCCTGCTCTAGGATTAGGAAGCTCTATGAGAGGACACTGATCCTCTTCCCCATCTGATTGAACCTACCTCAGCCCTGGCTTATTATACGGTGCTAATCGCTTTTTAAGGTTAGACTCTCTTGGTTCTGGCTCTTCTTTCCTCTCCGTGGCTATGGCTTGCTCTCTCTGTTCGTGTTCATATCTTTCTCTCTCTCTCTCTCTCTCTCTCTCTCTCTCTCTCTCTCTCTCTCTCTCTCTCTCTCTCTCTCTCTCTCTCTCTCTCTCTCTCTCTCTCTCTCTCTCTGTCCCTTGTTCTCAATCTATCTTTCATTGTTTCTTCCTGAATATTTTGCTATCTCTCTCGAATCCTACTTGGCTCTTCCTTCTTTTCACTTGCCCTCTTATTATTACCTTCTACTCTTTTCCGGGCCTCTGACAGCCACACCCTGGCTGTATCCAAACCTTCTGCTTGTTGTCTCTGGATGTTATTACCACAGGTTTCATGCATCTGTTCTATTAGAACCTCCAGCTTGTCCACATATAGACACCCCGTAAACCTGTATTTCTTTCTCCATTTCTTTCTCCATTTCGGACCATAATACCCATTCCTCTTCTCTTCAGACTGCATATACCTCTCGTCCCTGGTTAATTCCGGGACCTCCTTTGAGGATTTACCACCCAGGTTTATTCAGTTACTGTTATGCTTATTCTCACAATCTATTTGTGTACTTACTCAATTACTACATTTATTTTCTAATATGTATTCTCACTTTCTATGGGTGTAACCTCCTTCATCCTGTTTGGAATAATCATATCTATTTTGCGCGCCTCCGGTAGATCTCGACTATCCTCTCCAAAATGTATTTCGACAGGGGATCTATATTCATAAAAAAGTATGTCCCTGACCTACTTTCTTATAATTTTCCAGCAGATGTCAACAGTCTTTAGAAAGTTGTTTGAGGCTTCTATTGTGGAAGGGGGTCGAATAAGAGCTGTTTCAACAAGTGGACTAGGTTGAGGCCAATGAGTTGTTTACTGCGCGGTCATGCGGGCGCGCCGTTCCTTCTTTTTCCCCTGTAATGAATACGCTATTGTCCGGTTGGAATATTATTGAAGATTTATTATAAAAAGACCCTAAGGATTGATTGTAAATATCGTTTGACATGTTTCTACAAACTGTAATGGAACTCTTTTGACTTTTCGTCTGGATTTTGCGCTCGCGCATTGTGCCTTTGGAATAGTGAAGTAAACGTGTCAACAAAACGGCGGTATTTGGACATAAATATAGACGTAATCGAACAAAACAAACATTTCTTGTGGAAGTGGAAGTCCTGGGAGTGCATTCTGACGAAGATCAGCAAAGGTAAGTGAAGATTTATAATGCTATTTCTGACTTTTGTTGACTCCACAACTTGGCGGGTAACTGTATGGCTTGCTTTGGTGGCTGAACGCTGTACTCAGATTATTGAATATTGTGCTTTTGCCGTAAATCTTTTTTGAAATCTGACACAGCGGTTGCATTAACTTCTTTGGTATATAGGGGGCAGCATTTTCACTTTTGGATAAATTACGTGCCCATAGTGAACTGCCTCCTACTCTGTCCCAGATGCTAATATATGCATATTAGTATTACTATTGGATGGAAAACACTCTGAAGTTTCTAAAACTGTTTGAATGATGTCTGTGAGTATAACAGAACTCATATGGCAGGCAAAAACCTACCTGGGAAAAAATCCAAATAGGAAGTGAGAATTCTGAGAGTGGTCGATGTTAAAGTCAACGCCTATTGAATTCCCTGTAATATATGGATCTGTTTGCACTTTCTACGCCTTCCACTAGATGTCAACAGTCAGTAGGACGTGGAATGAAGCTTATGCTGTGTTGTGGGACCGGATGGGAGGTGTTTGAGTCAGTGGTCTGGCAGAGTGCCAGTTCTTGGTCACGCACTTTCCTCATGATATCGTCATGCGTTCCATTACTTATAGAGACTGAAAAGAATGCTCCGGTTGGAACGTTATTGGATATAAATGATAACAACATCCTGAAGATTGATTCTCTACTAAGTTTGACCAGTTTATTCGACTTGTAATATAACTTTTTGAAGTTTTCGTCCAACGTTTGCCTGCATCTGCGCGAGCATTTGGACACGTGTAATACACGTGCTAGCAAAATTAGCTAATTGGACATAAGTAATGGACATTATCGAACAAAACTACGATTTATTGTGGAACTAGGATTCCTGGCACTGCATTCTAATGAAGATAATCAAAGGTAAGGGAATATTTATGATGTAATTTCATATTTCTGTTGACTCCAACATGGCGGGGAAATGTTGTTAAATTTGAGCGCCGTCTCAGATTATTGCATGGTGTGCTTTTTACGTAAAGTTTTTTTTTAAATCTGACAGAGCGGTTGCATTAAGAACAAGTGTATCTTTAACTATATGTAAAACATGTATCTTTCATCAAAGTTTATGATGAGTATTTCTGTTATTTGACGTGGCTCTCTGTAATTACTCCGGATATTTTGGAGGCATTTCTGAACATGGCGCCAATGTAAACCGAGATTTGTGGAAAAACATAAATGTATTGTGTAACATGATGTCATATAAGTGTCATCTGATGAAGATGTTCAAAGGTTAGTGATTAATTTTATCTCTATTTCTGCTTTTTGTTACTACTATATTTTGCTGGGAAAATGGCTGTGTTTTTCTGTGGCTATGTACTGAGCTAACATAATTGTTTGGTGTGCTTTCCCCGTAAATCCTTTTTGAAATCAGACATGTTGGCCGGATTCACAACATGTGTAGCTTTAATTTGGTGTCTTTCATGTGTGATTTCATGAAAGATTGATTTTTATAGTAATATATTTGAATTTGGCTCGCTACATTTTTTCTGGATTTTGGCCAACACACATATCCCAGAGAAGTTAAGAACAAGTTTATCTTTAATTCTATGTAAAACATGTATCTTTCATCAAAGTTTATGATGAGTATTTTTGTTATTTGATGTGGCTCTCTGCAATTTCTCCAGATATTTTGGAGGCATTTCTGAACATGGCGCCAATGTAAACTGAGGTTTTTGGATATAAATATGAACTTTATCGAACAAAACATACATGTATTGTGTAACATTGAGTCCTGGGAGTGTCATCTGATGAAGATCGTCAAAGGTTAGTGATTCATTTTATCTATATTCCTGCTTTTTGTGACAACTCTCTTTGGTTGGAAAATGACTGAATGCTTTCTGTGACTAGGCGCTGTCCTAATGTAACAGTATAACTTTAAACCGCCCCCTCGCCCCGACACGGGCGCGAACCAGGGACCCTCTGCACACATCGACAACAGTCACCCACGAAGCAGCGTTACCCATCGCTCCACAAAAGCCACGGCCCTTGCAAAGCAAGGGGCAACACTACTTAAGTCTCAGAGCAAGTGACGTAACTGATTGAAATGCTACTAGCGCGTACCCGCTAACTAGCTAGCCATTTCACATCCGTTACACTCACCCCCCTTTCAACCTCCTCCTTTTCCGCAGCAACCAGTGATCCGGGTCAACAGCATCCATCTAACAGTATAACTTTAAACCGTCCCCTCGCCCCGACACGGGCGCGAACCAGGGACCCTCTGCACACATCAACAACGGTTGCCCACTAAGCACGGTCGTTACCCATCGCTCCACAAAGGCCGAGGCCCTTGCAAAGCAAGGGGCAACACTACTTAAGTCTCAGAGCAAGTGACGTAACTGATTGAAATGCTACTAGCTCGTACCCGCTAACTAGCTAGCCATTTCACATCCGTTACACTAACATAATGATATGTTGTGCTTTAGCCGTAAAGCCTTTTTGAAATCGGACACTGTGGTTGGATTAACGAGATGTGTATCTTTAAAATGGTGTAAAATACTTGTATGTTTGAGGAATTTTAATTATGAGATTTCTGTTGTTTGAATTTGGCGCCCTGCAATTTCACTGGCTAGGCGTGAAAGGTGGGACGTTAGCGTCCCAAACGATCCCAGAGAGGTTAATTAATTTTAGAATAAGGTTGTAACGTAACAAAATGTGGAAAAAGTCAAGGGGTCTGAATACTTTACAAATGCACTGTATGTTGCATTAACTTCTCCAATTTAACCAAAAATAAAAGTAAAACAATAGGATTAAGCCAGTTTTATCAGATGAAACTATCTCCTTTAAATGTTGATATTTGTCAACCTAACCCAATTCTAAATGACTTTAGTAATGCAGTAAATAGCCTAAAGTTAAGGCTATCTTACAAAGGAATGTACTAGTTTATATTTAACATTAAAATGAATAACTCATCCATGGCCACATTTTGAGGTTACTGTAACTATTATTATGTAATCCTAGAAAACGTGTATGTTCAAGATTGCCTCCAAAGGTCACAAAGGTCGCAGGTCTGTGGAGAACTTCGAACAGCATTGATATCTTGCACTTGTAATGTAATCTCAACAACAATCCAGGTAATTTGGTTGTGCTATTAATGTAGATGAAGCACAGTGATAACACATCAAGTTGTTGTATAAATACAAAATATCTGACATTGTATTCCCATTTGAACTTTGTTGTGCTTTTAAATGGTTGAAAGTGCAGTAATGACACATTTAGAGTGTTAGCAGTTCATGTTATTCTTCAATAACACAGACCCCAAAGCAAATCAGGGGGAGAAAAATAGGTTTATTCAAATCATAGATGTTCTATAGATGTTATACTGAAAAGTAGACATTCATTCTTCCCTGTCCTCAGTTTTCTCCACAGAACAAAGCAACAGGGTGTAATTTATAACCCCTCACCATAGCCTGTGGTTGACCAATTAAAAGTCCTTGCAGTAAAATTGGGCAAATGGCCAAATAGAAGTATCCTGCCTCAGGCTCTAAGTACAGATGATTCAGACCAATGAAAACGTGGCACACGTAGCTATGAGTCCAGGACTGACATTCCTACACAGGTTCTAAACAGATGTTGAACTGAAAACAACTATTTCCATTGATAATTCCCTATTGACCGTTAGTACTCTCTGACATTTAGTCATCTCTTGACCTTTAGTCCTCTCTTGACCTTTAGACCTCTGCGTTGTGTATTTATCTTCGAAATATTCTTACAATGACAACTAAATAAGAGTGCATAAATATCACCTGTACCAGCATGAGTGAAACTAACGTCTGACAATGGAGGTGACAGGTGCAACATGTTCTGCCCAACGAGGATGGTCCCAATCAGTATGGGTCCACATCTAAACAGAACCAAGCGAATATTGACGAACACAAACACACACGTACTCACCCGTGCACACACACAAATAATGATTGTATAATCATTGTTTGATTGTATAAAAGATAACAAAATGATTTTATTTCATGTTGATAATTGGACAGACAACATCACAGCATACTTGCATGAATGTTTCAATATGAATGTTTTTTTTCCCCCACTCCATTGATAATTAAACACAATTTACTCTGTACAAAACTATATAAATCAAACATGCTTGCAGATGCAGAGGGGTCCATTTTAATAACAGATTAAAGCCATATTCTCTTGTGAATCAGGTAATTTCTTTAAAATTACTGAATAAACTGCAGAATGATGGTTAACATCATAGTCATTTTAAGAATGAATGTATCTTTTTTTGTTTTACATCAAATAGAAAACACAAACATTGGCACATGCAATGTGAACACTTTGTGCTGCTTTTCCCTTACCATCTAAAGCCAATCAAACATAGACTGGATATATTTTTTTGTTGTCATCCAAACACGAAAATACTCTCAGATATTTACAAAGAAATATAGATACATTGCCCGTCACTCTGACATAGTTATTTGTGTTAAAATGGCTGATTTGAGTTGATTTCATAAAACAAAATGCATGTGACGGCGCTTGCTAATTAAAGTTATTCAATCAAAATTCAACATAACGTTATCTCAGAAAAAATGAAAGATCAGGCACAAGGAACTCAGAAGAAACCTCACTTAACTTAAAAACAAACCATGAGCACTGCAAGAGAATATGACTTTAATGGATATTACAAAAAATATTTTGAAAACTGTTGAAATAAACTGTTCAGACATATGCTTTTCAGCGATTACTTAGTCCCACACCTGTATCACAGAGGTTGTTCACTCACTGTTAATGGAAAACCCTACAGAGAGGTTCCAGGGTCTGGTTCTAGAACAGAACAGAACAGAATGGACCAGGGCCCAGTTACCATCTTACAGCTGTGTTTGTATCTTCATCATTCATTACCTCCTCATGTCAAATATCTCCATCCCTCCGTTTTCCCTTTCCCCCTGCCATCCTCCTCTTCAGAAGACAAAAATGATAAAGGTTGACGCCAACCACAGTCCTGGAGTGCATAGGTAGGTAGTGTCCCTGTCCCGGTATACTCTTCCTGTGATCCCTAGTCTTGGTCATCATCACAGAGTAAGGACATGGAGCATTCCCTGGGAACCCATCAGATCCTGAGGTTGTTGTAACTCACATATGTTTTCTTCGTGGCTTGACCTGAGAAGCGAGGTAGGTCAAAGATTATAATGGCATCCAACAGCGCAACAAATTACAGTACAATAAGCAATGCACAAACATACACAGACATACACATAGTAAGATATTTACATGCATAATATATAAATACCCTCCAACTCTATCATACATTCATGCAAGTGAACGTACACTGTTCACAATCATTGCACAATAGCTGCCTGGTTTAGTGCATTGTGTCCCTTCAGCAACACGACTGAGTCAAACTCTGGTTTCTATTTTCAGATACCAACCAGCAACAAAAAAAACACACACACACCACACAAGTGGTCACCTAACAAACGCTAGGGCAGGTGATGTGATCCCAGTTTCTATATTGCCATGGAAACGGGCCAGACTGTTGCCGAGAATCAAGGTACTGTGCTTGACTCCACCGATGCAGTGTTATCGCTCATGCCTAGCGGAGAAGGTCGATGCACATTGCGCTTGTTAAAGCAGAGACATACTGTAGCTTTGTAAACTCCTCTTCTTAATGCTGTAAATGTTGCCATGGTGAACTCCCATGAGATGTGCAATTAGTCTTACCACCTCCTTACAGTATTATTTTGTAGTCTTGGTCATTGACTATGATGAATAAAACATGTGTAAATGTACAATATATTTTTGCAGTTAGCCCATGAGCAGGCTTAGCTGTATGTGTGTGCGGTTGGTATAAAAAAAAGCTTGTATTTTCAAGGAGAAAGCAATGATTTTGCTGTGTGTGTGTGTGTGTGTGTGTGTGTGTGTGTGTGTGTGTGTGTGTGTGTGTGTGTGTGTGTGTGTGTGTGTGTGTGTGTGTGTGTGTGTGTGTGTGTGTGTGTGTGTGTGTGTGTGTGTGTGTGTGGCACTCATGCATACTATGCATGTGTGTGATATGCTGTATGTAGATATCTACATATCTCTTTAACCTTCCAAAATATAGTGCAGTGTATTCAGCTCACTGGAAACTACTGACTTCTTCTCCATCTCTCTCAGCCTCTCTCTTCTCGGTCTCGGTTGGGTGATAATTCCCTTTTCATGGTATTGATTGGTCATCATACCAAAATTGACATAAAAATCTTAAATTCATTCACACTGCTAATAATCACTATGGGGACATCTCCAATATCTCAAAATTACAGGGCAAATACTCACATCTCTGCAAGGGATAATCATAGAGATATTAAGACTAATATCGATAGTGCTGTACTGTAGAATCATCAGAGCTCCTAATGCTCTTACTTAATAACTCTAAATCATTATGAGTCAGATCAGTCAGAGATGATCCCTCCTGAAAGGCACTATTTGGCGCTGTGACGGTTACAGGGGCTGACGGACAGTCTCCAGGGGCCAGGGAGCTGCAGTTCAAGTTTTGGGGGGCGGTCATGCGCATACATTTGCCATTAATAAATGTAATTTCCACTGCTGCTAAAATAGAAGGGCGATGGGAGGAGAGAGATGGGGCGAGGGGAGGGGAGGCGATAAGAAGCGGGTGCAGGGGAGAGAGAAGGTGAGAGACGCACAGAGCAGATGACACAGTGTACATTTGGGAGTGCCTCTCGGAGAGGAGCTCCGTCCGTGTTCCGCCAAGCCTTGCTTGGGATGTGCTGCAACGCCAGCTGTTGGCCCCCTACACAGTGTGTTCGCTCCACGAGCCACATGTGTCACTGGCAGGGAGACGACGTTACTCTCCTGACGCAAGCTGTCTCTCTCTCACTCACACAATTACACACATACACACACACACACACTCATTACACAGATGACAATGAACATCACAGTGCATTTGGAGGAATGTCCATGGAAAGCTGTCATATCAGAGCTGTAATTGAGAGAGGGGCACACCTGTGGATACCATGTGTGGTGTGTAAGGTTGCAAAATTCCCGGAGAGATTGAAGGATTCCCGGAATCAGGAGGGAAGAAGCGGGAATTTTGCAACCCTATTGGTGTGTACCATGTGATTGGTAGAGATATAGGACCAACGGGAACTGTGCTATTACCATGGTCTGTCAATCATTTCATCATTGATTTAGTGTAGAAAAATAAGACAAGCATGGAGCTCATTTAGGGGCAATATACACTGAGTGTACAACACTAGGAACACCTGGTCTTTCCATGACATAGACTGACCAGGTAAAAGCTATCATCCCGAATTGATGTCACACTTAAATCTGTGTAGACCAGTTAAATAAGGATTTTTAAGCCTTGAGAGAATTGAGACATGGCTTGTGTACGTGGGCCATTCAGCGAGTGAATGGGAAAGACAAAGGTTTTAAATGCCTTTGAACGAGTAGTGGTAGTAGGTGCCAGGAGCACTGGTTTAAGTGTGTCAATAGCTGCAACGCTGCTGGGTTTTTCAAACTCAACAGTTTCCCGTGTGTGTGAAGATTGGTCCACCACCCAAAGGACATCCAGCCAACTTGACGAATGTAGGCTGTTCTGAGGGCAAACGGAAGTGCAAATCAATATTATTTTATACTCAGTGTAAATGAGAGATTCATGGTTTACATTAATCCTGCCCATCACAGGTATAATATCAATATCTTAATCCTCACCAGTCAAGTTGGTGAGGATTATACCACACACTCTGCATTTCGACATTATGATATTATGATAATTAACACCATCAAGCTCACTTCACCACACAAACAGTGGTGTCAATGACACACAACTGGTGTTATAGTTCATCTTTCCTCATTACTAGTCTTCAACACAGACCTCCTGTGCTCTTAGCTCCCAGCTACACTAAAGCAAAAGGCCTATTAATGTCACTCTACAGGAAAGGCACTCATATTGGTTAAGCAGTCATATACGAATGGAATCGCATGCTCCCGTGTGCACTTCCTGAACTTTTGGATGAATTTATCTCTGTCTGATAGCATATTATCTAATTATCGGCACAGTGGGCTCTGCTATGTGATTGACTCATGGTGAGCAGGGATCTCACTCCTCTCGGTATGATGTCACAAATACCATGGGGTTACATGCAAACAGCAACTAGGAATATAAATATTTAAATTGTGCTGCTACTTAAACTACTGGAGATACTATGCAGCCACATGTGGTTGTTAAAGAATAAGTTCATTGCCATTTGCATGACTCACTCATGGGGTCGGTGGGCGGGTTTTCACACAGCTCAGATTTGGCCTCTCCGTTGGGCCTCTCGCTGGGCTTCACAGAGAGACGGGAGGACATGGTGGCGGCGGTGACCACAGCCTTGAAGCTCCTCTTCCTCTTCTGCACGTTAAGCTCCGGGTGGAAGATGATGACGTACACCTTGGGCATGTAGAGCATCCCGAGAGCTACAGAGGCACTGAGGTTCATAGAGATGGTGAGGGTAGTCGTCTGGATGTACAGCTGTGGAGGAGGGGAGGGGGAAAGTTGGGTGAGAGGGGGGTGAGAGAGAGAGAGAGAGAGAGAGAGGGAGAGGAGGGAAAAAGGGGGTGAGAGAGAGAGAGAGAAGCCACACTAGTTAGAATATAGTCTCATGCAGTAAAACCCCACATAACCCTTATCAAGCACTCACCCAGCCCTGTCTACAGGTTGGTCTTGATGTATGGATGAGGGAGAGAGGCAAGAGCGAAACCTATCATAGTCATACCACAGAGATGCCTGTAGGTGGCTTGATGGATAACCACTGACGAAAAATTGGCCTTACCTAGAGTAAAGCAAAAAGCACCACACATTTCCTTATTGTTAATTTCTCCATTGGTGGTTCTATGTTTGCGTTCTGATGCTGTGGGGGAAAAGATACCACTTGTACTCCCACCATTCGTACTCCTGTAGCATTTATGAGGCACTTACTATCCATAGTGTATGTAGCAGCAGTAACTGAGCAGTTGGCTGTGTCTTAATTGGCATGATTCACTCATTGCCTCTCCACTGCAGCACACACACACACACACACACACACGATAATATACGCACTATACATACACATGGATTTAGTACGGTAGATATGTGGTAGTGGTGGAGTAGGGGCCTGAGTGTGTTGTGAAATCTGTGAATGTATTGTAATGTTTTTAAAATTGTATAAACTGCCTTAATTTTGCTGGACCCCAGGAAGAGTAGCTACTGCTTTGGCAGCAGCTAATGGGAATCCATAATAAATACAAATACAAATACACTGCGATAGCTGATGTATATTGAGCTTTTTGGCTCAAAATAGTGGGTTCTATATGCCCTTATACGACTTCCTTCCTTCACCTTACTCTTTGGAGACCATTGACCAGAAAGAACTGAATTAGCTAATTTAACTCTATCTAGCACCTTCAGATTAGTCATTGGACTGGCATAGGTCTGACTGATGTATTTAAAGCTTCTTGACACTAGGGGGGCACCATTTCGACTTTGTAATATTTAGTTCCCAATATTAAACTGCCTCGTACTCAATTCTTGCTCGTACAATATGCATATTATTATTACTATTGGATAGAAAACACTCTCTAGTTTCTAAAACCGTTTGAATTATTTCTCTGAGTGAAACAGAACTCATTCTGCAGCACATTTCCTGTCATGGAGTGAGATTTCAGAAATCGAGGTCCCTGTTCTGAGGCCAGTTTATAAGTCCCCATGTAAGCCATCGGTACATTTAAAGTCCAATGCAGCTGTTTTTATCTCAATATCCAATACCTTCTAGGTAACAATTAAGTACTTTAATGTGATTGTTTTCAATAATAATTGTCAAAAAGAAACAAAAAAAGCTTCTTAGCAAAAAGCTATTTCTCATACAATAATTTTGCTAGGACTGTCTGGGAGTGGTCTGAATGAGGGGCCTAATTGGAGGCACCTACTGGTAACCTGAAAACTAGCTGTTATTGGCAGGGAGGAGGCAAACACTATTTGTTATTGGTCTATTAACTTATACTGCCTGGTTATGTCGCCAGGCAGTCCAAAACCCCACCCATGGAAAACCTGATATTTCAGGTGGTCTTTTCATAATTTTCACAATTTGACAGTATTATTCCAACCTCAGTGTGGAAATAAACTCAGCAAAAAAGAAACGTCCTCTCACTGTCAACTGCGTTTATTTTCAGCAAACTTAACATGTGTAAGTATATAAAAAGATTCAACAACTGGCCTCTCGGCTGGGGCAGTGGTCTAAGGCACTGCAACGCAGTGCTATCTGTGCCACCAGAGACTCTGGGTTTGAGCCCAGGCTCTGTCGCAGCCGGCCGTGACCGGGAGGTCCATGGGGTGACGCACAATTGGCCTTGCGTCATCCGGGTTAGGGAGGGTTTGGCCGGTAGGGATATCCTTGTCTCATTGCGCACTAGCGACTCCTGTGGCAGACCGGGCGCAGTGCACGCTGACCAGGTCGCTAGGTGTACAGTGTTTCCTCTGACACATTGGTGCGGCTGGCTTCCGGGTTGGATGCGCGCTGTGTTAAGAAGCAGTGTGGCTTGGTTGGGTTGTGTTTCGGAGGACGCATGGCTCTCGACCTTCGTCTCTCCCGAGCCCGTACAGGAGTTGTAGCGATGAGACAAGACAGTAACTACTAAAAATTGGATACCACAAAAAAGGGGGTAGAAAAATAAAAGATTCAACAACTGAGACATAAACTGAACAAGTTCCACAGACATGTGACTAACAGAAATGGAATAATGTGTCCCTGAACAAAGGGGGGTCAAAATCAAAACTAACAGTCAGAATCTGGTGTGGCCACCAGCTGCATTAAGTACTGTAGTGCATCTCTTCCTCATGGTCTGCACCAGATTTGCCAGTTCTTACTGTGAGATGTTACCCCACTCTTCCACCAAGGCACCTGCAAGTTCCCGGACATTTCTGGGTGGGAATGGCCCTCACCCTTTGATCCAACAGGTCCCAGACGTGCTCAATGTGATTCAGATCCGGGCTATTTGCTGGCCATGGCAGAACACTGACATTTCTGTCTTGCAGGAAATCATGCACAGAATGAGCAGTATGGCTGGTGGCATTGTCATGCTGGAAGGTCATGTCAGGATGAGCCTGCAGGAAGGGTACCACATGAGGGAGGAGGATGTCTTCCCTGTAACACAGGTGCTGTGATGCTGTGACACACCGCCCCAGACCATGATGGACCCTCCAACTCCAAATCGATCCCGCTCCAGAGTACAGGCCTCGGTGTAACGCTCCTTCGAGGATAAACGTGAATCCGACCATCACCCATGGTGAAACAAAACCGCGACTTGTCAGTGAAGAGCACTTTTTGCCAGTCCTGTCTGGTCCTGCGACGGTGGGTTTGTGCCCATAGGCGACGTTGTTGCCGGTGATGTCTGGTGAGGACCTGCCTACAGGCTTACAAGCCCTAAGTCCAGCCTCTCTCAGCCTATTGCGGACAGTCTGAGCACTGATGGAGGGATTGTGCGTTCCCGGTGTAACTCAGGCAGTTGTTGTTGCCATCCTGTACCTGTCCCGCAGGTGTGATATTCAGATGTATCAATCTTGTTACACGTTTTCTGCCACTGCGAGGACAATCAGTTGTCCGTCCTGTCTCCTTATAGCGCTGTCTTAGGCGTCTCACAGTACGGACATTGCAATTTATTGCCCTGGCCACATCTGCATTCCTCATGCCTCCTTGCAGCATGCCTAAGGCACGTTCACACAGATGAGCAGGGACCCTGGGCATCTTTCTTTTGGTGTTTATCAGAGTCAGTAGAAAAGCCTCTTCAGTGTCCTAAGTTTTCATAACTGTGACCTTAATTGCCTATCGTCTGTAAGCTGTTAGTGTCTTAACGACCGTTCCACGGGTGCATGTTCAATAATTGTTTATGGTTCATTGAACAAACATGGGAAACAGTGTTTAAACCCTTTACAATGAAGATCTGTGAAGTTATTTGGATTTTTACGAATTATTTTTGAAAGAAAGGGTCCTGAAAAACGGACGTTTATATATAAAACACAGAAAAATCATGATTTTGACTGCACTGCCCCTTTAAGAAGATTAAGCTACATAAACACATATTAGGCTTGCCTTTTTCAAGCAACAGTCAAAGACCAAAGACATGTACTGTAGTGGGTGGTTCAGGATTATTTCGCAAAATCATCACGTTGCTCATGTTTGTCAGAATTGTATAAAGTTTTTTAAACTTACGTAACACCATTTATACTTAAATTTTTAAACACTCTGGGCTATATCTTGGGTTTGTTCTGAATTATGTAACCCTATTCTTAAAAGGCAATCATCCTTCAATCAGCCATGTGGTTCACAGACCCACAAGAGGTCCTTCAAGAGTCTTAGATTAGGCTGAAAAACATTAGAGGGGGTATCTCTGTGTTTGAAGTCCACCAAAAGCTACTCAAAACTGAGCTATGACACTTGAGAGTGAAATGACACTCTTGTACCTTTTCTGACTACCTGTAGCAAAGAGGATACAGTTGTAAAGGTCTGCATGGTAGGACAACTCTGAATCGGTTGGAGAGAAAATGTCACCATTTGCATAGTGTTTTCCACAGTAAATAGCACCAGCCATAGTAATGCCTTGCACACAATCTACAGAGAGACATTTACATGCCAGTCATGCCATCTGATCTCCGCAACTCATTCAAATACCAATATCATCAACATGCCAATAGCTTCTAGTATTGCCTCTCCTCTTTTGCTCTCTCTCCCTCGTTCACACTGTTTATCTCTCTCTCCTCTCTCCTTTGCACACTCTCTCCCTCTCGATCTTTCCCCTTCCTCTCTCTCCCTCTCTCTATCTCTCTGCGGAGAAACATCAGAGCAAGAGATCTGGCTCACCATGCATTAATAACCATATGAATACCATGATGCTCATATCAAGCTCTTTTCAGCGCGTGCCTTTCCGCACCATTGTAAACAGAAGAGAATGGAATTCTGGATTGCTGTCAATTTACAGCGCGTGTGATTGGTTTTATAATATCTCATCACCAGAGGATCTCCACCCCTCGCTATGCTTCCATGTTTGGTATCCATAGCAGGACCACCACCATCACCACCATATAGCTTGGTCAAAGCTACTAAAACACTGCTAAAATAAGCTTGTAATGAGATTATCTACTGCAATGCTGACCATGTCAAAATAGATTTATTGACTATGTAAGAGACTACATTTTTATACTGTACAGTAGCCCACAAGAAGTTTAAGAGTCATACACACACAGACGCATGCATGCACATGCACAAACGAGCACACACGCACATACATGCACGCACGCACGCACGCACGCACGCGCACACACACACACAAGTCACGCACGCACACATTAACACAATTTTGGTCGTTAGCTGTCCTAGCTGCTGTCACACAGACAGGGTTTTTCAGAGTGCTTCAGTGGGAGCTTGACCCAAATTCGCATTCCCTCTCACCCACCACATGAATGTTTAGCTTGTCACAGAGCATTTATAATGAATTCCTGTTGCTTTAACATAAATAAATACATGAATTCAATTTCCCAACTGCTTGGCAACTCTCTATTTATAGCTGCAGTAACGATTTATTAAGATTCAGGAATCAAATGATTGAGCCTGAGTTTTACCATCTCAATCACGAGCATCGCCAAATGCCAACATCCAGATAACAGGGAACCAAACCACCAACCGCCTTCTATCTACCCAGACGAAAAACTGATGAAAGGTTTTTAGATAATTAAATCCACTAGGGATGTACTTACAGCCCAGGCAATTTTGTCTAGTATAAAATGTGGATTATAAATGCACACAGCGATAAAGACACCATTCAGAAAAGTGACAATTAGGATGCTCTCCTGCCCTGGTGGAGAAAGCCTTCAATAATGGATCTAGGGGATTTGCATTCTCCTCTCATCTACCTGCAAGTCTCTTGTTGTTTTGGGTGGCCTACTTTCCCAGCCTGGCTCAGCTTAGCCAGTTCAGGAAGAAGTGTTGTCTGCGTGCTGCTCTGGGGATCCGCGTCTCCCGAACTGCTTATGAATGGGCTTCTCATAAACTATCTAATTGGATGTCACTCACCTGCTGCAAATGTTCATGCCTGGGCTGGGCTGGTGTAGATGTACTCAGCTTATTATATCCTTTAAGGTTACCCTCTTGGCCTGGTGCTTTCTTGTTAAAAAGATATCCCCCCTTTCAGAAGACGTTCTCAATCTCTAACCACTAAAATAAGGATGAGGCTTAACTTAATGCCCCTGGTTCCCACAGTTCTCCTTCTGTTGATTGTAAAGCTTTGATGAGCATTGCATGTTGTTTGAGGTTCCATGTGTGGAATCCCAGGCAGACACAGTCAGTAGGCATCCAGAGTATCAATTCAGGAAGGCAGAGCGCCTTTAACAAAGAAAATGTCAAGTCTAACTCTTGTCAAATAAAGTTATTTGCTGAAATACAAGCGGATTGGGAGATGCAACTGCAGAAGATGCTATTTTTCCGCCCCCTTAAAAGTTAAAGGAGGAAATGCTTCTTGCCAGACATCTTTAACCCCGGGAAATCTAACTTGGCAGCTCGACTTTAAGAAGTTCAGATAAGCACAAGTGCCATCTTACAAGACTTTAAGTGTTTGTAAGACATGTGTTGAGGTATAAAAGCTTGGTTTAACACGAGTTTCCCTTTCCGGGTGTGGTTAACTCTTGTGGAAGTTTCTATACTTTCAGGGAAAAGTTTGGTTGTGTGATGTTTGATGTCAGAAGTCAACACAGAGTTCTTCACAAAGGTGGTTTTCACTTGGTCAAATGTAATGAATGATACACAGTTAGAGATTACTTAGAGATTCTTTAAACATTCTAATAAAATAGGTAAACCTGGAACCTGAAACCTGATCACTCCAGAATGTTTTACATTTTTGTAAAAAAACAGCTGACAATGACAGTAATACCCACATTTTCCAATGTTATTTGCGTCTTTGCTTTAATTAAACACAGGTACACATGCTTATTACAGAATTATTCACAATCCCTTACATGTACAGTGCATTCAGAAGGTATTCAGACACCTTGACTTTTTCCACATTTTGTTACATTTACAGACCTATTCTACATTTTTTTACTTATCAATCTACACACAATACCCTAAAATGACAAAGGGAATACAGGTTTTTATACATTTTTGCAAATGTATTAAAAATAAAAACAGAAATACCTTATTTACTTAAGTATTCAGACCGTTTTCTATGAGACTCGAAATTGAGCTCAAGTGCATCCTGTTTCCATTGATCATCCTTGAGATGTTTCTACAACTTTTTTGGAGTCCACTTGTGGTAAATTCAATTGATTAGACATGATTTTGAAAGGCACACACTTGTCTAAATAAGATCCCAGAGTTAACATTGAATGTCAGAGCAAAAACCAAGCTAGAGATCAAAGGAATTGTCCGAAGAGCTCCGAGACAGGATTGTGTCGAGTCACAGACCTGGGGAAGGGTACCAAACATTTATGCAGCATTGACGGTCTGCAAGAAGACAGTGGCCTCATTCATAAATTGAAAAAGTTTGGAACCACCAAGGTTCTTCCTAGAGCTGCCCGCCCGGCCAAACTGAGCAATGGGGAGAGAAAGGCCTGAAGGGCAACAATCTCTGCATCACTCCACCAGTCAGGCCTTTATGGGAGAGGGGCCAGACGAAAGCACCTCCTCAGTAAAAGTCACATGACAGCCCGCTTGGTTTGCCAAAAGCCACTTAAAGGACTCACCGACCGATGAGAAACAAGATTCTCTGATCTGATGAAACCAAGATTGAACACTTTGGCCTGAATGCCAAGCGTCTCGCTTGGAGAAAACCTGGCACCATCCCTACAGTGAAGCATGGTGGTGGCAGCATCATGCTGTGGGGTTGTTTTTCAGTGGCAGAGACTGGGGGACTAGTCAGGATCGAGGGAACGATGAGCAGAGTAAAGTACAGAGAGATCCTTGATGTAAACCTGCTCCAGAGTGCTCAGGACCTTAGCCTGTTTGGGCTTCAAGGGGCAGTATTTAGTAGCCAGATAAAAGGTGCCCATTTCAAACGGCCTCGTACTCAATTCTTGCTCGTACAATATGCATATTATTATTACTATTGGATAGAAAACACTCTCTAGTTTCTAAAACCGTTTGAATTATTTCTCTGAGTGAAACAGAACTCATTCTGCAGCACACTTCCTGACCAGGAAGTGGAAAGTCTGAAATCGAGGCTCTGTTCTTCTTCCTGCCTATAAATGGGCACGAGACCTATTAGTATACATGCCGTCATACACCTTCCCCTGGGTGTCAAGAGGCTGTGAGAGAAGAAATGAGGTGATTATCTTGGTCTGAGATGGAACACATCATCTTGGAATGACGTGTCCACCATTTTCGGTATTCTGAAGAGCGCGAGGTGGACAGTGGGATTGCCTTTTGTTTAGCTGCCGTTATAGGCGACTACTATCTCCGGCTTTGATTTTATTTGATACATGTCACCATATCATCGTAAAGTATGTTTTTTCAATATAGTTTCATCAGATTATTGAACATTTTTCGGGAGTTTTGCCGTGTTCCGTTCTCTTCCATTTGTTGACATGGAGAGCGTCGTGCCACTTGGCTAGTGTGCTTGCTAAATGAAGAGGGAAAGTTGCCGTTCTAAATCCAAACAACGATTGTTCTGGACAAAGGACACCTTGTCCAACATTCTGATGGAAGATCAGCAAAAGTAAGAAACATTTTATGATGCTATTTCATATATCTGTCGTAGATGTGAACTAGTCGTCGGCGCCCAAGTGTTTCTGGCTATTGTGGTAAGCTAATATAACGCTACATTTTCTTTTCGCTGTAAAACACTTAATAAATCGGAAATATTGTCTGGAATCACAAGATGCCTGTCTTTCATTTGCTGTACACTATGCATTTTTCAGAAATGTTTTATGATGAGTAATTAGGTATTTGACGTTGGTGTCTGTAATTATTATGGCTGCTTTCGGTGCAATTTCTGATTGTAGCTGCAATGTAAACTATGATTTATACCTGAAATATGCACATTTTTCTAACAAAACATATGCTATACAATAAATATGTTATCAGACTGTCATCTGATGAAGTTGTTTCTTGGTTAGTGGCTATTTATATCTTTATTTGGTCGAATTTGTGATAGCTACTGATGGAGTAAAAAACTGGTGGAGTAAAAAAAGTGGTGTCTTTTGCTAACGTGGTTAGCTAATAGATTTACATATTGTGTCTTCCCTGTAAAACATTTTAAAAATCGGACATGTTGGCTGGATTCACAAGATGTGTTCCTTTCATATGCTGTATTGGACTTGTTAATGTGTGAAAGTTAAATATTTAAAAATATATATCTTTTGAATTTCGCGCCCTGCACTTGAAGTGGCTGTTGTCATAAGTGTACCGACGCCGGGCTGCAGCCATAAGAAGTTAAACTGGGGCGAAGGTTCACCTTCCAACAGAATAATGACCCTAAGCACACAGCCAAAACAATGCAGGAGTGGCTTCTGTACAAGTCTCTGAATGTCCTTGAGTAGCCCATCCAAAGCCCTAACATCTCTGGAGAGGCCTGAAAATAGCTGTGCAGCGACGCTCCCCATCCAACCTGACAGAGCTTTAGAGGATCTACAGAGAAGAATGGGAGAAACTCCCCAAATACAGGTGTGCCAAGCTTGTAGCTTCATACCCAAGAAGACTCTAGGCTGTAATCGCTGCCAAAGGAGCTTCAACAAATTACTGAGTAAACGGTCATGTAAATGTCATATTTCTGTTAGAATTTTTATAAATTTGCAAACATTTCTTAAAACCTGTTTATGCTTAGTCATTATGGGGTATTGTGTGCAGATTGATGAAGAAAAAAACCAATTTCATCTATTTTAGAATAAGGTTGTAACCTAACGAACTGTGGAAAAAGTCAAGGGGCCTGAATACTTTCCAAATGCACTGTAGCTCTATTCCAACAGTACTGTTGGATTATTCCGCATTCCTAGTGAGTGGAAAGCAGAGGAACATTAAGGATTTGGAAGCTGGTGATTCTCACAGTCATTAGCCTGTATGCTGACTGACGAGTGGCTGACTGAGCGACAGCAGGTGTAGATGGGGGCAAAGACCGCTGTGTGATCTTTTGTTGCCGTGTGTACATGGCTTCACACAACATGGGTTTGGGTGTGGGGTAGACACAGGTGCGAAAAACAAGGGCAGGCATCGGAGAGGCGCGGAGCTGCGGAGAATTCAGTCAACACGCAATAGAACTTTGGCTGTGCGATCAAAGCAAGATACAATAACATAAGGTCAACTGGATATCTCAATCTTAGGCTCAATATTAGGAGTTGCCTGGTATCGTATCGCCGCCATGTTGCGACACATCTTTAGATAATCGGAGTCGCTGAATGTCCAAGATAAATCTAAATCAAACGGGGGCTTTTCAGTCGAAAGCAACAAGCGCAAGGTCATTTTGAGATAAGGAGCCTGGTCAAATACAGCAATCAGTCCCTGTCCGCAAAGCAAACACACACAGATATGTACATGCGCAGATGTACACACAAACACACACAAACACAAACACTTAAGGGGTAATGGAGGAGTCCCTGTAAACACCACTCCTCCCTATCTGCTGAAGGCCACAGGAGTGGGCCTAACAATAACCTCCCATCAAGAGGCTAGCACTTTCTTTGTGGCTTAGGAGTATGTAAGACGATAGCCAGTGTTCTGTAAGAGTTAACTGCATGAAGATAGACAAACACATCACAGGTTCTCTAGTCACTGGGCGTAACATAATGAACTCCTAATCGCTTCTGAGAGTGTAATTTATCTATGAAATCAGAGGCAAATTGACGAGGAAAATAATATTGGGATCTCTCTCTTCCCGTAGCCTAGCAGGAAGGATATTGAACGGTGCGGCTCTTTAAAAAGGTTAGGAGTAACACTTTCCTGTCGATGTCGATATTCTGTCAGTGGAAAACATCCACTCAGCTACATTATGTAGCCTGCCAAGCATCACACGCAGCTCATGAATAGCTCATGAATAGAGCAGATAAATGCGTCTGTATTCTGACCAATACTGTTCAGATAAGCAACGACTAGCACAGGGAGACAGGATTCTCAATCAACTCCAGTAGCTGCTGATGTCAAGTGCATTTCTAAAGTGCACCTTGTCAAGGAAGTGAGTGTCTTGAGTCAGACGACTTATCCCCTTTCTCTTCTCCTCCTCCTCCTATTCCACCTACTCCTCCACCTCCTCCTCCACCTCCTCTTCCTCCGCAGGATGAGGCATAATAGTGTTGAGCCCCAGGCGTGAGAGCTAAGATAATTACTACCCCTCTCTTTTCCATGCTCTCCTCAGGCATCTCACAGCATTCATCTTCTTAGAATGCCCCCCTCCCCCTTTACAATGCCTATTTACGTCTCCTGCGGTCCTTGTGTGTGTGTTTTTTTTTTGTGTACATCTAAGCCATATGAATTTGAAATCAAAAGAAAATGAGCCTTGAACACACACAGCCACTGTGTGTGTGCGTTTGCTTATGTGCGTGTCTGTTTTTGCATCTCTATGCGTGTGTCAGTGTCAGTGGGTGTGTTTGTATGAGACAAAACACAGGCTGGAAGGAGCGGAAGTAGCGCAGGCGGAGAGAGGGAGAGAGGGTTGACTCACCTTCTCTGCAGATTGGGCCGTGCCAAAGAAGATGGGAATGAAGGCCAGCCACACAATACATGTGGTGTACATGGTGAAGCCGATGGGCTTGGCCTCGTTGAAGTCCTCTGGCACGTCCCGGGTTTTGATGGCGTAGATGGTACATGTGACCATCAGAAGGATGCTGTAGCCCAGCGAACAGATCATCTGCAGGTCCGTGATGTCACACTTCAGCACGCCACGCGCCAGGTTGGGGTTCATGGTCTTTTGCTCGTCGTAGTCGATGATGATGTTGGGCGGGTCCACGGCGAACCAGATGAGCACGCCCAGCAGCTGCAGGCAGATGAGGGAGGAGGTGATAGCGATCTGGGAGGTGGGGCTGATGAAACGGGGGGCGGTCACCGTCTGCTTGCCTTGCTCAAAGATCCGGTAGATGCGGTTGGTCTTGGTGAGCAGTGCGGCGTAGCTGATGCACATCCCCAGGCCCAAGAAGATTCTCCGGAAGGAGCACACGCCCACGTCGGGCTTGGCGATCATCAGGAAGGTGATGATGTAGCACAGGAAGATGCCCGTCAGCAGCACATAGCTCAGCTCGCGGCCCGATGCCCGCACAATAGGTGTGTCGTTGTAGCGTACGAACGTTGCCATGACGAAGACGGTGGCGATGATGCCCAGCATGGCGAGGAAGACGGGAATGACTGCCCAGGGGGAGTGCCACTCCAGCTTGACGACGGGGATAGGTTGGCAGGTCGTCCGGTTTGGGTCGGGCCTCATGTCGTAGGAGCACAGGCGGCACAATGTCTCATCATATTGGTACTGGTAGCCATCACACAGCTCACAGTGCCAGCAGCATGGCATGCCCTTTACCCTCTTCTTCCTCTCACCTGTCTTACAGGGCAGACTGCACACAGAGATAGGGACATCCGGCTTCCCTTCTGGCCACTGCATCTCCTCGAGCTGAGAGAAAGAGAGAGGACACAGGCCACGGGGTGAGAGGGAGATAAGCAGTGGAGGTAGCACTTCAGATAAGAGGGCTAGTCGATAGGGATGAAGCGGTTTACAGCTACCTGACAGGCAAATGGGCCTGGACTTGGTGTGTGCATACAGGATGAGGTACATGTCTTGTGTCACACCATGTCTTACTGGCTAACTCGCTACTACTGCAGCAAGCACAATGCTCTAAATGACACTTAATATAACCTCCACTGAGTTGTTGCTGCGGAGAATACAATATCTCTTTCATCAATTATTTTAAGTATTTCCAATCATAAGAACGCTAAGAATAACAAAAATAAGCCAATATACGTTCAAGTAACATTGCAAAAATCAGACATTTTCTGTCCTAAAATGATGCAGAAAAATTAATCCATGCTTTTGTTATTTCTAGGTTAGACTACTGCAATGCTCTACTTTCCGGCTACCCGGATAAAGCACTAAATAAACTTCAGTTAGTGCTAAATACGGCTGTTAGAATCCTGACTAGAACCCCAAAATTTGATCATATTACTCCAGTGCTAGCCTCCCTACACTGGCTTCCTGTTAAGGCAAGGGCTGATTTCAAGGTTTTACTGTTAACCTACAAAGTGTTACATGGGCTTGCTCCTACGAATATTTCCGAGTTGGTCCTGCCGTACATACCTACACGTACGCTATGGTCACAAGACGTAGGCCTCCTAATTGCCCCTAGAATTTCTATGCAAACAGCTGGAGGCAGGGCTTTCTCCTATAGAGCTCATTTTGTATAGGATGGTCTTGCCTACCCATGTGAGAGACGCAGACTCGGCCTCAACTTTTAAGTCTTTATTGAAGACTCATCTCTTCAGTAGGTCCTATGATTGAGTGTAGTCTGGCCCAGGAGTGTGAAGGTGAACGGATAGGCTCTGGAGCAAAGAACCGCCCTTGCTGTCTCTGTCTGGCCGGTTCCCCTCTCTCCACTGTGATTCTCTGCCTCTAACCCTATTACAGGGGCCGAGTCACTGGCTTACTGGTGCTCTTTCATGCCATCCCTAGGAGGGGTGCGTCACTTGAGTGGGTTGAGTCACTGACGTGATCTTCCTGTCTGGGTCGGCGCCCCCCCTTGGGTTGTGCCGTGGCGGAGATCTTTGTGGGCTATACTCGGCCTTGTCTCAGGATGGTAAGTTGGTGGTTGAAGGTATCCCTCTAGTGGTGTGGGGGCTGTGCCTTGGCAAAGTGGGTGGGGTTATATCCTTCCTGTTTGGCCCTGTCCGGGGGTGTCATTGGATGGGGCCACAGTGTTTCCTGACCCCTCCTGTCTCAGCCTCCAGTATTTATGCTGCATTAGTTTATGTGTCGAGGTGCTAGGGTCAGTTTGTTATATCTGGAGTACTTGTCCTGTCTTATCCGGTGTCCTGTGTGAATTTAAGTATGCTCTCTCCAATTCTCTCTTTCTTTCTCTCTCTCTCGGAGGACCTGAGCCCTAGGACCATGCCTCAGGACGACCTGACATGATGACTCCTTGCTGTCCCCAGTCCACCTGGCCGTGCTGCTGCTCCAGTTTCAACTGTTCTGCCTGCGGCTATGGAACCCTGACCTGTTCACCGGACGTACTACCTGTCCCAGACCTGCGGTTTTCAACTCTCTAGAGACAGCAGGAGCAGTAGAGATACTCTCAATGATTGGCTATGAAAGCCAACTGACATTTACTCCTGAGGTGCTGCACCCTCGACAACTATTGTGATTATTATTATTTGACCATTCTGGTCATTTATGACCATTTGAACATCTTGGCCATGTTCTGTTATGATCTCCACCTGGCACAGCCAGAAGAGGACTGGCCACCCGTCATAGCCTGGTTCCTCTCTAGGTTTCTTCCTAGGTTTTGGCCTTTCTAGGGAGTTTTTCCTAGCCACCGTGCTGCTGCTCTACACCTGCATTGCTTGCTGTTTTGGGGTTTTAGGCTGGGTTTCTGTACAGCACTTTGGAATATCAGCTGATGTACGAAGGGCTATATAAATACATTTGATTTGAAGTGTCCTATTCCGTATTTAAGAGTAATTGATATCACCATGGAGACAGCACTTGCATTTTTATTAAATACAATTAAAAGAGAGAAGCAATGAAATGCCAGACAAATGCAGTATGCTATGTGATTAATAAAGAGTGCAGAAGCCAGAGAGGTATGAAAAATAGGATTAGTTTAGGAGAATCAGATTTACCACCTTAAAAATGTCAATTCTACAACAGTTTTAAAGGGGGAATTTCTCTTCAGAATCGATATTTTGTCACAAAGATGTGGAGTCGACTACAGAGATAATTTAGAGAAGGTTACTGAATTGCTTAAAAGATACTGAGCCTCAACACTCATGTGGATTTCTTTGACGACAATGTTAGTTTAACCTTAAAGTCAGACTTGAGGTTAAACCTTAAAGTCAGTACAAGTCATCTTATCATAATGACACCGGAGGGAATGGCTGCCGTTTTATTGGCTCAACCAACTGTGCTATTTTGTTCGTTTTTTCGCATTGCTTGTACATAATGTTGCTGCTACCGTCTCTTATGACCGAAAAGAGATTCTGGACATCAGACCAGCGGTTACTCACCTCGAACTGGATGAAGAATTTTTCTTTAATGAGGTGGACGGGAAGTATATACTCCAAACACCCGAACAGGCCCTCATCCCCGTCATTCGCTGGAGAAAGAAACTGAGATTTCGATGAAAGAGATCGGGGTGCCTTGTGAGGATCAGACGACGAGTGGCTAATCTGCCTTTGCAATCAGTCCTGTAAGCTAACGTTCAATCCCTGGAAAATAAATGGGACGAACTGAAAGCACGTATATCTTACCAACGGGACATTAAAAACTTTCATATCTTATGTTTCAACGAGTCGTGGCTGAACAACGACATCAATGACATACAGCTGGCGGGTTATACACGATCGGCAGGATAGAACAGCAGCCTCTGGTAACGGGGCGAAAGCCTATGCATATTTGTAAACACCAGCTGGTGCACGATATCTAAGGAAGTCTCGAGGTTTTTCTCACCTGCGGTAGAGTATCTCATGATAAGCGGTAGACCACACTATCTACCTAGAGAGTTTTCATCTGTATTTTTTTTATAGCTGTCTATATACAACCACAGACCGATGCTGGCACTAAAACTGCACTCAATGAGCTGTATTCCGCCATTAGAAAACAAGAAACCGCTAATCCAGAGGCGGCGCTCCTAGTAGCCGGGGACTTTAATGCAGGGAAGCTTAAATCACTTTTACCTATTTTCTATCAGCACGTCAAATGTGCAACCAGAGGGGGAAAAACTCTAGACCACCTTTACTCCACACACAGAGACGCGTACAAAGCTCTCCCTCGCCCTTCATTTGGCAAATCTGACCATAAATCCTGATTACCAGCAAAAATTAAAGCAGGAAGCACCAGTGACTCGGTCAATAAAAAATGTGGTCAGATGAAGCAGATGCTAAACTACAGGACTATTTTGATAGCACAGACTGGAATATGTTCACGGGATTCAATGGAGGACCGAGCACACCCCCATTGTCTTCCACCAGGGATGTAGTGGAGCAGGTGGAGAGCTTCACGTTCCTTGGCGTCCACATCACCAATAAACTAACATGGTCCAAGCACACCAAGACAGTCGTGAAGACTGAAAAGAGACTGAAAAGATTTGGCATGGGTCCTCAGATCCTCAAAAGATTTCACAGCTGCATCATCGAGAGCATCCTAACGGGCTGCATCACTGCCTGGTATGGCAACTGCTCGGCCTCCGACCACAAGGCACTACAGAGGGTAGTGCGAACGGCCCAGTACATCACTGGGGCCAAGCTTCCTGCCGTCCAGGACCTCTATACCAGGCAGTGTCAGAGGAAGGCCCTAAAAATTGTCAAAAGTCTCAGCCACCCTAGTCATAGACTGTTCTCTCTGCTACCGCACGGCAAGGAGTACGGGAGCGCCAAGTCTATGTCAAAGAGGCTTCTAAACAGCTTCTTCCCCCAAGCCATAAGACTCCTGAACATCTAATCAAATGGCTACCCAGACTATTTGCATTGCCCCCCCCCCCCTCTTCTACGATGCTGCTACTCTGTTATTATCTATGCATAGTCACTTTAATAACTCTACTAGCATGTACATATTACCTCAATTACCTCGACACCGGTGCCCCCTCACATTGACTCTGTACTGGTACCCCCTGTATATAGCACCGATATTGTTATTTTCTGCTCTGAAATTATTTGTTACTCTTATCTCTTACTTTTTGGGGGGTATTTTCTTAAAACGGCATTGTTGGTTGAGGGCTTGTAAGTAATCATTTGACTGTAAGGTCTACACCTGTTGTATTTGTATTCAAATACTTTTTGATTTGAAGTCATCTCGAAGAACTCTTCGTCATCCCACATCACAACTTGCAGAATTTCCCCCATCTCCTGGCTCCCAAAAACCAATGATTCTGTAAATTGCTCTGATAATAATCACATTAAAGTCTGTCCTGAGGTTTTAAGATGTTACACAACCAAAAACATTTCAGCTGTCTTAAAATCTACTCCTTTTGTCTGTACAATACCTTAGTGCGAGCCAAAACCTACGACAATCACAGTGTGTGAGCATTCCTGTACATGCTGCTCCCTCATGTCCTGCAGCTCACATGCACCTGTATGACAAATGTGTTGTCTCAACGCTGTCTCAGTGGATTATGATCCGCTATCAGTTATCTGTGCAGGGGCTGTGATTTGTTATGTGGACAACGTTACTCCCTGGAACAGTTCCTGATTAAACACTGACTCTCCGGCTGGAAACAGTAATGAGCCCAACACCACTGTTGCTATGGAGACCACAAAGCAAGATTTGTCACCTTGGACTGATACGGCTAATTCATTTTTTTTGGAAGGAGGGGTGGTTTGTTGGGTTTGTTGTTTGTCAGGGTGGATTTAAGTCACTTTTAGACACACATTTTGATGCAGCTCTTCATCAGAGATGACATTGTCAATATCATCTGTCTATTTCAGTAGACAGGTGTCAGTCTCTTCCCGCTTTAGACAACTTATCGTTGTCTTGCCAAAAAGCAACAGCTTCATTCTTAGGACTATAGGCTATTACCTTAATTTGATTTGACATTGCTCTTCCTAAACAAGTTTTGTACTAATTAGTGGCCAATCATTCACCGTTTTCTCAAGTGCCTCGTTTGCACTTACATTTCTCTGATAAAAAGGAAAAAGTCTCTGCACACTTTCAGTCTGATGCAAATTGCTTTAAATAGTAGCTGAGCTTTCAGCCAGTCGACCTTCATCAAAGCCTTCATCAAAGTATGCTCTGATGAAAGTCGACTGACTGAAAGCTTTGATACTATTTAAAGAAATGTGGATTTGACTGGAAATGTGCATCGACTTTTTCCTGTTTTGCCTTCTGCCTCCAGCACCTTCACAAATCTGCTTTGTTTATGTGGTAGATTCGGCCACTTACATTTTTCTAAAATGAATGAAATGTATCTCTACAGATCATAAATATAATAAAATAAGGCCATTATAAGTATTCTAATGATTCTTGGACCATGTATCCTTGGTCCAAGCCAAGATTACAGGCCTTAAACTTACCCTGAGTTGGAGTGTCTCCACCCACTGTCCGATGGGCCTGTACTCAGGAACACTGGAGTTGGTCATCTGAAACTGGAACAGGTCGTAGCGTCCCGGAGCGTCACCGTTTTTATTAAACATAACCGACGTGCCTGCACTACCTGCAGGAAGACAGAAGGAAGGAGCAAATTGAAAATTAATGTGTTCGTTTTTATATTGAGTACATATTTGTGCAAATAAATACATTACACATGCCCTTTTTATTTTAAGATTCAACCATTAAAGGCCTGTGGTTGGTCTTCATTGGGCCAACAGTACATACACCCCTGTGAGAGAAACATTGACCTTTAACCTAGTGTCCCTTGTTCTGTCGTTTACAAGCTATAAACGGTTCTGTGGACATCGAGGGCCACAGGGTGTGCTCATGTGCTAATGGCCTATTCATAATGACCATGACTCATATCCTGTCCCCATTAGAAGGCTAGCAAGTCAGCTAACTCCCTACTGACTGAGATGATTGCTCTGCTGTGAAAGAGTGTGTACTAAGGCAATCCAACACCACACCGCAGCCCTACATTTCACATCTGAGCACTTCAGCATCAGAGCTGTGTGATACATCATTAGGTCTATACGCAGCATCAATGAAGCAGTGTTCAGCTTTAGGTTATCCCATCTGTGCATTAGGAATATCATACGGTGCCCGTTCTTCAAGACGGATGCACATTTCCTCAGTTCAAAAGTAAACCATCTCAATTACACATGCTGAACAGGAGATGAAGCAAAGTAAGATAAATAGGTCAGCCAAAGCATCATACGGTCCCCATATGGTCGCAGTTTATAGCAAGGAGAGGACCGCAGGCTAATTAACTTACTGAAGGTCCTGGACACCTGCAACACAGTATTCGAGAAATGAAGTCTGTGGCCTGATTTGTGTGTGTGTGTGTGTATGTGTTTGTGAGTGTGTGTGTGCGTGTGTGTGTGTGTATGTGTTTGTGAGTGTATGTGTGTGTGTGTGTATAGTTTTGTAGGCTATCTATGTGCATGTGTATGTGTGTATGACCTCGCCATAATGAAGATGTGCGTGAGAACTTTCCGCAAAACCAACTAAGAAGAAATGTGTGGCCCTGCTTTTTTGATGTGACATGTACATATTACCTCAATTACCTCGACTAAACAGTGCCCCCACACATTGACTCTGTACCGGTACCCCCTGTATATGGCCTCGCTACTGTTATTTTACTGCTGCTCTTTAATTATTTGTTACTTTTATTTTAGATTTTTTTTACTTGACACATATTTTTCTTAAAACTGCATTGTTGGTTAAGGGCTTGTAAGTAAGCATTTCACTGTAAGTTCTACAGCTGTTATATGTCACATGCGCTGCATACAACATGCCTCGATGCCTCTCATCCTGCCATTGTAAGACGGACTATTACTTCGTCAGTTCAACAGTGAGTTAACCTTGGCAGTGCATATAATAACTCAAAGGCATAGTATACACCATTTCTAAAATCGTACGGGGACGGGGGGGGAACACGAATCAGATGTGGCATGGGAAATGACTGCAATAATAGTCCTGACTATAAAAAGTCTAAAAGGGGAATGACCAATAACACCTGTCCAAAATGGTTGTGGGGGACATGTTGCCTTTGTGTTTTGTGTAGGCCTTTGGCTTTGTTAGGTAGAGGCTGTACCCCAATTCTGAACACCATCCCTTTTAGTTTTTGTCAAGAGGGAATTTTAGTATCCTACACGGCAGTTTTTTTCAAGGACATTTGTCATTGAACATTCTACAAAAGAGCAAGGCCAAAGTCTCCCCTCTAGCAGCAAGAAACGAGATTATGGGGAGTAAAACCTCATTTAGATGCACCATACATACAGGAAGAGACCTAAAGTATACAGAAATCTCATGGGAGAACCGAATCTGCCACTCTATCAAAGTTTGTATGACCATCAAAGTCAACGAGTTGCTTTCGTTTTCTCCTTAAGTTTCCTGCGCATTAGTCACACAGAATATTAATGTGGCCATTTCCAAAGCTGTTGAAGATACTGAGTAGTGTAAGGTGTATTAGCAGAGCTCAAATGAGCTAATTCACTGAAACCACTCTGAATGTGTGTAGAATATTTCGCCGATAAGCAGTGGTTTGTGTCAAGGAAATGTATTGTCAGTTGTCATAAGCTAACATCAGCTGTCATAAATGTTTAGGACACCAATTGTGTCAGTATTATGTCATAATTATGTAGCCCTTAATAAGACAAAAGGCTCATGTAAAGTGTTACGCTACCCATAGTTGCACTAAACATACAGTACCAGTCAAAAGTTTGGAAACACCTACTCATTTGCATTCTCTCAACCAGTTTCATGAGGTAGTCACCTGGAATGCATTTTAATTAACATGTGTGCCTTGTTAAAAGTTAATTTGTGGAATTTCTTTCCTGCTTCAAGCATTTGAGCCAATCCGTTGTGTTGTGATAAGGTATTGGTGGTACACAGAAGATAGTCCTATTTGGTAAAAGACCAAGTCCATATTATGGCAAGAACAGCTCAAATAAGCAAAGAGAAACGGCAGTCCATCTCTGTTTTAAGGCATGAAGGTCAGTCAATCTGGAAAATTTCAAGAACTTTGACAGTTTCTTTAAGTGCAGCCTAAATAAATGCTTCACAGAGTTCAAGTAACAGACACATCTCAACGTCAACTTTTCAGAGGAGACTGCGTGAATTGCTGCAAAGAAACCACTACTAAAGGACACCAATGAGAAGAAGAGACTTGCTTGGGCCAAGAAACACGAGCAATGGACCTTTGAAATCTGTCCAAATTTGAGATTTTTGGTTCCAACCGCCATCTCTTTGTGAGACATAGAATAGCTGAACGGAGGATTTCCGCATGTGTGGTTCCCACCATGAAGCATGGAGGAGGACGTGTGATGGTGTTGGGGTGCTTTACTGGTGACACTGTCTGTGATTTATTTAGAATTCAAGGCACACTTAACCAGCATGGCTCCCACAGCATTCTGCAGCGATACACCATCCCATCCGGTTTGCGCTTCGTGGGACTATCATTTGTTTTTCAACATGACAATGACCCAACACGCCTCCAGGCTGTGTAAGGGCTATTTGACCAAGAAGGAGAGTGATGGAGTGCAGATGACCTGGCCTCAACATTCCCCTGACCTTAACCCAACTGAGATGGTTTGGGATGAGTTGGACCGCATATTGAAGGAAAAGCAGTGCTCAGCATATGTGGGAACTCCTTCAAGACTGTTTGAAAAGCATTCCTTATGAAGCTGGTTGAGAGATTGCCAAGAGTGTGCAAAAATGTAATAAAGGCAAAGGGTGACTACTTTGAAGAATCTCAAATATTTACATTTACATTTTAGTCATTTAGCAGACGCTCTTATCCAGAGCAGTAGAGTGCATACAGTAGAGTGCATACATTTTATTACATTTTTATTTATTTTTTTACATACTGAGACAAGGATATCCCTACCGGCCAAACCCTCCCTAACCCGGACGACGTTATGCCATCTGTGCGTCGCCCCACGGACCTCCCGGTTGCGGCCGGCTGCGACAGAGCCTGGGCGCGAACCCAGCCCAGCCTGGGCGCGAACCCAGAGACTCTGGTGGCGCAGCTAGCACTGCGATGCAGTGCCCTAGACCACTGCGCCACCCGGGAGGGTGTATATATATAAATATATATATATATAAATATATTTTGATTTGTTTAACATTTTTTGGATTACTACATGATTCCATGTGTGTTATTTCGTAGTTTTGATGTCTTTACTATTATTCTACAATATAGAAAACAGTAAAAATAACAAGAAACCCTTGAATGTAGGTGTGTTCAAACTTTTGACTTGTACTGTACAGTATACAGTAGTTGCAGTACGACAGAATCCGCTTTAGAATGAAATTGAAACAACAGAAAACACACACAGGGGTAGTAGTCAACAATCTGTCACGTTTGCTTCCAACAGACAGAGAATAGAGTTGACATACTGCATCTATTTGTTGACAAGGTGTTGACATAGTACACTGAGAGCAGTTGGTATGTCAGGACTACAAAACTGTCTTGTTCCACGCACATTGCAGTACAAAGAATCTCCCCCCACCCCACACACACACACAGTCAGTAAGCAAATAATTAAGCAGTGTGACTCTCCTTGCAGATAGGAAGCCATTACAAATTCCATTGTATTTTACGTTTCCTGTTATTTCCAAGGGAACAAAATGATCTGTGTAGACAGCTTTGTGAGAGATGAAAGATTCATACATTCGCATGGGGCTCTGAACTAAGACATGACAAAAGTGCATTGCTGCTGTACTGTGTCGAGCAGTGTGGGTGGACTGGGGGCTCTCTTTCCTTCACTCTCTTGAGCTCTGTCTCCAGCGCAGCAGGGAGAACAACAAAGACAACTCACACAGGCACGCACACACGGCCACACAAACATGTATATTCACATACTCTAACATATACACATGTGAACATGCTCGCGTGCAGGCGTACGTGCACACACACAGCCCAGCCAGGATACAGTAAATAGCACAGAGATTTGCTGTGATGTAAAGGACTTATGTAAAAATACTACAAGTACAACTTAAGTGCCTTTTTGTGGTATCTGTATTTTACTTTACTATTTATATTTTTGACACATTTTCAAATCAAATCAAATATTATTAGTCACATGTGCCAAATACAACAGGTGTAGACCTTAGAGTGAAATGCTTACTTACAAGCCCCTAACAAACAATGCAGTTTAAAAAATATGATAAGAAATAAAGGAACAAGTAATTAAAGAGCAGCAGTAAAATATCAATAGCCACGCTATATACAGGGGGTAGCGGTACAGAGTCAATGTGTGGGGGCACCGGTTAGTCAAGGTAATTGAGGTAATATGTACATGTAGGTAGAGTTATTCAAGTGACTATAAATAGATAATAACAGAGAGTAGCACTGGCGTAAAAGAGGGGGGGGCAATGTAAATAGTCTGGGTAGAAATTTGATTAGATGTTCAGGAGTCTTATGGTTTGGGGGAAGAAGCTGTTTAGAAGCCTCTTGGACTTAGACTTGGCGCACCGGTACAGCTTGCCGTGTGGTAGCAGAGAGAACAGTCTATGACTAGGGTGGCTGGAGTCTTTGACAATTTTTAGGGCCTTCCTCTGACACCGCCTGGTATAGAGGTCCTGGATGGCAGGAAGCTTGGCCCCAGTGTTGTACTGGGCCGTTCACATTACCCTCCGTAGTTCCTTGTAGTAGGAGGCCGAGCAGTTGCCATACCAGGTAGTGATGCAGCCCGTCAGGATGCTCTCCATGGTGCAGCTGTAGAACCTTTTGAAGATCTGAGGACCAATGCCAAATCTTTTCAGTCTTCTGAGGGGGAATACGTTTTGTCGTGCACTCTTCACGGCTGTCATGTTGCGCTTGGACCATGTTAGTTTGTTGGTGATGTGGACAAGCTCTCGACCTGCTCCACTGCAGCCCCGTCGATGAGAATGGGGGTGTGCTCGGTCCTCCTTTTCCTGTAGTCCACAATCATCTCCTTTGTCTTGATCACATTGAGGGAGAGGTTGTTGCCCTGGCACCACACAGCCAGGTCTCTGACCTCCCCCCTATAGACTGTCTAATCGTTGTCGGTGATCAGGCATACCACTGTTGTGTCATTGGTAAACGTAATGATGGTGTTGGAGTCGTGCCTGGCTGGGAAGTCATGAGTGAACAAGGAATACAGGAGGGGACTGAGCACGCACGCCTGAGGGGCCCCTGTATTGAGGGTCAGCGTGGCGGATGTATTGTTACCTACCCTTACCACCTGGGGGCTGCCCATCAGGAAGTCCGGGTTCCAGTTGCAGAGGGAGGTGTTTAGTCCCAGGGTCCTTATCTTATTGATGAGCTTTGAGGGCACTATGGTGTTGAACACTGAGCTGTAGTCAATGAATAGCATTCTCACATAGGTGCTCCTTTTGTCCAGGTGGGAAAGGGCAGTGTGGAGAGCATAAGAGAATGCATCATCTGTGGATCTGTTAGGGCGGAATGCAAATTGGGGTGGGTCTAGGATTTCTGGGATAATGGTGTTGATGTGAGCCATGACCAGTCTTTCAAAGCACTTCATGGCTACAGACGAGAGTGCTACGGGTCTGTAGTCATTTAGACAGGTTACCTTAGTGTTCTTGGGCACAGGGGACTATGGTGGTCTGCTTGAAACATGTTGGTATTACAGTCTCGGACAGGGAGAGGTTGAAAATGTCAGTGAAGACATGCCAACCAGTTGGTCAGCGCATGCTCGCAGTACACGTCCTGGTAATCCGTCTGGCCCTGCGACCTGTTTAAAGATCTTACTCACAACGGCTGCGGCGAGCGTGATCACACAATCGTCCTGAACAGCTGGTGCTCTCATGCATGTTTCAGTGTTATTTGTCTCGAAGCGAGCGTAGAATTAGATTAGCTCATCTGGTAAGCTCGTTTCACCGGGCATCTCTCGGCTGTGCTTTCCTTTGTAGTCTTGAATAGTTTGCAAGCCCTGCCACATCCAACGAGCGTCGGAGCCGGTGTAGTACGATTCGATCTTAATCCTGTATTGATGCTTTGCCTGTTTGATGGTTCGTCAGAGAGCATAGCGGGATTTCTTACACGCTTCAGGGTTAGAGTCCCGCTCCTTGAAAGTGGCAGCTCTAGTCTTTAGCTCAGTGCAGATGTTGCCTGGAATCCATGGCTTCTGGTTGGGGTACATACGGTCATTGTGGGGACGACATCATCAATGCACTTATTGATGAAGCCAATGACTGATGTGGTTTACTCCTCAAAGCCATCGGAAGAATCCCGGAACATATTTCAGTCTGTGCTTGCAAAACAGTCCTATAGCTTAGCATTTGCTTCATCTGAACACTTATTTTATTGCCCAAGTCACTGGTGCTTCCTGCTTTAATTTTTGCTTGTAATCAGGAATCAGGGGGATATAATTACAGTGCCTTGCAAAAGTATTCATCCCCCTTGGCGTTTTTCCTATTTTGTTGCATTACAACCTGTAATTTCAATGGATTTTTATTTGGATTTCATGTAATGGACATACACAAAATAGTCCACATTGGTGAAGTGAAATGAAAAAATAACAGAAAAGTGGTGCGTGCATATGTATTCACCCCCTTTGCTATGAAGTCCCTAAATAAGATCTGGTGCAAACAATTACCTTCAGAAGTCACATAATTAGTTAAATAAAGTCCACCTGTAAGCAATCTAAGTGTCACATGATCTGTCATATCTTTCCATAGGACCACTTTAAGCCGTACACTCCACAGAGCTGGGCATTACGGAAGAGTGGCCAGAAAAAAGTCATTGCTTCAATAAAAAAAATAAGCAATCACGGTTGGTGTTTGCCAAAAGGCATGTGGGAGACTCCCAAACATATGGAAGAAGATACTCTGGTCAGATGAGACTAAAATTGAGCTTTTTGTCCATCAAGGAAAACTCTATGTCTGGCGCAAACCCAACACCTCTCATCACCCCAAGATGGCAGGGACTGGGAAACTGGTCAGAATTTAAGGAATGATGGATGGCGCTAATTACAGGGAAATTTTTGAGGGAAACCTGTTTCAGTCTTCCAGAAATTTGAGACTGGTATGGAGGTTCACATTCCAGCAGGACAATGACCCTAAGTGTACTGCTAAAGCAACACTCGGATGGTTTAAGGGGAAACATTTAAATGTCTTGGAATGGCCTAGTAAAATCCCAGAACTCAATCCAATTGAGAATCTTAAAGATTGCTGTACAGCAGCAGAACCCATCCAACTTGAAGGAGCTGGAGCAGTTTTGCCTTGAAAAAATGGGCAAAAATCCCAGTGGCTAGATGTGCCAAGCTTATAGAGACATACCCCAAGAGACTTGAAGCTGCAATTGCTGCAAAACGTGGCTCTACAAAGTATGGACTTTGGGGGGGGGTGAATGCACGCTCAAGTTTTCATTTTTTTGCCTTTTTTCTTGTTTGTTTCACACCCCAAACATTTTTGCATCTTCAAAGTGGTAGGCATGTTGTGTAAATAAAATGATACAACCCCCCCCCAAAAAATCTATTTTAATTCCAGGTTAAGGCAACACAATAGGATAAATGCCAAGGGGGTGAATACTTTCGCAAGCCACTGTATGGTCAGATTTGCCAAATGGAGGTGGAGGGAGAGCTTTGTACGCGTCTCTGTGTGTGGAGTAAAGGTGGTTTAGAGTTTTTTTCACTCTAGTATTGTGATACCAGATATTATGCACCAGCTGTTGTTTACAAATATACATAATTCGCCACCCATTTTCTTACCAGACGCTGATACAGTGTATTACCAGCCAGCTGTATGTAGATAATGTCGTAGTTTTTCCACGACTTCTTGATGCATAAGATATTCGTTTTTAATGTCCCGTTGGTAATTTAATCTTCCTCATAGGTCGTCTATTTTATTTTCCAATGGTTGCACGTTAGCTAGTAGAACGGAAGGAAGTGGAAGTTTATTCAATCGCCTATGAATTCTCAGAAGGTAGCCTGACCTCCGCCCTCTTTTTCTCTGTCTTCTCTTCATGCAAATGACAGGGATTTGGGCCTGTTCCCAGTAAAACAGTGTGTCCCTCACGTCAGGCTCGTCGGGAACAGTGAATCAAAAAAAAGCTTCTGCCAGTTCTTGGTGAGTAATCGCTGTTCTGACGGTAGCAGCAACATTATGTACAAAATAAGTTTACAAAATAAGTTACAAACAACGCAAAAAAACGAACAAAAACACAGTTGGATAGGAACACGTAAACGTCAGCCATCATCTCCGGCGCCATGATACAAAAGTAAAGAAAATAATGTCATGTAATGTAAATACTACATTTATTTTCCCTGTCACCAAAAAGTACTCGTTACATTTCGAATGCCTAGGACATGAAAATGGTCCAATTCACACACATATCAAGAGAACATCCCTGGTCATCCGTACTGCCTCTGATCTGGCAGATTCACTAAACACAAATGCTTCGTTTTGAAATTATTTCTGAGTGTTGGAGTGTGCCCGTAAACTTGAAAAACAAAAAAATTGTGCCGTTTGGTTTGCTTAATACAAGGAATGTGAAATTATTTCTAGTTTTACTTTTGATACATATGTATATCTGAATAACTACATTTACTTTTGATACTTAAGTATATACTTTTACTCAAGAAGTATTTTACTGAGTGACTTTCACTTTTACTTAATTATGAATATTGGGTACTTTTTCCACCACTGGAGATTTGGCTGTCATTTGGCTGATACAGGAGTACTAATGTTGGCTTACAAGTAGAAAGGTTATTGAATACTGCATCAGTGGGGGTAAACAGAGTAAAGGCACATTTTGTGAGCTGAGCATTCCTCTGTGACAGTCTTATTGCAAGTGTATTTGTCACGCCCTGACCTTAGAGATCCTTTTTATTCTCTATTTTGGTTAGGTCAGGGTATGACTAGGGTGGATAGTCTAGTTTTTTCATTTCTATGTTGGTCTGCAACCCGTAACCTCCAGCGATGGTTCGCAGTCCGGAACCTCCAGCGACGGTTCGCAGTCCGGAGCCTCCAGTGAGGATCCATGGCCCGGAGCCTCCTGTGAGGATCCACGGTCCGGTTCCATCGGCGACGATCCACGGTCCGGAGCCTCCGGCGACGATCTACGGTCCGGAGTTCCCGGTGACGACCCACGGTCCGGAGCCTACGGCGACGATCCATAGTCCGGAGCTTCTGGCGACGGTCTACGGTCCGGAGTTCCCGGCGACGATCCACGGTCCGGAGATTCCGGCGACGATCCACAGTCCGGAGATTCCGGCGACAATCCCTGCACCAGAGTCGCCAACGAAGATGGCGGGGCCGCGAGCAGAGCCGGGTCTACGTCCCGCACCGGAGCCGCCACCGAGGCTAGATTCCCACCCGGACACTCCCCTATAGAGTCAGATTTTGCGGCCAGAGTCTGCACGTTTGGCGGGGCGGGGGGGGGGGGGGGGGGGATACTGTCACACCCTGACCTTAGAGATCCTTTTTATTCTCTATTTTGGTTAGGTAAGGGTGTGACTAGGGTAGGTAGTCTAGTTTTTTCATTTCTATGTTGGCCTGGTATGGTTCCCAATCAGAGGCAGCTGTCTATCGTTGTCTCTGATTGGGGATCATATTTAGGCAGCCTTTTCCCACTGGGTTTGTGTGGGATCTTGTCTATGTATAGTTGCCTGCGAGCACTACATCAGCTTCACGTATCGTTGATCCTTTATTGTTTTTGTGAGTTTCATTATTAAAGTTGTGGAACTCTACGCACGCTGCGCCTTGATCCATTAATTCAACCAACGATCGTGACAGTATTACAGGTAATATATATGTTCAGCAACAAATTACAGAAACAGCATATCTGCTTTTTTCTGATTGCTGTGAGAAGCACTTCAGGCTAAATATTGTACTTTTGTACATATGGAAAAAAAGTGCTATCAAGAACCGAAAAGGGTTCTTTGGCTGTCCCCATAGGAAAACCGTTGAAGAACTCTTTTTGATTCTAGGTAGAATCCTTTTGGTTCCAGGTAGGACCCTTTTGGGTTCCATGTAGAACCCTTTCCACTGAGGATTCTATATGGAAACCAAAATAATTCTACCTGGAACGAAAAAGGGTTCTACCTGGAACCAAAAAGAGTTCTCCTTGGGGACAGCCAAAGAACTCTTTTGGAACCCTTTTTTGTAAGAGTGAATGAATTGTGCGGACCCATTGACAAATAGCAAGGTAACTCGTAAGGAAGACTGGGGAACAAAGTAACACAGCATCAGTAGCAACAACAAAATGTTTTTCAGTGTGTTAATTAATGCTTGGTTAGTGTATCTACACACCTATGAATTTTTGCTTAAATCCATTGATACATTTTTTTTTACTGACAACAAATTGTTTTTCAGGCAGAATTCAGAATATTCTTGCTGCCTCTCTGTTTTTATTATTGACCTGTGGAACATTCCCCATGTATCTAATTATATATAATTTTTATCAGTAAGAAAGGGTATTTTGATTGGTATAGTTGATAAGACTTAGCCCCTTACCCAAAATTCCATTATGATATACAATGGCACTTCTTTACATCAAGTTTGCCAGTACAACTAAGATAATACCTTAGAAAAATTTAAAAAGGCAAATGTAGATAATACCTTTGAAAAATGAAAAATGTATTAAATGTATACATTTTGGCTACTCCATTTTTGGTCAATATGACATGCGTAAAATATCAAATTAATAACCTGTTGAGGATGGGGGCGCTGTTGAGACTATTTATGCTAATCGGGTAATTTTTGAAACGGCTTCCCACAAAATCCTTGATCGTACAATATGCATATTATTATTATTATTGGATAGAAAACAGTCTATAGTTTCTATAGGAGTTGAAATTTTGTCTCTAAGTGGAACAGAGCCCATTCTACAGCAATTTCCCTGACATGGAGTCAGATTTCAGAAATGTTGGCCACTGTTCTGGAGTCAGTTAAAAGGGCACTGTTATTGCTATGACTATACGGACACTGCTTACGTCTTCCCCTGGATGCCTTTACGTGATGACGATTTCAATGGGGTCGATTGCGCGTTCACAGGCACTACAAATGAAAAAACCCTGTAGCTAGCAAGTCTTTTCTTGGTGCGTAACGCGCGTGGAGGACACCGACCCGCTCTTGTTCCAAGCGTTAGTTTAGCCTGTTATATTTCTCCGGTCATCTTTTTACTCGTTATAGGAGTTAAAAACATCATAAGGTAGTTAATTTAAAGCGTTTTATAGCAATTTATATCCGTTTAGTGCGATTTTGGGACATTTATTTTTGAAACGCTGTGAATAGCTGGGCACGCTTTTCAGTTCATCCCGAACGCAGTTGGCATTTCCACATGGCAAGAGGACAGCTTTCCACCAAAAGACGATTACTCCCAAGAAAGGATCCTTTGCCCAAGATACTGATGGAAGAACAGCTCAAAGTAGGACATTTTTATTATGATAAATCGTGTTTCTGTCTAAACATTTTAGTGGCTTAGGACGCCATGTTTTTTGACGTAGCTTCGCTTGGCGCAAACTGTATTGAAAAGTAAGGATAAATTAAAAAATGTAATTCCGCAATTGTATTAAGAATTAAATTGTCTATCAATCCCTGTCCACCCTATATTTTTTAGTCACGTTTATGAGTATTTATGTATAAGAGTAGATCACTGTCTAAGTGGCGCAAGGACATTTTCTGACCAGCTGAGCTACATTTCACATTGTCTAACCATGATTTTGGTGGCTAAATATAAACATTTTCGATCAAACTCTATATGGATTGTGTAATATGATGTTACAGGAGTGTCATCTGAAGAATTCTGAGAAGGTTAGTGAAAAAATTAATATATTTTTGGCGATGTTGACGTTATCGCCCACTTTGGCTAGAATCAATGCTGGGCTGCTATGTGCTATGTGCTATGCTAATATAACGATTTATTGTGTTTTCGCTGTAAGACACTTAGAAAATCTGAAATATTGTCTGTATTCACAGGATCTGTGTCTTTCGATTCGTGTATGCTGTGTATTTTTACGAAATGTTTGATGATTAGTAAGTAGGTAAACACGTTGCTCATAGTAATTATTCTAGTCCATTTGTGACGGTGGGTGCAATTGTAACCTATGCCATCTACCTGAAATATGCACTTTTTTCTAACAAAACCTATCCCATACCATAAATATGTTATCAGACTGTCATCTGATGAGTTTTTTTCTTGGTTAGGGGCTATAAATATCTTAGTTTAGCCGAATTGGTGATAGCTACTGGTGTTGGTGGACAAATAAAAGATGGTGGATTATGCTAATGTGTTTTTAGGTAATAGATGTACATCTTTACATATTGTGTCTTCCCTGTAAAACATTTTAAAAATCGGACATGTTGACTGGATTCACAAGATCTGTGTCTTTCATTAGCTGTATTGGACTTTAATGTGTGAAAGTTAAATATTTAAAAAAAATATTTTTTTTGAATTTCCCGGCACTGGCTTTTCAGTGGGGGGGGGGGGGGGGGTGTGCCGCTAGCGGCACGCTCATCCTAGACAGGTTGTTGTCAATATAGTGCATTTTCATTCAAATATCAGTTTCAAATTATAAATACACCACTGGTCAAAAAGTTGTATTTCTTTTGTATGTAGAATAATAGTGAAGACATCAAAACTATGAAATAACACATATGGAATCACGTAGTAACAAAAAAAGTGTTAAACCAATCAAAATATATTTTATTTTTGTGATTCTTTAAATCGCCACGCTTTGCCTTGATGACATCTTTGCACACTCTTGGCATTCTCTCAACCAGCTTCATGAGGAAGTCACCTGGAATGCGTTTCAATTAACAGGTGTACCTTAAAAGTTAATTTGTGGACTTTATTTCCTTCTTAATGCATTTGAACCAATCAGTTGTATAGTGACAAGGTAGGGGGTATACAGAAGATAGCCCTATTTGGTAAAAGACCAAGTCCATATTATGTCAAAAAACAGCTCAAATAAGCAAAGAAAAACGACAGTCCATCATTACTTTAAGACATGAAGGTCAGTCAATACGGAAAATTTAAGAACTTTGAAAGTTTCTTCAAGTGCAGTGGCAATAACCATCAAGTGCTCTGATGAAACTGGCTCTCATGAGGACTGCCACAGGAATGGATAACCCAGATTTACCTCTGCTGCAGAGGATTAGTTCATTAGATTTACCAGCCTCAGAAATTGCAGCCCAAATAAATGCTTCACAGAGTTCAAGTAACAGACACATCTCAACTTTATGTGTTCAAAGGAGACCGCGTGAATCAGGCCTTCATGGTTGAATTGCTGCAAAGAAACCACTACTAAAGGACACCAATAATAAGAAGAGACTTCCTTGGGCCAAAAAACACGAGCAATGGACATTAGAACGGTGGAAATTTGGGATTTTTGGTTCCTTCCAGCAAGTCTTTGTGAGACTCGGTGTGGGTGAACAGATGATCTCCACATGAGTATTTCCCATCGTAAAGCATGAAGAAGGGGGGTGTTATGGTGATGGGGTGCTTTGCCGGTGACACTGTCTGTGATTTATTTAGAATTCAAGGCACACTTAACCAGCATGGCTACCACAGCATTCTGCAGCGATACGCCATCCCAATGACTCAACACACCTCCACGCTGTGTAAGGGCTATTTTACCAAGAAGGAGAGTGATGGAGTGCTGCATCAGATGACCTGGCCTCCATAATCTCCCGACCTCAACCAAATTGAGATGGTTTGGGATGAGTTGGACCACAGAGTGAAGGAAAAGCAGCCAACAAGTGCTCAGTATATATGGGAACTCCTTCATGACAGCTGGAAAAGCATTCCAGGTGAAGCTGGAAATCAAAATATAAGATATATTTTGATTTCTTTAACATTTTTTTGGTTACTACATGATTCTTTATGTGTTATTTCATAGTTTTGATGTCTTCACTATTATTCTATAATGTAGAAAATAGTAACAATCAAGAAAAACCCTTGCATGAGTAGGTGTTCTAAAACTTTGGACCGGTAGTGTATTATTAATTAACATTTTTACAGTGTTACATTTAACCCTGCCTTTAGGGTCAATTGTAACATTTCATTTCCGCCACTTTCAGTTGAATTTTAAATGACTGGTGTACTAGAAACGTATAGTTAGTGTAATGGTAGCTGAGATATATGCATGTTGTTTGTATGAAACAACTAAACCGAGAACACACCAGGTCTGATGCGTTTTTCCCTCCACTTTTCCCCAAAAATTGCAGAACGTCTCCAACACTGCTGCGGTCATTCTCAGTGGCAATATGTTGTTCAAAGTGATTGGAGAGCACGCAGTAAGGAGAGAAAGATCATATACTAAGGAAAAAATTACTGAAAATATTAGGATAGGTTGCTCATCCAATAGGATGAATCATTAAAGGAGCTTGGCTACACTTCATTCAGTTGCACCCCATTTAATAAGAGAGGACATGCGAAACTAGCACCTGTCATGATTCCTCGCACATATGCTGACTATCATGACACTTGCTGCCTACAGTTATCTTTCTATCTGATTAAAGAGATGAAGTCCAGACAGGCTAGGCCTATTTTAGGAAACTCTCTGAATGGAGATAGATAATTAGCGAACTCATACACGCACACCCACCCTCCTAAAAGGACCCATCAATCAAAGCCGCCTGGAGCACATCTCCCTTAGGCACATAAGGGAGCGAACGGAATATACACAATTGTTACCTGGAGGGAAATGGGAGAGGGTCATGCTTTTTCAATTTCAGTTAGGATGAGGGTGTAGTATATATTCCGCCAAAGTCGGCTCCTCTCCTTGTTCGGGCGGCGGTCGACGTCACCGGTTTTCTAGCCATCGCCGCTCCATTTTTCATTGACCCAATTGTTTTGTCTTGTTCCCTGCACACCTGGTTTACATTCCCCAATCACACTGCAAGTGTTTATTCCTCTGTTCCCCCTCATGTCTTCGTGTGATATTGTTTCTGTTACGTGTTATTTGTGACGCGCCAGACTGGTGTTCTTATATTCCGTGTTGTTCACAAGGTATGTTTATTTGGTAAACATAATGTTTGTGACTGTTTGCACGGTTTTGCACTTTTGCCAATTGGCTGGAAGTTTCGACGCGGTGGCATCCGTCTGTTGGTTTCTCCTGCCTCAATAAAGTGTGCGCCTGTTCACAACCCTCTGCTATCCTGCACCTGACTTCTTTACCAGTATGCATACCCGTGACAAGGGGAGTGTCATGTAATTTGCAATCGATTAAATGTCAAACTGCTTTGGGTTTGATAATTGTAACGTCCTGACCAGAGTTCTTATGTGTTTTGCTTGTTTAGTGTTGGTCAGGACGTGAGCTGGGTGGGAATTCTATGTTGTGTGTCTAGTTCGTCTGTTTCTGTGTCCAGACTAATATGGTTCTCAATCAGAGGCAGGTGTCAATCGTTGTCCCTGATTGAGAATCATATATAGGTGGCTTGTTTTGTGTTGGGGATTGTGGGTGGTTGTTTCCTGTCTCTGTGTTTGTGTTCTGCACCAGATAGGACTGTTATCGGTTTGCCACATTTTGTTATTTTGTTGTTTGTTAAGTGTTCACTGTTTATTAGTGTTATTAAATATGTTGAGCACTGGCTACGCTGCGTGTTGGTCCGATCCCTGCTACACTCTCTCTTCTAGTGAAGAGAGGGAAGGCTGCCGTTACAATAATTAGCTTATTATATCTCAATGTTTGAGATGCCCCTCATCACTGATTCTCTGCTATCAAGTCTGGTCTCAATCAAATGATCCTAACTATAGGCCTAGGCTATAAGAAGAGCAAATATCGGAGAAGCACAGGGCAAAGTTACATTTCTAAGAAAATGTACTTCCTTCCTGAGTTTTTGTGCTGCTGGGGTTGTGTATATAAAAAAACTAGCCACATATCTACAACGCAAAATCCATGTGTACGTGTGTGTATAGTGCGTATGTTATGATGTGTGTGTGTATGTATGAATGTGTCTGTGCCTATGTTTGTGTTTCTTCAGTCCCCGCTGTTCCATAAGGTGTATTTTTCTCTATGTAGTACTGTGTGCCTCCCATCGTCTGTTCTGGACTTGGGGACTGTGAAGAGACCTCTGGTGTTAAGGCTTGTGGGGTATGCATGTGTGTCCAAGCTGTGTGCTAGTCGTTTAAACAGACAGCTCGGTACCTTCAGCTTGTCAACACCTCTTACGAAAACAAGTAATGAGGAAGTCAATCACTCTTCCACGTTGAGCCATGAGAGACTGACATGCATGTCATTAATGTTAGCTCTCCGTGTACTTTTCAGGGCCAGCCGTGCAGCCCTGTTCTGAGCCAACTGCAATTTTCCCAAGTCCCTCTTCGGTGCACCTGACCACACGACTGAACAGTAGTCCAGGTGCAACAAAACCAGGCCTGCCTTGTTTATAGTTTATAGTGTTGTAAAGAAGTCAGAAAAACATTTTATTATGGACAGACTTCTCCCCATCTTATCTACTGTTGTATCAATATGTTTTGACCATGACAGTTTACATGACAGTGCACATTTGTGGCCTGCTGGAGGTCATTTTGCAGAGCGCTGGCAGTGCACCTCCTTGCACAAAGGCGGAGGTAGCGGTCCTGCTGCTGGGTTGTTGCCCTCCTACGGCCTCCTCCACGTCTCCTGATGTACTGGCCTGTCTCCTGGTAGCGCCTGCATGCTCTGGACACTACGCTGACAGATCCGGCAAACCTTTTTGCCACAGTTCGCATTGATGTGCCATCGTGGATGAACTGCACTACCTGAGCCACTTGTGTGGGTTGTAGACTCCGTCTCATGCTACCACTAGAGTGAGAGCACCGCCAGCATTCAAAAGTGACCAAAACATCAGCCAGGAAGCATAGGAACTGAGAAGTGGTCTGTGGTCACCACCTGCAGAATCACTCCTGTTTTGGGGGGTGTCTTGCTAATTGCCTCTAATTTCCACCTTTTGTCTATTCCATTTGCACAACAGCATGTGAAATTTATTGTCAATCAGTGTTGCTTCCTAAGTGGACAGTTTGATTTTACAGAAGCGTGATTGACTTGGAGTTATATTGTGTTGTTTAAGTGTTCCCTTTATTTTTTTGAACAGTGTATTAATTCATTTCTAACTTACACATCTCTCTGCCTTCTTCACTGTTCCCTTCTGGCCCAATTCACTCATCTTCGCTGGCAACTTCACTGGCCTATCTCTTCCCCCCCTCTCTAGCTCTTAACGAGTAGCCTACACTCTTAAGAAAAAAGGTGCTATCTAGAATCTAAAAGGGTTCTTCGGCTGTCACCATAGGAGTACCCTTCTAAGAACCCTTTTTGGCTCCAGGTACAACTCTTTTGGGTTATATGTAGAACCCTTTCCACAGAGGTATCTGGAACCAAAAAGTGTTCTACCTGGAACAAAAAGGGTTCTTCTGTGGGGACAGCCGGAGAACCCGTTTGAAACCCTTTTTTTCTGAGTGCATATATAGACAACGAAGAGTAATATAGTTTGAAACTCATTTTGAGCAATTATTTTTACACTAATAGGCCTAGACTTATTCGAGGAGAGAAGCATCGATCGATCCTCTTGCTTGCTGAGTGCCTGTAAAAGAGGCTACAGCATTGGCAATGAACTGGCAGGGAAGTTAGAATGGCGAGAGCGACGTGTAGCTCTGGTGTGACGTGATCACATTGGTTAGATTGATACATTCCTGCACTGGTGGATTGCAAACATAAAAAACAGGCACAGAGAAATTCATTAATCAATTCACACAACAAAGCCACAGACCTGTCAGTGCGCGGCCTGCCAATGGCAGTGTCCTAGAAAATAATTTATATTGGTCAACAACTTATTTTCGCATGTGAAAAGATGTCAAAATCAAACCTATTTAGAATAAATAATTCACGCAGTATGATATTTTGCAATTGGTGTAAACAACATCATAGATGAATAAGACGTGTTTGAGAGTCCAGTGCCTCTGACTCTGCATGTTCATGCTTCTATCTTTTCTCCCACCTTTTCCTGTTTTTATCTGTACATAATGAATTACAATTTTATTTATTTATTTATTTTATTTTACCGTTATTTTACCAGGTAAGTTGACTGAGAACACGTTCTCATTTGCAGCAACGACCTGGGGAATAGTTACAGGGGAGAGGAGGGGGATGAATGAGCAAATTGTAAACTGGGGATTATTAGGTGACCATGATGGTTTGAGGGCCAGATTGGGAATTTAGCCAGGACACCGGGGTTAACACCCCTACTCTTACGATAAGTGTCATGGGATCTTTTAATGACCTCAGAGAGTCAGGACACCCGTTTAACGTCCCATCCGAAAGACGGCACCCTACACAGGGCAGTGTCCCCAATCACTGCCCTGGGGCATTGGGATATTTTTTAGACCAGAGGAAAGAGTGCCTCCTACTGGCCCTCCAACACCACTTCCAGCAGCATCTGGTCTCCCATCCAGGGACTGACCAGGATGTAACGGCGTTCCTCTCTCTCTTCATAAGAAGAGGAGGATTAGTGATCGAGCCAAGGCGCAGCGGGTTGTGAATACATGATGAATTTTATTTATAAGACAAAACGAAACAAACTATACTTGAATAAACTAACAAAAATAACAAAACGAAAATAGACAGACTTAGTACGACGAACTGACATAACACACGCAGAACGAACGAACAATTACTTACTACAAAAACGCACGAACAAACCGAAAAAATCCTGTATGGTGTACCATCGACACAGACACAGGAGACAATCACCCACAAAAAAACAGTGAGAACACCCTACCTAAATATGACTCTTAATTAGAGGAGAACGCAAAACACCTGCCTCTAATTAAGAGCCATACCAGGCAACCAAAACCAACATAGAAACAGATAACATAGACTGCCCACCCAAAACACATGCCCTGACCTAAACACATACAAAAAAAAACATAAAACAGGTCAGGACCGTTACAGAACCCCCCCCTCAAGGTGCGAACGCCGGGCGCACCAGCACAAAGTCCAGGGGAGGGTCTGGGTGGGCAGTTGACCACGGTGGTGGCTCCGGCTCTGGACGCTGTCCCCACACCACCATAGTCACTCCCCGCTTCTGTCTTCCCCTCCCAATGACCACCCTAAAACTCACATCCCCTAAATAAACGGCCAGCACCGGGACAAGGGGCAGCACCGGGACAAGGGGCAGCACCGGGACAAGGGGCAGCACCGGGACAAGGGGCAGCACCGGGACAAGGGGCAGCACCGGGACAAGGGGCAGCACCGGGACAAGGGACAGGTCCCGGCTGATATACCCTGGCAGATCCTGGCTGAGGGACTCTGGCAGGTCTATGCAGGCTGACGGCTCTCGACGCTCATGGCAGGCTGACGGCTCTCGACGCTCATGGCAGGCTGACGGCTCTCGACGCTCATGGCAGGCTGACGGCTCTCGACGCTCATGGCAGGCTGACGGCTCTCGACGCTCATGGCAGGCTGACGGCTCTCGACGCTCATGGCAGGCTGACGGCTCTCGACGCTCATGGCAGGCTGACGGCTCTCGACGCTCATGGCAGGCTGACGGCTCTCGACGCTCATGGCAGGCTGACGGCTCTCGACGCTCATGGCAGGCTGACGGCTCTCGACGCTCATGGCAGGCTGACGGCTCTCGACGCTCATGGCAGGCTGACGGCTCTCGACGCTCATGGCTCGCTGGCGGCTCTGGCAGATCCTGTCTGGTTGGCGGCTCTGGCAGATCCTGTCTGGTTGGCGGCTCTTGCAGATCCTGTCTGGCGGGCGGCTCTGGCAGATCCTGTCTGGCGGGCGGCTCTAGCGGCTCCTGTCTGGCGGGCGGCTCTAGCGGCTCCTGTCTGGCGGACGGCTCTGTAGGCTCATGGCAGACGGGCGGCTTTGCAGGCTCATGGCAGACGGGCGGCTTTGCAGGCTCATGGCAGACGGGCGGCTTTGCAGGCTCATGGCAGACGGATGGCTCAGACGGCGCTGGGGAGACGGATGGCTCAGATGGCGCTGGGGAGACGGATGGCTCAGATGGCGCTGGGGAGACGGATGGCTCTGGCCGGATACGGCGCACTGTAGACCTGGTGCGTGGTGCCGGAACTGGAGGCACCGGGCTAAGGATAAGCACCTTCCTACTAGTGCGGGGAGCAGGGACAGGGCACACTGTACTCTCAAAGCCCACTCTATACCTGATGCGAGGTACCGGCACTGGTGACACCGGGCTGAGGACAAGCACATCAGGATTAGTAGGGGGAGAAGATACAGTGTGTTCAGGGCTCTGGAGACGCACAGGAGGCTTTGTGCGTGGTGCCGGAACTGGAGGCACCGAACTGGATACACGCACTACAGAGAGAGTGCGTGGAGGAGGAACTGGGTTCAGGAGACGCACTGGTAGCCTAGTGCGTAGTGTAGGCACTGTAGGTACTAGGCTGGGGCGGGGAGGTGGCGCCGGAAATACCGGACCGTGGAGGCGTACTGGCACTCTTGAGCATTGAGCCTGCCCAACCTTACCTGGTTGAATGCTCCCGGTCGCCCGACCAGTGCGTGGAGGTGGAATAACCCGCACCGGCCTATGTAGGCGAACCGGGGAAACCATGCGTAAGGCCGGTGCCATGTATGCCGGCCCGAGGAGACGCACTGGAGACCAGACGCGTTGAGCCGGCCTCATGACACCTGGCTCAATACCCAATCTAGCCCTACCAGTGCGGGGAGGTGGAATAACCCGCACTGGGCTATGCACTCGTACAGAAGACACCGTGCGCTCTACTGCGTAACACGGCGCCTGCCCGTACTCCCGCTCTCCACGGTAAGCCTGGGAAGTGGGCGCAGGTCTCCTACCTGCCCTTGGCCCACTACCTCTTAGCCTCCCCCCAAGAAATTTTTGGGTGTTACTTACGGGCTTTTTGGGCTTCCGTGCCAGACGCATTCCCTCATAGCTCCGGTTCCTCTCTCCGGTAGCCTCTGCTCTCCTCAGTGCCTCCAGCTGTTCCCATGGGAGGCGATCCCTACCAGCCAGGATCTCCTCCCATGTGTAGCAACCCTTTCCGTCCAATATATCGTCCCATGTCCATTGCTCCTTCTTTTCCTGTCCCTTACTCCAATTACTCCGCTGCTTGGCTCTGGAATGGTGGGTGATTCTGTAACGGCGTTCCTCTCTCTCTTCATAAGAAGAGGAGGAGTAGTGATCGAGCCAAGGCGCAGCGGGTTGTGAATACATGATGAATTTTATTTATAAGACAAAACGAAACAAACTATACTTGAATAAACTAACAAAAATAACAAAACGAAAATAGACAGACTTAGTACGACGAACTGACATAACACACGCAGAACGAACGAACAATTACTTACTACAAAAACGCACGAACAAACCGAAACAATCCTGTATGGTGTACCATCGACACAGACACAGGAGACAATGACCCACAAACAAACAGTGAGAACACCCTACCTAAATATGACTCTTAATTAGAGGAGAACGCAAAACACCTGCCTCTAATTAAGAGCCATACCAGGCAACCAAAACCAACATAGAAACAGATAACATAGACTGCCCACCCAAAACACATGCCCTGACCTAAACACATACAAAAAAACAACATAAAACAGGTCAGGACCGTTACACAGGACCAACCCTGCTTAGCTTCAGAAGCAAGCCAGCAGTGGTATGCAGGGTGGTATGCTGCTGGCAATTACAATGTATCAGTAGTTTTTTAAATAAATACAGTATGTGCTTATCTGAGAAACGTGCTATTTCACCATGCCCATATTTTTATGAGGATACACACATGAACAGGGTCCAGGGATAACAAATGGACTGACCGTTGAAGCTGACGTTGCGTATATACTTGAGCAGGGTCTTCCCCTCGGCTGCCTCCATCCCGGGGCAAATGCCAGAGTGCTCTGGACACAGGTCTCTCTGTATATTGTGGAGGGCATGAGCCATGGCGTACACAGCATCTATTACAAACTGCACCTTCCCCTCCTGCTCATACTTCGAGTCTATCCCGATCCGCTCTTGGCCTGAGGAGAGAGGAGAGGTCAAGAAAAGGACAGAGTCAGACACTGTGAATCAGTCACCCTGTTGTGTGCGTAGCACGGCATGGGTCACATTCCTGCAGAGTTCTGTTGCAGTACCGCAAACCCAAATGCTACCCACGAAGGAGATGAGCAGGTGGAACTGAATACCATATGTACATATGCATATTTCATAGTGAAGTCAGCCCACTATAGGCCCTATAGTTGAGATTAGTATCTTTTGTCCCATTTTAGGAGTGTTCAAGGCCATGACAAGAGGCATTCTAGAGGAATCTCCTAGCATTGTCAGCAGCACCATGCTCTACTACAGTCTCTCTTCGGTGCTTCTCTTCCCTTTCACTATGGACCAGGGCTTTTCATTTCACTGGTGATGCCCTGACTAAATGTGTAATGAATGGCTTCAGGTTGGTGGGGGATTTCTTATCTCTCACTTTTTGTGGGTGGGGATCCTTTGCCTGATGTATATTGCACCTTTTTGTATGTGCTAATGTGAACAGGTTATGTCATTAAGCGTGGCATATGGACGCTGAATGTATTCATTTGAAAGACGCAAGCAGTAATTAACAAGGACGCATTAACTGGAAAGCAGCTCGTAAATCCACAGTGCAAAATAACAGATGAACTGTGGTGTGCTATACAGCACTGTGGGGGAAAAGCTGCCAGAGATCAATGTGTGATTTTCACATGTAAATACTGAATAAAGACTCCCAGTTCACGTTGCGAACTTGATCATGAGAAGAAGGAAAAAAGACAGGCTGTAAATACGACATGGCAGACTGGCAAAAGTTGAAAAAGTTCAAATGCAATAAATGTTGACATTTTCTCCAGTTTCTTCTCTCCCTTCAACATACATTTCAGCCCACAGATAACCTCTGTTGTTTTCCAGAGCAGTGAGTAGAGCGTTGATAGAAACAACCTTGAATGCAAAAAAAAAAGATCTTCCCTTCAGTACCTCACATTCATAAATATAGATCGGCTTGGTTAGATGTGAAAAAGAAAGACATGGAAGCAGCTATACGCCGACTTCACAGTTAAAAGAGAATATCTTCCTTAGCATGGCTGGAATACGTGAAGGTGAATAAGAGGCATTGTGTGTCTTTGTACAATGCTTATAAGCTTTGTTGATATTCAAAATAAAATGTTTGTGTGGTTTATGGAGAGTGCAATGATCTGTAGCATGTGGCACATAAAGAAATGATGAAAGGCGCTATATAACATATTATACCAACTAATCCTTGTCACTCCAACTGCTATAGCTACAAGGCCCTTCAGTACTTCAAGCCATATCAAATACATAAATCCCTGTCACTAGCACTGACATAGTGGTATTGTATCTTTTTTAGCTTTGCTGGCATACCTGTAGGATGGATAGATATCACAGTAAGCAATACTTCCACACTACCAATGCTCCCAAGTCCCAACACACCTCATTACAAATAATGCTTGCAGCTAGATTAAAACATTGTCAGTAATAAAGCTCTTTGGGTGCATCAATAGTGCCTTACTGTATCTGCAGAGCTTTACTTACTTGCATCATTTCTGTGTACATTGGCAATGGCAATGCCCCCACCCACAAACAAACACATTCAAATGCAAATGCCCAAGCAAACAAATGTCTGGCTACCTACCTGTGCATTTCCTGCTGGTGTCCTCTCGTTTGGAGGAGCTGAGGAGCCTGCAGTCAAAATTTTCCTCCCAGAACTCGGCGAACCACACATTTCTGCGATTATTCTCCAGGGTGAGCGAGGTGAAGTATTCATCAAACCCTGGAGAATTGAAAAAGAAAAAAGAGAATTCTGAAAGTAATTAATAAGCGAGACCTGGGAAGTGTTACTGGAGCGCTGTGCTGTACTGGCTGTTATTAGTCTCATAGCTACAGTACAACTAAACCACTTTTCATTCTATTTTGACCACTGCAGTTCCTGTGTACGACATGGATCTTTAATCTTGGAAATCACATGAACATGACAGGATGCATAATAAATAATAACAGGGTTAGTATATGAAGTCTATATGCACAGTACCTTGTAGATGTCTGCTTATATAGTGCGTGTACATAGATTTGATCCATTCACTTTGTGTAATATGCTTTATGCATTTGAATTTATTTGTGATAAATTATACTGTGGGGGTTCTATATACGCACACTCAGGGGTTCTGACCCCACCTGTACAATGTATTTTATGTTGCACTCTTTTAAAAAAAACGTATTCTACCGTGTGAAAATTAATTACTGTAATTAAAAATGAGGTCAATAGATCAGCAGTAATATTAGTTGATACCAAACACAAAGACTGGCTTGATGTATCATTTCCAGCTGTGACGCACTCATAGTCCTACGGTAATGTCTACACAGGTTTCTTCTCTCTCACATAGTCGGTTTTATCAGCTAAATCAGAGAGATGACTAATCGTGACTCGGCTGATTTTCTTTTGAAAGGGACATCAATGATGCATGCTGGTTTAATATACTCCTCTTGCCTTCTGGCTCTTACCAGACCAAGTCTTGTCCTGTCTAGACCTGTCTAATTAAACAATCTTCATGAAAACCCACACTTCACTTTTCACCTAGTCCCCAGATTGTAGTGATAAATGGCTATTATTGTAGAGACACCGAGCAGAATGTGAGTTCTACTGTCTCCTACTACTGTACATATAAGCCTGTGGTCATTATAGTGTGTATGGTCCATATAGTGTGTGTGTGTGTACCTTTAATAGACGAGCGTTTGGGCAGTATAGTGACTGCTCCCACAGCCACGTCCTCTAACTGGTTTATTGGGCTGCTCTTCAACCCCCAACTGTCCGATCCAATCCACAGGAAATGGCCCACCTGATTGGCTCTCTTGGTGGCATTGAGAACTCCCCTGCAAGGGCAGCCATGTGTGAATTAGGAGAAAGCAGAAGGGACACATGCAATCCATTAGTGCATCCACAGCAACCTATGAAGATATATATACAGTGGGGAGAACAAGTATTTGAAACACTGCCGATTTTGCAGGTTTTCCTACTTACAAAGCATGTAGAGGTCTGTAATGTTTTATCATAGGTACACTTCAACTGTGAGAGACGGAATCTAAAACAAAAATCCAGAAAATCACATTGTATGATTTTTAAGTAATTAATTTGCATTTTATTGCATGGCATAAGTATTTGATCACCTACCAACCAGTAAGAATTCCGGCTCTCACAGACCTGTTAGTTTTTCTTTAAGAAGCTCTCCTGTTCTCCACTCATTACCTGTATTAACTGCACCTGTTTGAACTCGTTACCTGTATAAAAGATACCTGTCCACACACTCAATCAACCAGACTCCAACCTCTCCACAATGGCCAAGACCAGAGAGCTGTGTAAGGACATCAGGGATAAAATTGTAGACCTGCACAAGGCTGGGATGGACTACAGGACAATAGGCAAGCAGCTTGGTGAGAAGGCAACAACTGTTGGCGCAATTATTATAAAATGGAAGAGGTTCAGGATGACGGTCAATCACCCTTGGTCTGAGGCTCCATGCAAGATCTCACCTCGTGGGGCATCAATGATCATGAGGAAGGTGAGGGATCAGCCCAGAACTACACGGCAGGACCTGGTCAATGACCTGAAGAGAGCTGGGACCACAGTCTCAAAGAAAACCATTAGTAACACACTACGCCGTCATGGATTAAAATCCTGCAGCGCACGCAAGGTCCCCCTGCTCAAGCCAGCGCATGTCCAGGCCCGTCTGAAGTTTGCCAATGACCATCTGGATGATCCAGAGGAGGAATGGGAGAAGGTCATGTGGTCTGATGAGACAAAAATAGAGCTTTTTGGTCTAAAATCCACTCGCCGTGTTTGGAGGAAGAAGAAGGATGAGTACAACCCCAAGAACACCATCCCAACCGTGAATCATGGAGGTGGATACATCATTCTTTGGGGATGCTTTTCTGCAAAGGGGACAGGATGACTGCACCGTATTGAGGGGAGGATGGATTGGGGCCATGTATTGTGAGATCTTTGCCAACAACCTCCTTCCCTCAGTAAGAGCATTGAAGATGGGTCGTGGCTGGGTCTTCCAGCATGACAACGACCCGAAACACACAGCCAGGGCAACTAAGGAGTGGCTCCGTAAGAAGCATCTCAAGGTCCTGGAGTGGCCTAGCCAGTCTCCAGACCTGAACCCAATAGAAAATCTTTGGAAGGAGCTGAAAGTCCGTATTGCCCAGCGACAACCCCGAAACCTGAAGGATCTGGAGAAGGTCTGTATGGAGGAGTGGGCCAAAATCCCTGCTGCAGTGTGTGCAAACCTGGTCAAGAACTACAGAAAACGTATGATCTCTGTAATTGCAAACAAAGGTTTCTGTACCAAATATTAAGTTCTGCTTTATCAAATAGTTATGTCATGCAATAAAATGCAAATTAATTACTTAAAAATCATACAATGTGATTTTCTGGATTTTTGTTTTAGATTCCGTCTCTCACAGTTGAAGTGTACCTATGATAACAATTACAGACCTCTACATGCTTTGTAAGTAGGAAAACCTGCAAAATCGGCAGTGTATCCAATACTTGTTCTCCCCATTGTATTTATCTCAGTACATTACAGAAGCTGGGTATCATTTATTGTATATTTTCACCATAATATGTATTTATGTTCTCTGTGTTTTAAATCCATTGATAGATATAAGATGTGAAAGCATTTTAAAGAAAAAGTTCAATACTTTCAAACTTTCAATGCGTGTGTAAGCAAGCACGTGCTTTCTGGTTCCCATTGTTTACACGAGAAACGGTAAAGCACGCGCAGGCTCGCACATAGAAAAGCATCGCTTGAGTCCAACAAAATGGAATACAACATTGCAGATAAAGTTCAGAATTATACACTCTCATGCGTACAACATCTAAAGACCTGCATCACTATATTGAGAGCTTTGCCGTTTCTAAAAGGACGTATTTGGGTCCTTTGTTCATGTTTATCCATGGCCCCCATACTGCAGAACAAGCAATGAGGACGTTTATTGCTGGTGGGGTAAGTTTCTCAAAAACCAAGTGATTTCACCAACAACAACAAAAAAACACCCCATTTACATAAAAAATAAGCTCTCTCAATCTCTCTCCCTCTTTGTCTTCCACACATTACCGAGGTCTCTCCCTTTTTCTTTCTCTCTGCTTAGTCTGTCTATCCATCCGTTCGTCTATTTCTTGTAGTGTTGAATATCCTCTCAAGAGACATTGTAAGACTCAGAGGCAGTGTCAGAGGCATATACAAAAAAAAAATATATATATAAAAAAAATATACATATATTCCAAATGGTGACATTTGCGCGATTGGTTTTCTATCGCTCATTTGCACGTCATGTCAATGATATCATGTCACCGTGTGGGCCTGTGAGTTAATTGACCTTGTCGGAGTGGGCGCCCTGATTCTAGTTGGTGAGCTAGGCAGGCTACTGCCTGGGAAGGTCTCCCACTCAGAAGATGGGGAGGGGGGCGGGGGTAGGTTGACCTCAGGTCTCCCCACTGGAAGCCCGAGGTAGGGGGAGCGAGGGAATCTATCAAATAGTACACTTCTAACTTTGTACAGTACTAATGCAATTAGTTGTGCAATTTAGTTTGTGTGTTTCTTGTTTGAAGTGCAATAGTGTAATAATCAGGTTCTCTTCTTTATAAGTGTGTTATGCTATTTGTGCATTTGTGTGATATAGGATTTGTGCAATTTAGTTTAATTTGTGTGTTTTTTGTTAGCAATAGTGTAATCGTTCAATTCTCTCTTTTAATTGTATTTATATACTGCAATTTGTTTCTATTTGTCTTTGTTATTTCTTTGTTTACTTGAGTCATATTTTTGTATATATTTTTATATCTTTTTAAATGTTATGATTATTTATTTGTGTTGTTCCAAATGTCTGAATGAAAAATACAGTTAACTAACTAACTAACTAGTGCAGAATGGTGTTTATTTGGGGGGAGAGGCAGAAGGGGAGGATCGCCCAGGGATACATACAAGCTAGAACCGCCACTGCTCAAAGGTATTGTAAATGGAATAATATCTGCTGCTTTGTTGTGATATTCCATATTCTCAGTTCTCCTCCTAGGCACGTTTCTGTTTTGTGTTATTGGAGGCATGTTTGTGTTAGACACCCAGTGTGTGCACACACACAAAGTATCTGTCTGTGCCTCCAACCTGTCTTCAAGGTTTCTGCTATGAGATTAAAGAGCTCGACTTGACATGTCATCAAAGCCCCTAAACAACAGATGCATTCGGATGCTGTGTACTGAACTACACACCGTATGTCTTCTTCACTGGCAAAGATGATGACTGCCCGGGAGTGGTGTGTTTCCAGCAGCTGTTGGATGGCTTTGTCATAATCCTCTAGCTTGGGGTTGTGGGGAATTTTTAAAGACTGTGCGATGCAGATCCCACCTTTAATTCAGAGAGAGAGAGAGAGAAAGAAGGAGAGCTGATGAGACTTCTGGGTTGTTTACCCACAGAGACACACACAGAGGCAAACACACAAACATGTACACACATATGAGAACACGTACACACGAACATGCACACACTTGAAACCCTCAAATCAAGATTGTGTTAATCCTTTCTAATGGAAATCAGATCCAAAGTGGTTCTGAAAGACACATTTTATTATTTATTCATCCTCGGAATAGGGTCTCTGTCTTTCCAAGATAGTTGAGTGAGAAAATATACATGTACTATACATCCCATTTACATTTGAGTCATAAATGCTGTGAGCTGAGTTGTTTACAGTAAGTGGTACATCACTGGGGATGAACAACAGCATAAAAATGAACAACTGAAAGAAAAACTCACAACTTAATAGTGGGATCCATTTCTTATTGGAGGGCTGTGGGCGAATAATTACAGTACAACTGAAGACCAAACCAATATGAAACTGTGTCGACAGGGTAGAAGGAACACATAAATACACTTTTCACACTTTGTGACCACAGATTAAAAAGTTGTCCCTTCCCCATTGACTTTTCATTTAACGTCATTATTAGACACACCACAATGGACAGTCAACCAATCAGATCTGGAGACAGGCTACACAAACAAGGAGGATATTGATATTGACAATGAATCATGTTCAGACAGGTCAGTGCTAATGAGTTTGTACAGGATGAAAGGTACTGATTGCTTCCGTGCGTCGCTAAATAGGTATTAGATATTTGGCGAGCCGACCGTGACAGTCACCTCAGAGATATAGCCAAAACTTAGTTGCCAATTGTCCTTGAGGGAATATTGACAAGGGCAATCATTTAGCGTAATCCATGGTTGTCTGAATCTTAAATGAAGGGCCTGTAATATGACCTAATTCACTCCTGTCAAGAGTTAAAGGTCATCTTTAAATATTGTTCCGTAGCACTGTGTTGAGCTGAGGAAAACACTGGTGCTGGAGGAGAGACTGCAGCCACCATTTTGTGAGAAGAAAAACAAACAATAAGTTTGACAGATTTTTTGTCATCCTCGGCACACATTCAACAGCTTATTATGTAAATATAAAAATCAAATCATATCTTAAACAAATACCTTAATTGCATCACTTCCGCTGGAGCAGATGTGAGGGCATGGGCCAACCTAACCTTTTCCAGCGGTTACTGTACTCATATAGAGTAAATGGACATTATTGTGCACCTGAAGACACATCATAATTAGAACTAGATGATGAGCGGCAGTCAGGCTTGGTCCTGAGTTAACGCCCAGGCTTCTCTATCCAAACCAATTAAAAAGTCTCTGACTCAAGCACTCCTAATATCAGATAACCTTTCCAACATTGGGTTGGTTTCCCTGAGTAGACAGAGAAATGGGAGGAATCTCCTAATTGGTCATCTGCTCAGGCTCATTTCTTTGATATAAACAGCTTTTGAGCTTGCAGAAGAGAAACCACACCTCCATCTGTTTACTGGGCTACATCTAAAAAGAGCTCCATCTAAAGGACTGCTTCCTAGCTCTCCCTCTCTCCTCCATACCCCTCTTACAATCCCCACAGCAGCAGCCATAGACAGAATTAGAAAATACTGCTGATTCCCAGACAATATATCTCTACAAAGACAGTTAGGATGGCTCCTGTAATCCCCCATAAGCGGACAGAACAAAAATGCTGAGCTCCTTTTGTAGCTTGTTAAATGCTTGGGGATTGGGCTCTCCTGTTCAAATGAAAAGGGCAGTCTGCTATTGTGGTGCATCTGTGGAGCAGTAGCAGCAGAGACAGAGGCAGCAGTAGCAGCAGCCGAAGGGTCTCATAGGGACACCACTACAGCTCCATTTCAGCACTGATATTCAACATGATTCTTCAGGGCTCTAGGGGTGCTTATGCCACTGCTACGAACGAGGTTTACTTTTTGGGAAACTGTCAATGTGACCGTCTGTCTGTCGCTGGGTATTACATGTAATGAGGATTAATTCACCATAAAATGCAGATCTAGATTTTAGGGGCAATACGAATATGCTTGTCACTGTCACAGTGTGTATGGGAGGAAGAGGCCACAATTGAAGCTGAAAGCTGACAGAGACATGGGTCATGGCAGACAGCCACTGATGAAGATAAGCAGCTTTATGAGTGGTTTTCCTTTCTGAGCACCAGGCTTGAACATGCTGTGAGGACTAGACTGCCCCGAAGGCTCTAGACTGGCTGTGTGCTGTGCAGCCAAGGCTAAATTATTGAATGACTGCAGAATTCCTCGTCAGTCGGCCAAGACGGGAAAACCAGGCAGAGCCATCAGAGCCAGAAGTCTACTGCCAGAACTCTGTGCTGTGGGTCTGAGTGTGGCAGAGTGTCTTATCTCTGGACATGAAAGAGAGAGCTCTCCATTCACACAGCAGCCACCTGAATAAAGAGCAGTGCAATGTCTCTCCTGGATAAAATATTTTTAAACTCAGAGATAAATGCAGGGGATATCATAGAGTGGAGTGTTTTACTCCTCACACTGCTCTATTTGGCGAATTCGAATCTTACATATAGGAGATTCTAAGTGTTTGTATTTTGTGAAATTAGAATACTATGACGTTTCAATGTGCACAACACTTAATTTCTATCATAATGGACCTACTGGTTGGTATCTACATTAAACATCCCCCTCCCCCACTCCAACTCGATGCTCCACATTTCCCAGTTTGGTTAATATATCACAGATCAAATAATGATTTAATTCATCAGGCTTCTGCTAGGTCTGGGCTAAGCTGCATTAGCAGCTTCGAGTGTTCATTCCCATATCCCAAAATGGGGGGGGGGGGGGGGGGGGGATTAGACTGTGGCGTTTCAGGAAACTCCCCTGAAATCCGGGTGGTTCCTAATGGACTCAACACCCTCCCTACCCATTTTGCTCTGACCCCACCGCCACTCCGCAGAACCACCCCACCCCCGAGGGGGATCCATAATTCTCCAATTATATTTATCACCTCCAGAGCAGAGGCAGAACTACTACAGGCTCCCTCCACTACCACTTTCCTCCCAATGCAGCTCAAGTGGGAGCCCGCAGAAGTGGAATGCCATTCCTACTCTGTACATGTGAGCCCCTTACTTCATTCCTTCCTCATACCATATTCCATTCCACTGTCATGTTCATCCTAGAAGAGAGACGGGATGGCTGCAGGAGCACACTGTTCCAGTTTAGAACGCTCATCTTACGAGAACACATCAAGCTGTTGGTCAAATACTGAGGGCAAGCCAGTGAAGTCACTTCTCATTGCAAAATATTCGGAGTGTAAATTGACAGGTTTTTCCCAGTTCAAATGAGTGATATGAAAACACGTCTGTGGCAGCATACTGCAATTAATTTAAGAGTGATGTCTGTGGGAGCATCTACTCCTCAAACATGCTTGCATGAGTCTGTTTATCAAAGAGGAAAAACAAACTCCATTGCTCCGGACCCAAGCCGAGGAAAATGCAAACTAGATGAATCTTTCCTTGCTACACTTCTAAAGAAAAGACAACTCACTCGCATAACTTAACGGAGCAGCCGTAAAAAGACATCGGAGAGGAGTCCCCGCATCCATTTTTCAGGGGGAAACGGAAGTTAAAATGAAAAAACTGTACATCGGTTACGAGGAGAGTGCATTCGCATGAAACTGAGAGGGTGGAAGACTACCCAAACAAGGGGGGAAGAGGAGAGTGGAAAACAGAAGAGATCAATACGAGCTGACCATCAATCTAGTCTCTACTCAGGGTAATGGGCGGCCATATTGCATTAGTCCGGTGGATGCTTGAAGTGGTGAAGCGAGAATGCTACTAATGCATCTGACATTTCACTCTCACCAAAAGAATAAGGAGCCCACAAAACAATCTCAAGGCCCTACAGATCAACTCAACCAATATACTGTGGGTGTATTTAGGTCTGAAAGTTGCTCTCTGAATGTTGTTATTTCTTTTGCACCACTGCTGCTTCAGTGCAGATACAGTATGTTGCTCGCTGCAAGTGATGCTGCAACTAGCCCATTCTTTGATGTTATAAATATACAGAGTTATGTCATAACGTAATCAATTATTTTATTCAAATCACAATGCCTAGAGTGTGCAGGGCTTCCATTGGGGTAAATGATTCCTATTTGATTTGTATGGGAATACAGAACATTCCCTGACTGCAGCTCTATTTTAATGGATGAGTCAACAATAACAGCAATATTCTATCATTTCTAACCCCCTTGTCTGTGATATTTTTAAATTCAAGACAATAACATCAATAACATCATTTTGCCGACTCTATGCTGAGACACAAACACCAGTGAAGGAAATACAACAGAGAGAAAACAATCTGGTCGCTGCAGACCCACCGTGTGCATTGGAGGATGTAACAAGCTGAAATATAAACCCAGCCAAAATAACCCACTAAATCATCCAGACTTTTCTTCCCAATTCCATCTCAGTGTTCTACAGAGGCTCCTCCTGCAGCTGTTCTCTCTAATGCCACAGCAGCCTCTTAAAGTTTTAAGGCGTGATCAGACTACACATGAACGTGCACAGATTAACTATTCATGTCGGCTGGACTTCTGATCATCGCTCATGGGATATCGTTAGCTCTCTCCCTTTCAGAGGTTGCCATACACTAGCATCACTCCTCGGTACCAAAGTTCGGAGATTGGTCGACAGGGATCCAGCTAGTAGGTGCAAATGACAGGAAATGGATTGGGATCTGTAGAGGTCAAGATGAGAATCAGGAATTAACCTTGGTTCCCTTGGTACAGCGCTATTGCCAGGGGAGGAGTTGTATGAATGCTGAACCGTGGATCATGGAGTGTAATTTCTTAGGCCAGATGATGAAATATGTCATCCTTTATTAAAGCAGCACCTCTGTCACTTGGATGGAAATGGAATTGAGAGTTAACCCACACAACGAATATTGCCAGCACCCACAGACCAAACTCTTATATTCTTAGAACATATTTTACCCTAGGACACTCACAGAACTGAATGTCACTCACAGTACTAGAAGTCACTATGTTAATTGTTGTCAAGCTAATTAATACCTCATTAAAAAATATAATTGTCAGCATGGCATTTACAGCAAATTGTAGGCCCATAGTGATCCCTAGATGGACAAAACAGCCTCCGCCTCATCCCCCATGCGTCTCACCCTCTCTGTGCCCCCCCCCCCCGCCCCTCCCTCCTCTCCAGTACTGCCCATCTCAAGACACTCACCTGTCTGTATGGGACCCTGGGTAAAAAAAAGTATTATAGAGGAAAAACACTGCTCTAACTGTAATTACGGCTACAGCACTTTGAGAAATACATCCAAAAACTAAAATCGTACCATAGTATCTCAGTAACATTAACAGTAACATTCCCACTACTACTTCCATAACTCACCAGCCTCCTTGGAGATGTGTTGGAAAGTTTCCACACCCTTCTCTCCGTAGCTGCCCTCAGAGGCCACGGTGGACACGTAGGTCCAGCCCAGGGCTCTGATGATGTCCACCATGGCTTGGACCTGGAATGAGTCTGGAGGAACCACCCGAGAGAAGAAGTCATAGCGCCTGTCATCACTCAGTTCCGGGGCCGTGGAGGCGTAGCTGATCTGAGGGATCTGATTGGAGGACAGAGAGCAAGTGATGTTTACTCCTCTATTGTTTAAGAGGGTGCAGCAACAGTATACATAATTCAACCCTATTCATTATATTTCTGCCTGCAACGTTCTGAATATTTTACATCACTAAATATGCCTGACTAATTACACTTATTATTGGTGGGAGATGACGTGAGTTCCAAACAGACAGACAGTGAAAGCCACTTTGAGACCTAGTAAAAAGCACTGTATAAAAGCAATTCATTGTCATCATTATTACTATTAAACTATTTATCATAATTTGAGATGTTCCCGGTTCCCTACAATTATCACAGACCTCCAGGCTCATCAAACCTCCGGTTGACTTTACAGGTGACGTGTAGCTAATTGAAATAGAATGTGAAAAGAAAGGAGATAACCCAGACACTTACCCACACTTGCGTCCTAAATACTCACGTTTAAGTATGCAAAAATTCTGTTTAATAGTATGCAACATTTAGAAAATCAAGTATACTTTATATGCCCGGATGTCATACTCTTTTCGGCTTTGACAACCGAAATCAACGAATAACAGAAAACTATGCAATCGCACATGACGCATTCTCAGTATGTGAAAATGTAGTATGTGAATTTTCAAAAATCTAGTATGGTTTAAATGCCAGGATGTTATACTCATTTAGGCTCTTCATCTAGTAGAATTTGATGCACAGATTTCCACAATGCATTGGAAGAGGTGGGCTTCGAGTGATAGGCCCTAGCTCTTTTCAAGTAGCCAAACAACAAAACTAGGCTACTAGCTTCTGCGGTGGTGTTCAAATGTAGGCTAAATAGTTCTTGTTCTCCTTAAAATGATCACGAGTATTGCATCATAGGCTACTGTACACCTTTGAAAACAGAAGTCTTTTTTTTCTCAAAGTGGATTTCTGTTTTCTCATTGAAAAGTGTTTTTTGTTTTCTTGGCCTTCGTCAGAGATTTTAAACAAAATACTACACAATCTTTTATTTCTGAATGTGTCGGCACCTGGGACTTTGGACTATTGATGTCATGTTAATCGGGCCTTTTGATTTGAACATATGGATTCTTTAGGTTTTGTAGTACAGGATACCTATTTAATTATTTCATGTATGGATCAAACCTAAGCAGTCATTCTGGTCTCGTTACCAAAGATCAGTGCTTTAGTATATTATGTACAGTAGCTATCCAGCGGTTCTGAATTTGCGATCCACTCGACTGTCCACGTGTTTCTGTGCAATAGCCTTTTGATTTGAACATTTAAAAGTTTTGGTGAGTGTACTGACTATTTGATGTAATTTATATATGTTACAGCACTTTGGTTCCACTGATAAATATTTTGAAATGTAACCAAATTATTTGTTTCTCTCTTCAGTCCATTTTAAAATGGTTAAAGTATTGGTTGAGTGTGATAGTCTGACTATAACTAGCCTATAGGCCTATAACTCCATTCCTTCTCAGAGTTTAGAGAAATGAATTGAATTGTAAATTAGCTATTATCAGGCTGGTTATTGTGGTACATGTCTGTTGATTTTTGAAAAACCCACCCGCACTCGGCCCCGCCCCACCTACTCAGGCAGTCCGGAGCCGCTACTGCGTTGCGGCCGTGGCATATTGTGTACTTTTTACTAAATGGTACGTGCTAAATAGTCTGCGACGATGAGTAGATAGTATGCACTTTAAGTATGTATACGCTAGTATGAGTATTCGGGAAATGGACACTTATCTCCTTACCTCTACTCACCCCTCCTCACCGGTCCACCGTGGAATCACAGAGATCTAAATTAGTGTTCAGGTACAGAGCGGCTAACTTGCATCAGTCAGGTGGGCTGAGAGCAACACATTGATGTGGTTGTTACCCCATCACACCATCTAACCTCAGCCACTGTATGAATGCCATCCATTCTCATTAGGCTGACCAGAAGCAGCTGGACACTGGGGAAACAGGAGAATGAGGACACAGCAGCCCACTGATTGGGATTCCACAGCCCTGCCTCACACAGCACTGAGTGTGAGATATAGTTTGATCCACAACTCAAAGGGGGTCAACTACATGAAGCAGACAAATAGGGGAACGGGAGGTCATGTTCAAGATAACTTAGTAGGTGTTGAACGGCCAAACGTACACGCAAGTACAACATCAGTTGTAGTTATAAGTTAATTACACAAATTCATAGGAAAGAATACTGTCAGATGTTAGTAGCTGAACCACTTCAGCACTCGCCAGAATTGAGTGTTCTGGGTCAAAAGGATGAGAAGGCAAAGTAATGGGAAAAGCGAACAAAAAGATTTGCATTTAAAACACACGTGGGCTCACACACACCATCTCTCTCTCTTTCACCTTATTCCTGTCTCTTTCTCTATCTGTGTCTCTCTCTCTCTCTCTCCAAAAGTATCTATTTTCAATGTTCGATAGGAGCTGTATCTCATCAATGTTGTTGTTGTTATAATGTGATGCACTCTGGCTTCCCAAAGGTCTTATATAGGTCTGATAGATTGTTGAGTCACATCCCATCTTTCAGGAACAGGGCTCGAAACAAACTAAAATGGTTTTCTCTCCTGAGCTTTTTGCTGCAGGGAACGATTTAAGAATCAGAAAGAGGATTGTGTGTTATTTCGGGAGCACAACCTTGATTTCTTCCATGTCTCTTGGCCTGTTGATATAATTATTCCACACAACTTATTCTGGGTCTAGGAATGTGTTAATCATTCCATCGCAATAATTTACTTTTCCAGAGCATGCTTTTTAATTAGCACTTTGACCTCCCTCTGAATAAAAGGGCTTGAATCAGTAAATTCATGAAAGTGAGACAAAGAGCTTCCCACATTACTACTTCTATGAGACGCAGTGGGTATAAACGGTCTGTGATTAGGATGTGAAATTTGCACCTCTCTCTGCGCCAGCTAATGGACTGCAAATTAAGCGAGATGCCTGTTTGTAATAAAAAAAGCTTTTAAAAACAATTCTTATACATGCAACAGTTGGACAATGGATGAAGAGACTTCAGACATTTTGAATTTGTAAAATCCATCAAATATTGACTGAATTATTATTAAAGCATTAAAAAAACATTTAAATGCCTTGGATAAACAATGGAGTTCAGGGATTTTGGTGTGAATTCAGGTATTACATTTACTGTAACATTTCAAATTTGTTCTTAGAATGCACTCATATATACATTTTCTAATGGTATCAGGTATTCTTTGAATATGTTGTGTTTAATTAAATTAAGAAAAGAATGTGTCCCTCATTTGCATCAGTACACTGGCTAAAATAAAGGGGTGGAACAGGGCTGCCACCACAAAACACATGCTCTGTCTTGGCTTACATGACCTGCACTGTCTAGGCTGCTTCATTAATTACTGTTGTCATGTTCTGTTGAATAATTCAACAGGTGTGTCAATAGCAGGATACCCTAAGATCAAAAATCAACACGCTTGGCTCTAGATTACACCTATCTACAGTATATATATTTTACATTGTCTGCGAGATCAGACATAATATCACTATTATCTGAGTGTTTATTTACAGAAGTTGCTTTCATTTTAGCGCATCTTTAAACATTTAAACTGTATTAAATGATAACTTTTTTCAATTTCACAAAAAACAACCACCCATCAAATTAAAGGTATCTTTCTTCTCTTTCTTGTGATGCTAGTATTGCGATTATGCGTTAAAAACGTTAAAGCTTCATCGGTGATTTACAGATGCAACAGAAAGACAATGTGTTCCATTGAGTCCATTTCAGCCATTACCGGGGTGTGTTTGACAGGTCATTACAGTATTTCTGAGGTCGTAACGTTAACGGGGGAAAAACGACAGGCACAAGCAAGAGTATAAAAGAGTTGCAAAAGTAAACTTAAAGCAATCATTTCAGCAAGATTTAAGTGACAAGATGGCTGAAAAAGAGACAGAGCTTCATATGGGCGGGGCATGCGCGTTGCTAAATTTACATCTACTGTGTGAAATTGAGGGATTCAATTACAATCATTTGGAGCATTATTTCTTCCTTCTCCATGTACCATAGGAGCAAAAGGTAAACATGTATTATGCTTGTCACTATTCTGCTTCATCAAATCAAGCAGATTTTCTTTAACAATAAGCTTTGCAACTCTCCCATTGATCAGACTGTTCTGAACACTCTTTCTATTAGAGGTGTTTTAAATAGACTTTGCATTCTCAATATTGCATCCGTCTCCAATTACCAATGAATTACCTGCACAGCCAATAGAAAATAAACAGCCTACTCGAAAATCCTCAATCCTCCTGCCCTTGCTGAAGTCTGACTGTGATAAGATGCCTCATAGGGCCTCTACAGTACAGTTGACCCTGTTGCACATAACAGTGCACGTTCACATTTCTCCATTCTCTCAGTCCCACCAGAGATAAGGTCGTGTAGAGGTTGCCGCCCTGGAGTCACACAGGTACTGCAGAAGTTTGTCACAAATCAGCACCACACGGGGCCAACTGGGCTAATTGATCAATTCAGTGATTGCCTAAATTCAACTCACCTGGTCTTCCAGGTTGGTTAGAACAAAAACATGACGTGCCTGCGACACTCTAGGTCCAGGGTTGCCTATCCCTGGTCTAAACCATAACCCAAGCACAATTAACATCTAAATGAATTGAACATGAGAATTTGAACTCAGGCCCAAAAGCGAGGAAAAAAAGAAGATTAACAATGCCCCCTTTTCAGCATCACAATTACCCCGAGCTGATGTCTGGCACCTGTCATTTGCACTATGGATCAGAGTTAGGATTGCTATGGGTAATCGCTTGGCTTGCTCTTAAATGTATCTTGGCTGACAGGATCAATGAAAGGAAAACACAGAAGTCTGTTATAGGGGAACACTTTTATTGATTTACCAACGCAAAGTGCTGCCTACCTCTCTGAATAAGAATCTAAAAAGAGAAAAGGAAGGGTGAGGAGAGAGGAAAGAGGGGGTAGCTGAAAGCGAGTGAGCTGAAAGAGAGAAAAAGTGGGAGAGAGCTGAAAGTGAAAATGAAGCAACGAGAGAAAGAGAAAAAGAGAGAGGGAGAGCTGAGAAAGGTGTGACAGGTACAGAAGAGAGGGAAATAAAGGAAGAGAGAGGTCCAATCGGCTTACTGACATTAAATGAGATTTTTCAACCGGCGTGTTTATAAGGAAAGGTGACTAAGTGGGGTTACTGTGTAAAGGTTAGACACGTTTACTTCAGAAGGAATGTGGTCTGAAGTAAATTAGTGTGGCTTGCCCTTTCCACTGTTATTTCACATACTGCTTGCAACAAAGCAACGAGGTGGACATTTCTAAAGACGTTAGCGGTAATGTTGGGAAAACATTTGTATTGACTGAATATAGAGTCACATCTAGAATTATTGGCATCCTTGTTACGTCCGTTTAGAGATGGATTGGACCAAGGTGCAGCATTGTAGGCGAACATCTTTCTTTTATTCAAATGAACACCGAAAAACAACAAAATACAAAAACCAACGTAAAGTTCTGTAGGTTACATAGCAACTATGCAAAATCAAGATCCCACAAACTAAAGGTGGAAAAAAGGCTGCCTAAGTATGATCCCCAATCAGAGACAACGATAGACAGCTGCCTCTGAATGGGAACCATACCAGGCCGAACAAAGAAATAGGAAAACTAGATTGCCCACCCTAGTCACACCCTGACATAACAAAAATAGAGAATTAAAAGGATCTCTAAGGTTAGGGCGTGACAATCCTTGATAAAGATACTGTACAGAATACTGTACAGCTGCTACAGAAACATGCTCCAATGAGCCGTTCTGGTTCGCACAAGCCAGATAAAGATAAAGATGAGCAAAGAAAACTGCATAAAACAAATCATAAAAATTCTGAACTATATTGTATGCTCTTAAAATTGGTGAATTATATTATTTTACACTAATACAATTTGCTCAGAGAAAGAGATTTTTTTGGTGTTAAAACTATTGCCACTTGCAAGGAAAACAGCACAGCCTTTTTCTAATATGTTTTATTAGATTGAAGAACACATTGGGAGGGATCTTAGAACAGATCATACAGAATCCTTTGGTCTGCTCTTATGAACTGCCCTCTTCAATTAAAACCATCAATGGAGTTCAAGTCCGGAGGCTGAGATGACCATTGCAAACGTTGATTTTTTGGGGGGCAATTAGCAATTTCTTTGTGGATTTTGATGTGGGCTTGAGGTTATTATCTTGCTTGAAGATCCACTTGTGGCCAAATTTCAGCCTCCTGGCAGAGGCAACTGTCACACCCTGGCCTTATTATTCTTTGTTTTCTTTATTATTTTAGTTAGGTCAGGGTGTGACATGGGGAATGTTTATGTTTTGTTGTTTTGGGTGTTTATTTGGTAAAGGGGTTAATGGGTGTAGTATATGGTTTTGTGTTGAGTGTAGATGTTTAGCATTGTCTATGGTGGTTAGTTATCTAGGAGAGTCTATGGTTACCTGAATGAGTTCCCAATTAGAGACAGCTGATTTCGGTTGTCTCTGATTGGGAGCCTTATTTAGGGTAGCCATAGGCTCTCATTGGTTGTGGGTAATTGTCTATGTAAAACGTTAGTAGCCTGTATGTTTGTGCACAACGTTTGTAGCTTCACTGTTGTTTTGTTATTTTGTATAGAGTTTTTGTGTCGTGTTCATCTTCGTACTGTAATAAAGAAGATGGCTTATTTTCCAAGTGCTGCGTTTTGGTCCATCAATCCGCCACACGATCGTGACAGCAACCAGTTTTTCGCTAAAATGTCCTGGGACATGGTAAAGTTCATGATACTGTTTACTATAACAAAGGCTCCAGAACCAGTGGAAGCAAAACATCCCTATTACAGTGCCTTGCAAAATTATTCATCCCCCTTGGCGTTTTTCCTTTTTTGTTGCATTACAACCTGTAATTTCAATGGATTTTCATTTGGATTTCATGTAATGGACATACAGAAAATAGTCCAAATATGGCACCACAACAAACCTGCCAAGAGAGGGCAACCCACCAAAACTCACGAACCAGGCAAGGAGGGCATTAATCAGTGAGGCAACAAAGAGACCAAAAATAACCCTGAAGGAGCTACAAAGCTCTACAGTGGAGATTGGAGTATCTGTCCATAGGACCACTTTAGCCTGTTTGGGCTGCAGGGGCAGTATTGAGTAGCCAGATAAAAGGTGCCCATTTCAAACGGCCTCATACTCAATTCTTGCTCGTACAATATGCATATTATTATTACTATTGCATAGAAAACACTCTCTAGTTTCTAAAACCATTTGAATTATATCTGTGTGTAAAACAGAACTCCTTTTGCAGCAAACTTCCTGACAGGAAGTGGAAAATCGGAAATCGATGCTCTATTCTAGGGGCTGCCTATTAAAGTCCTTGATATTTATTTGTTTAGATGCACTTCATACGTCTTCCACTAGATGTCGACAAGGAGTGAGAGAAAAAATGGAGTGAATAACTTGATCTGGGCTCGTATAATAGCTCTTTGTATGACATGTCACCAGTTTCCTGTTTTCTGGAGAGCGCGTCAAGGGACCTGGATTTGCCTTCTGATAAGCTGTCGTTATGGACGACTAATATCTCCGGCTTTGATTTTATTTGATACATGTGACAATATCATCGTAAAGTATGTTTTTTCAATATAGTTTAACGTGTTGAGGCTAGGGGGTGCTGTTGTCACTATTTATGGAAATCGTGTAATTTTTGAAACGGCTTCCTACTAAATTCTTGATCGTACAATATGCATATTATTATTATTATTGGATAGAAAACAGTCTCTAGTTTCTATAGCCGTTGAAATTTTGTCTCTGAGTGGAACAGAACTCATTCTACAGCAATTTCCCTGACATGGAGTCAGATTTCACACATTTTGGCCCCTGATCTGGAGTCAGTTAAAAGGCCACTGTTATTGCTATGAGTATACAGACACTGCTTACGTCTTCCCCTGGATGCCTTTACGTGATGACGATTTGAATGGTATCGATTGCGCAATCACAGCCCCTATAAAACAAAAACACGTGTAGGTAGGAACTCTTTTCCAGGTGCATGAGGCGCGCGGAGGACACCGACCTACTCTTTTTCCAAGCATTAGTGTAGCCAGTTATATTTCTCCGGTCATGTTTCTACTCGTTATAGGAGTTAAAAACATCATAAGGTAGTTAATTTAAACCGTTTTATAGCAATTTATATCCGTTTAGTGCGATTTTGGGACATTTATTTCTGAGACACTGTGAATCTCTGGGCACGGTTCCAGTTCATGCCGAACGCAATGGGCATTTCTACATGGCAAGAGGACAGCTTTCGACCAAAAGACGATTAGACCCAAGAAAGGATTCTTTGCCCAAGATTCTGATGGAAGAACAGCTCAAAGTAGGAACAATTTATTATGATAAATCGTGTTTCTGTCGAGAAATGTTAATCGCTTATGAATTGCTGGGCACGCTTCCAGTTCATCCCGAACGCAGTTGGCATTTCCACATGGCAAGAGGACAGCTTTTCACCAAAAGACGATTAGACCCAAGAAAGGATCCTTTGCCCAAGATACTGATGGAAGAACAGCTCAAAGTAGGACATTTTTATTATGATAAATCGTGTTTCTGTCGAAAAATGTTAGTGGCTTAGGACGCCATGTTTTTTGACGTAGCTTCGCTTGGCGCAAACTGTATTGAAAAGTAAGGATAATTTAAAAAATGTAATTCCGCGATTGTATTAAGAATTAAATTGTCTATCAATCCCTGTCCACCCTATATTTTTTAGTCACGTTTATGAGTATTTATGTATAAGAGTAGATCACTGTCTAATATGGCGCACGGACATTTGCTCACCAGCTGGGCTACATTTCACATTGTCTAACCATGATTTTGGTGGCTAAATATAAACATTTTCGATCAAACTCTATATGGATTGTGTAATATGATGTTACAGGAGTGTCATCTGAAGAATTCTGAGAAGGTTAGTGAAAAAATTAATATATTTTGGCGATGTTGACGTTATCGCTCACTTTGGCTAGAATTAATGCTGGGCTGCTATGTGCTATGTGCTATGCTAATATAACGATTTATTGTGTTTTCGCTGTAAGACACTTAGAAAATCTGAAATATTGTCTGTATTCACAGGATCTGTGTCTTTCGATTAGTGTATGCTGTGTATTTTTACGAAATGTTTGATGATTAGTAAGTAGGTAAACACGTTGCTCTATGTAGTTATTCTAGTCCATTTGTGACGGTGGGTGCAATTGTAACCTATGCCATCTACCTGAAATATGCACTTTTTTCTAACAAAACCTATCCCATACCATAAATATGTTATCAGACTGTCATCTGATGAGTTTTTTTCTTGGTTAGGGGCTATAAATATCTTAGTTTAGCCGAATTGGTGATAGCTACTGGTGTTGGTGGACAAATAAAAGATGGTGGATTATGCTAATGTGTTTTTAGGTAATAGATGTACATCTTTACATATTGTGTCTTCCCTGTAAAACATTTTAAAAATCGGACATGTTGGCTGGATTCACAAGATCTGTGTCTTTCATTAGCTGTATTGGACTTTAATGTGTGAAAGTTAAATATTAAAAAAAATTTTTTTTTTGAATTTCGCGGCACTGGTTTTTCAGTGGGGGTGGGGGGGGAGTGCCGCTAGCGGCACCCTCATCCTAGACAGGTTAAAAACATCCTAAAGATTGATTCTATACATCGTTTGACATGTTTCTACGAACTGTAAGGGAATTTTTGGACTTTGTCTGGCCTGCATGTCATGAATTTGGATTTTTGAACTAAACGCGCAAACAAAAAGAAGGTATTTGGACATAAATGATGGAATTTATCGATGAAAACAAACATTTATTGTGGAACTGGGATTCTTGGGAGTGCATTCTGATGAAGATCATCAAAGGTAAGTGAATATTTATAATGCTATTTCTGACTTCTGTTGACTCCACAACATGGCGGGTACCTGTATGGTTTGTTTTTGTGTCTGAGCGCCATACTCAGATTATTGCAATGTTTGCTTTTTCGGTAAAGTTTTTTTGAAATCTGACACAGTGGTTGCATTAAGGAGAAGTTTATCTAAAGTTCCATGTACAACACGTGTATCTTTTATCAATGTTTATTATGAGTATTTCTGTAAATTGATGTGGTTCTCCTCAAAATCACCGGATGTTTTGGAGGCAAAACATTACTGAACATACCGCGGCAATGTAAACTAAGGTTTTTGGATATAAATATGAACTTTATCGAACAAAACATACATGTATTGTGTAACATGAAGTCCTATGAGTGTCATCTGATGAAGCTCATCAAAGGTTAGTTAGGCTTCGTGCCATGGATCATCACTGGAGGCTTCGTGCCATGGATCATCACTGGAGGCTTCGTGCCATGTATCATCACTGGAGACTTCGTGCCATGGATCACCACTGGAGGCTTTGTGCCGTGGATCACCACTGGAGGCTTTGTGCCGTGGATCATCACTGGAGGCTTCATGCCATGGATCATCACTGTAGGCTTCGTGCCATGGATCATCACTGGAGTGAGGAGACGTATGGACAGCCTGGTGCGTGGAGCTGCCACAGGGCTTAACAGGCTGGGGAGACATATAGGAGGCCTGGTTCTGGGAGCAGGCACATGACTCACCAGGCTGGGGAGACATACAGGAGGCCTGGTTCTGGGAGCAGGCACCAGATACACTGGGCCGTGGAGGCGCACTGGAGGTCTCGAGCGTAGAGCCTGCACATCCCGTCCTGGCTGGATGGTTACCTTCGCCCGGCAAAGGCGGGGCGCTGGCACAGGGCCGTAGAGGCGCACTGGCGGCCAGAGACGCACTGGCGGCCGGCACCATCCGTCCTGGCTAGATGCCCACTCTAGCCCGGCCGATGCAGGGAGCTGGAATGTAGAGTACCGGGCTGTGAATGCGCATTGGAGACACCGTACAATTGGCCCAGCGTCATCCAGGTTGTCATTGTAAATAAGAATTTGTTCTTACCTGACTTGCCTAGTTCAATTAAAGGTTAAATAAGATGAAACAAAGTTCTGTATTTCTCCAACTTTGGCAGTTGGATTTTTCTTCAACTCCTTAATTGCTGCCCTGATAGTGGTATTCCAGGTTTTTTAAAACATTTTTGTATTCATTGCCTGATTTATGAAGATAAATAAGATTTGAAGATTTGTCTCTTTGTTTGTGAGTTCTTTGCCTTTTCCCATGGTGATGGATGACAAATGGATTTTATAGGAAGCCATGGCAGGCCACAATACAGTTCCTTAAGCTGAGGTTAACTTTAAAAGGTAGAACGCTCATGCAGATGTAATTTTATTTTTAAGAATCTTTTGACACCTATCTTTTTGAGAGAAAAAACAATATTACTTTATTGTATATTACAAAATCTATTTTTCTGCGCAACTTTTTTCTCATCTTTATGAAGGGTACAAATCATTTTGGATGTCTGTATAGATAAGAACATTCATTTTGAGCGAGGGGAGGGATATTTATTTTCTATTTAAAAAAATGTCTCAATTATTGCACTTGACTTGTGTGTCTTCAATATGCATATTGCTCATTCTCTCATGCCTATTGCTCATTCTCTCTCAAGCCTATTGCTCATTCTCTCTCATGCCTATTGCTCATTTTCTCTCTTGCCTATCGCTCATTCTCTCTTGCCTATTGCTCATTCTCTCATGCCTATTTCTCATTCTCTCTCATGCCTAGTGCTCATTCTCTCATGCCTATTGCTCATTTTCTCTCAAGCCTATTGCTCATTCTCTCATACCTAGTGCTTATTCTCTCATGCCTATTGCTCATTCTCTCATGCCTATTGCTCATTCTCTCTTGCCTATTGCTCATTCTCTCATGCCTATTGCTCATTTTCTCTCAAGCCTATTGCTCATTCTCTCTCATGCCTAGTGCTCATTCTCTCATGCCGATTGCTCATTCTCTCTCATGCATATGGCTCATTCTCTCATAGCTATTGCTCATTCTCTCTCATGAAGGATGAACCATGCATGGCCCAATGAAAAAGGATTTGTAAAACATGGGTAGCATATGCTACACAGCTACAGTATGATTCTCTGAGTAATGGCAACCATCTATCTCTGCTATCACACAAGTGAATATGTTATTGTCTCCAGAGATACAATGCACAACAGACCAACTCAATGGATACCAGAGTGGGCAGTGCATACTCTCAGGGACTCTTAATCAAACCCGGTCCTGTATGTAAACCAAAGCCCATCATTCAGATGGAGAATCATGATCTCAGATAGAGAGCCACCCTTAGTGTTAAAACCATTGAGATCTGTCACCATAACTCAAGACTTAGCCACAGAAACTTGGGCCGTGTCCAGTTGGGATTTAGTCTGCATTTCTCACAGAGTTACTCATAGGAAAAACTCAGAACACAAAAACTCCAAACTTCCTGTGACAGGAACTGAAATGTTTCCCCTAAATAGAGCTCGCCAGCTTGTAGTCCTAAAAAACTGAAATTAGTTACCTCTGGTTCGTTCAGCCATTCCTAGATGTGTGAAGGTTAGTGTCTTTTCGATAGGGAAGCTAATTGTCCATCATTTATGACATTTCTGGGAGTGTGTAAACTTATATTTTTAATACAATATTATTTTTGTATGTTCTCTATAGATATGTACAACTAACCAATTTGGCACATTTGGGAAGACTTGATACAACATTTTGAACAGTAATGCAATGGTTCATTGAATCAGTCTAAAACTGTGCACTTAGACTCCTAAGTAGGGTTGCAAAGGGTCGGAAACCTTCCGGAAATTTTCCATGGGAGTTTAAGCCCGGGAATTTGGGTAATTTTGCTTAAATTCATCAAAAAATCTGGCTTATAACAGTTAACCTTTAATGTGGGATACACATAAGGAAATTCTAGGTCTTGTGGCATATTTTGGTTAAATTATCCCCAATTCAATGGAATTGCAACCCTCTGCATGCACAGTGCATTCTTCCATCACATGTGCAGTGCACTCTTCCATCACATGTACAGCTGATTCTCAAGATCTTGCACACTACTGAGATGCTATTGAGACCACACTACTACACTGTGTGAGCCAAAGACTACATGCCTTCTGGTAAGTTTTGATTACAATACTTCATATATTTCATATGACATACATGATTTTTTGTTAACTACTAAATAGTAGCCTACAGCAAAGTGTGTTTAAATAATGTATAACTTGTTAGCAATTTCTGCTAGTTAGTTTTTGCTACCATGTGGATTTTCGCTTGCTTGAGCCTGCTGACTGAGGAGTGTTATTTCACCTGTTTCCGTACATGTTTCATTTTAAAACATGTATCTTACAAATTAGTTGATTAATGTAACTGCTTAACTATTTATCTGTACATGGAATTGTATTATTATTTTTTTTACTCATTTTTTCTCATCTTTACAGGAAAATTCCACAGGCACTCTGATGTGTGGGGACATTTCACTGCAGATAATATAGAAGGACATTTGCAAATACTGTGCCAAATCACATGTGAAGAATGCAATAAAGATGCATAATCATCAGGCCAAGTGCATAAAGTTCCCTCAGTGCTCAGAACAAGCAACCTCTGACAAAAGTCCCTCTACTTCTTATTCGATTCGTGAAAATGATGAATCAGCTCATGGTCATCAGCTCAGCTCATGGTCCTCCAGGAATCAGACGTTTTTTTGACTCAATGGAGGAACGTAGTCAGAGAAATGCTGATGAATGTTTTGCTCGAGCTGTGTATCCAACTGGTTCACCTCTGATGCTCACAGGCAATGTGTATTGGAAGAGATTTCTGAATTTTCTTCACCCAGTCAACACCCCTCCCACCAGACATGCTTTATCTATTAATTTGCTGGATGCAGATTTTAACAGAGTTCAAGTGAAAGTCAAGCAAATCCAATGTCTGTGGGTAAGGAATAATTAACTACATCATCTCCACCCCTCAACCAGTATTCTACAAGATCACAGACACAAGGGACAGACACACCGGTCTCTACATTGCAGATGAGCTGACGGCAGTCATCAATGACCTTGGACCACAGAAGGTATTTGCACTGGTGACAGACAATTCTGCAAACGTGAATGCTGCTTGGTCTAAAGTGGAGGGGTCCTACCCTCACATCACACCCATTGGCTGCGCTGCTCATGCATTGAATCTGCTCGTCAAGGACATCATGGCACTGGAAACAATGGATACACTCTGCAAGAGAGCCAAGCAAAGTGAGAAGAATAAGAGCACCACATTGAAGCTGCCCAGCAACACCCATTGGGGTGGTGTTGTCATCATGTTTGACAGTCTCCTGGAGGGGAATGAGTCTCTCCAAGAAATGGCTATATCACAGTCTGTTGATATGGACAGCCCCATCAAGAGGATCCTCCTGGATGATGTATTTTGGGAGAGAGTGGTTGCATGGATTGAGGATGCATGGTTGCATGGATTGAGGGAGACAATGCCATCCTGTCTGATGTTCAGACTCTGCTTTCAGATGTAAGAGAAGAAATCCATTATGCCCTGCCCACATCACTGTTGCTCCAAGCAGAGGAAACTGCAGTTCTGAAATACATCAAAAAGCCTGAAGACTTCTGCCTGAAGCCCATACACGCCGCAGAATACATGTTGGACCACAAATATGCTCGCAAAAGCATCCTGTCTGGTGCAGAGATCAACAAGGCCTATGGTGTCACCACTACTGTGTCTCGCCACCTTGGCAAGGTTCTTGGCAGTCTTGTGAAGTACACTTCCAAGCAAGGGCTTTGGGATGGAGATGCAATATGTCAGACGTGCCAACATATCTCATCAGCCACCTGGTGGAAGGGACTTTGTGGATCTGAGGCTCTTTCCCCTGATGTCTCAATCATCCTCCAAATCCCACCAACATCAGCCGCCTCAGAGCGCAACTGGTCCTTGTTTGGGAACACACACACCAAAGCACGCAACAGGCTGACCAATACAAGGGTTGAAAAATTGGTGGCCATCCGGGCAAATTTGAGGCTTTTTGAGCCTGACAAGAAGCCATCCTCAACAAGGTTGGAAAGTAACCGTGAAGATGAGGCCTCAGAGTCTGATGTTCAAGAGGTGGACATTGAGGAGGTCCAGGGAGAAGACATGGAAGCCTGAGATGAAAGCAACCAAAGCTTTAGTTTCTAGACTATCACTATGTTAAAAACGTTTTTGGGAGATGCGATGGAACGTTGGGGATCATTCAATATTCCCTTCCTTTTGTTGTTCAGTGAAATTATCCCATGTGAAGAGTCAACTCATTTAATTAAAGTTAAATTCGTAACTAAATAGTTTTAATTATTTCTACTCGAAGGATTTAATCATTTGCAATTATGTCTACTTATGATAAAAGGTAAAATGTTTATGTTTCTGACTCCATATGATATGGTAATTCAATGCAAAAAACATATACATTTAAATGGTATGACTATTAATTTGCGTATATTTCCGTAAATTCCCATATATTCCCGTTAATTCCCATGGAAATTTTCCACCTCTGAATATTCCCCAAAATGTGCAACCCTACTCCTAGGTGATTTATTGGCCTTTCTCTTGCATTTCAAAGATGATTGTATTATCTTTTACCAGATCTAATGTGTTATATTCGCCTACATTAATTTCACATTTCCACAAACTTCAAAGTGCTTTCTTTCAAACGTTAACAAGAATATGCATATCCTTGCTTCAGGTCCTGAGCTACAGGCAGTTAGATTTAGATTGTCATTGTAGACCATTGCCTGTGTGTGAACATTTCAGCCAAAAATGTTTAAAAAAAGGGTCCAATCCTTAATTAACGTGACCTTTATGAATTATGTAGCATGTATGTGCTTTATGTGCTTTTTTTGCTTACATAAACGCTTAACCCCTTAGTTCAAACTTGTGCCCCCTCAGTTTTAGCCAAAAAGTTAAAATAATTGAGCAACATATCTCCGCTGCGTTTTATCAGCACAATGGACAGAGTTAGCCGCACTGTGTGTAGGGGGGCTATGGAAAGCCACTGGGGCGGTTAGGTATGACGAGTTTCCATAAAATGTGTGAAAAAATATTCTAATTTCTGTGGTAGGCTAAGTGTCTGTAGTAGGCTAAGGCTAAGTGTTGTCTGTAGCTTGTGAGGTGTGGAAACACTTAGTTGCTTTTATGAATTTAGTCTTGCTGCTTTTTGTTTTATGTTGCTCTGTCTGTATGCTACGTCTTGCTTGTCCTTTGTTGCTCTGTCTGTATGCTACGTCTTGCTTGTCCTATGTTGCTCTGCGTGTGATCACTGCTGATTGTCTATATTGTCATTGTTTTTAATAACCTGCCAAGGGACTGCGGTTGAAAATTAGCCGGCTGGCTAAAATCGGCAATTTACTGAAACGTTGATTAATGTGCACTGTCCCTTTAAAAAATAAAATAAACTCAAACTCAATAATGTGATATGCCTCCACCTGTAATATTTGATTTTGATTTATAAGGGCGGGGTTGGGCTCTGGTGAAGATGTCGTGTTGGATGCCGAACTGTCTCCTTCCTGCTCCTCTGCTGTTCTGAAGAGGGGGGCTCTGCAGGAGTGTTTGCCCCATGATGGGATGTGTGAGGTTTTCATCCCGACACGGACCGACTCTGAATTGTCTCTGCTAGGTAAAGCCCCGCCTTATCTCAGCTCACTGGTCACCATAGCAGCACCCACCCGTAGCATGCGCTCCAGCAGGTATATCTCACTGGTCACCCCCAAAGCCAATTCTTCCTTTGGCCGTCTCTCCTTCCAGTTCTCTGCTGCCAATGACTGTAACGAACTGCAAAAATCACTAACGCTGGAGAATCTTACCTCCCTCACTAGCTTTCAGCACCAGCTGTCAGAGCAGCACCTGTAAATAGCCCATCCAATCTACCTCATCACCATACTGTATTTATTTATCTTGCTCCTTTGCACCCCAGTATCTCTACTTGCACATTCTTCTTTTGCACAGTCAAAAGAAGAATTGTAATTACTTTGCCACCATGGCCTATTTATTGCCTTACCTCTCTTATTTATTGCCCTACCTCATTTGCACATGCTTTATATAGATTTTTCTACTGTATTCTTGATTGTAGTTTGTTTATTCCATTATTTATACCTTTATTTAATTAGGCAAGTCAGTTAAAAGAACAAATTCTTATTTTCAATGACAGCCTTAACTGCCTTGTTCAGGGGCAGAACGACAGATTTGTAGCTTGTCAGCTCAGGGATTCGAAATTGCAACCTTCCGGTTACTAACCTAACGCGCTAACCACTAGGCTACCCTGCCGCCCCAATGTGTAACTCTGTGTTCTTGTATGTGTTGTTGTATGTGTCAACTGCTTTGCTTTATCTTGGCCAGGTCGCAGTTGCAAATGAGAACTTGTTCTCAACTAGCCTACCTGGTTAAATAAAGGTGAAATATATATATATTTTTATGTGTAATTTAAAATGTAAAGACCAGAATAAGGGGAGGGGTGGGTGATGAAGACGTGCTATAGGCACATCTCTCTCCACCATTGCTCACTGGCTCCAGCCAATAAGTGCACACTATTTGTTTCATTGTCTCAATTGTTTCTTCAATGTTAATCAATTCTCTGTAAAATATACACTCACTGGCCAGTTTATTAGATACAATCATTATGCATTCTACAATTTGTTGGAAACGTTCCACAGGGATGTTAGTCCATGCTGACGCAAAGGCATCATGTAGTTGCTGTAGAGAGGACGGCGGTACATTCATGTTGCTAACAGCCCGTTCCATTTCATCCAAAATATGCTCTATTGGGTTGAGGTCTGGGGACTGTGCAGGCCACTCAAGTAAACTTAACTCACTGCCATGTTCTAGGTGATACTTTTCCACAACTCAATTGTCCAGTGTTGGTGATCGCGTGCCCATTGGAGCCGCTTCTTCTTCTTATAAGCTGATAGGAGTGGAACACTGGTGGTCGTCTGCTGCAATAGACCATCCATGACAAGCATCGACGAGTTGTGAGTTCTGAGATGCTGTTCTGCCCATCACTGTTGCACTGCGCCATTAGTTGCCTGTTTGTGGTCCCCCTGTTTGCTTGTACGATTCTTGCGATTCTCATTCTCATCAACAAGCTTTTTTCGCCCACAGGACTGCAGCTGACTAGATATTTTTTGTTTGTCGCACCATTCTCGGTAAACCCTAGGCACTTTCATGCGTGAAAAGATCAGGAGGGAGGCCGTTTCTGAGATTCTGGATCCAGCACGCCTTGCAGCGACGATTATACCATGCTCAAAATCGCTTAGGTCTCTCGTTCAATCGAACAGTAAATGAATGCCTCGATGCCTGTGAAGTTATTGTTACTCCCAATATATTTACCCCATTTATTTAGAATAATTGGTTGCGTACATTTTGATAATTGAATAAATATAATATACATTCATACCATTCTCATTCTCCAAATGGAAACATTGTTTAGAGAGCTCACAAACTGTGCAAAACACTTGTGATAAAGAACTTTTGGTTAATTTAATGACATTTTCAAGTTCACTGTCAATTTCTTTGTTGTCTTTGTTTGGAGAGCATATTCAGTTTCCCCGTCATGTTTTATGCTATATGAACACGCGCTCTTTAGTGTGCATAAATATACACTGCATGACCAAAAGTAAGTGAACACCTGCTCGTCAAACATCTCATTCCAAAATCATGGGCATTAATATGGAGTTGGTCCCCCTTTTGCTGCTGTAACAGCCTCCACTCTTCTGGGAAGGCTCTCCACTAGATGTTGGAACATTGCTACAGGGACTTGCTTCCATTCAGCGACAAGAGCATTAGGGAGGTTGGGCGATTAGGTCTGGCTCGCAGTCGGCATTCCAATTCATCCCAGAGGTGTTCGATTGGGTTAAGGTCAAGGCTCTGTGCAGGCCAGTCAAGTTCTTCCACATCAATCTCGACAAACCACTTCTGTATGCACCTCACTTTGTGCATGGGGCCTCCCCAAACTGTTGCCACAAAGTTGGAAGCCAAGAATCGTCTAGAATGTCATTGTATGCTGTAGCGTTAAGATTTCCCTTCACTGGAACTAAGTGGCCTAGCCCTCATCATGAAAAACAGTCCCAGACCATTATTCCTCCTCCATCAAACTTTACAGTTGGCACTATGCATTGGGGCAGGTAGTGTTCTCATGGCATCTGCCAAACATAGATTTCTCCATTTGGATTACCAGATGGTGAAGCGTGATTCATCACTCCAGAGACCGCGTTTCCACTGCTCCAGAGTCCAATGGCGGCGAGCTTAACATCACTCCAGCCAATGTTTGGTATTGTGCATGGTGATCTTAGGCTTGTGCGCAGCTGTTCGACCATGGAAGCCCATTCCATAAAGCTCCCAACAAACAGTTTTTGTGCTGACATTGCTTCCAGAGGCAGTTTGTAACTCGGTAGTGAGTGGTGCAACCGAGGACAGAACATTTTTATGCTCTACACGCTTCAGCACTCGGTGGTCCCTTTGTGAGCTTCTGTGGCCTAACACTTTGTGGCTGAGCCGTTCTTGCTCCTAGATGTTTCCACATCACAATAACAGTACTTACAGTTGACCGGGGCATCTATGTTAATTGTGATATAGTGTTATATATGCAGAATTCTATATAATACCAATGCAAAAACCCCCCCAAAAATTTGCTCCCTCGGCAATTTCAATTGTCCCCTTAGTCACTTTATCTTGCCGCCGGGTCTGCGTTAGCTGATGAAGATTACTTCATAGAACAAAACATATAAGATCTCCTAAGCCTGTGTTTACCACAAACCATATTTATGGCATTTATACAAAAAAACATTTATTTCCCCATAGGCTTTGTCCAACGAACCATGGCAGAGTTAGTGCATACCAAAAGACGCCATTCCTATTGCTCTCTATACATTTAACTAGAGAGATGACCGTTTCTATTTATTGCATGTTTAGTTCTCTTCAGTCAGCCTGGCTGCGCTGTTAGGGTGACAGTCTCTGTGGCGATAGCAGAACCGACAGAGGGTTCTCTGACAGAGCGAACTCTGGCATGCTGTTTGTGGCCAAATGCCAGGGCACACACTTCACCACACTGCAGCGGCACACTGGGCACGGGGTATAGGATATGGACAAGAAAGCATCTGGGACCACATTCATCATATAATTAGCAAAACAAGAACAATAAATTAATTAGCATTTTTATTTAGAACATATTGTTATGATGTTGACAGTGATATGAAGTCATGGCAGCTGAAGAATTGCAAAGTTAATGTAAAATGCAAATTACATAGGACCTCTACAGCGTAACACAACTGTACAGTATAGAACTGTACAGTATGTCTGCAGTGTAAAATATAATATGCACCTACAAAGATATTTAGCTGTTATCATATTTAATTTAATGTACTTCCTGATAGATCAAAGGGACAGCTGAAAACAAAAGGCTACTAGCAAAGCGGGATTGGGCAGCAGGAGATGTGTATTCTGGTAACATTGCCATTTATCAGCAGGCCAAAGGTAACGACTGTGGCCGTACACGGCTCCCCGGGCTGGGCTTGGGTAATCTCTCCACACCAGGACCTGCTACTGCCAAACAAAAGCGGGAGGAGCGGAGCTCTCGTTCCGACTGTTGAATCCCTTGTTCTCTCTCTCTTGCACTCTGTCTGTCTGTCTGTCTGTCTGTCTGTCTGTCTGTTTGTCCGTCCATCACTCTAGGCTCTTTCTCTTCCATCCATCCATCCCACCCATCCCTCCCCATCCCCCACCAGACTGTCTGTCTGTCTGTCTGTCCGTCCATCACTCTAGGCTCTTTCTCTTCCATCCATCCCATCCCTTCCCCTCCACCCTCTCTCTCTCTCTGCATGCAGACACTCCCACACAGATGATGAACAGACACTTCCTGCCCAGGGAGGTCCTGGGGCCGCCAGTTTTCCTGAGCAAAGCCACTCTGCCCCTAGCCATTCAGTCTAAAGCCTGCCAGTCTTGTCTCTCCCTGCTCCCTCCCTTCATCCTCCCCTGCTCTCCCTGCTCCCTCCCTCACACATTCTCCCTTCAACCACTCTCAATCGAACCAGTCTCTCTTTCTCTATTAATCCCTGGTCTTTTTCCTTTGTACTCCCCATTCTCACAAACCAGTCTCTCTTTTTTGGTTGTTCTCTCTCCCCCATCCCTCTCCCATTCTCCCCTCAGCCATTCTGACATGAGAGCTCCCCCAGCTCCCCCTGGCAACCAGTTCCCAGCCAAAACATACAGCCAACTAGGAAGCTAGTTAGTCTCTTCTCCATTATCTCCCTCCCCCATTCTCCCATCTGCCACTCAAACATTTCCCTTTCTCTCCCTTACTCTAGTTTGCCTCCCCCATTCCCCCTTAGCCATTCTCACATGTGTCAATCTCTCTCCCCATCCCCCCAGCCAGTTTCTCAGCTAGCGAGCTAGTTTCCCCCCCCCCTTCTCTCCATTATCTCCTCTAGTGAGACTCCCCATCAGTTCTTCTAAACACTCTACCCTCCTGTCTCCACCAATCATTATCCTCCTGTCCTAGTAAACCTCCTACGTTTTCAGCCTCTACTTCGTTTCCTTTCCCATGCTCTCCCTATCCTTCTTCCGTGTCTCTCCTCTATACCCATCTCTATACCCTCCATACCAGTCCCCTGGTGTGTGCTGGGCCTCAGATGTGCCATGCTTGCCCTGCCAGAGTGTATTTTACCCCTCAAGTCTCTCCCTCCCCCGTACCCCTCCCCTCCCCTGTCTCCCCCTCTAGTCCCCCTGGGTGTGGTGTATGTGTTCTAGGCTGGCCGCTGAGCCTCAGGTCAGCCATGCTTGCCCTGCCAGAATGTATTTTAAGATGCCCAGCATGTCTCTCTCCACAGGGACAGAGGCCAGGTATGACTCACAAATCAGATATTTGACCAGAAGAGGAGAGCAGTACACAGAAGTGTATGGCAGCTAGTCACTGTGTGTGGGAGGAGAGTATGGATCACTCACCAAAGGGAACCTAAGCGACCCCCATCTTCCCATCTGGTAAACAACCTGCTATTTCCACCATGTTACTGTTCAGACTGTTAGGAGCAAAGAATCTGTTTCTTAACTGCAGCTTGAGCTCTCAGATAGACACAGAGTCCTTTATTAAAATTGCCTGAGGGACGGGAGAAAATCACATTCTATTGTGTTGTTCATGTATTGTATGTACTGCGCTGATAATAATTGCATGCCTGAAGGGATATGTTTATACACATTATGCTTGATTTTATTGTGACCTCTCCCTGACCCAGTCCGTAATACCTGCAACTTTCAAGCAGACCTTCATAGTCCCTGTGTCCAAGAACGCCATAACCTGTCTAAATGACTATTGCCCCGTAGCACTCATATTTGTAGCCATGAAATGCTTTGAAAGGCTGGTCATTGCTCACATCAACACCATCATCCCAGACACCCTGGACCCACTCCAATTTGCACACCGCACAAACAGATCCACTGATGACGCAATCTCTGTTGCATTCCACACTGCACTCTCCCACCTGGACAAGAGGAACACCTACATGAGAAGGCTGTTCATTGACTATAACTCAGTGTTTAACACCATAGTGCCCTCCAAGCACATCACAAAACACCTTCTTCTGCAACTGGATCCTGGACAACCGGACGGGCCGCCCCCAGATGGTGAAGCTAGGCCACAACACATCCGCCACACTGACTCTCAACACGGGGCACCTCAGGAGTGCGTGCTTCGTCCCCTCCTGTACTCTCTATTCACCCACGACTGTGTTGCCGCTCACGACTCCAACACCATCATTAAGTTTGCTAATGACACGACGGTGGATGGCCTGATCACCGACAACGATGAGACAGCCTATAGGGAGGTGGTCAGTGACCTGGCAGTGTGGTGCCAGGACAACAACTTCTCCCTCAACATCAGCTAGACAAAGGAGTTGATCGTGGACTACAGGAAATGGTGGCCCGAGCACGGCCCCATCCACATTGACGGGGCTGTAGAGGAGCGGGTCGAGAGCTTCAAGTTCCTCTATGTCCACATCACTAAAGAATTATCATGGTCCACACACACCAACACAGTCATGAAGAATGCATCTTCCCCCGCTTGGTATGGCAACTATTTGGCACCCAACCGCAAACCACTACAGCGGGTAGTGCGTACAGCCAAGGACATCACTGGGGACCTCTATACCAGGTGGTGTCAGAGGAAGGCCCTAAAAATTGTCAAAGGCTCCAGTAACCCAAGTCATAGCATGTTTTCTCTGCTACCACATGGCAAGCAGTACCAATGCACCAAGTCTGGTTAACAACAGCACACGTGGTCCCGTGTGGCTCAGTTGGTAGAGCATGGCGCTTGCAACGCCAGGGTTGTGGGTTCAATTCCCACGGGGGACCAGGGTTCAATTCCCACGGGGGGACCAGGATGAATATGTATGAACTTTCCAATTTGTAAGTCGCTCTGGATAAGAGCGTCTGCTAAATGACTTAAATGTAAATGTAATGAACAGCTCAAGCCATAAGACTGATGAGTAAATAGTTAACCAATAGCTACCCGGACTATCTGCATTGACCCTTTTCGCAACTCTTTTGATTCAACACATCAAATCAAACTATATTGGTAACATACACATGGTTAGCAGATATTAATGTGAGTGTAGCAAAATGCTTGTGTTTCTAGTTCCGACAGTGCAGTGATATCCAACAAATTATCTAACAATTCAACAACAACTACCTAATACACACAAATCTAGACGGATGGAATAAGAATATGTACATATAAATATGTGACCCGATTCAGGAAACTGGGCGTATGTCACAAGTCACGACTTCACAGGAGAGCAGTTTGAAAGTAAAAAATGTTTTTAATCAAAATGCGTTTTTTGGGCAGAAATGCCTTCTCGAACATGTGAACTTTCATGTGCCTTAATAACAAACTTGTATGCCATCTGTAAATGACGAGCCTTGTTGGTTAAGCCACAGAAAAGGATTGCAACCTTCCCACTAGCCATGATTGGCTGAGATAATGAGTGGGCGGAACATACCGAGAGAGGAGTTCGGATTGGTCTGCCATTGTGAAGGCATGTCTATTTGAGCTCGTCAGTCTGTGTTGGTAATCTGGTCGAACGCGGCTTTAAAAAAAATTTATTGTGTAGTGGAGCTGCATAAGTGTTGCTCTCCACTTTCTGGAGGTTCAAGTTTTGAAATCAGTGGAATTAGAGTATGATAACTAAAGAGATAAAGAAAACACCTGTCTCCGGATTACATCTTCAAACTAAGGGCAACCGTGGTATGGCATTCCTGACAGGGAGATGCATGAAAAGCATTAAACAGTTATGTAAATGTAGCTAGCTAGCTTGCTGTTGCTAGTTAATTTGTCCTTGGATATAAACATTGGATTGTTATTTTACCTGAAATGCACAAGATCCTCTACTCCGGCAATTAACCAACAGATAAAACGTTAAACCAAGTTCAGTTTTAGTAATCTCTCCTCCTTCCTTCAGGCTTCTTCTTCTTCGGACTTTATATGGCGGTTGGCAACCAACTTTAAGGTGCATTACCACCACCGACTGGAGTGTGGACATCAGTTCATCTTTCAATCACCCACGTGGGTACGTGCTCCTAAAACCCATTGAGGAGATGGCACCTGGGTATTTGCTCCTAAAAACCAATGAGGAGATAGGAGAGGCAGGACTTGCAGTGCATCGAGCGTCACAAATAGAACAAAGTTCTTTTTTAGCACCTGGCTCTGCAGACGCTCGCTGACGAGCGCAAGCAGTGTGGGTGCAATGATTGAATAACGTGTGTGTAAATGTATTTTGCAACACTAACGCGCACGCTACACATCCGGTCTGGTCCGCATGTTAATCTACTGTTGTTGTTAACTAAGCATCTGACTTATAATACAATTGGATTTGATGCTCGTTTTAAGCAATCAACTTAAATGTGTACACAATCCTTACATTACTTTAAGTGATTCAGTCTGACAAATGACTCAAATAAAGGGAGATTTAACTTTTTAAAAAACAGAGAAATGCTATAAGGAGAAGGGTAAAACAGTCTACATTGTGTTGGTAGTAGCACTATATTTGATGGTCTTGCCAGGTGCTGTAGAACCTGAACTGACAGTAAGAATAAACCATAGCCTAAAGCTTTATGACTAAGTGTTAGTCAATGTATTTCTCTCTATCCACCTTCTATCACATTACACGTAGTCTTATTGATTTCCTCCATCCAACAGCTGAAAAGTGCACTGGACCTTACTGTAATCTTTTGCACTGTTCTCTACAGCCTTGTTTTGATAACTTTACTTTATCTCCAAAACAACATGAAATATAGTATGCATAAATATGCATGAAAACATTGAACAGCCCAACAGGCCCTTTAGACGCAAGAACACAACCGTTTTCAAATGAGAGAAAATAAATAAAAAAGACTTATCATAATTGACTACATCATTTATATAACTTTCTTTGTGTGTACTTTCTTTGTGTGCCCTTGCGCGGATGCGTGAGTGTTTGAGAGATCCTACATCAGGGCCAGAGGAGGGTGACATGGCGTAACGCCCGCTCTGCCTCATTTTTCCCATTGGTCTTTGTCTGTCTCTGACAGGTTATTTACGAGGGAGCAGGGATAGGTGCTTGTTTTTTTTGTAGCTACACCTGAAGCATGGATAGGCTTGACACATTTATTGTCTGTCTCCAGTGTTGTGCCTGGAACAACCTGCCCTGCATCCCAATGACTCCCACTCGCTCCCCTCTCTCTCCTTCTTTCCCTCGTTCTCTTCCCCCCCTCCCGCACCATCTCTCTTATTTTTTTGTACTTTATAAATCTTTTACATACAACACAAAATCACAAAAACAAAACACCTACTGTACAAAACATTCTCTAAGATAGAATTTGAAAATCATATTTTGACTGTCACGTCTGATTTTTTGTTGTTGCAGCAATTAGATCTAGATTACAAAGCGTTCTCTGATATGAATCACCAATATTTACATTTCCCAACAAACATATTTGTGGAGATGGATGGATATAAATTCCTAGACAAAATGAAATGATAAAAAATGGTGTCAGTTTGTCACAGGACCATAGCATATGGAATAGGGTTCATTTGTGCTTTCTGCATCTCCAACAGAGATGTGACATTTCTGGGTGCATTACATATATTCTGCCAGGAGTGTAGTAAGTCCTATGAATGATTTTAAATTGCAGTAGTTTATGGCTTAGGTTGTATGAGCAGGTATGAACATTTTCACATTCTGTATCTGTGACTAATGGTTCCTATCAGTTTCTTCCTTTAGATCTGTTTCCCATTTTCTTCCTTATAGGTTCTGAACCATCAGGTAGATGTTCAATCAACCCTTGCTATAACTTGGAATTTAACTTCTTTGGCATAACAGTTTCTTTCAGTATTTTTTCGAAGCTAGATTTCTTGGTTCATACAGATTCTGCTGAAGCGATCGAATACGATTTTTTGTTGTTGTAACCATTTAAAGAAATCTATCTTTCTTGTAATTGATTGAATGATAGTAGAGATCCATCATAGTACACATGTTCAAAATTCTAAATTCATGATGCCACTTTGGAACAAGGACTTAAAGGTGTTGTCATTAAACACTGGAGGTAAAGTGGGGTTATTCCAATTATTGGATATTTCTAACTCATAAATGTATGTACATCATCCCCAATACGAATGGAATTGAGAATTGGATTGTCTGTTTTTTTTATTCGAAGAATGCAAAGATGTACAGTACATTGAAGGAAATCAGTCAATTGAAAAAAATGTATTAGGCCCTAATTTAGGGATTTCACATGACTGGGCCGGGGCACAGCCACTTGGGAGCCAGTCCCACCCACTGAGGAGCCAGGCCCAGTCAATCAGAATTAGTTTCTATCTGACAAAAATGCTTTATTACAGACAGAAATACTCCTCAGCACCACCTCACACGATCCCGCAGGTGAAGAAGTCGGATGTGGAGGTCCTGCGCTGGCGTAGTTACACGTGGTCTGCGGTTGTGAGGTCGGTTGGACGTACTGCCAAATTCTCTAAAACGACATTGTAGGCTGCTTATGGTAGAGAAATTAACATTACTTTTTCTGGCAACAACTCTGTTGGCCATTCCTGCAGTCAGCATGCCAATTGCACACTCCCTCAAAACTTGAGACATCTGTGGCATTGTGTTGTGTGACAAAACTCAGTGGCCTTTTATTGTCCCCAACACAAGGTGAACCTGTGTAATGATCATTCTGTTTAATCAGCTTCTTGATATGCCACACCTGTCAGGTGGATTAATTATCTTGGCAAAGGAGTAATGCTCACTAACAGGGATGTAAGCAAATGTGTGCACAACTTTTGAGAGAAATAAGCTTTTTGTGCGTATGGAAAACTTCTGGGATCTTTTATTTCAGCTCATAAAACATGAGACCAACACTTAACATGTTTTTATTTTATTTTTTTCAGTATAGTAATGATATTATAAATCATAAGGTGTTACATTTCTGGCTTCGATACTTCTCCATGCTCAATGATAGTCTGCTGTCCATTGTTTAAATGAACACAGTTGTGCAGCCCACGGGGTAGTCCAAGACCTCCAGCTTCATAGGGAAAGTGTAAAACAGTCAATTTTACTCGAGGTCCTTCTATTCCAATAAAGTTGGAGAGCAGGCCATTTATTTTATTTAAAACGTTGGATGGAATTGAAACTGGCAAGGCCTGGAATAAATACATCAAACCTTAGTAAAATTTACATTTTGATTATCTTGACCCAATCTAACATAGAAATAGGGAGACATCTCCATCTCTAAAAGTCAATCTTATCTATTAAAGGAGAGTCAGTCATTGCTTTTATATACCTCCTCCAGATTGCATTGTATCAGTACATGGTATCAGGGTATTTCATATGTCTTTGTGCATTTCCACTTAAATGTATGTTCTAAGCTTGAAAATTGATAATTAGAAATGGGGATTATTTCAGTTTTCTTCCAATTCACTTTGACTCATGATACAGCACCATGTGTCCAACAGTAGTAAAACAGAATGTTCTGGGTCAGATAAAGTAAAATGTATTCTGCATACAGTGATATCACGTTGATCTCCACCAATCTCTACGTCCTGGATTGAGACATGAGTCCTAATTATCGATGCTTGGGGTTCTGTGTCTCGAGAAAATAAATAACTAGACAAAGGGTATCCCTCTCTCTTTGGATAATTTAAATGATTCAAAGATCTGTCCATTTCTTCATATATGTTCATATATATGTGTTTCAATGTGAAAAGCCAATACCTTAGCAATGATTTGTAATCCACATTCAAAAGTGATACTGGGCAGAAGAATCCACACGACAATGAATCCTTTTCTTTCTTTTTAAGAAAAGTAATTGTAGCCAAACATAGTGACTGAGGAAGTAAATTTTTCTCTAGAGCTACTGTGAGCATAAGTAATTTGTGATGAAAATGTCTAAATTCCATTAGGAATCCATCCTTACCAGGAGATGTCAAAATTTGTAGATTATTGATGGCCTCCAACAGGTCACCTGAGGTAATATTTCTATCCATATACATTTTCAAATCGTGGATTTTCTGTTCTAGTATTTTAAATTGTTAATGGGTCTTCTTTTTCTTATATTATAATATTATATTAGAAATACAAGTTCAATCTCTACTTCAATGCACAAATGGTATGCATTATAAAAAAAAAGAGGAAGAAAGATGAGGTGGGGAGATAGGTGTAGAAGACAAAAGGGAAGAGGTAAAACAGAGGAGCAGGGAAGACAGCATATGATTAATGAATTACAGTGCTACCCTAATATTCTCTCAGTTCATCACAATTACATAGTGTCTCTAGCGGTGTCTCCTAACCAGCCTTGGGCTCCCAGACGGCCCGAAGGTTATCTTAAGAGTGGGTGAGGTGGCGATGACGGGACTGGCTTCCTCTCTCACATCAAAACATACTTGCAGACAAGAGAGATGGATAGAGAGAGAGAGCATAATTAAGCTTTTTTTTTTTTTTTTTCTCTAACAGTCAGTCCTCATAATCATCAGAAGGTGAAATGCAAAACTGACCTTGGATCATTAACTCTGGGACTATTATATCTCTATCTGTATTTGGCTGTTGTTTACAGCGTCATTCTAGTCACATAATCGCATATTGAGCAACAACTGTCCTGACACCAATCCCGTCTATAAAAGGTCCCACAGTTGACAGTGCAAGTCACAGCGAATACCTTCTAACCCCCCCCCCCCCCCCCCTTAAAAGATTTAGACGCACTATTGTAAAGTGGCTGTTCCACTGGATATCATAAGGTGAATGCACCAATTTGTAAGTCGCTCTGGATAAGAGCGTCTGCTAAATGACTTAAATGTAAATGTAAATGAATACCAAGCCATGAGGTCAAAGGAATTGTCCGTAGAGCTCCGAGACAGGATTGTGTCGAGGCACAGATCTTGGGGAGGGTACCAAAACATTTCTGCAGCATTGAAGGTCCCCAAGAACACAGTGGCCTCCATCACTCTTAAATGGAAGAAGTTTGGAACCACCAAGACTCTTCCTAGAGCGGGCCGCCCGGCTAAACTGAGCAATCGGGCAAGAAGGGCCTTGGTCAGGGAGGTGACCTAGAACCAGATGGTCACTCTGACAGAGCTCAAGAGATCCTCTGTGGAGATGGGAGAACCTTCCAGAAGCACAACCATCTCTGCAGCACTCCACCAATCAGGCCTTTATGGTAGAGTGGCCAGACGGAAGCCCTCTCCTCAGTAAAAGGCACTTGACAGCCCGCTTGGAGTAGACATGTGTCATGACTCTCCTGTGAGGATACCAAAGGATCAGGTTACAGTGAGTCTGCTCTACAGCTCTCTCTCTCTCCCGGAGAGGGGGAAAGGGTGAAGTTGGCCGTTTTATGACGTCGTAAATACCTTGTAGAAACTCTGCCGTTGGGCACTGCAGGAGGGAGGGGAAAGGAGATTGCTCCCGCCAAAACTACAACATAAAACGTTTGAATAATGAAACAATATTTCTGTAATCCAAACAGTTGGAAGGGTCCGTAGGTACTTAAAGAACAATTATGTCAGATCAGTTGTTGTTTTAGGATCTCATTAAGGATGGTATAAACAGCATAACTGTATCTCTGAATGTGTATATTTCCCAGTTGTCAGCTTTACATCTTGTGGAACTTATTTGATTAAATATTAAACTATTTGTGAGAAGATGAAATGTGATCTTGGCCTTTGTAACGGTTCTCTTCATCGTCTGAGGAGGAGTAGCAAGGATCGGACCAAAGTGCAGCGTGATAAGTGTTCGTCATTTTATTAAACTGAACTGAACACTACAATACAAAGTAAACAAAAAAGAACAACCAAAACAGTTCCTTCTGGTAACTAATACTAAGACAGAAAACAACTACCCACAAATCATAGTAGGAAAACAGGCTACCTAAGTATGATTCTCAATCAGAGACAACGATCGACAGCTGCCTCTGATTGAGAACCATACCAGGCCAAACACAGAAATACAACAACATAGAAAAATAACATACACTGCCCACCCCAACTCACGCCCTGACCAAACTAAAATAGAGACATAAAAAAGGAACTAAGGTCAGGACGTGACAGCCTTCTAAATGAGAAAATGTTTTTTCATGTAAAGTTTATCCAGTCAGTAACCACGCCCACGTGAGCACAGCATTATGCCAAACGTAATGGAACTCCCTTTTTCACAAAGTGTTTAAAAGGACAAAGAACTCTCTATAGATCAGTTACATGCAGCGCCAGCTGAATATGTTACAAATGGTTAAGAAAACGACATGACTAAAGACCAAGCAGGCAGACAGTTTTGAACCGGACTTCACGAATGGTTAGACTCTATGAGACAAAATGGTAGGAATTTAAATCTCTAAAGACCAGAACATTGCCGGGCTGCTACGGGCGTGTTAAATAGTTCTGGCTCTACATTAGACCAGCGTGAGCTGAAAAGTATGGTTTGTAATGGTTAGAAACTCTGAAACTCTACACAGGAACATTCAGTCTGCAGCTGTTTAAATACTTTAGTCTAGTAAACTTGACCGAAGATGAGAAGACAAAGAACAACATACTCTCACCACTATATATACATCTAATCTAATGAACAGAGTCCGCTGAACAATGCGGGGTAGACCTATGGAAGATCCGTTCTCACAGACACTCCGAAACCAAGAAGCTATGACTACACAGGACATGGTGATCTCCGGTGGACAACCAGACTTACACAACCAGAGATTTTCTGTAGAATTACTCCCCGTAAATGGATCTAATGTTTTCAACAGAGAGACAGCAAAGACTTACACACATAGATATGTACATTGTAATTATTTTGAATGAGTGGCCGTTCATATGCAAAGTAGTCACATTTCTATGAGCACAGTTATCAGCTGTATGTACGTTAGTGGAATTCCTTTGTATCCCCCTTTCACTCTCTATTGAATCCGCCATGTTGTGTAACAAGCCGTCATATCGGTTTAGTCCACTAGGAACTTTTCATTGCATTGTGTAGTAATCAATGTGTAAGCTATCCTGTTCGTGTGTTTATGTAATTCTGTGTGATTATTTAGTTAGTTAGTTAATAAATAATTAAGCAAATTTGTATATTGCTGATTCATCATTTATGCTAGGGTTTGTACAGATATCCAAGAGTTTTGCGACACTCAGAATGAGACTGATAAGGTAAATAAGAATTAATGTATTGACTGTGACTGATGTAAGAGATATTTCTATCTTTAGAGTTTAGTCAGGAGATAGTAACTCATTAAATGTGGTCCCGTGTGGCTCAGTTAGTAGAGCATGGTGCTTGCAACGCCAGAGTTGTGGGTTCATTTCCCACGGGGGGACCAGGGTTCAATTCCCACGGGGGGACCAGGATGAATATGTATGAACTTTCCAATTTGTAAGTCGCTCTGGATAAGAGTGTCTGCTAAATGATGTAAATGTATAATTTTTCATGTGGTGCCCCAGATTACTACTTAATTAATTGTTATATTATTAATTTAATTGCGTAATAATTGAATGTGGTATGTAATTATTTTATAAAATAACAGTCAAGGTGTTGAAAGCGTTGCACAGGGATGCTGGCCCATGTTGACTCCAATGCTTCCCACAGTTGTGTCAAGTTGGCCGGATGTCCTTTGGGTGGTGGACCATTCTTGATACACACAGGAAACTGTTGAGTGTGAAAATCCCAGCAGCGTTGCAGTTCTTGACACACTCAAACCAGTGCGCAAACTACCATACCTTGTTCAAAGCCACTTAAATATGTTGTCTTGCCTATTCACCCTCTGAATGGCAAACATACACAATCCATGTCTCAGTTGTCTCAAGACTTAAAAATCATTATTTAAAAAACAATGAAATGTAAATAAATGTAATCGAAAATGTAATCTACATAATCCCCAGAAATAATGATTTATCATGAGGGCCAAAAACAATAAACTAGTGATGCTGCATACTCAAAGAAAGGTTAAAATCTCACCTTTTTGCTAAAATAGTTAAAAGGGACTACACCTCAGCAATTTCTAAGGACACAAGCTCAAGTACACAGTACAACTATGACATATTTAATCTATTTAAGTGATGTATTTCCTATTCAACAAACGTTATGAATAAGGATATAACTTATATGCTTTCTAACTATAGTATAATCAAATTATAAATGAGCAACTATAAGATTTCACCTTCGTAAAGATACATATTTGTATGTTTAGTGAAACAGAAAATGTGCATATTTTGTAAAGTTGTCTCGATCAAAATATCTGCCCCCATCACTGTGAACGTCTCACAGAGTTCTAGCTTGGCTTCCTGAACTCGTTGGGAAATTGCTTTTATCTCATATTAATCGTGTCCGTCTATGACGTGTTTTTTGTTGAAACTCTATGAATTATTTTAGATTAGTGGCTATACATCGATCTCTGAATGTGCTACCAACATGAAACCACTCTCTCTTGCTGTGCTACAATGTAACAACTGCAGGTGTGTGCTTTGTCAGTGGCTGTGATGTAGGGCAGTGAAGATTTTAGCTTGTAAATCTTAGTGGTGCAAACTCCCCACATTTTCTTTAGATGAATGCCAGCAAAGCCACAACACAACACTAAACAATACAGTAATTTCACTATAACGGTGACAAACGGTGCCCAAAAACAGTTAGAGCCTACATGAAAGATGTCTCAACAGCAGAGCTTTTCAGCACAATGGAATGAATCCTTACCACCGCTACACCTGGCTATCAGCGGAGCCTTGTCTGGCAGCAAAATAGTTCATTCAGCCTCATTTACTGCCTTTTAAAAAACATAGCTGATATGGCTGACTTGCTTTCTACTGACAATTGAGATGTACAAACTTTGGCATAAGGAAATGACGAGCGGATAAGAGGCCATCTGTAATTTGATTAAAACATTAATGAGTGAGCTAGGATGGACGTAGTGAATGTGACTATTTGATCAGCACTTTTGAAATGTGCAGTGACAGAATTCAGAACATGGGCCGCTCTTACAGTATTCTCCCTGTACAACAAGTCATAACCGTAGGATAAACAAAGGAGGCATATAAGCAGATAATGAAAGCTCTTACAATATTGGATGATTACATTTCTCTACAACAGGCTATAGGATACCTGGCAACCACCAAGTCAGAATAGTAGGTAAGTTAATAGGGGGAAAGGGACCAAATTATTAGGGTGAAGAACTTGGGCTACTAACAGCTTACTACACAACAAACACTTAGTATTACTGTATTAGCTACAGTGTACATATCTCCCTGGCATATTACATTATTATGCAGCAGCATACAAGACATTTGGACTCATCTTGTTGTTCTGTGATCACTTTAACAGGAAGGGAGTGTGGCAGTCCTTCTCGTGGGCAAACTTTGTCATCAAAGTCTGGCATTCTCTGGATATATGATGCTTTCAAGACAACTGGGAACTGAAAAAAACAAGGTTGAATCATGACATCAGTGATCTTCAGGTCGGATCTCTAGAAAGAGGCCAGAGTTCCCGACTTGGAATTTCGAGTTGGATGACCGCTCAAAACATATTTTCCCAATCAGAGCTTGTTTCTTTCAGAATTACCAGTTGTCTTGAAGTCACTGAAGTCTGAGATTTCCGAGTTCCGAGTTTCCAGTTGTTTTGAACGTGACAGAAGTCATGTTGGATTGACAGCATGGCCAATGTATTCAACCTTTTCTGGCCCACAGTGTTGTATGTGAATGTTTATCCTTTGATGCTTGGAAAAGAGACCCTTAATAAACCCAGACTTGGACCACACACCCACTCCAGTGAATAGCAGCCTAGTAATTGCTTTGGAACGCTTGCAGTTAGTCACTGATTCCTTCCAAACCAATTTGTTGTGTATAGTTTATGTTCAATGGCCAATATGTTTTGTCTATAATTTCTCTTCATATGACATATGAAAAGGATTTGCCAGTAGATTGTCGATTTAGGTATCCATCATTGTACAATCAAATTTGTTCTTAACTGACTAGCCTAGTTAAATAAAGGGTAAATAATAAATGTAAATGTAATTCATGACGATGACTGCTTGTCTAGCTTGCTAGCTAAGATTTTGACAGTATGATGTTGACATGATCAGTCCAACCAAAGCTACGGTAGCTATAACGTGATTTAAAGTCATTTTACCTGTGGCCAATTACCGTGGGCCTTCTTAGCCTGTTGAGGATGGGGGCGCTGTTGAGGCTATTTATGCTAATTGGGTAATTTTTGAAACGGCTTCCCACAAAATCCTTGATCGTACAATATGCATATTATTATTATTATTGGATAGAAAACAGTCTATAGTTTCTATAGGAGTTGAAATTTTGTCTCTAAGTGGAACAGAGCCCATTCTACAGCAATTTCCCTGACATGGAGTCAGATTTCAGAAATGTTGGCCACTGTTCTGAAGTCAGTTAAAAGGGCACTATTATTGCTATGACTATACGGACACTTCTTACGTCTTCCCCTGGATGCCTTTACGTGATGACGATTCCAATGGGGTCGATTGCGCGTTCACAGGCACTACAAATGAAAAAACCCTGAGGCTAGCAAGTCTTTTCTTGGTGCGTAACGCGCGTGGAGGACTCCGACCCGCTCCTGTTCCAAGCGTTAGTTTAGCCTGTTATATTTCTCCGGTCATCTTTTCACTCGTTATAGGAGTTAAAAACATCATAAGGTAGTTAATTTAAAGCGTTTTATAGCAATTTATATCCGTTTAGTGCGATTTTGGGACATTTATTTTTGAAACGATGTGAATAACTGGGCACGCTTTTCAGTTCATCCCGAACGCAGTTGGCATTTCCACATGGCAAGAGGACAGCTTTCCACCAAAAGACGATTACTCCCAAGAAAGGATCCTTTGCCCAAGATACTGATGGAAGAACAGCTCAAAGTAGGACATTTTTATTATGATAAATCGTGTTTCTGTCGAAACATTTTAGTGGCTTAGGACGCCATGTTTTTTGACGTAGCTTCGCTTGGCGCAAACTGTATTGAAAAGTAAGGATAAATTAAAAAATGTAATTCCGCAATTGTATTAAGAATTAAATTGTCTATCAATCCCTGTCCACCCTATATTTTTTAGTCACGTTTATGAGTATTTATGTATAAGAGTAGATCACTGTCTAAGTGGCGCAAGGACATTTTCTGACCAGCTGAGTTACATTTCACATTGTCTAACCATGATTTTGGTGGCTAAATATAAACGTTTTCGATCAACTCTATATGTATTGTGTAATATGATGTTACAGGAGTGTCATCTGAAGAATTCTGAGAAGGTTAGTGAAAAAATTAATATATTTTTGGCGATGTTGACGTTATCGCTCACTTTGGCTAGAATCAATGCTGGGCTGCTATGTGCTATGTGCTATGCTAATATAACGATTTATTGTGTTTTCGCTGTAAGACACTTAGAAAATCTGAAATATTGTCTGTATTCACAGGATCTGTGTCTTTCGATTCGTGTATGCTGTGTATTTTTACGAAATGTTTGATGATTAGTAAGTAGGTAAACACGTTGCTCTAAGTAGTTTTTCTATTCCATTTGTGACGGTGGGTGCAATTGTAACCTATGCCATCTACCTGAAATATGCACTTTTTTCTAACAAAACCTATCCCATACCATAAATATGTTATCAGACTGTCATCTGATGAGTTTTTTTGTTGGTTAGGGGCTATAAATATCTTAGTTTAGCCGAATTGGTGATGGCTACTGGTGTTGGTGGACAAATAAAAGATGGTGGATTATGCTAATGTGTTTTTAGGTAATAGATGTACATCTTTACATATTGTGTCTTCCCTGTAAAACATTTTAAAAATCGGACATGTTGACTGGATTCACAAGATCTGTGTCTTTCATTAGCTGTATTGGACTTTAATGTGTGAAAGTTAAATATTTAAAAAAAATATTTTTTTTGAATTTCGCGGCACTGGTTTTTCAGTGGGGGGGGGGGGGGGGTGTGCCGCTAGCGCCACGCTGATCCTAGACAGGTTAAATGGTCACTTCAAATGTAAATCTATGACTGCAAGTGGCTTGAATTTTCGAGCTATCCCCATAAATTATGCAGTGATGTAGTGTCCGCATGAGTGACAGAACACTGAGCCAATCATGGCGCAACTAGAGAACATTACCAATCCCTACGCTCTGTATTTTCCCGCTGGCTGCCCCATCACCACAAAATGCACTGAGCATGGCTGAAACATCTACATTTTAGAGCTGCCTTACTCAAGAAAGCAAAAAAGAGACCATGTTTGTATGTGGCTTTATTAACTCAATTAAAACGTTTTTACTTTGTTTGCAAACTGATATGTGACAAGTATCAATGCCAAAATAACAAGCAAAACAGGCACACAAAACAAATACATATATAAGGTACCAGTCAAAAGTTTGCACACCTAGACATTCAAGGGTTTTTCTTTATTTTTACTATTTTACATTGTAGAACAATAGTGAATACATCAAAACTATGAAATAATACATATGGAATCATTTAGTAACAAAAGAAAGTGTTAAATAAATGCAAAATGTATTTTAGAAAGTAGCCACCCTTTGCCTTGATGACAGCTTTGCACACTCTTGGCATCCGACTGCAAAGCACTACAGAGGGTAGTGCGTACGGCCCAGGACATCACTGGGGACCTCTATACCAGGCGGTGTCAGAGGAAAGCCCAAGAAATGGTCAGACTCCAGCCACCCAAGTCATAGAATGTTCTCTCTGCTACCCCACTGCAAGGGGTACCGGAGCAGCAAGTCTAGGTCCAAAAGGCTCCTTAACAGCTTCTACACCCAAGCCATTTGACTGCTGAACAATTAATCAAATGGCTACCAGGACTATTTGCACTAGCCTGTACCCCTGCACATTGACTCGGTACCAGGACCCTCTGTTTATAGCCTTGTTATTGCTATTTTATTGTGATACTGTTTTTTACTTTAGTTTATTTAGTAAATATAACTCTTATTTTCTTAAAACTGCATTGTTGGTTAAGGGCTTGTAAGTAGGAATTTCACGGTATTCGGCGCATGTTGTATTCGGCGCATGTGACAAATACATTTGATTTGAACATGCAGTTGCCAACATAACATTTATGTTATTTCTTGACTTTAGAGTCGAGTTCTTTCCTATTAAAGAGGCATATTTCCGTAAAGAAAGGGAATGCCAAACAGATCACCTTCACCTGACTACCTCTCTCGCTCTATGTCTCTCCGCAGAGCAGACAGAGCCCCATCACCGGCCTCATTTCTCCCCTAATAGTGCAGACAAAGCGGTTGAGCCTCTGCGATCTTATCTCTGCCTCTCTGTCTGCTGCTCACAGAGCATTCTCCTCTAAGGGCCTGTAATTACATAGTGATCGCAGCAGCATCACAAAATACAACAGATACAGTATGCCCACTCTTTTCTGTGTCCCCCTTTGTCGTCCCTCTCTCGTTTATCTCTTTGTACTTCATCCCCCTCTCTCAGTATTCTCTCTCTCTGTGTCCTATTCCCTATATTTCTGTGTATTCTCTCTGTATTCCCTCTCTCTACCTCTCTCCCTGGGCCTGGGTAGGTACCCCGCACTACTCCAGATGTATGTAACGATCAGAACAAAAGAGTTGAATAGACACTTATCAGCTCTGGAGGGTGTGCCTGCAGTTACACCTTCAACCTGGTCTGTCAGAGAGATGATTACACTATCTCCTCTCATCAGCCTGATCTGGACCATTACCTGGGAATTATTCACTATTCTTTACTCCAATGCCGTCTGTGTGACACCTGACGGATCTACTGTATATGTTGGGCTGTAGATGTGGAAAGATGCAAGATAAGATGTTTCCCTGCACACTGTTTGTTTGGATGCAGAGTTTACATTCTGGATTGGAAATACTAATGTTTAGTATTCAACATCACTGGCTAGAGGCATACTATTTTTGTACTTTTTTCTCCCCAATTGGTAGTTACAGTTTTGTCCCATCGCTAAAACTCCTGTACGTACTCGGGAGAGGCGAAGGTCAAGAGCCATGCGTCCTCCGAAACAACCCCACCAAGCCGCACTGCTTCTTGACACACTGCTCACTTAACCCGGAAGCCAGCCCAACAATGTGTCGAAGGAAACACTGTACAGCTGGCGACCAAAGCCAGCGTGCATGCGCCCGGCCCGCCACAAGGAGTCGCTAGAGAGCAATGGGACAAGGACATTCCGGCCGCCCAAACCCTTCCCTAACCCGGACAACGCTGGGCCAATTGTGCGCCGCCTCATGGTTCTCCCAGTCGCGGCCAGCTGCAACATAGCCTGGGATCAAACCTGGGTCTGTAGTGATGCCTCTAGCACTGCGATGCAGTGCCTTAGAGCGCTGCGCAACTCAGGAGGCTAGTCTTTAATACATTTTACCAGCCAGCTGTTATTTCAATAAAAAGCTTGCAAAAGTCTGTTCTGTGGCACCTCTTGCGAGGGCAGCTCTGTCTCTCTCCAGTTCTGTCAGGGATGAGAATGATCCTGTCTTTAGCCGTGGCCTACTCTGGCCCCCTTGCTCCTGTCTGGTGGTAGCGACTGATGGGTTCTGCCCTAACACCCATCACAGACCTGATACTTCCACATGCAGTGTCCAGTAATTGTCTTTTGAGAATATGTATAGGATTGGGGGTTTTAGGTTTTCCCTAAGATTTGTAGTAGTGGACTAGGCCTCATCAGATATACTGTACCTTTCATGATTCCAGTTTCGTCAAAAGAAGCACACTGATTGGCTATGCATACACCTGGTTTACCAATAAAAAAAACAGTACCTACAGTGGGGCAAAAAAGTATTTAGTCAGCCACCAATTGTGCAAGTTCTCCCACTTAAAAAGATGAGAGAGGCCTGTAATTTTCATCATAGGTACACTTCAACTATGACAGACAAAATGAGAAAAAAAATCCAGAAAATCACATTGTAGGATTTTTAATGAATTTATTTGAAAATTATGGTGGAAAATAAGTATTTGGTCAATAACAAAAGTTTATCTCAATACTTTGAGTTTTCACACACTGTTGCTGGTATTTTGGCCCATTCCTCCATGCAGATCTCCTCTAGAGCAGTGATGTTTTGGGGCTGTTGCTGGGCAACACAGACTTTCAACTCCCTCCAAAAAATTTCTATGGGGTTGAGATCTGGAGACTGGCTAGGCCACTCCAGGACCTTGAAATGCTTCTTACGAAGCCACTCCTTCGTTGCCCGGGCGGTGTGTTTGGGATCGTTGTCATGCTGAAAGACCCAGCCACGTTTCATCTTCAATGCCCTTGCTGATGGAAGGAGGTTTTCACTCAAAATCTCACGATACATGGCCCCATTCATTCTTCCCTTTACACGGATCAGTCGTCCTGGTCCCTTTGCAGAAAAACAGCCCCAAAGCATAATGTTTCCACCCCCATGCTTCACAGTAGGTATGGTGTTCTTTGGATGCAACTCAGCATTCTTTGTCCTCCAAACACGACGAGTTGAGTTTTTACCAAAAAGTTATATTTTGGTTTCATCTGACCATATGACATTCTCCCAATCTTCTTCTGGATCATCCAAATGCTCTCTAGGAAACTTCAGACGGGCCTGGACATGTACTGGCTTAAGCAGGGGGACACGTCTGGCACTGCAGGATTTGAGTCCCTGGCGGCGTAGTGTGTTACTGATGGTAGGCTTTGTTACTTTGGTCCCAGCTCTCTGCAGGTCATTCACTAGGTCCCCCCGTGTGGTTCTGGGATTTTTGCTCACTATTCTTGTGATCATTTTGACCCCACGGGGTGAGATCTTTCGTGGAGCCCCAGATCGAGGGAGATTATCAGTGGTCTTGTATGTCTTCCATTTCCTAATAATTGCTCCCACAGTTGATTTCTTCAAACAAGCTGCTTACCTATTGCAGATTCAGTCTTCCCAGCCTGGTGCAGGTCTACAATTTTGACAGCTCTTTGGTCTTGGCCATAGTGGAGTTTGGAGTGTGACTGTTTGAGGTTGTGGACAGGTGTCTTTTATACTGATAACAAGTTCAAACAGGTGCCATTAATACAGGTAACGAGTGGAGGACAGAGGAGCCTCTTAAAGAAGAAGTTACAGGTCTGTGAGAGCCAGAAATCTTGCTTGTTTGTAGGTCAACATACAGGTGGCTGGTTAGAGAGAGACAGAGAGAGAGTCTAGATAGAGACTGTCTGAAAACACCAAAAGGGCGGGGTCCAGAACCATATTTCGGTAATCCAACCAGTTGAACATATGCATTGGTACTTAAAGAATATGATCAGATCAGATCAGTTGTCATCTGAGACATTATTACTGATGATAGGATGACAAACTGTATCTTGGAAAGTCTACACATTCTAGTTATCAGATTCACATGGAATTGTTGTGCAATTTAAATGTTTAAATATGAAACTATTTGTGAAAAGATTAAATGTAATTTTAGCTTCTAAATGAGAGAATTGTTTCCATAAGGTAAACTCTGTTCACTCAGTGGCCCCGCCCAAGTGAACAGGCATTGGTTGTGAACTATGAAACACGCCCTTCTCTCCCCTACTACATAAGCCCTTTACGAAAATGTAACATTTGTGTTCCCGAGGACGTGAGGACGGCTGTCCAGACGTTAAAAGGGCTAATATCAACTATAGAACTAAGCCAACCTCAGCGTGAGCTCAAAGTATGGCAACTTGGTATGAACTTTGAACTCTTATTCACTAAAGAAGTGATACCTCCTAGCCGTTGAGTTAGCAGCAGCAGCTGTAAACGTGGGCTAGGAAAGGACAGACAAAGTATCTGTCCTACCACACGATGACGGTACTACAACGTATCCATTTTACCACCAGACATTCTTCAGAGGACAAGAGATCCCTGCTGGGCAACCCGGCCTTCCATCTACGACCAACCTATTGAAGCGCAGCTTAGAGTAAATATTTCTTGCATTTTCCTTTTCCAAATGGGCAGATATTTAGAATGCATAAGATTCTGTTTTTACGATAGCATAGCAATCTTTTGTTTCTCAGTCTTCCCGCGCTTTCTTTTCACCCAACCCCCTTTCTTTGTGTAACCAGAACAAATATGACATTTGTTCCGTCCGCCAGGGACGTTTTCTTTTATGACATAATTAGTAATCAATGTATGACCCATCCTGTGTATATGTAATTCTGTGTGATTGTTTAGGTAAATAATTAAACCAAATTTTGTATTGCTGATTCAACTTGTTAGCCAGGGTTCGTGAAGATAACCAAGAGTTTACGATGTTCAGATGAGACTGAATAAGGTGACGAATAATAATTGACTGCTATTGATGTAAAAGATTACCAGGTCTTTAAGAGTTTATTCGGAAGATAACAGCTCTATAAAAAATGTTTTGTGGTGCCCCGACTTTCTAGTTAATTACATTTACATGATTAGTTTAATCAGGTAATATTAATTACAGTAGTAATGATTTTATAGAATAGCATGTCATATCACTTAATCCAGGATAGCAAAGACACGACACCACACTTGCCGCACTTCCCTGTTGCCAGAGTTCTATCATCAGTATAGGGCCTGCCATGGCTGTCAGAGGGCTATAGACTGACATGTATTCCAGAGCTGGAGTCAGAGCAGAACGCCATGGCAGCAGACACCATATCCGACTATTACCCCCATAGAGCTTAACCAGAGAACACCACTTATGTTTACTGCCTACTTCCTGCAGAATGAGAGCGAGAGAGAGCAGAGCACGGGCTGTGGGGAGATAGCACAACCAAAACACAGAGACAGAGTAGAAGAGAACATGACAAGATTGGTATTAATGACGACGATTATGATCGCCAAGAAGAAGAAGAAGATTTTAAAATGGTTCTGTTGCAGAGGGAACAGCAGATCCACTAGAATGTTCAATTTAGGATGGAATGATTGTTTGTGGGTTTCAGTTTCATAGAAACGGACAGATTGTCATTTGATTTGCCTTCAATCCCCACTGGAGGCATTATCCATTGATAAATAACAGAGACTATTGACTGAGGAATGTACATTCAGCCAGCTTGGGTGTTAAAACCCCCTAAATTCTCATCAATGGCCAATATCCAGAGGTCACTTGATGTTTAAGCAACTCCATTTACAAGGGAATGAATATGGTTATTTTCTAAACAGGTTGTTCCATTTGATTTTGAAAAAAACGTTCTATACATAGTTGCCCATCATAGAAATGGTCAGAAAGTAACTTTTTTTGACCTAAATGCCTAAAACATTTGACCCATTTTGCATACCCCACCCTACAATGAGACATCCACGTCTTCATCACTGGAAAATATACATTTAAAAGCTTACGAACGGGGTTGATAGTGTCATAACTTGCCAGTCCTGAGATGAAGATCGGGGGTGCTGGCTAGGCAAAGGACTGAAGACCCCCCCCCCCCCTCTCCCGGAGCTGTTGACCAGCTTTATGATGGTCGTAAATACCTTCACATTGCCGAGCAGTATGGATGGAGAGACCTTAGTAGAACAAAGGACCTTCTCCCGCCAAAACTCCTATCTCCCCAAAATTGGAGAATTTAAAAGGATGCGCTGAAAAATGAACATATTAGACCAGAAAGCATGGAGCTGTAGCGATATGTTGAAATGGTTGAGAAATCTACCACTCTTTAGACCAAGCAGACTAAGGCGTGAGCTGGATGTTGTTAAATGGTTCTAAACTCTGAAACTATCGATCACTGCAGAAGAAGCAAATCCTAGACGTCGCGTTATCAGTCTGCAGCTGGAAACGTACGTAGCCTAGGACGAGAACATCGACAACCTCTGAAGCATTCTAAGGAGATCAACTCTGAGAACTAGTGTACAGGGTACGTTGAAGTATCCATTCTTACCACCACCACGACCAGGAGCTCTACCTAAGGACATGGTGATCTCTGATGGCCGAACCAGAGTCGTACACCCAACATCTCCGTGACCAAAGGATTTGGACGATCAAGGACAGCTCAATCGTATATACATAAATTCCATTCTACAATTAGTGGTTATTAGAGTGCTTAAGATTTTGTATTTCCGTGAGCGTAGCTTCCCAATGTCCGATAGAGTAACTCCTTTGTCTCCCTTCCTCCCCCCTGCTCACTCTGAATTGGCCACCGTGCTATAATCAAACTGTCCTGTTTTGTTAGTCTTCTAGAGACTATTTACTGTTTAATGTTAGTGTGTATTTGTGTATTCTGTAATTGTTTAATTATTTAGTAAATAAATAATTGAGCCAATTTTTGTATCGCTGATTCATCAATTAAGTAGGGTTCATGAAGACTACAAGAAAATACGACGTTCAGAATGACTGATGAGGTAATAATACATTAACAAGTGACTGTAATCAATAAGATATGAAAATATCTGAAGAGAGTTCAATTCGGGAAATATTAACTCTTTAAACAACATTTTTCCGTGGTGCCCCAACTACTTGGCTAATTAATGTTACATGATTAGTTTAATCACGTTATAATAATTACACAGAATTGATTTCATATAACAGTCTTCACATTAATGAAAAGTTATGTCACAACAATAGTTTTCACATATGTTGTAGCTTAGACCCTAATTCACATAATCTGAGATGTTTGTTTTGTACCTGCCATCGGTTGAGATAGCATACTCTTGAATACACATGGTGGGTGTTGTGTTTTGGCTGATAAATGTACTAAAATGGGAATAAAATCTAAACGTCAACTTTCAAATGGTAGCACAAAGATAATTGGAGGTCCACACAGCAGAGAATGTTGACTTGGTTGGGAATATCATTTGTTTTAAACTATACTGTCAATCTGCCATAGGAAACCTATTGAAATCATTGAAATATAGATAGTAGAATAGCCATTCCTATTTAAGTGGACCTTTGACGCCGGGTGGACGAGTAGACATCTTTGTAGTAGTATTTGGAAGTAAAAACGTCTATTAAATGTACATTTCAATGATGTACCAGCTAAATTGCAGTGCTCTGAAAGGATATGTCCATTCTATGAATTATATTTCTATTATTGAAATGACACCAACCCTGTATTCAAGAGTATGCTGTGTCTCAACCAATTGCGGGCCTAACATGGCAGGTATCCTAACAGTTAGAGCATTGGGCCAGTAACCAACATGTTGCTGGATTGAATCCCTGAGCTGACAAGGTAAAAATCTGTCGTTCTGCCCCTGAACAAGGCAGTTAACTGACTTGCCTAGTTAAATAAAGTTTTTTTTTTTATAACACAAAACACCTCAGGTGATGTAAAATAGGGTCTAAGATACAATACAGCATGTGAAAAGGAAAATGAATATGAGTTAGAGTTTTTAGATCATTAATGTGAAAAGGTTTTTTTTTTTTAAATACTTTTTTCAAGAAATTATCAAATAGTTCAACCGTTTATCTTATTCCAGTGATGAATACATGGATGTCTCATGGTAGAGTGGGTTATGCAAAATGGGCCAACTTTGAGCACCTCGATTTCCTAAATATTGCGTCATTCAGGTCCAAAAAGTAACTTTCTGATCACTTCTACCATGGGCAAATATGTATGGAAAGTTTTGCTCAAGTCAAAAAGGGGTGCAGTCAAAAAGTGATTGAAATCAAATGGACCAACTCAATTGTCAATTGTGATCCAGTTCTTCCCCTAATGAATGTAACTGTCAGTTGGAGATGGACTTTGAAATCCTCCGGGATTTGCATCTGAAAACAGCAATCCTGTCATCTTAATTCCATTGTTGGCAATTCCACGATAATGAATTACGCTTTGACTCAGATTTTTCACTTTAAAATGTATGCCAAACAAAAACCAGTGATTAACAAGTTTAACAAACCATACAACTCTATGCACAAGGACTACATCTGGATTTACATATGGTAACGGAATTATGGTAACAGAATTACATCATGGGTCCCTTCATGGTGATGCATCTTGAATTGGTAAACAAAGGTAGAAATATGCAATATCCTTCTTTAGCATATATATATATCTAATTGTATTAGTCACATGCGCCGAATACAACAGGTGTAGGTAGACCTTACATTGAAATGCTTTCCTTAGAGCCCCTATCCAACAATGCAATTAAAAAAAATAAGAATAAGAAATAAAAATAACAAGTAATTAAAGAGCAGCAGTAAAATAACAATATATACTATATACAGGGGGTACCGGAACAGAGTCAATGTGCGGGGGCACCGGTTAGTTGAGGTAATATGTACATGTAGGTAGAGTTATTAAAGTGACTATGCATAGATGATAACAACAGAGAGAGGCAATGGTGTAAAAGTCTGGGTAGACATTTGATTAGATATTCAGGAGTCTTATGGCTTGGAGGTAGAAGCTGTTTAGAAGCCTCTTGGACCTAAACTTGGCATCCCGGTACCGCTTGCCGTGCGGTAGCAGAGTGAATAGTCTATGACTAGGGTGGCTGAGACTTTGACAATTTTTAGGACCTTCCTCTGACACCGCCTGGCAGAGGTCCTGGATGGCAGGAAGCTTTGCCCCAGTGAAGTACTGGGCCGTTCGCACTACCCTCTGTGGTGCCTTGCGGTCAGAGGCTGAGCAGTTGCCATACCAGGCAGTGATGCAACCAGTCAGGATGCTCTCGATGGTGCAGCTGTAGAACCTTTTGAGGATCTTAGGACCCATGCCAAATCTTTTCAGTCTCCTGAGGGGGAATACGTTTGGTCGTGCCCTCTTCACGACTGTCTTGGTGTGCTTGGACCATGATAGTTTGTTGGTGATGTGGACACCAAGGAACTTGAAGCTCTCAACCTGCTCCACTGTAGTCCCGTGCTCAGGGGCGTGCTCGGTGTTCTTTTTCCTGTAGCCAACAATCATCTCCTTTGTCTTGATCACGTTGAGGGAGAGGCTGTCGTCCTGGCACCACATAGCCAGGTCTCTGACCTCGTCCATATATGCTATCTTGTCATTGATCAGGTCTACCACTTGTGTCATCGGCAAACTTAATGATGGTGTTGGAGTCGTGCCTGGCTGTGCAGTCATGAGTGAACAGGGAATACAGGAGGGGACTGAGCACGCACCCCTGAGGGGCCTCTGTGTTGAGGGTCAGCGTGGCGGATGTGTTGTTACCTACCCTTACCACCTGGGGGCGGCACGTCAGGAAGTCCAGGTGTTTAGTCCCAGGGTCCTTAGCTTAGTGATGAGCTTTGAGGGCACTATGGTGTTGAACGCTGAGCTGTAGTCAATGGATAGCATTCTCACATAGGTGTACCTTTTGTCCAGGTGGGAAAGGGCAGTGTGGAGCGCAATAGAGATTGCATCATCTGTGGATCTGTTGGGGCGGTATGCAAATTGGGGTGGGTCTCGGGTTTCTGGGATAATGGTGTTGATGTGAGCCATGACCAGCCTTTCAAAGCACTTCATGGCTATAGACGTGAGTGCTACGAGTCAGTAGTCATTTAGGCAGGTTACCTTAGTGTCTTTGGGCACAGGCACTATTACAAACTTGGACAGGGAGAGGTTTAAAATGTCAGTGAAGACACTTGCTACTTGGTCAGCACATGCTTGCAGTATGCGTCCTGGTAATCCGTCTGGCCTTGCGGCCTTGTGAATGTTGACCTATTAAAAGGTCGTACTCACATCAGCTGCGGAGAGCATGATCACACAGTCTTCCGGAACAGCTGGTGCTCTCATACATGTTTCAGTGTTATTTGGCTCGAAGCGAGCATAGAAGTAGTTTAGCTCATCTGGTAGGCTCGTGTCACTGGGCAGCTCTCGGCTGTGCTTCTCTTTGTAGTCTGTAATGGTTTGCAAGCCCTGCCACATCCGACGAGCGTCAGAGCCGGTGTAGTACGATTGGGGTATGTACGTACGGTCACTGTGGGGACGATGTCATGTTTGCACTTATTGATGAAGCCAATGACTGATGTGGTGTACTTCGCAATGCCATTGGAGGAATCCCAGAACATATTCCAGTCTGTGCTAGCAAAACAGTCCTGTAGCCTAGCATCTGCTTCATCTGACCACTTTTTTATTGGTCTAGTCACTGGTGCTTCCTGCTTTAATTTTGCTTGTAGGCAGGAATCAGGAGGATAGAATTATGATCAGATTTACCAAATGTAGGGCGAGGGAGAGCTTTGTATGCATCGCTGTGTGTGAAGTAAAGGTGGTCCAGAGTTTTTTTCCCCCTCTGGTTGAACATTTAACATGCTGATAGCCATTTGGTAAAACGTAGTAGTCCCCAGCTACTAGGAACGCTGCCTCTGGGTGATAGTTTTCTTGTTTGCTTATGGCGGAATACAGCTCATTCAATGCTGTCTTAGTGCCAGCCTCAGTCTGTGATGGTACGTAAAACAGCTACGAAAAATACAGATCTAAACTCTCTAGGTAGATAGTGTGGTCTACAGTTTATCATGAGATATTCTACCTCAGACGAGCAATAGCTCAAGACTTCCTTTGATATCGTGCACCAGCTGTTATTTACAAAAATACATAGTCCGCCGCCCCTCGTCTTACCAGACGCTGCTAATCTATCCTGCCGGTACAGCGTATAACCAGCCACCTGTATGTTGACAGTGTTGTCGTTCAGCCATGACTCCGTGAAGCATAAGATATTGCAGTTTTGAATGTCCTGTTGGTAGTTTAATCTTCCGTGTAGGTCATCAATATTTTTCTCCAAAGATTGCACGTTTGCTAGCAGAATGGAAGGAAGTGGGGGGTTATTCGATCGCCTATGAATTCTCAGAAGGCAGCTGCCCCTGGCCCCTTTTTCTCTGCCTCCTCTTCATGAAAATCACGGGAATCATTTATTCTGAATAACGGATGTGGGGACTCCGCTCAGACGTCTTTTTATGCCTGCTATGTGAGGTTAGTCCAGACCAGACCAAATTTGAAACAATCATTGACATCGATGTTTCACAAGTTTGGACATCACAGTACAGCACAGTAGAGAATAGTAACGTACAGTATAGCACAGCACGGTAGAGTAGAATACCGTACTCCAAGCGGGCTGTACAGAACAGTAAAATATATATACTCAGTACACTACAGTAGAGTACAGTACAATACATTATACTGTACTCTACTCTAGTGTGCTTTACTGTATAGTACTTAACTCTACTGTACTGTACAGTGCTGTCCAAACTTGTGAAACATAGACGTCTATGATCGGTTCAAAGTTGGTTCGGCCAGGGCGGACCGACCAAATGTTAACTCTTTTCAACATCCATGTACGTCCGGTGTCGGTCTTTGTTCAGTGGGTGAGAATGCGTGTTAGGTGTCAGTAAGAGCAGGGAGAGGTGACTTTAACTGGAGAGAGAGAGAGAGAAGATAGAGCGGTAGAACTAGCAAGTGGGAGAGAGGAAACGGTTGTCCAGACTGTTTTTACAGTCTTGCTTTGACTTCGAGACGACAGTAAGATAAATAAAATATCACTATGCCAGTGGAAGGGAAGACAGTAGCAGGTGACCCAACTGTGATTTGTGACTACTATGTAATCCCTTAATAAATAATAAACAAACTTGATATCAGTAAAAAACACTCAAATTAATTGGCAAGTCTAACTTTACTTTTTACTTCTGTGAACTATCATTATTTTCCCTCCTCATGAGGGAGAGAAATTAGAAAATGTTTAAAATATGTGGGTTTTTGGTAATGGCACAAGGCAAGTGCCAGAAGGCAAATAATTTCTCCAAAACTAAATATACAGTGCACTCGGAAAGTATTCAGACAAGTTAACTATTTCCACATTTTGTTAAGTTAGCCTTATTCTAAAAATGTATTAAATTACATTTTTTCCTCATCAATCTACACACAATAACCCATAATGACAAAGCATAAATAGGTTTTATAATTTTTTGTAAAAGTATTATTTCTTTTTGTTGAAATATTACATTTCCATAATTATTCATACCCTTAACTCAGTACTTTGTTGAAGCACCTTTGGCAGTGATTACAGCCTCAAGCCTTTTTGGATATGACGCTACAAGCTTGGCACACCTGTATTTGGGGAGATTCTCCTATGTTCTCCGCAGATCAAGCTCTGTCAGCTATTTTCAAGTCTCTCCAGAGATGTTCGATTAGGTTCATGTCCAGGCCCTGGCTGGGCCATTCAAGGACATTCAGGGACTTGTACCGAAGCCACTCCTGTGTTGTCTTGGCTGTGTGCTTAGGTTCAGTGTCCTGATGGAAGGTGAACCGTCGCCCCAGTCTGAGGTCCTGAGCACTCTGGTGCAGGTTTTCATAAAGTATCTCTCTGTACTTTGCTCTGTTCATCTTTCCCTCAATCTTGACTAGTCTCCCTGTCCCTGCTGCTGAAAAACACCCCCACAGCATGATGCTGCCACCATCATGCTTCACTGTAGGGATGGTGCCAGATTTCCTCCAGGTGTGACGCTTGGCATTCAGGCAAAAGTGTTCAATTGTGGTTTCATCAGACTAGAGAATATTGTTTCCCATGGTCTGATTGTCCTTTAGGTGCCTCTTGGCAAACTCCAAGCGGGCTGTCATGTGCCTTTTACTGAGGAGTGGATTCTTTTACTGAGGAGTGGATCTGTCTGACCACTCTACAATGAAGGCCTGATTGGTGGATTGCTGCAGAGATAGTTGTCCTTCTGAATGTTTCTCCCATCTCCACAGAGGAACTCTAGAGCTCTGTCAGAGTGACCATTGGGTTCTTGGTCACCTCCCTGACCAAGGCCCTTGTCCCCTGATTGCTCAGTTTGGCATGGAGGCCAGCTCTAGGAAGTGTCTTGGTGGTTCCAATCTTCTTCCATTTAAAAATAATGTATCTGTGCTTCGACGCAATCCTGTCTCGGAGCTCTACGGACAATTCCTTCGACTTCGTGGTTTTTGCTCTGACATGCTCTGTCAACTGTGGGACGTTATATAGACTGGTGTGTGCCTTTCCAAATCATGTCAAATCAATTGAATTTACCACAGGTGGACTCCAATCAAGTTGTAGAAACATCTCAAGGATGATCAATGGAAACAGGATGCACCTTAACTCAATTTCGGTCTCATAGCAAAGGGTCTAAATACCTATGTAAATAAGGTATTTCTGTTTTTTACTTTGAATAAATTTGCACACAAAAATCAAAAAATCAGTTTTTGCTTTGACAACCAATTTGACATGCTCCTATGAACTTCACGTTGGTGCTTAATGGTCCTTTTAGATTGAAATGCTCATGTACTGTATGCTTTTGCTGCAGCACCATGGCATACTTTCCAAGCCCAGAGGACCACACACACACACACACACACCACTGCAAAGCTTAGGCTGAGAGAAAGAAAGGGAGAGAAAACGGAACACTCACTAACCACCATCCCCAGAGAAATATAGCCAAGAGCAAATTTCAGATGATTAAATTCTAAAGCGATAATCTTATACATTTCCAAGGTATGAAATCAACAGGTCTTTAAGCACCTGTGGTCTTAGTTTGTCCTATTATAATCATTTCCTCTCCTTAAATATACACCGTCATTCTGTTGTTTGATGCAGTGCCGGTTTATGACTATCCATTGACAGCAGACATTTTTAGATGGCTGTAGGGCTTTCTGTAATAAGATAACTGAAGGACAACCAATGAATCCTAATGAAGGCTTATTGTGTATAATGTGAGAGGATACACACCACGGGTCCCTGCCATCTCCTTATCACACACGTGTGCAGTACATGCGCACACACTTATACACACGCAAAAGCTCTACACACAACTTGTCCGCAAGACGCTTTTAGCAGTCTGCTAGGCTTTTCTTTCAGTGATGCAGAGCTCAGGTCGTGGTACGTTAGCTATCTTCACATCTCCTGTCAGTCAGTCTTCAGTGTGCATGCCTGTCCGCATTAGTCTCCTCACAGAGACATCCAGCAGTCTCAACATAACAGTCAACATAACAGAGCCGGCCCAGTGCAGTGCCCCCAACCTCTGGGGACACCAGGCAGGCCTTGTGAGCAGTGCACTTTCCACTTAGTTAGGCTGCCATTAGACTACAAAAAGTATCTTGTGGAATGTGACTCTGTGTCTCTGTGTGTGTGTGACTGAGTCTCTGTGTGTGTGTAAGATAGGGGGTAGGAGGAGGTAAATTGAGGCGAAGGGGTGAGTGGCGGTGGAGATTGGGGTTGGGAGGAGGATGAGGTTTTTTTGGCTCCTCTGCATTTCTTCAATTGCAACATCTTTCATGCGTTGAGAGAGAATTTTCCCTGACAAGCAGTTCCACAGGATTAGGCTTTGTGGAATAGGACTTCTGAAGCACCATGTATGAAGGAAGAGTAGGAAGAGGGGAGGAAGGGAAGAGGCATCAGTAATGCTATCAGAATGGGAGAGGTGATTTGAAAGTGATTTGCCTCATATTGTATCTATTGAATAAGAGATTAGCTTTAAGGTCATGTACAGGTGTTTGGTAATTCAACTACAGCAGAAGGAGAAGAAGTAAAAATAGATAGCCAAAACATATATGTATTTATTCTACTACATGCTGTATAACTGTAGTATTTGGATTAGGACTTTTCTGTAAAAAAAAAAAAATTCTAGTAAGCCTGGATACCCAAGGCCAAATATGATAGACTATTCATATACTATTTTGTTCACTGAGAACCCAGTAGTCATATTTTAGGTCAGGTTAACTGTTTCAACCCTTACATTCTGCATCGATCGAAGATCATCTACCTAAAAACAAAAAATAAACCACATGTTTATATTTTTAGTGAAGACCGGCGACCAAATGACAAGTGACAGGGGCATCCTTACTCAAGGAACAAATGTGTTCAAGACACAGCACTCCTCCCCATTTATCCTCCCAAAACAACAGCGTCCACCCCATCCCTCATCTTCCCAACACAACAGCGTCCACGCCATCCCTCATCTTCCCAACACAACAGCGTCCACCCCATCCCTCATCTTCCCAACACAACAGAGTCCACCCCATCCCTCTCTCCACTCATCCCCGTAAAAGGATTGGACGTAATGGGGTTCCCTACTATAACTCATTCTACTGGCCAGATCAACTGTACAGAACTTGAACTCCATCCTCAGTCACATTTTACGGTCAACCTGACAATACTTTTTCAAAGCACTTTTTCCCCCCAATGTGAGGGGAGTTAAGCTGTTAAGTAGGTCCCCTGTTTTCTCCAGAGTTGAGAGAGGCTGGGTGGTAATTCCTGGCTGGCTGGGAGAGTCAACACTGGCCTGCCCTCCACCCACTGCAGCCTGGAAAAGACCATTTCATTCTCTCCTTTATACCTTGGATTGGTTCCTACGGGCTGGGCGAGGAACGAGGTATTTGAGGTTGTTGAAGTCTGAGATGTGGTGTTATACAGAGAAATATGGGGGAAATGTAGTTAAGACATGCCTGAGGGATGCACTGAAAATATTTATAGGATCAGCTGGAGATGTCTTTATGTGTGGATGTGCATGATGTGTACCGGTATTCGGGTGGAACTATACATGTAACATACATGACTCCACATCCATACATTCTGATGTAAAGTGAATAAGGGAGTCAATTTCCCCCATCCCCCATCCATATCCAGGACCAACTAATGGGCAAACAAAGATTCCCAATCTCTCCCTGACATGAAATCTCTGACCTCAGGAACCCCCATGTAAGCCAGTTTGACAGCTGGTTTGAATGAGGAATGTTTTATTTATTACATTAGTCACCTACATTGTACATGTAGGCATGCAAAAGTATTCACCACCCTTGGCATTTTTCCTATTTTGTTGCCTTACAACCTGGAATTAAAATTCATTTTTTTTGGGGGGGGGGGGTTGTATCATTTGATTTACACATGCCTACCACTTTGAAGATGCAAATATTTTTTAGTGTAAAACAAGAAATAAGAAAAAAAAAACACTAAAAACTTGAGCGTGCATAACTATTCACCCCTCCAAAGTCAATACTTTGTAGACCCACCTTTTGCAGCAATTACAGCTGCAAGTCTCTTGGAGTATGTTTCTATAAGCCTGGCACATCGAGTCACTGGGATTTTTGCCCATTCTTCAAGGCAAAACTGCTCCAGCTCCTTCAAGTTGGATGGGTTCTGCTGGTGTACATGTAACAGTTTAACTTTACGTCCGTCCCCTCGCCCCGACTCGGGCGCGAACCAGGGACCCTCTGCACACATCAACAACAGTCACCCACGAGGCATCATTACCCATCGCTCCTTGCAGAGCAAGGGGAACCACTACTTCAAGGTCTCAAAGCGAGTGACGTAACCGATTGAAGCGCACCACCGCTAACTAGCCACCGTTAGCGCACCACCGCTAACTAGCTAGCCATTTCACATCCGTTACATACAGCAATCTTCAAGTTATACCACAGATTCTCAATTGGATTGAGGTCTGGGCTTTGACTAGGCCATTCCAAGACATTTAAATGTTTCCCCTTAAACCACTTGAGTATTGCTTTAGCAGCATGCTTAGGGTCATTGTCCTGCTGGAAAGTGAACCTTGGACCCAGTCTCAAATCTTTGGAAGACTGAAACAGGTTTCCATCAACAATTTCCCTGTGTTTAGCGCCATCTATCATTCCTTCAATTCTGACCAGTTTCCCAGTCCCTGCCGATGATAAACATCCCCACAGCATGATTCTGCCACCACCACGCCTCACTGGGGATGGTGTTCTCGAGGTGATGAGAGGTGTTGGATTTGCGCCAGACATAGCGTTTTGCTTGATGGCCAAAAATCTGAATTTTAGTCTCATCTGACCAGAGTACCTTCTTCCATATGTTTGGGGAGTCTCCCATGTTTGCTTATTTTTTTCTTTAAGCAATGGCTTTTTTCTGGCCACTCTTTCGTTAAGCCCAACTCTGTGGAGTGTACGGCTTAAAGTGGTCCTATGGATAGATACTCCAATCTCCACTATGGAGCTTTGCAGCTCCTTCAGGGTTATCTTTGGTCTCTTTGGTGTCTCTGATTTATACCCTCTTTGCCTGGAGTTTTGGTGGGCGGTCTTCTCTTGGCAGGATTGTTGTGGTGCCATATTCTTTCCATTATTTTTATAAGTGATTTTAAATGGTGCTCCGTGGGATGTTCAACGTTTTGAATATTTTTTTATAACCCAAACCTGATCTGTACTTCTCCTCAACTTTGTCTCTGACCTGTTTGGAGACCTCATTGGTCTTCATGGTGCCGCTTGCTTGGTGGTGCCGCTTGCTTAGTGGTGCCCCTTGCTTAGTGGTGTTGCAGACTCTAGGGACTTTCAGAACAGGTGTATTTATACTGAGATCATGTGACAGATCATGTGACACTTAAATAAAGTCCACCTTTGTGCAATCAAACTAATTATGTGACTTATGAAGGTAATTGGTTGCACCAGATCTTATTTAGGGGCTTCATAGCAAAGGGGGTGAATAAATATGCACGCACCACTTTTTCATTTCACTTCACCAATTGAGTATTTTGTCTATGTCCATTACATGAAATCCAAATAAAAATCAATTTAAATTAATTTGTAATGCAAGGAAATAGGAAAAACGCCAAAATGGTTGAATACTTTTGCAAAGCACTGTATGTGCATACACAAGGAGGCTGGTGTGAGGATCTATAGGAGGATGGGCTCATTGTAATGACTGAATCGAATCAATGGAACAGAGTGAAACACTTTGTTTATATGTGTTTGATGTGTTTGGTACCATTCCATGTATCTCATTACAGCCATTAAAATGAGCCCGTCCTCCTAGATCTCCTCCCAGCAGCCTCCTCTGGCGCATAAATGTCCGATGGGCTGAGCATGAGTATAAAACAGGGTTTGTTTACAAAGCTGGGGCTCTAAAAGGCCATTGAGGGGCCAAGCGTGTTTGCTTAATAATGCCAATCACTCTTCACCTTTTTGTTAACTAACAGGACTCCATTTTCAGCATAATAACTGCTCCTGGGGGGTCTGAATAAATTATCATTCTTATCAGCGTTTTCCTGTATCTGGGAGAAAAAACTCACTCTCTGAGACCTCTTTGTATCACACTCAGAGTGAAATGAAAGAAATAAAAGCTGAAATAAATTATTCTCTCTACCATTATTCTGACATTTCACATTCTTAAAATAAAGTGGTGTTCCTAACCGACCTAAAACAGGGAATTTTTACTAGGATTAAATGTCAGGAATTGTGAAAAACAGATTAAATGTATTTGGCTAAGGTGGATGTAAACTTCCGACTTCAACTGTATATATATATATATACACTGTCACGTTCCTGACTTGTTTTCTCTTCTTTTTGTATGTGTTAAGTTGGTCAGGGCGTGAGTTGGGGTGGGCATTCTATGTTATGTGTTTCTATGTTTAGGTCGTTTGTAATTAGCCTTATATGGTTCTCAATCAGGGACAGGTGTTTGACGTTTCCTCTGATTGAGAACCATATAAAGGTAGGCTGTTCACACTGTTTGTTTGTGGGTGGTTGTCTTCCGTGTCTGTGTATGTTGCACCATACGGGACTGTTTCGGTTTGTTCGTTCGTTTGCTGTAGTCTGTACCTGTTCGTGCGTTCTTCGTGTTATATGTAAGTTCTCATAGTTCAGGTCTGTCTACATTCGTTTGTAGTTTGTTGAAGTGTTTTCGGTTTTCGTCTTTACTTTAATAAACTTCATTATGTCCACATTCCACGCTGCGCTTTGGTACAATCCCTACTCCTCCTCTTCTTCTTCCGAAGAGGAGGAGGACAACCGTTACAGAACCACCCACCAAACAAGGATCAAGCAGCGTGAGAGGAACCAGCAACAGCGGCCAAAAAAACAGGACTCGTGGACTTGGGAGGAAATATTGAACGGAGAAGTACCCTGGGCTAAGGTGGGAGAGAATCGCCGCTCTCGGGAGGCGATGGAGTCAGCGAAAGCCCAGGATCGGTGGTATGAGGAGGCAGCAAGGAGACGTGGCTGGAGAACCGAAAGTAAACCCCAAACATTTCTTGGGGGGGGGAGGCTAAAAGGGAGAGTGGTGAAGTCAGGTAGGAGACCTGCGCCTACTCCCTGTACTTACCATGGAGAGCGAGAGTACGGGCAGACACCGTGTTACGCAGTAGAGCGCATGGTGTCTCCTATATGTGTGCATAGCCCAGTGCGGTACATACCAGCTCCTCGTATCGGCCGGGCCAGATTGAGCATTGAGCCAAGTGCCATGAAGCCGGCTCTACACATCTGGCCACCAGTGCGTCTCCTCGGGCCGGCTTACATGGCACCAGCCTTACGCATGGTGTCCCCGGTTCGCATACATAGCCCGGTGCGGGTTATTCCACCTCCCCGCACTGGTCGGGCGACGGGGAGCATACAACCAGGTAAGGTTGGGCAGGCTCAGTGCTAAAGGGAGCCAGTACGCCTGCACGGTCCAGTATTTCCGGCGCCACCTCCCAGCCCAGTACCACCAGTGCCAACACCACGCACCAGGCTTCCAGTGCGTCTCCAGAGCCCTGTTCCTCCTCCACGCACTCTCCCTGTGGTGCGTGTCTCCAGCCCAGTGCCTCCAGTTCCGGCACCACGCATCAATTCTCCTGTGCGTCTCCAAAGCCCTGTACGCACTGTTCCTTCTCCCCGTACTCGCCCTGATGTGCGTGCCCTCAGCCCGGTACCACCAGTGCCGGTACCACGCACCAGGCCTATAGTACGCCTTGAGAGTCCAGTGAGCCCTGTTGCCGCTCCCCGCACTAGCCTGAAGGTGCGTGTCTTTAGCCCGGTACCTCCAGTTTCGGTACCACGCACCAGGCCTACAGTGCGTCTCAGCCGGCAAGAATCTGCCGTCTGCCCAGCGGCGCCTGAACTGCCCGTCTGCCAAGCGGCGCCTGAACTGCCCGTCTGCCCAACGCCGTCTGAACTGTCCGTCTGCCAAGCGCCGCATGAACTGCCCGTCGGTACTGAGCCTTCAAAGCCGCCCGTCTGCCATGAGCCTGCAAAGCCGCCCGTCTGCCATGAGCCTGCAAAGCCGCCCGTCTGCCATGAGCCTGCAAAGCCGCCCGTCTGCCATGAGCCTGCAAAGCCGCCCGTCTGCCATGAGCCTGCAAAGCCGCCCGCCAGACAGGATCAGCCAGAGCCTTCCGCCAGACAGGATCAGCCAGAGCCTTCGCCAGATAGGATCAGCCAGAGCCTTCCGCCAGACAGGTTCAGCCGGAGCTTTCCGCCAGACAGGATCAGCCGGAGCCTTCCGCCAGACAGGATCAGCCGGAGCCTTCCGCCAGACATGACCAGCCGGAGCCGTCAGCGAGCCATGACCAGCCAGAGCCGTCAGCGAGCCATGACCAGCCAGAGCCGTCATCCAGCCATGACCAGCCGGAGCCGTCAGCGAGCCATGACCAGCCGGAGCCGTCAGCGAGCCATGACCAGCCGGAGCCGTCAGCGAGCCATGACCAGCCGGAGCCGTCATCCAGCCATGACCAGCCACAGCCGTCATCCAGCCATGGCCAGCCAGAGCCGTCATCCAGCCATGGCCAGCCAGAGCCGTCATCCAGCCATGACCAGCCAGAGCCGTCATCCAGCCATGACCAGCCAGAGCCGTCATCCAGCCATGACCAGCCAGAGCCGTCATCCAGCCATTACCAGCCAGAGCCGTCATCCAGCCATGACCAGCCAGAGCCGTCATCCAGCCAGGACCAGCCAGAGCCGTCATCCAGCCAGGACCAGCCAGAGCCGTCATCCAGCCAGGACCAGCCAGAGCCGTCATCCAGCCATGACCAGCCAGAGCCGTCATCCAGCCATGACCCGCCAGAGCCGTCATCCAGCCGGGATCCGCCAGAGCCAGCCAGCCGGGATCCGCCAGAGCCAGCCAGTCAGGATCCGCCATCCAGTCCGGTGCTGCCGTCCCTCAGTCCGGTGCTGCCGTCCCTCAGTCCGGTGCTGCCGTCCCTCAGTCCGGTGCTGCCGTCCCTCAGTCCGGAGCTGCCGTCCCTCAGTCCGGTGCTGCCGTCCCTCAGTCCGGTGCTGCCGTCCCTCAGTCCGGTGCTGCCGTCCCTCAGTCCGGAGCTGCCGTCCCTCAGTCCGGAGCTGCCGTCCCTCAGTCCGGAGCTGCCGTCCCTCAGTCCGGAGCTGCCGTCCCTCAGTCCGGAGCTGCCGTCCCTCAGTCCGGAGCTGCCGTCCCTCAGTCCGGAGCTGCCCCTTATCCCGGTACTGCTCCTTATCCCGGTGATGCCCCTTAATTTAGGTGGGGTTATTTGGAGGGTGGTCATTGAGAGGGGGATACAGAAGCAGGGAGTGACTATGGTTGTGTGGGGACCACGCCCAGAGCCTGAGCCGCCACTGTGGACAGATGCCCACCCAGACCCTCCCCTAGACTTTTGGTGGAGCGTCCGGAGTTCGCACCTTGGGGGGGGGGGTTATGTCACGTTCCTGACTTGTTTTCTCTTGTTTTTGTATGTGTTTAGTTGGTCAGGGCGTGAGTTGGGGTGGGCATTCTATGTTATGTGTTTCTATGTTTAGGTCATTTGTAATTAGCCTTATATGGTTCTCAATCAGGGACAGGTGTTTGACGTTTCCTCTGATTGAGAACCATATAAAGGTAGGCTGTTCACACTGTTTGTTTGTGGGTGGTTGTCTTCCGTGTCTGTGTATGTTGCACCATGGGACTGTTTCGGTTTGTTCGTTCGTTTGCTGTAGTCTGTACCTGTTCGTGCGTTCTTTGTGTTATATGTAAGTTCTCATAGTTCAGGTCTGTCTATGTTCGTTTGTAGTTTGTTGAAGTGTTTTCGGTTTTCGTCTTTACTTTAATAAACTTTATTATGTCCACATTCCACGCTGCGCTTTGGTCCAATCCCTACTCCTCCTCTTCTTCTTCCGAAGAGGAGGAGGACAACCGTTACATACACAGTTGATGTCGGAAGTTTACATACACCTTAGCCAAAAACATTTAAACTTATTTTTTCACAATTCCTGACATTTAATCCTAGTACAAAATCCCATGTCTTATGTCAGTTAGGATCACCACTTTATTTTAAGACTGTGAAATGTCAGAATAATGGTAGAGAGAATGATTTATTTCAGCTTTTATTTCTTTCATCACATTCCCAGTGGGTCAGAAATGTACATACACACAATTAGTATTTGGTAGCATTGCCTTTAAATTGTTTAACTTGGGTCAAACATTTCTAGTAGCCTTCCACAAGCTTCCCACAATAAATTGGGTGAATTTAGGCCCATTCTTCCTGACAGAGCTGCTGTAACTGAGTCAGGTTTGTAGGCCTCCTTGCTCGCACACGCTTTTTCAGTTCTGCCCACAATTTTTTTATAGGAATGAGGTCAGGGCTTTGTGATGGCCACTCCAATACCTTGACTTTGTTGTCCTTAAGCTATTTTGCCACAACTTTGGAAGTATGCTTGGGGTCATAGTCCATTTGCAAGACCCATTTGCGACCAAGCTTTAACTTCCTGACTGATGTCTTGAGATGTTGCATCAATATATCCACACAATTTTCCTCCTCATAATGCCATCTATTTTGTGAAGTGCACCAGTCCCTCCTGCTGCAAAGAACCGACAATGCTGCCAACCCCGTGCTTCGCGGTTGGGATGATGTTCTCGGCTTGCAAGCTTCCCCTTTATCCTCTTAACATAACGATGGTCATTATGGCCAAACAGTTCTATTTTTGTTTCATCAGACGAGAGGACATTTCTCCAAAAGGTAAGATCTTTGTTCCCATGTGCAGTTGCAAACCGTAGTCTGGCTTTTTTATGCCGGTTTTGGAACGGTGGCTTCTTCCTTGCTGAGTGGCCTTTCAGGTTATGTCGATATAGGACTCGTTTTACTGTGGATATGGATACTTTTGTACCTGTTTCCTCCAGCATCTTCACAAGGTCCTTTGCTGTTGTTCTGGGATTGATTCGCACTTTTCGCAATAAAGTACGTTCTTCTCTAGGAGACAGAACGCGTCTCCTTCCTGAGTTGTATGGCGGCTGCGTGGTCCCATGGTGTTTATACTTGCTTACTATTGTTTGTACAGATGAACGTGGTACCTTCAGGCATTTGGAAATTGCTCCCAAGGATGAACCAGACTTGGAGGGATTCGATTTTTTTCTGAGGTCTTGGCTGATTTATTTTGATTTTCCCATGATGTCAAGCAAAGAGGCACTGAGTTTGAAGGTAGGCCTTGAAATACATACACATGTACACCTCCAATTGACTCAAAATTTGCCTATCAGAAGATTCTAAATGCATAACATCATTTTCTGGAATTTTCCAAGCTGTTTAAAAGGCACAGTCAACTTAGTGTATGTAAACTTCTGACACACTGGAATTGTGAATTATAAGTGAAATTATCTGTCTGTAAATAATTGTTGGAAAAATTACTTGTGTCATGCACAAAGTAGATGACCTAGCCGACGTGCCAAAACTATTGTTTGTTAACCAGACATTTGTGGAGTGGTTGAAAAATGAGTTTTAATGACTCCAGCCTAAGTGTATGTAAACGTCTTACTTTAACTGTGTGTGTGTGTGTGTGTATATATATATACAGTGGGGAGAACAAGTATTTGATACACTGCCGATTTTGCAGGTTTTCCTACTTACAAAGCATGTAGAGGTCTGTAATGTTTATCATAGGTCAACTGTGAGAGACGGAATCTAAAACAAAAATCCAGAAAATCACATTGTATGATTTTTAAGTAATTAATTTGCATTTTATTGCATGACATAAGTATTTGATACATCAGAAAAGCAGAACTTAATATTTGGTACAGAAACCTTTGTTTGCAATTACAGAGATCATACGTTTCCTGTAGTTCTTGACCAGGTTTGCACACACTGCAGCAGGGATTTTGGCCCAGTCCTCCATACAGACCTTCTCCAGATCCTTCAGGTTTCGGGGCTGTCCCTGGGAAATACGGACTTTCAGCTCCCTCCAAAGATGTTCTATTGGGTTCAGGTCTGGAGACTGGCTAGGCCACTCCAGGACCTTGAGATGCTTCTTACGGAGCCACTCCTTAGTTGCCCTGGCTGTGTGTTTCGGGTCGTTGTCATGCTGGAAGACCCAGCCACAACCCATCTTCAATGCTCTTAATGAGGGAAGGAGGTTGTTGGCAAAGATCTCGTGATACATGGCCCCATCCATCCTCCCCTCAATACGGTGCAGTCGTCCTGTCCCCTTTGCAGAAAAGCATCCCCAAAGAATGATGTTTCCACCTCCATGCTTCACGGTTGGGATGGTGTCTTGGGGTTGTACTCATCCTTCTTCTTCCTCCAAACACGGCGAGTGGAGTTTAGACCAAAAAGCTCTATTTTTGTCTTTTTGTCACATGACCTTCTCCCATTCCTCCTCTGGAGGTATGTAAGAAGTGTGCCTCTTCACCTGCATTGCTTGCTGTTTGGGGTTTAGGCTGGGTTTCTGTACAGCACTTTGAGATATCAGCTGATGTACAAATGGCTATATAAATACATTTGATTTGATTTGGATCATCCAGATGGTCATTGGCAAACTTCAGACGGGCCTGGACATGCACTGGCTTGAGCAGGGGACCTTGCGTGCGCTGCAGGATTTTAATCCATGACGGCGTAGTGTGTTACTAATGGTTTTCTTTGAGACTGTGGTCCAAGCTCTCTTCAGGTCATTGACCAGGTCCTGTAGTGTAGTTCTGGGCTGATCCCTCACCTTCCTCATGATCATTGATGCCCCACGAGGTGAGATCTTGCATGGAGCCCCAGACCGAGAGTGATTGACCGTCATCTTGAACTTCTTCCATTTTCTAATAATTGTGCCAACAGTTGTTGCCTTCTCACCAAGCTGCTTGCCTATTGTCCTGTAGCCCATCCCAACCTTGTGCAGGTCTACAATTTTATCCCTGATGTCCTTACACAGCACTCTGGTCTTGGCCATTGTGGAGAGGTTGGAGTCTGTTTGATTGAGTGTGTGGACAGGTGTCGTTTATACAGGTAACGAGTTCAAACAGGAGGGCTTCTTAACTTCTCTAGGATAGGGGGCAGCATTTTCACGTTTGGATGAACAGCATACCCAAATTAAACTGCCAGCTACTCATCCACAGAAGATAAGGTATGCATATTATTAGTAGATTTGGATAGAAAACACTCTGAAGTTTATAAAACTGTTTGAATAATGTCTGTGAGTATAACAGAACTTAATTAGCAGGCGAAACCCCGAGGACAAACCATTCAGATTTTTTTTTTTGAGGTCATTCTCTTTTCAACGAGTTTCATTGGGAAACCAGATTTCTAAGCGACCTGCTTGCAGTTCCTACGGCTTCTACTGGATGTCAACAGTCTAGAGAAATTGGTTGAGGTTATTCCTTTGTGTAATGAAGAAATACGGCCATCTTGAAGTCGAGTCACTCTAGGTGTCCTGTTTGATTGAAATGCATGACCAGAAGGCATGCTACGGTTGGTTTTAATCCTGTATTGAACACAGATCATCCCATCATCAACTTTATCAATTATTAACGTCAAAAAATACCTAAAGTTGTATTTCAAAAGTAGTTTGACATTTTTTGGCAAAGTTTACAGGTAACCTTTGATATATTTTGTCGTCACGTTTGAGCAAGTTGGAACCTGTGTTTTTCTGGATCAAACGCGCCAAATAAATTGACATTTTGGATATATATATCGCCGGAATTAATCGAACAAAAGGACCATTTGTGATGTTTAAGGGACATATTGGAGTGCCAACAACCGAATCTCGTTAAAGTTAAGGCATGAATTATATTTTTATTTCTGCGTTTTGTGTCATGCATGCAGGGTTGGAATATGCTTATCTCTCTTTGTTTAAAATGGTGCTATCCTCAGAAAATAGCATTGTATGCTTTCGCCAAAAAGCCTATTTGAATTCTGACATGTTGGCTGGATTCACAACCAAAGTAGCTCTAATTTGGTATCTTTCATGTGTGATTTAATGAAAGTTAGATTTTATAGTAATTTTCATAGTAATTAATCTGAATATGGCGCTCTGCATTTTCTCAGGCTTTTTGCCAAGTGAGACAGTAGCATCCCGCCTAAACTCAGATTTTGGATATAAATATGAGCTTTACCGAACAAAACATACATGTATTGTGTAACATGAAGTCCTAGGAGTGTCATCTGACGAAGATCATCAAAGGTTAGTGATTAATTTTACCACTATTTCTGCTTTTTGTTACTGCTCTCTCTGGCTGGAAAAATGGCTGTCTTTTTCTGTGACTTGGCTCATACCTAACATAATTGTTTGGTGTGCTTTCGTCGTAAAACCTTTTTGAAATCGGACACTGGCTGGATTTACAACATTTACATTTAAGTCATTTAGCAGACGCTCTTATCCAGAGCGACTTACAAATTGGTGCATTCACCATATGATATCCAGTGGAACAACCACTTTACAATAGTGCATCTAAATCTTTTAACCTGTCTAGGACTGGGGTGCCGCCCCCCCCAACATTCCACTGAAAAGGCAGAGCCGCGAAATTCCAAAATTTTTTTTTTTTAAATATTTAACTTTCACACATTAAAGTCCAATACAGCTAATGAAAGACACAGATCGTGTGAATCCAGCCAACATGTCCGATTTTTAAATTTTTTTACAGGGAAGACACAATATGTAAAGATAAAAATCTATTAGCTAAACTCATTAGCATAAGACACCATCTTTTATTTGTCCACCAACACCAGTAGCTATCACCAATTCGGCTAAACTAAGATATTGATAGCCACTAACCAAGAAAAAAACTCATCAGATGACAGTCTGATAACACAATTTATGGTATAGGATAGGTTTTGTTAGAAAAATGTGCATATTTCAGGTAGATGTCATAGTTTACAATTGCACCCACCGTCACAAATGGACTAGAATAAATATATAGAGCAACGTGTTTACCTAATTACTAATCATCAAACATTTCGTAAAAATACACAGCATACACTAATCGAAAGACACAGATCCTGTGAATACAGACAATATTTCAGATTTTCTAAGTGTCTTACAGCGAAAACACAATAAATCGTTATATTAGCATACCACATATGCAAACGTTACCAGAGCATTGATTCTAGCCAAAGAGAGCGATAACGTAAACATCGCCAAAATATATTAATTTTTTCACTAACCTTCTCAGAATTCTTCAGATGACACTCCTGTAACATCACATTACAACATGCATATACAGTTTGTTCGAAAATGTGCATATTTAGCCACCAAAATCATGGTTAGACAATGACAAAAGTTGCCCAGCTGGTCAGACAATGTCGTGCGCCATATTAGACAGTGATCTAGTCGTATACATAAATACTCATAAACGTGACAAAAAAATATAGGGTGGACAGCGATTGATAGACAATTTAATTCTTAATACAATCGCTGATTTACTTTTTTAAAATTATCCTTACTTTTCAATACAGTTTGCGCCAAGCGAAGCTACGTCTAGCAAGATGGCGTCATAAGCGATTAACATTTCTCGACAGAAACACAATTTATCATAATAAATTGTTCCTACTTTGAGCTGTTCTTCCATCAGAATCTTGGGCAAAGAATCCTTTCTTGGGTCTAATCGTCTTTTGGTCGAAAGCTGTCCTCTTGCCATGTAGAAATGCCCATTGCGTTCGGCATGAACTGGAACCGTGCCCAGAGATTCACAGTGTCTCAGAAATAAATGTCCCAAAATCGCACTAAACGGATATAAATTGCTATAAAACGCTTTAAAAAATTACACGATTTACATAAATAGTGACAACAGCACCCCCTAGCCTCAACAGGTTAAATTAACTACCTTATGATGTTTTTAACTCCTATAACGAGTAGAAACATGACCGGAGAAATATAACTGGCTACACTAATGCTTGGAAAAAGAACGGGGTCGGTGTCCACCGTGCGTCCGACGCAGCTGGAAAGGAGTGCCTACCTACACGTGTTTTTGTTTTATAGGGGCTGTGATTGCGCAATCGATACCATTCAAATCGTCATCACGTAAAGGCATCCAGGGGAAGACGTAAGCAGTGTCTGTATACTCATAGCAATAACAGTGGCCTTTTAACTGACTCCAGATCAGGGGCCAAAATGTGTGAAATCTGACTCCATGTCAGGGAAATTGCTGTAGAATGAGTTCTGTTCCACTCAGAGACAAAATTTCAACGGCTATAGAAACTAGAGACTGTTTTCTATCCAATAATAATAATAATATGCATATTGTACGATCAAGAATTTAGTAGGAAGCCGTTTCAAAAATTACACGGTTTCCATAAATAGTGACAACAGCACCCCCTAGCCTCAACAGGTTAAGAGGGGGGGGGGGGGGGGGTTAGAAGGATTACTTTATCCTATCCTAGGTATTCCTTAAAGAGGTGGGGCCTCCCGGGTGGCGCAGTGGTCTAGGGCACTGCATCGCAGTGCTAACTGCGCCACCAGAGTCTCTGGGTTCGCCCCCAGGCTCTGTCGCAGCCGGCCGCGACCGGGAGGTCCGTGGGGCGACGCACAATTGGGCTAGCGTCGTCCGGGTTAGGGAGGGTTTGGCCGGTAGGGATTTCCTTGTCTCATCGCGCTCCAGCGACTCCTGTGGCGGGCTGGGCGCAGTGCGCGCTAACCAAGGGGGCCAGGTGCACGGTGTTTCCTCCGACACATTGGTGCGGCTGGCTTCCGGGTTGGAGGCGCGCTGTGTTAAAGAAGCAGTGCGGCTTGGTTGGCTTGTGCCTCGGAGGACGCATGGCTTTCGACCTTCGTCTCTCCCGAACCCGTACGGGAGTTGTAGCGATGAGACAAGATAGTAATTACTAGCGATTGGATACCACGAAAATTGGGGGGAAAAGGGGATAAAATAAAAATAAAAATATTAAAAAAAGAGGCGGGGTTTCAGGTGTCTCCGGAAGGTGGTGATTGACGCCGCTGACCTGGCGTCGTGAGGGAGCTTGTTCCACCATTGGGGTGCCAGAGCAGCGAACAGTTTTGACTGGGCTGAGCGGGAACTGTACTTCCTCAGAGGTAGGGAGGCGAGCAGTGTAGCTTTAAAATTGTGTAAAATACTTGTATGTTTGAGGAATTTAAATGATGGGATTTCTGTTGTTTTGAATTTGGCGCCCTGCAGTTTCACTGGCTGTTGACGAGGTGGGACGCTACCGTCCCACATACCCTAGAGAAGTTAAAGAAAAACTAACAGGTCTGTGAGAGCCGGAATTCTTACTGATTGGTAGGTGATCAAATACTTATGTCATGCAATAAAAGGCTAATTAATTACTTAGATCATACAATGTGATTTTCTGGATTTTTGTTTCAGATTCCGTCTCTCACAGTTGAAGTGTACCTATGATAAAAATTACAGACCTCTACATGCTTTGTAAGTTGGAAAACCTGCAAAATCGGCAGTGTGTCAAATACTTGTTCTCCCCACTGTATATATATATGGGGTTGTTTGTCTGACCATATGCTTGACAGTTGACATGTACTCGCTGGAGGCATAAATAAAGGTGCTCTAGATGGGACTAATTGACCTGGGCTGTCACAAACATGAATGTGCAAATGGCATACTGTGTTTGAACAAGCAGACACATTTAACCTAAGAAATTTGGTGACAGCTTTGTGTGCCAGTTACGCAAGCCATCTCGCCTACATGTCTGTCAGAGCTTCCGGCTCTCAGTTGAATAGATCAGTCTGTCTGTCAGGCTTCAATCTACCTCGCCTGGATTGTATTGATTATTCTTTGGGAAAGGGCGAGAGATAAAAACAGTACCTTGCCTGTCAGGCAAGGACATCAATGCTTCACCTAGACAGCTAGTCCGCAGGGGCCCAGTCCCCTGACAGAAGGACAAGAAAGAGTTCACCTGCATTCAAAACAAGTAACGCCTCTCTCTTTGGGAAAGAGAGGAAGAAAATAGCAGGCAGCCCTCCTCTGATATAAAATGTCAGCCGGATAAAAAAAATGAGTTCACCAGTCATTCCACAGGCCAAGAGTTGCAAATGGACACTGACACTAAGGATTTTGGGCTGAGGCAGAGGCTTTTCTCATAGCGTGGGAGAATGTCTCGAAAACAGAGAGCGATGAAAAACAATTAAGATCATCTCTCAAAGGTTGAGAATAACAAGTCCTTCGTTTGAACATCGCGCCATAATTCAAAAGTTTTATGCAATTATTTGTATTTTTTATATTTTGGCTGAAATTGTTTGTTTCTCATTTCCGGGGCTCTGTGGAAGAACAGGAAAATAAAAACATCTTCAGAGCAAATCGGCCTTACCATGGCAACAGTATTGATCAACTCTCCTGGGTCCTCAGAAAAATCTATCCCTCGTCAATTTCCCAGCATTAACAGTTCAACGGCCACTCACACCTTAAATAGACAACAGCGATATTTAGTGTCTGGCAATAAAACCTACAATCTGTATTTAACTTCCCTGATGTTCCATTTATCACAGGGGGGAGATTAACACAATGGTAACTTTCACTGAAATCCTCACTGAAGGATCACAACACTGATCCACTGCTCTATGAAGATCATCGATCCCTCTGAGACTCTGTCCATACAGTTTCACTGCAGACAAAGAGAATATTCCACCACATTCCACGATTTATGGGATTGTGCACTGACTGGATTTGAAGAGATTATGACAACGATCATGGTTGACCGATACATCCCAATGGTTTAACCGTCATCTAAATAAATAATTGTACTTTTATATGAAGAGTATTTGACTTTGTTGGTATGTATTGTTTACTTAGTTTACATTGCACAGCTACAGTTGTTCAAGCACAGACTACTTCACACTCTTTATCCCTGACAATGTACAGAAAATGACATCAGGCGCAGCTTGTCTGATAGAACGAGATGTAATTCATGAAGTAGGGAGCTTTTTCCTCCCAATTTTAAAAGCAGAAATTGCACTTGCTTTCTCAGTCAGGCTTGAACAGGTGTTTCATCCTGTTTTCGAGAAAACGTATTCTCATCTTGATGGATTGGAGTTGAAAACAATCTGTGAAACTTCTAATTGCTATCAGAAATTAATCAGTTGCAGTGAGAATGATGAGTGTAAATGGGCAGGGAGCTGTCATTCCCAGATTATATTGATTACCGCTGGGACTCATAGCCAATTCCTCTTGATGAATGTTTACTATCAATATGATCATCATGACTAGAACATGAAAGGGAGAGAAAGAGCAAAAAAATTAAAGGAGACCACATTGTCTCAATATTGAAATCTGTTGAAAATCGAGACTTTTAATCAAATCTACTGTATCCTCCCCGGGATTTGTGTAGAATTTGACTGTGGGGATCAACACAGCCAGTGACAGCTATACGACAGCAGCCAGAGCGGTGCAGTGGTGGAAATTAACATAAATGCAGAGTGACTGCCTGAGCAAATGCAGGAAGGAGATTTGTGACAGCGCCTGTCAACCCACTGATTCCCCGAGCCTGATTACTACGCCGACGCTCCGGTGCCACTGCAAACACCCCACCTACGCTACTGCTGCAGCCTGACACACAGACAGACACTGGAGCACCTGGAGACGCCAGGATTAGGGGCTTAGTATCCCCCCCCCCCCCCCCCTCCAAGGAATCGTATATGATCTCCAAGTCCCCTGACACCCCCATATCTTTTCTGTGATGTGGATGAGTTCTAATGCTATACTCAAGGAACATCTTTTAGACATAATCACTTGCATTTGGGAAAGACACAAACAAGTATTGTCCTTCAGGTGCTTTCACTCTAACAAACAATCCTGATTCCAACCTTGCAGAGATAATGGTAGAGGGACTTTAACCCCATCACCCAGCATATCCACCCAACAGAGCCACAAAGCCCTTGAGACCAGCATAACTGGATTGGTCTGGTAAAGATTGGTATTAAGAGAGAGAGGGTAATAGTGTGTGTGCGTGTGTGTGTGTCTGTGGCTTTCATAAAGCAACTAAACGGATGTCAAGTACCTTGATGGCTTCAGTCTCTTTTAAACAGCTACTTAGTCCTGTGCTGTGCTTGGTTTAATTGATCTGGGAAAACACAATTATGGCATTGACTGTAAGTCACAATCTGTTACCACAAGACAAACACTAACGCTCTTGTTTTCTTGGCCTTCTGAACAGCACATCTTATATCTTCAGACAAGAGAACTTGCTTACATTTACATGTAAGTCATTTAGCAGACGCTCTTATCCAGAGCGACTTACATGTTGGCTTGTACAGTGGCACATTAATGCACACTATTTCAAGTAATTGCATATTTTGGTCTAAACATGTGTTTTTAATAATTCATTTGCTGTATTTGAGCTCTGCTGGGTGCCTCATTCCACTCCAGTACTAAGAGTGGGCAGACTGTCTGTATGTCTGTTCTCTTCTGACTCTCAACAAGGCTAAAGGACAGGTATGCAGGCCTGTGTGAAGATAACAGGGAGTACTTAAACCTTCTACTGAGGTCACTGTGTCTCCTTATAAACTAAAACATTACAGATTCTGGAATTAGCCAAGTCAACATGGTGACATTGACAAACATCTCGAAAAAAAAAAAAACGAAATAATCATGGGCCACAAAATCATCGTAGGCTACGTAAAAAGACAGCTTGGGGAGACCTCATTTTCACTCAAGAAATTGAATAAATTGAAAGTTCAAATTGTTATCCTGTGCTACGATGTCAGAACCACAACAGTTGTCAAAAATGCCTGAAATAACTTAACAACCGCTGGTGATACGTGTGTAGCCTTCGTCATTCGTTTCCAATAGTTTTTTTTTTACTAGCGCATGGGTGTGAGTGTGTCAGTCTGTCGAAGCCCCTTCACAGCGCATTCAACCCACCATGGAGAAAGGGAAAGGCAGACTGAGGGAGAGGGAGGGATAGGGAGGCAGCCGGGTAACGGGGGCTTTTCTTTCAGCACCACCAGGGAAGCGCAACAGCCCACCACTCAAACTCTCTCAACCTTTTCTCATTCTCCTCAATGTAACTAAGAGAGCACTTGAGAAGTATGTAGAACCAAGGATTTGGTTGGATTTGTAGAGGCTAGGATTCTCTCATTTTCATTTTCTTTTAGAGAAAATAGGGGATCAAAATATAACCTAATAGATTGTCAAATAAAAGTAGGCTAGACAAACAACATAATAAAATAGGACTAGTTTGCACATGTTGTTTCAAACACATTGAGCTAAACTTAAAACTACATTTCATCCACAGATAGGCCTACGGGGGAAGTCCCAGAGGTGAACTCACCTGAAAGAGGCGCAAAATGTTGGCGACCATAATCGATACAGAACTTGCCGAGGCTCCAATGACTCCGACCACTTTCTCGGGCTTGACGAACACGGGCGGTTCTCCATTGGTGCACCTCACATCTGAAGTGTCCTTCTGTGTCAATGCCTGAACGAAAGTTAATGACTGTTCAAGCGCATATGTATCCCTCGAACAAGTGTCTAGCACCCGGACGCCTAGGGTGATGTTGGGTAAAAGTTGATCGTCGAGGTTAATTTGATCCAGAGCATACAGCATGGCCTCCAGCCGATGGATCCCGTTCTCCTTTTTGATATCTCCACAAGGCGTGCTTTCGGCCCCTCTGGTGTGCACAGGGAAGAGGCCACCGAGGGTGAAATGTCCCTCAATCCGGATAGAATGGGGTGCGTAAACCTCCTGCGACAGCGCCAAATCCACCAACGTTCTCGTCAACCAAAACACTCTCCATAGAAAGCGAGGGTGTTGCTTCGTTCCGAGAGCGTAACGAGCCATGATGCTCCGACGGTTGAGTTAGTTCTAGCGAAAGGGGAGGCTGCAATCCGCATATATTACTACCTAAATGGCAGTAAAGTGTGTTAATACGAGCCAATTCCTATTACCAAGGAGGAGATTCAACAAGCTGGATGAAAAAATCGAGACGCCTTCGGTTCCTACTCAGGCAAACTGCGCCCATCGCTTGGCTGCCAGGAGTGCTTGGCGTAGCTTGTTGAATCGAAAAACACCCTTTGACGAGGATTCAACATTGATCAGGTTAACGAGGCAATTGACATCATTTTTGTCTTAGAAAACATCAATAATATAGACTTTACTAAGGGTTCCAGTGTCACAAAACTATTTATGACTGTAGGCTAACCAAAGCACTGAAATAAACACCTATCACAGTAAAAGTAACAACAATCTGAGGAAAAAGCATACGGTAAAATGTATTTCACAGAACTAATAGATCAACAAGATCGAACAGCCTTTTTAAAAATTAGGTCCAGCAGAACTGGGTGACATTATTTTTGCCGAGGCCAACTTCACATGAGCGCAGTGACGGATCTGGCGTGTCCGCTATGATCTGCCTGCTGCGTCTCGGTCGACCAGGAGTCTATATCATCACAAAAAATCTCCACGAATAAAACTACGATCGTTGGATCGACATATAGAAGTGAACAAAAACGCAAACATGCTATTCTTCTTTCTTTATCGTCAAAAAAATCGTATATTCATAAAACAAATGAATGACTCACAGAATAACTCACGACGCGCGATTAGTTTTCACCCGCTATCATTGAGAGGCGTCATTCAATCTGCTTGAAAAACCCTGAGGTGAATAGCCTACTTCTCAAGATGGGTTCCAAATGTTCTACCTGTAGAAAGTCATCTTTAGGAGGTTTGGGCAAGTCTTTAAATCCTCTCTGACAGTGCGTCGTCTTTAGGCTACATTACTCAGTCAAGGCAAAACATTGTAAACCACAAGTTTTTAATCCATTCCTTCCTTTCCTGCCTTCACATTATCGACGTCGGCGCGCACTGAGCCTTTTGCCTCACGCAGTCGTTTGGGGGTCCGTTGAAATCCCGAATCTCTCTCTCTCTCTCGCACTCACTCACTCACCCACCCACCTAATTATACATTTGTGGAAACAAATATCTGAAATGGCCACCATAATAATCAGCTCATCTGGGATAATTTTTTATCATTTGACAGTGCTGATTATGTAGACGTTTCACGAGTACAATACATGAAAGGAAGTCCAACTGTGTTGAGAATACTGCCTACTTGTTCAACTTCAAGAGAGATATGAATATTTTACAATGATCCTTAGCTGTGGATTGTATATCACTTTCATAAAATGATACTCAGGTATATAGGCCCAATTTCTTTGAAGTTAATTGGTAAAATTAACAATGTATTCTTATTTTATTGGGGTGGGGGGGTAGTATTATACAATAATTATAATATATACACTGAATAGAAATATAAAAGCAACATGCAAAAATGTCAATAACTTTACTGAGTTCATATAAGGAAATCAATCAATTGAAACAAATTCATTATTCCTTAGGCCCTAATTGTTACGGCTGATTTCCTCCTCCTTGTCTGAAGAGTAGGGACGGATCGGACCAAGACGCAGAGTGGAAAGTGTCCCTGTTTTATCATCAATAAACTGAACACTACACGAAACAAAAGAGAATCTAACCGACAAACATTCCCGTGTGGCACAACTACTGACACGGAAAACAAACACCCACAAGAAACCCCGGCTGCCTAAGTATGATTCTCAATCAGGGACAACGATTGACAGCTGCCTCTGATTGAGAATCATACCAGGCCGAACACAAAATCCCAACATAGAAAACACATAGAAAACAACACATAGACAACCCACCCAACTCACGCCCTGACCATACTAAATAAATACAAAACAAGGGAAAACAGGTCAGGAACGTGACACTAATCTATGGATTTCACATTACTGGGAATTCTGTTGGTCACGGATACCTTAAAAAAAGGTAGGGGTGTGGATCAGAAAACCAGTCAGTATCTGGTGCAACACATTTCCTTTGCATAGAGTTAATGAGGATGTTGATTGTGGCCTGTGGAATATTGTCCTACTCCACTTCAATGGCTGTGTGAAGTTGCTGGATAGTGGTGGCAACTGGAACACGCTGTTGTACACACTGATCCAAGCATCCCAAACATGCTCAACGGGTAACATGTCTGGTGAGTATGCTGGCCATGGAAGAACTGGGACATTTTTAGCTTCCAGTAATTGCGACATGGGGGTGTTCACTATCATGCTGAAACATGAGGTGATGGCGGATGAATGGCACGACAATGGGCCTCAGGATCTCGTCACGGTACATCTGTGCTTTCAAATTGCCATTGATAAAATGCAATTGTGTTTGTTGTCAGTAGCTTGTGCCTGCTCATACTATAACTCCACCGCCACAATGGGGAACTCTGCTCACAATGTTGACATCAGCAAACTGCTTGCCCACACGACCCCATACTCCAGGGATAATGAACTTGATTCAGCCACGGGACGATTCTTTCTTGAGCAGATGGTCGGCGGGCTGAAACATACACTGAACAAAAATATAAAACACAACATGTAAAGTGTTGGTCCCATGATTCATGAGGTAAAATAAAAAATCACAGAAATGTTCTATACACACAAAAAGCTTATTTCTCTTAAGTCTTTGCACAAATGTGTTTACATCCCTGTTAGGAGCATTTCAAAGTATTTCTCCTTTGCCAAGACAATCCATCCACCTGACAGGTGTGGCATATCAAGAAGCTGATTAAAAAGCATGATCACTACACAGGTGCACCTTGTGCTGGAGACAATAAAAGGTCACACTAAAATGTGTCACACAACACAATGCAAGAGATTTCTCAAGTCTGGAGGGAGCATGCAATTTGTATGCTGACTGCAGGAATGTCCACCACAGCTTTTGCCAGAGAATTTAAACTTCTTTCTCTACCATAATCCGCATCCAACATCGTTTTAGAGATTTTGGAAGTACGTCCAATCGGCCTCAGAACCGCATGTCACTTGTAACCACGCCAGCCCAGGACTTCCACATCCGCCTTTTTCACCTGCAGGATCTTCTGAGACCAGCCATCCGGACAGCTGATGAAACTGTGGTTTTTACACAACCGAAGAATTTCTGCACAAACTGTCACAAACAGTCTCAGGTAAGCGAATCTGATAGCTTGTCATTCTCACCAGGGCCTTGACCTGACTGCAGTTCGGCGTCGTAACAGACTTCAGTGGCCTTCAATGGCCACTGGCACGCTGGAGAATTGTGCACTTCACGGATGAATCCCGATTTCATCTGTACCAGGCAGATGGCAGACAGCATGTACGACGTTGTGTGGGCGAACAGTTTGCTGATGTCGACGTTGTGAACAGAGTGCCCCGTGGTGGCTGTGGGGTTGAGGTATGGGCAGGCATAAGCTACAGACAACGAACAAAATTACATTTTATCAGTAGCAATTTGAATGCACAGAGATACCATGACGAGATCCTGAGGGCCATTGTCCTGCCAATCATCTGCCGCCATCACCTCATGTTTCAGCATGATAATGCATGGCCCCATACAGCAAGGATCTGTACACAATTCCTGGAAGCTGAAAATGTCTCAGTTCTCCCATGGCCTGCATACTCACCAGACATGTCACCCATTGAGCAAGTTTGGGATGCGAAAGGGTGTTCTAGTTCCCAACAATATTCATAAACTTTGCACAGCCATTGAAGAGGAGTGGGACAACATTCCACAGGCTACAACCAACAGCCTGATCAATGCTATGCGAAGGAAATGTGTCTCGCTGCATAAGGAAAATGGTGGTCACAACAGATACTGACTGGTTTTCTGATCCACGCCCGTACCTTTCTCATAAATGTATCTGTGAGCAACAGCTGCATATCTGTTTTCCCAGTCATGTCAACTCCATAGATTAGGGCATAAGGAATTTATTTCAAATTACTGATGTTCTCATATGAACTGTAACGCAGTAAAATCTTAGAAATTGTTCCATGTTGCATTTATATTTCTGCCCAGTGTAATTACAAATTATTTGTAGACTGCAATTTGACCGCAAGAATCCCAAACATATAATTTCAAACCTTGCTTACATGTGTATACAATCACTTGGCTACCCAGACTATTGGCATTGCCCCCCCTCCCTCTTTTACGCTGCTTCTACTCTCTGTTATTATCTATGAATAGTCACTTTAATAACTCTACCTACATGTACACTACCGTTCAAAAGTTTGGGGTCACTTAGAAATGTTCTTGTTTTTGAAAGAAAACCACATTTTTTGTCCATTAAAACATCATCAAATTGATCAGAAGTACAGTGTAGACATTGTTAATGTTGTAAATGACTATTGTAGCTGGAAATGGCTGATTTTTAATGGAATACCTACATAGGCGTACAGAGGCCAATTATCAGCAACCATCACTCCTGTGTTCCAATGGCACGTTGTGTTAGCTAATCCAAGTTTATCAGGCTATTCCATGTGAGAAATTGCCAAGAAACTGAAGATCTCGTACAACACTGTGTACTACTCCCTTCACAGAACAGCACAAACTGGCTCTAACAAGAATAGAAAGAGGAGTGGGAAGCCCCGGTGCACAACTGAGCAAGAGGACAAGTACATTAGAGTGTCTAGTTTGAGAAACAGATGCCTCACAAGTCCTCAACCGGCAGCTCCATTAAATAGTACCCACAATACACAAGTCTCAAAGTCAACAGTGAAGAGGCGACAAGTCTCAAATTATAGTTCCACTAAGCACAAACAACATGGGATGGCGTATCGCTGCAGAATGCATTTATTTGGCTGCAATCTGAGGTGCAGTTATCTCTAACGTCCTGACCTTAGTTCCTTTGTTATGTCTCTATTTTGGTTTGGTCAGGGCGTGAGTTGGGGTGGGCATTCTGTGTTTTTTTCTATGTTTTCTATTTCTATGTGTTTGGCCTGGTATGGTTCCCAATCAGAGGCAGCTGTCTATCGTTGTCTCTGATTGAGCACCATACTTAGGTAGCCTTTTCCCACCTGGTGTTTGTGGGTAGTTTTCTGTTTTGTGTCTGCACCAGGACTGTTTCATTTTGTTCACTCTCTTTGTTGTTTTTTTGTTGTTTCAGTGTTCAGTTTATTTATAAAATTTTAAATGAACACTTACCACGCTGCGTTTTGGTCTCCTCCTTTAGACGATCGTTACAGCTTGATGGTTTTTGTGAATGCACTTGAAGAAACGTTCAAATTCTTGACATTTTCCGGATTGACTGACCATCGTGTTTAAAGTAATGATGAACTGTCGTTTCTCTTTGCTTATTTGAGCTGTTATTGCCATAATATGGACTTGGTCATTTACCAAATAGAGCCATCTTCTGTATACCACCCCTAGCCTTGTTACAACACAACTGATTGGCTCAAATGCATTAAGGTAAGAAATTCCACAAATTAATTTAACAAGACACACCTGTTAACTGAAATGCATCCCAGGTGAATTCCTCGTGAAGCTGGTTGAGAGAATGCCAAGAGTTTGGGCTCCTGAGTGGCGCAGCGGTCTAAGGCACTGCATCTCAGTGCTAGGGCCATCACTACAGACCCTGGTTCAATTCCAGGCTGTATCACAACTGGCCATGATTGGGAGTCCCATTGGGCAGCGCACAATTGGTCCAGCATCATCTGGGTTAGGGTTTGGCCGGGGTAAAATAATTATTTTTCTTTACTCTCTTAACTAGTTAAATAAAGGTGAAAAAAAATCAGGAGTGTGCAAAGCTGTCATCAAGGCAAAGGGTGACTACTTTGAAGAATCTCAAATATAAAATATATTTAGATTTTTTTAACAATTTTTAGGTTACTAAATTATTCCAAATGTGTTATTTAATAGTTTTGATTTCTTCACTATTATTCTACAATGTAGTAAATTGTAAAAATAAAGAAACTCTAGAATGAGTAGGTGTGTCCAAACGTTTGACTGGTACTGTACACACATTCTACCAGGGGCATCTCCGAGTGGTCGGGTAGGCTGTTTGGAGTGTTTAACTGACTGGATTTAAGACCATGTGGACACCACCGAGCGGGCTGACAGGCTGTGTGAAAGCAAAGCTTCTGGAAGGCTGGCTAGACCAGCACGGGAGAGTTGAGCATAGTTCAGTGTAGACGTTGCCCTCTTTCATCAAGTCATAAAAGGAACAGAAACTGGACAGTCTTCAGTTGACTGATGTAGCTGGCAAGGTAACTGCTGTTTAATTTCAAAGAAAAAAACTAAACTAGTGTTAATTTGTAGTGCTGAGCTAGTAATGTAACTGACATGTAACATTAGCTAATGTTTCATCCCCTCTAGACTGAGGTGAATGAATAAGCTACGCTAGTGAATAGCTACAACACCCAGGTCAGCTCTAGCATCTAGTTATCTGTCAGAAAGTAATAATAGCATCCGCATATCTGTCACGATCGTCATAAGAACATTCGGACCAAAGCACAGCGTGATATGGGTTCCAAATATTTATTGACGTGAAACGCACAAAACAATAAAAAGCAAACGATACGTGAAGCTATGGAGTGCTCGCAGGCAACTACACATAAACAAGATCCCACAAAAAAACTGTGGGGAAATGGCTGCCTAAATATGATCCCCAATCAGAGACAACGCTAAACAGCTGCCTCTGATTGGGAACCATACCAGGCCAACATAGAAATAAAAACAACCTAGATTACTCACCCTAGTCACACCCCGACCTAACCAAAATAGAGAATAAAAAGGCTCTCTATGGTCAGGGCGTGACAATATCGCTATTTAAAAGCAGTTGTTTGTACAGTGGTTCCTTCTTTAAAGTTGCGTCATACTGCAGCACACCTGTGTGTTGGAAGGCTCCCTCTCAGAGGAGAAGCTGAGTGCTAGCTGCATGACGCCAGGTCTAATGGCATCTGGGAACTGGGAGAGGAGATTGAGCCCACGCATTCTGTGGCACGTCATTTAATTGTGAGACATTTTTCTGTTACTGCAAGTTATTGCTAGTTTGACCACCAGAGGGCATCTTTGAGAAGCATTTGAAAGTCTTCCATATTGGCATTGCCAGACATGGAGGGCACGCGGGAGACCGGGGTTCAAGTCCCCAATGGAGAGGAATGAGTAGGCTGTCCTTGTAAATAAGAATTTGTTCTTGACTGATTCCAAATGTGTTATTTTATAGTTGTTATGTATTCACTATTATTCTACATTGTAGAAAATAGTAAAACATAAAGAATAATCCTGGAATGAGTAGGTGTGTCCAAACGTTTGACTGGTACTTGATTAATTAATTTGAAAAATATTATGGTGTTTCTATTCCATGAAAAATGAAAAACCCTCTGGGTTTCTGTTTCGGATGGAACGGAAAATATGGCACTGTACAAGGTGACGCTCATAAATTCAGAGTGTTGTCAGATTGTCAGTTTGTAAATTCAGACGTTTCACTCTCACGTTGTTGGGTTGATTTGAGCGTTCTGCCTCTACAACGGCAGTCAAGCATCCAAGCAAACATTGGCTAGTTTGCTAGCTACTTCCAGACACAAATGAGACCACTCTGACCATTTTACTCGCGCTAGCAGAGCTGGTTAGGCAGTTTTTGTGTTAACCAGAGTGTTGGTGACTGTAACTGTGCTTCTGGAAACAATTTACTTACGCTTTTTTGCCGTCATTTACTGACACCGGCCGTATTAAATGGTTGTTGTGCGCTCGTAAATTCATTATTCTTTGCTCTGGTAGTCAGATGAGAGTGCTCTGACATGCAGTAGATAGCGTGTGAGAGTGAATTTACGAAAGCACCCGAATGTCCATTGAGAACGCACAATGACTATACCATTGGGCTAAGATAAGAATGACTGGAGTAATCAAGTCAATAAACGTTGGGTAGTTAGATATCCTATAACTAATATACTGTCAAGTTTGATGTATAACTACTAACGTTAGGTAGATAGCTAACATACCGGTACATACTGCTTTAATGATACGCTATGTGGTTCGTAAGGACAGCGTAGCTAACAAATTGTCAGCCAACATAACGTGTAAGGTAACTTATTTGATAAGTTATTACTTTATTGCATTGAGTAGCAAGCTACCGCGAGAACGCTCTCTATCAACTCTGCGGCTTGAGCATGCTTTTGGTACACAGTCGATAGCACGCTGGACTTCGGGGAAGAAGTTCGAGGGTTCGAAACCTGCTGCCTGCTTGTTTCATTTGAAGTCGTGCACAATTATCAGTTTATTATTTGGTTTATATTGCCCATTCATTGTCAGTTAGAGACACACTAGCGCATTGTGACCCAAAAGCATAATCAGTGCTCTAACTCCCAGTTTGTAGTTAGGGGAAATCTGGTCTGTGATAGGACGGGGGGTTTTCACACCTAGCTCGGTTATTAGACTATTCTTCAGTAAAGGTTGAATAGTCTATTGTTCAGTTATTAGCCCCCCTCCCCAACTTGCAACAAATGGATGTCTTTTTGTTGAGAGCAAACTTTTTTATTCTTAATCCAAACTAATTGTTCTGAAAGCAGTTGGCTTTCAGCAGTTTGGCTACAACCAATACAGTTCAGCCTTTCTTTCCGACACAACAGAAGTCATAGTGGACACCTACGAAGAAGGACTGTGTGATGATGTCATCTCAGGTAAGCAGCACTGGGCGTTCTTCCGTCCAACTTTTACATAGCTAGTAATTAGCTCCTACGATTCAGTGTCGGTTCATAACATTCTACTATATTACATACATACATACATACCGTAGAATGATAAATCATGTCATTATTATTCTCAAGCTAACCAAAAGCATTTAGCTATGAACGCCTGTGCTTACCATTTTCAGTTGAATGAATCTAACTTTCTGTCATGGCAACTCATAAGCAGGCCAGGTCTTATTTGTTTCATAGTTGATATATAATCATTTTTCTTGACAGTGTAACAGTTAGCTTTTTTTTACAGAAGGATGAAAGAACACAACATGCTATTCAGGGAATGCTATTCTTGTCACAACTCTGACCGAGGCAGGCTCCCCTTCCCGTTCGGGTGGCGCTCGGCGGTCGTCGTCACCGGCCTATTAGCTGCCACTGATCCTTTTCTCCCCCTCCTTATGTGTTTATTGGTTACACCTGTTTTGTATTTGTTTGTAATTAGTTGGGCTTATCAGTCAGCCGGCCCGCCCGTTTCTTTGTGCGGGATTGTTAGCTGGTAAGCGCGGTGTTTGTGTCAAACTACGTGTGTACGTTGGTACTGGACTGTTTTCGTTCCCCCCCCGTGTCTGGGGTAGTGTTATGAGAGCACCCAGTGTATTTTATTTATTTATTTATTTAACCTTTATTTAACCAGGTAGGCAAATTGAGAACACGTTCTCATTTACAATTGCGACCTGGCCAAGATAAAGCAAAGCAGTTCGACACATACAACAACACATAGTTACACATGGAGTAAAAACAAACATATAGTCAATAATACAGTGAAAAAAAAAAGTCTATATACAATGTGAGCAAGTGAGGTGAGATAAGGGAGGTGAAGGCAAACAGATATATGTATAAATAAATAAAATATAAAAAGGCCATGGAAGCGAAGTGAGTACAACACAGCAAGTAAAATAAAAACTAAAAAACACTGGAATGGTTGGTTTGCATTGGAAGAAAGTGCAAAGTAGAGACAGAAATAATGGGGTGCAAAGGAGCAAAATAAATTAATAAATAAATACAGTAGGTAAAGAGGTAGTTGTTTGGGCTAAATTGTAGATGGGTTATGTACAGGTGCAGTAATCTATGAGCTGCTCTGACAGCTGGTGCTTAAAGCTAGTGAGGGAGATAGGTGTTTCCAGTTTCAGAGATTTTTGTAGTTCGTTCCAGTCATTGGCAGCAGAGAACTGGAAGGAGAGGCGTCCAAAGGAAGAATTGGTTTTGGGGGTGACTAGAGAGATATACCTGCTGGAGCGCGTGCTACAGGTAGGTGCTGCTATGGTGACCAGCGAGCTGAGATAAGGGGGGACTTTACCTAGCAGGGTCTTGTAGATGACCTGGAACCAGTGGGTTTGGCGACGAGTATGAAGCGAGGGCCAGCCAACGAGAGTGTACAGGTCGCAGTGGTGGGTAGTATATGGGGCTTTGGTGACAAAACGGATGGCACTGTGATAGACTGCATCCAATTTATTGAGTAGGGTTTTGGAGGCTATTTTGTAAATGACATCACCGAAGTCGAGGATTGGTAGGATGGTCAGTTTTACAAGGGTATGTTTGGCAGCATGAGTAAAGGATGCTTTGTTGCGGAATAGGAAGCCAATTCTAGATTTGACTTTGGATTGGAGATGTTTGATGTGGGTCTGGAAGGAGAGTTTACAGTCTAACCAGACACCTAGGTATTTGTAGTTGTCCACATATTCTAAGTCAGAGCCGTCCAAAGTAGTGATGTTGGACAGGCGGGCAGGAGCAGGCAGCGATCGGTTGAAGAGCATGCATTTGGTTTTACTTGTATTTAAGAGCAGTTGGAGGCCACGGAAGGAGAGTTGTATGGCATTGAAGCTCGCCTGGAGGGTTGTTAACACAGAGTCAAAAGAAGGGCCAGAAGTATACAGAATAGTGTCGTCTGCGTAGAGGTGGATCAGAGAATCACCAGCAGCAAGAGCGACATCATTGATGTAAACAGAGAAGAGAGTCGGTCCAAGAATTGAACCCTGTGGCACCCCCATAGAGACTGCCAGAGGCCCGGACAACAGACCCTCCGATTTGACACACTGAACTCTATCAGAGAAGTAGTTGGTGAACCAGGCGAGGCAATCATTAGAGAAACCAAGGCTGTCGAGTCTGCCAATGAGGATGTGGTGATTGACAGAGTCAAAAGCCTTGGCCAGGTCAATGAATACGGCTGCACAGTATTGTTTCCTATCGATGGCGGTTACGATATCGTTTATGACCTTGAGCGTGGCTGAGGTGCACCCATGACCAGCTCTGAAACCAGATTGCATAGCGGAGAAGGTGTGGTGTGATTCGAAATGGTCGGTAATCTGTTTGTTGACTTGGCTTTCGAAGACCTTAGAAAGGCAGGGTAGGATAGATATAGGTCTGTAGCAGTTAGGGTCAAGGGTATCCCCCCCTTTGAAGAGGGGGATAACCGCAGCTGCTTTCCAATCTTTGGGGATCTCAGACGACACGAAAGAGAGGTTGAAGAGGCTAGTAATAGGGGTGGCAACAATTTCAGCAGATAGTTTTAGAAAGAAAGGGTCCAGATTATCTAGCCCGGCTGATTTGTAAGGGTCCAGATTTTGCAGCTCATTAAGAACATCAGCTGACTGTATTTGGGAGAAAGAGAAATGGGGAAGGCTTGGGCGAGTAGCAGAGGGGAGGGCAGTGCTGTTGTCCGGGGTAGGGGTAGCCAGGTGGAAAGCATGGCCAGCCGTAGAAAAATGCTTATTGAAATTCTCAGTTATAGTGGATTTGTCGGTGGTGACAGTGTTTCCTATCTTCAGAGCGGTTGGAAGCTGGGAGGAGGTGTTCTTATTCTCCATGGACTTTACGGTGTCCCAGAACTTTTTTGAATTTGTGTTGCAGGAAGCAAATTTCTGCTTGAAAAAGCTAGCCTTGGCTGTTCTAACTGCCTGTGTATATTGGTTTCTGGCTTCCCTGAAAAGTTGCATATCACGGGGGCTGTTCGATGCTAATGCAGAACGCCATAGGATGTTTTTCTGATGGTTAAGGGCAGTCAGGTCAGGAGAGAACCAAGGGCTATATCTGTTCCTGGTTCTAAATTTCTTGAATGGGGCATGCTTATTCAAGATGGTGTCATTTAAAAAATGACCAGGCATCCTCTACTGACGGGATGAGATCAATATCCTTCCAGGATATGCCGGCCAGGTCGATTAGGAAGGCCTGCTCGCTGAAGTGTTTCAGGGAGCATTTGACAGTGATGAGTGGAGGTCGTTTGACCGCTGACCCATTACGGATGCAGGCAATGAGGCAGTGATCGCTGAGATCTTGGTTGAAAACAGCAGAGGTGTATTTGGAGGGCAAGTTTGTTAGGATGATATCTATGAGGGTACCCGTGTTTACGGAATTGGGGTGGTACCTGGTAGGTTCATTGATAATTTGTGTGAGATTGAGGGCATCAAGCTTAGATTGTAGGGTGGCTGGGGTGTTGAGCATGTTCAAATTTAGGTCGCCTAGCAGCACGAGCTCTGAAGATAGATGGGGGGCAATCAGTTCACATATAGTGTCCAGAGCACAGCTGGGGGCAGAGGGTGGTCTATAGCAGGCGGCAACGGTGAGAGACTTGTTTTTAGAGAGGTGGATTTTTAAAAGTAGAAGTTCAAATTGTTTGGGAACAGACCTGGATAGTATAACAGAACTCTGCAGGCAGTCTTTGCAGTAGATTGCAACACCGCCCCCTTTGGCCGTTCTATCTTGTCTGAAAATATTGTAATTGGGGATAAAAATGTCTGAATTTTTGGTGGTCTTTCTAAGCCAGGATTCAGACACGGCTAAAACATCCGGGTTGGTAGAGTGTGCTAAAGCAGTGAACAAAACAAACTTAGGGAGGAGGCTTCTAATGTTAACATGCATGAAGCCAAGGCTATTACGGTTACAGAAGTCATCAAAAGAGAGCGCCTGGGGAATAGGAGTGGAGCCAGGTACTGCAGGGCCTGGGTTCACCTCTACATCACCAGAGGAACAGAGGAGAAGTAGGATAATGGTACGGCTAAAAGCTATGAGAATTGGTCGCCTAGAGCTACTAGAGCAGAGAGTAAAAGGAAGTTTCTGGGGGCGATAAAATAGTTTAAAGGAATAATGTACAGACAAAGGTATGGTAGGATGTGAATACAGTGGAGGTAAACCTAGGTATTGAGTGATGATGAGAGAGATCTTGTCTCTAGAAACATCATTGAAACCAGGTGATGTCATCGCATATGTGGGTGGTGGAACTGAGAGGTTGGATATGGTATAGAGAGCAGGGCTAGAATCTCTACAGTGAAATAAGCCAATAAACACTAACCAGAACAGCAATGGACAAGGCATATTTACATTAAGGAGAGGCATGCTTAATCGAGTGATCAGTAAGGGTCCAGTGAGTAGAGGTTGGTTGGGGTCGTGGCGATCCAGACAGCTGGCCGGGTATATGGCTATCGGTAGCAGCATAGGATGGAGGTCTGTTTGTAGATACCTCGTGCGTTTCCGTCGGTAGGTTCCGTGTAGTGGGGTTTTGTTCAGATAGCAGCCGATAGGACAGCTAACGATTAGCGGGCCTCAGGTGAGCGTTCAGGTAACGTCGGGACGGATTTGCCGGTTGGATAAATCCCTCGGGCAGATAACGTCGGCAGTCAGTCGTGAAGGCCCGGTGGGGTTCCGTATCTGCAGCAGCAACAAAAGAAACGGGTCCGGATGGTGATGGAACTCCTCAGCTGGCTAGCTCCAGCATGATTTGAGTTTGCTCCGGGGTTGACGTAAGCCAATAGTCACACGGTATGCAGCTAGCTAGCTGCGAAATCAAGGTGCAAGTGTCCAGAGCCTGCGGTTGGAATCCGGGGAAACTGAGAGAAAAAAAGTCCCGGAATGCTCCGGTCCGAGTCGCGTTGCACAAAAGTGCCGGTAGATTATCGAGCTAAAGGAATAGCTGATGACCGCAAAACGTGGGCAGCTGAAACACCAACGCTAGCTAGCAAACCGGCTAATTTCGGGGCAGCTACAGATTAGCTTCTGGCTAGCTATCGGAGTAGCTTCTGGTTAGCTTTCAGGCTAGCTTCTGAATTAGCCCCTGGCTATCTTCCACGATGGATTTTCAGATTGAGGTAAATAATACTTATTGTAATTGGTGAAGCGGGTTGCAGGAAAGCTTTTGCAGGAAAGCTTTTGTAGTTGAGTTCTTGGATAATAAAATAAATAAAAGATATGTGAAGAAAAGGTGTAAATATATATATATACAGGACACGACAAGACAATACGGAAAAGACGTCTGAACTGCTAAGCCACCTTGGAATACCTTGAAGGGTATAGAAGGGTGGCCTAAGATTCACAGTGTTCATTAAAAAAAACATTTGTTATTGCACCCTCTGTTTCCTGCGCTTGACTTCGCACTCCGACACCCAGTCCTTACAGAATCTCGCACCGGAAATGGAGTCAGCAGGAGCAGCGGCCAACCCTCTCCCATCGATGGAGGAACGGGAACGGGTGCTCCATCATACCACCGTTCTCCACCGTATCGGATCGGCGATGGATTCAATGATGGAGCGAATGGACCGATGGGAGAGGAGTGGTCTCCTCTCTCCACCTTCGGCTCTTCCAGCCCAGGACTCTCCATCACCCGGGTCCAGCGCTCTCCGTCTGACACTCCCGAGGGATTATGATGGAGCGGCGGCGGGGTGCCAGGGGTTCCTACTCCAACTGGAGCTGTACCTTGCCACCGTAAGACCCACTCCCTCGGGAGCGGAGAGGGTGAGTGTCCTCGTCTCCTGCCTCACGGGTCGTGCTCTGGAGTGGGCGAACGCAGTCTGGAATGGCCCAGACTCAGCGAAGGAGCACTACCCAGAGTTTACCCGCCGTTTTCGTGCCGTGTTTGACCACCCTCCAGAGGGCCGAGCGGCGGGAGAACGACTATTCCATCTCAGGCAGGAGAAGAGGAGCGTCCAGGATTACGCGCTGGAGTTCCGGACCCTGGCTGCAGGATCTGGGTGGAACGACAGGGCCCTTATTGACCATTACCGGTGTAGTCTCCGGGAGGACGTCCGCAGGGAGCTAGCATGTCGGGACACCGCTCTTTCCCTGGATGAGCTGATTGACATGTCCATCCGACTGGACAATCTACTGGCTGCCCGCGGGCGTTCTGAGAGGGCCCTGTACGTTCCACCACCCAACACCTCCGCTCCCATTCCGATGGAGTTGGGAGGGGCCGTGCCGAGGGGTACCGGAGGAGGAGGCTCCCCCTGCACCAGCTGTGGTCGGAGAGGACACACGGCCGATCGGTGCTGGGGGGGTCCGTCTGGGAGTAGAGATGGCAGGCGGAACGCTTCTCGATCACCCCAGGTGAGTCAGCACCAAACTCACCCAGAACCCCCTGTTGGTCACATGTTTGTCTTAATTTTTTCCTTAACCTGTCTAGGACTAGGGTGCCGCTAGCGGCACACCCCCCCCACCCCCACTGAAAAGGCAGAGCCGCGAAATTCAAAAAAAAATAATTTTTTAAATATTTAACTTTCACACATTAAAGTCCAATACAGCTAATGAAAGACACAGATCTTGTGAATCCAGCCAACATGTCCGATTTTTAAAATGTTTTACAGGGAAGACACAATATGTAAAGATGTAAATCTATTACCTAAAAACACATTAGCATAATCCACCATCTTTTATTTGTCCACCAACACCAGTAGCTATCACCAATTCGGCTAAACTAAGATATTTATAGCCCCTAACCAAGAAAAAAACTCATCAGATGACAGTCTGATAACATATTTATGGTATGGGATAGGTTTTGTTAGAAAAATGTGCATATTTCAGGTAGATGGTATTGTTTACAATTGCACCCACCGTCACAAATGGACTAGAATAATTACAATGAGCAACGTGTTTACCTAACTACTAATCATCAAACATTTCGTAAAAATACACAGCATACACTAATCGAAAGACACAGATCCTGTGAATACAGACAATATTTCAGATTTTCTAAGTGTCTTACAGCGAAAACACAATAAATCGTTATATTAGCATAGCACATGTGCAAACATTACCCCAGCATTGATTCTAGCCTAAGAGAGCGATAACGTAAACATCGCCAAAATATATTATTTTTTTCACTAACCTTCTCAGAATTCTTCAGATGACACCCCTGTAACATCACATTACAACATACATATACAGTTTGTTGGAAAATGTGCATATTTAGCCACCAAAATCATGGTTGGGTGGCGCAGTGGTCTAGGGCACTGCATCGCAGTGCTAGCTGCGCCACCAGAGTCTCTGGGTTCGCGCCCAGGCTGGGCTGGGTTCGCGCCCAGGCTCTGTCGCAGCCGGCCGCAACCGGGAGGTCCGTGGGGCGACGCACAATTGGCATAGCGTCGTCCGGGTTAGGGAGGGTTTGGCCGGTAGGAATATCCTTGTCCCAGCATGTAAAATGTATGCACTCTACTGTAAGTCGCTCTGGATAAGAGCGTCTGCTAAATGACTAAAATGTAAAATGTAAATGTTAGACAATGGGAAATGTAGCCCAGCTGGTGAGAAAATGTCCGTGCGCCATATTAGACAGTGATCTACTCGTATACATAAATACTCATAAACGTGACTAAAAAATATAGGGTGGACAGCGATTGATAGACAATTTAATTCTTAATACAATCGCGGAATTACATTTTTTAAATTATCCTTACTTTTCAATACAGTTTGCGCCAAGCGAAGCTAAGTCAAAAAAAATGGCGTCCTAAGCCACTAACATTTTTCGACAGAAACACGATTTATCATAATAAAAATTTCCTACTTTGAGCTGTTCTTCCATCAGTATCTTGGGCAAAGGATCCTTTCTTGGGTCTAATCGTCTTTTGGTGGAAAGCTGTCCTCTTGCCATGTGGAAATGCCAACTGCGTTCGGGATGAACTGGAAAGCGTGCCCAACTATTCACATCGTTTCAAAAATAAATGTCCCAAAATCGCACTAAACGGATATAAATTGCTATAAAACGCTTTAAATTAACTACCTTATGATGTTTTTAACTCCTATAACGAGTGAAAAGATGACCGGAGAAATATAACAGGCTAAACTAACGCTTGGAACAGGTGCGGGCCGGTGTCCTCTAGGCGCATGACGCAGCTCCAAAAGAATGACTAGCCTCAGGGTTTTTTCATTTGTAGTGCCTGTGAACGCGCAATCGACCCCATTGGAATCGTCATCACGTAAAGGCATCCAGGGGAAGACGTAAGAAGTGTCCGTATAGTCATAGCAATAACAGTGCCCTTTTAACTGACTTCAGAACAGTGGCCAACATTTCTCAAATCTGACTCCATGTCAGGGAAATTGCTGTAGAATGGGCTCTGTTCCACTTAGAGACAAAATTTCAACTCCTATAGAAACTATAGACTGTTTTCTATCCAATAATAATAATAATATGCATATTGTACGATCAAGGATTTTGTGGGAAGCCGTTTCAAAAATTACCCAATTAGCATAAATAGTCTAAACAGCGCCCCCATCCCCAACAGGTTAAATGTTTTCCCTCTTCCCAGCATAGGGCGCTAGTCGATTCAGGCGCAGCTGGGAACTTTATGGATCGCGGACTCGCTCTTAAGTTAGGTGTTTTGCTTGTGCCGATAGATTCTCCCTTTCCCGTGCACTCCCTAGATAGCCGGCCATTAGGGTCAGGGGTGGTCAGGGAGACCACGGTTCCCCTGGACATGGTGACGCAGGGGAATCATAAGGAGCGTATCAGTCTTTATATTATTGATTCGCCTGCGTTTCCAGTGGTGCTAGGGATTCCCTGGCTGGCCCGGCACAATCCTAAAATTGAGTGGAGACAGGGGGTTCTCCAGGGGTGGTCAAAGGAGTGTTCTGGAAGGTGTTTGGGAGTTTCCGTCGGTGGAAAGTCCAGACCGGGGTCCCACGGTGTGCATTCCCCCCGAGTATGCCGATTTGGCAATCGCTTTCAGTAAAACGAATGGAATCATTTCACGGAGCGCAGTTCTTCACAAAATTGGATCTCAGGAGCGCGTATAGTCTGGTGGTATTCGGAAAGGAGAGGAGTGGAAAACCGCATTTAGTACCACATCGGGCCATTATGAGTACTGCGTCATGCCGTATGGGTTAAAGAATGCTCCAGCCATTTTCCAATCCTTTGTAGACGACATTCTCAGGGACCTGCACGGGCAGGGAGTGGTTGTTTATATCGATGACATTCTGATCTACTCAGCCACTCACACCGCGCATGTGTCTCTGGTACGCAAGGTGCTTGGTAGACTGCTGGAGCATGACCTATATGTCAAGGCTGAGAAGTGTGTGTTATCCAAACCAGCTGTCTATTTTCTGGGTTATCGCATTTCCACCTCGGGGGTTGGTGGTGGAGGGTGACCGTATTAAGGCCGTGTGTAATTGGCCGACTTCGACCACGGTAAAAGAGGTGCAGCGGTTTTTGGGTGTTGCCAACTACTACCGGGGGTTTATCCGGGGTTGCGGGGCGCTGTCCTCAGATAATCGTATGGTCTGCTTTCGCCGTAAAGCCTTTTTGAAATCTGACACAGAGGCTGGATTAACAAGAAGTTAAGCTTTATTTTGATGTATTACACATATATTTTCGTGAATGTTGAATTTTGATATTCCTGTAGTTTGAATTTGGCACGCTGCCATTTCCCTGGATGTTGTCAAACCGATCCCGCTACAGGGATTGGCGCGTGAAGGGATCACTAAGAGGTTAAACTTTCTGTGCTGTATTGATGTATCCTGAAAATGACATCTGCTGCTTTAGATTGAACGGTCATATCTCAGTTATTGTTTTCATATCTACAAAAAAATAAGCTATTTTCTTTACTTTCAATGTGTGAGTTGATCAAGTGGTCGCAAATGTAGGTATTGCCAGATGTCCCCAGTCCGAGGAACAGACCGTGGAAGCTTAATTGCTGACTAAAGTGTCCATAACCAAAGGTAATTAAACTGTTCTGTGTTGTTTTTCTCTCTTCCTCTCTGCCTGTATTGTTGTAAATGGAACCTGTCTCACATGCACAGTTTGGAGGAAGAAGGATACCTTGACCTGTCGAATTCTATCCACCTCTTCTGTGTGGGATATGTGTTCCTACCTCGCCTGCGGACAGATCTGCAGCATTTCACAGAGAGTTGGAATAATCACACTAATTACAAACCTGACACCTCACCAGCTGTGGCATATCGGAATGCTCCAAACACCCGTGGACATTTTTGTTTTTGCCTTAACACTACACAGCTGATTCAAATGATCAAATCATCATCACACTTCAAGTGGTATTTATGTCTAATAATGACATTATCTTCTATTGTTTGTCCTTATGTGTCTGTTTTTCAGCACAAAGTACTCTGTAGTCACTTAGTGTGGACACCAGGTGAGACCACACACACACAATAACAGCCTCTCTCCTTCACGTCATCCCTCTCCCCCTTCTCCCTAAATCCTCTAGGCTATATCAGCTGTGTTGGTGAACCCCTCCCGCATCTTAACTTTTTAGGAATAGGGGGCAGCACTTTGAACTGCCTCCTACTCTGTCCCAGATGCTAATATATGCATATTATTATTACTATTGGATAGAAAACACTCTGAAGTTTCTAAAACTGTTTGAATTTGTCACGTTCTGACCTTAGTTTCTTTTTTATGTCTTTGTTAGGTTGGTCAGGGCGTGAGTTGGGGTGGGCAGTCTATGTTCTTTTTTCTATGTTTTTCTATGTGTTCTATACGTTATATTTCTATGTGTTTGGCCTAGTATGGTTCTCAATTAGAGGTAGGTGTCAATCGTTGTCTCTGATTGAGAATCATACTTAGGTAGGCTGTTTTCCCACTATGGGTTGTGGGTAGTTATTTGCCGTTTCCGTGTTTGCACCATTCGGGACCGTGTCGGTTTTCATTTATTCTCTTGTTCTTTTTGTATTTTGTATTCATTCTCGATTAAACAATATTATGGATACGTACCACGCTGCATTTTGGTCCTCCTCTCCTTCCACCAATGAAAGCCGTTACAGAATTATGTCTGTGAGTATAACATAACTCATATGGCAGGCAAACTTCCAAACAGGAAGTGGACATTTTGGGGCCGGTTGTTTTTTAACTCATCGTCTATTCACATCCCAGTAAGATATGGATCTGTTCGCACTTCCTGCGCCTTCCACTAGATGTCAACAGTCAGTAGAACGTTGAATTAAGCCTCTAGTGTGATGTGGGGCCGGATGGCAGCTGTTTGAGTCAGTGGTCTGGCAGAATGCAAGTTCCTGGTCATGCGCATTACTCATGATATCGCCATGCGTTCCATTACTATGTAGACAAAAAGGAAATCTCCGGTTGGAACGTTATTTGATATATATGATAACAACATCCTGAAGATTGATTCTCTACTTAATTTGACCTGTTTATTCGACCTGGAATAACTTTTTCAAGTTTTCGTCCGAGTTTGCCTGGACCGGCGCCAGCGTTTGGACATGTGAATTAAACATGCTAGCAAAAGTATCTACTTGGACATAAATAATTGACATTATCGAACAAAACAACAATTTATGGTCGAACTAGGATTCCTGGAAGTGCATTCTGATGAATATAATCAAAGGTAAGGGAATATTTATGATGTAATTCCGTATTTCTGTTGACTCCAACATGGCGGAGAAATGTTATTGATATCTGAGCGCCGTCTCAGATTATTGCATGGTGTGCTGTTTCCTTAAAGTTTTTTTGAAATCTGACACAGCAGTTGCATTAAGGAGAGGTATATCTATAATTCCATGTGTATATGATTGTATTATGATCTACATGTATGATGAGTATTTCTGTTGAAACGATGTGGCTATGCAAAATCACTTGATGTTTTTGGAACTAGTGAATGTAACGCGCCAATGTAAACTCAGATTTTTTTATATAAATATGAAAACATGCATGTATTGTGTAACATGAAGTCCTATGAGTGTCATCTGATGAAGATAATCAAAGGTTAGTGATTAATTTTATCTCTATTCTACTTTTTGTGAAAGTACATTTTTCGCTGGAAAAATGGCTGTGCTTATTGTGGTTTTGTGGTTACCTAACATAATCGTTTGCAGTGCTTTCGCTGAAAAGCATATTTGAAATCGGACACTTTTGTGGGATTAATAACAAGATTACCTTTAAAATGATATAAGACACATGAATGTCTGAGGAATTTTAATTATGAGATTTCTGGTTTTTGAATTTGGCGCCCTGGACTTTCACTGGCTGTTGTCATATCGGTCCCGTTACTGGGACTGCAGCTATAAGAAGGACAACAAAGTCAAGGTATTGGAGTGGCTATCGCAAAGCCCTGACCTCAATCCTATAGAAAAGTTGTTGGCAGAACTGAAAAAGTGTGTGCGAGCAAGGAGGCCTTACAACCTGACTCAGTTACACCAGCTCTGTCAGGAGGAATGGGCCAACATTCACCCAACTATTGTGGGAAGCTTGTGGAAGGCTACCAGAAATGTTTGACCCAAGTTAAACAATTTAAAGGCAATGCTACCAAATACTAATTGAGTGTATGTAAACTTCTGACCCACTGGGAATGTGATGAAAGAAATAAAAGCTGAAATAAATCATTCTCTCTACTATTATTCTTCCATTTCACAGTCTTAAAATAAAGTGGTGATCCTAACTGACCTAAATCAGGGAATTTTTACTAGGATTAAATGTCAGGAATTATGAAACTGAGTTTAAATGTATTTGGGTAAGGTGTATGTAAACTTCCGACTGTAACTACTGAAAATCATTTAACCTTTCAGCTATGAATGCATTGCGGTTCTCAGGGTTGTTGAATGTAGTGGTTATATTCAGAGTAACATTTTGTGTCAATGTTGAACACATATCAATTCTGGTCAATTAAGAGATTAGATGGCAGCATCATGTCGCTGTAATTGAAACATGGCCTATTGACATTACAGGCATGAACGGACACATTTCTAATGAATTATCTCGAAATAGAGATTTTTTAAATAACAGATAATCAATTTACCTACTCTGCGTCTCACAAAGACACGGGTGTTGGAACCAGAAATATCACATTTTGACTCCAAAGGACTGATTTTCACCAGTCTAATGTCCATTGCTCATGTTTCATTCAACATGTTTCATTCAACATTAAATGTAATGTTAAATGTAATGTTAAATGTAATGTAATGTTTCTTGGCCCAAAAAATTCTCTTCTTATTATTGGTCACTTTCAGTAGTGGTTGCTTGCAGCAATTCGACCATGAAGGCCCGATTCACGCAGTCTCCTCTGAACAGTTGTTGTTGAGATGTGTCTGTTACCTGAACTCTGAAAAATTTATTTGGGCTGCAATCTGAGATGCAGTTAACTCTGAACTCTGCAGCAGAGGTAACTCTGGTTCTTCCTTTCCTGTGGCGGTCCTCAAGATCTGGCTTCATCATAGCGCTTGATGGTTTTTGCGACTGCACTTGAATAAACATTCAAAGTTCTTGAAATGTTCTGGATTGGCTGACCTTCATGTCTTAAAGTAATGATGGACTGTCATTTATTTTTGCTTATTTGAGCTGTTCTTACCATAATATGTACTTGGTCTTTTACCAAATATGGTTATCTTCTGTATATCATCCCTACCTTGTCACAACACAATTGATTGGCTAAAAAGCATTAAGATGGAAAGAAATTTCCCAAATTAACTTTAGCAAGTTAATTGTTACCTGTTACCTGTTAATTGACATGCATTCCAGGTGACTACCTCATGAAGCTGGTTGTATCACGTTTTAAGGTATGACCCAGGTGCAGACAGTGTAGAAAATACAAAAGTTTATTCTTTAATTAAACAGGCAGGCAAACGACAAGTCATGGCAGGCAGGGGTCAATAATCCAGAGAGGGTGTAAGGCCAGAACAGCAGGCGGGCTCTGGGTCAGGTCAGGCAGAGGTTGGTAATCCAGAGTATTGGGGCAAAGGTACAGGACGACCGGCAGGCAGGACAGTCAGAATCGGGAAAACAGGAGTAAGGAACAGGCGGGAGCAAGGAAACAAAAACGCTGGTAGGTTCTATGAACAAAACGTCCTGGCAGATAAACAGAGAACACAGGTATAAATACACAGGGGAAGATGGGCAACACCTGGAGGGGGGTGGAGACAAGCACAAAGACAGGTGAAACAGATCAGGTTGTGACAGGTTGAAAGAATGCCAAAAGTGTGCAAAGCTGTCATCAAGGCAAAGGGAGGCTACTTTGAATTATCTCAAATATAAAATATATATTTTGATTGAACACTTTTTTGGTTACTACATGACTCCATATGTGATATTTCATAGTTGTGGTGTTTTCACTAATATTCTACAACAAAAATAAAGAAAAACCCTTGAATGAGTAGGTGTTTCCAAACTTTTGACTGATACTGTATGTATTTTTAATAGCTATATATAAAGCAATATGAGTTGAGAACATTGGAAACACTTTTAGCGATTGATCTACTTCTGTTTCGTGGGTGGCACTGTGTGCTCTTTTCGGAGGATGGGTCCTGGCCTCTCGGAAACCTAGGGGTCCGGGGGGATGGGGGTGGTCTGCTGGTTACTGCTGCTGGTTACTGGGATGACAACCCAACTAGGGATGGGGAGGGGCTTTAGCAGATGGAATAATGGAGAACAATTGGAGGGTTACTTGGTAGCAATGCAAATATCATGGAACAGCTATACTGACACTCAATCACGATGGTACTTTTTAGTGGTACATTTCCAAACATAGATTTGAAACTTGTATCTCATTATGGTAAATTATGAAATACAGTGGGCTCCAAAATTACTGGCACACCTGACTGGCAATGCACAAACAATACTTAAAAAAATATAAACAATATAATTATGGAGATGTGCGGGGGGGTTTATACTAACGTTACTATCTGTACTTACTGGTGGCACAGACGCTGTTTCTCCCTTTCCTACACTGAAATTACCCTTGCCTAACGATTGCGTCTGAAGCTGGGCTTGCAGCACAGCTATTCTCGCCGTAAGGCGATCGTTCTCCTGTATATTATGAGTACAGCGACTGCAATTAGAAGACATCATGTTAATGTTACTACTTAGCTTCGGCTGTTGAAGGTGCTGACGAACCATGTCCAGATAAAGCGTCCGGAGTGAAAAAGTTGAATGAGGGAAAAAAAGTTGCGATGGAAAAACTAAAAATATAAACGGTAATTAAAAACAAAAACAAAAACAAAACGTAAAGTTGTCAGCTAGCAAAGTAAAGTTGGCAGCAAAACGCACAGCAACAAAACGCACAGCAACAAAACGCACAGCAGACACATTTGCAAATTCACGTCTGCAAATTCAGGTTCAGGAGCCAGGGAGCTCTCAGAGTTCGGAATCTTAACCAGTGCTTCTGGACCTCTGGAATTTTAACATTAAATTAAGTAATTTAAAAAAGTAATATTAAAAACAAAAACAAAAACAAAACGTAAAGTTGTCAGCTAGCAAAGTAAAGTTGGCAGCAAAACGCACAGCAACAAAACGCACAGCAGACACGTCTGCAAATTCACGTCTGCAAATTCAGGTTCAGGAGCCAGGGAGCTCTCAGAGTTTGGAATCTTAACCAGTACTTCTGGACCTCTGGAATTTAAACAGCCCCAAAACATCACTGACCCACCACCATATTTCACCGTGGGTATGAGGTGCCTCTCCTTGTATGCATCTCTGTTTCGACGCCAAACATGCTGATGCTGTATCTGACCAAAACTTTCAATTTTGGTCTCATCTGACCAGAGCACCTTCTTCCAATCATATTTTAAATGACGTTTGGCAAACTCCAAGCGCTTGCGTCTGTGTCTTGGGGTCATTAAGAGCTTTCTTCTGGCAACCCTTCCAAAGAGCCTGTGGTTGTGGAGGTGGCGTCTGATGGTGCTTTTTTAAACCTACTGACCCCAAGACGCCACCAAGGCCTACAATTCTTTCACAGTGATTATTGAGGATTTTGTTGCTTCTCTCACGACTTTTCCATATCTTTTGATTTTTTTTATAATTGCCCTGAGAGTGCTCAGTGGTAAATTCAATTGTTTGTGGATCTTCTTGTAGCCATTACCAGATTTATGAAGGTCTATGACCATCTGTCCATTTTGAACTGCCAGTTCTTTTGTTTTCTTCATGGTGTTGGATGACAAAGGGATATTGCATGCGTGTTACCTCTTTTTTATACCCTAGTGAAAAAGGAAGTGAAGGAACTATATTGAGCCATTACATAACACTTAGATAAACTTAAATAAGTGGAATATAATTCCTTGTTTCATTTTGGTAGATGTTATTTACAATAACATTTAAGGGTGCCAATAATTGTGAAACCTTGATTTGGAAGACATTGATTTTTAATTAAATCAATAAATTATTTTGGTGGGTTCCATTGAAACATTAATAAAGTACAGTATTTTTCACATGTTGGTATTTTGAGTTTGTCTCTATAATTATATATATATTTTTTTTTTTAAGTATTGTTTGTGCATTGCCAGTCAGGGGTGCCAGTAATTTTGGATCCTATTGTAAGTAAAAGCCAGTTATAATTTTAATGGCTTAGCTAATAAAAATAAAAGAACATCAATATTTTTCCTGGCTCAAAGAGAAGGAATATAATATCTATTGTTTACAGGAAACTCATTCAACAGTTTCAGATGAAGTTGCGTGGGAAAAGGACTGGGGGGGCGGGTGAAATACACTCCTCCCATGGGCAAAGAAACTCAAAAGGGGTGTGTATATTAATTAACAGTAATTTTGATCCGAATGTGCAAATTGTCCAACAGATCCGCAAGTTAAATGGATGATTTTAAATATGTTATTGAACCATAAACAGATATGGCTCATTAACCTTTACGGACCAAATAATGATGATCCACGCATCTTACAGCAGGCCCATAAAACAGATAAGGACTTCTCTTTAGTGTATGGGTCGCTCAGGTGGGTGTCTAGGGTATAGGGTTGGGGAGCGTTCCATCATGATAGGACAATAAATAAATATAATAGATGTATATTTTATTTTTAAATGTATATCCCTCATCTGCACAAAATTGAAAGCTCTCTCACAACCCCTGCTCACAGACACACATTGGATCTGGGATATGCAACCATTTCCTTCTCACTCACTAATCGCCACACTTTTCCAAACACAAAAACACACACCACACCTTCATCACAATACATCCACCGATACCCACATACTGTGCCTTGTATGTCTTATGTTTGCTGTGTTTTTATCTCCACCATGTTGGTTGAGTACTCTGTGTTCCAATTAGTTATATTTGAATATGTAAAATATATTTATTATTACAATCCCTACCATGGCTAGTATTGGGTGTTCTATTATTCGACTCCTCTGAGAACTTTGTAATTAGAATAGCCATGGAGTAGTCTTTGTGTCTCGGAACATTTGGTTGTCAATATACACTTTATTGAGTACAAGAGCAACACACTTACCTTTTCATCTATTCTCCTTGAAGATTGGGTACAGAACTTTGCGCCATTCTGCAATCTCTCCCGGGAACTGATCATTCATGCCTATTTTCGTGCCAGCTTTTAACCATTACTTTATCCTTAAAGAAAGCAAATTTGGAGATCAAATCTGTGTCTTCTTTGTCCGAAACGGTGGATACATTCGAGTTGGATTTTATTGACATCATCGAGTGGGATTTGAAGCGCTGTAAGAAAGAATTCCTTCACTAACTTTTCGGGAACTTCTCCTTCTCTTTCTTGGATACCTGTAAGTACTATATTTTCTCTAATAAATCTAGTCTGTATGTCTAGTAAGGCTTCACTCAAAGATCTTCTCACTTTTAGCTTGTTTGTTTATTTCTCCAATATCACAGCTTTTTCGTCACTCATTTCGAGGCTCGCCTTCAACTCCTTTATATCCTTACTGACTAATTCAAGTATGCCCAGTTTGTCATTTATCGACTTTAACAGATCACTTTCCACCCTTACCAGTCCCGGTGGTGAAAAGCATAAATCGTTTCTATCCGTCAAGAAGTCACGTTTTCTTTTGCAGATTGATCCTAATTTACTCAGCCATGTTTGAGTGTTGCTTGTTTTCATAATATTTGTTAACAATTTTCTCTATGTTTTGTGTTGTTATCCATATTGCATGTTATTACCCACAAGTATATGAAGTGTTAATATTTAGTCTAACTTACTGATATTGAATATTATATATTGATTTGTTCAGTCCATCATCTTAGCCCCGCCTCTACTGTGTTAACAGAGGAAGAAAAAAGGTACTAGGAACTAGAACTTAATAATCAGGACCAGTGCCTGCTCTTAGGCCCCTTTTTTTCAATGTTCACTTCAAATGACATACCCAAATCTAAGTGCCTGCAGCTCAGGCTCTAAAGCAAGGATATGCATATTCTTGGTATCATTTGAAAAGAAACACTGAAGTTTATGGAAATGTGAAAGGAATGTAGTAGAATATAACATTAGATCTGGTAAAAAAAGATAATACAAAAAAAAAAACATTATTTTGTATTTTTTTTATACCATCATCTTTGAAATGCAAGATCAAGGCCATACTGTATTATTCCAGCCTAGGTGCAATTTAGATGTTGGCCACTAGATCGCATCAGCGTATGTGCAAAGTTTTAGACTGATGCAATGAACCATTGTATTTATTTTCAAAATATTGTATCAAGACTGCACCAAATGTGCCTAATTTGTTTATTAATAACTAACCATGTTCAAAATTGTGCACTCTCCTCAAACAATAGCATGGTATTCTTTCACTGTAATAGCTACTGTAAATTGGACAGTGCAGTTAGATTAACAAGAATTTAAGCTTTCTGCCAGTAACAGATATGTCTATGTCCTGGAACATTTTATTGTTACTTACAACCTCATGCTAATCGCATTAGCCTACATTAGCTAAGGACCCACAAAGTGTGCAAGACTTAATAGAGATTAATTATACCTGTAACGGTCGTTCTCCTCCTCTTCGTCCGAAGAGGAGGAGTAGGGATTGGACCAAAGCGCAGCGTTGTAATATGACATAATGAATTTTATTAAAGTAAAGACGAAACATGAAAACACTACAACAAACTACAAAACAAATAAACGATGTAGACAGACCTGACTTGAGAACTTACAAACTATGAAGAACGCACGAACAGGAACAGACTACATATACGAAACGACAAACGAAACAGTCCCGTGTGGTAGACATACAGACACAGAAGACAACCACCCACAAACAAACAGTGTGAACAACCTACCTTAATATTGTTCTCAATCAGAGGAAACGTAAAACACCTGTCCCTGATTGAGAACCATATCAGGCTAAATGACAATGAACCTAAACATAGAAACACATAACATAGAATGCCTACCCCAACTCACGCCCTGACCAACTAAACACATACAAAAACAAGAGAAAACAGGTCAGGGACGTGACAATACCCCACTCTACTATGTTTAGTATTTATCTCAGTTTTGTATTTGTATTTATTATGGATCCCCATTACACTTACTGGGGTCCAGCAAAATTAAGGTAGTCATTAAAAATAGAAAAACGTTACAATACATTCACAGATTTTACAACACACGGAGTGCCCTCAGGCCCCTACTCCACCACTGCCACATATCTACAGTACTAAATCCATGTGTATGTGTGTGTATAGTACAAATGTCATCATGTGTGTATGTGTGTGTGTGTATGCATGTGTCTGTGCCCATATTTGTGTTGCTTCACAGTCCCCGCTGTTCCATAATGCGTTTTTTAATCTGTTTTTGAAATCTAATTTTACTGCTTGTATCAGTTACTTGGTGTGGAATAAAGTTCCATGTAGTCATGGCTCTATGTAGTACTGTGTGCCTCCCATAGTCTGTTCTGGACTTGGGGACTGTGAAGAGACCTCTTGTGGAATGTCTTGTGGGTTATGCATGGGTGTCCGAGCTGTGTGCCAGTAGTTCAGATGGACAGCTCAGATGGACAGCCAATTGCAATTTTCCTATGTCCTTTTTTGTGGCACCTGACCACATGACTGAATAGCAGTCAAGGTGTGACAAAACTAGGTCTGTAGGACCTGCCTTGTTGATAGTGTTGTTAAGATGGCAAAGCAGCACTTTATTATGGACAGACTTCTCCCCATTTTAGCTACTGTTGTATCAATATGTTTTGACCATGACAGTCTACAATCCAGGGGTACTCCAAGCAGTTTAGTCAAATCAACTTGCTCAATTTCCACATTATTTATTACAAGATTATGTTTAGGTTCAGGGTTTAGTGAATGATCTATCCCATATACAAATGTTTTGGTAATATTTAGCTCTAACTTATTCCTTGCCACCGACTCAAACTAACTGCAGCTCTTTGTTAAGTGTTGCAGTCAATGCAGTCGCAGTAGTAGCTGATGTGTATAGTGTTGAGTCATCCGCATACATAGGCACTCTGGCTTTACTCAAAGTCAGTGGCATGTCATTAGTAAAGATTGAAAAAAGCAAGGGGCCTAAACAGCTACCTTGGGGAATTCCTGATTCTACCTGAATTATGTTTGAGAGGCTTCCATTGAAGAACACTCTCTGTGTTCTATTAGACAAGTAACTCTTTATCCACATTATAGCAGGCATTGTGGACAGGGATGCCAGACGAGCGTAAGCATCTGCCTCTGATTCCAAGTGGTTGCAAGTTTGAATCCAGCGTTAGAAAATAGTTTTTTATATTTTTGTTTCAAGCCTATTCCAAACCTTAACCATTCAGAGTTAATGCTTAACCTTAAGATTTCGGGGTTAATGCCTATACCTTAAACACTTAAAAATGTAAAGTTTGCAACAACTTCGAAATGACATTTGAGAAACATGAATGAATGTCTAATTCTGACATGAAACTGGGAGAAATACTGAAGCCGAAAGCATCACCATTTAGCCCAGAGACCAGAGTGTAAGAGCTGCTAAGGACACATTGCTGGAGAGAGGAGAGGGAAGAAAGACAGGGAGGAGGCTAGAGGGAAGAGAGAAGAAAGGCAGATGGTCTATTCCACTATGAACACACTGCGACAGGCAGGACTGTGAGAAATGCAGCAACAGCCTGTACAAATGACACCCTGGGAGACTGCCATCTACGCACAACACTAATTCCACTGCTCAGACCATGTGGAAGGAGCCTGACTCACACTTACACTGTCAACGGAAAGGTTACTTTTGAAAAATGGGTCCCACATTGTGATTTAATTCACTGACTAACCCCAGGAAGAGGAGCCCCTTCCCATGGGGACACGCTGTGATTTAGACTCAGATTACACTTAGGTTTGGATCCTCTCTCCTTCCCTCTCTCTCTCTCTCACCCACACACACAGACCCACATACACTCATGTGTCATTTCAATTTCACCAAGAACAGGGGGTGAAGTACAAGGTGCCAAGTGATGAGGTAATGTATCTGCCAGGGGAAGAGGGTATGTATAATGTATAAGTGATTACACACGCACATAGACAGACAAGCACCGACAGAAAAGCACACACGCACACTTGTCACAGGCGTGACAAATACCTTTAACTACTGTGCATGCTTTAGCCCTAATTGAGTGTTCCTAATTGATTGATTCATGGAGCAATGTAATTGGCTCTGTTTATAACTCTTGTTTGAGGTGTGGCTGCCCACTGGAAGGTGCAGGTGAGAAGGAAGTGATGTATTGTCTTGATTAAAAATGTGTAAGTTAAAGATAATGTCCCTGCACTGAAACCTGTTATTGTTTGTATTTGTGCTAAAGTGGGTATGGAAACTGAACTTAGGAGATTAAACAAACTGTGAATTGTGACATACCTCTGATCCCCAATTCATGTTCTTCCACTCAACCTCCAACTGGAAGAAAATGTGTATGCAATGATAGTGTTATTCAGAGCTCCCTCTAAACCTAGGGTGGTGTAGTTGGCTCTATGGTACTGAACTGTGTTTAGTACTGCCCCTCTCAGCCAGGATCTGGGCCATTGAGTGGGCAGTTGTGGAGCAGGGACCAGTTTTCCTTTGACTGTCGTGTTTCTTCGTTCTGCAGTGTCTCCTGTGGGTGGTTCTGGCGGTAGCCGGGGCAGAAGAGGAAGCCATCCCCTGCAGTTATGAGACTGACCTAACTGGCCTGGGGTGTGTTAAGGTGCACTAGGGGTGAAGGCTGAGTAGCTCTAAGGATGTGGCTGAAGGTGTAGCACGGTGAGGTTGAGGGATGCGTCAGCCAGGTGGACAGGTCAACACTGATGTGGGGGCTGCCAACACCTGGACCGAGTAGTCCACTCAAAGTGGGTGAGCGAAGGGGCTGAGGTGACCTGGATGGGCAGGTGCTGGATGTCACACCCATCGTTACCTGACAGTCAGGATGCCAGGCAGTGGCAGTCTGGGGCTACCACAAACCTGAACCAGGTGAAGAGGCAGGGGATGGCAAAAGCCAAAATGGCCCTGGCTGCCCCAGGACAGCATGTGGGAGAGCTGTAAAAAGGTATTGGAGCACTGTATTTGTATGCAGTTTGTGACACATTTGCTATTTCTAACTGTGAAATCTATTATGGCATGTGTGTTTATGCACTATCAAGTATGAGGATGTACTCCTTAAGTGGGTGAGTGTCACAGGTGTGACCTAGTTGCATGCAAGCCAGATAATTGAGTCATGTGATTTGGATTCTGTGTATTTAAACCAATTTGTTTTCTAGGTGTCCGCCCTCAGGAAGTGAATGCAGTCTGGAGGCGTGGTGGATCCCATGTTTTGCTAGTGATGGAAACTGAGGCTTTTTGAAGCTTTTGCCGCTTTCACCAAACTGTGCTGAAAAATGGTTAATTACTCTGAGCTTTTAACACAATGCACATTAGGGACATCTGCTGGTAAGGAATGAAAAGCAGCGTTTATTGTGGAAAGACTGAACATCAATCATTACATCTCCATAGTGCAGTGGTTAATCGTGGGTCTTAGTAGACTACTATCAGTTACAGGTTTGCACCTTCTATCATGCTACCCTTTGCTGTCAATCCCTCTCTTTGTTGCTGTCAAACTGAATCTATGGTATTATTCAAGATAGAAGCTTATACTTCACGAACAATGTGCAGAAAGTGTGATATAACAATTTTTAATATACATTGCATTTGGAAAGTATTCAGGCCCTTGACGTTTTCCACATATTGTTATGTTACAGCTTCATTCTAAAATTGATTTGACAGTCTATACACAATACCCCATACTGACAAAGCAAAACAGGTTTTTAGAGATGTTGAAAGTTTTTCATATTTTTATATGTATATAGAAATTTGTAATGATGTTTGCATAAGTATTCAGACCCTTTACTTAGTACTTTGAAGCACCTTTGGTAGCGATTACAACCTTGTGTCTTCTTGGGTATGATGCCACAAGCTTGGCACATTAAGCTTGGCACCCTTTTTTTCTCTGCAGAGCATCTCAAGCTCTGTCAGGTTGGATGGGGAGTGTCGGTGCACAACTATTTTCAGGTCTCTCCTGAGAAGCATCCGAAAGTCTTCCATATTGCAGGCACGTGGGAGACCGGGGTTCAATTCCCCGACCGGGAGGAAGGAGTAGGCTGTCCTTGTAAATAACACATTTGTAATCAGTTAACTTCTTTGGGTAGGTGGGACGGTAGTGTCCCACCTGGCCAAAATCCGGTGAAATGGCAGAGCGCCAAATTCAAATAAATTACTATAAATATTAAACTTTTATGAAATCACAAGTGCAATACATCAAAATAAAACTTAACTTGTTGGAAATCCAGCCGCCGTGTCAGATTTCAAAAAGGCTTTACGGCGAAAGCAAACCATGCGATTATCTGAGGACAGCGTCCAGCCCACAAATGCATAACAAATAATTTTCAACCAGGGAGTTGCACCACGAAATTCAGAAATAGCGATATAATGTATGCCTTACCTTTGAAGATCTTCTTCTGTTGGCACTCCAAAAGGTCTGTTACATTACAAATGGTCATTTTGTTCGATACATTTCTTTATATCCATAAAAACTCAGTTTAGCTGGCGTGCTTCAGTCAATAATCCCCTCGGTTTCCATCGGTCAAAATGCATACAAAATGAATCCCAAGCGTTACCAATAAACTTATCCAAACAAGTCAATCAATGTTTATAATCAATCCTTAGGTACCCTAATACGCAAATAAACAATACAATTTAAGACGGAGAATTGTTATTGTCTTTACCGGAGATAAAGAAAACAAAAAGAACGTGCTATCTCGGCCATGTGCATGGAAACACTACAGCCAAAATGGGAGCCCTTAGAAAAAGTACTACTTCTCCCTCATTTTTCCAAAAACCAGCCTGAAACTCTTTCTAAAGACTGACATACAGTGGAAGCCCTAGGAACTGCAATCGGGCATGATTTCAGCCATTGAAATAGAAATACATATGTGAATATAACAGAACTGAACAGAACTGAAATGGCAGGCGAAACCCCGAGGACAAACCTTTCCCCAAAAAGTTTTTTTTCATCCTACCACTGATTTTCAAAACACAATATAGAATAATATTAGCTTACCACAATAGACAAATGCATTTATTCACTGCAAAAGGTAGCTATCGCAAAAACCAGAAAAAGATATAAAATTAATCACTAACCTTGAACAACTTCATCAGATGACAGTCTTATAACATCAGGTTATACAATACACTTATGTTTTGTTTGAAAATGTGCATATTTAGAGCTGCAAACCGTGGTTATACATTGTGAATATGTAGCAACATTTCCCCAGAATGTCCGGAGCTATTTTGGACACTCACCTAATCTGACCAAAGAACTCATCATAAACTTTACATAAAAATACTTGTTGTATGGCAAATGAAAGATACACTGGTTCTTAATGCAACCGCCATGTTAGATTTTTAAAAATAACTTTACCATAACAAACAGCTTGCGTTATTGCGAGACAGCGCTCGCCAAAACGGCGGAGAATAGGAATCAACATTTTCCACAGAAATACGAAATAACATCATAAATTATTCTTACTTTTGCTGAGCTTCCATCAGAATCTTGTACAAGGAGTCCTTGGTCCAGAATAAATCGTTGTTTGGTTTTAGAATGTCCTTTTCTTCTGTCGAATTCGCGCCACAATGCTAGCCAATGTTGATAACGTTCCCATTTTCTTTCGACGCAAAGAACGGAAAACTCCAAAAGTCCCAATAAACGTTGAATAATCTGATAAATCTCGGTTGAAAAAACCTACTTTACGATGTTATTATCACATGTATCAAATAAAATCAGAGCCGGAGATATTCGCCGTGTAAACCGAACACTTATCAGAAGACAATATCGAGGTACTTTGCGCGCCTTGGTAGACAAAGGAAATTCCTGACCTGCCACTCCAAAAGCTCTTGTTCGACCTCAGATCAAGCTAGACACCCCATTCCACCTTCCACTGCCTGTTGACATCTAGTGGAAGGCGTATGAAGTGCATGCATATCGATAAATATAAGGCAATTGAATAGGCAGGCCCTGAAACAGAGCCTCGTTTTCAGATTTTTCACTTCCTGCATGGAAGTTTGCTGCAAAATGAGTTCTGTTTTACTCACAGACATAATTCAAACAGTTTTAGAAACGTATGAGTGTTTTCTACCCAATAGTAATAATAATATGCATATTGTATGATCTAGAAAAGAGTACGAGGCCATTTCATTTGGGCACGATTTTTTCTAAAGTGAAAACAGCGCCCCCCTATTGACAAGAAGTGAATTAATTTTATTAATATTATTGTGTTTCTATACCATGAATACCGAAAACCCTCTGGCTAAATTCAGACCGTTTCGCTCTCGGGGCGCACACTAGACGTTCGGGCCGAGGAGTAGGGTTGATTTGAGCGCTCTGGCCTTACAACGTCAGTCAAGCACCCAAGCTAACGTTGGATAGCTTGCTAGCTACTTCCAGGCACAAATGAGACCACTCTGACCATTTACTCGCCCTAGAAGAGCGAGTTAGGCAGTTTTCGTGTTAACCAGAGTGTTGGTGACTGTAACTGTGCTGCTGGAAACAATTTAATTACACTTTTTTGCTGACATTTACTGACACCGGCCATATTCAACGGGTGTTGAGCGCTCATAAATTCATTATTCTGCGCTCTGCTACACTCAGACGAGTGCTCTGAAATCGGAGTAGATAGCCAGAGTGAATTTACGAAAGAACCAAAATGACGATTTGAGAACGAACGAATACTATACCATTTAGCTAAGCTAAGAATGACGAGAATAATCAAGTCAAAAAACGTTGGGTAGTTAGATATCCTATAACTAATATACTGTCAGGTTTGATGTATAACTACTAACGTTAGGTAGATAGCTAACATACTGGTACATACTGCTGTAATGATATGCTATGTGGATCGTAAGGACAGCGTAGCTAACAAATTGTCAGCCAACATAACGTGTAAGGTAACTTATTTGAAAAGTAATTACTTTTACGTTGAGTTGCAAGCTACCGCGAGAACGCGCTCTATCGACTCTATGGTTTGAGCATGCTTTTGGTACACAGTCGATAGCACGCTGGACGTAGGGGAAGAAGGTTGAGGGTTCGATTCATTTGAAGTCGTGCACAAATATCCATTTATCATTTGGTTTATATTTCCCATTCATTGTCAATTAGAGACACAGTAGTGCATTGGGATCCAAAAGCATAATCTGTGCTCTAACTACCCTTTGGTTGTTAAGGAAAATCTGGTCTGTTTTTTTTCACACCTAATATATTATTCTTTAGTAAAGGTTGAATAGTCTATTGTTCAGCTACTAGCCCCCCTCCCCAACATGCAACAAATGGATGGTCTTCTGTTCGAGAGCAAATTTTATTTTATTTTTTCAATCAAAAATAATTGTTCTGAAAGCAAAAACGAGGCTTCAAGGTAAAAAAAAATGTTTTGCAATGAAATATTTTGCAGTAGTGCGCAAAACCTTATCCATTTTATTCCCCAAAAATATTTTGAAGACCTTGTGCTATCAACCACCCTCCATTTTGGCAATTTTTTGAGTGTCAGTTTGGCTACAACCAATACTGTTAACCCTTTCTTTCCGACACAACAGAAGTCATAGTGGACACCTACGAAGAAGGACTGTGTGATGATGTCATCTCAGGTAAGCAGCACTGGGCGTTCTTCCGTCCAACTTTTACATAGCTAGTAATTAGCTCCTACGATTCAGTGTCGGTTCATAACATTCTACTATATTACATACATACATGCATACCGTAGAATAATAAATTATTATTCTCAAGATAAACAAAAGCATATAGCTACGAACACCTGTTCTCACCATTTTCAGCTGAAATAATCAAATTTTCTTTCATGGCAACTCACAAGCAGGCCATGTCCTATTTGTTTCAGAGTTGATATAGAATCATAAACTCAGCAAAAAAAGAAATGTCCCTTTTTCAGGACCATGTCTTTCAAAAATAAAAAATAAATAAAAAAATAACTTCACAGATCTTCATTGTAAAGAATTTAAACACTGTTACCCATGCTTGTTCAATGAACCATAAACATTAACATTAACAGTTTACAAACGGTAGGCAATTAAGTTCACAGTTCTGAAAAGTTAGGACACTAAAGAGGCCTTTCTACTGACTCTGAAAAACACCAAAAGCAAGATGCCCAGGGTTCCTGCTCATCTGTGTGAAAGTGCCTTAGGCATGCTGCAAGGATGCATGAGGACCGCAGATGTGGCCAGGGCAATACATTGCAATGTTTGTACTGTGAGACGCCTAAGACAGCGCTACAGGGAGACAGGACGGACAGCTGATCATCCTCGCAGTGGCAGACCACGTGTAACAACACCTGCACAGGATCGGTACATCTGATCATCACACCTGCGGGACAGGTACAGGATGGCAACAACAACTGCCCGAGTTACACCAGGAACGCATAATGCCTCCATCAGTGCTCAGATTGTTCGCAATAGGCTAAGAGAGGCTGGACTGACGGCTTGTAGGCCTGTTGTAAGGCAGGTCCTCACGAGACATCATCGGAATGAGCGTTACACAGAGGCCTGTAATCTGGAGCGTGATCGATTTGGAGGTGGAAGATCCGTCATGGTCTGTGGCGGTGTGTCACAGCATCATCGGACTGAGCATGTTGTCATTGCAGGCAATCTCAACGCTGTGCGTTACAGGGAACACATCCTCCTCCCTCATGTGGTACCCTTCCTGCAGGCTCATCCTGACATGATCCTCCAGCAATGCAATGCCACCAGCCATACTGCTCGTTCTGTGTGTGATTTCCTGAAAGACAGGAATGTCAGTGTTCTGCCATGGCCAGCAAAGAGCCCGGATCTCAATCCCATTGAGCACGTCTGGGACCTGTTGGATCGGAGGGTGAGGGCTAGGGCCATTCCCCCCAGAAATGTCTGGGAACTTGCAGGTGCATTGTTTGAAGAGTGGGGTAACATCTCATAGCAAGAACTGGCAAATCTGGTGCAGTCCATGAGGAGATGCACTGCAGGACCTAATGCAGCTGGTTGCCACACCAGACACTGACTGTTACTTTTGATTTTGAACCCCCCTTTGTTCAGGTACAGATTATTCAATTTCTGTTAGTCACATGTCTGTGGAATTTGTTCAGTTTGTTCAGTTTGTTTCATTTGTTGAATCTTGTTATGTTCATACAAATATTTACACATGTTAAGTTTGCTGAAAATAAACGCAGTTGACAGTGAAAGGACGTTTCTTTTTGTGTAACGGTTAGCTTTTTTATACAGCAGGATGAAAGAACACAATATGTCTGTCAGGGAATGCTATTCTGATATGTCAGATGAAGAGTTAGACCAGATAGTCAGCGCCATTAATGCAAGGATGCCCCATGCGGGCTTTAGAATGATCAAAGGAAGTCTCCTAGCAATGGGCCATCGTGTACAATGGCGACGAGTTAGGGAATCTTTGCAGCGTGTAGATGGTGCAGGTATCATTGCCAGAATTATCCAGCTTCATTGCTTTGATCGGCAAAAATACTCTGTTCCTGCTCCCTTCTCTCGTCCACATTGACACAAATCATCAATTGATAAGGTACTAAGATGTATAATGTCTCCATTAAATCTAAAAAGTTATTTAAACTTTTTTATTCTTACTTATTCGTGGACAAATTTTCAATGATGTGTGAAATTAGAGTTGTTCTTCATCAACTGGTAATACATAAATAATGAAGCAGGTTAATAGGTTAAACATTTCACTTTTAATTCAAATGCTTTTTTTCAAGATACAACATTATCATCTTTGACGATATATATGGATTTTCAAGGAAGGTAAGTATTGCGTATTTCCCGATTTTTCTAATGAGCAACCACAATACCAGTCTGGTGTTATTAAGCTTTCTGTGCTGTAATGACGTATCCTCAAAATGACATCTGCTGCTTTAGGTTGAACGGTCATATCTCAGATATTGTTTTCATATCTACAAAAAATAAGCAATTTTCTATACTTTCAGAGTGCGAGCTGATCAAGGGGTCAAAAATGTAGATATTCCCAGATATTCACTGTCCGAGGAACAGGCCGTGGAAGCTTTATTGATGGCAAAAGTGTCCATAACCAGAAGTAATTAAACTGTAGTGTTCTTTTTCTCTCTTTCCTCTCTCACTGTCTTGTTGTACATGGAACCTGTCTCCCATGCACAGTTTGGAGGAAGAAGGATACCTTGACCTGTCGAATTCTATCCACCTCTTCTGTGTGGGATATGTGTTCCTACCTCGTCTGCGGGCAGATCTGCAGCATTTCAAAGGGTTGGAATAATCACACTTTAAGTACAGAGGGAAACTTCATCAGCTGTGGCATATCGGAATGCTCCAAACACCTGTGAACATTTTTTGTTTTTGCCTTAAAACAATACACAGCTGATTTAAATGATCAAGTCATCAAGCTTAAAGTGGTATTTATGTCTAATAATGACATTATCTTCTATTGTTTGTCCTTATGTGCCTGTTTTTCAGCATAACGTACCCTGTAGTCACTTAGTGTGGACACCAGGTGAGACCACACACACACAATAACAGTCTCCTTCACTTCATCCCTCTCCCCCTTCTCCCTATATCCTCAAGCTTATATCAGCTGTGTTGGTGAACACCTCCCGCTCTTAACTGGCTGACACAGAGGGCACAGCATGAGAGTGAGAGGTCACTTGGTCGGTTCAACAGGAGGTATTATTAAAGAGATGCTTTACATTGAAATACAGATAGAGATGTATAGTTGGAGTCGGAAGGTTACATACACATTACCCAAATACATTTAAACTCAGTTTTCACAATTCCTGACATTTAATCCTAGTAAAACTTCCTTGTCTTAGGTCAGTTAGGATCACCACTTTATGTTAAGAACGTGAAATGTCAGAATAATAGTAGAGAGAATCATTTGTTTCAGCTTTTATTTCTTTCATCACATTCCCAGTTGGTCAGATGTTTACATACACTCAATTAGTATTTGGTAGCATTGCCTTTAAATTGTTTAACTTGGGTCAAACGTTTCGTGTAGCCTTCCACAAGCTTCCCACAATAAGTTGGGTGAATTGTAGCCCATTCCTCTTGACAGAGCTGGTGTAACTGAGTCAGGTTTGTAGGCCTCCTTGCTCGCACACGCTTTTTCAGTTATGCCCACAAATTTTTTATAGGACTGAGGTCAGGCCTTTGTGATGGCCACTCCAATGCCTTGGCTTTGTTGTCCTTAAGCCATTTGGCCACAACTTTTGAAATATGCTTGGGGTCATTGTCCATTTGAAAGAATCATTTGCGCCCAAGCTTTAACTTCCTGACTGATGTCTTGAGATGTTGCTTCAATATATCCACATCGTTTTCCTACCTCATGATAACATCTATTTTGTGAAGTGCACCAGTCCCTCCTGCAGCAAAGCACCCCCACAACATGATGATGCACGGGGGTGGCCAAACAGTTCTATTTTTGTTTTATCAGACCAGAGGACATGTCTCCAAAAAGTACAATATTTTTCCCCATGTGCAGTTGCAAACCGTAGTCTGGCTTTTTTATGGCGGTTTTTGAGCAGTGGATTCTGTGCTGAGCGGCCTTTCAAGTTATGTCGATATAGGACTCGTTTTACTGTGGATATAGATACTTTTGTACCCGTTTCCTCCAGCATCTTCACAAGGTTCTTTGCTGTTGTTCTGGGATTGATTTGCACTTTTCGCACCAAAGTATGTTCATCTCTAGGAGAGAGAACGCGTCTCCTTCCTGAGCAGTATGATGGCTGCATGATCCCATGGTGTTTATACTTGCGTACTACTGTTTGTTAACCTCTTTGGGCTCAAGGGGCAGTATTGAGTAGCCAGATAAAAGGTGCCCATTTTAAAAAGGCCTCGTACTCAATTCTTGCTCGTACAATATGCATATTATTATTACTATTGGATAGAAAACACTCTCTAGTTTCTAAAACCGTTTGAATTATATCTGTGGGTGAAACGGAACTGGACTTAGAGCAATTTTCCTATGTGTATGTCAGAATGCAGAATTTTGCTGGCTGTTCTGAGACCTGTGTATTAATTTGCCTGTCCTCTATTGGTTGAGATGCACTGCATACGCCTTCCACTGGGTGTCAGCGAATAGGGAGAGTTGAAATGGAGTTTCTACGTAGGTCCCAAAGGTTATAAATTGCTTGGAAGCGAAGTGTCCCATCTTTCCACTCTTCGCTCTGACGCAGGAAGGGTCTTGGCATGTCATTTTAGAAGCTCCCGTATTAGATCCTAGATATATCCGGGTCTGTTTTTATTCGATATAGGTGTTGAAGACATCGTAATGTTGTTATTTTAAACCGAATTATATCAGTTTATGTCAGTATATTGCGATTTTCGGGTATTTATTTTCGTGACGTTTTGGAAGTTGGATATCTCTGGCCCACATGGCTATTGTTTACAGCTAATTGCAACGTTGAAGACGACGTTCTCCAACCTTGCAACGATTCTTTTGGACAAAGGACACGTTTCCCAAGATTCTGATGGGAGTTCATCTAAAAGTAAGAACTATTTATGCTGATAATTCATTGTTCTGTTGAAAAATGTCAAATGCATAAGACGCCATTTCCTGCAGTGTAGCCTTGCGTTATCGCAGCCTGTATTGCGCAGTAAGGTTAATTTTAAAAATGTAATTTAGCGATTGCATTAAGAACTAATTTGTCTTTCAATTGCTGTCCAACCTGTATTTTTTTAGTCAAGTTTATGAATAGTATTCGATAAGAAAAGGTGCATTTACAAGATGGCGCCGGACAGATTGCTTGACGTCATGGACACTATTCTCATTGTCTAAGCACGATTTGTGCCGCTAAATATGCACATTTTCGAACAAACTCTATATGCATTGTGTAATATGATGTTACAGGACTGTCATCTGAAGAATTCTGAGAAGGTTAGTGAAACAATTAATATATTTTGGTGGTTTATACGTTATAGCTATTTTTGACTTGAATCAATGCTGTTGTTATGTTTGCTATTGTGCTAAGCTAATATAACGCTATATTTTGTTTTCGCTGTAAAACACTTGATAAATCGGAAATATTGTATGGAATCACAAGATGCCTGTCTTTCAATTGCTGTACACTATGTATTTTTCAGAAATGTTTTATGATGAGTATTTAGTTATTTGGCGTTGGTGTCTGTAATTTTTCTGTCTGCTTTCGGTGCAATTTGACTGTAGCTGCAATGTAAACTATGATTTATACCTGAAATATGCACATTTTTCTAAGAAAACATATGCTATACAATAAATATGTTATCAGACTGTCATCTGATGAAGTTGTTTCTTGGTTAGTGGCTATTTATATCTTTATTTGGTCGAATTTGTGATAGCTACTGATGTAGTAAAAAACTGATGGAGTAAAAATAGTGGTGTCTTTTGCTAACGTGGTTAGCTAATAGATTTACATAGTGTCTTCCCTGTAAAACATTTTAAAAATCGGACATGTTGGCTTGATTCACAAGATGTGTACCTTTCATCTGGTGTCTTGGACTTGTTAATGTGTGAAAGTTAAATATTAAAAAAAAATCTCTTGAATTTCGCGCCCTGCACTTTGAGCTGGCTGTTGTCATAAGTGTACCGACGTCGGGCTTGCACGCCAAACAGGTTAGATGAACATGGTACTTTCAGGCGTTTGGAAATTGCTCCCAAGGATGAGCCAGACTTGTGGAGCTCTACAATTTTTTTTCGGAGGTCTTGGCCGATTTCTTTTGATTTTCCCATGATGTCAAGCCGGCACTGAGTTTGAAGGTAGGCCTTCAGGAGGAGGGCGGGACTGAGATAGGTAATGGCGAACTGAACGTAGTTATGTAGAGCACCTCATGATAAAAACGTAATATTCAATATCGGCAAGTTAGACTAAATATTAGCACTACACAATTTCGTGCAAATATTACGAAAACAAGCAACACCCAAACATGGCGAGAGTAAGACAGGGGAACCGTTTTTAATACAAAAACGTGACTCTTCTACAGACACAGACTATTTCATATTTTCACCACTGGAAATGGTAAAGGTCGAAACCGATCTGTTAAAATCAATAAATGACGAACTAGGTTTTCTTGAATTGGTCAGGAAGAATATAAAAGAGTTGACGGCAAGCCTCGATGAATGATGAAAAAGCTGCGACGTTGGAAAAGGAAACAAACAAGTAGGAGTGACAGTCGTCAAGATTGAAACCGAAGTGAATGAACTTAAAAAGGAGAACACCGTTCTGAGAGAAGCCTTACTTGACGTACAGACTAGATCCATGAGAGGGAATCTGGTACTTACAGGTATCCAAGAGAGAAAGGAGAAGTTCCTGAATCCGTGGAAAGAATTCCTCCTTACAGCTCTTCAGATTCCACGCGAAGCTATCGACAAACTCGAACGTGTACACAGCTTCTGACAGAGAGGGCAAAGGTATGAACGCCCAATTGTTGCCACATTTTGATTTAAAGATAAAATAATGATTAAAAGACTTGCTGGGACCAAAATTGTCATGAATGACCAGTTCCCAAAGGAAATTACAGAACGTCGTAAAGTTCTGTATCCAATTTAAGGAAAATAGATTAAAAGGGAAACGAGTAGCTCTCGTCGTCGATAAACTATATATTGATAACCAGTTGTTCAGAGACACAAAGACTACTCCATGGCTATTTTAAAAATTACAACATTTTTATAGACGAGGAAAATAATGAAACACAATTCTAGCCCGGTTATGGATTGTAATAATACAATCAAAAAATATAGCTTTTCTATACATCTTCAAATATAACTAATTGGAACACAAAAGCACTAATTCAACATGTCGAAGATAAAAACTCAGTAAACAAATCCACAGTATGTGTGGATGGTGGGGTTTTTTTATGCTTGGGAAAGTGTGGCGTTGAGTGAGAAAGGAAATGGTTGCATATCCCAGAACCAATGTATTGCTGTGAGCGGGGGTGTGAGAGAGCATTCAATGTTGTTCAGATGATGGATATACTTTTTATAATGAATTATACGTCTTTATTTAATTTATTTATTGTCCTATCATGGTGGAACAATGTTTTACAATAAATTATACATTTCATTTATTTATTGTCCTATCATGGGGAACTACATTATTTAAATAAATTATATATCTAATTTATTTATTTATGATCCTATATTGATGGAATGGTCCATAACCCTATACCTTAGACACCCACCTGAATGACCCAGATACTAAGAAGAAGTCCCTAACTCTTTTATGGGCCTGCTGTAAGCGGTCTGTACGCAGCCAAAATGCGGTGAGAGACCGAGAGCAGCACTGCCCCCTCAAGATTCTGAGCCTGCTTGGCAGGGTTGGTCCTGCAAAGACAAAGCCTCCTAAAGGGAGAGCATACTATACAAGAACATTCTCAAGCTGCTAATGAGAACTTTGACGACCTTGTACCTAACCGGTGGGGTGCCCCCACCCAGGCAGTGGCAGTGCTGGCAACACTAGCTGCAGTAACCCATGGGGGGGGGGGGTCACACTCGGACATTCGGTGAGGGGGTATGTTATTGTGGCCCTGTTGGCACAAAATCAAAAGTCTGACTGCATGGAGTTGCTTGTGTTTCAGGGAAAAGGTGTACATTTGACCTCCATCTAGGACGTGACAATGGTTAATAAAATCTCTCCATTTCTGCCCTTTTTCTTTCTTTTTTTTGCACAGTCTTGCAGGCCTTCTCATACAGCTGCAACAGTATATGCATTCGTAAATCAAGACCTTTCTTGAGTTGGGCTCTGGGATGGTGCAACTGTTGAGAATGTGAGCCTATGTTTGTGTGGGGGGGGAAAGGGTTGAGTGTGTATGTGCGTATCCCACAACTGTTGCGAAGGAGTAAAAGATGTTAGGGACAATATAGAATGAATCACAATAATTGCTTGCAATTTAATTTTAGTAATGGCGAGACGACTGGGGAGGTAAAATCCTTTGCATAAATTGCCTATATTACTACAAACATTAATAGCTAATTATGGAAATTAAGAAACAGGATTTAAAAAATATATTTATATTTTTTGATTGCTATATATAATACAAATCGAGGTGAGGATGATGAATGCATTTGGCGGTTGATCTATTTCTGTTCTGTAAATTGCACTGTGTGCTCTTTTCGAAGGATGGATCCCAGTCTTTTCAGGGCTATGGGATACGGGGGGTCGGGGGTGGTCTGTCAGGCATTGGGATGACAACCCAACTCGGGATGAGGAGGGCTTTCAGCGGGTGAATAGTGGGGACCAATTGGAGGTTTACTTAGTAGCATTGCAAATATCATGGTACAGCTATATAGACACTCAATCATCATGTTATTTTTAATGGTACATTTACAAACATATATTTTGATAAATAGAATTGAAAGTTGTGTCTCATTATGGTAAGTGGTGAAATAAGTATAGCCAGTTACAACTGTAATGGCTTAGCAGATAATAAGAAAAGACGATCAGTATTTACCTGGCTAAAAGAAGGACTATAATATATATTGTTTACAGGAAACTCAATCAACAATTTTAGATGAAGTTTTGTGGAAAAAGGACTGGTGGGCGAAATATATTTCTTCCATGGGCAAAGAAATTCAAAAGGAGTAATTTTGATCCAAATGTGCAAATTGTCCAAACAGGTCATCAAGGTAGATGGATGATTTTAAATATGTTATTGGACAATAAACAGATATGGCTTATTAACCTATACGGTCTGAATAATGATGAGCCAAGCTTCTTTGAAAATATATAAGAATATATCAACTCTACAAGCAACACTAGACTCTTATGTTGGGAGATTTTAATACGGTCTAAAATACCTCTATGGACTGGAAAGGAAATCACACTACAAACTATCACCCTCATGCACTTAAGGAGCTCATGAATGCCATGGATATATTGGCATTAGTGGATATATGGAGACTTAAATACACTGACCTAGTGAGATATATATGGCGGAGGCTTAATCAAGCTAGTCCTCTTGGTTACTTTCTTATGCCATTCTCTCTGGCACCAAAAGTTAGTGTTGATAGGGGACAGAATGCGGTCGGATCCTCACATAATTGGCATATATATTACTCTTACAGAATTTCAACGTGGGTGAGGATATTGGAAATTTAATCAAAGCCTACTAGATGATAAATTGTTTAGAACTAGGACAGAAAAATGTATAACTGACTTTTTCAGACGTAACATAGGTACAGCAGATCCCCTTATTGCATGGGACACTTTTAAATGTACCTTTAGAGGCCATACAATTCAGTACTCATCTATAAAACAAAAGCGATTTAGATCAGTGCTCATATTAACAAGGGAAATTGAAGGACTAACAGTACAGTTAGATAGCAATAAAAACGATACCATAGAGGCACAGAATATGTTAGAGGAAAACCAAAAAGAAATGGAGGAATTTATTCAAGAAAGATTCAGTGTAATATATTATGAAAAATAAAGCAAACTGGATGGATTATGGGGAAAAATGCACCAAATCATTTTTCAATCTTCAACATAGAAATGCTACCAAAAAATTTATTGAAACTTGTTACAAATGATGGAGTCAAGCATTATTCACCGAATGATATTTTGAAAGAGGAAGTAAAGTACTTTAAAACCTGTCTAGGATGAGGGTGCCGCTAGCGGCACTCCCCCCCCACCCCCACTGAAAAACCAGTGCCGCGAAATTCCAAATTTTTTTTTTTTTTAAATATTTAACTTTCACACATTAAAGACCAATACAGCTAATGAAAGACACAGATCTTGTGAATCCAGCCAACATGTCCGATTTTTAAAATGTTTTACAGGGAAGACACAATATGTAAAGATGTACATCTATTACCTAAAAACACATTAGCATAATCCACCATCTTTTATTTGTCCACCAACACCAGTAGCTATCACCAATTCGGCTAAACTAAGATATTTATAGCCCCTAACCAAGAAAAAAACTCATCAGATGACAGTCTGATAACATATTTATGGTATGGGATAGGTTTTGTTAGAAAAAAGTGCATATTTCAGGTAGATGGCATAGGTTACAATTGCACCCACCGTCACAAATGGACTAGAAAAACTACATTGAGCAACGTGTTTACCTACTTACTAATCATCAAACATTTCGTAAAAATACACAGCATACACTAATCGAAAGACACAGATCCTGTGAATACAGACAATATTTCAGATTTTCTAAGTGTCTTACAGCGAAAACACAATAAATTGTTATATTAGCATAGCACATAGCACATAGCAGCCCAGCATTGATTCTAGCCAAAGTGAGCGATAAAAGTCAACATCGCCAAAATATATTAATTTTTTCACTAACCTTCTCAGAATTCTTCAGATGACACTCCTGTAACATCATATTACACAATCCATATAGAGTTTGATCGAAAATGTTTATATTTAGCCACCAAAATCATGGTTAGACAATGTGAAATGTAGCCCAGCTGGTGAGAAAATGTCCGTGCGCCACTTAGACAGTGATCTACTCTTATACATAAATACTCATAAACGTGACTAAAAAATATAGGGTGGACAGGGATTGATAGACAATTTAATTTTTAATACAATCGCGGAATTACATTTTTTAAATTATCCTTACTTTTCAATACAGTTTGCGCCAAGCGAAGCTACGTCAAAAAACATGGCGTCCTAAGCCACTAACATTTTTCGACAGAAACACGATTTATCATAATAAAAATGTCCTACTTTGAGCTGTTCTTCCATCAGTATCTTGGGCAAAGGATCCTTTCTTGGGTCCAATCGTCTTTTGGTGGAAAGCTGTCCTCTTGCCATGTGGAAATGCCAACTGCGTTCGGGATGAACTGGAAGCGTGCCCAGCAATTCACAGCGTTTCAGAAATAAATGTCCCAAAATCGCACTAAACGGATATAAATTGCTATAAAACGCTTTAAATTAACTACCTTATGATGTTTTTAACTCCCATAACGAGTAGAAACATGACCAGAGTAATATTACTCCCTCCACTAATGCTTGGAACAGGTGCGGGTCGGTGTCCTCTAGGCGCATGACGCAGCTCCAAAAGAGTGACTAGCCTCAGGGTTTTTTAATTTGTAGTGCCTGTGAACGCGCAATCGACCCCATTCAAATCGTCATCACGTAAAGGCATCCAGGGGAAGACGTAAGCAGTGTCCGTATACTCATAGCAATAACAGTGCCCTTTTAACTGACTCCAGATCAGGGGCCAAAATTTCTGAAATCTGACTCCATGTCAGGGAAATTGCTGTAGAATGACTTCTGTTCCACTTAGAGACAAAATTTCAACTCCTATAGAAACTATAGACTGTTTTCTATCCAATAATAATAATACTATGCATATTGTACGATCAAGAATTTTGTGGGAAGCCGTTTCAAAAATAACACGATTAGCATAAATAGTGACAACAGCGCCCCCATCCTCAACAGGTTAAGAATATCTTTCAGTTCTTCATCTCCACTAACTGAAACTAATTGTATGTATTTTTTTCCTAATAATAATGTAAAATTAACATCTGTACAGAAAGACTCATGTGAAGGCAAAATTACAGAGAAGTTACTTCTTGATGCATTTAAAGCCTTTAAGGCTGGATGGCATACCAGTGGAAGTATACAAAACATTTTTTTATATACTCAGAGGACCATTATTAGTATGTTTTAACCACTCCTATGTAAATGGTAGATTATCAAACATGCAACAAGAAGGTCTGATATCATTATTATTGAAACAGGACCCAAGTGGTATATATAAAGATCCAGTCCATTTAAAAAAATAGGAGACCTCTTACACTTCAGTGTTGTGATGCAAAAATCCTAGCAAAATGCTTGGCGCATAAAATTTAAAAAGTATTGTCAGATATTATTCATCCTAATCAGACAGGTTTTTACATGGACGAAACATTGGAGATAATATAAGACAAGTACTGGAAACAATAGAATACTATGAAACATCGGGGACACCAGGCCTGGTTCTCATAGCTGATTTTGAAAAGGCTTTTGATAAAGGACGACTGGAGTTTATATATAAATGCCTAGAATATTACATTTTGCGGAATCTCTTATAAAATGTGTTTAAAGTTTTGTATAGTAACCCTATGTGTAAAATAGTAAATAATGGCTACATCTCAGAAAGTTTAAAACTATCTAGAGGATTAAAACAAGGTTGTCCACTATCGGCATATTTATTATTGCCATCGAAATGATTGCTGTTAAAATTAGATCCAACAATAATATTAAGGGTTTAGATATCCGTAGCTTACAAACAAAGGTGTCATTGTACGCTGATGAATCATGTTTTCTTTTATAACCACAATTAGAATATCTCCAAGGCGTCATAGAGAATCTAGATACGTTTGCTATCCTCTCTGGATTAAAACCAAATTATGATATTACGTATTGAATCCCCCCAAAAATGCTAATTTTACATTAGTGAAGTTTACCAATTAAATTGTCTGACAGATGTGGACATACTCGGTATACAAATCCCAAAAGAAAGAAATTATCTCACTCCAATAAATGTTTATAGAAAGTTAGCAAAAATAGATAAGATCTTGCTACCATGGAAATGAAAATACCTGTATTTGTGGAAAAATCACCCTGATTAACTCTAGTCATGTCACAGTTTACCTATTTGCTTATGGTTATGCCTACACCTATTGACCTGCTTTTAAAATTATATGAACAAAAAATATTCAATTGTATTTGGAATGGCAGGCCAGACAAAATTAAAAAGGGCCTAATGATATAACGAATATGAATTCGGAGGGCAGAAATTATTAAATATTAAAGCATTAGACCTCTCACTAAAGGCATCAGTCATACAAAAGTTATACTTAAATCCAAACTGGTTCTCTAGTAAATTGGTAGGAATGTATCATCTTATGTTCAAGAATGGCCTTTTCCTTTTATTCAGATTACACCTAATCACTTTCGGTTGTTTGAAAAGGAAATAATCTCAAATATCGTTAATTTTTTAAACAAGCCTTAGAAAGTTGGTTGCAACTTCAGTTTAATCCAACTGAAAAGACAGAAGAAATAATTCAACAAATATTGTGGTTAAACTCATATATACTATACTATTGATTAAAAAAAACATATTTTCAAGGAAATTTTATTTTTTTTAATAAATTTAGTGAATGATATCATAAATAGGACTGGTGGAGTTATGTCATACATGCAGCTAACACTCAATACTCAATACTCAAAATTACAACCAACTAATGGCAGCATTACCACAAAAATGGAAGAGGCATGTAGAAGGGAAAAAAGTCAGGAACTTTTATTTTGGCCCTGTATTAAAGAACATAAATGGTTAAAGAAAAGTGTGATAAATAAAAACATATACCAATTTCATTTAAGAACCAAAAACCTGACAACTGTGCCATTATAAATTGCTAAATAGTTGGGAAGAGATTTTCGATATACCCATTTCATAACACATGGTTTATGAATTGATACGCAAAACAACGCCGGCTTCAAAACGTCAAATTTTTCAATTTAAATTACTATGCAAAATTCTTGCAACCAATAGAATGTTATTTATATATATATCTGGGGGATTCAATCTTACCCAGTTCTGAAGTTTTTGCTGTGAGGAGGCAGTCATTAGATCGCTTATTTTGGTATTGTCCATATGTAGCTCGTTTTTGGTCACAGGTCCAGGAATGGCTGAAGAATTACAACATTTGCCTAGCAGATAGCAATACTGGGTGATTTGAAAAGCCATAGTCAATCAATCAATAATATAATAATTATTATAGCAAAAATGTTAAGGCTGTCGCTTTCCTCATCCTCAGATGAGGTGAGGAGAGAAGGATCTTCAGACCAAAATGCGGAGTCAGGGAAATAAGCCATCTTTATTACAAATACGACGGCCACTAAACAAAACAAACACTTTCAAAACTTACAAAAAACAAAACGTAACGAACGGAACCTGAACATAAACTTACATCGACAAACGTAAACTCACGAACAGGAACGTTACATCGAAACGTACGGACAGCCAAACAGCCCCGAGAGTGAATAACATCGAACACAACGAAGACATCACAGGAGACAATCACCCACAAACAAACAGTGAGAATGCCCTACCTAAATATGACTCTTGATTAGAGGAAAACGCAAACCACCTGCCTCTAATCAAGAGCCATACCAGGCAAACCAAAACCAACATAGAAACAAATAACATAGACTGCCCACCCAAAACTAACGCCCTGACCATAAACACATAAAAAACAACATAAAACAGGTCAGGACTGTTACAGTACCCCCCCCTCAAGGTGCGAACGCCGGGCGCACCAGCACAAAGTCCAGGGGAGGGTCCGGGTGGGCAGTTGACCACGGTGGTGGTTCCGGCTCAGGACGCTGTCCCCACACCACCATAGTCACTCCCCTCTTCTGTCTACCCCTTCCACTGACCACCCTAAAACTACTTTCCCCTAAATAAACAGCCAGCACCGGAACAAGGGGCAGCACCGGGACAAGGGGCAGCACCGGGACAAGGGGTAGCACCGGGACAAGGGGCAGCACCGGAACAAGGGGCAGCACCAGGATAAGGACCAGCACCGGAATAAGGGGCAGCACCGGGACAAGGGGCAGCACCGGGACAAGGGGCAGCACCGGGACAAGGGGCAGCACCGGGACAAGGGGCAGCACCGGGACAAGGGGCAGCACCGGGACAAGGGGCAGATCCCGGCTGAAGGACTCTGGCAGGTCCTGTTTAGACGGCTCTGGCAGGTCCTGACTGGACGGCTCTGGCAGGTCCATGCAGGCTGACGGCTCTCGACGCTCATGGCAGACTGACGGCTCTCTACGCTCATGACAGGCTGACGGCTCTCTACGCTCATGGCAGGCTGACGGCTCTCGACGCTCATGGTAGACTGACGGCTCTCGACGCTCATGGCAGGCTGACGGCTCTGGACGCTCATGGCTCTCTGACGGCTCTGGCTGCTCATGGCTCTCTGACGGCTCTGGCTGCTCATGGCTCTCTGACGGCTCTGGCTGCTCATGGCTCTCTGACGGCTCTGGCTGCTCATGGCTCTCTGACGGCTCTGGCTGCTCATGGCTCTCTGACGGCTCTGGCTGCTCATGGCTCGCTGGCGGCTCTGGCAGATCCTGTCTGGTTGGCGGCTCTGGCAGATCCTGTCTGGTTGGCGGCTCTGGCAGATCCTGTCTGGTTGGCGGCTCTGGCAGATCCTGTCTGGTTGGCGGCTCTGGCAGATCCTGTCTGGTTGGCGGCTCTGGCAGATCCTGTCTGGCTGACGGCTCTAGCGGCTCCTGTCTGGCTGACGGCTCTAGCGGCTCCTGTCTGGCGGATGGCTCTGTAGGCTCATGGCAGACGGGCGGCTTTGCAGGCTCATGGCAGACGGGCGGCTTTGCAGGCTCATGGCAGACGGATGGCTCAGACGGCGCTGGGGAGACGGATGGCTCAGATGGCGCTGGAGAGACGGATGGCTCAGATGGCGCTGGGGAGACGGATGGCTCAGATGGCGCTGGGGAGACGGATGGCTCAGATGGCGCTGGGGAGACGGATGGCTCAGATGGCGCTGGGGAGACGGATGGCTCAGATGGCGCTGGGGAGACAGATAGCTCTGTAGGGAGGAGAAGGAGAGACAGCCTGGTGCGTGGTCTAGGCACCGGCTGCGCTGGAGAGGAGGAAACAGCAGGAGAGAGAACCCGGAGAGACAGCCTGGTACGGGGGGCTGCCACCGGAGGACTGGTACATGGAGGTGGCACCGGGTCTACCGGACCGTGAAGGAGGACACGTGCTCTTGAGCACCGAGCCTCCCCAACCCTACCAGGTTGAATGGACCCCGTAGCCCTGCCAGTGCGGCGAGGTGGAGTAGCCCGCACTGGGCTATGCAGGCGAACCGGGGACACCACCTGTAAGGCTGGTGCCATGTACACCGGCCCGAGGAGACGTACTGGAGACCAGATACGTTGGGCCGGCTTCATGGCACTCGGCTCGATGCCCAACCTAGCCCTCCCAGTGCGGCAAGGTGGAATAGCCCGCACTGGGCTAAGCACACGTACTGGGGACACCGTGCGCTCTACCGCATAACACGGTCTCTTACCAGTACGACGCCTTCTACCTCCACGGTAAGCACGGGGAGTTTGCTCGGGTATCTTACCCGGCTTTGCCACACTCCTCGTGTGCCCCCCCCCAAGAAATTTTTTGGTCTGACTCACGGGCTCCCAACCGCGTCGTCGCGCTGCCTCCTCATACCAGCGCCGCTCAGCCTTCGCTGCTTCCAATTCCTCCTTTGGACGGCGATATTCCCCTGGTTGAGCCCAAGGTCCTCTACCGTCCAAGATCTCCTCCCAAGTCCAGAAGTTCCTGTTGCTCCGTCGAGCATTCCCATACCGCTTGGTCACATTCTGTTGGTGGGTGATTCTGTTAAGGCTGTCGCTCTCCTCATCCTCGGACGAGGTGAGGAGAGAAGGATCTTCAGACCAAAATGCGGAGTCAGGGAAATAAGCCATCTTTATTACAAATACGACGTCGACTAAACAAAAACAAAACACTTTCAAAACTTACAAAATAACAAAACGTAACGAACGGAACCTGAACATAAACTTACATCGACAAACGTAAACTCACGAACAGGAACGTTACATCGAAACGTACGAACAGCCAAACAGTCCCGATAGTGAATAACATCGAACACAACGAAGACATCACAGGAGACAATCACCCACCAACAAACAGTGAGAATGCCCTACCTAAATATGACTCTTGATTAGAGGAAAACGCAAACCACCTGCCTCTAATCAAGAGCCATACCAGGCAAACCAAAACCAACATAGAAACAAATAACATAGACTGCCCACCCAAAACTAACGCCCTGACCATAAACACATAAAAAACAACATAAAACAGGTCAGGACTGTTACAAAAAAATGTTTATTTTTAATTTACAATCTGTAGAAGCTATGAGAATAGAAAGGTTCTGTACTTTTGTCAAGCGTCACAGCACAGTTGAAAAATATATGGCAAATAGAAATCCAAAATGGATGGTGTTGAGAGATAGATGGGAGAGGTTGAATGGAGCTGAAGGATGGTAGTAATAACAAGATAACCAAAGTAAAACATTCGGGGTCTGTCAAATGTATATAGGTTGAGAAATTTTGTGAAATAGCACAGTTACAAATAGAAATCAAACTGGATGGACATAAGAAATAGAGGAAGGACTAAAAACAATCAAAATCTAACTATTGTAAAATAGATTTTGTCTTTAAAATGTTTATAAGATGTATAAACTGAAGGTAGAAGCCTAGTGTTATTGTTTATTAGTTTACTCCAATTGGGGGAAGGGTGGTAGGGTTTGCGGGGAATGATAAAAGGTATTTTCTAAACAAAGTATGTATGTCTATATAGGTATGTGTATGTATATATGTGTATAAGTATGTGTATGATTATATACACTGCTCAAAAAAATAAAGGGAACACTTAAACAACACAATGTAACTCCAAGTCAATCACACTTCTGTGAAATCAAACTGTCCACTTAGGAAGCAACACTGATTGACAATAAATTTCACATGCTGTTGTGCAAATGGAATAGACAAAAGGTGGAAATTATAGGCAATTAACAAGACACCCCCAAAAAAGGAGTGATTCTGCAGGTGGTGACCACAGACCACTTCTCAGTTCCTATGCTTACTGGCTGATGTTTTGGTCACTTTTGAATGCTGGCGGTGATCTCACTCTAGTGGTAGCATGAGACGGAGTCTACAACCCACACAAGTGGCTCAGGTAGTGCAGTTCATCCAGGATGGCACATCAATGCGAGCTGTGGCAAAAAGGTTTGCTGTGTCTGTCAGTGTAGTGTCTAGAGCATGGAGGCGCTACCAGGAGACAGGCCAGTACATCAGGAGACGTGGAGGAGGCCGTAGGAGGGCAACAACCCAGCAGCAGGACCGCTACCTCCGCCTTTGTGCAAGGAGGTGCACTGCCAGTGCCCTGCAAAATGACCTCCAGCAGGCCACAAATGTGCATGTGTCTGCTCAAACGGTCAGAAACAGACTCCATGAGGGTGGTATGAGGGTCCGACGTCCACAGGTGGGGGTTGTGCTTACAGCCCAACACCGTGCAGGACGTTTGGCATTTGCCAGAGAACACCAAGATTGGCAAATTCGCCACTGGTGCCCTGTGCTCTTCACAGATGAAAGCAGGTTCACACTGAGCACATGAGCACATGTGAGAGAGTCTGGAGACGCCGTGGAGAACGTTCTGCTGCCTGCAACATCCTCCAGGATGACCGGTTTGGCGATGGGTCAGTCATGGTGTGGGGTGGCATTTCTTTGTTGGGCCGCACAGCCTCCATGTGCTCGCCAGAGGTAGCCTGACTGCCATTAGGTACCGAGATGAGATCCTCAGACCCCTTGTGAGACCATATGCTGACACATGCACATTTGTGGCCTGCTGGAGGTCATTTTGCAGGGCTCTGGCAGTGCACCTCCTTGCACAAAGGCGGAGGTAGCGGTCCTGCTGCTGGGTTGCTGCCCTCCTACGGCCTCCTCCACGTCTCCTGATGTACTGGCATGTCTCCTGGTAGCGCCTCCATGCTCTGGACACTACGCTGAAAGACACAGCAAACCTTTTTGCCACAGCTCGCATTGATGTGCCATCCTGGATGAACTGCACTACCTGAGCCACTTGTGTGGGTTGTAGACTTCGTCTCATGCTACCACTAGAGTGAGAGCACCGCCAGCATTCAAAAGTGACCAAAACATCAGCCAGGAAGCATAGGAACTGAGAAGTGGTCTGTGGTCACCACCTGCAGAATCACTCCTTTTTTGGGGGTGTCTTGCTAATTGCCTATAATTTCCACCTTTTGTCTATTCCATTTGCACAACAGCATGTGAAATTTATTGTCAATCAGTGTTGCTTCCTAAGTGGACAGTTTGATTTCACAGAAGTGTGATTGACTTGGAGTTACATTGTGTTGTTTAAGTGTTCCCTTTATTGTTTTGAGCAGTGTATATTCACCCCAAAAATATGGGGGATTGGAAATGATGCAGATAATTACATTGATGGAAGCAACAAACTTTCCGCAATATTAAGCTGATCCTCCCCTTAAAATTAAAATAAAGGCAGGCCTTGAAATACATCCACAGGTACACCTCCAATTGACTCAAAGTATGTCAATTAGGCTATCAGAAGCTTCTAAAGCAGTGACATCATTTTCTGGAATTGTCCAAAGGCACAGTCAACTTAGTGGATGCAAACTTCTGACCCACTGGAATTGTGAAACAGTGAGTTATAAGTGAAATAAGCTGTCGGTAAACAGTTGTTGGAAAAATGACTTGTGTCATGCACAAAGTAGATGCCCTAACCGATTTGTAAAAACTATAGTTTGTTAACAAGAAATTTGCGGATTGGTTGAAAAACTAGTTTTAATGACTCAAACCTAAGTGTATGTAAACTTCTGACTTCAACTGTACTTATTTTTTTACCTTTATTTAACTAGGCAAGTCGGCATGTGCAATGTGTAATCCTCACAACGTATCCTCTTGCACATCAAGACCCACTGCAGGGTTTGTATTCCTATAACAATTCGAATATTTTCAATAGAAATGCCATATTCCCTTTACAATCCATTCCAGTGCAATCCATCCCTTTGCAATCCATTCCAGTGGTTTTTGTTTATTTACGCAACCAGTGTTATTTCCAGCTGGTGATCCCGGTTTTCTCCAGAAACTGTTCAGATCTATTTCCTGTCTGACAGAGGAGGGGCGGAGAGAGTGTGAGATGAACAGTGAAAGCTGTCTTATTAGTGCTAACTCCAGAGCTTATAGGCTGCTAGATTGACAGAGAAAAGCTGAGGCACAAACAGGCGGGCAGTGAAATATCTGCTGTCAGTTCCAACATGAATCACTTATCTGAGTCTCTGCATTACAGAGAAGACAAAGGGGGTTAGCTATACAGCACACTGATCATTATCAGATTGCAGATAATAGTTGCAGTCCATTGAAGTGTATACATTATACACTTATTATAAAATATCCTGATACTCTATGCTGGTATACAGTGCTGTTAAATCATGATCTGATTACAGATAGATTTACTCCAAATAAAGATTACCCCCTACACAACAATACTGAATAATGTACTTGTGTTGGGAAAGTGGAGTACATTGATGTGTAAAACACAAAGCCTATTTTATTAGACATTTTACTGGAATTGTGCAACAACACAAATCCTAAAAATCTCAGTAAAACTCTCCAAGTACTCTCTTCAGTGTATGGGGCTGTTTTACCAGTCTCCTTCCATTCGTACCTTTGCCCTTCTCTTTATAAATGACCACTCCACATTATCATCACCGGAACCATAGGGGACTGTGTCTAGCCTACAGCAGGACATCGTTTAGTATGGATGATAGTAGCACAGTGCAGGTCAGAGAGGGAATAACTGCAGTGAGACCAGCTCTAGGTCATTTTCTACGCTTCCAAACCATATATCCCATATTGTCTATGCCTGTAACATGCAGGGAATTCAGCTGGTATTCAATCAAACCCGTATTTGGTGCAATTGATTATGCCTCGTTTTGTTATACACTCCATGTGCTCGCCGGAGGTAGCCTGACTGCCATTAGGTACCGAGATGAGATCCTCAGACCCCTTGTGAGACCATATGCTGGGACATGCACATTTGTGGCCTGCTGGAGGTCATTTTGCAGGGCGCTGGCAGTGCTCCTCCTTGCACAAAGGCGGAGGTAGCGGTCCTGCTGCTGGGTTGTTGCCCTCCTACGGCCTCCTCCACGTCTCCTGATGTACTGGCCTGTCTCCTGGTAGCGCCTCCATGCTCTGGACACTACGCTGACAGACACAGCAAACCTTCTTGCCACAGCTCGCATTGATGTGCCATCCTGGATGAGCTGCACCACCTGAGCCACTTGTGTGGGTTGTAGACTCCGTCTCATGCTACCACTAGAGTGAAAGCACCGCCAGCATTCAAAAGTGACCAAAACATCAGCCAGTAAGCATAGGAACTGAGAAGTGGTCTGTGGTCACCACCTGCAGAACCACTCCTTTATTGAGGGTGTCTTGCTAATTGCCTATAATTTCCACCTTTTGTCTATTCCATTTGCACAACAGCATGTGAAATGTATTGTCAATTAGTGTTGCTTCCTAAGTGGACAGTTTGATTTCACAGAAGTGTGATTGACTTGGAGTTACATTGTGTTGTTTAAGTGTTCCCTTTATTTTTTGAGGAGTGTATTTATTTTATTTGAACTTTTTTTAACTAGGCAAGTCAGTTAACAACAAATTCTTATTTTCAATGATGGCCTAGGAACAGTGGGTTAACTGCCTTGTTCAGGGGCAGAACGACATATTTCTACCTTCTCAGCTCGGAGAGTCAATCTTGCAAACTTTCGGTTACAAGTCCAATGCTTTAACCTCTAGGCTAACCTGGCGCCCCTCCTGTATGTTAGTAGTTACGACAGATCTGCTTCTAGGCAATGAGTCAACTTTGGGTTTGAGTAAAGTGCTATAAAAATGAAAATCATAATCCTCACAACAGAGTTTGAAACCTACTTTTTAGCTATTGCATTTCTGTCAGAATAAGTTTTGGCTGTGAAGACAGACTCCTAGCTTTTCACATTGTTTATACCTGGAGCGTAGCAGATGCTCCGGCAGGAATGATAATTGAGATGTTCTACACTCTCCAATTATGTCTCTGTAGTCTGCTGGTGTGTTCCCAGCTATAGGCTCACAAGGTGACATTGAAATGTTGGATTCAACCATAGAAATCTATAGAGATCATTACTTGGGAATAACCTGTTTGTTTTTTCATGGACATTGCCATTGAGGGCTTTCACCATTTTAAAGAAGTCAACTAGGTGGGGATTCCTATGGGTTGGAAACGATCAGCCAATTTTAAGAGCATTGTCTTCTTCAAATTGGTTTGCTTAGTTTGGAAATGGCTTTAAGCTATATCACTCTCCATGTACTGGCTACAATAAACTAATTCCCCACAAGATTTGGTTCAAAACTAAACTTGTTGTAATCATGGCAAATGACCGACCGGGCACACAGGGAAAGTGCCCCTGACATACAGGGGGGCCTCATTGATTTTGTTAGGCACTCTCACTCAGAGATCGTATTAACCTGGCATAAGTCATGGCAAAAATGTATAGAATTGCAGGAAATTACTGTAGCTTTGAAATGGCAAAAATCTCCCTCCACCCTATGGCAAAATCTGTTGTACTGCACAAAATATGCTATAAAACTGCAACAACAAAAAAGTTCTGTAAGCAAACTTACTTATTTACCATTTGTTAATAAAATACGTTTTCTGCCTACAGATCCCACAGTATGTATTAAATTATAGATTTTAATCCGGTGCTGAGTTGTGCAGCAGCTAATTGTATAGCTAATAGCCTATGTGTTTAGATGGACTGAGGTGTATGAAGCTACAGAAACCAATGTAAAAATGGCTGGTGATTGGTACGTTATATGCACAGTACAGCATGCCAGTGAAAATACCTAGAAACAAAATCTCTGCTGTTTCCTTTCATCATTGACATGGCATTTCCAGCCTGTTCTGAATAGGGAAAAGGAGAGTGTATTGTGTTAACAACCGGCAACGTATAATGATTGACAGTAGAACAATCTGGAGGTTCTGACCTTCAGCAGATTCAGTTCTGTAATCTTCCGGGGATTCTATTAGTGAGTGACTGGGCCTTTGTTACGATGACTAACCTGCGTGACCCAGCACAGCGGGCTCAATGGTAAGCTGTGTCTGCCATGTTTTTTAGTGAGCGAGACAATAGCCACACATTTGATTGCGATAGCGAACCCCCTTGTATTGTGTTGGTTAATTACTTGACCTTCTAAGTAGCTGTGGTCCTGAGTGTGAGTTATTTTATAAGGATGTGTTTATAGAATATTTGAATATTGAATAATTCATAATCATCCCTTTATTTCGTATAATGACAAGTGTGTGTGTGTGTGTGTTTGTGGGTTAGTAGAGGTAGTGGCACAACTGTTGTCACCTATATAAACGAGAACGTATTTTTAGCTCCACTTATTCAGTTATTCTGTCTAATAATATGACCGTGTTAAGACTGACGCATGCTTCAGTCTAAAGAGTTTGCGCATATGCAGTGAGCTCCAAAAGTATTGGGACAGTGACATTTATTGTTGTTGTTTTGTCTCTATACTCCAGCACTTTGAATATGAAATGATACAATGACTGTGGGGTTTAAGTGCAGACTGTCAGCTTTAATTTGAGGGTATTTTTTATCTATGTTGAGAGAACCGTTTAGGAATTACAGCACTTTTTGTAGATAGTACCCCCATTTTAGGGACCAAAAGTATTGGGACAAATTGACTTATACACTGAGTATACCAAACATCAGGAACACTTTCCTTATATTGAGTTGGGTCTGTAACTTTCTCACTCATCATTATTCACAATTCATTCAGGATTATCCGTAATCATGATAGCATCCACATTAATGTAGAAATGTTTAGAAATAGCCCAAAATCTTCCTTGAGTAGTCTATGTTGATGCTACAGTGGCTCAAGAAGGTCAAACAAATATTTGTACTATTTTCTCCTTTTTCAAACAAAGGTCTTTAGAGAGTATACCAGCACAGATGTTCGTTTCGCTTAGCCGAGTTCTGCTAGGAGAAAATATAACCTACAGTATGTATGCGGACGCCTTTAATGGTGCTATTGTAATGTTGTTTTGAGTAAGTAGGAGCATAAGTATTATTAGTGTATTAGTGAGAGTGAGCTATGTATCTAAAGATAATAAAAACAGTACAGACAAGGGCATTCATCATTCACTTCAGTGTCTGCAATTGAAAATATTTTTCTTGTCTTTTCTTCTCTGAGATAATTGTTATTATCATTCCACAATGGATAGGTTTGAAGCAGCTCTATGCGTTTAACAAAGGCAGGTTTCCAATAACATTGGCTGTTCTATATCCTCTTATTTTTACGTGAAATCATCCTCTCTTACACAACTCATGTTTTGCTAGAGTGTGCGTGAGTATCAATGACTGTGCAGAATATGCACTATTTCACATTGACCTGTGAATCTGCATAATTCAATATTTTACATTGCTTAACACTCATTTGTATGAGAAAGAGTGAGTGTGCAGAATAGGCACATTTTCACATTTTCAGACTGTGAATATATCTGCATTCAACATCCATATATATATAAATTATTCTGATGTAATGATTAATTATTGAATTGCGGTGGCAAATGCTGTCCTATAACTTTGGCACCATGTAAAACATTTTTAAATGACAAAAAGATGATAAATAATACATTTTCCATTTTATTGAAATGTTATTTCATAAGAAAACATATGTAAGTCCTTTATACTGCAAAACATATATTTGTAAATGTTGTAGAAACCACTGGGTGCTGGCGAATGGGCTTGTCCCACTGGTAATGTGTTGAGGTGTAGTGACATTTTGGCGATATCTATCTATTATTTTGAATGCTAGACAGTGAACAAAATTGTATAGATCAATAAAAACAAAAATAACGCTATTAAAATAAAAATAAAATGTATAATGTGTGCCTCGGTTTTATGTAATTGATGTTACCGCCTTGAAAATCATTGATTTACAAAGATACAGTTCCTTCAGAAATGATTAATACCCCTTGACTTATTTCATATTTTGTTGTTACAGCCTGGATTCAAAATGGATTAAATAGATTTTTTTTCTCACGCATCCCATCTACATAAAATATCCCATAATAACAAAGTGAAAACATGTTTTTTAGAAATGTTGGCAAATGAATTGAAAATTAAATACAGAAATAGCTCATTTACATAAGTGTTCACACCCCTGAGTCAATACTTTGTAGAAACACCTTTGACAGTGATTACAGCTTTGAGTCTTTCTGCCTTAGTCTCTAAGTGCTTTCCACACCTGGATTGTGCAACATTTGTCCATTATTCTTTAAAAAATTATTCAAGCTCTGTCAAATTGGCTGTTTATCATTGCTAAACCAGGCAGTATTTGGTTATGTTTCCTTGTCAGGCGTTTCTCTTTTGTATTGGTCATTATTATTAAACTCACTAACTGCACCTGCTTCCTGACTCCCTACGTCAACGTTACTATAACAAAGGGGTTGAAATCTTATTGACTCAAGACATTTCAGCTTTTAATTTGTCAAATTAATTCCACTTTTACATTATGGGGCATTGTGTGTAGGCCAGTGATAAATCTCCATTTAATACATTTTAAATTCAGGCTGTAACACAACAAATGTGGAAAATGTCAAGGGGTGTGAATACTTTCTGAAAACCACTTGATACAATGACCTTGTTTTCTCTCCAGTGGCAAACTGTCATGAGGGGAGTGGTCTATATTAAAGAAAATTCTTAGTTAATCCCTCCCTTGTTGTATGTCCTAAATTTGAGAATTCCATTGATAATTAAGTGTGTCTAACTCCAAAGTGTTACATGGTGTTCATTTACATTTTGGAAAATAACATTGTGAGCAAAATTATGATTCATAGCACGTTAATAAAACAAAATTAAAGTGTTGATTTTTAAACTGTAGATTTGAACATTTGTGGCCTCCTTTTCAGAAAATCCTCATTTACCTCAAATATGTAACTCTTTCAATCATTGGTGTTACTAGTCGTACTAGTGGCACAATTATCATGGTGGTAAAAATAATTTAAAATCCTTAAGCTAATATATTGGTTGATTTTAAAATGGGATGATGTATCTAAATACATTTAAATATGATTTTTTTTATTTTTAAATGGAGGTAGTTTTGTGTGTGTTAAATAGCATATCATTCTCAAATAGCTCATTAACATACAGAGGGTGGAAGTTGAGGGTAGACCTACTTATTCCAGCTAAGTGCCCCTGGTGTAGTCTTTCCCCACAGACTCCCACAGGCACCGCTTTGCTTGGGTTGGCATCCTGCTGATGAACCATTCATCATGCACATGAATTAATCGGTCATACTCATTAGAAGGAAATGAACTCTGCTACAAATTATCTCAGAGATATTGCATAAGGTTGGACAATAAATCACCAGATTTTTGCTCCCGAGTGGCACAGCAATCTAAGGCACTGCATTTCAGTGCAAGAGGTGACACCACAATCCCTGGTTCAAATCCAGGTGGTTTCACATCCATTCACATCCATGATTGGAAGTCCCACATGTAAAGGAACATGTGCATAGACTGTCATTGTAAACAAGAATATGTTCTTAAGTGACTTGCCTAGTTAAATAAAGATTAAACTACAAAAAATATATAGTAATTATGTATGGATGAGTACCGTCCACTAAAATCCGCAATTATGGCGACTGCCTTACAGTTGAGGTCAGAAGTTTACATACACCTTAGCCAAAAACATTTAAAAAAAATCACAATTCCTGACATTTAATCCTAGAAAAAATTCCCTGTTTTAGGTCAGTTAGGATTACCACTTTATTTTAAGAATATGACATGTCAGAATAACAGTAGAGAGAATTATTCATTTCAGCTTTTATTTCTTTCATCACATTCCCAGTGGGTCTGAAGTTTACATAATACAAACTGAGTTTTGGTAGCATTGCCTTTAAATTGTTTAACTTGGGTCGAACGTTTCGGGTAGCCTTCCACAAGCTTCCTAAAATAGTTGGGTGAATTCTGGCCCATTCCACCTGACAGAGCTGGTGTAACTGAGTCAGGTTTGTAGGCTTCCTTGCTCGCACCAGATTTTTCAGTTCTGCACACAAATTTTCTATAGGATTGAGGTCAGGGGTTTGTGATGGCCACTCCAATACCTTGACTTTGTTGTCCTTAAGTCATTTTGCCACAACTTTGGAAGTATGCTTGGCATCATTGTCCATTTGGAAGACCCATTTGCGACTAAGCTTTAACTTCCTGACTACGATCTTTGTCCCCATGTGCAGTTGCAAACTGTAGTCTTGCTTTTTATGACGGTTTTGGAGCAGTGGCTTCTTCCTTGCTGAGCGGCCTTTCAGGTTATGTCGACACAGGACTCATTTTACTGTGGATATAGATACTCTTGTACCTGTTTCCTCCAGCATTTGCACAAGGTCCTTTGCTGTTGTTCTGGTTTTGATTTTCACTTTTCGCACCAAAGCACGTTCATCTCTAGGAGACAGAACGTGTCTCCTTCCTGAGCGGTATGATGGCTGCGTGGTCCCATGGTGTTTATACTTGCGTTCTATTGTTTGTACAGATGAACGTGGTACCTTCAGGCGTTTGGAAATTGCTCAAGGTCTACAATTTCCCCATGATGTCAAGCAAATGTAACCGGGTTGGTTATGTGTCCACTTGTCTCTAAAGGAAGGTGTATTTAATGTTCAAGCATTCTTATTGGTTGGTTAAATTCCGATGACAATAAGGCGTGTTGTTATTGGCCCCGCTTGCAGATAGGGGGAGATCACGAACTTCAGGTCTCCCCAGTATGAAAATGTGATGCAAAGGGTAGGTCACGTTCTGAATACTATTTTCTATATTTCTATTTTACAATGTGTACAAGTTTGCTGTACATTGCTGATTTATACATGTGTGGGTATAAGGTACCTGTTAGGGATTGAGGGGCTTTCTGGGATGTGCTTTGGTATATGATTGCTGTATATAAGTGTGTTAGCTAGCAAGCACCAATGTAATAAGCTCACTGCTAACACAGTTGTTTCCATGCTACAGATTTGACCATTGACAGCCATCAACATCGTTAAGCCCTGCACAACTAACGTGCTGTTTCCGATTTAACAACAGATAATAATGTTCAACTGGGACCACTGGCAAGGGTGCTTTATTTGGACAAAACACAACGCAAGGAGAGTACGATTAACATCTGTTACACAGAGGCACTGAGTTTGAAGGTAGGCCTTGAAATACAGCCATAGGTACTCCTCCAATTGACTCAAATTATGTCAATTAGCCTATCAGAAGCTTCTAAAGCTATGACATCATTTTCTGGAATTTTCCAAGCTGTTTAAAGGCACAGTCAACTTAGTGGACGCAAACTTCTGACCCACTGGAATTGTGATACAGTGCGTTGTAAGTGAAATAATATGTCTGTAAACAATTGTTGGAAAAGTTACTTGTGTCATGCACAAAGTAGATGTTCTAACCAACTTGCCAAAACAATAGTTTGTTAACAAGAAATTTGTGGAGGGGTTGAAAAACGAGTTTTAATGACTCCAACCTAAGTGTATGTACATTTCCGACTTCAACTGTATATACTATACATCACAGCTGATACCTTAGTGCAGGATTTTCTACTCCTACACCTGGAGAGTAGATCCACAAGGTTTCCCATTTTTCTTCTATCCCACCTGATGTAACTAATCAAGGTTGGAAATAATCAAGGGCGTTGGGGATTGGTTGATTATTATGAATTGGGCGTGTTAGTGCTGAGTGAGAACAAAAACATGCACCCCTGTGAGTGACCAATAAGAATCTGCATTGATGCATCACACCATTACAGAGACCCAAGTTGTTCCATGCTTAAACAGAGCGTAGCTGTTCAGGCCAGTGTAACAGTAGAACTTTACGTCGTCCCCTCGCCCCGACACGGGCGCGAACCAGGGACCCTCTGCACACATCAACAACAGTCACCCACGAAGCGTCGTTACCCATCGCTCCACAAAAGCCGCGGCCCTTGCAGAGCAAGGGGCAACCCTACTTAAAGTCTCAGAGCAAGTGACGTAACTGATTGAAATGCTACTAGCGCGTACCCGCTAACTAGCTAGCCATTTCACATCCGTTACACTCACCCCCCTTTCAACCTCCTTCTTTTCCGCAGCAACCAGTAATCCGGGTCAACAGCATCAATGTAACAGTATAACTTTACGGCGTCCCCTCGCCCCGACACGGGCACGAACCAGGGACCCTCTGCACACATCAACAACGGTTGCCCACGAAGCGTCGTTACCCATCGCTCCACAAAGGCCGCGGCTCTTGCAGAGCAAGGGGCAACCCTACTTAAAGTCTCAGAGCAAGTGACGTAACTGATTGAAATGCTACTAGCGCGTACCCGCTAACTAGCTAGCCATTTCACATCCGTTACACCAGCAGGGGACAGATCTGGTCTGAGGCTGAGTTATTCCGAGGGTCTGTCTGTTCAATAAGCGCAACGCTTCAGTGTTCCCCATCTCCCCTTGTCTCCCCTCTCCCTTTGCTCAATATGTCCCATGAGAGCACAGGCATAATATTCCCAAGCGACATTCCAGTTCCACTACCTGCACACACAATGGATATCTGAGCCATTCCAGATGATCATCCCTCATGAGATAAATATGAGGCGGAGGGTGGTACTACGTGTTCATTATCCAACTCACTGCGGATTAAAATATGCATATATTCCTTTAGAGGTGATGTCAGAGAGATGAGAGAGGTCATGGTAAGGTCAGGGTTTCTGATTCCCTGGTGATTTCTCATGAATACTCCCACAGCCTTATATTATCATGTCTCATTGACTCATACCACAACACAGGCAAGGAAACAGAAAGATGCATAGAGATGCAGGGACACGCTGGAAAATTGTCATTTGTGTTTACAAGGTTGCCAGAGAAATCTGAGCAAGGCAAATGATTGTAGACTGTAGAATTGTATGCCTGTCTGACTGTGTGTAAGAGAATTAAACTGCTTTCTATACACAGGGCACAGTAGAGACGGGGACTTGTAGGGTTGCTCTGGGTTTGAATAAAGCCTAATTCATTAGCTAAATATCACATTTTGTTACATGGATTCAGACAATCCTTCATATTTCATCAGTGGACCCGAATGGGAGTTTCATATCCTGCCTATTTTTTCCACCTTTCAGCTCGCTTTAAGCTCCTCCGTGTCATATGGCAGTTTTGTCTCAGTTTAGAATCTCTCCCTTTTTGCTTTCAAGCTGACAATAAAATCTCTGAATCAAATGCAATGGGAGAAAGAGACGAGGAGTGAAGGACATTAAAATCCGCTCCCAGTTTCCATAGCTTCAGAGGGTGAAATAAACAGGAAATTAAAATAAAATGTATAACCAAGGTGACATAATGCAGGTTCCTTTCAGAAAATTGCAGGCAAGTGCCTTTCTTGCTGCTGATTCCTTATTTATATTCTATTTGGAATGGATTCTATTATCTCTTATTCATTTCACTGGGAAGTGGCAGACAATTTTTTTTTTTACCTCTTTGGGCTGCAGGGGCAGTATTGAGTAGCCTGGATAAAAGGTGCCCATTTCAAACGGCCTCGTACTCAATTCTTGCTCGTACAATATGCATATTATTATTACTATTGGATAGAAAACACTCTCTAGTTTTACAACCGTTTGAATTATATCTGTGAGTAAAACAGAACTCATTTTGCAGCAAACTTCCTGACATGAAGTGGAAAATCTGAAATCGATGCTCTGTTCTAGGGCTTGCCTATAAATGTCCTTGATATATATCAGTATACATGCACTTCATACGTCTTCCACTAGATGTCGACAGGCAGTGAGAGAAGAAATGGAGTGTATAACTTGATCTGGGGTTGAATAAAAGCTCTTTGTATGACGTTTAGTTATTTGACGTTGGTGTCTGTAATTACTCTGGCTGCTTCGGTCCTATTTGTGACGGTAGCTGTGATGGTAGCTGCAATGTAAAACTGATTTATACCTCAAATATGCAAATTTTTCGAACAAAACAGATTTATTGTATAACATGTTATAAGACTGTCATCTGATGAAGTTGTTTCTTGGTTAGTTTGGTTGGTTCTTGGTTAGTTAGGTTGGCTTTGTGCATGCTACCTGTGCTGTGAAAAATCTCTGTCCTTTTTTGTATTTGGTGGTGAGCTAACATAAATATATGTGGTGTTTTCGCTGTAAAACATTTTAAAAATCGGACATGTTGGCTGGATTCACAAGATGTTTATCTTTCATATGCTGTATTGGACTTGTTAATGTGTAAAAGTTAAATATTTCTAAAAAATATATTTTGAATTTCGCGCCCTGCACTTGAAGTGGCTGTTGTCATATTGTTCCCGGCTTCGGGCTTGCAGCCCAAAGAAGTTAAGAAATGGCAGAAATGCCAAGTGTTTAGAATGGCTTTCATTCAGTTATAATTCCTTGAGACAGAGAGAATAATTACAGGCTTGAGCTTATTTTTGATAAATGTTGAGGAATACCAAAAGTCAGGAAAACCAATGAACAATACAGGATTTTAAGCTACAAAAAAAACGTTCAAGTAGTATTTACAAAAGTAGGCACCAAAAGGCTCAGCTGGAAGCCATATTAAAGAAATGGCTATATATTCGGAAATTACCTTTACATTTCTATCGTGGAATCTGTAATGCTTCAGCTAATCAATGAGACAATCTTAAGTGCACTTGATTATAATAAGAACCCTGTCGCTTGCATCTAAGCTAATCAAATCAAGGTGTTGATTCAGAGTCTTGATCAAACAGACAATGAGCGGTTCTATGAACATAAAAGCATAAATGAAAAATGTTCAGATGATGTTAGACAAATCATAGACCTTCTCTCTCTTCAAGATGTTAATGGTAGGAGAGGGGAAATTCCACTGTAACGGAATTACGATGAGACTCAGTGTCTTCACTTTAAATGTATGCCAAACAACATAAATCATTGATTTCCATACAACTCTATGCACAAGGACTACCTTGATCAATTTACACAGAAAATGTAAACTCATTTACTGGAATAACTGTTCAGATGCAAAGTTTGGTAAAAAGAAAATCCACCTCAGCTTTATATGTGACCACGTTTTCCAGAAACCTGTTGAATATATGCTCCGTGTCAAGATTCAAAGATGTCTGCAGAAAGAATGGGGTATCAGCTATGACATGACATCTTGAGTTTGAAATAATCTATTTTGGTTGTTGAACAACAGTAAGTCAAGAGGATTTACACCTGGTATCATAATTACAGTAACGGAAATAGATCATGGGTCCCTGATCTGTTCTACACAGAAATATATAATTTTGCATATGAATGTCCGGTCATCAATCATGGACGTCTTTGTTTGGGACAAATCAAGGCCAGTCCAGACCGGCCCGAAAAACGACATCTGTGGACCTTTCAACTACTTTTCAACATCCATGGACGTTCAGTGTCGGACAGTGCTCAGTGAGTGTGAATGCTGGTTGTAGGAAATTGAAAGAGAGGAGGCTCATCGGTAGATGTCCATTAAGAGCCAGGAGAATTACATTTAATTGGAGAGAGAGAGAGAGAGAGAGAGAATGAGAGGTTGTCCAGACTGTTTTCACACTCTCGCTTTGACCACCAGACGACAGAAAGAGAAAGAAAACAACTGTATGCCAGTGGAACAGAGGGCAGTAGTAGGTGACCCAACTGTGGTTTGTGACGACTATGATTTCCCAATGGAGCCAATTCAATTGCAGTAATTCCGTTACTGATGTCTGGTAAGATAATTAAGGGGTTTTAGTCACTTAATCATTCATAAACAAAAATGTATATCAGGAAAAGCACTAACTAATTGGTAGGTCTACCTTGTTACTTCTGTGAACTTTCATTACCCTCCCTTCTGATGAGGTAGAGACATTTGAAAATATCTTAAAGACATATTGGTTTTTGGTAATGTCACGCCCTGGCCATAGAGAGGTTTTTATTCTCTATTTTGGTTAGGCCAGGGTGTGACTAGGGTGGGCATTCTAGTTTCTTTATTTCTATGTTTTCTATTTCTTTGTTTTTGGCCGAGTGTGGTTCCCAATCAGAGGCAGCTGTCTATCGTTGTCACTGATTGGGAATCATACTTAGGCAGTCCTTTTTCCCCTCCTTATGTGTGGGATCTTGTCTTTGTTTTGAGTGCATGTAGTTTGCATGTCGAAGCTGGTCAGTCGTTGTATTGTTTATTGATTTTTGGTGTACGTTTAAATTAAAGAAGAATGTACGCCTACCATGCTGCACCTTGGTCTCATTCGAATGACAAACATGATAGGTAATGGAATTATCCTTATTAACGATCAAGGCAATGTTTCTTAAACTTACCGAAGGCAAATCATTTCTCCAAAATGAAATATAAGAGTTGATATTACTTGTCAGGGGTCATTACTTCAACATTATTGTGTTTTGATGTATTTATAATACCTTTTAAGACTTTTTCTGGTATATGTTTTCTAATATCTCTTTACCACTTGTTTGACCAGAAATCAAAGCCATTACTTATGCCTGCATAGGTATTGTTCTGACCTCCTGGGATGAATTGTGTCACGGATCCCTCTGGAACTTTCCTTGCGCACACCTGGCCCCTATTCCCACTGACTGCATTTGTATACATGTGCCCTTTGTTCACCATGGTGCTGTCGATTTATTGTTACTATGTGCGTGTGAGAACCTGTTGTCGTGGTCATTTCCTGTATTACTAAATTAGGAGAGTTTACAAACCACACACAACTCAGAGGTATATTTAAACCTCATCTTTAATCAAGTGAACTTCACCATAGCCCTTTGACTCTCAGATTAATTCAGTATCTATAAATGAATTCTCTGAGTGCCTATAAGAGAATACAAATATATTTTATAGCCAAGATACACCCCTCAACTTACATGACGAACCACAGATCTCAGAAACTTCACAAAGGGCCTTTTACTTGAGAGAGGCGTATCCCATAGCCAGATAGCATTAGCTATAAATTATCGTTCAGTTTGCTCTCTAAGATGAGGTTCTAATCTCGTTCTTGGTACTTCATAGTACCAAAACATTACCTCATCCAATGGCATATAATAATTGTCAATTCTAGATACTCCCATCTCAAATGCACCCCCTCTTCTCTCCCCTCCTGGACAAGCTCACTGAGGGGAGTGACTTCTAGGTCATATACTATCTCAAGATTAGTGCAACATAAGACGGGTAATACAATGGTTCCAGACACTGCCATACTCCTCCCCCCAATGGGAAAATGAGGGAGTGACTGGCGTACAGACATTGTGGAGCCCTTCACATGGTTTAACAGATACATTCACATATGAAGACAATGTTCAATTCTGACTTCTCCCTTTCTGATATTCTGCATATTACCAGACATGTAAAAGACAAGCCTGACCTTTCCCCTCTCTGGGCCCCAAGTGACTTTTCCCTAGAGAAGAAAGGAAAAATGCAACTGCCGACAGTATAGTCCAAAAAGAGACATTTTAATGACAAGTATCTCACATAGGCATATTATGAAAGTTAAATAAAACATCTTGTTTATCTATGTTACCTAACTAATTCTGATTTAGCTACGACACTGTGATGTGTGTTTTGGGCTTTCGTGCCCTTGTGGATTGTGCAGATGATTACGGGTCTCGTCCCGTGGGATACTCATTGTGCGCTAGTGTAATTTATTCGAGGGACTCCTCACTCTTTTGTTTGGGTTTCAACCCTGTGTTTTTGTTATGTGTTTGTTTGGTCTTCATGCCCTTACACAGCACGCTGTAATTTGGGGTATACTAAAAAATAATATTACGCATTCCTGCGCCTGTCTCCCAATACTTCATGCCAACGTCACAGAATAATCAACCATTAAGGGAGACAGCAGCAACGGCCCGTCCGACGATGCCGCGACTGGTCTGTCCGGCGCCGCCGCAACTTCGGCAGCTACAACTGGCCCATACGACGCTGCCACAACCAGTCCGTCCGACGCCATTGGTACGTTTGACGCCGCCGCAACTTCGGCAGCGGCAACTGGCCCGTCCGACAACTTCCGCAGCAGCAACGGGTTCTGATCGACCCGTACTGCCTTCCTGTGATCGTCCTCGAGGCTGGTGTCGTTGCGCTGCTTATGCAGCGTGTCAGGGGAGGGGTACTGTCACGGATCCCTCTGGAACTTTCCTTGCGCACACCTGGCCCCTATTCCCACTGATCGCATGTGTATATATGTGCCCTTTGTTCACCATGGTGCTGTCGTTTATTGTTACTATGTCCGTTGGTGCGTGTGAGTACCAGTGCTTTGTGTTTTGGGCTTTCGTGCCCTTGTGGATTGCGCAGATTGGGGGTCTCGTCTCGTGTGATAATCATTGTGCGCTTACTCCTCGCTCTTTTGTTTGGGTTTCAACTGTGTGTTTTTGTTACGTGTTTGTTTGGTCTTAGTCCCCACACGGCACGTCGTAATTTGGGGTATGATTGGGGTATGATTTTTTGGGGTATGATTTCTTTTTACTATTACGAATTCCTGCGCCTGTTTGCCGATCCTTCATGCCAACATGACAACTTGGATCTTCTCAATTTTGAATCATGTTGCGCTCCTTCATGTCTGACTTATCTAAAGGCCACTTAGGAGTAATGCAAATATTTAAAAGAGAAGTTATTGTGTGAGGCATATGTTCTTAGATTTTGTGTAAATTTAAGATGTATTTGAGATGCATAGAGAATTTAAGGAGATCTTATTACTATATTTTCAAGAGCTAAATCAGCGCAATAGGATAAACAATTGAGATTCATAGTAATCATCTTAACTGAAATGTGTCTTTCACATTTTACCCAACCTCTGAATCAGAGAGGTGCTGGTGGCATCCTTAATGGACATCATTTGCGTTCAGGGAGCAGTTGTTGTTGGGGGTTAACTGCCTTGCTCGGGGACAGAACAACACTGTGGATTCGATCTAGCAACCTTTCAGATCCTGGCCCAATGCTCCTACCCGTCAGGTTACTTGCTCTAACGCAATTTAGAGAACTCCTATTTCGATCACACTGAGATAGATCCTATATTATGTATGGTGATACTTGTCTGTGAAAGTGAAGCACGTTTGAGATGGATTCTAATTATTTTGAGTCAGATATAAATTTTGAGCTCTTGTTATTCTTTTCTTTTTTTGCATGAATTAAGGTAGTTGAAATGAGACATTTAGGAGAATTTAGAGAACTCATACAATGCTCAATGTGTGAGCAATACATGGTTATTTCTCAGGAGCAACATTTTAGATATTTGAGAAAATACTCTGCCTCTCTTTTTCTCAGTTTTGTCTAGGAGACATAAAGGTGATAAAGACATATTATCCTTTCCTGTGTGTAATTTTTTAGATGGCAATTTTTTGCAAAATCTATGCCTTTATTTCCCCAAAATATAAACTCTAAACTTTAAATTGACACCCAATTTGAATATGCTATTATCTACTTGGTGCTCATTGGTCCTTACACACAGTGTAGGCTTACTGCCCATATAATAGCTTATTGATCAATATACTGTATCACTTTCCATTTTTAATGCTGAATACATTCAGTGTAGATAATATCTTTAAAGATGGGAATTGTTTCAGAAATGGTATTGAGAGTATTACATTTCTGGTCTTCACTTTTCTCTTGAATCTTTAATGATAGTTTGAAGGCCATCAAAGTGAAGTTATAAATCAAGGCACTGTCTCCATACGGAGAAACACAGTGGGTGAAAATAATGCTTTCCTTTTAAGCCGATGCTTACAATTGAACCTCAGGCACTACAGTCCATAAATCGCACCATCAATTATTAACCCAAATCTCTTAAAATGTGCCAAAATAAATCTCGGAGGACAAACTAATGCAACAAGCAGGAAACGAGAAGAAACAATAAAATGAATAGTGTGGCCAGTTGGGCCCGTTAACATTCACGCTGAAGACTAAAGTCCAGGAAAGGATTAAACACAGAGGCCATCCTCAGACTGCAGGCCTCCATCAGAGGGGAGGAGCAGTATGAATGGCTAAATTAGACACTATTCCACTCAGGGTGGAAATAAGCTGGCCGACAGAGCCCTGTAGACATGATTGATAGATACTTTAAAATATAGCAGGACACAAACAACAGCGATCAGGCCAATCTAACCAAAGTCGTTTTCGGGAATGCTTTTAGAAGTATGTGTTGTGTTTTCTATTGCAGCTGAAGTACAGAAGGTGATAAAAGTAATTTTAAAAGAGCACTAAAAGAAATATTGGCAGCAATCTTAACATTACTGCAGGGATATGTTTCCATAATTACACATTGTTTTGAGACAAAAGGCAAATAGGAAAGCTTGGTTCAGGGTCACAGATTTTTCACCCTTCATCTTGTTGATGAGAATGTTTTGCAGCTATTTTCCAAAGCTTTTTATATAGCTCAGGTAACAAAGTCAGCAGCAATTCCATCTCTCGGCATGTGCAATGTGTAATGTTATTTCACAACGTATCCTCTTGCACATCAAGACCCACTGTAAGGTTCGTATTCCTATAACAATTCAAATATTTTCAATAGAGATACCATATCCCCTTTACAAAACCTGTGATTTTACAGCACGTGACATAAATCCCATATTCATAGTGAACGTGTGATAACTGCTAAGAGGGAGGCCATGCTAGCCAAAGAATACTGTATTTCTCCTCTATACATGATGCAAAACTTGTAGGAAGTCGTGACTATTTGAATTTCACAGATGAAAACATTGGAGCCCAGAGCCAATTATGCATATGCAGCACCGGCATCCACAGTGGCAATCCATTCCAGTGGTTTTTGTTTATTTACGCAACCAGTGTTATTTCCAGCTGGTGATCCCGGTTTTCTCCAGAACCTGTTCAGATCTATTTCCTGTCTGACAGAGGAGGGGCGGAGAGAGTGTGAGATGAACAGTGAAAGCTGTCTTATTAGTGCTAACTCCAATGCTTATAAGCTGCTAGATTGACAGAGAAAAGCTGAGGCACAAACAGGCGGGCAGTGAAATATCTTCTGTCAGTTCCAACATGAATCACTTATCTGAGTCTCTGCATTACAGAGAAGACAAAGGGGGTTAGCTATACAGCACACTGATCATTATCAGATTGCAGATAATAGTTGCAGTCCATTGAAGTGTATACATTATACACTTATTATAAAATATCCTGATACTCTATGCTGGTATACAGTGCTGTTAAAACATGATCTGATTACAGGTAATAGATTTACTCCAAATAAAGATTACCCCTTACACAATAATACTGAATAATGTACTTGTGTTGGGAAAGTGGAGTACATTGATGTGTAAAACACAAAGACTGTTTTATTAGACATTTTACTGGAATTGTGCAACAACACAAATCCTAAAAATCTCAGTAAAACTCTCCAAGTACTCTCTTCAGTGTATGGGGCTGTTTTACCAGTCTCCTTCCATTCGTACCTTTGCCCTTCTCTTATAAATGACCACTCCATATTATCATCACCGGAACCATAGGGGACTGTGTCTAGCCTACTGCAGGACATCGTTTAGTATCGATGATAGTAAAGCAGTGCAGGTCAGAGAGGGAATAACTGCAGTGAGACCAGCTATAGGTCATTTTCTAACCTTCCAAACAATATATCCCATGTTGTATCCCAGCCTGTAAGGAAAGGAATTCAGCTGGTATTCAATCAAACCCGTATTTCAGAAAAGTATTGTTATTGCCCACCCCCCCAAAAAATGTCAGTGGTGCAATTGATTATGCCTCGTTTTTTATTTATTTTTATTTTACCTTTATTTAACTAGGCAAGTCAGTTAAGAACAAATTCTTATTTTCAGTGACGGCCTAGGAACAGTGGGTTAACTGCCTTGTTCAGGGGCAGGACGACAGATTTTTAGCTTCTCAGCTCGGATTTGTTCTTGCAACCTCTTTTGTTTACTTGTCAAACGCTCTAACCACTAGGCTGCCTGCCTTTAAAACTTCTTATGGATAGGGGGCAGCATTTTCACGTTTGGATGAAAAGCGTGCCCAGAGTAAACGGCCTGCTACTCAGTCCCAGTTGCTAATATATGCATATTATTAGTAGATTTGGATAGAAAACACTCTGAAGTTTCTAGAACTGTTTGAATTATGTCTGTCAGTATAACAGAACTCTTATGGCAGGCGAAAACCTGAAAAAAATCCAACCAGGTGGTGGGAAATCTGATGTTTGTAGTTTTTCAAAGATTGGCCTATCGCATACACGGTGTCTATGGGGTCATTTTGCACTTCCTAAGGCTTCCACTAGATGTTAACCTGTTGAGGCTGAGGGCGCTGTTGTCACTATTTATGGTAATCGTGTAATTTTTGAAACGGCTTCCTACAAAATTCTTGATCGTACAATATGCATATTATTATTATTATTGGATAGAAAACAGTCTATAGTTTCTATAGGAGTTGAAATTTTGTCTCTAAGTGGAACAGAACCCATTCTACAGCAATTTCCCTGACACGGAGTCAGATTTCAGAAATTTTGGCCACTGTTCTGGAGTCAGTTTTAAAGCCAATGTTATTCCTATGAGTATACGGACACTGCTTACGTCTTCCCCTGGATGCCTTTACGTGATGACGATTTGAATGGGGTCGATTGCGCGTTCACAGGCACTATAAATTAAAAAAACCTGTAGCTAGTAAGTCTTTTGGAGCTGCGTTATGCGCCTGGAGGACACCGACCCGCACCTGTTCCAAGCATTAGTGTTGGGAGTAATCTTTCTCTGGTCATGTTAAGACTCGTTATAGGAGTTAAAAACATCATAAGGTAGTTAATTTAAAGCGTTTTATAGCAATTTATATCCGTTTAGTGCGATTTTGGGACATTTATTTCTGAAACGCTGTGAATCGCTGGGCACGCTTCCAGTTCATGCTGAACGCAGTTGGCATTTCCACATGGCAAGAGGACAGCTTTCCACCAAAAGACGATTAGACCCAAGAAAGGATCCTTTGCCCAAGATACTGATGGAAGAACAGCTCAAAGTAGGACATTTTTATTATGATAAATCGTGTTTCTGTCGAAAAATGTTAGTGGCTTAGGACGCCATGTTTTTTGACGTAGCTTCGCTTGGCGCAAACTGTATTGAAAAGTAAGGATAATTTAAAAAATGTAATTCCGCGATTGTATTAAGAATTAAATTGTCTATCAATCGCTGTCCACCCTATATTTTTTAGTCACGTTTATGAGTATTTATGTATACAAGTAGATCACTGTCTAATATGGCGCACGGACATTTTCTCACCAGCTGGGCTACTTTCCCCATTGTCTAACCATGATTTTGGTGGCTAAATATGCACATTTTCGAACAAACTGTATATGCATGTTGTAATGTGATGTTACAGGGGTGTCATCTGAAGAATTCTGAGAAGGTTAGTGAAAAAAATAATATATTTTGGCGATGTTTACGTTATCGCTCACTTTGGCTAGAATTAATGCTGGGGTAATGTTTGCACATGTGCTATGCTAATATAACGATTTATTGTGTTTTCGCTGTAAGACACTTAGAAAATCTGAAATATTGTCTGTATTCACAGGATCTGTGTCTTTCGATTAGTGTATGCAGTGTATTTTTACGAAATGTTTGATGATTAGTAAGTAGGTAAACACGTTGCTCTATGTAGTTATTCTAGTCCATTTGTGACGGTGGGTGCAATTGTAACCTATGCCATCTACCTGAAATATGCACATTTTTCTAACAAAACCTATCCCATACCATAAATATGTTATCAGACTGTCATCTGATGAGTTTTTTTCTTGGTTAGGGGCTATAAATATCTTAGTTTAGCCGAATTGGTGATAGCTACTGGTGTTGGTGGACAAATAAAAGATGGTGGATTATGCTAATGTGTTTTTAGGTAATAGATGTACATCTTTACATATTGTGTCTTCCCTGTAAAACATTTTAAAAATCGGACATGTTGGCTGGATTCACAAGATCTGTGTCTTTCATTAGCTGTATTGGACTTTAACCTGTTGGGGATGGGGGCGCTGTTTAGACTATTTATGCTAATTTGGCTAATTTTTTAAACGGCTTCCCACAAAATCCTTGATCGTACAATATGCATATTATTATTATTATTGGATAGAAAACAGTCTATAGTTTCTATAGGAGTTGAAATTTTGTCTCTAAGTGGAACAGAGCCCATTCTACAGCAATTTCCCTGACATGGAGTCAGATTTGAGAAATGTTGGCCACTCTTCTGAAGTCAGTTATAAGGGCACTGTCGTTGCTATGACTATACGGACACTTCTTACGTCTTCCCCTGGATGCCTTTACGTGATGACGATTCCAACGGGGTCGATTGCGCGTTCACAGGCCCTACAAATGAAAAAACCCTGAAGCTAGTCATTCTTTGGGAGCTGCGTCATGAGCCTAGAGGACACCGGCGCGCACCTGTTCCAAGCGTTAGTTTAGCCCGTTATATTTCTCCGGTCATCTTTTCACTCGTTATAGGAGTTAAAAACATCATAAGGTAGTTAATTTAAAGCGTTTTATAGCAATTTATATCCGTTTAGTGCGATTTTGGGACATTTATTTTTGCAACGATGTGAAAAGTTGGGCACGCTTTTCAGTTCATCCCGAACGCAGTTGACATTTCCACATGGCAAGAGGACAGCTTTCCACCAAAAGACGATTTCTCCCAAGAAAGGATCCTTTGCCCAAGATACTGATGGAAGAACAGCTCAAGGTAGGACATTTTTATTATGATAAATCGTGTTTCTGTCGAAACATTTTAGTGGCTTAGGACGCCATGTTTTTTGACGTAGCTTCGCTTGGCGCAAACTGTATTGAAAAGTAAGGATAAATTAAAAAATGTAATAACGCAATTGTATTAAGAATTAAATTGTCTATCAATCCCTGTCCACCCTATATTTTTTAGTCACGTTTATGAGTATTTATGTATAAGAGTAGATCACTGTCTAAGTGGCGCAAGGACTTTTTCTTTACCAGCTTGTCTACATTTCACATTGTCTAACCATGATTTTGGTGGCTAAATATAAACATTTTCGATCAAACTGTATATGCATGTTGTGATGTTACAGGAGTGTCATCGGAAGAATTCTGAGAAGGTTAGTGAAAAAATTTATATCTTTTGGCGATGTTGACTTTTATCGCTCACTTTGGCTAGAATCAATGCTGGGCTGCTAATTGCTATGTGCTAAGCTAATATAACGATTTATTGTGTTTTCGCTGTAAGACACTTAGAAAATCTGAAATATTGTCTGTATTCACAGGATCTGTGTCTTTCGATTCGTGTATGCTGTGTATTTTTACGAAATGTTTGATGATTAGTAGTTAGGTAAACACGTTGCTCATTGTAATTATTCTAGTCCATTTGTGATGGTGGGTGCAATTGTAAACTATGCCATCTACCTGAAATATGCACTTTTTTCTAACAAAACCTATCCCATACCATAAATATGTTATCAGACTGTCATCTGATGAGTTTTTTTGTTGGTTAGGGGCTATAAATATCTTAGTTTAGCCGAATTGGTGATAGCTACTGGTGTTGGTGGACAAATAAAAGATGGTGGATTATGCTAATGTGTTTTTAGGTAATAGATGTACATCTTTACATATTGTGTCTTCCCTGTAAAACATTTTAAAAATCGGACATGTTGGCTGGATTCACAAGATCTGTGTCTTTCATTAGCTGTATTGGACTTTAACCTGTTGGGGATGGGGGCGCTGTTTAGACTATTTATGCTAATTTGGCTAATTTTTTAAACGGCTTCCCACAAAATCCTTGATCGTACAATATGCATATTATTATTATTATTGGATAGAAAACAGTCTATAGTTTCTATAGGAGTTGAAATTTTGTCTCTAAGTGGAACAGAGCCCATTCTACAGCAATTTCCCTGACATGGAGTCAGATTTGAGAAATGTTGGCCACTCTTCTGAAGTCAGTTATAAGGGCACTGTCGTTGCTATGACTATACGGACACTTCTTACGTCTTCCCCTGGATGCCTTTACGTGATGACGATTCCAACGGGGTCGATTGCGCGTTCACAGGCCCTACAAATGAAAAAACCCTGAAGCTAGTCATTCTTTGGGAGCTGCGTCATGAGCCTAGAGGACACCGGCGCGCACCTGTTCCAAGCGTTAGTTTAGCCCGTTATATTTCTCCGGTCATCTTTTCACTCGTTATAGGAGTTAAAAACATCATAAGGTAGTTAATTTAAAGCGTTTTATAGCAATTTATATCCGTTTAGTGCGATTTTGGGACATTTATTTTTGCAACGATGTGAAAAGTTGGGCACGCTTTTCAGTTCATCCCGAACGCAGTTGACATTTCCACATGGCAAGAGGACAGCTTTCCACCAAAAGACGATTTCTCCCAAGAAAGGATCCTTTGCCCAAGATACTGATGGAAGAACAGCTCAAGGTAGGACATTTTTATTATGATAAATCGTGTTTCTGTCGAAACATTTTAGTGGCTTAGGACGCCATGTTTTTTGACGTAGCTTCGCTTGGCGCAAACTGTATTGAAAAGTAAGGATAAATTAAAAAATGTAATAACGCAATTGTATTAAGAATTAAATTGTCTATCAATCCCTGTCCACCCTATATTTTTTAGTCACGTTTATGAGTATTTATGTATAAGAGTAGATCACTGTCTAAGTGGCGCAAGGACTTTTTCTTTACCAGCTTGTCTACATTTCACATTGTCTAACCATGATTTTGGTGGCTAAATATAAACATTTTCGATCAAACTGTATATGCATGTTGTGATGTTACAGGAGTGTCATCGGAAGAATTCTGAGAAGGTTAGTGAAAAAATTTATATCTTTTGGCGATGTTGACTTTTATCGCTCACTTTGGCTAGAATCAATGCTGGGCTGCTAATTGCTATGTGCTAAGCTAATATAACGATTTATTGTGTTTTCGCTGTAAGACACTTAGAAAATCTGAAATATTGTCTGTATTCACAGGATCTGTGTCTTTCGATTCGTGTATGCTGTGTATTTTTACGAAATGTTTGATGATTAGTAGTTAGGTAAACACGTTGCTCATTGTAATTATTCTAGTCCATTTGTGATGGTGGGTGCAATTGTAAACTATGCCATCTACCTGAAATATGCACTTTTTTCTAACAAAACCTATCCCATACCATAAATATGTTATCAGACTGTCATCTAATGAGTTTTTTTGTTGGTTAGGGGCTATAAATATCTTAGTTTAGCCGAATTGGTGATGGCTACTGGTGTTGGTGGACAAATAAAAGATGGTGGATTATGCTAATGTGTTTTTAGGTAATAGATGTACATCTTTACATATTGTGTCTTCCCTGTAAAACATTTTAAAAATCGGAAATGTTGACTGGATTCACAAGATCTGTGTCTTTCATTAGCTGTATTGGACTTTAATGTGTGAAAGTTAAATATTTTAAAAAAATATATTTTTTTAATTTCGCGGCACTGGTTTTTCAGTGGGGGGGGGGGGGTGTGCCGCTAGCGCCACGCTGATCCTAGACAGGTTAATGTGTGAAAGTTAAATATTAAAAAAAAAATAATAATAATAATTTCGCGGCTCTGCCTTTTCAGTGGGGGTGGGGGGGGAGTGCCGCTAGCGGCACCCTCATCCTAGACAGGTTAACCGTCTTTAGAAACTTCTTTGAGGCTTCTACTGTAAAGGAGGGGCTCATAAGGGCTCTCTGAGTCAGTGGTCTGGCAGAGTGCCACAAACTCTGACGCTCGTTCATGTGAGAAGTAGCTCTCGGTCCTTGGCTTTTCTACAGACAAAGGAATTCTCCGGTTGGGACATTGTTGAACATTTATGATAAAAACATCCTAAAGATTGATTATATACATCGTTTGATATGCTTCTACAACCAGTAATATAACTTTTTGGAATTTGTCCGACATTTCCGCTGGACTTGCCCGCGCCTCGTGAGTTTCGATTTGTTTACTAAATGCCCTAACAAAAGGAGGAATTTGGACATAAATGATGGACTTTATGGAACAAATCAAACATTTATTGTGGAACTGGGATTCCTGGGAGTGCATTCTGATGAAAATCATCAAAGGTAAGTGAATATTAATAATGCTATTTCTGACTTATGTTGACTCAAACATGGCGGATATCTTCGTGGGTTGTGTATGTCTCTGAGCGCCGTACTCAGATTATTGCATGGTTTGCCTTTTCCGGAAAGTTTTTTTGAAATCTGACACAGCGGTTGCATTAAGGAGAAGTATATTTTTAAATCTGTGAATAACACTTGTAACTTTTATTATTGTTTATCATGAGTATTTCTGTGATTTGATGTGGCTCTGTGCAAATTCACGGGATGTTTGAGGCCAAGCCAAATGTAAACTGAGGTTTTTGGATATAAATATGAACTTGATCGAACAAAACATACATGTCTTGTGTAACATGTTGTCCCGGGAGTGTCATCTGATGAAGAAGATCAAAGGTTAGTGATTCATTTTATCAATATTTCTGCTTTTTGTGTCTCCTCTCTTTGCTTGGAAAATCGCTGTATGCTTTCTGTGACTAGTTGCTGACCTAACATAATGATATGTTCTGCTTTCGCCGAAAAGCTTTTTTGAAATCGGACACTGTGGTTGGATTAACGAGAATGTTATCTTTAAAATGGTGCCTAATACTTGTATGTTTTGAGAATATAATTATGAGATTTCTGTTGCATGAATTTGGCGCTCTGCAATGTCATTGGCTGTTGGCGAGGGGAACCCCAGTCGTAGACAGGTTAAAGAAAGTAGCATTCATTTCGACAAGAACCCCAGAGCAGGTTTGACTAACCCTACTAAATGGCAGACGCATTGAGGTTTAGGACAGTTCGAGTGAACCAGCCAGGCATCTCCTTAGAATTCCTCCATGTTGTCTACTCCCAGTGGCCTACTGCTACAGCACCCAAAGCACACATACTACCAAAGAGCATCTTCAAAAACAGAATTTTCTCCTCAAGATTTCCACGGTTCTCACATTCATCCCCCTCTTCAAAGGGGGAGACACTAGTCCCAAACTTCTACAGACCTATATCTATCCTACCCTGCCTTTCTAAGGTCTTCCAAAGCCAAGTTAACAAACAGATCACCGACTATTTCGAATCCCACCGTACCTTCTCCACTATGCAATCTGGTTTCCAAGCTGGCCATGGGTGCACCTCAGACATGCTCAAGGTCCTAACAATATCATAACCGCCATCGATAAGAGACAATACTGTGCAGCCATCTTCATCGACCTGGCCAAGGCTTTCGACTCTGTCAATCACGACATTCTTATCGGCAGACTCAACACCCTTGGTTTCTCAAATGACTGCCTCGCCTGGTTCACCAACTACTTCTCAGACAGAGTTCAGTGTGTCAAATCGGAGGGCATGGTGCCCAGACCTCTTGCAGTGCCTATGGGGGTGCCAACAGGGTTCCATCCTCGGGCCGACTCTTTTCTCTATATACATCAATGATGTTACTCCTGCTGGTGATTCTCTGATCCACCTCTGCGCAGACGACACCATTCTGTATACTTATGGCCCTTCTTTGGACACTGTTAACCAACCCTCCAGACGAACTTCAATACCATACAACTCTCCTTCCATGGCCTCCAACTGCTCTTAAATGCAAGTAAAACTAAATGCATAATCTTCAACCGATCCCTGCTCGCCCGTCCAGCATCACATTAAAAATCCACCTCTCTAAAAACAAGTCTCTCACCATTGCCGCCTGCTATAGACCACCCTCTGCCCCCAGCTGTGCTCTGGACACCATATGTGAACTGATTGCCCCCCATCTATCTTCAGAGCTCGTGCTGCTAGGCGACCTAAATTGGAACATGCTTAACACCCCAGCCATCCTACAATCTAAGCTTGATGCCCTCAATCTCACACAAGTTATCAATGAACCTACCAGGTACCACCCCAATTCCGTAAACACGGGCACCCTCATAGATATCATCCTAACCAACTTGCCCTCCAAATACACCTCTGCTGTTTTCAACCAAGATCTCAGCGATCACTGCCTCATTGGCTGCATCCGTAATGGGTCAGCGGTCAAACGACCTCCACTCATCACTATCAAACGCTCCCTGAAAAACTTCAGCGAGCAGGCCTTTCTAATCGACCTGGCCGATGTATCCTGGAAGGATATTGATCTCATCCCGTCAGTAGAGGATGCCTGGATATTTTTTTTAAATGCCTTCCTCACCATCTTGAATAAGCATGCCCCATTCAAGAAATTTAGAACCAGGAACAGATATAGCCCTTGGTTCTCTCCTGACCTGACTGCCCTTAACCAACAGAAAAACATCCTATGGCGTTCTGCATTAGCATCGAACAGCCCCCGTGATATGCAACTTTTCAGGGAAGCTAGAAACCAATATACACAGGCAGTTAGAAAAGCCAAGGCTAGCTTTTTCAAGCAGAAATTTGCTTCCTGCAACACAAATTCAAAAAAGTTCTGGGACACTGTAAAGTCCATGGAGAATAAGAACACCTCCTCCCAGCTTCCAACTGCACTGAAGATAGGAAACACTGTCACCACCGATAAATCCACTATAATTGAGAATTTCAATAAGCATTTTTCTACGGCTGGCCATGCTTTCCACCTGGCTGCCCCTACCCCGGTCAACAGCACTGCCCTCCCCTCTGCTTCTCGCCCAAGCCTTTCCCATTTCTCTTTCTCCCAAATACAGTCAGCTGATGTTCTGAAAGAGCTGCAAAATCTGGACCCTTACAAATCAGCCGGGCTAGATAATCTGGACCCTTTCTTTCTAAAACTATCTGCTGAAATTGTTGCCACCCCTATTACTAGCCTTTTCAACCTATCTTTCGTGTCGTCTGAGATTCCCAAAGATTGGAAAGCAGCTGCGGTTATCCCCCTCTTCAAAGGGGGGACACACTCTTGACCCTAACAGCTACAGACCTATATCTATCCTACCCTGCCTTTCTAAGGTCTTCGAAAGCCAAGTCAACAAACAGATTACCGACCATTTCGAATCCCACCATACCTTCTCCACTATGCATTCTGGTTTCAGAGCTGGCCATGGGTGCACCTCAGCCACGCTCAAGGTCATAAACGATATCTTAACCGCCATCGATAGGAAACAATACTGTGCAGCCGTATTCATTGACCTGGCCGAGGCTTTTGACTCTGTCAATCACCACATCCTCATCGGCAGACTCGACAGCCTTGGTTTCTCTAATGATTGCCTCGCCTGGTTCACCAACTACTTCTCTGATCGAGTTCAGTGTGTCAAATCGGAGGGTCTGTTGTCCGGGCCTCTGGCAGTCTCTATGGGAGTGCCACAGGGTTCAATTCTTGGACCGACTCTCTTCTCTGTATACATCAATGATGTCGCTCTTGCTGCTGGTGATTCTCTGATCCATCTCTACGCAGACGACACTATTCTGTATACTTCTGGCCCTTCTTTTGACACTGTGTTAACAACCCTCCAGGCGAGCTTCAATGCCATACAACTCTCCTTCCGTGGCCTCCATTTGCTCTTAAATACAAGTAAAACTAAATGCATGCTCTTCAACCGATCGCTGCCTGCACCTGCCCGCCTGTCCAACATCACTACTCTGGACGGCTCTGACTTAGAATATGTGGACAACTACAAATACCTAGGTGTCTGGTTAGACTGTAACTCTCCTTCCAGACTCACATCAAACATCTCCAATCCAAAGTTAAATCTAGAATTGGCTTCCTATTCCGCAACAAAGCATCCTTCACTCATGCTGCCAAACATACTCTTGTAAAACTGACCATCCTACCAATCCTCGACTTCGGTGATGTCATTTACAAAATAGCCTCCAAAACCCTACTCAATAAATTGGATGCAGTCTATCACAGTGCCATCCGTTTTGTCACCAAAGCCCCATATACTACCCACCACTGCGACCTGTACACTCTCGTTGGCTGGCCCTCGCTTCATACTCGTCGTCAAACCCACTGGCTCCAGGTCATCTACAAGACCCTGCTAGGTAAAGTCCCCCCTTATCTCAGCTCGCTGGTCACCATGGCAGCACCTACCTGTAGCACGCGCTCCAGCAGGTATATCTCTCTGGTCACCCCCAAAACCAATTCTTCCTTTGGCCGCCTCTCCTTCCAGTTCTCTGCTGCCAATGACTGGAACGAACTACAAAAATCTCTGAAACTGGAAACACTTATCTCCCTCACTAGCTTTAAGCACCAGCTGTCAGAGCAGCTCATAGATTACTGCACCTGTACATAGCCCATCTATAATTTAGCCCAAACAACTACCTCTTTACCTACTGTATTTATTTATTTATTTATTTTGCTCCTTTGCACCCCATTATTTCTATCTCTACTTTTTTATATCTCTACTATCTCTACTTTTTTAACTTTTTTTTACTTGCTATATTGTATTTACTTCGCCACCATGGCCTTTTTATATTTTTATTTATTTATATATATATTTTGTTTGCCTTCACCTCCCTTATCTCACCTCACTTGCTCATATTGTATATAGACTTATTGTTCACTGTATTATTGACTGTATGTTTGTTTTACTCCATGTGTAACTATGTGTTGTTGTATGTGTCGAACTGCTTTGCTTTATCTTGGCCAGGTCGCAATTGTAAATGAGAACGTGTTCTCAATTTGCCTACCTGGTTAAATAAAGGTGAAATAAATAAAATAAATAAAATCACTACTCTGGACGGTTCTGACTTAGAATATGTGGACAACTACAAATACCTAGGTGTCCTGTTAGATTGTAAACTCTCCTTCCGGACTCACATTAAGCATCTCCAATCCAAAATTAAATCTAGAATTGGCTTCCTATTGGGCAACAAAGCCTCCTTCACTCATTCTGCCAAACATACCCATGTAAAACTGACTATCCTACCGATCTTTGACTTTGGCGATGTCATTTACAAAAAAGACTTCAACACTCTACTCAGCAAATTGGATGCAGTCTATCACAGTGCCATCCGTTTTGTCCCCAAAGCCCCATATAGTACCCACCACTGCAACCTGTATGCTCTCGTTTGCTGGCCTTTGCTTCATGTTCGTCGCCAAACCCACTGGCTCCAGGTCATCTATAAGTCTTTGCTAGGTAAAGCTCCGCCTTATCTCAGCTCACTGGTCACCATAGCAGCACCCACACGTAGCACGCGCTCCAGCAGGTATATTTCACTGGTCACCCCCAAAGCCAATTCCTCCTACGGCAACCTTTCCTTCTAGTACTCTGCTGCCAATGACTGGAACAAACTGCAAAAATCACTGAAGCTGGAGACTCATATCTCCCTAACTAGCTTTAAGCACCAGCCGTCAGAGCAGCTCACACCTGTACATAGCCCATCTGTAAATAGCCCATCCAACTACCTCATCCCCACACTGTTATTTATTTTATTTATTTTGCTCCTTTGCACCCCAGTATCTCTACTTGCACACTCACCTTCTGCACATCTATCAGTCGAGTGTTTAATTGCTATATTGTAATTATTTCGCCACTATGGCCTATTTATTGCCTTACCTCCCTTACCCTACCTCATTTGCACACACTGTATATAGACTTTTTTTCTATTGTATTATTGACTGTATGTTTGTTTATTCCATGTGTAACTCTGTGTTGTTTGTGTCGCTTTGCTTTATCTTGGCCAGGTCACAGTTGTAAATGAGAACTTTTTCTCAACTAGCCTACCTGGTTAAATAAAGGTGAAATAAAAAATAAGTACAAAAATACATTTTAAAAATATGCTCGCTTTTCATGAATGCCATCAAGCGGCAGCATGAACAGCATGATACTCTCCTATAATCTCACGCAGCCCTTAAACAGCTAATGTGTGAACGCTTCCCGTTTGCATTAAGCCACTTTGTTCGTTGAAAACTCGCCAAGTGGAAAATCAGCTGCTATCTCTGCAGTCTCAAGGGGCTAGTTAATTTTAGAAAGATAATCTCCTGCAATATGCCAAGGGATTAAGACATAAAAAAATCACAGCATGAGAACATGAGAAGACAGTACTCATGGGTTGAAAGAAACAGGCAGTGTGTCATAGCTGAAGAGATGCATGTTCTTATTATGCTAATCAGGGAGTACACCGCTGAACATAAACAACAGTTGTCTAATGGGATATCTGCTCTATAGCCCTTCTCCCCTTTCTATTAAAGCCAGAAATGATGATCCTGATGATGGTGATTCATCACTGGCTATTAGCGGTGTCTCCCAAGGGTGTGGTTCACCGTTGTCCTTCTGTCTCCCTCAAGAGAAATATAGCTACACTGGAACCGGGTAGGTAGCTGTGTCTACAACTTGATCAACATCATTTCCATACGCAGGCAGGGTAAGCAGACTAATCCTATCTGCTCCAACACACACAAGGTGATTCCCTACCTCAGGGATCAGGCTGTGGAGAGGTGATGCAGTCCTGTCTTAACCATGCTCGCTTTATCTGATGTTTTATAATTCCTCTATGTTCACCTTGTCACAAAAAAAACAGGGCTGTCGTGTTCTGTCGTTCCACCCAGGTATTTGGAAAGAAAGTAGTCTGCTATAATGGGGAGAGAACAGACAGACTGATTCTGTACCTGAATCCAGCATTTTTTCCTTCCTGGTCTTTCTGTTTGTTTATGGTGGTGAGGGACTTCAGTGGGATTGTACGTGTGGGGATTAAAATCCAATAAGGTTCAAAATCAACAGCAAAAACAAAAGAACACAAAGAAAAAAAGAATGACTGACTATAGTGGCAATTTGGGCTGCATGGGAGTCACTGGGCTCAGTCGACAGCCAGTTCCAGGTGAATAACAATCAAGGCTGTTTGAGGGATCATGTTCATAACCTCTACAGGACTGGAGTACAGTAGGCTTGGCCACCACCTTTGCCTTGAGCAGGGCCCAGAGTCTTCAAACACCCAGCCAGGTATTGAGGCTATGCATGCCAGGGTTCCCCTGGTTCTTCAGTTCCTCAGATCATGAAGAAAACATTCCAGTGTCAGAGGGATTTGTGTCATATTAGAAGTCAGGGGAGAGGAAGAGAAGCTGCTTTCAAAAGATCCCATAATGCCCTCTCTGTGGCTCCTCTCTCTGGAAGATGGGGAATTTACATTGGCAGACAAACGTGACGTTTGCTGGTTTCGAGAGCTGCTTGAGGGGAGGCTTCCTAGGTGGGCACTGCTGATAAGACGACTGTGGGGAGGGGGGGGGGGGAGCATGAAAAGGTAAACGGCATAAATCAGAGAGAGGGAAGGATTTTCGCTGACATTTTTATGCAGTTACACCAGCATCACCACCAGTGCTGGTACGTTTGAACAGCAGTAACCCATAGAAAACTTAGGAGGCTACATTTCTAACTTCTTCCTACTGAACAGTAAGCCATAGGTGATGTTTGCCTGGCTATCTCCCTTGGTTCAAGCTTAGAAGAAGCTTACTCTGTTTTTGGGGTATCTAGAGCTATTATCAGACCTGCTCTATGGGCAGGGAGCACCAACATTCATGCTGCATTCTCCTGTGTCAGCTCCACTAAAGTACACCGTGTCCCCTAACACGATGAAAGAGTGCAAAGAGAGAAGGATGGGTGAGAGAAGAGAGCTGAGTTAGAGAGGGATGTGGTCTGGAGGCTGTTGTCAAAGCATGGCAGATTCACTTTTAAATGTGTCTGATTTCCTAAGTTGTAGAAGTGAATGGTCGGGTGAGTTTACTGACAGACTTCATCTTCGTGACCGTCACAGAGAGTTATACTTAGAGATACGCTGCTAGTGCACTGTGACAAGTGCACTAATCTTATATAACACAAATACACCATTATTGCTTACTTATCTAAACTTACCTTCAGCCCAGTATATAGAGCACAGCAGTGGCAGCACAACTGTTCCAGTACATCAATCCTCCCTGTGTATTCTTTTAAAACGTAACACTGAAGAGTGGTGTGATGTAATGTGTTGTGAAGTCATGTGAATGTCTGGGATACAGGCAGGAAAACAGTAGATACTTAATATGATCACACCACAACCATTATGAATGTAATAGTTAAAGGGGGAGAAACTTGTTTTATTGGGCTGAGATATAGTGTGTGAAAGAGAGTAATACATGTCAGTGATTCCATATGATCAAAGACATGTCCCCCTTCAACACACACTCAAACATACTACAGTTTACTAAAGAATACTACAGTACTTACCATAGAATTCTATAGTAAACTTTTGTATACTGTATAATACTCACTGTAATATGCCTCGATCATAGGTAGTACTTTAGAATGTTGTAGAATCCTATAATAATTACTCGAGTAGTATCTGCAAAAATAACTGTAATAAATATTACCGTAATGTTCGCAAAAACACTACATTCCGCAAGAAACTACACTTTTTTTTAACTATAGTAAATACTAAAGTATTTAATTTGCGTACACCCTGCCCATTCCCCTACCTCATATCGCAATTTGTGCCACCCATAAGTGAGAAACCTACATGCCAAGTATAGACCATATATTGTGTTCCCTACAGGTTATACAAAAGAGCAGATGCTCTGAACTATCCATTCAGACCCCAGTCCTACTGTACAGGCTATGGAAAATGTGCTATTTTAGTATTTCTCCATTAGGTTTCGTGAAGGAAAACACTTCTATGTGAAAGATAATAAAACACTACTGTAATATCCGCAAAAGCATTACAGTAAATACTATCGTATAACACAATTTGCAAAAACACTACATTACTATGGTATATACAGTTCTCTTTTACTACAGTATTTATGCTATAGTTAATTGTAAACACCACAGTATACTACAGTAAATACTACAGTAAAGTCAGCAAAAAACCACAGTGAATACTATAGTATTTATACCATAGTTGTATACTTAAACAATAAGGCCCGAGGAGGTGTGGTATATGACCAATATAACATGGTTAAGGGCTGTTATTAAGCGCAACGCAATGTGGAGTGCCTGGACACAGCCCTTATCCGTGGTCTATTGACCATATGTCACAAACCCATGAGGTGCCTTATTGCTATTATAAACTGGTTACCAACGTAATTAGAGCAATAAAAATATGTTTTTTTCATACCTGTAGTATACGGTCTGATATCAGCCAATCAGCATTCAGGGCTTGACCCACCCAGTTTATAATATAGTATTTTTTAATGTACACACACATACACACAGTTTAATTTCAGTCAAATGTCCTCACCTTTCCCTGACTTCACAGAGACCGTCACACATGTTATTGTCTTCACCAAGATTGTACCTGACTCTCACTTGCTCACTATTCTGCAGCCTGTCCATGTCACAGGATAGGATTTCTTAGCTGTGCTTATTTCACACTTTATTTCATCAAATAGTGGCTCTCTTTGTGTTTCAGTGATTTGTAAAGCCCAGCATATCCAGTGACCTCAGGAGCGAACGGTAACACAGGAGTCATCCCAAAAAATATGGTCAGGAACCAATTTGGCAAATCTCTGTTACTAACTGCCAGTCAGCCGGAGAGAGATAAGGAAATAATCAAAACAGATGGGTGAGGGCTAACACTGACAAATGAGCTTACACTCCTTTTCTGCAGCCCTCCTCCACTTCTCTGTTATTCACTCCATACTCCCACACCTCTCACTGTTGATAATTTGCTTTCTTAAAAGTGTTTAGTAATACATTATTTGGGCAAGTTCTAGCATGGTGGTATTTGTTATTTTCCCCATAATCTGCAGTGAAGAAGACACTTCCCACTTCCCTCTTTCACTACTTCCATCTTCCCTCATCCCCTATTTCTTATCTCTCATTAGCCTGGTCCTGTGACTAGGGTTAGGCCTTGCAGGGGGAAACTAATCTATTTAAAAGGGGGATTTCATTTTGGATAGACTTTATCAGCACGCTTATTTCAATTTTGATAATGAAGTACAGCGTAAATCCCCCAAGTGCACTTGTTCTGCGGCAACACACACACAAACACACTCACAACAGTGTGTGGCATGGCGGCTGGTAAACAATGTGTAATCACTAAGCAAATCTAAGCCTGGAAGCCAGGGGCCACTCCCCAGGCCGACCGGCCCCTGAAATTTGCTGGGCTTTATGATTTGTTCTGGGATCTGAGCAATAAGGAGAAACTCCTCGAGGCCTTGTAGTCAGATTGGATTGCAGAAACATGTTACACCTGGTACACGGATGGGAGGGAGGGCTTTGTCCATATTTATAAAGTGATGGCTGCAATCTAATTGAAAATCTGATATTGCAATTTGGTGAGCGTAAAAGCGGTCCTCTGCAGGCTACAATCAGTCTCACGCACTGCTTTATTTTGCTAGCTCGGTCATTCTCTCTGCCTCCTTTATTTTTCTTCTTTCTCCCTTTTCTCAACGTTACACAGAAGAAAAAAAGTGTGAAATAATTACAGCTCGTCTCTGTTTTGGAACCTTGGGCTCAACATCACTTTTGTTTCCACTGGTTTTATTTTTGAATTAGACTTAAGGTTTGAGCCCGGGTTGATCAATTGGAGACGCGCTGTTTAGATTTGGGACGTAAATATGCCCTCAACTTGGAAGAAGAAATGTAGGGGCATAGCCCTTTCAAAGCTTTTTAAAAGGGGAGGTTTGTTATTCTATTCAGAGTAAGTGGTATATCTTGGGAAGATGCACTTAGGCAACAGGAAGGGAGTTAGAATTGATTGCCCTTTACTGAATGAGCCAGGTGGATTCTTCATACATGCAATGTCACACAATTTCTCTGTTTTGTCGTTTACTTTTTGGATACCTGTGTCTTTGTCAGTGTATGTTGAACAAAAATCGAAACACAACTTGTAAAGTGTTGGTCCCATGTTTCATGAGCTGAAATAAAACTTTCCATATGCTCAAAAAGCTTATTTCTCTCAATTGTTGTGCACAAACTTTGTAATTATCTGAGCTCAGTTTTATTGTAATTAATAATGGATAGGAGATTGCATTATTGAGCTCCACAGATGCACCAACACTGACTACTAAGCAGGACTGTGGAAAGGTCAACGTTATCGTTATATCATTTAGCCTGAGAACAATTATGGAATAGACCTAAGAGCCAGGGACTGAGTGACTGTTAATGATGCCTCTCTTCTCATTGAAGCTAATCTATCTAAATTATTTCATAACCCTCCGTGATATAGGGCTCCCATGCAAGGGAACTGACTCATTTTCAGTTTTGTCAAAACCGAGTAGTTATCATGTAGGCTAGTATAACCGTAAAGTTTTTTAATAAGTTGTCTTCATTTCAAAGTGGCATTTCTGCAGCATAGGCTAGTATTTTCCTTTTCACTTTCCTGTGCTTTCATTCAGAATCCTTCAGCGAAGGCAAGGACGCAATGTATTCTCTTCAGTACAGTTATAGTAAGTTTCCTTTGAAACAGTGAGTAAAGTTGGGAGCGGTTCCAGGCGACCAACCCTCCATTCTGCTATCTTCAGCACTCGATACCACCCTGATTAAAGCCAGTTCATTTCATTGATTGAAAAGGAAAGAAAAAAAACTTTCTGTACCTCAGTTTCCACTCCTCCATCTATAGTGGAGAAAAGCCGACCCCTGACAATGTCCAGGCAAATTAGATGGCATGGGCTTCTCCTGTTGCCCTCTTTAGCTTCGGCTGCTCTGGCTATACTCTGTCCCACCCTTCCAATCAGCTGAGAAAGTATTTGTACTTGTAGCTCAGCAGAGGTGGCCAGGAGTTAAATTGAGTTACCTGTTCAGCGAAGGTTTCATTTTCTGAGGATGGCCCCGGAGATCCTTGATGGAACTGCTAGCCATTCATCACCACTGATATCCCCCTGTGTCTGTCTCTGCACAGGGACAGAGAGGCTCACTGCACAGCACAACACAGCACAGGTGGCAGAGCTGGCTTAGGGGCGTCTGCCGGGCCCAGTTCTGTGGCAGACTGCTTTAATGGAACTACTCAACATAAACTCTTTCTCTGTCTCTCTAATACTCTGCCGCAAACCCACATAGTTGTGGGAACACTTCCTCTAACTCTCTCATTCTCTGTTATACTTTGGTATAAACACACACCCTATAATCCTCTCTCTCCCTCCCAATCACTATATCTATTCCTGCACAGCACATAGATATATGGACAATTATTAATTTTATGACCTCGATTATATATCACGGTTGCCCCCAATCGATCAAGATGTTATGCCTTTTCTCTGATACATCAATCTCCCATAATGATAAAGATGAAGTACAGTGTATAGTCAGCTCATGCCCTGCATGTCTTTCTTGGTAGCTACTGGACAGTAGATGGATGAGAAAGAGAGAGAGAAAAGGAGAGGAGACGTGATGAGATGATTTGATAGGAGAGGATGGGAGTCAGAAGAGGAGGATGAGGGGATGGGAGTCAGAAGAGGAGGATGAGAGGATGGGAGTCAGAAGAGGAGGATGAGGGGAAATAAGGGAGAGGATGAGATGGAAGGGAGGAGAGGATGGACTGTGAGAAAAGGAAAGGAAAGGAGATAGAAGAGCAGTAGGAGATGAGTGACCAGCACCCCACCGTCACATCATGTCATTTGTTCTGGCCCACAATGTTTTATAGCACAATCACTGACAGCAGAGTAGTCTGTGATCTCATTTCACAACTCATATCCCTCAGTAATGTGAACACAGAGACGAGTGCAGCCTTTACCAAAGTCCAGCCCCTACAGACATGGTGTATAATGACTTACCCTGATAAGAAGTGGAAGCAGCAAGCTGTTGTATTAACCCCTGTGAGTTATAATTGAAATCTGTTACAAATAAGTTATGGACAGCGAGGGTCTATGTTACATGGGAGCATTAAAAACAACAGGTAGCCTATGGGTAATTCCACACGGTAACAGAATTATGCTTTGACTCATATTTTATTTAAAATGTATGCCAAACAAAAACCTTTGATTTCAAAGTTTAGTAAACCATACAACTCTATGAACAAGGACTGCTTTGAACAATTTACACTGACAATTGCACAAAAACACATTTACTGGAAGAACAGTGCAGATGCAAAGTTTGTAACAGAATTACATTAATATATCCCTCAGTTTTCCAAAAATGGTTAAACATGTGCTCCGAATGAACATTTAAAAATGTCTGTAGAAAGAAGGGGGTGTCAGCTATGACTTGACACCTTGAGTTTGAAAACAGGTATTTGGTTTATTGAACTACAGTAGATTTAACCGGATTTCCATCCGGTAACAGAATTACATCATGGGTCCCTGATCTGAATTATACAGAAATGCATAATTATGGATGTGAATATCCTTCTCTTGAATAGGTACACAAAGGTAGAAATATGCAATATCCTCCTTTTGCATATTTGGGTATTATTGTAAACACTGGCTATTATTGTAATGAGCTCCACCCCCAAACAAGACCACATTTGGTTGGTCCGGACCAGACCACATCTATGTTTTAGTTTGGACAGCACAGCACAGCAGAGTAGACTGAAATCTAAGCTACTGTACAGTCCTGTACTTTTCTTTACTGAACTGTTCTGTTCTCTACTGTGCTTTTCTGTACTGCACTGTGCTGTCTAAACTAGTGAAACAGACATCAATGATTGTTTCAGATTTGGTCCAGCCAGGGCGGTCTGACCAAATTTCAGTGCTCAGTGGGTGAGGATGCTTGTTAGAGTAAATGGAAAGAGGGTAGTTGATAGGTGTCAGTAAGAGCCGGGAGAGGTGAAATTAATTGAGAGAAGACAGACAGAGAGAGGGGTTGTCCAGACTGTTTTCGCAGTCTTGCTTTGACCACCAGATGACAAAGAGAAAAAAAACTGTTATGAGCTGAACATAACAGTATGACAGTGGAAGGGACGACAGTAGCAGGTGACCCAACTGTGGTATGTGACTACTATGGTTTCCCATTGTAGCCAATTCAATTGCAGTAAGTCCTTCAGAGATGTTTCATTCATTCAGTTAACGATTTGGTACCAGGATTACGAGTTTTAGTCACTTATTAATTCATAAGAAAACGTGATATCAGTAAAGACACTATAACAAATTGGTAGGTCTACCTTTACTTGTAACAGTTTAGTCCTCAATATTTCCAAAACGAAAAGCATTGTATTTGTGACCAATCATTCACTAAACTCTAAACCTCAACTACATCTTGTAATGAATAATGTGGAAATTGAGCGAGGTAACTGTCATGCTCAAAACATATTGATACAACAGTGGTTTTAAAATGGGGAGAAGTCTGTCCATAATAAAGCGCTGCTCTGCCTTCTTAACAACACCAGGTCCTACAGGCCCTGGTTTTGTTGCACCTGGACTACTGTTCAGTCGTGTGGTCAGGTGCCACAAAGAGGGACTTGGGAAAATTACAGTTGGCTCAGAACAGGGTAGCACGGCTGGCCCTTAAAAGTATACGGAGTACACACATACCACTGACATTTTCAGTGATATTTGTGCAAAGCTGTCATCAAGGCAAAGGATAGCTATTTGAAGAATCTCAAATATAAAATATATTTTGATTTGTATAATACAGCTCAAATAAGCAAAGAGAAATGAGGCAGAGCCCCACCTGTTTGGAGCCCCACATTTTTAGCAAAAAAATGTTTTGCATGTTACCTGGAAATTAATATAATATGTGTCGCATATCAGTGAATGCCAGACTTTGATGCCCCCGATGAACTGTCGCGCCACCTTCCTGTTTAAGTGAGCACAGCACAACAAGGTGAGACAAAAAATGTCTTGTATGCTGCTGCATAAATTATTTAATATGCCAGGGAGATATGTATACTGTAGCTAAAAAAGGAATACTGAGTGGATGTTGTGTAGTAAGCTGTCACAAATTGTGGAAAAAGTCAAGCGGTCTAAATACTTTCTGAAGCCATAGTAGAAATGAAGAAAAACCCTTGAATGAGTAGGTGTGTCCAAATTTAGACTGGTACTGTATTTGTGAAAAAAATTATATATATATATATATACAGTGGGGAGAACAAGTATTTGTTACACTGCCGATTTTGCAGGTTTTCCTACTTACAAAGCATGTAGAGGTCTGTAACTTTTATCATAGGTACACTTCAACTGTGAGAGACGGAATCTAAAACAAAAATACAGAAAATCACATTGTATGATTTAAGTCATTAATTTGCATTAATGCTCAAGCCAGCGCATGTCCAGGCCCGTCTGAAGTTTGCCAATGACCATCTGGATCATCCAGAGGACGAATGGGAGAAGGTCATGTGGTCTGATGAGACAAAAAGAGAGCTTTTTGGTCTAAACTCCACTCGCTGTGTTTGGAGGAAGAAGAAGGATGAGTACAACCCTTTTGCAATTATGTTAGAACAGCTGAAAACTGTTGTGTTGATTAAAGAAGCAATACAACTGCCCTTCTTTAGACTAGTTGAGTATCTGGCGCATCAGCATTTGTGGGTTCGATTACAGGCTCAAAATGACCCGAAACAAATTTATTCTGAAACTCGTTAGTCTATTCTTCTTCTTAGAAATGAAGGCTATTCCATGTGAGAAATTGCCAAGAAACTGAAGATGGCTTTTTCTTAGTAACTCTGCCTAGAAAGCCAACAACCCATAGTCGCCTCTTCACTGTTGATGTTGAGACTGATGTTTTGCTTAATGATGAGCTTGGAGGGTACTATGGTGTTGAATGCTGAGCTATAGTATATGAACAGTATTCTTACATAGGTATTCCTCTTGTCCAGATGGGATAGGGCAGTGTGCAGTGTGATGGCGATTGCATTGTCTGTGGACCTTTTGGGATGGTAAGCAAATTGAAGTGGGTCTAGGGTGACAGGTAAGGTGGAGGTGATATGATCCTTAACTAGCCTCTCAAAGCATGATGACAGAAGTGAGTACTACGGAGCGCTAGTCATTTAGTTCAGTTACCTTTGCCTTCTTGGCTACAGGAACAATGGTGGCCATCTTGAAGCATGTGGGGACAGCAGACTAGGATTGGGAGGGAATGAATATGTCCATCAGCACAACAGCCGGCTGGTCTGCGCATGCTCTGAGGACGCGGCTAGGGATGCCATCTGGGCCTGCAGCCTTGTCAGGGTTAACACGTTGAAATGTCTTACTGACGTCGGCCACGGAGAAGGAGAGCCCACAGTCCTTGGTTGCGGGCCACGTCGGTGGCACTGTATTATCCTCTAAGCGGGCAAAGAAGGCATTTAGTTTGTCTGGAAGCAAGACGTCGGTGTCCATGACGTGGCTGGTTTTTATTTTGTAGTCCGTGATTGTCTGAAGACCCTGCCTCATACATCTCGTGTCTGAGCTGCTGAACTGGGACTTCACTTTGTCTCTATACTGACATTTTGCTTGTTTTATTGCCTTGCGGAGGTAATAACTACTACTGTTTGTATTAGGCCATATTCCAAGTCAACTTTCCATGGTTAAATGCTGTGGTTCGGGCTTTCAGTTTGGCACGAATGCCGCCATCAATCCACGGTTTCTGGTTAGGGTAGGTTTTAATAGTCACAATTGGTACAACATCTCCTTTGCATTTCCTTATGAACTCACTCACCGAATCAGCATATACGTTGATATTATGCTCTGAGGCTACCCGTAACATGTCCCAGTCTGCATAATCAAAACAATCTTGAAGCGTGGATTACGATTAGTCAGACTAGCGTTGAATAGTTCTTAGCATGGGTGCATCCTGTTTGAGTTTCTGCCTATAGGAAGGGAGGAGCCAAATGGAGTCATGGTGAGACTTGCCGAAAGGAGTGCGGGGGGAGGGTCTTGTATGCATCGCGGGACTTAGAGGTGATTTGTGGTTAGAGCACTGATTATGCTTTTTTGGGGTCCTACTGTGTCTCTAACTGACAATGAATGGGCGACATAAACCTAAATAGAAACTGATAATAGTGCATGACTTCAGTATTACTTACTAAAACCATTTTTACACTTAGGTTTTTATTTTAATTTGCTCTTACTGTAGTACTACAGGCCACTCTCGAGCAGTCACATTGTACTGTGCTTGAGTGGTGCAATGGTTTAAGACACTACATAGCAGTGCAAGCTGTGTTGGTACAGCTGCTGGTTCAATACCCATGCAGGAACTGGGAGACTCATGAGATGACTGCAGTTTTTTAAAGTTTTTTAAATAATTGTAAATAACAAACTGGGTTTATTTGCAAATTAGTAACAATGTCTCATCCCACGTTCAAGAATAGCCTTTCTCACTCATTTTAAATTTTTTGAAAACGAAATAATCTAAAATATTTATGGGACATAAATATGGGACATATTTATATTTATGGGACATACATGGCGTTGAAAAAGGAAACGTTCCCGCTGTTTTGGTCTTAGGCTAGTCTGCACTTTCAAACTAAAACAATGTAACTAATAATGGCATCTTTATGCTTTAGTAATAAAATAATGATAAAAAGTATCTTTCAAAATGCTGATGTTTATTTAGTTATGGATCCATAACGAATTACTATGGGAATACATACAGTTGAAGTCGGGAGTTTACATAAACTTAGGTTGGAGTCATTAAAACTTGTTTTTAACCCACTCCACAAATTTCTTGTTTTAACAAACTATAGTTTTGGCAAGTCGGTTAGGACATCTACTTTGTGCATGACACAAGTAATTTTTCCAACAATTGTTTACAGACAGATAATTTCACTTATAATTCACTGTATCACAATTCCAGTGGGTCAGAAGTTTATATACTGTACATGAAGTTGACTGTGCCTTTAAACAGCTTGGAAAATTCCAGAAAATTATGTGATGGCATGGCTGCTCTTCCATGCCATCCCTAGGAGGGGTGCGTCACTTGAGTGGGTTGAGTCGCTGACGTGGTCTTCCTGTCTGGGTTGGCGCCCCACCTTGTGTTGTGCAGTGGCGGATGTCTTTGTGGGCTATACTCGGCCTTGTCTCAGGACGGAACTTTTTTGGAGACATGTCCTCTCGTCTGATGAAACAAAAATAGAACTGTTTGGCCATAATCACCATGAATGTGTTTGGAGGAAAAAGGTGGAGGCTTGCAAGCCAAAGAACACCATCCCAACCGTGAAGCACGGTGGTGGCATCATGTTGTGGGGGTGCTCTGCTGTAGGAGGGACTGATGCACTTCACAAAATAGATAGAATCATGAGGTAGGAAAATTGTGTGGAAATATTCAAGCAACATCTCAAGACATCAGTCAGGAAGTTAAAGCTTGGTCGCAAATGGGTCTTCCAAATGGACAATGACCCCAAGCATACTTCCAAAGTTGTGGCAAAATGGCTTAACAACAACAAAGTCAAGGTATTGGAGTGGCCATCACAACGCCCTGACCTCAATCCAATCAAACATTTGTGGGCAGAACTGAAAAAGTGTGTGCGAGCCAGGAGGCCTACAACCTAACTCAGTTACACCATCTCTGTCAGGAGGAATGGGCCAAAATTCACCCAACTTATTGTGAGAAGCTTGTGGAAGGCTACCAGAAATGTTTGACCCAAGTTAAACATTTTAAAGGCAATGCTACTGAATACTAATTGAGTGTATGTAAACTTCTGACCCACTGAGAATGTGATGAAAGAAATAAAAGTTGAAATAAATCATCTTCTCTACTGTCAATAAGGTATTTTAATTGTGTTATTTATTTTTTCTAAAATATCTAAAAACATGATTTTGTTTTTCATTATGGGGTATTGTGTGTAGATTGTTTAGGATTTGTATTTATTTAATCAATTTAGAATAAGTCTGTATTGTAACAAAATGTGGAAAAAGTCAAGGGATCTGAATAGTTTCCAAAGGCACTGTATGTGTTTACAAAAAATATAAATGGGGGATTGGAACTAATGCAGAGTTTAGACAATTAAATTGATGGAAGCCACAATCTATCTGCAATTTTAAAGCTGATCTACCCCCTAAAATAAAAAAGTACTTATATGACTGTGTTGCCTTCGTTAACCTCTCTGTTATTTAGTCTGCTTTCCCAGAATGTTTTACATCTGTGCATCCACAGAGATAGTTGTCACGCCTTGACCTTGGAGATCCTTTTAATTCTCTGTTTGGTCAGGGTGTGACTGCCCATCCTAATCTGTCACGTTCCTGACCTTATTTTCTTTGTTTAGTCTTGTTTAGTTGATCAGGACGTGAGCTGGGTGGGCATTGTATGTTATGTGTTTCTATGTTGGGTTGTCAACTAGCCTGATATGGTTCTCAATCAGGGGCAGGTGTTTTTTACGTTTCCTCTGATTGAGAACCATATTAAGGTAGGCTGTTCTCACTGTTTGTTTGTGGGTGATTGTTGCTGTGTCTGTGTTTGTTCGCCACACGGTACTGTTTCGTTTCGTTCGTTCGTTCGTTCGTTTGTTTGTTCCTGTTCGTGCGTTTTTTATATGTTCTCAAGTTCAGGTCTGTTCACGTCGTTTATTGTTTTGTAGTTTGTTTAAGTGTTTTTCCGTCTTCGTTTAATAAACAATAAGTATGTATTCAAACCACGCTGCATTTTGGTCCGATCCTTGCTCCTCCTCGGACGAGGAGGAAGACGAGCGTTACATAATCATGTTTTCTATTTCTTTGTTGGCCTGGTATGGTTCCCAATCAGAGGCAGCTGTCTGTCGTTGTCTCTGATTGGGGATCATATTTAGGCAGCCTTTTCCCACCTGTTGGTTGTGAGATCTTGTTTTTGTATAGTTGCCTTGAGCACTGCAATACTGCACGTTTTTTGTTGGTTTTTGTTGTAAGTTTCACTATTAAATATAATGTGGAACTCTACGCACGCTGCGCCTTGGTCCATTCATTCAGACGAGCGTGACAATAGTAGCTTACAGTGGATGTGAAGAGCATGATAAGAGCAGACAATTCCTGTGTAGTGCGCTGTGGCTTTCCCTGTGCAGGCAGCAGATGGTATGGAGCAAATCCCTTACTGCTGGAAGCTTCGGGTCAGGGTTTAAGCTTTGAGGTTCACTCTGAACCTGACTGATTTGACAGCACTAGTTTGCACATAAACTCAGTCTAATCAAATGTATGCAGGATTTGCAAAGCAGTCAGATAGACAGGACTTGGTTTGCAAAAATCCAATAACTTCCTCAAAGTTTCATAGGTCACTGGATCTGTATTGGGACACCTATTACCTAATATTTTCAACATCAGGGCCGATTTTCCCTCTTTATGCCAGCTAAATGTTTTATGCAATATGCAGTAAATCATAATAAACAGAAATCTTTAAAGAATGGAGGGATAGACTACAGGCTAAAATAACATTACACCCAACAGGGAGACTTTGGATTTGTTTACCAAACTCGCTAACAAAAGTAGCTATTTGGACATAAATGATGGACATTCCCGAACAAAACAAACATTTCTTTTGAAAGTGGGAGTCCTGGGAGTGCATTCCGACGAAGATCAGCAAAGGTAAGTGAAGATTTATAATGCTATTTATGACTTTTGTTGACTCCACAATTTAGCGGGTAACTGTATGGCTTGCTTTTGTAAAGCCTTTTTGAAATCGGACACTGTGGTGAGATTAACAAGAAGTGTATCTTTAAAATGGTGTGAAACACTTGTATGCTTGAGGAATTTTAAATGAGATTTCTGTTTGAATTTGGCACCCTGCACTTTCACTGGCTGTTGTCATATCGATCCCGTTAGCTTAGGGCTGCAATCCCGTTAAGGCCCACATACAGTATGCACTGCCTTTAGAAAGTATTCGTACCCCTTGATGTATTCCACATTTAGTTGTGTTACAGCCTGAATTCAAAATGTATTAAATGCATTTTTTTCTCACCCATCTACACACAATACCCCATAATAACAAGGTAATAACAAACTAAATGTTTTTAGAAATGTTTGCAAATGTATTGAAAATTAGATACAGAAATATTTAATTTACATCAGTATTCAAACCCCTGAGTCAATACAATGTTAGAATCACCTTTGGCAGCAATTGCAGCTGTAAGTCTTTATGGGTTAGGCTTTAAAACCTCTTATGGCTGAGATCCCGTTAACGGGCCAGTGAAAGTGTAGGACGCCAAATTCAAACAACAGAAATCTCAATTAAAATTCCTCAAGCATACAAGTATTTCACGCCATTTTAAAGATACACTTCTTGTTAATCCCACCACAGTGTCCGATTTCAAATCGGTTTTTCAGGCGAAAGCATCACAAACGATTGTTAGGTCAGAAAAACAGAAAAACACAGCCATTTTTCCAGCCAAAGAGAGGAGTCACAAAAATCAGAAATAGAGATAGAATTAATCACTAACCTTTGATGATCTTCACCAGATGACACTCATAGGACTTCATGTTACACAATATATAAAGTTCATATTTATATAAAAAAATCTCGGTATACATTGGCGCGTTATGTTCAGTAGTTCCAAAAAACATCTGGTGATTTTGCAGAGAGCCACATATATAGTTACAGAAATACTCATCATAAATGTAGATTAAAATACAAGTGTTATACATGGAACTTTAGATACACTTCTCCTTAACTTCTCTAGGGTAGGGGGCAGCATTCGGAATATTGGATGAAATGCATGCCCAAATTAAACTGCCTGCATCTTGGGCCCAGAATATATGATATGCATATAACTGGTAGATTTGGATAGAAAACACTCTAATGTTTCCAAGACTGTTAAAATAGTGTCTGTTATTATAACAGAACTGATTTGGCAGGCGCAAAACCTGAGAAATCCATTCAGGAAGTAGTTTCTTTGTTTGTTTTGTAGTTTTCTATTCAATACCAATACAGTATCCATTGACTTCGGACTCAAATTGCAGTTTCTATGCCTTCCACTAGATGTCAAGTCTTCAGAAATTGTTTTAGGCTTGTATTCTGAAAAATGAAGAAGTAAGAGCAGTCTGAATGAGTGGACCCTGTCGTGTTACAGAGCTTTTTCCTGCGCAAGACCGAGAGTGCGTTTCTTGTTTACCTTTTAAATTGACGATGTTATTGTCCGGTTGAAATTTTATCGATTTTTTAGGCTAAAAACAACCTGAGGTTTGAATATAAACATTGTTTGACATGTTTCTATGAACTTTACGGATACAATTTGTATTTCTTTGTCTTCCTGTTTTGACTGCGTTTGAGCCTGTGGATTACTGAAGAAAACGCGCGAACAAAACTGAGGATTTTGGGTATAAAGAGACTTTATCGAACAAAAATAACATTTATTGAGTAAATGAATGTCTGCTGAGTGCAACCATATGAAGATCATCAAAGGTAAGGGATTAATTTTATCTCTATTTCTAAATTGTATAACTGTTCTACCTGGCTGGCTACTGTTTGTAATGATTTGTCTAGTGGGCTGTGTTCTCAAATAATCGTAAGGTATGCTTTCGCCGTAAAGCATTTTTTAAATCTGACACCGTGGTTGGATTCACAAGCAGTTAACTTCTTTATGATAGGGGGCAGCATTTTCACTTTTGGACGAATAGCGTGCCCAGATTGAACAGCCTCCTACTCTGTCCCAGATTCTAATATATGCATATTAGTATTACTATTGGATAGAAAACACTCTGAAGTTTCTAAAACTGTTGGAATGATGTCTGTGAATATAACAGAACTCATATGGCAAGCAAAAACCTGAGAAAAAATCCAAACAGGAAGTGAGAATTCTGAGACTGGTCGATGTTAAACTCATCGCCTATTCAATTCCCTGTAATATATGGATCTGTTTGCACTTCCTACGCCTTCCACTAGATGTCAATAGTCTGTAGAATGCTGAATTAAGCCTATACTGTGATGTGGGACCGGATGGGAGGTGTTTGAGTCAGTGTTCTGGCAGATTGCCAGTTCTTGGTCATGCGCCTTCCTCATGATATCGCCATGCGTTCCATTACTTCTAGAGACTGAAAGGAATTCTCCGGTTGGAACGATATTGGATATATATGATAACAACATCCTGAAGATTGATTCTCTACTTAGTTTGACCAGTTTATTCGACTTGTAATATAACTATTTGAAGTTTTCGTCTGACGTTTGCCTGCACCTGCATGAGCGTTTGGTCATGTGTACTACACATGCTAGCAAAAGTAGCTACTTGGACATAAGTAATGGACAATTTCGAACAAAACAACACTTTATTGTGAAACTAGGATTCCTGGCAGTGCATTCTGATAAAGATCATCAAAGGTAAGGGAATATTTATGATGTAATTTCGTATTTCTGTTGACTCCAACATGGCGGAGAAATGTTGTTAAATCTGAGCGCCGTCTCAGATTATTGCATGGTGTGCTTTTTACGTAATTATTTTTTTAAATCTGACACAGCGGTTGCATTAAGAACAAGTGTATCTTTAATTCTGTGTAAAACATGTATCTTTCATCAAAGTTTATGATGAGTATTTCTGTTATTTGACGTGGCTCTCTGTAATTACTCTGGATATTTTGGAGGCATTTCTGAACATGGCGCCAATGTGAACCGAGATTTGTGGATATAAATATGCACATTATCGAACAAAACATAAATGTATTGTGTAACATGTCCTATGAGTGTCATCTGATGAAGATCATCAAAGGTTAGTAATAAAATTAATCTCTTTCTGCTTTTTGTGATTACTATCTTTTGCTGGGAAAATGGCTGTGTTTTTCTGTGGCTATGTACTGAGCTAACATAATTGTTTGGTGTGCTTTCCCCTGTAAATCCTTTTTGAAATCAGACATGTTGGCTGGATTCACAACATGTGCAGCTTTAATTTGGTGTCTTTCATGTGTGATTTCATGAAAGATTGATTTGTATAGAAATATATTTGAATTTGGCGCGCTACATTTTTTCTGGCTTTTGGGCAAGTGGGACGCTACCGTCCCACATATCCCAGAGAAGTTAACCTCTACCGAGCACCTACCCCGGGTCCGGGAGCACCCCCCACCCCCCCCCCTTACACTGATTAGCATCGCTAGCATAGCGTCACAATTAAATAGTAGCATCTAAATATCATTAAATCACAAGTCCAAGACACCTAATGAAAGATACAGATCCTGTGAATAAAGCCACCATTTCAGATTTTTAAAATGTTTTACAGGGAAGACACAATATGTAAATCTATTAGCTAAACACGTTAGCAAAAGACACAATTTTTTTACTCCAACAGTTTTTTCCTGCGTCAGTAGCTATCACTAATTCGACTAAATATAAATATATATAGCCACTAACCAAGAAACAACTTCATAAGATGACAGTCTGATAACATATTTATGGTATAGCATAGTTTTTTTTTTTTTAAATGTGCATTTTTCAGGTATAAATCACAGTTCTACATTGCAGCTGCAATCTGAAATAGTGCCGACGCAGCCAGAACAATTACAGAGACCAACGTCATATAACTAATTACTTAAGTTAAAACATTTCAGAAAAAATACACAGCGTACAGATATTGAAAGCCCAACATCTGGTGAATCCAAACAATATTTCTGATTTATTAAATGCTTTATAGCGAAAACAAAATGTAGCGCTAAATTAGCATAGCCACGCCAGCCAGAACCAGCTGGGCGCCCACGACCAGTTCACATGCACGACAGATATATGAAATAACATCGTAAATTGGGTCTTACTATTGCTGATCTTTCATCAGAATGTTGATCAAGGTGTCCTTAGTCCTGATGAGTCGTTCAATCCATTCATAATGGCAACTTTCCCTCTTCATTTAGCATATATACTGGTCGACTGGCCAAAGTAAAAAAAGTCACAGAACGGAACACGGCAAAACTCCCGAAAAAATTCAAATAATCTGATTAAACTATATTGAAAAAACATACATTACGATGATATGGTCACATGTATCAAACAAACTTCGAGACGGAGATAGTTTTCATCCGTAACGGCAGCTAAACAGTAGACAATCGCACCTCCCAATCGCGCGATTCAGAGAACCGGAAGTTGTCGGTCACGCCAAAGAAATAGGTCTTATTTCACGTCAGTACAAGATAAACAAAAAATTTCTCCTCTGACGTCCTCTTGACACCCAGAGGAAGACGAATGAAGTGTGTTTCGGGTCATAGGTGGCGTGACCATATTTAGGCAGAGCGTTGAAGCGAGCATACACATCTTGCATTCTTCTTCTTGGTCAGGGAAAGTTCTGTCAAATGACTTCTGTTTCACTCAGAGACAAAATTGAAACGGTTTTAGAAACTATAGATTGTTTTCTATCCAATGGTATTAATTATATGCATATAGTAAGAGCAATAATTGAATAAGAGGCAGTTTAATCTGTAGAGGAAATTATGCTAATGCGAAAACAGCACCCCCTGTATTCTCAAGAAGTTAATGCAACCGCTGTGTCAGATTTCAAAAGAGCTTTACGGAAAAAGCAAACCATGCAATAATCTGAGTACGGTGCTCAGAGCCAAACAAGACAAAAAGGAATCCGCTATATTGTGCAGTCAACAGAAGTCAGAAATAACATTATAAACATTCACTTACCTTTGATGATCTTCATCAGAATGCACTCCCAGGAATCGCAGTTCCACAATAAACGTTTGTTTTGGGACCCTCGTCGCCGACCCCGGACTGGGGACCCTCGTCGCCGACCCCGGACTGGGGACCCTCGTCGCCGACCCCGGACTGGGGACCCTCGTCGCGGGCCCCCGGACTGGCGACCTTCGTCGCGGGCCCCCGGACTGGCGACCCTCGCCGGGGTCTTCGTGCCATGACTCCTCGCCGGGGGCTTCTTGCCATAGATTATCACTGGAGGTAGGAGACGTATGGGGAGTCTGGTACGTGGAGCTGCCACAGGGCTCACCAGGATGGGGAGACGTACAGGAGAATTAGTTCTAGGCGCAGGAACAGGACTCACCAGGCTGGAGAGACATACAGGAGGCCCTGTCCTTGGCAGAGGCACCGGATACACTGGGCCGTGGAGGCGCACTGGAGGTCTCGAGCTAGGAGCCTGCACAACCCGTCCTGGCTGGATGGTTACTTTGGCCCGGCACATGCGGGGTGCAGGCACAGGACGCACTGGGCTCTGTAGACGCACCGGAGACACAGTGCACAGAGCCGGCGCAGGATATCCTGGGCCGTAGAGACGTACTGGCGGCCAGATGCGCTGAGCCTTCTCCCTCCGACCTGGCTGGATGCCCACTCTAGCCCGGCCGATTCGGGGAGCTGGAAGGTAGCGCACCGGGCTGTGCACGCACACTAGAGACATGGTACGCTCCACCGCATAACACAGTGCCTGACCAGTACGACGCTCGCCACGGTAAGCACGGGGAGTTGGCTCAGGTCTCCAACCTGACTCAGCCCCACTCCCCGTGGCTCCCCCAATTCCAGACAATTTCAGCTTTAAATGTTTTATTTATTTGTAAAAATGTATAAAAACATAATTCCACTTTGACATTAGGACATCCAGTGACAGAAAATCTCAATTTAATCAATTTTAAATTCAGGCTCTAACACAACAAAATGTGGAAAAAGTGAAGGTGGGTGAATTCTTTCTGAAGGCACTTCATGGTGACAGCAGTTAATTTAAGAATATGCCAATTATACATTTTCAATTTAGATTTAAATCTTCCATAAACTTTTGTCTTAAGGAGTCCTCATACATAAGTTCGCTTTCGCTCCTAGCAGAACTGCTAGCAGAAGCGAGTGTCTGTTCTTGCATACTCCTTCCCTTGAAAAATTTGAAAAAACAAGCAATATTACTGTGGTTTGTCCTTCTTGAGCTACCGTTGCAACAACATAGCCAGAAACACTTCCTCAAAGTAGTCCGAGTTAATCTAAGATAAATCAAGAAATCTGTTACAAATTGATTTTTTGCATGAGGAGGTCTTAGTCACATAATTTTACATCTTGCTAAGATGTTTGGTGTAATATCTTAAGTTACAAAATGTGCATGAAAACTAGTAATCGCTTGTTCCCATTCCCACTCCTACTAGGAGTAGTACTGTTGGCCAATCATCGACGAATGGGCGTAGACGTAGGCTACTGAACTTCGACTTGCCTCAAGAAAAAATGTGTGTGCACTGTTGGGTTCTGAAAATATTTAACATACTTATTCAGGTCACTGAACAAGAGAGGGTAATGTATAACGTTTACATTATGTCAGGATATGTTGTTGTTAGCCATCAGCAATCCTATGGGAGGAGAAGAGACACAGTCTGGTACAAGTGAACATGACAGCCATGAGTTGGGGAGGAGTGAGCAATTTGGGGCTGAATTCAGGTCAGATGAAGTGTGGAAGAACAGATATCACTAAGGTTCTGTCTAGCAACAGAGATGCATTGGCTGTTAAAATGTGTAGGAGGAGATTCAGTATAGGAGAAAGAGTTAAATATCAGTGCTTGTGTGAATATGTATTTTTTCTGATTCAGCTGTATAACCCAGTGGGTGAAAGCTTAATTTAAATAATCGTCTGTGAAAATGTATAAGGTTAATTTAGAATCTAACAGTTGGCGCTGCGAGCAGGGTTCACCACGATTTTGAAGTGAAACCAGAGAGTCCAGATCAGTAGATCAGTAGAGCAGGAGCTGGCAACAGACAAGGTAGGCACAGTTCCTATACCTATTTCCACTCATTTTGACATCTTGGGGAGATGAAAATCGTAGGCTGAACAATTATAGGACACGGACCTAGAAAGTTTATTCAATAGGCCCATTGTGTAACGACCGGTCGTAAATATATGGTGTAGGGTAGGTTCAGTGGGATGCTAGAGTCCCACCTCGACAACATCCGGTGAAATTGCAGAGCGCCAAATTGAAATTAAATTACTATAATTATTTAACTTTCATAAAATCACAAGTGCAATACATCAAAATAAAACTTAACTTGTTGGAAATCCAGCCGCCGTGTCAGATTTCAAAAAGGCTTTACGGCGAAAGCAAACCATGCGATTATCTGAGGACAGCGTCCAGCCCACAAATGCATAACAAATCATTTTCAACCAGGGAGTTGCGACACGAAATTCAGAAATAGCGATATAATATATGCCTTACTTTTGAAGATCTTCTTCTGTTGGCACTCCAAAATGTCCCAGAAACATTACAAATGGTCCTTTTGTTCGATAAATTCCTTCTTTATATCCCCAAAATGTCCATTTATTTGGCGCGTTTGAATCAGAAATACACCGGTTCCAATTCGCCCAACATGACTACAAAGTATCTAATAAGTTACCTGTAAACTTGCTTCAAACAACATTCCTAATCCAACCTTAGATATTCTAAAACGTGAATAATCGATAAAATATAAAACGGAATATACTGTGTTAAATAATGGAAAACAACGTGGAGCGAGCTCCAGTTCACGCGCACCACACAGAAGAGTCCACTTGGCTTCACACTCACAATGAACAGCCCTAATTCTTCATTTCTCACAAGAAAAACATCAACCAATTTCTAAAGACTGTTGACATCTAGTGGAAGCCATAGGAACTGCAACCAGGTTCCTCATGAATATTGTTTCCAATGGAAAACTAATTGAAAACAGTGACCTCATTATTTTTTTCCTGGATGGTTTGTCCTCGGGGTTTTGCCTGCCAAATAAGTTCTGTTATACTCACAGACATAATTTTAACAGTTTTAGAAAATGTTGAGTTTTCTATTATATGCATACCCTAGCGTCTTGGCCTGAGAAACAGGCAGTTTACTTTGGGCACGATTTTCATCCGGACGTGAAAATATTGCCCCCTATCCCAATGAAGTTAAGGATAGGTCCCGAGTAGGGGTGATCCTCTACGAGATCCATATGTGTCATGACAGTGTAGGGTAGGTTCCGTGAAGGATAGGTCTCTAGTGGGGGAATTCTCCTCTGAGATCTGTAAGGGACGAAAGTCCCAGCCATAGTGGCCGGGAAGCCAGAGGTGTGTGTGTTTGTATGAATGTTTGAACAAGAAATGCCTGTAGTAACAGTAGCAATGAGAGAAAGGTCGGTCCAACATTTGCCATAGGAGAAAGTGTTTTGTGTTGAAGAATTTATGCGAAATGCAGAGGAATGGATTCTATCTGGCCAAGCACTCCTGGCAAACTCAGAAAACCTTGGGGGGGGTTAAATCTCATGAGACATTTTATGTCTTATCCTGAAATTGATTTTTGGAATGGACAAAGGGGAGGAGGAGTCACGAGGAATTAACGTTAGATTGGAGTTAAAGTGTGAGTAACTGTTAGTAGAGTTTAAAGAAGCCATTCTGTCAAACGACAGAATTGGAGTTACCAAACCTAAAATGAACTTTAACCTGTCTAGGATCAGCGTGGCGCTAGCGGCACCCCCCCCCCCCCCCCCACTGAAAAACCAGTGCCGCGAAATTCAAAAAAAATATTTTTTTAAAATATTTAACTTTCACACATTAAAGTCCAATACAGCTAATGAAAGACACAGATCTTATGAATCCAGTCAACATTTCCGATTTTTAAAATGTTTTACAGGGAAGACACAATATGTAAAGATGTACATCTATTACCTAAAAACACATTAGCATAATCCACCATCTTTTATTTGTCCACCAACACCAGTAGCCATCACCAATTCGGCTAAACTAAGATATTTATAGCCCCTAACCAACAAAAAAACTCATTAGATGACAGTCTGATAACATATTTATGGTATGGGATAGGTTTTGTTAGAAAAAAGTGCATATTTCAGGTATATGGCATAGTTTACAATTGCACCCACCATCACAAATGGACTAGAATAATTACAATGAGCAACGTGTTTACCTAACTACTAATCATCAAACATTTCGTAAAAATACACAGCATACACGAATCGAAAGACACAGATCCTGTGAATACAGACAATATTTCAGATTTTCTAAGTGTCTTACAGCGAAAACACAATAAATCGTTATATTAGCTTAGCACATAGCAATTAGCAGCCCAGCATTGATTCTAGCCAAAGTGAGCGATAAAAGTCAACATCGCCAAAAGATATTAATTTTTTCACTAACCTTCTCAGAATTCTTCCGATGACACTCCTGTAACATCACATTACAACATGCATATACAGTTTGATCGAAAATGTTTATATTTAGCCACCAAAATCATGGTTAGACAATGTGAAATGTAGACAAGCTGGTAAAGAAAACGTCCTTGCGCCACTTAGACAGTGATCTACTCTTATACATAAATACTCATAAACGTGACTAAAAAATATAGGGTGGACAGGGATTGATAGACAATTTAATTCTTAATACAATTGCGTTATTACATTTTTTAATTTATCCTTACTTTTCAATACAGTTTGCGCCAAGCGAAGCTACGTCAAAAAACATGGCGTCCTAAGCCACTAAAATGTTTCGACAGAAACACGATTTATCATAATAAAAATGTCCTACCTTGAGCTGTTCTTCCATCAGTATCTTGGGCAAAGGATCCTTTCTTGGGAGAAATCGTCTTTTGGTGGAAAGCTGTCCTCTTGCCATGTGGAAATGTCAACTACGTTCGGGATGAACTGAAAAGCGTGCCCAACTTTTCACATCGTTGCAAAAATAAATGTCCCAAAATCGCACTAAACGGATATAAATTGCTATAAAACGCTTTAAATTAACTACTTTGTGATGTTTGTAACTCCTATAACGAGTGAAAAGATGACCGGAGAAATATAACAGGCTAAACTAACGCTTGGAACAGGAGAGGGTCGGTGTCTTCCACGCGCGTTACGCAGCAAGAAAAGACTTGCTAGCTAAAGGTTTTTTTCATTTGTAGGGCCTGTGAACGAGCAATCGAGCCCGTTGGAATCGTCATCACGTAAAGGCATCCAGGGGAAGACGTAAGAAGTGTCCGTATAGTCATAGCAACGACAGAGCCCTTTTAAATGACTTCAGAAAAGTGGCCAACGTTTCTCAAATCTGACTCCATGTCAGGGAAATTGCTGTAGAATGGGCTCTGTTCCACTTAGAGACAAAATTTCAACTCCTATAGAAACTATAGACTGTTTTCTATCCAATAATAATAATAATATGCATATTGTACGATCAAGGATTTTGTGGGAAGCCGTTTAAAAAATTAGCCACATTAGCATAAATAGTCTAAACAGCGCCCCCATCCCCAACAGGTTAACCTCTACTGCCTCAGAAACCCGGATCCGGGAGCACCCCCCACCCCCCACACACTGTTTAGCATAGCTAGCATAGCTTCACAAGTAGATAGTAGCATCTAAATATCATTAAATCACAAGTCCAAGACACCAGATGAAAGATACAGATCTTGTGAATAAAGCCACCATTTCAGATTTTTAAAATGTTTTACAGGGAAGACACAATATGTAAAGATGTAAATCTATTAGCTAAAAACACATTAGCATAATCCACCATCTTTTATTTGTCCACCAACACCAGTAGCTATCACCAATTCGGCTAAACTAAGATATTTATAGCCCCTAACCAAGAAAAAAACTCATCAGATGACAGTCTGATAACATATTTATGGTATGGGATAGGTTTTGTTAGAAAAATGTGCATATTTCAGGTAGCTGCCATAGGTTACAATTGCACCCACCGTCACAAATGGACTAGAATAATTACAATGAGCAACGTGTTTACCTAACTACTAATCATCAAACATTTCGTAAAAATACACAGCATACACTAATCGAAAGACACAGATCCTGTGAATACAGACAATATTTCAGATTTTCTAAGTGTCTTACAGCGAAAACACAATAAATCGTTATATTAGCATAGCACATAGCACATAGCAGCCCAGCATTGATTCTAGCCAAAGTGAGCGATAAAAGTCAACATCGCCAAAAGATATTAATTTTTTCACTAACCTTCTCAGAATTCTTCCGATGACACTCCTGTAACATCATTTTACAATATACATATACAGTTTGTTCGAAAAGGTGCATATTTAGCCATACAAAACCGTGGTTACACAATGAAAATAGTAGCAAAACAAGCCTGAAAATGTCGGTCGCCATCTTTCAGAGTGATCTAGTTTAATTAATAGCTAATCATATACTTGACTAAAAAATACAGGGTTTACAGGAATCGAAAGACAAATTAGTTCTTAATGCAACCGCTGATTTACATTTTTAAAATTATCCTTACTTTTCAATACAGGGTTCGCCAAGTGAAGCTATACCAAACAAAATGGCGAAATATGCGTTTAAAATATTTCGACAGAAACACGATTTATCATATTAAATATTGCTTACTTTGAGCTGTTCTTCCATCAGATTCTTGGGCAATGTATCCTTTCTATGTTATAAACGTCTTTTGGTCGATAGATGTCCTCTGTCCTTCGAAATGTCCACCACCAACGACCGACACCCCAAAACGTGTCCAAAGTTTCAGAGTGCACAACAAATAAATTCCTCAAAATCGCACTAAACGGATATAAATTGCTATAAAACGGTTCAAATTAGCTACATTATGATGTTTTTAACACCTAAAACGAGTAAAAACATGACCGGAGAAATATTGCTGGTTAGAAAACGATTTGGAACGAGGCAGGTCCGATGCCCTTCACGCTTCAGGCGCACGACGAGAAAGGGCGGTCTCTATACATTTTGGTCTTTTATACTGGCTGTGAATATCCCATCGATTCCATTGAAAGCGTGATGACGTACAGACACCCAGAGGAAGACGTAGGCAGTGTCGGTTTCTTCATAGCATTCACTGTCGCCTTAAAAACAGACCCCAGATCAGAGGTAAAAAAATTTGAAATCTGAACCCTGTCATGAAAAGTGCTGTAGAAATTGTTCTGTACCACTCAGAGACAAAATTTCAACTTCTATAGAAACTAGAAGGTGTTTTCTATCCAATAATAACAATAATATGCATATTGTACGATCAAGAATTTAGCACGAGGCAGTTTAATTTGGAGACACAAATATGCTAATGCGGAACAGCACCCCCTATAGTTCCAAGAAGTTAAGGATGTTTAGTTCATGAACATGAAGGGCATTGTGGTGCGGTGGTTATGGAATGCTCACGAAATGTACCATTTCTTTTCCAGGAGAGTAGGTTTCATTATCTCTCTTTGGGAATGTTTCCTGAGGCTATGGTCTTGGGAGAGCAGTTAGTGAAATTCAGCAGTTTAATAAGTATAAAAGTATCCAAAGGGGCTCCCAGATATGTAAGGCCTGTTCATGACCTACGATTTACCACACCCACACCAGCATGCACACACAACTCACCAGGTATGAATATTGGGGGGAATATGGTGTTTGATTTATTGTGTGGGGTCTTTTCAATTTGGTTTTAAATTGGATATGCAGAATGATGGAAATGTTTGTTTTAATATGGTTTCTGAAGGACAGGGAAAGAAAATGGAAATGATATAGCTAATGGTGTTGAATGAGCTGTGTCCTGACTTTCTGGTGAGGCCTGATCAACCTCACTAGAAATGATCGAGACAGGTGGGATTTAATTATAACATGAATGAGAGACACTAGTCTCTAGTATATTTACCATTGCCTTATGAGATACCATTATTTCCTTATGGAGTTATCAAGAGTTGTAATTATAAATTGAATGTTTATTCAAGTATGTTTATTTTTGATTTAACATGCAGTGTTGTTTGTTTCTGAATCACGATGTGAAACATGTGCTCAAAGGGGAAATTACCAGTTCCTTGGGGGCCTGTCCCTTTGGTAAATATGCAAATCTATTTCGTTCACTCAATAAGTATTTGGTAGCATTGCCTTTAAATTGTTTAACTTGGGTCAAATGTTTTGAGTAGCCTTCCACAAGCTTCCCACAGTAAGTTGTGAATTTTGGCCCATTCCTCCTGACAGAGCTGCTGTAACTGAGTCAGGTTTGTAGGCCTCCTTGCTCGCACACGCTTTTTCAGTTCTGCCCACAAATTGGCTATAGGGTTGAGGTCAGGGCTTTGTGATGGCAACTCCAATACCTTGACTTTGTTGTCCTTACTTTGGAATTATGCTTGGGGTCATTGTCCATTTGGAAGACCCATTTGCGACCAAAATGTTACTTCCTGACGGATGTCTTGAGATGTTGCTTGAATATATCGTCATCATTTTCCTACCTCATGATGCCATCTATTTTGTGAAGTTAACCAGTCCAACCTGCAGCAAAGCAACCCCACAACAAGATGCTGCCACCCCCGTGCTTCACGGTTGGGATGGTGTTGTTCGGCTTGCAAGCCTCCACCTTTTTCCTCCATGTTTACGACGGTCATTATGGCCAAATAGACCAGAGGACAATTCTCCAAAAAGTATTATCTTTGTCACCATGTGCAGTTGCAAACTGTAGTCTGGCTTTTTTTAAGGCGGTTTTGGAGCAGTGGCTTCTTCCTTGCTGAGTGGCCTTTCAGGTTATGCCGATGTAGGACTCGTTTTACTTTGGATATAGATACAATTGTACCTGTTTCCTCGAACATCTTCACAAGGTCCTTTGCTGTTGTTCTGGGATTGATTTGCACTTTTCGCACCAAAGTACGTTCATCTCTAGGAGACAGAAGGCGTCTCCTTCCTGAGCGGTATGACGACTGCGTGTTCCCATTGTGTTAATACTCGCGTACTATTGTTTGTACAGATGAACGTGGTACCTTCAGACGTTTGGAAATTGCTCCCAAAGATGAACCAGACTTGTGGAGGTCTACATGTTATTTCTGAGGTCTTGTCTGATTTTATTTAGATTTTCCCATGATGTCAAGCAAAGAGGCACTGAGTTTGAAGGTATGCCTTGAAATACATCCACCATCAGTGGTCTTGTATGTCTTCCATTTCCTAATAATTGCTCCCACAGTTGATTTCTTCAAACCAAGCTGCTTACCTATTGCAGATTCAGTCTTCCCAGCCTGAATATTGCCTGGTGCAGGTCTACAATTTTGTTTCTGGTGTCCTTTGACAGCTCTTTGGTCTTGGCCATAGTGGAGTTTGGAGTGTGACTGTTTGAGGTTGTGGACAGGTGTCTTCTATACTGATAACAAGTTCAAACAGGTGCCATTAATACAGGTAACGAGTGGAGGACATTTACATTTACATTTAAGTCATTTAGCAGACGCTCTTATCCAGAGCGACTTACAAATTGGTGCAGTCACCTTAAGATATCCAGTGGAACAGCCACTTTACAATAGTGCATCTAAGAGGACAGAGGAGCCTCTTAAAGAAAAAGTTACAGGTCTGTGAGAGCCAGAAATCTTGCTTGTTTGTAGGTGACCAAATACTTATTTTCCACCACAATTTGCAAATAAATTCATAAAAAATCCTACAATGTGATTTTCTGGATTTTTTCCCCTCATTTTGTCTGTTATAGTTGAAGTGTACCTATGATGAAAATTACAGGCCTCTCTCATCTTTTTAAGTGGGAGAACTTGCACAATTGGTGGCTGACTAAATACTTTATTGCCCCACTGTATATGAAAAAAATTAAATAATAATAATAATAATAATAAACAAACAAATAACAAGGGTAACTATTTACACATTTTCTATTTACAATATTGTGAAGACCCTCAGTCCTCTACACAATATTGTGCTGCTCGTGCCATGGCCCACAGCAGTGTCTTTCAGCGGTAAAGCAGAGGCTTACTGAACAGGTGGTGCAGGTGATGGGGCATTTCCTGTGACAAAGCGCACAACGATGTCTGCCTACTGTGCCCTTTTTGCCCTGAGGCACATTCATGCCTGTACAGATGATTGTGGTTGTGGTGTTCATAGACTCAAGACTTTGTTTTAGCTTTTCCTGATTTATTCGCCATAATTTAAATATATAAACTTGTTGAAAATGCTATTGAATATGTACTGCTATGCGTTACACTCATGGCTCCGTCAAGTAGGATTTGCAATGGCGAATGAACCTCTTTTACGCCAGAGTTTACGACAAAGGCTGGTCTTCAAACGTATAACCATTACATATTGCCGTTTACCTCAGCTCATTGGCTATCTTCCAAGCTAGATTTCAAGATGATCAGTGGTCATTGGGCCAAAATACAGTCAATCAACGATAGACCGGTCCAACAATTGGTGCTCAATGAGTTTTTTATTTATTTATTTATTTATTTTACCGTTATTTTACCAGGTAAGTTGACTGAGAACACGTTCTCATTTGCAGCAACGACCTGGGGAATAGTTACAGGGGAGAGGAGGGGGATGAATGAGCCAATTGTAAACTGGGGATTATTAGGTGACCATGATGGTTTGAGGGCCAGATTGGGAATTTAGCCAGGACACCGGGGTTAACACCCCTACTCTTACGATAAGTGCCATGGGATCTTTAATGACCTCAGAGAGTCAGGACACCCGTTTAACGTCCCATCCGAAAGACGGCACCCTATACAGGACAGTGTCCCCAATCACTGCCCTGGGGCATTGGGATATTTTTTAGACCAGAGGAAAGAGTGCCTCCTACTGGCCCTCCAACACCACTTCCAGCAGAGTTCATTGATTGGTGTCTTCCAATCGGTTCGTTTCGGTCAATACGTCCCGTGAAAAGAGCCATCATGTATGGTTGTGTTAGTAACAGCCAGGCGATTGCAATGAAACCAACCATGACTGGATAAACGTTTGTTTAGTGTGTGTAATTACCACAAACGCTTCGTCCAAAGTTGAATGAGACGGAAATCACGACGCAACCGGTTTACAAATGTTTCGTGTTAGGCTATAAAAATGGATTTTATCAAACAAAACAAACATTCACTGTGTAGTTAGGACACTTGGCATTGCCACCAGAGGAAGATCTTCAATGGTAAGCAATTTATTTTAGTGTTATTTCTGACTTTCGTGACGCTAATGCTTGGTTGGAAAATGCTAGTAATACTTGTGTGTGTGGGGCGCCGTCCTCAGAAAATCGCATGTTTGCTTTTGCAGTAAACCTTTTTGAAATCTGACACAGCGGCTGGATTAATAAGACGTTCATCTTTTAAATGATGTAAGATACATGTATTTACAAGAATGTTTAATACAACAAATGGTGTATTTAAAATGTTAGCTCTCTGCAGTTTCACCGGATGTTGGCCTGGTGGGACGTTAGCGTCTCACCTACCCTAGAGAAGTTAAAGCACTTGTTGTGCAAACTGATATTTAACCCTGTAAAGACATTTGTTTATTATATAAAGCTAAAATGTTGATACAAAAACCTGTAATTTAAATTACAAAGTCATTAGTGGAAAATTAGGTTTCTATATTGTGTAAAAGCACTTCTTAAAAAATTGTATTACATAATTTCTACACTGTCTCTTTAAGAGCGTGAAATTTGTGAGTGAGGACATGCAAGAGTTCAGTCATTCATTTATTTCTATGATCATTGATATTAAAAATAAGCTTTTGCTTTTGCTTTTGCTTTTGCTTTCTTCCTCTGCCCCCAAATGTTTAGATATACTGGTAAAGTAACCATCTTGTTAGCTAGCTGGCTAATGAGGTAACATTACTGAACAAGGTGTAAATACATTTTTGCGAGTGGTTTTGGAATGACCCACGACATGATTAATGAACAGTGCATAACATTGAACATTCTGGTCTACCAGCCACTGTGGCAGGTAGCTGAGAAATTCTACCAGCCACACATTTATTAGCCATAATAACACCAAAACTCACAATAAAACAACATTTTCTCAGTTTTGATTTTTCAGGTTTCGTATTTCCCTCTTTTTTTCCCCAGGGTTTCACTCTCAAAAGCATGTTCTAAGTCCACAACATGCTTAATCCACATCAGGAGACTACTTTTGAGGTTGTGGTAGAAAAATTACAAGATTATGTTTTAATACTGTTTATGCATCAAATAAGGTTTGATGAGTACTCTCTCATCTGTGTCTGTGACACTGAGTGAGGCCTCTTGGGATTGGTGGTAGAACCTACAGCCTGCATTCCATTGAATGACCAGTAGCTGTATGTTAAGAGCGGCGAAACTGAGAAGATAGCAAGATTTACATTGCGCCAGGGTTCTGTTATCTGTTGCTTGATATCACAATGTACCTTTGTATATTTCTACACATCTGTTGTTTGTCATGAACATTCAGGAGGATGTACTGTGCTATAAAGAGCTGTAACCTGAATCTGCTCATTGAGCTCTCGGCATCACACTTCAGAGTGTGGGGTTGACCAGCTTCATTATTGCAATAATATTTATATATTGGTCGAAATTGTGATAGCTACCTATGCAGGAAAAAAATGGTGGGAAAAAAAGTTGTGTCTTTTGCTATCGTGGTTAGCTAATAGATTTACATATTGTGTCTTCCCTGTAAAACATTTTAAAAATCAGAAATGATGGCTGGATTCACAAGATGTGTATCTTTCATCTGGTGTCTTGGACTTGTGATTTAATGATATTTAGATGCTAGTATTTACTTGTGACGCTATGCTAGGCTATGCTAGTCAGCTTTTTTACTGATGGGGGTGCTCCCGGATCCGGGATTGTGTGCAAGTAGAAGTTAACTGCCTTGTTAAGGGGCTGAACAACAGATTTTTACCTTGTCAGCTTGGGGATTTGATCTTGCAACCTTTCGGTTACAAGTCCAACACTGGACTACCTGCCACCCCAATAGTAGAATACAAGGTGCAATTTCAAAACTTGGTTGTGCATTAATTCCATCGCTATCAGGAAACCGGGCCCAGAACAATGCACAACAACAAAGGAAGTCCAACCAATACACAGACTCCCGATGGTTGTGTCCCAAACCTAGACATGCATATGAAATCAAGATATTGCATTTTTTTGTGTTACAAAGCAGACATCATCATGCCCATGTATACACACGTAAAACAAGCTGGGGTCTATCTCCCCTTGAGCAGCCAAGGAAGTGAGAGAAGGGAAGAAGTCCTGTCAAGCGCCAGCAAGGGATGGAAAAAATAGACCAAATTACACTGGAGGTACTGTACCATTAACAAAAAGAAAATGAATGTACGTGCGCAAAAGCGAGGCTATGATAATGTAGCAGAGACACACAAAGTCTTGTCTGGTGACATGGATTCTGCGCTTGCTAAACATATCAAGAATCTTACGGGCCAGTTTCATGGGCTTAAAATGCAGAGATCTTGCTTACGAATTGCCACATCGAACCATGCTCAACTTACCTTGTCAACTTACCCTGTCCAAACAAACTTTTGTTTGGACAAGCTAGGTTTTAAAAACATAGGTTTACATGAATTCTGAATACACAACATCCTGAAATATATGTAGATATCTTTGTTAGAAAGAATACTATATTTCCCTTGACATAGGGATGCTGAATGTAAAAATGTCCCAACATAACCCACTCTCCCCGATGCATGTATGTGTGTGTGTCTCTCATAGGTCTCTGCTAAACTCACTGACAACGATAGCCTTGGGACAAGATTGTGTGTAATTCTCTCATCCATCCATGGCGGTGATATGCACAATGCATTAACAGAGTATAATAAAATCATCTTTTAAAAAAATTACCAAAATCATCTGTAAATGAGGACTTGTTCTCAACTGGCCTAACTGGTTAAATAAAGGTGAAATAAATAAAATAAAATAAATAAAATACCACTATTGTTGAAATCAAAACACCTACATAAACCATTTTCCTAGGGAAACCCAAAGATCAAACTGTTGAAATTCACTCTATATAAACATTTACCAAACATCTCACTCCAAATCAATGCATGTACATGTTTCCTGATGTCATTTTGGTATGGAGCCAATCCCCATCCTTATCCTACCTCCACCCTGATCCTACCCATCACCTGCACCCTTCTGCTCACCTTTTGTGAGTAAGCCTCATCCAAATGCATCATTACACCCGTAGCTGGCTCAGGTTGGGTTTGGGGTTTGGCACTCTGTCACTGTGTGAATGAGTGGGAGTCAGTATGGGCACACTAGCGATGGGGTATAGTGTGGAACTGGCTGCTGGGAGGCAAACCTAATGCACTATGACAGAAATCAGAGCTGTCAGGACCACTGTGACGAAGAGGCATAGACTGCATCTATCCATCCAAACCCACAGAGAGGGATAGAAATAGGGATTGAGTGAGAGAGAGGGGGAGACAACCAAGAGTGAGGAGGCAAGAGGGAGCTAAACCCTCCGAGAGAGGGAAGATAGAGTGGAGTGGAGGGGATAACAGACTTCCACAGAGGATGGGAGAGATAAGGAGAGGGGAAAGAGGAGGAGGTATAGATGAGGGAGAGACAGAAACCCACACAGTGCAGAGGAAAGGTGGGTGGACAGGGATAAACATTCCTGCCAAGTCCACACAGAGAAAAGGGATGTGGAGAGAGGGAATAATTAATTACTAAAACCCCACCAAGAAAGGGAGAGAGAGAGAGAGTGCTCCCAGCTAAACCTTCACATAGAAGGGGAGAGGATAAATATCTTCGGGGAGCAGAGAGTGATTTAACCAATATAGAGCCTATTTTTTGTACTTATTAAAGCAAAATGCTTTTCAGATAATCACATTATTACTATTTGTATCTATTTTAATTATATTATTTTTTCAAAATCTCTTGTAATATACAGTATATACAATGATCAAAAATATAAATGTAAAGTGTTGGTCCCATGTTTCATGAGCTGAAATGAAAGGTCCAGAAATGTTCCATCTCTCAAATATTGTGCACAAATGTGTTTACATCCCTGTTAGTGAGCATTTCTCCTTTGCCAAGATAATCCATCAACCTGACAGGTGTCGCAAATCAAGAAGCTGATTAAACAGCACGATCATTACACAGGTGCACATGTGCTGGGGACAATACAAGGCCACTCTTCTTTGCTCCAGACCAGCGCAAGGGGGAGTTAGAGCACTGATTATGCTTTTGGGTCCCAAGGCGCTACTGTGTCTCTAACTGAATGGGCGACATAAACCAAATAGAAACTGATAATTGTGCACGACTTCAGTATAACTTACTAAAAATTGTTATAAGGTTTTTATTCTTAGACTACAATTAGGCTGTGGAAATGTTAGGATTATTTTGCTCTTACTGTAGTACTGTAGCCTACTCCTGACCAGTCATGTTGTACAGCACCTGACTGGCGCAGCAGTCTAAGACCCTGCATCAAAGTGCAAACTGTGTTGCAACAGATGCTGGTTCAATACCTATGCCGGACACGACCCGGGAGACCCGTAAGGTGACAGTGGGCTTTTGGTTCATCTCCCTCTAAAAACAGAAATAAAATCCTTCAAAATAACAAACTGTCTTTATTTACAAATTAGTAACAATGTCTCATCCCATGTTCACGATTGGCCTTATTCTCGCCCACTTTAGGTTATTTAAAAACAGACCCACTCCAAAAGGCTTTCGGAGCCATCATCGACTCAGTGGGTTTTGTCCAACATGTCTCTGGACCTACTCACTGCCACAGTCATACTATGGACATAGTTTTGTCCCATGGAATACATGTTGTAGATCGTAATGTTTTTCCTCATAATCCTGGACTATCGGACCACCATTTTATTACGTTTGCAATCGCAACAAATAATCTGCTCAGACCCCAACCAAGGAGCATCAAAAGTCGTGCTATAAATTCTCAGACAACACAAAGATTCCTTGATGCCCTTCCAAACTCCCTCTAACTACCCAAGGACGTCAGAGAACAAAAATCAGTTAACCACCTAACTGAGGAACTCAATTTAACCTTGCGCAATACCCTAGATGCAGTTGCACCCCTAAAAACTAAAACCATTTGTCATAAGAAACTAGCTCCCTGGTATACAGAAAATACCCGAGCTCTGAAGCAAGCTTCCAGAAAATTGGATCAGAAAGGGCGCCACACTAAACTGAAAGTTTTCCGACTAGCTTGGAAAGACAGTACCGTGCAGTATCGAAGAGCCCTCACTGCTGCTCGATCATCCTATTTTTCAAACTTCATTGAGGAAAATAAGAACAATCAGAAAATGTTTTGATACTGTTGCAAAGCTAACTAAAAAGCAGCATTCCCCAAGTGAGGATGGCTTTCACTTCAGCAGTAATAAATTCATGAACTTCTTTGAGGAAAAGATCATGATCATTAGAAAGCAAATGACGGACTCCTCTTTAAATCTGTGTATTCCTCCAAAGCTCAGCTGTCCTGAGTCTGTACAACTCTGCCAGGACCTAGGATCAAGAGAGACACTTAAGTGTTTTAGTACTATATCTCTTGACACAATGATGAAAATAATCATGGCCTCTAAACCTTCAAGCTGCATACTGGACCCTATTCCAACTAAACTACTGAAAGAGCTGCTTCCTGTGCTTGGCCCTCCTATGTTGAACATAATAAACGGCTCTCTATCCACCGGATGTGTACCAAACTCACTTAAAAGTGCCAGTAATAAAGCTGGCTTACTGGTGCTCTTTCATGCCGTCCCTAGGAGCGGTGCGTCACTTGAGTGGGTTGAGTCACTGACGTGATCTTCCTGTCTAGGTTGGCGCCCCCCTTTGGGTTGTGCCGTGGAGGAAATTTTTGTGGGCTATACTCGGCCTTGTCTCAGGATGGTAAGTTGGTGATTGAAGACATCCCTCTAGTGGTGTGGGGGCTGTGCTTTGGCAAGGTGGGTGGGGTTATATCCTTCCTGTTTGGCCCTGTCCGGGGGGATCATCGGATGGGGACACAGTGTCTCCTGACCCCTCCTGTCTCAGCCTCCAGTATTTATGCTGCAGTAGTTTGTGTCGGGGGGCTAGGGTCAGTTTGTTATATCTGGAGTATTTCTCCTGTCTTATCCGGTGTCCTGTGTGAATTTACGTATGCTCTCTCTAATTCTCTCTTTCTCTCTTTCTTTCTTTCTCTCTCTCTCTCGGAGGACCTGAGCCATAGGACCATGCCTCAGGACTACCTGGCATGATGACTCCTTGCTGTCCCCAGTCCACCTGGTCGTGCCGCTGCCCCAGTTTCAACTGTTCTGCCTGCGGCTATGGAACCCTGACCTGTTCACCGGACGTTCTACCTGTCCCAGACCTGCTGTTTCAACTCTCTAGAGACAGCAGGAGCGGTAGAGATACTCTTAATGATCGACTATGAAAAGCCAACTGACATTTACTCCTGAGGTTCTGACTTGCTGCACCCTCGACAACTACTGTGATTATTATTTGACCATGCTGGTCATTTATGAACATTTGAACATCTTTGCCATGTTCTGTTATAATCTCCACCAGGCACAGCCAGAAGAGGACTGGCCACCCCTCATAGCCTGGTTCCTCTCTAGGTTTCTTCCTAGATTTTGGCCTTTCTAGGGAGTTTTTCCTAGCCACCATGCTTCTACACCTGCATTGCTTGCTGTTTGGGGTTTTAGGTTGGGTTTCTGTACAACACTTTGAGATTTCAGCTGATGTAAGAAGGGCTATATAAATTAATTTGATTTGATTAAACAGCTGTCTCTGATTGGGAACCATATCAGGCCAACATAGACATACAAAAACCCTAGATGACCCACCCTAGACACTATCACGCCCCCAAAAAACACAGAGAAAAACTGCTTACTATGGTCAGGGCGTGACAGTCATGCACAAAGTAGATGTCCTTACTGACTTGCTAAAGCTGTAGTTTGTTAACAAGACATTTGTGGAGTGGTTGAAAAACGAGTTTTAATGACTCCAACCTAAGTGTATGTAAACTTCCGACTTCAACTGTAGCTGGGTCACCCTGTCCTGCCGCTAGGGGCTCACAGCCCCACCCAACACACCCCACTCGGCTTTAGGATCTAAGCGAAACATTCAATATTTGTTTCAGGTGTGTTATGCCAAAGCCAGTGACAAAAGTAAAGCAGACCCCCAGAGCCAGGACTGAGCAGCCCAGCAGCTAGGGATTGCCTAAATAGGTATCTCCCCTAACTTGGGTATGTTTTCAATACAGACTCCTTTTGTCATACAGTATTCCATATAAGGTGTCCAGACCTTATGATAGTTGCACAGTATACCCTTAATCTTAAAACAAATCTAGTGATACTGTACATAACATGACCAACAACAAAAAGAGCTGTGCTACCTTGTTCATTGACCTGTCAAAGGCATTCGAGACTGTTGATCATTCTGTTTTGCTGAAGAAATTATCAAGAATTGGCCTGGGATATACAGCCTGTTGGTTTCAGATTTATCTTAGCGACAGAACTCCGGCCATCCTGATAGTTGGGGTTAAATCCGCAGGGTTCGATTTTGGGTCCATTGTTAACGTGGTTTCCTATGTCATTAATAAACAATGTTGATACTTGTAACATTCATCTCTATGCAGATGACACAGTTTTGTATTCCTGTGCAACCTCAGGGTTAGGACTGACCCTCGGTGCCACCTCAGGGTTAGGGCTGACCCTCAGTGCAGCAGGTCATTCGTGAACTTCAGCATGACTTTGATTCAATTCATTAATCACTTACAGATCTTAAATTAGTGTTAAGTACAAGTAAAACCAAGCTGACGCTATTCTGTACATCACAAAATGTTGACCCTGAGGACCTACATATTTGCGCTATAAATGGAGTCCAATTTGAGCTTGTTTCTCAATATAAGTACCTGGGTGTCTGGATTGATGACAAGTTGTCCTTCAAAACGCATATAAAATTCTGACTAAAAAGCTAAGATCCAAGAGTTTTTTTATATCGAAATAAATCATGGCTTAGTACTAAAATAGGAGAAAGATTGTTCAAACAACGCTTCTCCCTGTTTTGGATTTTGGTGACATTGTTTACATGCATGCGGCAACCTCTGTTTTAAAACCCTTGGACGCAGTCTACCATTCAACAATATGTTTTATCACAGGGGACAATTTTAGGACTGTAGTCTGTATAAAAGTGTGGGATGAACCTCTCTGTCTGTAAGAAGAGAGGTGCATTCTCTTTTATTTATTTACATCATTAATTAAGGTTAAGAATCATAAGTTACCAAACCCGTTCACAGGAATGGATAACACTAGAGATCCCTCCAGTCTCCACAGTGTAATGAATACTCAGGGAGACAAAGGTGTAGATTCACACGCAGAGCGCGGCAGTTGTTTATTTCTCCTTCACAGAAGGCAGGAATTGTGGTCACAGGCAGACAATGGTCATACACAGGTAGGCAAACAGGCAGGTGAATCAAAACTAGGACTGAAGGCTATAACTGGTTCTCACAAACGAGCTAGGAAAAGGCTTAGAGTCAAAACGAATAAGACCTCACAAAGGCACAAACAGAATGAACAGAACTAAATGAGGAGCTGATGAGACCAGGTGAGTAACTAACACATGTGAAATCAATGATCAAAGAAATGAAAGACAGGGCTACGTTCAAGAACACAACGAAACAGAATACAAGGTTGACTAAGGAAAAATACAGAACCTTAGTTTTTTTACCCCTAATTTGTGGAACAATCTGCAGAGCTCGCGGCAGTTAGATGTGCTGGTGCCACTCAGGCAGTTTGAATTATTGATTGAGGACATCTATGTGTTTGCTTTTAGTACGATTGGTATTTAGCTTCACGGTTCATTGGTATTTAGCTTCACGGTTGTTTCTTTGTTGTTTTGTAGTGTTCAGTTTTTTTCCATTAAAATGACGAACACTTACCTCGCTGCGTATTGGTCTTCCGATCCTGCAAACTTCTCCTCTTCAGATGAGGAGGATGACAGCCGTGACAGGATTATATAGAGATTCAATCAATGTGATGTGGGGGGAGATTCTCCATATAGTCAATAAAAGGTTGCCAAATTCTGTAAAATGTCTTTAACTTATTCCTCAAGCAGTAAGTGATTTTCTAGAGTGGGATACAACTATTAACTTCCGATAGCCACATTACAACTGGCAGGGAGGAATCCGATTTCCATTTCTTGGCAATACATTTCTTGGCAATCTCTAGCAATATTTCTGTTAGCTATATAGTATGGCTTTGCCTAAGATTGGTGATAGTAAAGTTACCCAATAGACAGACCTCCGGGTCTAAAGGGAATGCAACCCCATGGATTGAGGATATGGTATCGCATACCCCCTGCCAGAAACCGTGTAGTTTTGAACACTGCCAAGTGGACTGGAGGAATTGTCACGCCCTGACCGTAGAGATCTTTTTATTCTCTATGTTCGGTTGGTCAGGGTGTGACTCGGGTGGGAAACTCTATGTTCCTTGTTTCTATGTTTTGGCCGGGTATGGTTCTCAATCAGGGACAGCTGTCTATCGTTGTCTCTGATTGGGAATCATACCTAGGCAGCCTTTTTTCCTTTTGTATTTGTGCGTAGTTGTCTTTGTTAGTGGCATTATAGCCTAAGTAAGCTTCACGGTCGTTTCCTTGTTCTTTGTTTTGTTGGCGACATTTATCAATAAAAGAAATGTACGTTCACCATGCTGCACCTTGGTCCGGTCATTTCCACGACGACAGCGATCATGACAGTAATGTTCCTTCATCTGAGCCACATCTAAAACATAGGGAGGAGATATCAGAGTTGAACTTTTGCAGTCTATATGGGGTGATGTAGAGGAAATTAAACTGGATCAGTCTGTATCTGGAGTTTAATGTGGATGTAACACCATCCCATCTAAGTCGGGGTTTATCTAGCTCAGGCAGTGTTAGTCCTGACATAAGAGCATCGGAAACACGGGAAATGGTCTTGAATAGTGGTTGGTCTGCGTGGCAGAGGTGTTCAATAGGTGACATCTTAGGTAGGTCCCAATGTCCCTTGAGAGTCACCCTAATAAAGTTTTGTAGTTGTAGGTAGCTAAAGAAGTCCCTGTTAGGCAAGTGGTATTTCTGTTTCAGCTGATCAAAAGACATACCTCATCATAACAATGTTCCAGCAGAGTGATCCCCTTATCAGACCATGGTCTAAAGTTACTATTCTGGAAAAACATAGGGATTAATCTATTGTTCCATAAAGGGGTTTTAGGGGAAGGAATCCCCCTCGTCTGAACAGCTCATGCAGTTTGCACCATGCTAGGACAGAATGTATGATTGAAGGGTTGTCTGTGATGGTTTTTATAGATTTTCTGTCCCATTTGTTAAACAATTCTGCCCCAGTGTCATCATTTACCTCAAGCTTTTCAATGTTCAACCATGCAGGAGAAGGACCATTGTCAAACATCTGAGCCAGAAACCTAGACTGTGCAGCCCAGCAGTACATTCTAAAATTGGGGAGGTTTAAGCCCCCTTGACCGTAATCAAGGGTCAGTTTATCCAGGCCAACCGTCGGGGTTTTGCCATGCCAGATAAAACGTCTGGTCAGCTTGTCGAGAGAGGAAAAGAATGCTGCGGGAACAGGGATAGGGAGAGATTGAAACAAATATAGAAATCTGGGCAGGACATTCATTTAAATTACATTAATTCTACCCAGTAGAGTAAGAGGCAAGTCCATCCATTTACAAAGGTCACCCTCCACCTTTTGCAACAAACTGGCCAGATTGAGTTTATTAGAAGTTGTTCAGATTACCATCCACCATTATGCCCAAATATGTGAAGCCCATAGGCGACCATCTAAAAGGAAACTTGTGCTTGATGGTATGATGGTCAAAGACAGACAACAGCCCTCCTCCCCAGGAGACTTATTAGAAGGTAAAGATTTAATGGCCTCCAACAATTCAGGAACTGAGAAGTGTTCACTCAGGCGCTCTCTGTCTTCCTCTGACAGGCCTGGGAGGTTGAGAGAGGAGAGAAAGGAGTCGATCTGATAGATCATCGCTTGATTGGGAAGTGTAGAGGTCTTCATAGTATTTCTTAAAAGTATTATTAATTTCAGTAGGGTCGAAAGATATCTCATTAGTAAGAGTTTCTATAGCATTAATTGTCCTCTTACTTTCCTCTGCTTTTAGTTGCCATGCCAATACTTTGTGAGCTTTCTCTCCAAGCTTGTAATAATGCTGTTTTGATTTAGTGAGGGCCCTCAGCTTGATATGTGTTCAGAATATTATATTTCAGTTTTTTATTTACCAAAAGCCTGTATAGATCTTTAGTCGGGACTCTTTGGTAGGTTTTCTCTAGCTCTGAGATTTCAGATTCAAGGGCACTCAGTTCCGCATCGTGTTTTCTCTTCAGCCCTTTAGTATAGGAAATTATCTGTCCCCTCACATAGGCTTTCAATGTGTCCCAAAAAATGAAACTGTCAGGAGCGGAGGGTTTGTTTGTCAAAGTAAAAATATTGATCTGCTCTTTGATGAATGCACAAAATTCAGGTTGCTTTAGGAGTGTAGAATTTAGTCTCCATCTATATGCTCCATTTACCTTGGTAGGAATGGAGATTGATAATACCAGAGGAGAATGGTCACTAAGAAATCTGGGGAGATACTCGATATCTAACACTCTATGAAACAGTTAGGTCGATAGTAAAAAGTTATCTATGCGTGTGTGTATCTTGTGTGGGTATGAATAAAAATAGTAGTCCCTATCCTGTGGGTGAAACTGTCTCCAGATGTCTAGTAAATTGAGATCTTTCATGAATGACATGGTGAGCTTGCCGGCTTTGGTAAGAAGTGAGGGTTTATCAGAGGACCTATCAAGAACTGTATCTAAACAAAAATGTTAATCTCCTCCAACCAGTAGCCATCCTGGTGGTGCTTGAGCGACCTGAAGGAAGATATTCTGTATATGATTATGCCTAGGACATCCGGGATCCATTGAGTGAAGAAACGGACCGGGTCTCGGACCTCGCTGTCCTCTTTCAATCCCACCACACGGATATTACTACGTCTGCTCTGGTTCTAGCCCCCATGGAGGATTTCAGGTCGTCAAGTGAAGAATGGAGTTCAGCCGTTTCAATTTTCATAGAAAGACCTTTGTTACCATCCTGAATTTCCCGGGGGAGAGTAGCCAGCATGTCGGCAGGCTCGCACGAAGCTCGCAACAGTCTGGAACTGTTGTCTGAGTTGTGAGGGCTAATGCTAATCTTGCTAGTTTACAATTGGCTCATTCATCCCCCTCCTCTCCCCTGTAACTATTCCCCAGGTCGTTGCTGCAAATGAGAACGTGTTCTCAGTCAACTTACCTGGTAAAATAACGGATAGATTAAAAAAAATAAAAAAATAAAAAAATCTGGTCTACCTTGTTTTTGAGGTAGGCATTGTCCTTCTGCAGTTGTATCAGAACCTGGTCATGTCGAGCGATGGTATCTTCAACTGTGCTAATGCGCAACTCAGCCTCAGTCGTTCTCTAAAGGAGATCATTCATGGAGGATTTCAGGTCGTCAATGGAAGAATGTAGTTCAGCCGATTTCTTGTCAATTTTCATAGAAAGACCTTTGTTACCATCCTGAATTTCCCGGAGGAGAGTAGCCAGCATGTCGGCAGGCTCGCAAGAGGCTCGCAACAGTCTGGAACTGTCATCTGAGTTATGAGGGCTAATGCTAATCTTGCTAGCTGTAGCATTATCGTTATCTTGGGAATCAACAACGTTTTGGTCGTCCTTCTTGCCTCTCGGTCGGAGGTCCATGGCTCTTTGGGAAGGTAAGTACTTGACAATTTATCAGCCGATGTTAGAATATTGTTTCAACGTTGTTATTTAGGTAATAATAGAATAACTTTGAAGAGTTCGGTTTGTCAATGTCTGCTCAGCTCCGGAGGCTTGTCACATTACCTTAACCTGTTTGGCGTGCAAGCCCGACGTCGGTACATTTATGACAACAGCCACTTCAAGTGCAGGGCGCGAAATTCTAAATATATATTTTTTAAATATTTAACTTTCACACATTAACAAGTCCAATACAGCATATGAAAGGTACACATCTCGTGAATCCAGCCAACATGTCCGATTTTTTAAATGTTTTACAGGGAAGACAAAATATGTAAATCTATTAGCTAACCACGTTAGCAAAAGACTCCACTTTTATTACTCCATCAGTTTTTGACTCCATCAGTAGCTATCACAAATTCGGCCAAATAAAGATATAAATAGCCACTAACCAAGAAACAACCTCATCAGATGACAGTCTGATAACATATTTATTGTATAGCATATGTTTTTTTTCGAAAAATGTGCATATTTCAGGTATATATCATGTTTACATTGCAGCTACATTCAGAAATTGCACCGAAAGCAGCCATAATATTTACAGACACCAATGTCAAATACCTAATTACTCATCATAAAACATTTCTGAAAAATACATAGTGTACAGCAAATGAAAGACAGGCATCTTGTGATGCCAGACAATATTTCCGATTTATTAAGTGTTTTACAGCGAAAACAAAATGTAGCATTATATTAGCTTAGCACAATAGCCAGAAACACTTGGGCGCCGACGACTACGACAGATATATGAAATAACATCATAAATTGGGTCTTACTTTTGCTGATCTTTTATCAGAATGTTGAACAAGGTGTCCTTTGTCCAGATGAGTCGTTGTTTGGATTCAGAATGGCAACTTTCTCTCTCCATTTAGCAAGCGCGCTAGCCGAGTTGCATGGATCTCTCCATGTAAACAAACGGAAGAGAACGGAACACGGCAAAACTCCCGAAAAAAATTCTATAATCTGATGAAACTATATTGAAAAAACATACTTTACGATGATATGGTGACATGTATCAAACAAAATCAAAGCCGGAAATAATAGTCGCCTATAACGTCAGCAAAACAAAAGGCAACCCCACTGTCCAAATTGCGTTCTTCAGAGTACCGGAAATAGGGTACACGTCATTCCAAGATGATTTATTCCATCCCAGATCGAGATAATCAGCTCATTTCTTCTCTCACAGCCTTCTTGACACCCAGAGGAAGGTGTATGAAGTGTACGTAGACTCTTACGTTCATTGCCCATGTATAGGCATGAAGTTGAACAGAGCATCGATTTCAGACTTTGAACTTCCGGGTCAGGAAAAGTGCTGCAGAATGAGTTCTGTTTCACTCAGAGAAATAATTCAAACGGTTTTAGAAACTAGAGAGTGTTTCTATCCAATAGTAATAATAATATGCATATTGTACGAGCAAGAATCGAGTATGAGGCCGTTTGAAATGGACACATTTTATCAGGCTACTCAATACTGCCCCTTGCAGCCATAAGAAGTTGGCTTGTCCGGTGTTTGCTGGACAGAGAGAATAAAGTGTTATATCTGAAAAAACTCACATCACCTCTGTCACTTGCTGGACTTCGCTGGCTGCCTGACTGCTGAGACCAGTCGCCATCTGATCCTCCTAAAATGAGGCATGACAAAAATGTACATTATTATATTATATTATATTATCCAAGAACAGAATCAATGGTTCAATAATTGAGCTGCATCACCACATACGCCTAAAATAACATTGCTGGATTGTGGTTGGATGTGGGACCAGCTCTTGCGGTTGCGGGTGGGAGTCGAACAGAAAGCACACCACTACTTTTACATTGAAGCCTGTAACATTAGAGCTGTTTATTACTACAGTACATTCAGAAAGTATTCAGACCCCTTGACTTTTTACAAATTGTGTTAGGTTAAGTGGATAACATTTACTTTTTACTCATTAATCTATACCCAATACCCCATAATGACAAAGCAAAAACAGGTTTTTAGACATTTTTGCAAATGTATAAAAATAAAAAAACAGCACATATACATAAGTATTCAGACCCTTTACTCAGTACTTTGTTAAAGCACCTTTGGCAGTGATTACAGCCTCAAGTCTTCTTGGGTATGACACTACAAGCTTGGCACACCTATATTTGGGAAATTTCTCCCATTCTTCTCTGCAGATTCTATCAAGCTCTGTCAGGTTGAATGGGGAGCATCGCGGCACAGCTATTTTCAGGTCTCTCCAGAGATGTTTGATCGGGTTCAAGTTTGGGCTTTGGCTGGGCATTCAGAGACTTGCCCCGAAGCCACAAGGATCTCTCTGTACTTTGCTTTGTTCATCTTTCCCTCGATCCTGACTAGTTTCCCAGTCCCTGCAGCTGAAAAACATCAAACAGCACGATGCTGCCACCACCATGCTTCACCATAGGGATGGTGCCAGGTTTCCTCCAGACGTGACGCTTGGCATTCAGGCCAAAGAGTTCAATCTTGGTTTCATCAGACCTAATAAAAAAGGGGCTGAATAGTTAGGTAAGTAAAACATTTCAGTTTTGTTATTTGTTTTAATTTGCAAACATTTAAAAAAAAACTGTTTTCGATTTGTCATTATGTGGTAATAAGGCTGTGACGTAACAAAAAGTGGAAAAAGTCAAGGGGTCTGAAAACTTTTCCGAATGCACTGTGTGAAAAGTAGAGGATTAGCTTGGGAAACTGACGGATCAATAACGTTACATTGACATACTGACTAATACAACTTACATTGTAGTGAAAAAGCATCAGAATATCAATCTTCAATTGTTTTTTCGTAGATGGTTTCATCGTTTGATTAAGGTCTAGTTTGATTGAGGCAAAAATTTGAGCTAATGTAAGCCAACTTTTGGCCAGTTCTCTCTGTAACGGTACATCAACTGGCTTGCCATGTTCATTTACTTCTGAAACGTCACAAATCAAAGGCTACAAAACATTTCCATACAAACAACTGCTGTTAGATATTAATAATAGCCAGCTCATATCGCTATCTGACAGATAACGAGAGGCTAGTGCTGACTTGGCTGTGGTAGCTACTCACTAGCGTAGCATATTCATTCAACTCATTCACCTATTCATTCACCTCAGTCAAGTTGAAACAATAGCTAACATTACATGTCTTCACACATGCCTGTTGCCCGCTCTGTGGTGTCTGTGTGGTCCTAAATCCAGTCTGAAAAATACACCAAACAGCCTACTCAATCGCTCAGAGGTGTCCACATGGTACGAAAGCGCACCGTTGTCACTATTTGTATCACATTACAATGATAAAACTGAGGGGGACAAAAATGCAATTACAGAATGTGGGGGGACAGGTCCTCTCAGTCCTCAGTGAAAGTTGTGCCCCTGGTTGTAAATCAGAGTATTTGGGATGATGGGATAACTGCCACTCAATTTTGTCTGTCATTTTAGATCCATTACTTATGTTCCCTGGGGGGAAGGGACCTCAACACCATGGTGTGCAAGGTCCTCTGCAAAATTGCTAACAATTATGTCCTCAAACACTACAGCTTGGGAGGGAGGTGGGAGAAGCGGTCCTTCCAGGACCTGGTGATTGCGGGTTTATTTGGCTGGATATCCTTTGGTTGGTGGACAATTTTTTACACACATGAGAAACTGATGAGCATGAAAACCCCAGCAGCATTGTAGTTCGACACAAACCGGTGCGCCTGCCACCTACTAACATACCCCCTTCAAAGGCACTTAAATATGTTGTCTTGCCCATTCACCCTCTGTATGGCACACATACACAATCCATGTCTCAATTGTCTCAAGACTTAACCCATATCCTACACTTCATCCCCACTGATTGAAGTGGATTTAACAATTAACATCAATAAGGGATCATAGCTTTCATCTGGGTTCACCTGGTCAGTCTATGGAAAGAGCAGGTGTTCATAATGTTTTGTACACTCAGTGTATACAGTATGTTTGTCTAGGGTTGAAAAATTCTGGTAACTTTCAATAAATTCCCTTGCTTTCCTGAAATCCCAGTTAGAGGATTCCTGGAATCAGAAGGGAATAAGCAGGAAGTCCGTAAACCTCCAACCAGGTTTTCTAGGAATTTATTGAAAGTTTTTTGCAACCCTATGTCTGTCTGAATCTTCAGTACCCGTTTTTGTAACTTTGACCACATCATAGCCATGCTGAAATCTGCATAACCCACGTTATCTTGACCTATTGATTTTCTTAAATGATAGACTATATCACTATATTTTTTATACAGAAAGTAATAGAAAGATAAACTTTTCTGTTGCATTTTTCTCATTTGTTCCTACAATCCTGTCTCTATGACTCCCCTTCTACTTAACCCCATAGAAACACATGGAATAACACATTCATAAATGGCAAAAAGGACAGTCAAAACAACGTTTTGAAGTGTCTGTCCTAAATCTAGGCGATATATATATATATATATATATATATATATATATATATATATATAATATATATATATATAAAAATATAAATATATATAAATAAATATGTATAAATAAATATTAACGACCTTCAGAATTCCATTTGTTTTTTAAAACTGGTACCTTCAGACGAGTCCCGTGACACTTGTGGCAGTTGTCTAGAAAAACTGAGAACACCATGGTGTTGGTGAGGATCTCCACTTTCCAATTAGTTTGTAGCCCAAACCGTTCGGACACTACAAAACAGAAGTTGGCACATTGACGGTACCAAAGTCAGACGAGTTTACTGACACTTGTGGGGGTCATAGAGCAAAACAGAGAACACCGTTGTGTTTGTGAAATAGGTCCATTGCAAAAAAACATCTAGTTTAAGTTTGTTATGTAGCTTAGATTGACGTTCAGATAAAAATTAAGAAAGGACCAGCACTCAATTGATCTAATTTGCAGTTAAAGCTTTGGGTTAATTTTCTTAAATTCATGGTAGCAAAATGTCTTACTACACTACACTGTGTTCAGTTCTTGGACTTGTTTCCTGGCCCCAACATGAACAGATGATTTTGATGGTTAGTAAGAGCTATTGGTTTGGTTGAGTGGCAGGCAGCAAAGTTCCTATGAGCAGCCAGAATAGATCCATCTTCCTGTAGAAAGGTGATCTTCTCTTTGTGCATTTATTTACTGTTTCTTCCTGTAGAAAGGTGATCTTCTCCTTGTGCATTTATTTATTTTGTACACTGCTCCACAATGTGACCATCTTCACAGATCAAACCAGATAAATGGGGTGTATTTTCAGTTAGAGTTAGGAGAGTTTGACTTCTGGGGTCTACGAGGGGCCTGAGTCATCCGGTGGAATCAAGGGCTCTGACACTGGGTTGAGCCCAAACATTTCTGGGGGTCTGATTGAGACGGGTCTAAGGCCTGATTGAGACATGGGCCAGAGGCATAAGAGAGTCAGGGGATCTAGAGGAGGATTCATATTGTCCTTGGTACTCCTGTGTGTACTGTATATCCTATCCTTAGGCTGCACATTCTGAGTGTGTGACATAGAATGAGAGTTTTGGTTTTGTTTAAGTGTTAGCCACTGAGCAATGAGATTTTTTTGTTGTGAATCCATCCTAGTGGAAGCATTCATGTTGCCCCTCATGTCGCTCCTCTCCTCACTGCTTTTAAACATTGAGGGCACTAGTATTGCTATATAGTTGATGTCCAGTTCAAGCTGCCCACTTTTCGTTCTGTTTGTTTTCTCCCTCTCCCTCTTCAACACAAGTTTCTCTACACGAGCAGGAGCATGTACAGCAGAAGTTGCCATCCCTGCCTTAGTCATTGTGAGGGAAGAGACGTTTGATGATGCAGGATAAAGGCTTCCCCTCCTTGATCCTTTGATTGCAGAATTTGACGCACTGCCATCACAACCAATTTCCCTGCTACACAGAAAGTAATCATCCTCAGTGCACTTTCTGCGGTGTGCAGTTTTTTGAATACCTACCACAGACTGGCAAAATAGCTTTTACAAAGTACACCAACAGTCAGTGACAATAATCTGGCCCAGGTGGTGATCGTCTTTCCCGGTCAGGGTTCTGCTGAGGTCCTACTCCCAGTCTGCTTTCTGACCAATACAGCATTCTCTTTCTCATCACCTTTGTGTGTGCAGTATGTGACATGATTTGTGTTATGTCCCGATTCTCTACCTCAGGGGTTCTGCTCGAGAGCCAAATTTGGAATTACCTGTCCTCCAACAAACCAAATTAAGATAAAATAGTATTCTATGTGATTATAAATGTATTACCTTGCGACCCACCTCTCACATACCCAGGGCCCACTGAGGCCTGACCCATCGTTTAAGAAACACCGCTCTACCTCCCTAAGTGTGCACCAATGGCATCCTTCATTAAAGCATTGAATTGAGTCATGTTTTATTTTTCCATTCTGGTTTGGATTTAAAACCCAGCAAATGCATATGATTTCAGATTTTTCGGGTTGAAAGCACAGATTTTTTGCTAAACATAAATGAATTAAATAGCAATGAACTACTTACCAATGTACAATACTAAAATGTTGGGAAGGACACAATATCCTTAAGAACCCTGATAATATTTAACTAAATAAGAACCCTTTGTATTAAAGGTTGCAGAGAGGGTTGCGGAGGAGGTTGTGGAGGACTGAGCCCTTGACTCCCCTGTACCGTAGATGGTGTTCAGACAAGAGAATTGTGTAATCCTGTGTGTGTGTTATGTATGTGTGTGTACGCCAATTAGATTGCATATTTCTGAATTGTTAACTAAAATTACAAATGTGTTAACTGTTCATAAAAAATCAAAAGTAAGATTATTCTAACTTTGACAGTTGAGATGATTGGAGTCCACCTGTGGAAAACGCAATTGATTGGAGATGATTTGGGAAGGCACACACCTGTATATGTAAGGTCCCACAGTTGACAGTGCATGTCAGAGCAAAAACTAAGGCATGAGGTCGAAGGAATTGTCCGTTGAGCTCCGAGACAGGATTGTGTTGAGGCACATATCTGGGAAAGGGTATCAAAATAATTCTAAAATGGAAGAAGTTTCGAACCACTAAGACTCTTCCTAGAGCGGGCCGTCCGTATAAACTGAGCAATCGGGGAAGAAGGGCCTTGGTCAGGGACATGACCAATCACCCGATGGTCACTCTGACAGAGATCCAGAGTTCCTCTGTGGAGATGGGAGAACCTTCCAGAAGGACAACGATCTCTGCAGCACTCCATCAATCAGGCCTTTATGGTAGAGTGGCCAGACGAAAGCCCCTCCTCAGTAAAAGGCACATGACAACCCACTTGGAATTTGCCAAAAGGCACCTAAAGACTCTCAGACCATGAGAACACAATATTCTCTGGTCTGATCAAGCCAAGATTGAACTCTTTGCTCTCAATACCAAGCGTCACATCTGAAGGAAACCTTGCACCGTCCCTACGGTGAAGCATGCTGGTGGCAGCTTCATGCTGTGGGGGTGTTTTTTTGTGGCAGGGACTTGTAGACTAGTCAGAATTGAGGCAAAGATGAACGAAGCAAAGAACATAGAGATCCTTGATGAAAACCTGCTCCATAGCGCTCAGGACCTCAGACTGGGGTGAAGGTTTACCTTCCAACAGGACAACGACCCTAAGCACACAGCCAAACCAACGCAGGAGTGGCTTTGGTACAAGTCTCTGAATGTCCTTTAGTGGTCCAGCCAGAGCCCAGACTTGCACCCGATCGAACATCTCTGGAGAGAACTGAAAATAGCTGTGCAGCAATGCTCCCCATCCAACCTGGCAGAGCTTGAGAGCATCTGCAGAGAAGAATGGGAGAAATTCCCCAAATACAAGTGTGCCAAGCTTAGTAATCACAATTACTAACAATCACAATTACTAATATTTATTTTTTTACGGTTCTTGTTGTCATTATGGCGCGGCAGGTAGCCTAGTGGTTAGAGCGTTGGTTTAATAACCGAAAGGTTGCAAGATTGAATCCTAGAGCTGACAATGTAAAAATCTGTTGTTCTGAACAAGGCAGTTAACCCACTGTTCCTAGGCTGTCATTGAAAATAAGAATTTGTTCTTAAACTTCTTATAGCTGCAATCCCGGTAACGGGATGATATGACAACAGCCAGTGAAAGTGCAGGGCGCCAAATTCAAACAACAGAAATCTCATAATTAAAATTCCTCAAACATACATGTATCTTATACCATTTTAAAGGTAATCTTGTTTTTAATCCCACGAAAGTGTCCGATTTCAAATAGGCTTTTCAGCGAAAGCACCACAAACGATTATGTTAGGTCACCGCAAAATCACAGAAAAACACAGCTATTTTTCCAGCCAAAGACAGGAGTCACAAAAAGCAGAAATAGAGATAAAATTAATCACTAACCTTTGATGATCTTCATCAGATGACACTCATAGGACTTCATGTTACACAATACATATATGTCTTGTTCGATTAACCTTTCAGGAGCCTCTACCCCGGGTCCGGGAGCACCCCCCCCCCCCCCCCCCCCCCCCCCCACACTGATTAGCATCGCTAGCATAGCATCACAATTAAATAGTAGCATCTAAATATCATTAAATCACAAGTCCAAGACACCTAATGAAAGATACAGATCCTATGAATAAAGCCACCATTTCAGATTTTTTAAATGTTTTACAGGGAAGACACAATATGTAAATCTATTAGCTAAACACGTTAGCAAAAATCACCATTTTTCTTTGTCCACCATTTTCTCTCAACACCAGTAGCTATCACCAATTCGGCTAAACTAAGATATTGATAGCCACTAACCAAGAAAAAACCTCATCAGATGACAGTCTGATAACATATTTATGGTATAGGATAGGTTTTGTTAGAAAAATGTGCATATTTCAGGTATAAATCATAGTTTGCCATTGCAGCCAGCATCACAAATCTCACCAAAGCTCCTAGAATTACTACACAGAGCAACATGTATTACCAATTTACTCATCATAAAACATTTCTTAAAAATACACAGCACATAGCAATGGAAAGACACAGATCTTGTGAATTCAGACAACATTTCAGATTTTCTAAGTGTTTTACGGCGAAAACACAATAAATCGTTATATTAGCATACCACATACGCAAACGTTACCAGAGCATTGATTCTAGCCAAAGAGAGCGATAACGTAATCATCGCCAAAATATATTCATTTTTTCACTAACCTTCTCAGAATTCTTCAGATGACACTCCTGTAACATCATATTACAACATACATATAGAGTTTGTTCGAAAATGTGCATATTTAGCCACCAAAATCATGGTTAGACAATGACAAAAGTAGCTCAGCTGGTCAGAAAATGTCCTGCACCATATTAGACAGTGATCTAGTCTTATACATAAATACTCATAAACTTGACTAAAAAATACAGGGTGGACAGCGATTGATAGACAATTTAATTCTTAATACAATCGCGGAATTAATTTTTTTTCATTATCCTTACTTTTCAATACAGGTTGCGCCAAGCGAAGCTATAGCAAACAAAATGGCGGCATAAGCGTTTAACATTTATCGACAGAAACACGATTTATCATCATAAATTGTTCTTACTATGAGCTGTTCTCCCATCAGAATCTTGGACAATGAATCCTTTCTTGGGTCTAATCTTCTTTTGGTCGAAAGATGTCCACTTGTCCGTCGAAATGCCCACTAACGTACGACCGGGACTCCGAAACGTGCCCGGAGCTTCAAAGTCTATTACAAAGCAATGCCTCAAAATCGCACTAAACGGATATAAATTGCTATAAAACGGTTTAAATTAACTACCTTAGGATGTTTCTAACACCTATAACGAGTAAAAAGATGACCGACGCTATATTACTGGCTAAACCAAGGCTTGGAAAAAGGCCAGTCAGATATCCTTCTTGCGTTGAGCGCAGTGTCCAAAGGAACGCTACTTCCGGTATTTGGTGATTTATAGAGCCAATGATTGCGCAATCGACTCCATTCAAATTGTCACCACTTACTGACATCTAGAGGAAGGCGTGGGCAGTGTTTGTATCTCATAGGATTTACAGAGACTTTTAAAACTGATCTGTAACCAGAGGCCAAGATGTCTAAATCTCACACACTGGGAGGAAAAGTGCTGTAGAATGAGTTCTGTTTCACTCAGAGACATAATTCAAACGGCTATAGAAACTAGAGAGTGTTTTCTATCCGATAATAACAATAAAATGCATATTGTACGAGCAAGAATTGAGTACTAGGCAGTTTAATCTGTAGAGAAAATTATGCTAATGCGAAACAGCACCCCCTATAGTTGCAAGAAGTTAAGTTCATATTTATATACAAAAACCTCAGTTTACATTGGCGCCATGTTCAGAAATGCCTCATCATAAACTTTGATGAAAGATACATGTTTTACATAGAATTAAAGATACACTTGTTCTTAATGCAACCGCTGTGTCAGATTTCAAAAATCTTTACGGTAAAAGCACAATATTCAATAATCTGAGAACAGCGTTCAGCCACAAAAGTGAGCCAAACAGTTACCCGCTAAATTGTGCAGTCAACAAAACTCATAAAAAGCATTATAAATCTTCACTTACCTTTGCTGATCTTCATCGGAATGCACTCCCAGGACTCCCACTTCCACAAGAAATGTTTGTTTTGTTCGGTAATGTCCATCATTTATGTCCAAGTAGCTACTTTTGTTAGCGCGTTTAGTACACATATCCAAACGCTCGTGCAAGTTCAGGCGAACGTCGGACGAATATTTCAAAAAGTTATATTACAGGTTGAATAAACTTGTCAAACTAAGTATAGAATCAATCTTTAGGATGTTGTTATCATAAATATTCAATAATGTTCCAACCGGAGAATTCCTTTGTGTCTATAGAAGTAATGGAATGCAAGTCGATATCATGTGGAATGCGTATGACCAGGACCTGGCTCTCTGCCAGACCACTGACTCAAACAGCTCTCATCCGGCTCAACATCACAGTAGAAGCTTCATTCAATGTTCTACAGACTGTTGACATCTAGTGGAAGCCGTAGGAAGTGCAAACAGATCCATATCCTACAGTGTTTTCAATAGGCGATGAGTTGAAAATCGACCAACCTCAGATTTTTCACTTCCTGGTTGGATTTCTTCTCAGGATGTTGCCTGCCATATGAGTTATGTTATGCTCACAGACATAATTCAAACAGTTTTAGAAACTTCAGAGTGTCTTCTATCCAATACTAATAATACTATGCATATATTAGCAACTATGACTGAGGAGCAGGCCATTTACTCTGGGCACCTCTGTGCACCTTTCATCCAAGCTACTCAATACTGCCCCTGCAGCCATTATCTGACATGCCTAATTAAATAAAGGTAAAATTATCTCACTTCACTTTAGCAACCGTGGCCTTGACATTCTTCATGCTAATAAAGCTTATCTGAGAGACAAGAGAAAGAAAGAGAGAGGAACATTGGCAGTTTCAACACACACACACACACACACACACACACACACACACACACACACACACACACACACACACACACACACACTGTATCCCTTTCCTAATCTTCAGGGATATAGTCGATCCATCAGTTTAAACATTTTAAAGTACAACACACCTTCAGAAAGTATTTACACCCCTTGGCATTCTCCACATTTTGTGTTAAATTCTGCATTTAAACTGGATTACATTTCTGTGTCATTGGCCTACACACGATGCCCCATAATGTCAAAGTGGACTTGTGTTTTCGGTACTTTTTTACAAACTAATTAAAAATTAAAAGCTGAAATGTCTTCAGTCAATAAGTATTTAACCCCTTTGTTATGGCAAGCCTAAATAAGTTCAGCAGTAGAAATCAAGTAATAATAGACTGAGTGCAATAAGTGTTTAACAGTTTAAACAGTTAGGAGAAAACTGAGGTGGATCAACATTGTAGTTATTTCACAATATGACCGAGTACAGAATGCAAATATTCCAAAACATGCAATAAGGCACGAAAGTAAAACAGTAAATAAATAACTTTATGTCCTGAATACAAATAGTTATTTTGGGGGTGAAAACCAAGGCAACATATCACTGAGTAACACTTCATATTGTCAAGCATGGTGGTGGCTGCATCATGTGTATGCTTGTCATCGGCAAGGACTAGGAAGTTTTTTTTAGAATAAAAATAAACTGAATAGAACTAAACAGACAAAATCCTAGAGGAAAACCTGGTTCAGTCTGTTTTCCAACAGACACTGGGAGACAAATTAATCTTTCAGCAAGACAGTATTCTAAAACACAAGACCAAATATACGCTGGAGTTGCTTACCAAGATGACATTGAATGACCTAGTGACCTAGGTGACCTAGTTACAGTTTTGACTTAAATCGGCTTGAATATATATGGCAAGACTTGGCTGTCTAGCAAAGAATAATGTGCAAATATTGTACAATCCAGAAGTGCAATGCGCTTAGAGATGTTCTCAGAAAGACGTACAGCTGTAATCGCTGCCAAAGGTGATTCTAAGATGTATTGACTCAGAGTGTGGAATAGTTATCTAACAAGATACAGTTGAAGTCGGAAGATTACATACACTTAGGTTGGAGTCATTAAAACTCCTTGTTAACAAACTATAGTTTTGGCAAGTCAGTTAGGACATCTACTTTGTGCATGACACAAGTAATTTTTCCAACAATTGTTTACAGACAGATTGTTTCAGCTATAATTCACTGTATAACAATTCCAGTGGGTCAGAAGTTTACATACTGTAACGACTATCGTCATATTCCTCTTCCTCGGACGAGGAGAGGCGAGACGGATCGGACCAATACGCAAAGTGGTTAGTGTTCATAATGATTTATTAAAACGAAACTGAATACTGAATTACAAAACAAAAAAAGAAGTGCATAAACCGATACAGTCCCGTGTGGTGCAACAAACACAGACACGGAAACAAACACCCACAAAACACACGTGAAACCCAGGCTGCCTAAGTATGATTCTCAATCAGTGACAACGATTGACAGCTGTCTCTGATTGAGAATCATACCCGGCCGAACACAAACATCCCAACATAGAAAATAACACATAGACAACCCACCCCAACTCACGCCCTGACAAACTAAATAAATACAAGAAAAAGGAAAACAGGTCAGGAACGTGACATAACCCCCCCTTAAGTTGCGAACTCCGGGCGCACCAGCATAAAGTCTAGGGGAGGGTCTGGGTGGGCGTCTGTCCACGGTGGCGGCTCTGGCGCTGGTCGTGGTCCCCACCCCACCATAGTTAAACCCCGCTTCCTTGGCCTCCTCCCAATGACCAGCCTCCATATAACCCCCCTTAGATTAAGGGGCAGCACCGGAATGAGGGGCAACACCGGAATGAGGGGCAGCACCGGACTGAGGAGCAGCACCGGACTGAGGAGCAGCACCGGACTGAGGGGCGGATCCTGGCTGGCTGGCTCTGGCGGATCCTGGCTGGCTGGCTCTGGCGGATCCTGGCTGGCTGGCTCTGGCGGATCCTGGCTGGCTGGCTCTGGCGGATCCTGGCTGAACGGCTCTGGTAGCTCCTGGCTGGACGGCTCTGGCAGCTCCTGGCTGGACGGCTCTGGCATCTCCTGGCTGGACGGCTCTGGCAGCTCCTGGCTGGACGGCTCTGGCAGGTCCTGGCTGGACGGCACTGGCTGGTCCTGGCTGGACGGCTCTGGTGGCTCGGGACAGATGGACAGCTCTGACGGCTCGGGACAGATGGACAGCTCTGACGGTGTTGTGCAGGCAGGCAGCTCAGACAGCGCTGGGCAGGCAGACAGTTCATACAGCGGCTGCCCTGGAGAGGAGGAAGGCTCTGACAGCGCTGGACAGGTGGGAGCAGCTGGAGAGAGAACCCGGAGAGACAGCCTGGTGCGGGAGGCTGCCACCGGAGGACTGGTACGTGGAGGTGGCACCGGGTATACCGGACCGTGAAGGAGGACACGCGCTCTTGAGCACCGAGCCTCCCCAACCCTACCAGGTTGAATGGTCCCCGTAGCCCTGCCAGTGCGGCGAGGTGGAATAGCCCGCACTGGGCTATGCTGGCGATCCGGGGACACCATCTGTAAGGCTGGTGCCATGTACGCCGGCCCGAGGAGACGTACTGGAGGCCAGATATGTTGGGCCGGCTTCATGGCACCCGGCTCGATGCCCAACCTAGCCCTACCAGTGAGGCGAGGTGGAATAGCCCGCACTGGGCTAAGCACGCGTACTGGGGACACCGTGCGCTTTACCGCATAACACGGTGTCTGACCAGTACAACGCCCTCTCACTCCACGGTAAGCACGGGGAGTTGGCTCAGGTAACCTACCCGGCTTTGCCACACTCCGCGTGTGCCCCCCCAATACATTTTTGGGTCTGGCTCTCGGGCTCCCAACCGCGTCGCCGCACTGCCTCCTCATACCAGCGCCTCTCTGCCTTCGCTGCGTCCAACTCCGCCTTGGGACGGCGATATTCCCCTGGCTGAGCCCAGGGTCCTTTGCCGTCCAGGATCTCCTCCCAAGTCCACGAGTCCTGGGTTTTTTTCCGCTGCTGTTGCCGCACTTCTCCACTCCGCTTGGTCCATTGGTGGTGGGTGTTTCTGTAACAACTATCGTCATATTCCTCTTCCTCGGACGAGGAGAGGCGAGACGGATCGGACCAATACGCAGAGTGGTTAGTGTTCATAATGATTTATTAAAACGAAACTGAATACTGAATTACAAAACAAAAAAAAGAAGTGCATAAACCGATACAGTCCCGTGTGGTGCAACAAACACAGACACGGAAACAAACACCCACAAAACACACGTGAAACCCAGGCTGCCTAAGTATGATTCTCAATCAGGGACAACGATTGACAGCTGTCTCTGATTGAGAATCATACCCGGCCGAACACAAACATCCCAACATAGAAAATAACACATAGACAACCCACCCCAACTCACGCCCTGACCAACTAAATAAATACAAGAAAAAGGAAAAACAGGTCAGGAACGTGACACATACACTAAGTTGACTGTGCCTTTAAACAGCTTGGACAATTCCAGAAAAGGATGGCATGGCTTTAGAAGCTTCTGATAGGCTAATTGACATAATTTGAGTCAATTGGAAGTGTACCTGTGGATGTATTTTAAGATCTACCTTCAAACTCAGTGCCTCTTTGCTTGACATCATGGGAAAATCAAAAGAAATCAGCCAAGACCTCCACAAGTCTGGCTCATCCTTGGGAGAAATTTCCAAAATGCCTGAATGTTCCACGGTCATCTGTACAAACAATAGTACGCAAGTATAAACACCATGGGACCATGCAGCCTTCATACCGCTCAGGAAGGACACACGTTCTGTCTCCTAGAGATTAACATACTTTGGTGCGAAAAGTACGAAATCAATCCCAGAACAACAGCAAAGGACCATGTGAAGATGCTGGCGGAAACAGGTACAAAAGTATCTATATCCACAGTAAAACGAGTCCTATACCGATATCACCTGAAAGGCTGCTCAACAAGGAAGAAACCACTGCTCCAAAACCGCCATAAAAAAGCTAGACTACGGTTTGCAACTGCACATGGGGACAAAGATCATACTTTTTTGGAGAAATGTACTCTGGTACTCTGGTAGGATCATGTTGTGGGGTTGCTTTGCTGCAGGAGGGCCTGGTGCACACACAAAATAGATGGCAGCATGAGGCATAAAAATTATGTGGATATATTGAAGCAACATCTCAAGACATCAGTCAGGAAGTTAAAGCTTGGTCGTTAATGGGTCTTCCAAATGGACAATGACCCCAAGCAAGTTGTGGAAAACTGGCTTAAAACTTTTCTAGGACAGGCGTTCTGCTAGCGGAACCCCTCGACAACATTCCGGTGAAAAGGCAGCGCGGGAAATTCAATTTTTTTTTTGTTGAAACATGTACACATTGACAAGTCCAATACAGCAAATGAAAGATAAACATCTTGTTAATCTACCCATCGTGTCCGATTTCAAAAATGCTTTACAGCGAAAGCACAACCTATGATTATGTTAGATCACCGCCAAGTCAAAAAAACACAAATTTTTCCAGCCAAAGATAGGAGTCACAAAAAGCAAAAATAGAGATAAAATGAATCACTAACCTTTAATGATCTTCATCAGATGACACTCATAGGACTTCATGTTACACAATACATATATGTTTTGTTTGATAAAGTTAATATTTACATCCAAAAACCTCAGTTTACATTGGCGCCATGTTCAGAAATGCCTCCAAAATATCCATAGAAATTGCAGAGCCATGTCAAATAACATAAATACTGATCATAAACTTTGATGAAAGATACATGTTTTACATAGAATTAAAGATACACTTGTTCTTAACTTCTTTCAGCTAGGGGGAAGAATCTTTATGTTTGGAACTAGGATTCCTGGGATTGCATTCTGATGAAGATCATCAAAGGTAAGGGAATATTCATAAATGTTATTTCTGATTTCTATTGACTCCAACATGGCGGATTTTTTACATTTCTTCTGAGTGCCGTCTCAGATTATTGCATGGTTTGCTTTTTCCGTAATTAAAAAAAAAAATCTGACAAAGCTGTTGCATTAACTTCTTTCCGCACGGATCCCTTTAGCGGGATAATTTTCGTAAACAACCGCCGAATTGCAGAGCGCCAAATAAAAAAAAAATACGAAAAATATTTATAATCATGAAATCACATGTGAAATATACCAAAACACAGTTTAGCTTGTTGTTAATCCACCAATCGTGTCAGATTTTGAAAATATGCTTTACAGCGAAAGCAATCCAAGCGTTTGTGAGTTTATCAATCACTAGACAAAACACTGAGAACAGCTAGCCTCAAATTAGCTTGGTCACGAAAGTCAAAAAAGCAATAAAATGAATCGCTTACCTTTGATAATCTTCTCACTAGACTCCCAGTTACACAATGAATGTTATTTTTGTTCGATAAAGATTTGTTTTATAACCAAAAACCGCCATTTGGTTTGCGCGTTATGTTCAGAAAACCACAGGCTCGTTCCGGTCCTGAAAGGCAGACGAAAGTTCCAAAAAGTATCCATAATGTTCGTAGAAACATGTCAACAAGTAGAGAGTAGAGAAACGTTTTTTATAATCAATCCTCATGTTGTTTTTTAAATACATAATCGATAATATTTCAACCGGATGGTAACCTATTCAATACTACAGAGAAAGAAAATGTCGAGCTACATCTGTCGCGCGCAGGAACTAATAAAAGGACACCTGACACGTTTTGAAAAGTCTCGCTCATTTTTCAAAATAAAAGCCTAAAACTATGTCTAAAGCCTGGTCACAGCCTGAGGAAGCCATTGGAAAAGGAATCTGGTTGATACCCCTTTAAATGGAGGAGGGGCATCCAACGGAACAGGGATTTTTCCAAATAAAAGGCACTTCCGGGTTGGATTACTCACAGACAATATTTTGACAGTTTTGGAAACTTTAGTGTTTTCTATCCTAATCTGTCAATTATATTCATATTCTAGCATCTGCACCTGAGAAATAGTCCGTTTACCTTAGGAATGTTATTTTTCCAAACATAAAAATTCTGCCCCCTAGCTGAAAGAGGTTAAACAATTTAAAGGCAATGCTACCAAATACTAATTGAGTGTATGTAAACTTTTGAGCCACTGGGAACGTGATGAAAGAAATTAAAACTGAAATAAATCATTCTCTCTACTATTATTCGGACAATTCACATTCTTAAAATAAAGTGGTGATCCTAACTGACCTAAGACAGGGATTTTTTACGAGGATTAAATGTCAGGAATTGTGCTAAACCGAGTTTAAATGTATTTAGCTAAGATGTATGTAAACTTCCGACTTTAACTGTAGATAGGAGGGGATGAGCGTAGCTGAAGGACGGGACTGAAAGCAAACAAAAGATAACTCATTTAAAATATACTGTGTCCGTAAAATGTATAAAGTATGTATAAGCTGGAAGTAGAAGCCTAAGTCTTGTTGGCCATTAGTTTACTCCAATTAGGAGAGCGGCGGTAGGGTTAGCAGAAAATAATAAGGGGGGGCGGGGTTGGGCTCACCTGGGGTGACAATGTCTCAATGTTTTTCTTGCAGGTCTATGTCCCTAGAGTTGGAAAGTGTGTGATAACAGTGCAGCAATGTTAGCTTTCTTTGTGTTATCACTCATTTTGCAGCCCTCTTTCACATTCATTTTTCCCATAGTGATTTTAACCATTGACAAAAAATGGCAGTAAACAACAAATTATTGCTCACATGCTCACTTAATCATATGTTATGTGATTCACAGCTATACATCAGACTAATTTTCAAAATGTTCAGGTCAACAGAACTTTGCCCTTTGACATCTAGGGTATATATGAGAATTACCTGTATAAATAACTTTAAAAAAGAAACCCTGATACATTTTTAAGTGGTTCTGAAAGGTCATAATATTACCTTTCAAATGATATATAACATAACCACCTTTGGAAATCAACAGCTACTCTTTAAAAATTGCAAATATTGTGCATTCACAATAGAATGTTAAGCATTAGAATTCCATGGAACTGGGCAGCTATGTTTTAGGATTGTCACCTTGGTGATAGAGGTACCAACTTTCACACACAGCTAGATCAGTGTTTCAAAAACATGTATAGACAAAAGATGGCGCCGACAGAGAGGGCTGCCTCGCTTCTAGTCCTTAGGAAATTTAGCAGGATTTTCTTTTTTTATGTATTATTTCTTACATTGTTATCCCTGAAAATCTTAAGTGTTATTACGTACAGCCGGGAAGAACTATTGGATATCAGAGCGACGTCAACTTCCCAGCACTACGACCAGGAATACAAATTTCCCAAAGCGGATCCTTTGTCCGCACCAGCCAGGGCATTTGAACTGATTCCAGAGGCCAACTCAAAACAACGCCGCTGGAGAAGAGAGAGACGGAGCGGTCTTCTGGTCAGACTTCGGAGGAGCGCACACCACCCACCGCTTCTGAGTATATTACTCGCTCCAGTCCCTAGATAACAATGTTGACAAAATCAGGGCAAGGGTTGCCTTTCAGAGAGACATCAGGGATTGTAACATACTATGTTTCATGGAAACATGGCTCTCTCGGCATATGCTGTCGGTGTCGATACAGCCACCTGGATTCTCAGTACGCCACACCGACAGGAATAAAAATCTCTCCGGAAAGAGCGGGGGTGTATGTTTCATAATTAACAACTCATGGTGTAATTGTAACAATATACATGAACTCAAGTCCTTTAGTTCACCTGATCTAGAATTCCTCACAATCAAATGCAGACTGTATTATCTCCCAAGAGAATTATCTTTGGTTATTGTCACAGCCATGTATATCCCCACTCAAGCTGATACCAAGACGGCCCTCAAGGAACTTCACTGGACTTTATGCAAACTGGAAACCACATATCCTGAGGCTGCATTTATTGTGGCTGGGGATTTTAACAAAGGAAATTTGAGAACAGGGCTACCTAAATTCTGTTAGCATATCGATTGTAGCACTCACACTGGAAAAACACTGGACCACTGTTACTCTAACTTCTCCGATGCATAAAAGGCCCTCCTGTCACGACTTCCGCTGAAGTTGGTCCCTCTCCTTGTTCGGGCGGCGTTCGGTGGTTGACATCACTGACTTTCTAGTCGCCACCGATCCATGTTTCATTTTCGTTTTGTTTTATCTTCATTGTACACACCTGGTTTCCATTTCATAATCATGTTCCTTATTTAACCCTCTGGCTTCCCCTTTTGTTTTGTGCGTGATTCTTTTTGTCAAGTGGTTCCGTGTACATGTTCTTGATTGTTGTTTATAGTTGATATTGAGTAAATATCGTGGCTTTACTCATACCTGTGTCTTGCGCCTGACTCCACTTTATTCCATTTACCCGGAACATTGACACCTCCCCTGCCCTCCTTTCGGCAAATCTGACCATGACTCCATTTTGCTCCTCCCTTCCTACAGGCAAAAACTCAAACAGGAAGTACCCGTTATAAGGACTATTCAACGCTGGTCTGACCAATCGTAATCCACGCTTCAAGATTGTTTTGATCACGCGGACTGGGATGTGTTCCGGGTAGCATAAGAGAATAATATGAGTGAGTTTATAAGGAAGTGTATAGAGATTTTGGACACACTGTGACTATTAAAACTATCCTAACCAGAAACCGTGGATAGATAGCCGCATTCGTGCAAAACTGAAAGTGCGAACCAGGTGACTGAGAATATGGCCAAATACATATGGAAAGGTGACTGGGAATATGGTAAAATACAAACAGTGTAGTTATTCCCTCCGCAAGGCAATCAAACAAGCAAAATGTCAGTATAGAGACAGAGTGTAGTCGCAATTCAATGGCTCAGACACGAGACGTATGTGGCAGGGTCTACAGACAATCACAGACTAGAAAAGGGAAACCAGCCACGTCACGGACACCGACATCTTGCTTCCAGACAAAATAAACACCTTATTTGCCCGCTTTGAAGATAATACAGTGCCACGGACCGCTACCAAGGACTGTGGGCTCTCCTTCTCCGTGGCCGACGTGAGTAAGACATTTAAACGTGTTAACCCTCGCAAGGCTGCCAGCCCAGACGGTCCCTAGCCGCGTCCTCAGAGAATGCGCAGACCAGCTGTCTGGTGTGTTTACGGACATATTCAATCTCTCCCTATCCCAGTCTGCTGTCCCCACATTCTTCAAGATGGCCACCATTGCTCCTGTACACAAGAATGCAAAGGTAACTGAACTAAATGAGTATCGCCCCGTAGCACTCACTTCTGTCATCATGAAGTTCTTTGAGAGACTAGTCAAGGATCATATCACCTCCACCTTACCTGTCACCCTAGACCCACTTCAATTTGCTTACCGCCCCAATAAGTCCACAGACGATGCAACCGCAATCACACTGCATACTGGCCTATCCCATCTGGACAAGAGGAATACCTATGTAAGAATACTGTTCACTGACTATAGCTCAGCATTCAACACCATAGTACCATCCAAGCTCATCATTAAGCTTGAGGCCATGGGTCTCAACCCCGCCCTGTGCAATAGGGTCCTAGACTTACTGACGGTCCGCCCCCAGGTCGTGAAGGTAGGAAATAATATCTTCACTTCGCTGATCCTCAACACTGGGGCCCCACAAGAGTGGGTGCTCAGCCCCCTCCTGTACACCCTGTTCACCCATGACTGCGTGGCCATCCACACCTCCAACTCAATCATCAAGTTTAAAGACGAAACAACAGTAGTAGGCTTGATTACCAAAAACGACGAGACAGCCTACAGGGAGGAGGTGAGGGCTCTCGGAGTGTGGTGTCAGGAAAATAACCTCTCTCTCAACGTCAAGAAAACAAAGGAGATGATCGTGGACTTCAGGAAAGAGCAGAGGGAGCACCCCCTATCCACATCCACAGGACAGCAGTGAAGAAGGTGAAAAGTTCCTCAGCGTACACATCACTGACAAACTGAAATGGTCCACCCACACAGACATTGTGGTGAAGAAGCAGCAACAGTGCCTCTTCAACCTCAGGAGGCTTAAGAAATTTGGCTTGTCACCTAAAACCCTCACAAACTTTTACAGGTGCACAACTGAGAGCATCCTGTTGGGCTGTATCACAGCCTGGTACGACAACTGCACCGCCCATAACCTCAAGGCTCTCCAGAGGGTGGTGCGATCTGCACAACACATCACCGGGGACAAACTACCTGCCCTTTTTGGCCAAAAAGATCATGAATGGCAACAACCTCCCGAGTCACTGCCTGTTCACCCCGCTACCATCCAGAAGGCGAGGTCACTACAGGTGCATCAATGCTGGGACCGAGAGACAGCTTCTAACAGCTTCTATCTCAAGGCCATCTGACTGTGAAACAGACAAAATACATGTAATGATATGATTAAACGATATCTTTACATTAATATATGTAATTTATAAATCCAAAAATGGATGTTGCAACTACAGATTGAACCTTTAAGTCTATCAAAAGTGTGTGAGTTTCAGCATGTGTCCATTAGGCCTATGGATTTGGTTTGTTTTTTTATATAAAGATTTAACCAGGCAAGTCAGTTAAGAACAAATTCTTATTTTCAATGAGAGCCTAGGAACAGTGGATTAACTGCCTTGTTCAGGGGCAGAACAACCAATTTTTTTACCTTGGCAGCTCAGGGATTTGATCTTGCAACCTTTCGGTTACTAGTCCAACGCTTTAACCAATAGGCTACCTGCTTGAGCATTAAAAGCCCACCTTTTATTTCATAGGCTGGGATCCGCACAATGCAGCTGTTGCAAGAGCGCATTTTTCACTTGCTCTCCACTGGTATAAAAAAAAAGATTGATAGGCAGCTTAACTTCTTGCAACTATAGGGGGTGCTGTTTCGCATTAGCATAATTTGCTCTACAGATTAAACTGCCTAGTACTCAATTCTTGCTCGTACAATATGCATATTATTGTTATTATTGGATAGAAAACACTCTCTAGTTTCTATAGCCGTTGGAATTTTGTCTCTGAGTGAAACAGAACTCAATCTACAGCACTTTTCATGATAGGGAGTCAGATTTCAAACATCTTGGCCACTGATCTGGAGTCAGTTTAAAGGTCACTGTAAATGCTATGGAGAAACAGACACTGCTTACGTCTTCCCCTGGGTGCCAGTACGTGATGACGCTTTGAATGGAGTCGATTGCGCAATCAGTGCCTCCATAAATCACAAAATACCGGAAGTAGCGTTCTTTTGGACTCTGCGCTCTACGCAAGCAGGATATCTGACTGGCCTTTTTCCAAGCCTTGGTTTAGCCAGTAATATAGCGTTGGTCATGTTTTTACTCGTTATAGGTGTTAGAAACATCATAAGGTAGTTAATTTAAACCGTTTTATAGCAATTTATATCCGTTTAGTGCGATTTTGAGGCATTTCTATGTGATGCTCTTTGAAGAGCCGGGCACGTTTCGGGGTCCCGGTCGAACGTTAGTGGGCATTTCGACGGACAGAGGGCATCTTTCGACCAAAAGAAGATTAGACCCAAGAAAGGATACATTGCCCAAGAATCTGATGGAAGATCGCCTCATAGTAAGAAATATTTAAGATGATAAATCGTTGTTCTGTCGAAAAATTTTAAACGCATATTCCGCCATTTTGTTTGGCATAGCTTCGCTTGGCGAACCCTGTATTGCACAGTAAGGATAATTTTAGAAATGTAATTCAGCGATTGCATTAAGAACTAATTTGTCTTTCGATAGCTGTCCAACTTATATTTTTTTAGTCAAGTTTATGAATAGATATCCATGAGACAAGATCACTGTGAAAGATGGCGACCGACATTTTCAGGCTAGTTTTGCTAGTATTGTCATTGTATAACCCCGTTTTTTTAAGGCTAAATATGCACATTTTCGAACAAACTCTATATGTATGTTGTAATATGATGTTACAGGAGTGTCATCTGAAGAATTCTGAGAAGGTTAGTGAAAAAATTTATGTATTTTGGCGCTGATAACGATATCGCTCTCTTTGGCTTGAATCAATGGTCGGGTAACGTTTGCATGTGTGGTATGCTAATATAACGATTTATTGTGTTTTCGCCGTAAAACACTTAGAAAATCTGAAATGTTGTCTGAATTCACAAGATCTGTGTCTTTCCATTGCTATGTGCTGTGTATTTTTAAGAAATGTTTTATGATGAGTAAATTGGTAATACAAGTTGCTCTCTGTAGTAATTCTAGGAGCTTTGGTGAGATTTGTGATGGTGGCTGCAATGGCAAACTATGATTTATACCTGAAATATGCACATTTTTCTAACAAAACCTATCCTATACCATAAATATGTTATCAGACTGTCATCTGATGAGGTTTGTTCTTGGTTAGTGGCTATCAATATCTTAGTTTAGCCGAATTGGTGATAGCTACTGGTGGAGAGAGAAAATGGTGGACAAAGAAAAATGGTGTCTTTTGCTAACGTGGTTAGCTAATAGATTTACATATTTTGTCTTCCCTGTAAAACATTTAAAAAATCTGAAATGGTGGCTTTATTCACAGGATCTGTATCTTTCATTAGGTGTCTTGGACTTGTGATTTAATGATATTTAGATGCTACTATTTAATTGTGACGCTATGCTAGCGATGCTAATCAGTGGGGGGGGGGGGGGGGGGGGGGGGGTGCTCCCGGACCCGGGGCAGAGGCTCGTGAAAGGTTAATCATTAATTCCCTATTAAAGAAAAACAACTATTTCCATTGATCATTAATTCCCTCTTGACCTTTAGTCCTCTGCGTTGTGTATTTATCTTCAGATATTCGTACAATATCAATAATAAGTGATATCTGTTGACTACACATCTGCTGTCATCCTTACCGCCAAGCGTTTATTCAAGTTGGATAATCTTTGGATGCCGACAGCAGTCGCACCATTGGAAGACATAGCTTGGACTGTAGCCTACAAAAGCCTACTCCTGCTCTTTTCCTGCGATCCATCAAACACATTGGGTGTGTCATCATAGTGGTCTCTGACTTGTGGTCAGACTCGCTCAGGTGGAACAAACTTAAATTTGCGCCTTTTTTCAATGATGATTTGAATGTAATTGAGATAACAGAGAAGTGTCAAATATTTTTTCCCCGCAAACATCTTTTCTGAATTTAAAAGTAATCCTCAAAGTGATCATCTAGTTTTTCAAAAGTATCTGTTATCTGATTGCAATATTTTTTGCTGGTAACGTAACGGATTACAGTTACCGTTTTTTTTGTAATCCGTTACTCCCCAACCCTGGTTAACCGCTTAAGTAGTCTTTTCCCAAGTCAACACAGAAAATTAAATGTAAATGAGACAAATTAGGCAGTGGTTTCAAATCACAAAATATATTTGCTGAAAGAGTTTCATTTTTTGTTAATACATTTAAGAGTATATTTCTGGAAAATGTACACTGAACAAAAACATAAATGCAACATGCAACAATTTATAAGATTTTACTGAGTTACAGTTCATATAAGGCCCTAATCTATGGATATCACATGACTGGGAATACAGCTATGCATCTGTTGGTCATAGATACCTTTAAAAAAAGGAGGGGCATGGATCAGAAAGGTAGTCAGTATCTGGTGTGACCACCATTTGTCTCATGCAGCGTGACACATCTCCTTCGCATAGAGTTGATCAGGCTGTTGATTGTGGCCTGTAGAATGTTGTCCCACTCCTCTTCAATGGCTGTGCAAAGTTGGTGGATATTGGCGTACACGTCCATCCAGAGCATCCCAAACGTGTTCAATGGGTGACTTGTCTGGTGAATATGCAGGTCATGGAAGAACTGGGACATTTTCAGCTTCCAGGAATTGTGTACAGATCCTTGTGACATGGGGCCAAGCATTATCATACTGAAACATAAGGTGATGGCGGCAGATGAATGGCACGACAATGGGCCTCAGGATCCTGTCACGGTATCTCTCTGAATTCAAGTTGTCATCGGCAAAATGCAATTATGTTTGTGGTCCATAGTTTATGCCTACCCGTACCATAACCTCCAATGCCACCATGGGGCACTCTGTTCACAACATTGACTTCAGCAAGCTGGTTGGACTTACTGACAAATTCTCCAAAACAATGTTGGAGGTGGCTTATGATAGAAAAATGAACATTACATTCTCTGGCTACAGCTCTGGTGGACATTCCTGCAGTCAGCATGGCAATTGCACGCTCCCTCAAAACTTGAGACATCTGTGGCATTATGTTGTGCTTATTGATATCCCACACCTGTCAGGTGGATGGATTATCTTGGCAAAGGAGAAATGCTCACTAACAGGGATGCACACATATTTGCGCAGAGAATTTGAGAGAAATAATATTTTTGTTCGTATGGAAAATTTCTGGGCTCTTTTATTTTAGCTCATGAAACATAGGACCAACACTTTAGATGTTGCATTAATATTTTTGTTCAGTGTATTGTTGGTGAAATTGTAGTGGAAACTTCTGAGTTCAATAGTCATATTCATCATTTAGATTTTCCTCTTCTATTCTTTCATCTTAATCTGCATCTGATGACTGGTTTTCACAGTTTTGAAGTCTGCATGTCAGTGCACCTAAGCCCATTTGCCAAGCAGACGTGCTGGTTGACCCTCAATCCAATTGATTACCAACTGCTCAGTATTCTGAACCCTCTCCATTCTCCATCCCTATGTGAATACCTATGGGAAGATGAACATCATCCAATGGATGTAACATTCACCTTCTACATTTGTATTTCTTGCTGTTTGGTGTTTTAGGCTGTGTTACTGTATAGCACTTTGTGACATCGGCTGATGTAAAAAGGGCTTTATAAATACATTTGATTGATGATTGATTGTATGTTCCCGGAAAAGTGCTCTCAGGAAAACATTGAACTAATACTGGGTATTCAAGTCACCCATCTCTTATAAGAACTGCAGAACATACTGTATGTACATGAACACAATATACAGTAGTTGAATGCACTGACTCTAAGTCACTCTGGATAAGAGAGTCTGCTGGATGACCAAAATGTTGATGTAAAAACAAACACTTGCAAGGCATGCTGGGTATAATTCTAATTACCTCCGCCCCCAAACAAGCATACATAGACATCGAGACCATGTTTCACAAGTTTGAACAGCACAGAAGGCCACAATTCAATACAGCACAGTGTACATAAAGTAGAGTTGAATTAGAGCAAAGTAGGGTACAATACAGAATATTATGCTGTACTATACTTTTCTGTACTGTACTCTACTGCATTGTACTGTACTCTACGCCACGGTTCTTTACTGTACTGTGATGCACTGTATATTTTTGCTGTGTTAGCTTTACTGTACTGTCCAAACTGGTGAAACATGGATATCTATGATTGGTTCAGATTTGGTCCGGTACGGGCCAAATCTGAACCAATTATAGATGTCTATGTTAAGGGCCAAATCAAGGCCTGTCCAGACCAGACCATATCTGAACAAATTGTGGACGTTGAAATCAAGGACTTCACCAAATGAAAGATGGCCGATCTGGACAGGACCAAAAAAACCTAAGTCGGCCGGTGCTTAGTGGGCACATTCAAACACGCTGCAACCACACTGCAATGAAGGACAGTGATGGTCAGCACAGAAAAATACCTATAAATGAATTCAATTTGCTTAACACCCATTTAACCTTTAACAGCTAAAACCATCATGTAGGCTTAAGTCAAACTTAGTTTCAACTAACCCAAATGGGAAGACCGCCAGATGCACAGTATATGCAGAGTTTTTGACAGTGACTGGGAGTGCAGTTGGTTTTGGAACTGTATGACACTGGGCTTAAGGATTTGTGCATTCCTGACTGAGTAGAGATAATGCTGCAATTAATTACCAGGATTTACTTAGAAGCCCATTGAATGGTTGAAAAGATGCCCTCCAAAGTAAAACACTAAATTAACCTTCAATTAGCGCACTCTGTCCAATTTCCAGCATATTTGTTTTCCCGGGTTTTGAATTGGATCCAAAAGACTCAAAACCATGTGAATCAGGAATCCAATTACAGTGTTAGGAATCCTATTACAGTGGATGCTTTGATTCTGAACAGCACAAGTGGAATAACATTCAGTAATGAGTGAAGAGTTGTCTCAGTCTCATGACAAGTCTATAATTGAACTGTCAAAACAGCTATCAGGGTATAGAGGGACGGAGACATGCAGCTGCAGATGGCCCTCTAATCCCAGACACTGACATGACACCCACAGGCAGAGTGATGACAGGATGTCACGTATTCCAGTCCTTATTAAGCCTAAACCCTAAACACAGCCATAATGTTAACCATAACCACACCCTAACTCTCAATCCACATTGTCTCCTGTTTGATAGTAGCCAATTAATGTGCGATTGAAAAGCAATAGTGCTATCCTCCATGTCAGACATATTGCAGGCAGGTTGATGCTTGTATTGTCATCTCATATCTGCATCTTTCAAGTTTGTTTTGAGAGATGTTTTGCAAGTTTTGTCTCAGAGATTGAGCATCATAATATAGCAAGCAAAACAATTACATTTCTCAAAAAGGTAGGGGACAAAATGATTGGGAAAAAAAGTATACCCCCAAGACATGCTAACCTCCCCTGTTATTGGTAATGGTAAGAGGTTGGCATGTCTTGGCCATATGATTTTTGACCCTCTGTAACTTTCTCACTCATCATTATTCACTATTCACTCAGAATGATCCGTAATCATGGTAGCATCCACATTAATGTAAAAAAAATTGAAACATATTCTATTGTCGTTTACAATTAAAGTAACTTCAAAATGACACATAATTTACCACTAACCATTAATGAACTGCGAATGAGTCACAAGCTTGATGTAGTCATTGTATGCTAGGAATATGGGACCAAATACTCAACTTTTGACTACTTTATTTATAAGAATCTTTAGGGATGTAAATAATGTTGACCCCTACCTTTTTTAGATAAAAAAGTATTGTTAAATAAAATCTCTTTCTCTGAGCAATTGTATTAGTAAAAAATAAGGGGACGGACTGGGAATGAAAAATGGCCATTGACTTTTTGACTCAGACCGGCCCACCAAAACCCTCCCAGCGATTCTCCACCACCCACACAAAACTGTATGTAAACAAGATTACTGAAAAATAACTTTAGTAAAATATAGGTGGCAAGAATCTCTGGAATCATCTGATCAGTAAAATAAAACAGGAAGAAATTTGTTGGTGAAAAGACTGGTGAGTAGGCAAGTCATAGAATAAAATAAAAATAAACATATTTCCTACCTCCTTAAATTAGCAAGATCTGCAGCAGCTCCCTTCTCTCAGCAATGCCATCTATAACCAGCTCACTGTCCAGGGCCATTAAAACATCTCGCTCAGTAGCCATGAGCATAAAAGCCTCCAGGTGCTGTTCAGATAGATTGCTCCTGAGCCTACTCTTGATTAATTTCAGAGTAGAGAAGCTCCGCTCGCTACTTGGGTTACTGACAGGGTAAGTAAGAACTTGTAAGCAAGGCCCAGGATGTGGTATGCGTCGGTCAATAGGTTGTACTGACTAAGAATACGGTAGCAACGCACTGGACAGTCCTTGCAAGATGAACAGCTCTTGTTCACCATCTCCATGAGTCCATGACCTTCCATAGTCCTGGTTGTGTATTCTTCAAATCCCAATTGTTTTAACCTAGTCCACTATTCTGCCAGACTCATGAGCTCACTCTGTAAATTGGCCACAGTTGCGCTGCTGTCAAATTTGATCAAAAATTTGCTTAGTTCTTGAAGGGCTCCGTGGAAGGCCACTGGCACTGGATGTTAGCTGACTAAGGTTTTTAGGGTCCAGAAGAGCCATGTCGGCATACAAAGTGCCATTACTCAGAAATCGCCGATGGACGCTGTCTATAACTTGATTTGATTATGGACACCAATCCTGTATTCACCCTTCTCATTGGCAGAGTGGTCTCTAACTCCAGGTTTGTTTCCTCATCCCGTTCCTGCAACTTCCTGTTGGCCCACTGAACAAATGTGTCTGCAGCTGCCTTGACTTTTTCAAAACCTCTTGCCATTCGTTTCAGCTGCTTCTCTGTAGACAACCATACGATGCGCAGACAGAATGTCCATTCCACTTGTTTGAAGATATTTTGAGACTGGTGAGGTGACCTGAAATATTCTGAGGAATATCTGAGCTGTAAGTATTGTTTCATACTTCAGCAACCCCTCAAAGTATCTTTGTGCCTTGACCCGTGCAGTAATGTTGATGTTTTACTGATTGTGTGGTTGAACGAGTGAGAAGGACATCAACATACAGACCCTCCTCTGCAATTCCAAAAGCTCCAAAGACCTTCTTTAAGGCACTGTCTTTAGCCCACCAGCGTGTCTCTCCAATTGGAGCAAGACGTCTGTGTCTTGGGTCCTTGCTCTCCTTCTCCCAAATGTTCACCCTCTGGTAGGATTCACGGAAGAACACAGCGATGTTGTTCATGAGAGAAAAAAGTGACCCACTTGCCAAGACACTCTTTGTTGTGTCTGCTAAAACAAGGTTACAAATGTGTGCATAGCACCACACATGCAGTTGATTGGTGGACTTTGCAGAGAGCAGGGCAGAGAAGCCTTTATACTGGCTTTGCATACTGGAGGCTCCATCAGTGGAATTGCCAAGGCACTTGCTGATGTCAAGCTTCATGTTTTCCAGTACTTCACTCAGTACCTGGACAAGGTATTGTATTTCACCACAGCCACAAGCCTCTCATGGATGACGTTTGTCACATATTTGACTATGACAGAGCATTGATCTTGTGTTGTAATGTCCTGTGTAGTGTCAATATGGACTGAAAACATACCAGCTTCCTGGATTTCACACGCTATGGTGGCCTGCATTGTGTGTTGGATGGTGGTAATGACGTTATTGATGGTATTAGAGTGATTAGAGAGACTCTGCTCCCTCTTGACACAGTTTTTTGCTTTTCTCTATGCAGGCAGTGAGATGCTCTTTTATACACAGGTCGTACTTTCCCAGCAGAATGATCATCTCTAAAAAGTTGCCAAGTTGTCATCTAGCATATACACATACTGCTTCAAACTGCATGCCTCTGTAACTCAGACCCCTCTTGCCTATGACTTTAACAACATCTATAATGTGCCCTAGCACTTGCCTTCTTCTGCGCACTTGCTCTCTTATGAGCAGACATCTGACTGCCGATGATCAAGCTCTCAATGTTACCTTTGGAGGACCTTAGAAAGTAGGCCTCAGCATAACCTCTATGCATAATGCTCTTCTCATGCTCTCCCACTCTCTGATGGACATGCTTGCAGTCTGACATTCCATTCATGAAAGGGTTTTTCTCTGTGGGCTTTGCAAATGCCAAACAAATGAAGAATAATAAAGCATGGTTCTCTTCACTATATGACAGCCACTTCCTGTTGGTCCCATCTTTACAAACCAAAACCTTCTGCACCACAGACTTTTCACACTTTTGTTGGGGTGGAAAATAAAAAACATAAAATAATAAAAAATTGTGGTGTCAGCGGCATCCTGGCTCTGGCTCAATCTACATCTGTCCACTGCAGATGTACTATCCTCAACCTGGGTGTATCACGCCTGCTCCCGCTCCCCCTCCCTGGCGCTTGAAGGCACCAGGCTCCCCAGCATTATGCACTCCTGCCACCATCATTACGCACACCTGCCTTCACCTTGTCACGTGCATCATAAATACAATAGATACAATTTCTGGCTACTGACGTCTCTTCCTCTTGAACTTCCAGACGTGTTGCTGTGCGTTTTGTTGCCAACCTTACTTTGCTAGCTGACAACTTTACGGTTTTTACTTTTTACTTTTTAATTACGTTTATATTTTTAGTTTTCCCTCACAACTTTTTTCCCTCATTCAACTTTTTCACTCCAGACACTTTATCTGGACATGGTTCGTCAGCACCTTCAACAGCCGAAGCTAAGTAGTAACATTAACATGATGCCTTCTAATTGCAGTCGCTGTACTTATAATATACAGGAGAACGATCGCCTTACGGCGAGGATAGCTGTGCTGCAAGCCCAGCTTCAGACGCAATCGTTAGGCAAGGGTAATTTCAGTGTAGGAAAGAATGAAACAGCGTCTGTGCCACCAGTAAGTATAGATAGTAGTATAAATCCCCCCCGCACAGTCCCCGCAGCCGGACAACTTTCTCATGGCTTCTGGAGGGAAATGCTGTAGGAATGCTCAACTGGTGTCGCTCATTCAGCCGACAGAAATTTTAAACCGGTTTTCCCCATTAAGTAGCGAGTCGGAGTCTGAGGCCGAGTCTTCTCTGGTCTCTACTCCTCCCGTTACGGGGTCTGAGACGCCGAAGCTTCTCACCATTAGCTCTGACAAATTGAAAACCCTAGTCATTGGCGACTCCATTACCCGCAGTATTAGACTTAAAACGAATCACCCAGCGTTCATACACTGTTTACCAGGGGGCAGGGCTACCGACGTTAAGGCTAATCTGAAGATGGTGCTGGCTAAAGCTAAAACTGGCGAGTGTAGAGAGTATAGAGATATTGTTATCCACGTCGGCACCAACGATGTTAGGATGAAACAGTCAGAGGTCACCAAGCGCAACATAGCTTCAGCGTGTAAATCAGCCAGAAAGATGTGTCGGCATCGAGTAATTGTCTCTGGCCCCCTCCCAGCTCACAACTCAATCGCTGGTTGAAAACTGTTTTCTGCCCCTCCCAAAAGATATAATTTGTAGATAATTGGCCCTCTTTCTGGGACTCACCCACAAACTCACCCACAAACAGGACCAAGCCTGGCCTGCTGAGGAGTGACGGACTCCATCCTAGCTGGAGGGGTGCTCTCATCTTATCTACCAACAAAGGCTTTTGAAAAAGTTCCCTTGGAGAGTTCATCAATGAGCTTGACGCCCTGATAAGTTCCTTTCCTGAGGATGGCTCACCTCTCACAGTTCTGGGTGACTTTAACCTCCCCATGTCTACCTTTGACTCATTCCTCTCTGCCTCCTTCTTTCCACTCCTCTCCTCTTTTGACCTCACCCTCTCACCTTCCCCCCCTACTCACAAGGCAGGCAATACGCTTGACCTCATCTTTACTAGATGCTGTTCTTCCACTAATCTCATTGCAACTCCCCTCCAAGTCTCCGACCACTACCTTGTATCCTTTTCCCTCTCGCTCTCATCCAACACTTCCCACACTGCCCCTACTCGGATGGTATCGCGCCGTCCCAACCTTCGCTCTCTCTCCCCCGCTACTCTCTCCTCTTCCATCCTATCATCTCTTCCCTCTGCTCAAACCTTCTCCAACCTATCTCCTGATTCTGCCTCCTCAACCCTCCTCTCCTCCCTTTCTGCATCCTTTGACTCTCTATGTCCCCTATCCTCCAGGCCGGCTCGGTCCTCCCCTCCTGCTCCGTGGCTCGACGACTCATTGCGAGCTCACAGAACAGGGCTCCGGGCAGCCGAGCGGAAATGGAGGAAAACTCGCCTCCCTGCGGACCTGGCATCCTTTCACTCCCTCCTCTCTACATTCTCCTCTTCTGTCTCTGCTGCTAAAGCCAATTTCTACCACTCTAAATTCCAAGCATCTGCCCTAGGAAGCTCTTTGCCACCTTCTCCTCCCTCCTGAATCCTCCTTCCCCTCCTCCCCCCTCCTCCCTCTCTGCTGATGACTTCGTCAACCATTTTGAAAAGAAGGTCGACGACATCCGATCCTCGTTTGCTAAGTCAAACGACACCGCTGGTTCTGCTCACACTGCCCTACCCTGTGCTTTGACCTCTTTCTCCCCTCTCTCTCCAGATGAAATCTCGCGTCTTGTGACGGCCGGCCGCCCAACAACCTGCCCGCTTGACCCTATCCCCTCCTCTCTTCTCCAGACCATTTCCGGAGACCTTCTCCCTTACCTCATCTCGCTCATCAACTCATCCTTGACCGCTGGCTACATCCCTTCCGTCTTCAAGAGAGCGAGAGTTGCACCCCTTCTGAAAAAACCTACACTCGATCCCTCCGATGTCAACAACTACAGACCAGTATCCCTTCTTTCTTTTCTCTCCAAAACTCTTGAACGTGCCGTCCTTGGCCAGCTCTCCTGCTATCTCTCTCAGAATGACCTTCTTGATCCAAATCAGTCAGGTTTCAAGACTAGTCATTCAACTGAGACTGCTCTTCTCTGTGTCACGGAGGCGCTCCGCACTGCTAAAGCTAACTCTCTCTCCTCTGCTCTCATCCTTCTAGACCTATCGGCTGCCTTTGATACTGTGAACCATCAGATCCTCCTCTCCACCCTCTCCGAGCTGGGCATCTCCGGCGCGGCCCACGCTTGGATTGCGTCCTACCTGACAGGTCGCTCCTACCAGGTGGCGTTGCGAGAATCTGTCTCCGCACCACGTGCTCTCACCACTGGTGTCCCCCAGGGCTCTGTTCTACGCCCTCTCCTATTCTCGCTATACACCAAGTCACTTGGCTCTGTCATATCCTCACATGGTCTCTCCTATCATTGCTATGCAGACGACACACAATTAATCTTCTCCTTTCCCCCCTCTGATAACCAGGTGGTGAATCGCATCTCTGCATGTCTGGCAGACATATCAGTGTGGATGACGGATCACCACCTCAAGCTGAACCTCGGCAAGACGGAGCTGCTCTTCCTCCCGGGGAAGGACTGCCCGTTCCATGATCTCGCCATCACGGTTGACAACTCCATTGTGTCCTCCTCCCAGAGTGCTAAGAACCTTGGCGTGATCCTGGACAACACCCTGTCGTTCTCAACTAACATCAAGGCGGTGACCCGTTCCTGTAGGTTCATGCTCTACAACATTCGCAGAGTACGACCCTGCCTCACGCAGGAAGCGGCGCAGGTCCTAATCCAGGCACTTGTCATCTCCCGTCTGGATTACTGCAACTCGCTGTTGGCTGGGCTCCCTGCCTGTGCCATTAAACCCCTACAACTCATCCAGAACGCCGCAGCCCGTCTGGTGTTCAACTTTCCCAAGTTCTCTCACGTCACCCCGCTCCTCCGCTCTCTCCACTGGCTTCCAGTTGAAGCTCGCATCCGCTACAAGACCATGGTGCTTGCCTACGGAGCTGTGAGGGGAACGGCACCTCCGTACCTTCAGGCTCTGATCAGGCCCTACACCCAAACAAGGGCACTGCGTTCATCCACCTCTGGCCTGCTCGCCTCCCTACCTCTGAGGAAGTACAGTTCCCGCTCAGCCCAGTCAAAACTGTTCGCTGCTCTGGCACCCCAATGGTGGAACAAACTCCCTCACGACGCCAGGTCAGCGGAGTCAATCACCACCTTCCGGAGACACCTGAAACCCCACCTCTTTAAGGAATACCTAGGATAGGATAAAGTAATCCTTCTAACCCCCCCCCCCTTAAAAGAGTTAGATGCACTATTGTAAAGTGGTTGTTCCACTGGATATCATAAGGTGAATGCACCAATTTGTAAGTCGCTCTGGATAAGAGCGTCTGCTAAATGACTTAAATGTAATGTAAATGTAGACAGGGCTCTAACTCCTCTAGCTCCACAATGAGATAGGGTGCAGGCCAGGCAGCAGGCTGTTAGCCAACCTGCCAGCTTAGTGGAGTCTGCCACTAGCATAGTCAGTGTAGTCAGCTCAGCTATCCCCATTGAGACTGTGTCTGTGCCTCGACTTAGGTTGGGCAAAACTAAACATGGCGGTGTTCGCCTTAGCAATCTCACTAGGATAAAGACCTCCTCCATTCCTGCCATTATTGAAAGAGATCGTGATACCTCACATCTCAAAATAGGGCTACTTAATGTAAGATTCCTCACTTCAAAGGCAGTTATAGTCAATGAACTAATCACTGATCATAATCTTGATGTGATTAGCCTGACTGAAACATGGCTTAAGCCTGATGAATTTACTGTGTTAAATGAGGCCTCACCTCCTGGTTACACTAGTGACCATATCCCCCGTGCATCCCGCAAAGGTGGAGGTGTTGCTAACATTTACGATAGCAAATTTAAATTTACAAAAACAAAATGACGTGCTCGTCTTTTGAGCTTCTAGTCATGAAATCTATGCAGCCTACTCAATCACTTTTTTATAGCTACTGTTTACAGGCCTCCTGGGCCAAATACAGCGTTCCTCACTGAGTTCCCTGAATTCCTATCGGACCTTGTAGTCATAGCAGATAATATTCAAATTTTGGGTGATTTTAATATTCATATGGAAAAGTCCACAGACCCACTCCAAAAGGCTGTTGGAGCCATCATCGACTCAGTGGGTTTTGTCCAACATGTCTCTGGACCTACTCACTGCCACAGTCATACTCTGGACCTAGTTTTGTCCCATGGAATAAATGTTGTGGATCTTAATGTTTTTCCTCATAATCCTGGACTATCGGACCACCATTTTATTATGTTTACAAACGCAACAAATAATCTGCTCAGACCCCAACCAAGGAGCATCAAAAGTCGTGCTATAAATTCTCAGACAACACAAAGATTTCTTGATGCCCTTCCAGACTCCTTCTGCCTACCCAAGGACGTCAGAGGACAAAAATCAGTTAACCACTTAACTGAGGAACTCAATTTAACCTTGCGCAATACCCTAGATGCAGTTGCACCCCTAAAAACTAAAAACATTTGTCATAAGAAACTAGCTCCCTGGTATACAGAAAATACCCGAGCTCTGAAGCAAGCTTCCAGAAAATTGGAACGGAAATGGCGCCACACCAAACTGGAAGTCTTCCGACTAGCTTGGAAAGACAGTACCGTGCAGTATCGAAGAGCCCTCACTGCTGCTCGATCATCCTACTCATCCTAATCCAAAATTTATTTTTGATACTGTTGCAAAGCTAACTAAAAAGCAGCATTCCCCAAGTGAGGATAGCTTTCACTTCAGCAGTAATAAATTCATGAACTTCTTTGAGGAAAAGATCATGATCATTAGAAAGCAAATTACGGACTCCTCTTTAAATCTGCATATTCCTCCAAAGCTTAGCTGTCCTGAGTCTGCACAACTCTGCCAGGACCTAGGATCAAGAGAGACACTTAAGTGTTTTAGTACTATATCTCTTGGCACAATGATGAAAATAATCATGGCCTCTAAACCTTCAAGCTGCATACTGGACCCAATCCAACTAAACTACTGAAAGAGCTGCTTCATGTGCTTGGCCCTCCTATGTTGAACATAATAAACGGCTCTCTATCCACCGGATGTGTACCAAACTCACTAAAAGTGGCAGTAATAAAGCCTCTCTTGAAAAAGCCAAACCTTGACCCAGAAAATATAATAAACTATCGGCCTATATCGAATCTTTCATTTCTCTCAGAAATTTTTGAAAAAACTGTTGCGCAGCAATTCACTGCCTTCCTGAAGACAAACAATGCATACGAAATGCTTCAGTCTGGTTTTAGACCCCATCATAGCACTGAGACTGCACTTGTGAAGGTGGTAAATTACCTTTTAATGGCGTCAGACGGAGGCTCTGCATCTGTCCTCGTGCTACTAGACCTTAGTGCTGCCTTTGATACCATCGATCACCACATTCTTTTGGAGAGACTGGAAACCCAAATTGGTCTACACGGACAAGTTCTGGCCTGGTTTAGATCTTATCTGTCGGAAAGATATCAGTTTGTCTCTGTGAATTGTTTGTCCTCTGACAAATCAACTGTACATTTCGGGGTTCCACAAGGTTCCGTTTTAGGACCACTATTGTTTTCACTATATATTTTACCTCTTGGGGATGTCATTCGAAAACATACTGTTAACTTTCACTGCTATGCGGATGACACACAGCTGTACATTCCAATGAAACATGGTGAAGCCCCAAAATTGCCCTCGCTAGAAGCCTGTGTTTCAGACATGAGGAAGTGGATGGCTGAAAGCTTTCTACTTTTAAACTCGGACAAAACAGAGATGCTTGTTCTAGGTCCCAAGAAACAACGAGATATTCTGTTAAATCTGACAATTAATCTTGATGGTTGTAAAGTCGTCTCAAATAAAACTGTGAAGGACCTCGGCGTTACTCTGGACCGTGATCTCTCTTTTGACGAACATATCAAGACTGTTTCAAGGACAGCTTTTTTCCATCTACGTAACATTGCAAAAATCTGAAATTTTCTGCCCCAAAATAATGCAGAAAAATTAATCCATGCTTTTGTTACTTCTAGGTTAGACTACTGCAATGCTCTACTTTCCGGCTACCCGGATAAAGCACTAAATAATCTTCAGTTAGTGCTAAATACGGCTGCTAGAATCCTGACTAGAACCAAGAAATTTTATCATATTACTCCAGTGCTAGCTTCCCTACACTGGCTTCCTGTTAAGGCAAGGGCTGATTTCAAAGTTTTACTGTTAACCTATAAAGCGTTACATGGGCTTGCTCCTACCTATCTTTTCGAGTTGGTCTTGCCGTACATACCTACACGTACGCTACGGTCACAAGACGCAGGCCTCCTAATTGTCCCTAGAATTTCTAAGCAAACAGCTGGAGGCAGGGCTTTCTCCTATAGATCTCCATTTTTATGGAATAGTTTGCCTACCCATGTGAGAGACTCAGACTCGGTCTCAACCTTTAAGTCTTTACTGAAGACGTATCTCTTCAGTAGGTCATATGATTGAGTGTAGTCTGGCCCAGGAGTGTGAAGGTGAACGGAAAGGCTCTGGAGCAACGAACCGCCCTTGCTGTCTCTGCCTGGCCGGTTCCCCTCTCTCCACTGGGATTCTCTGCCTCTAACCCTATTACAGGGGCTGAGTCACTGGCTTACTGGTGCTCTTTCATGCCGTCCCTAGGAGGGGTGCGTCACTTGAGTGGGTTGAGTTACTGACGTGATCTTCCTGTCTGGGTCCTGGCCCCCCAATGGTGGAACAAACTCCCTCACGACGCCAGGACAGCGGAGTCAATCACCACCTTCCGGAGACACCTGAAACCCCACCTCTTTAAGGAATACCTAGGATAGGATAAAGTAATCCTTCTGACCCCCCCCCCCTTAAAAGATTTAGATGCACTGTTGTAAAGTGACTGTTCCACTGGATGTCATAAGGTGAATGCACCAATTTGTAAGTCGCTCTGGATAAGATCGTCTGCTAAATGACTTAAATGTAATGTAAATGTATCATCGGATGGGGCCACAGTGTCTCCTGACCCCTCCTGTCTCAGCCTCCAGTATTTATGCTGCAGTAGTTTATGTGTCGGGGGGCTAGGGTCAGTTGGTTATATCTGGAGTACTTCTCCTGTCTTATCCGGTGTCCTGTGTGAATTTAAGTATGCTCTCTCTAATTCTCTCCTTCTCTCTTTCTTTCTCTCTCTCGGAGGACCTGAGCCCTAGGACCATGCGTCAGGACTACAGGGCATGATGACTCCTTGCTGTCCCCAGTCCACCTGGCCTTGCTGCTGTTCCTGTTTCAACTGTTCTGCCTGCGGCTATGGAACCCTGACCTGTCCACCGGACGTGCTACCTGTCCCAGACCTGCTGTTTTCAACTCTCTAGAGACCGCAGGAGCGGTAGAGATACTCTTAATGATCGGCTATGAAAAGCCAACTGACATTTACTCCTGATTATTATTTGACCATGCTGGTCATTTATGAACATTTGAACATCTTGGCCATGTTCTGTTATAATCTCCACCCGGCACAGCCAGAAGAGGTCTGGCCACCCTCATAGCCTGGTTCCTCTCTAGGTTTCTTCCTAGGTTTTGTCCTTTCTAGGGAGTTTTTCCTAGCCGCCGTGATTCTTCACCTGCATTGCTTGCTGTTTGGGGTTTTAGGCTGGGTTTCTGTACAGCACTTCGAGATATTAGCTGATGTACAAAGGGCTATATAAAATAAACTTGATTTGATTTGATCAGCGATTATTGGACTCACCTGGACTCAATCAGTTCTGTCATTACCTCCCCTATATCTTTCTGGTTCCCCGCTCTGTTCCCTGCTTCAGCATTGATTGTCTTATGTCCTTGTATACCCTTGTGCTGACGCTGTTCCTGTCTTGTTTTATGTCTGTTTCTGATTAAATGTTTGACTCCCCGTACCTGCTTCTTATCCCCGGCATCGGTCCTTACAGGATGAGTAATTAGTACAAATTAGTATATTAGTATATTATTATAATAAGAAATATAAAGTATAATGGTAATATAATAGTATAATGTTAGTATAATATTAATATATTAATTATATAATGTTAGTATGTTCATAAAATTTCAAATAATAGTATACTTTAAACCACTAGTATAATATTAATTCCAATTGGACAATACAGCAGTTTAAGAAATACACAACCAACATTTATAATTTTTGTAGGTTTTGTTCCGTCATTAATTCCTTCTGCAAGAAAAATGGTCTACGTTGGTGGTTAGTCTCTAATTTGTTAATGCTAAGTACTAACTTGTCAATAATCATAACCATTCATGCATAACAATGAGTTCAACATTTCGAAAGTTTGCTGTAGCAATTCAAACCTTTTTTTTAATGTCCTGCCCCATCCAGGCTGTGATTGGTCAGTTCACGAAAATTGACATTGACAAGCGCTTGTTTCAACAAAAGGCACCCTGTCACGCCCTGACCTTAGTTGTCTATGTTTTCTGTATTATTTTGATCAGGTCAGGGTGTGACGAGGGTGGGTATGTATGTTTTTGTCTTGTCTAGGGTTTTTGTTTATCTATGGGGATTTTGTATGTCTAGGTAATGTAGGTCTATGGTGGCCTGAATTGGTTCCCAATCAGAGGTAGCTGTTTATCGTTGTCTCTGATTGGGGATCCTATTTAGGTTGCCATTTTCCATTTAGGTTTTGTGGGTTATTGTCTATGTGTAGTTGCCTGTCAGCACTCGGTTTAAATAGCTTCACGGTCGTTTTGTTACTTTGTTTGTTTGTTTGTTTGTTTGTTTGTTTGTTTGTTTAGTGTTTATTCTTCATTAAAATAAGTATGTATTCATATCACGCTGCGCCTTGGTCTCCTCAATACAACGAACGTGACAGCACCCGATATAGCTAAACAGACAGCTAGCAAAACCCAAACATTGCTTATCTTATCCCTATTGTCTTCTGTCTTACCGCTTCAGCTGCAAAACCATGACTAACAGTTGAACTGGTATCGCTGGGCTCAATGGGCTGCTCACTCTGCTCTCTCCTCTCTGCTGCCAGTGCCTTCAGGCGCACTAGCCTGAGATGATTCACTGGTAACGGCGCCAAATGAATAATTTGTTATTTTAAAACATTTGGCTGCATCAGCCTCAAGGGACTTCAACCTCTTCTCTCTTCGCTTTTTAGCACCACCTTTACGTTTTTTCTCTTTTGTTTGTCCATCTTTCTCCGCTCCACTATTTATCCAAATGTCACCACTTAACAGAGATGGGAAAGGGGCGGGGCCCAGGTAAAGTTAGAATGGACTGGACCAAAAGTAATTGGCTGGGAGAGAGAGGCTGACAGATGTAATACCCAACCACGGTGGCAGTGGGCCGGCAGCCCACTCGCCTGGCCAGTCAGACACACAGCACTTGGTTATTGTTATTTAAGTGGGGGCTGGGGTTATTTATATTTTGTGTTGCATCACCCACAATTGTCAAGCGGCCCACCGGGAAAACTCCCGGTGCTCCAGATGGCCTTTCTCGCTGATGAAAGATAAGGGCCATATGTTTCGAAAGCTGTATTGCAAACTATGATTATTGACATTTCTAAATGTTAATTCTTAGGGATTGGCGTCCCGTCAATGGGACAGTTGTAAATCATGCTGCGCCTTGTGTCACGATCGCAGATTTTAGAGAAACAACAAATGTCGGTACATATAAGTGTCTGATATCAGCTGAAAGCTTAAATTCTTGTTAATATAACTGCACTGTCCAATTTACAGTAGCTATTGCTGCGAAAAATGTAATGCTATTGTTTGAGGAGAGCTCCTAACAACAAAACACTTTTTTCACCGCGATAGGTTTGATAAATTCACCTCTAAAGGTGAAATGTGTACTTACATTCTAAAATTTTGCTCTGATTTATCATCCAAAGGGTCCCAGAGAAAACATGAAGTGTCCTTTTGTTAGATAAAATCATTTTTCATATCTTAAAAAGGTCCATATAGCATGCAAGTGTCACGCCCTGGCCTTAGTATTCTTTGTTTCATGTATTATTTTAGTTAGGTCAGGGTGTGACATGGGGAAGGTATGTGTTTTTTGTATTGTCTAGGGTGGTTGTATGGTTTAGGGGGTTAAGTAGAGTAGATGGGTTAGTGTTCAGTGTAGGTGTCTAGGAAAGTCTATGGTTGCCTGAATTGGTTCTCAATCAGAGACAGCTGGTTATTGTTGTCTCTGATTGGGAGCCATATTTAAGGCAGCCATAGGCTTTAGCTGTTTGTGGGTAATTGTCTATGTCAGTGTGTAATGGTCAGTGTCAGCACCATTTTGTTTATATAGCTTCACGGTCGTCAGTTTGTTATTTTGTTAGTTTGTGTATAGTTGTTCGTTTCGTGTTTCTTTTCTCTCTTCTAATAAAATAAGTTGTATTTTGCACACGCTGCGCCTTGGTCCAATCTCTCACAGCAAGACAATCGTGACAGAATTACCCACCAATCCAGGACCAAGCGGCGTGTCAAGCGGCAACAGGACCCACCTACACAGGATTCATGGACATGGGAGGAGATACTGGATGGAAAGGGACCTTGGGCACAACCGGGAGAATATCGCCTCCCTCGTGAAGAGCTGGAGGCAGCGAAAGCCGAGAGGAGGCGATATGAGGAGGCAGCAAGGAAGCAAGGCTGGAAGCCCGTGAGTACAACCCAAAAATTTCTTGGGGGGGGGGCTTAAAGGGAGTGTGGCGAAGTCAGGTAGGAGACCTGCGCCTACTCCCTGTACTTACCGTGGAGAGCGAGAGTACGGGCAGACACCGTGTTACGCAGTAGAGCGCATGGTGTCTCCCGTACGCGTGCATAGCCCGGTTCGGTACATTCCAGCACCACTTATTGGCCGGGCTAGATTGAGCCGGATGTCATGAAGCCGGCCCAACGCATCTGGCCACCAGTGCGTCTCCTCGGGCCGGCTTACATGGCACCAGCCTTACGCATGGTGTCCCCGGTTCGCCTACATAGCCCGGTGCGGGTTATTCCACCTCCCCGTACTGGTCGGGCGACGGGGAGCATACAACCAGGTAAGGTTGGACAGGCTCAGTGCTCAAGGGAGCCAGTACGCCTGCACGGTCCGGTATTTCCGGCGCCACCTCCCCGCCCCAACCCAGTACCACCAGTGCCTCCTCCACGCACTAGCCCTATGTGTGTCCCCAGAGTCCTGTGCGTCCTGTTGCTGCTCCCCGCACTAGCCCTGAGATACGTGTCCCCAGTCCGGTACCACCAGTTCCGGCACCACGCACTAGGCCTAATGTGCGCCCCCAGGGTCCAGCATGCCCTGTTCCTTCTCCCCGCACTAGCCTGAAGGTGCGTGTATTTAGCCCGGTACATCCAGTTTCGGCACCACGCACCAGGCCTACAGTGCTTCTCAGCCGGCCAGAGTCTGCCGTCTGCCCAACGGCGCCTGAACTGCCCATCTGCCCAACGGTGCTTGAACTGCCCGTCTGCCCAACGGCGCCTGAACTGCCCATCTGCCCTACGGCGCCTGAACTGTCCGTCTGCCCAACGGCGCCTGAACTGCCCGTCTGCCCAACGGCGCCTGAACAGCCCGTCTGCCCAACAGCGCCTGAACTGCCCGTCTGCCCAACAGCGCCTGAACTGCCCGTCTGCCCAACAGCGCCTGAACTGCCGTCTGCCCAACGCTGTCTGAACTGTCCGTCTGCCAAGCGCCGTATGAACTGTCCGTCTGTACTGAGTCTTCAAAGCCGCCCGTCTGTACTGAGCCTGCAAAGCCGCCCGTCTGCCATGAGCCTGCAAAGCCGCCCATCTGCCATGAGCCTTCAGAGCCGTCCGCCAGACATGAGCCTTCAGAGCCTTCCGCCAGACAGGATCAGCCAGAGCCTTCCGCCAGACAGGATCAGCCAGAGCCTTCCGCCAGACAGGATCAGCCAGAGCCTTCCGCCAGACAGGATCAGCCAGAGCCTTCCGCCAGACAGGATCAGCCAGATCCTTCCGCCAGACAGGATCAGCCAGAGCCTTCCGCCAGACAGGATCAGCCAGAGCCTTCCGCCAGACAGGATCAGCCAGAGCCTTCCGCCAGCCATGAGCAGCCAGAGCCTTCCGCCAGCCATGAGCAGCCAGATCCGTCAGCCAGCAATGAGCAGCCAGATCCGTCAGCCAGCCATGAGCAGCCAGATCCGTCAGCCAGCCATGAGCAGCCAGATCCGTCAGCCAGCCATGAGCAGCCAGATCCGTCAGCCAGCCATGAGCAGCCAGATCCGTCAGCCAGCCATGAGCAGCCAGATCCGTCAGCCAGCCATGAGCAGCCAGATCCGTCAGCCAGCCATGAGCTGCAGTCCCTCAGTCCGGAGCTGCAGTCCCTCATTCCGGAGCTGCCGTCCCTCAATCCGGAGCTGCCGTCCCTCAGTCCGGAGCTGCCGTCCCTCAGTCCGGAGCTGCCGTCCCTCAGTCCGGAGCTACCCCCCCTCAGTCCGGAGCTACCCCCCCTCAGTCCGGAGCTACCCCCCCTCAGTCCGGAGCTACCCCCCCTCAGTCCGGAGCTACCTCTCAGTCCGGAGCTACCCATCCGTCCGGTGGCGCCCTCTGGGATGGTCTTCAGTACGGGACTTTCTACAAGGGCCGCCGCTCCAGAGGCGCCACCAAAGCGGGTATTGACAATGGTGGAGTGGGGGCCTCGTCCCGCGCCCGAGCCGGCGCCATGATGGGGGACCACCCCGGACCCTCCCCTTCTGTTTCAGGTTCTGCGGCCGGAGTCCGCATCTTTGGGGTGTTCACCATTTATTAATCATTACTCCCACATTTACTCCCACATTTACAAAACATTTACTAATCATTAGTAAAGTATTTTTGCAGTCCCAAATCTAAAGTGAGCGGTATTTATACTTTAGAAATACTTAATAAATGTTCTGAGAGACCAGAGTAATTTCTGAAAAAAATCATGCCAATGGCAGACATTCCTGCAGTACCTGGAAAATCCAAATCACACAACACAGGATGTTTAAGGAAATATATATGTACAAATCTATATGTACACACTACCGGTCAAAAGTTTTAGAACACCTACTCATTCAAGGGTTTTTCTTTATTTTCACTATTTTCTACATTGTAGAATAATAGTGAATACATCAAAACTATGAAACAACACATATTTGTATTTATTATGGATCCCCATTAGCTGCTGCGAAAGGCAGAAGCTACTTTTCCTGGGGTCCAACAAAATTAAGGCAGTTTATACAATTTTAAAAACATTACAATACATTCACAGACTGTGTGCCCTCAGGCCCCTACTACATATATACAGTACAAAATTAATGTGTACGTGTGTGTATAGTGCGTATGCTATCGTGTGTGTGTGTGTATGCATGTGTCTGTGCCTATGTTTGTGTTGCTTCCAAGTCCCCGCTGTTCCATAAGGTGTTTTTCAATGTGTTTTTTTTTCAATCAAATTTTACTACTTGCATGAGTTCCATGTAGTCAGGGCTCTATTTAGTACTTCCATAATCTGTTCTGGACTTGTGGCATGTCTTGTAGGGTATGCATGGGTGTCCGAGCTGTGCGGCAGTAGTTCAAACAGACAGCTCCGTGCATTCAATATGTCAATACCTCTCATAAATACAAGCAGTGATGAAGTCAATCTCTCCTCCACTTTGAGCCAGTAGAGTGACATGCATATTATTAATATTATCTCTCTGTGTACATCCAAGGGCCAGCTGTGCTGCCCTGTTCTGAACCAATTGCAAAGTCCTTTATAGTGGCACCTGACCACACGACAGAACAGTGGTCCAGGTGCGACAAAACTAGGGCAGTGCTGTCAAGAAGGCAGAGCAGCACCTTATCATGGACATACTTCTAAACATCTTAGCTACTGTTGTATCAATATGTTTTGACCATGACAGTTTACAATCCAGGGTAACACCAAGCAGTTCAGTCACCTCAACTTGCTCAATTTCCACATTATTTATTACAATATTTAGTTGAGGTTTAGGGTTTAGTGAATGATTTGCTTTTAGTTTTATAAATATATAGGACTAACTTATTCCTTGCCACCCACTCTGAAACTAACTGCAACTCTTTGTTAAGTGTTGCAGTCATTTCAGTCGCTGTAGTAGCTGACATGTATAGTGTTGAGTCATCCGCATACATAGACACTGGCTTTACTAAAAGTCAGTGGCAATTCATTAGTAAAGATTGAAAAAGTAATGGGCCTAGACAGCTGCCTTGGGGAATTCCTGATTCTACCTGGATTATGATTAGAGAGGCTACCATTAAAGAACACCCTCTGTGTTCTGTTAGACAGATAACTCTTTATCCTTAATATAGCAGGGGATGTAAAGCCATAACATATACGTTTTGGCAGCAGCAGACTATGATCGATAATGTCAAAAGCCGCACTGAAGTCTAACAAAACAGCACCCACAAAATTTTTATCACCAATTTCTCTCAGCCAATCATCAGTCATTTGTCTAAGTGTTGTGCTTGTTGAATGTCATTCTCTATAAGCATGCTGAACGTTTGTTGTCAATTTGTTTACTGTAAAATAGCATTGTATCTGGTCAAACACATTTTTTCCCAAAGGTTTACTAAGGTTTGGTAAAAGGCTGATGCTGCATAGAAGGCTGCCTAGAAGGCCAGCATCCCGGAGTTGTCTCTTCACTGTTGACGTTTAGGCTGGTGTTTTGCGGGTACTACTTTATGACTGCCAGTTGAGCCAGTTGACTGCCAGATCTGCCAGTTGAGGACTTGTGAGGCGTCAAACTAGACACTCTAATGTACTTGTTCTATTGCTCAGTTGTGCACCAGGGGCCTCCCACTCCTCTTTCTATTCTGGTTAGAGACCGTTTGCGCTGTTCTGTGAAGGGAGTAGTACACAGCGTTGTACGAGATTTTCAGTTTCTTGGCAATTTCTCGCATGGAATAGCCTTCATTTCTCAGAACAAGAATAGACTGACGAGTTAAAGTGCTTTGTTTCTAGCCATTTTGAGCCTGTAATCGAACCCACAAATGCTGGTGCTCCAGATACTCAACTGGTCTAGCCAGTTTTATTGCTTCTTTAATCAGCACAATAGTTTTCAGCTGTGCTAACATATTTGTAAAAGGGTTTTTTAATGATCAATTCGCATTTTAAAATGATAAACTTGGATTAGCTAACACAACGTGCCATTGGAACACAGTGATGGTTGCTGATAAAGGGCCTCTGTACGCCTATGTAGATATTCCATAAAAAATCTGCCGTTTTCAGCTCCAAGTCATTTACAACATTAACAATGTTTATACTTGTATTTCTGATAAATTTGATGATAAAGGGCCTCTGTACGCCTATGTAGATATTCCATAACAAATCTGCCGTTTTCAGCTCCAAGTCATTTACAACATTAACAATGTCTATAGTTGTATTTCTGTTCAATTTGATATTTTAATGGACAAAAAAAATAGCTTTTCTTTCAAAAACAAGGACATTTCTAAGTGACCCCAAACTTTTGAACGTAGTATTTATATATATATAAATATTATTCTCTATGATTGACCCAGGTTTATACGCTAAAAGAAATGTCGCAAAAAAACAAACATTTTGGCTATATGGACACTCCTGACCTGCAAACCGATATTTCATTTAAATATTTAAGGTTAGATTTAGGGTTTAAGTGCGACTGCACTTCCTGAAGAAGACCCTTGCTCTTCTTAAATGGCATAATTGCGGTCCGCAACCAATCGTTTAAGGTGCATGCCACCATCTACTGTGCTGGAGTGTGTGATCAATTTTAGTTTGCATAATTTTGTACTGCTAAGAAAAAATAAACAAATAAATCCCTAATAACTTTTACCAAATCCTCCCCAAACCCATCAAATCTCTTTCCCTCTATCATGCTGAGACAATCCATCTTTAGGATTATTCAGCATTTCAAAAATCATGTCGATAGTAACATCTGTTACCCCTAATAACTCTGTTTGTCGTATCGACAAAAATCTTTAACCTGCCATTTCTGCTTTCTTCAATCCAAGTTGTGTTGATAACCTTTCCAATGAAAGCTACAGTGCATTCGGAAATTATTCATTCCCCTTGACTTTTTCTATATTTTGTTATGTAACAGGATTATTCTAAAATTGATTAAATTGTTTATTCCCCTCATCAATCTATACACAATACCCCGCAATGACAAAGCAACATTTTTTTTTTCTAAATGTTTCCTAATTTAAAAAAACGAAATATCACATTTACATAAGTATTCAGACCCTTTACTCAGTAGTTTGTTGAAGCACCTTTGCCAGCGATTACAGCCTCGAGTCTTCTTGGGTATGACGCTAAAATCTTAGCACACCTGTAGTTAGGGTGTTTCTTCTCTGCAGATCCTCTCAAGCTTTGTCAGGTTGGATAGGGAGCGAAATAGCTACACAGCTATTTTCAGGTCTCTCCAGAGATGTTAGCTCGGGCTTAAGTCCTGGCTTTGGCTGGGCAACTCAAGGACATTCAGAGACTTGTCCCGAAGCCACTCATGCGTTGTCTTGGCTGTGTGTTTAGGGTCGTTGTCCTGTTGAAAGGTGAACCTTCGCCCCCAGTCTGAGGTCCTGGGCGCTCTGGAGCAGGTTTTCATCAAGGATCTCTTTGTACTTTGCTCCGTTCATCTTTGCCTCGATACTGACCAGTCTCCCAGTCCCTGCCGATGAAAAACATCTCCACAGCATGATTCTGCCACCACCATGCTTCACCGTAGGGATGGTGCCAGGTTTCATCCAGACGTGACGCTTGGCATTCAGGCCAAAGAGTTCAATCTTGATTTCATCAGACCAGAGAATCTTGTTTCTCATGGCATGAGAGTCCTTTAGGAGCCTTTTGGCAAACTACAAGTTGGCTGTCATGTGACTTTTACAGACGAGTGGCTTCCATCTGGCCACTCTACCATAAAGGCCTGATTGGTGGAGTGCTGCAGAGATGGTTGTCCTTCTGGAAGGTTCTCCCGTCTCCACAGAGGAACTCTAGAGCTCTATCAGAGTGACCATCGGGTTCTTGGTCTCCTCCCTGACTAAGGCCCTTCTCCCCCGATTACTCAGTTTGGCCAGCTCTAGGAAGAGTCTTGGTGTTTCCAAACGTCTTGATGGAGACCACTGTGTTCTTGGGGACCTTCAATGCTTCAGAAATTGTTTTGTACCCTTCCCCAGATTTGTGCCTCGACACAATCTTGTCTCTGAGCTCTAATGACAATTCCTTCGACCTCATGGCTTGGTTTTTGCTCTGACATGCACTGTCAACTGTGGGACCTTATATAGACAGGTATGTGCCTTTCCAAATCATGTCCAATCAATTGAATCTGTTTATGTTTAATAAATATAAAAAAATTCTAAAAACCTGATTTCGCATTGTCATTATGGGGTATTGTGTGTAGAATGCTGAGATTTTATTTGATCCATTTTAGAATAAGACTGTAATGTAATTTTTTTGGTTGAAAAAGTCAAGGGGTCTGAATACTTTCAGAAGGCACCGTAATGAAGCCAATTTTATTTACAATAAAAGTGTCCTTTGACAAAGCACATTTATGGGAGCAGGATTTATGAACAGGCCCCGAAACCATGTCAGGACTAGTAGAAGCACCAGTTCTGACACTTACTAAGGAAGCAGTCATAGTAGCGCCATAAGTCCGAATTCCAGTTCCACCAATATGTCGTTGGGTCTCTCTAGCCTCTTTCTGCACCTGGAAGACACTCGTTCTACAAAACCTTGCAACAAAAATAGCTTGCAACTTAGTTTCAACACGTCATGTACAGTGCCTTCAGAAAGTATTCATACCCCTTGACTTATCCACATGTTATAACCTGAATTCAACATTTAATAAAAATTGCGCTCATCTACACACAAAACAAATCATGTTAATCACTATTATTGCACACAGAGTGAGTCCATGCAACTTATTATGTGACTTGCTAAGCAAATCTTTACTCCTGAACTTATTTAGGCTTGCCATAGAAAAGAGGTTGAATATTGTTTTATCGACACAAGACAGTTCAATGGAAACGCACCGTAGAAGGCAATTTTCACATCTATTTTCTATGCAAACTTTCCAAATGTCGACAACAAGAAACATAGGTTATTTTACTTCCTCTGATATTGTCTAAAAAAAAATGAACCCTAGTGCAGACCTAAGCTATGTTGTATGCAGGATGTTGGTCAAACCCAGCACTTAACACAATACCAAGGTATTGATGAATTTGGTGTGTTAGTCCTGAACGGGAGCAAAAACACAATTGTTTTTGGACCATGCTCTATTTTATTCTCTCCTATGACATGGCTCTCAACCTTATCAATGTCCCATTTATTTTGATGGGCCTAATATTGTTATACTTCTGAACCCGGCGGTTGCTAGACTCCATTAGACCAATAAGATGTCATTTAGATTATTGGAGGTTCTTAGCACTACATACCAAATTGTTGGTATAGATTTGAAGCTCCCATCGATTGGCTTATAACGCCTCCATGACAGACTAACCCTCATATGTCCAAAAAGCTGCCAGGACAATTAGCTCATCATGAACCTAAGGGTTTGATCTCCAGGTGTGCAGAAACAAAAAGAGAACTCAATAACAGTTGGTGACAGCTGTGGTGCATGCTTTTAGATTGCTAGTCATCATGATTATGCTAATAGTTCAAAGCGACATATGATTTGAAACATGTTTATTTTAATAGATATTCTTCTTTGAACAACCAAGGATGTAAAAAAGAAAACCAACAGTGAAAAGTGAGTGCCTTTCACTTGTGTTTTTTTCTTTAAAAAGAAATAGCCTGTCCCCTTGTTCAGAAACCGTTCTAAAACCAAAAAATAAAACAAAACCGAAAAGTGTGAAAGGCCATTACATTTCTTGGCAATTATAAATATAGTGGTTGGAACAGGGGTCTGAAAAGGCTCACATGTAAAGACCGTACGTCTACACACGACAGTAACGACACTCGGCACTGCCTGTATCAAGTTTATTTGTAAAAAAAACAGGATCCTTCTGTCCAGTATCAATTCAATGTGTTTATGACAAGTAAATATGTACATTCAGCTCTACCAGTGTGACGTGCCCATTACCCACTCTCTTTAATTATGATCGTCTGTTCAGGGGGAGTAGATGTGTGAGTATGTGTAATCTGAGTAGTAATCTTGTCCACCTGGCCTGGGGCCTCCAGGTGGGGCTCCTCTACCTCGGCACTTCCCTAACAACCCGGGACCCATTCCCCTAGGAACCATGCTCCCGCGTTCCATACCCCCATCCATCTGTCCAGGCATGGCACCTATACAGCTGAAGCCACCATCGCTGAGTGGATGTACACTGGCCACGCCGCCTCGACTACCTCCAAGGATTGGCAGCATTGGCCTAGCTATTGAGCCCCCCCTGGTGGCTACAGAGGCAATAGCCATGCCCGCCTCAAGGCTTTCTACACTGTTCACTGGAGTCCGGCCCCCCTGACTTCCAGGGGTACTGCCACCAGGAGTGCCTGTCCTCTCCCTCTCCCCGCTTTGGGTGAGACCGCTGTGGGAAACAGAGCCAGGCGTGGCCCCTCCCTGGCTGTTAGGGGTTCCACCTCCTAACCTCCATAGGCTCTCCCCGGGCCCACTGAGTGTCCTGTCCCCCTGCTGGGTGGGGGTCCCATTCGTGCTGGAGCTGACCCCTTCCGGGTAGCCGAGCTGGGCCATTTCGCGCTGAGAATAGCCCGGGCCTAAGGAGGCAACAGCATGGTCTGAGTATGTAAGTGCAGTGGATGGAGAAAAGGAAGAGACCTCTATGGCTGTGCTTGACAGAATGCTAGAACTGCTGGCTATAGAGAAGGATGCTCCAACACCAACCCCTGCTGCTCCAGTATCAGAGCCAGGCATCCTAAATGACTGAGACAGAGCCCCACCCAACATGAGATGTTGTGGAAGGGGAGGCTGGGGGATGTCTGATAGGGTGAGGGGGGCCTGGCTGGTCACAGGCCCTGTGGTGAGAGTGGAGCCTGGTGCTGTAGTAGGTGCTGTGGCTGGGTGTCTGTAGTCCTGTTCTTGGTTGCTGCTGCAGGGTGAGGCGGGGTAGGCCGGGGAGGCCGTGTAGCCGGAGGAGCCAGAGTAGGATGCCCACTGGGTGGCGGGACACAGGAAGCTCTGGTGGGGGTTGACAGCAAACTCTCCTGGCGAAGTGCTGCCTACGTCCGCCAAGCCTGCCCTCCCAACCTGGTTAGAGGCTTTGAACTGGGAGATGGCTGATTTGAGAGCAGCGAAGTCGGAAAGGTTGGCAGTGCCGCTGGAGTAAGAGAGGGAGGAGGGTGTGTGTCGGCCGGGAGTGTTGAACTGGTCGGGAAGAGGGGGGCGGAAATCGTCTGACCCAGGTAAGGGGGGCTGCTGGGTTGCGTCCCCCATGCCCCCTCCTGTTCCCCCCTCTCTCTGGGCAGGGGGCTTGGCGATAACCTGGTTTTGGGTGTCGTCATCAGAGTCCAGCGACATATCTTCCCCTTCTACACACTCGTCATGCACTACTGAGAGAGGAGTAGAGGGGGAGAAAAAGTGAGAGGAGAGGAGACGAGGGGAAGAGAAAGAAAAGGTTATAGATACATTCAAGTAAAATATTTCACATTTGGCCACACGTTTTTGAAAATGTTGTTCACAAATATCTTGCCATCACAAAGAATTATGCATTTGAATTGTGAAGTCATTGTTCATGATACCCACCAGTAGAGGGAGGCGTGGGCAGCTCGTTCAGATTGCTGCAGCCAATTAGGCTGTGAAAACTTGTCATAATGTCATCGATGTTCGCGATCACTATGCCGTTCCTGGAGTACTGCAGGAACATCTCAAACCGCCTCTCTTTAGGGGCAAACAACAAAAGAGGGGTGATCAACTGGAAAAGTAAATATTCTGATTTACAAACAAAAAACTGAAAAATGCCTTAGAGAGATATTCTCAAAGCAGTGAGTGAGGAAGAGGATGATAAATTATAATGTTGTGAAAATGATGATGGTGGTGATACCTGTGAGGAAGATGATGTGGCGGTGGTGGGTGTGGTTAGCCTGGAGCTTGACCAGGCAGTCTAGATCAGGGGCCTGACGTGATTGGGCGTCACACTCGTGGTAAGGCAGGAACTCCACCAGGTGCTTCTTCTGATAGGCTGTCAGCAGGTTCAGAAGAGCCATGGCATCACTGTTCAACCTATGAGAGGAGAGAGGGGGTGGGGATGTCTGTCTGTCGTAATCGCTCCTCTTTCACCCCAGCTGCCAAACTAACCCTGATTCAGATGACCATCCTACACATGCTAGATTATGGAGACGTAATTTATAGATGGGCAGGTAAGGGTGCTCTTGACCGGCTAGATGTTGTTTACCATTCGGCCATCAGATTTGCCACCAATGCTCCTTATAGGACACATCCCCGCACTCTATATTCCTCTGTAAACTGGTCATCTCTGTATTTCCCTATTGCAAGACCCACTGGTTGATGCTTATTTATAAAACCCTCTTAGGCCTCACTCCCCTCATCTGAGATATCTACTGCAGCCCTCATGTTTTAAATTTCACCTTTATTTAACCAGATAGGCCAGTTGAGAACAAGTTCTCATGTTCAACTGCGACCTGGCCAAGATAAAACAAAGCAGTGCGACAAAAATCAAACAGAGTTACACAAACAAACGTACAATCAATAACACAATAGAAAAAAATCTATGTACAGTGTGTGCAAATGTAGAAGAGTAGAGAGGTAGGCAATAAATAGGCCATAGAGGCAAAATAATTACAATTTAGCATTAACACTGGAGTGATGATGTGCAGATGATGATGTGCAAGTAGAGATATTGGGGTGCAAAAGAGCAAGAGGGTAAGTAATAATATGGGGGTGAGGTAGTTGGGTGTTCTATTTACTGATTGGCTATGCAGAGGTACAGTGATCGTTAAGCTGCTCTGACAGCTGATGCTTAAAGTTAGAGAGGGAGATATAAGACTCCAGCCCGAGTCGGCCCGAGAATTGAACCCTTTGGCACCCCCTAAGAGACTGCCAAAGGTCCGGACAACAGGCACATTGAAATCTATCTGAGAAGTAGTTGGTGAACCAGGCGAGGCAGTCATTTGAGAAGCCAAGGCTATTGAGTCTACCGATAAGAGTGCGGTGATTGACAGAGTCAAAAGTCTTGGCCAGGTCGATGAAGACTGCTGCACAGTACGATCTTTAATTGATGGCGGTTATGATATCGTTTAGGACCTAGAGCGTGGCTGAGGTGCACCCATGATCAGCTCGGAAACCAGATTGCATAGTGGAGAAGGTACAATGGGATTCGAAATGGTCGGTGATCTGTTTGTTAACTTGACTTTCGAAGATTTTAGGCAGGATAGATATTGGTCTTGGGTCTAGAGTGTCTCCCCCTTTGAAGAGGGGGATGACCGCGACAGCTGTCCAATCTTTAGGGATCTCAGACGATACAAAAGAGAGATTGAACAGGCTAGTAATATGGGTTGCAACAATTTCGAGAAACGAGAAAACAAGAAAAATAAAGATAAAACAATGGACATGATATCATGCTCTCATCAATAACTTCAAAAAAAAATTGTCTTATGTATTTAGTATTCATTTTATTTATTTAACTAGACAAGTCAGTTATTAAGAACAAGTTCTTATTTACAATGACGACCTACACCGGCCAAACCCGGACGACGCTGGGCCAATTGTGCGCCACCCTATGGGACTCCCAATCACGGCCGGGTGGGATACAGCCTGGAATTGAACCAGGGTGTCTGTAGAGACGCCTCAAGCACTGAGTTGCAGTGGCTTAGACCGCTGTGCCACTGTTAAAGGTCCCCAAAGCACACACATCCCTGGGTCGCTTGTAATTTTTAGTTTGTTGCGGCTAGCGACTGGAACAAGCTGCAACACACACTCAAACTGGACAGTTTTATTTCAAGCTCTTCATTCAAACACTCATTCTTGGACAATCTTACTGACAGTTGTGGCTGCATTGCGTGATGTATTGTTGTCTCTACCTTCTTGCCCTTTGTGCTGTTGTCTGTGCCCAATAATGTTTGTACCATGTTTTGTGCTGCTGCCATGTTGTGTTGCAAACATGTTGTTGTCAGGTGTTGCTGCCTTGCTGTTATCTTATCTCTTGTCGTGGTGTTTTGTCCTATATAAAAAAAAATGTCGATTTTTATTTTTTAATCCCAGCACCCGTCCCCGTAGGAGGCCTTTTGGTAGGCCGTCATTGTAAATAAGAATTTGTTCTTAACTGACTTGTCTAGTTAAAAAAAGATTAACTAAATAAAATAAATACTAAAAAAATCTAAATACATAAGATTTTTTGGGGGAAAAAGTTATTGATGAGAGCATGATATCATGTCCTATGTTTTATAATGTTTTTTATTTTTATTATTTCTCAGCCTTATAAACGTCACCACTATTACTACTTTGAACATCCCAGAGACGTTCCTTATTGGTTGGTAGACTTTCTTATCAGTCTTTGTATGGGCTGGACGATGTTACTGAATGGCTTGACATAGACCTATGTAGACGGCCATGCTGAATGGTAATAGTGGAGGTAATTACTGACCTGCCCAGCTCTCTGAGTTTCTTCTGGGACTTACAGTGGATCTTCCACTGCCAGGGGTTCTCTGGAGAGCTCTGTTCCTCTAGGAACCCCAGGAATGCCTGCAACCGGTCTGCACAGGAAACACAATAATACACAACGTATTACTGATCTGCACAGGAAACACAATAGCACATTACAGATCTGCACGGGGAACACATTAACACACAACATTTTATACTTGTACTGACCCCCCCCCCCCCCCCCACATAAATGACCTGTCATGAGAGTTCAGTCTTTTCCCCTCCAAAAAAAACACATGGCTTATGCCCTTCTGCTATGTAGTCAATATATGAACAATTTACTAACCAGAATGTAATGACAGCTGCATGGTACATAAAGCAACAATGGAATTCTAATGGGGGAAAAAAACTGACCAAATACTGTTTTAATGAGTAAACTCAGCAAAAAAAAAGAAAGAAACGTCCTCTCACTGTCAACTGAGACAAAACCGCGACTCGTCAGTGAAGAGCACTTTTTGCCAGTCCTGTCTGGTCCAGCGACGGTGGATTTCTGCCAATATTTACATTTAAGTCATTTAGCAGACGCTCTTATCCAGAGCGACTTACAAATTGGTGCATTCACCTTATGATATCCAGTGGAACAACCACTTTACAATAGTGCATCTAACTCTTTTAAGGGGGGGGGGGGGGGGGTTAGAAGGATTACTTTATCCTATCCTAGGTATTCCTTAAAGAGGTGGGGTTTCAGGTGTCTCCGGAAGGTGGTGATTGACTCCGCTGACCTGGCGTCGTGAGGGAGTTTGTTCCACCATTGGGGTGCCAGAGCAGCAAACAGTTTTGACCGGGCTGAGCGGGAACTGTACTTCCTCAGAGGTAGGGAGGCGAGCAGGCCAGAGGTGGATGAACGCAGTGCCCTTGTTTGGGTGTAGGGCCTGATCAGAGCCTGAAGGTACGGAGGTGCCGTTCCCCTCACAGCTCCGTAGGCAAGCACCATGGTCTTGTAGCGGATGCGAGCTTCAACTGGAAGCCAGTGGAGAGAGCGGAGGAGCGGGGTGACGTGAGAGAACTTGGGAAAGTTGAACACCAGACGGGCTGCGGCGTTCTGGATGAGTTGTAGGGGTTTAATGGCACAGGCAGGGAGCCCAGCCAACAGCGAGTTGCAGTAATCCAGACGGGAGATGACAAGGGCCTGGATTAGGACCTGCGCCGCTTCCTGCGTGAGGCAGGGTCGTACTCTGTATATATGCGATGTTGTTGCCGGTGATGTCTGGTGAGGACCTGCCTTACAACAGGCCTACAAGCCCTCAGTCCAGCCTCTCTCAGCCTATTGTGGACAGTCTGAGCACTGATGGAGGGATTGTGCGTTCCTGGTGTAACTCGGGCAGTTGTTGTTGCCATCCTGTAGCTGTCCCGCAGGTGTGATGTTCGGATGTACCGATCCTGTGCAGGTGTTGTTACACGTGGTCTGCAACTGCGAGGACGATCAGCTGTCCGTCCTGTCTCACAGTACTGACATTGCAACTTATTGCCCTGGCCACATCTGCAGTCCTCATACCTCCTTGCAGCATGCCTAAGGCACGTTCACACAGATGAGCAGGGACCCTGGGCATCTTTCTTTTGGTGTTTTTCAGAGTCAGTAGAAAGGCCTCTTTAGTGTCCTAAGTTTTCATAACTGTGACCTTAATTGCCTACCGTCTGTAAGCTGTTAGTGTCTTAACAACCGTTCCACAGGTGCATGTTCATTAATTGTTTATGGTTTATTGAACAAGCATGGGAAACAGTGTTTAAACCCTTTACAATGAAGATCTGTGAAGTAATTTGGATTTTTACAAATTATCTTTGAAAGACAGGATCCTGAAAAAGGGACGTTTATTTTTTTGCTGAGTTTATATAGTATAGCTGCATGTTATTTCAAAATCCTCTGTAGCGATGGCATTTATCCAACTTCATGGAAATGACCGAAACTCAAGATATTCACATGTGGATCCCACACATCACAATGACTGTTGAGGAGATCTGAGGAGACCAATTTAGGCGGCTCACCGTGCGTTATGAAGTCTGGGTTGAGGACAAACTCGTCAGATACGATGAATCCTCCAGAGACAAAAAGCTCGTTGTAGGTGTGGTTCTTCACATCGTCTAGACTGTCCACTCCAGCAAAGCTCACCATGGACAGCTTCTTCAACGACACCAGGGCTGGGATCTGACAGGGGGAATGGTTCAGAATAAATCATTAAATAAGACTCACATACATACAGCTTTAAATTCATCCTCAACACTTAAAATTTAAATGTACATTTGTGTGAAACAGAGGTAATGACCATGGCGAGGAGCATGTCTTCCAGCTGTGTCTACATATTCAATTAATGACACTATGTTTATCTCTGTGCTGCGTCCATGTTTTTTGTTGGATTTTAAAAAATCTATTCCACAGGTCCAATTAGAATTTCATTATTTCAGATCTTTTCTGGGGGGCTAATGAGAATCCTCTCTGGACAGACATTTTGTCTGGTGCCGTGGCCATGACTCATCCTAGCAGCCAGCCAGTCAATCAGTCAGCGGGTCAGGCAGTCAGTCAGCCGATAATGATGATGTTACCTTGTTAACGTGGGCAGAGATGTCCTCGTTCTGAATGATGATGAGCAGTTTGTCCAGATTTCTATTTTTCTCCAGGAATGTCTGGGGGTTACACTCCGTGTTACCCAGGCTCATCAAATACTCCTGTCACAGGGAGACAGAAAGAAGGGATTTAGAACAGGATCAAAGACATCGACACATATCACAAAACCAAATTGACATGGTGAAGATAAGGGAATGAGGAGTCGTGCAGTATAGTAAAAAATTTTTTTATGGCAGTAGTGTTCTGCAGTAAAACAAGGAGAATACAATGCAGTGTGACTCTGCTCGTCTTCCAGAGGAGAAAGTTATTTTAATGATGTTTGTAGATCAACAACATGAGGGAACTCTCTAAAGTAAGCCACTGAGTGACCATTCACAATGCAGATAATGACGCAGGTTGACATTTATCGGGACGAGTCTTGTCCTGAAGCCAGAACTGAGCGATTTCCGCTAGATGGGTCATCTGCAAAGTCAAAATTGGCTATATTGTAAAAATGCACTTTTTGGTCTTAATTTAAGGTTAGGGTTAGGCATTAGGGTTAGCGGTGTGGTTAAGGTTAGGTTTAAAAGTAGATTTTATGACTAGCTGTGCCAGCAAGTAGCCACTCTGCAGAGCTGCCTACAGAACAACATTCATGATGAAAAATGCTAATCTGCGATATTTACAGTGGACAATGCAGAGCCTGTGACAGAGAAACTTTGGATAAAGGTATTGGTGAAGCGTTAGCTCAATCATTGGTGAGAAGGAGTTCATCTGTGGGCAAACATTGACAACATCGGTGCTAATCATAAGTGAGGCCTACAGTACCTTGATCTCCACACAGATGTCACTCTCCTCCTCCTTATCGCCAGAGTGGATGTAAAACTTGACCGTGTTCTTCTGCACATCCTTGAAGATCTCCACCAGGCTGCTGAACACCTCAGGCTTCAGCTGGCCTATCAGTAGTCCAGCGGCTGAGGCCGGGGTCAGGGGAGAGGGGGCTGTGAGAGGGGCTTGTTTAGGCCGGGTGGGGGTGCATTCTGGGGAGCCCATGGTGGCCTGGGAAGGGGAGTAGATCTCACAATCTGAGGCAGATGGCTCAAACTTCCTCTTCGCGGAGGGCTTTTGTGCTGCGGAGGGGTTCTTGTGTGGCTGTTTGACCGTGCCAAGTTTGTGCCGGCTCTGGGAGGAAGAGGCGCTCTTATCCTGAGGGGGCTGTACTTTTGTTTTGGGGACATGCTTAAGGGTGGGAGACCTGATGGGTACAGGGTCAGGGAGGTGGACGAGGGCAGTTGGGGGTGGAAGGTGAGGGATGGGGGGAAGGGGAGGGATGGAAGTGACGGAATGGGGTGGGGAAGGGAGAGTGAGAATAGGAGGGTTAGGGGTGAGGTGGATGTGATGAGGAGGTGGAGGGAGAGAGGGCATGGGAGGGGCGGGGGTGAGAGCATGTGGAGGGGGTGGCACAGTTGTGGGTGGAGCACAGAGGGTAGAACGAACCCCATGTGCTTTAGCAGAGTCAGTGTGGCGGGGTTGGGGCACCAGTCGGCCCATCCTCTCACACAGGGTGTTGACGTGGCCCTGGACAGGAACAGACACAACATAGGGTGCCACAAAGTCTGAGAAAGAGCTGTTGGGCTGCCAGGCGAGGCGCTGGGGCAGCCGTGGGGACAGCTGGGAGTTGTAGTAGATCCTCTGGGTCTCCATGAGGCCCTGGATGGAGTTGGAGAGGCAGTGGAGCCCCTGGCTAATGATGGTGTCCAGAGTGCAGGATGGCCTGGCTGGCCTCTCCACCCTGCTGTTCCTCTCTAGGGAGGTGCCCCTGGCTACCCTCTCACTTTCCACGGAGGCTCCTCTAAGAACCTTGTCCCTCTCCAGAGAGGCTCCCCTCAGAGCCCTCTCCAAGGAAGCAACCCTGGCTACCCTCTCTATAGAGGCTTCCCTCGTAACAGTCTCCCGCTCAAGGGAGCCACCACTCTGACCTCTCTCACCCCCCTCCAGACCTCTCCTCTGCTCCAGGTGGCCGTCAGTCTGAGCATCAAAGAAGGGGAAAGGTGTGTCTGTGTGAGAGGCCAGCTCCAAGGTGAGTGGTGGGTTTTCTGAGGTGTGGTGTTGTTCTCCTGGAGAGCCGGGGCTGAAGAGGCTGGCCAGACTGCACACCGTCTGCTCCTAAACAAACACCCCCACCATGGTTAGTCACAATACTCCATCACAACACCAGAGGATTCAGTACATTGAAAATGTCTGAGTCCGCAGTACTTCATTTTTTTCTCACAAACATCTCACCTCCAGGTAGTCCTGTCGGGCCTGCTCCACTCGCCCTGCGTACGGCGCTCCAGCCAGGGGCTTCTCCATGCTGGCCGTGCCCGTGGTGGACTCCCCGTGGTCGGGCAGGTCGGTGGCGGCAGCACCCTGGGCCATGGCCTTGTTGAGGGTGGAAAGCAGGATCTTGAGCAGGCGCTGGGTCTCGTTGGCCGAGGAAGCCTGAGAGGAGTTGCCCCTGTCCCTCAGGTCAGTGTTGTAGATCCCCATACTCTCCATTACTGCTGCCAGGTTGTAGTTCCCACCCTCCCCCTCCTCCTCCTCCTCCCCCTGGGCTACTGGGAGGACGGAGACAGTTTGGTTAGGATGGATGTAGCCTCACTTACCAGGTTTATAAGGTAGGCTTCTACAGTACACACACGGAAAGGTTAGAAAGGATATTATTGACTATACAGGCCTAGATTTAAATGTTAAATCAGACCCTGAAATCAATATTTTCTTTGGTTGGCGTATAAATGTTAAATGTTAAAACATTTATAACTTGCCCTACCAAACTTTTGTCTCCCTCCCACACTTGTTATTTCCCTTATTCTTCAGTCTTGCACACACAGACACCCACCTATCACTCTCTCCCATACCAACTCACTCATTCATTCTCTCATACAATATTTTGCTCCCTCCCACACCATCCCGCTCTCTCACACAAACACACGTCACAGGCTCACCTCTACTGGGCTCTCCGTTGCTGAAGTGGGCTCGCCGTAGATATTTATACATGGCTCCTGATTCGTCCTCCTCTAGTTTTCTCTTCAGGCCGTGGGGGCCCTCCCAGGACCCATCATCACCCCCCTCGGCCCTCTCCTTCTCCCCTGGCTCCTTCACAAGGGCCTTCTTATGCAGCTGGATCAGCTTCAGAAGCTGTTTCATCTTTTCCTTATCATACTCACTCTGGGCTAGCCTGGACCTCTGGGGAGGAGCGCCTGTCCCTGCTGCAGCCCCGTTAGAATGGGCCTGGGAAGGCCCCCCTCTCCTCCTACTGCTCTCTGGAGGCTGCCTCTCTGGTCTGTCCGACCCTCCTGAGCCCCCCCAGTCTGACACAGGGCTGTAGTCCGTGGTGGTGGGTGCCGGGGCAGACGGGGGCTGGTTGATCCTGTCCATCATGTCCCTGGCCTTGACCATGGGGAGGACGTAAGCCGAGGAGGGGCCATGCAGGTAGGAGCGTAGCAGACCCTCCATGTTGGATTTGGGTCGGGGCGCGGGGTGCATGCTGCCCCTCTCGTCCAGGTTCTGTTGGTACTCTGGGACAAGGAAGGCCCTGACACTGTCCCTCCTGGTCAGGTAGTCTAGGGCCTGGCGCTCCACCCCGGAGCTGAGGTGCTTGATGTCGGGGGTGGAGCGCATCTTGAGCAGGGCATAGTGCAGGGCTGGGATGAATGGTTCCATGGAGACCAAGAGGGGGGGCTGAGGCTCAGATGACAGGGGCTCCTGCTCTGGGGGAAGATTGACAGCAGGGACATGGTCAATGGAGGTAGTGGTTAAAAATGCATAAGCTGCACATAAAAGGCTCTTACTAGAAATCACATTTCAAGGAAAAATAAGCTGCAACTGTGGTTTGAAGAAGGATCTTTTAGAATACTTACTGTTCTTAATGACTCCCCTGGACTCCTGAAAGATAAACAGTGCCTGCAGGCTCTTTTCAAACCGCCCCTGTCGTTCTAGAATACACAAAACAACTTCCTCAGTAATAATCCACACAAACAACAACATCGTCAGATCAGTTGAGAAATGAGAGGTGAGAACGAAAGAGACGTGATAAGAGATAGACAAGACATACCCTTGGAATTGAACATCTGAGTAGATGACAAGAGGAAGAGAAAGCCTTTATCAAATAAAGGCTTCACTAGCACCTACACGGGGGAGGAAAGGAGACGTTAACATTCACTACATCTAAACAAACACATACATACACTGCAGCTGTGCAACACTATTCTTGACTTAACATTACGACATTGGAATTACCTGATTCTCATTAGCTCTACCGATTAAACACATATGGGGAACAAATGACAGCGCCCCTTCTAGGGAATTGAACAATTTAGCTGCTCCACATTTCAAACGTCATGGGGGACCAAATGGAAGACTGGGAGGATGTACTGTATGACACTATGATCCACCCCCGCATCCCCCTCCCCACTCCTTTTCTAGTCTTGATGTGTAACCATTAGACTGTGACGTGATGTTTTTTTAATCACGTGTAGTCCCTTGCACAGTCCCCAACCCTTATATGTGTTTGTACATTGTCAATTGTTATTTTTATGTCCTGTTAAGGATTTTTGCTGATGGTAGGTACATTTCAGTGAATTGTAAATATACAATTCTGTATTATCTATCTTGATTAAACATCCTCCAGAGGGACAGTCAGGGAGTGACTCACCATCCTCTCTCTCTCCAGTTTGTGTATTAGTCCTGATAAAGTGCTGGTGCTCGCTTTTCCCTTCCCATCCACCACCTCAAACAGGCTGCAGTACATCCCACACTTTAGCACTGAAAAACACACACACACAAACACTTTGGTAAAAAAAAACTTTAAAAAAAAAACCACCTACACAGTGATTTCAAGATTCCGGGTGACAGTTCCTACATTGTTGTTAGTCAGATTCAGTGTTGTTGTTGCGATTCTATAGCAGGGGTGTCAAACAATGACTCAAACCAAATCGAAACTGTGCAGATATGATAATGGTCCACCGTTTCTTGACTGTTCGCTAATAATCACCGAAATGAAAGCTAGACGGTCAGGGAGCATCAAAAATTCCAAGAACGATGGACTGAGGACAATTCAAAAAAATGTTGATGGCAAAGAAATATATATTTTCAGTGTGGCCTCTCTGGACCTCGTTGAAGACCAAATGAGGCCCCAGGGGCAAAACTAGTTTGACACCCCTGTTCTATGCCTATGTACTGCTGTCTTCGTCAGAGAATAGATGAGCCAGACTAGGAGTAAGGCTATAGAGGTGCGGAGTGTTTCTGACCTTCTCGTGTTCCGCTGTAGGTGTCCCAGGAAAACAGAACAGAGGGAATTTTCCTCTTCACCTGGTCCAGCTGCATCCCCATACTCATCTCCAACTTCTCCGCTCTGCAAATAGAACACACACACCTGTTAATCTACTTATTATATGACTTCATATTTATTAACTATAAATTACAACTGACAGCCATGTTTTAGTTATAGAAATAAATATGTGTATAGATAATAAAGGGGTACTCACAGTTTGAAAGGGAGGAAATGGCGTGTAGAGGAGCGCAGACACACCTGGCACAACTCCTGTCCCTTGTTCACCAGCGGCCCACTCCACACAGTGTAGCTACTCCACCCTAACATGCAAATTAAACTTTATTTAAAGTGCATTTATATCACTTTACATTTGCAATAGAAACAATGGCCCGAGTCACAGGTGGACATAGTCAGCCAACATACAAGCTAGGTATCAACTACATGCTACAAACATTGGCACAATTTTTATTTATTTTATTTAACTAGGCAAGTCAGCCAAGAACAAATTCTTATGTTCAATGATGGCCTAGGAACGGTGGATTAACTGCCTCGTTCAGGGGCAGAACGACAGATTTGAACCTTGTCAGCTCGGGGATTCGATCTTGCAACCTTTCGGTTACTAGTCCAACGCTCTAACCACTAGGCTACCTGCCGCCCCACATGCATACACACACACACAATAACATACGCACTATACATACACATGGATTTAGTACTGTAGATATGTGGTAGTGGTACAATACTTTCACCTCTACAATGACTAAATCTTTCAGTACAAACACATTAAAGCAGAGAGATAATGTGAAAAAGAAGAAATGGGAGCATACTTCTGCTTCCTCCTTCACAGACAGTGCTGTTGAACCTGTGTGCAGCCATAGGTGTAGCAGCAGACTCCTTTCCTTTGTACTGGAAGGACACCACAGCGTATGGACACACATGCCTGGGCCGAGACTTGATCTCATCAAAAGCAAACTCATAGAAATACTGCTGCGTGAGCTCAAAGGCCCTGTATGACAGCAAGGAAGTGACCCGTGTGGCATTCTTAGAGACATGACAGTCAAACTTGGGCGTGGGTTCCAGGACACTCTTAGGCATGTTCTCAAAGATGCTCTTCAGCCGGCCCTGAGGGACAAACACACTTACTGGGTTACAGATCATTTCAACTGCTGTGGTATACAGTGATGCAAACTGGTGAGGGCCCAAAAAGGTGACACTTTAATTTTGCATTGAAACATGCAACAAATCCCTGCTAGGGGGAAATGTAGGTTTTAACGAATTAAACAAAGAATATGATCTACATGATCAGTCTCTGTGTGTAAAATAAAGTGGTTAATGTGAACCTAACTCACTGCAAAAAAATGTAAAGAAAGCAATCCAATGTTATTTGTTGCCTATACTTTACTGCAAATGACACTCAAGTCTTGATAAAAATCAATACACTAATATTGCAATTAGCCATGACAGCCTTTATAATAGAACACTTGTGACCACACACACATCTAAATATTGCACTTGGGGGGAAAAAAATCTTAAAGTAGAAATAGAATGAAACAAACAGGCATTCTATTTTTGCTCTATTATAGTGGCCTCTACATTGATCAAGTGCACAAGGCTACATGTGTGAAAAAATAACGTTCACCGAGTAAAACATTTTAACAATCCCACCCTCACTCACACACAAGTGTTACTGTCAAGTTCAACACAAAATCAATATCTTTGGGCTACACATTATTACATTGTACACTTTCTGCCTGTGGACATCTGTTCTATAATGTGCCAGCAGAGCATGAAACCCTTTGTTGGCATAATTGATCTCTTTCCTGGAATACCCATTGTATCCACTCTATTGAAAAAGAGGGAACATGTGCGGTGTTCCTTTAACCTCTATGGTGGCATCCAGCTTAAACCAGGCCCAGCTCCAGCTCCACTTCATCCCTGAATAAACTTGTTTAACAAGCAACTCGTCATTTTCACCTAATTCTCTCATTCCGAAAATGAACCACATACATTAGACGTACACATACAAAACATCAGTTCACAGATAGTAGTTAGTTCGTTAGCGTTAATATTTCACAGATTGCCAGGGTCCAGTGAGCAACTAACGCGTTATAACTTAAGGAATGGCATGAAGTCGTATACCAGTTAATACTATAGCGAATTGGTTAGGTTACTAACGTTAGCGCATCTGATGTTTTAACGTTAGTTAGCTGTCTGACTTTATTAGCCAGCTAATTTTCACACCATAAACTCAATTTGGTCAGTTAAGTTGGCTAATGTTGCTCAACATTTCTCTGGCTAGTTAACGGAGAATTCGATCCAGCTAGAAAGATACTTAACGCTAGCAATACTTATTCCACCACACTTTCTCCCTCACCTCAAACTTTCCAAATAGCACTTGTTTTTCAGTTACAGCTCATGAAGTACGCTTCATCACCTTCTCACCCATCTCCGTGGTCAGGCGTCTCACCTACCTCTTCGTTATCCTTCAGGGGACGCTCTGCTGTAAGTGGCAAACTGTCTTTCCAGAACACGCCCTGATGCAGTAACTAGCAAATTGGTTGTATCTTCTCTCTTCAGTCGCGTGAATCAAATCAAATGTATTTATATAGCCCTTTTTACAACAGCTGATATCTCAAAGTGCTGTACAGAGACCCAGCCTAAAACCCCAAACAGCAAGCAATGCAGGTGTAGAAGCACGGTGGCTAGGAAAAACTCCCTAGAAAGGCCAAAACCTAGAGAGGAACCAGGCTATGAGTGGTGGCCAGTCCTCATTCTGTTGTTATGTGAACGATTGGCTGAGCCTTGGATACAGCCAGTATTGCTCCAAACGCATATCACTCGTTTGCTTACAGCCAGTTGTGATCCAAAGCCCCCTCAAAAAACTTTTCCCATCGGATCTACACGAATCACATAGGTCACCAATTTTGGATTCAAAACGGCGAATTTCACCGAAAGGTGACTAGTTTGCATCCCTAATGTTAGTTGCACTCAGCGCTAGGCTGTAGCAATGTATGCAACTATTTTCTAGGTATTCATAATATACATATAGTTTCAGTTGTGTCCATAATGAGTTAGATAGGACATTTATTTACCCTCATGACTTTAAATACAACAATGTCTCCACAGGTTCCTGCTTCAAACGGGTTCATTTGAAGCAAATCAGAGAATTTGGACAGATAAACACCTGAAATGACAAAACAAAAGTAATGTCAAGCACAAACTAATGAGACAAAAACAATTCATAGACAACTTTAACTTTTGGCAAATCTAATTCTATGTGTGGGCTAATATTTTATGACTGAGGTTTGAGGCAGCGTAGTTTATGTATTGTAATAAATATTTCCACAATACTCAGCTGTTGCTAGGTCATGTATTGGGTATCTTCTCATGTAGCTGTATCTGGTAGAAATGCTAAGCTGTCCATCAGTGGACAAAGCTGCCCTTACTGTGCTGAGGCATACAGCTTTTCATCAATTAAAGAGCGTCATTAAACATTAAACTTGTTCAAAAGCAGATCAACTTCAAACTGACATACACCAGGCCCAAAAACATCTAACAGTTAGATAAGTGCATTAGCAAGAAAAGCTATCCTTCCTGAATCCAATCCTTAGAAGATGAACAGCACAAATTTGAAATTTGCAAACTCTCCCTAAAAACATCATACTGCATGACATTTGGTAATAAGTACACAGGCGCACACACACACCCACACCCACACTCACCCATTGCTGGATTTCCGAGTGCAGTGATCCTGGAGTGTCCCACAGACAGACCCTTCTCACAAATCCACGGGAGCTGGAAAAAGTCATTCACAAATTGTAAGTCAAAAAAGAAAGAAAAATGGTTTCAAAGGAAAACCAGGAGTAAAGCAGCAAAACTCAGATTGTAGACCTAATGCATAATCCAAAGATCCAGACCTCACTGTAGCAGCAACATCAGATCATAGTAGTAAATCAGTGAGCTGTACCACACGCAGGCAGGCCCTCAGGCTCACCTTAGACTTGTCTGGGAACATGAAGCAGTAGGACTCCACCAGCTCTGGGTCTGTACGGCCCTCCTGCTTTAGTTCCCTCCTCTTCTCAATGAACTGGCACACACACAGGAAAACATGGCATCATGTTTAAAGATGTGAGCACAACAATATAAAGGGGACACTGGTTTTGTGGGTGGGTGAATGAGGTATGAAGTACATATTTGTCATTGGTCGTGCAAAATTATGAATTAGTATTTTGTGCCAGTCTGGGGACAATATCAGCAGTGATGTGTTTTGTTTGAACATTAGGAAGTGGAGCTGTTGCTAAACTTCAAATAACTTCTTGGCATTGACAACAGCCGGAGGCGAACTGGTGTGGGCGGGGGTGGGGGCTTGCTGATGCTACCTCTTTTTCCAGCAGCTCATTGTGAATGAGCCTGGCCTTGCTGTAGGAGAATGTCCCTCTGGACGATACATCCAGGTAGGAGGAGGACAGAATCTTCACAAGGCCCTCAAACTCCCGGGAGTCAGCGGGCAGAAACTGGTAGAGGCCTAGGAGGAGAGAAACAGTGGATTAGTATCTGGGATGTGATAGGCACAACATAGAACAGGATGACATTGTTCATTTGTATGCATTGTTACTTTTAAGCACTCAATAGGCTACTTTCTGGGTATCTGGTCAGTTTAAACTGTCAAAAGGGATTAGGAAGTGTGTTAAAGAGGGGGCAGACTTGGAAAAACATGTTTTGTAATGACAGTTCTTTACAGGATCCCCTTTACTCTGATTTGGGAATAGCATTGTCTAATTCTATAAAAACAGCTTGCTCCTACATCTAAGCACTTTATGGAGATTTCAAGAGATTAGACAGGTATTAGCATTATGCTTAAACCACCTTCCCTCCGAGTGACAAGGTGTATTTTTCTTCTCCATATTGCTTATACCTTTTGAATCCTTTCATATCTACACAAGTGCCTAGAGGGTCGAACTTGGATTGGGCACATAAGGGTTGTGGAGGTGGTGTTGTGCGAGTAATGCTTGGAAGCACTGTAGCATATCAGGATGGTGCTGCAGCATAATCAGGATGAACTCCATTTCCTTACAATGACAGCACACGCGCACACATGCCTACTGACGCCACATGCACTTTCACACTCACCACATACACTACTGCTACAGCTCAGTCCATCTATCCCGTTGCCTTGTTACTTCATTCCTACCTATATGTACCTCAATAACCTCGTACTCCTGCTTATCGACTCAGTACTGGTACTCCCAGTATATAGCCATGTTATTTTTGATTGTTGTTATTCGTTGTGTTTTTACAGTATTCCTCGTGTCACTATTTCATCTTTAATTCTTTGTTGGTAAAGGACTCATATGTAGGCATTTCAGTGTCTACACTTGTTGTTCACGAAGCATGTGACAAATACAATTTGATGAGAGGTTTAATAAATTGCCAGGTATGGAAAATCGCATTGGGCAAATCATATGGCAAGAAATGGCATTTGGGATCCAGAGTTGGGGTCAATTCATTCCGTCCTATTCTAAAATGGAATGTCATTGCTATGAGGAATGTCCCATGTCCAATGGACATTGAATTGACCACAACTCAGATGTTCACAGAACATGAGGTCAGTATGATAGACAACATATCAAAACATCAACAGACATACCCCAACTATACAAGATGGTTAGTACACTCAAGAGCTTCACTTTCCCAAATGGTTGCCATTGTTAAGAGTGATAGGATGGGGCTGCACTGTAATGTGGACCACTACCAATAGCAATTCCCTAAATTCATCTAATGCTACTTCATCAGATCACCAAATGACCCTACCACCCTATATTCAATATTTATGCAAAAATGGCCAAGTTCTCTCATTGTACTTTGTGCTCAATTATGATGATGAAATATTTTTAAACAAGTTTCATCCACCAGTCTATTTTCCAACAGAGCTGGCATCACACTAAGAAACTGGAACATCTAAAACTAGCATATGCATTCTGAAAATTGGTCAATTGGCTATTTACATAATGCATGGCACATATCCATCAAGCAATAGGCTAGATTCTAGATCCAACATCAAATAAGACTTCATGTAGCTATACGCCCATGAGAGCAACTTGCATGAACTTTGCAGGCTGTGCCATCATAATTCTGCATCTCCCCAACTACAAAACCAAACACATACAACCTGTGAATATAGCGGGCACCATTGCATAGCTAGAATTCTTTCCGATGACAATCCAAGCAGTGGACCCATGACAAAACAGGCTTCCACTGCCCATGGTTGTGTCCATTGCATAGGAGTAGTCTAAAGGCGTCCGCATGCTCCCCAGGCGAAACAGTTTGTGCATATATTATGACATTTTTGTTATTATTTTTGTAAACTTTTTTACATTTTTTCCTGGAGGAAAGCCGAAGGTTACGCCCCTTTGTCAGTGACTGGTCAACAGTAGGGATTCTTCAATAAAGTCTTGTCGTTCAACGAGTCGACTCGTTCTCATGCTCATTTTTTAATTGAGAAATACTGAACCAAACATCTTTGTCAGATATAAGATTGCGCGACTAAGATCTCCTCGGCAAACAGCTCAAAATGAATGACATTTCTTGAGATATCTTAAACTAATTCTGACCATTTTGGCTAGGGCATCTCAAAAATGGACAAACAGTACTATTGCATTTTTTCAAGCGAAGGTCTTTTAAAGGAGTATGCGAGCACATTTGTTCGGTTCGGCTAAGCGCCAGCCGAACTGAAGCATGCTGACGCCAAAAAAAGTTTATGTAAAAGCCAATAACAGCACAGTAACCCTTCTGAAGAATGAACTAGCCTAGATAGCTAATACCAAAACAGTCCTTGGCAGCTTCTACCAGTCTGGCTACACTTCTGGATTGGCAATGGGTTCACTATTTCGAGTGAGCACGGGAATAAAATTAGAGTCTGGACTTGTCTTCCATAATCTGTATCAAATCTGTGAAGATAAGGGACGACGACTGACTATCTTTGAAGCTTCACTGAAGGGCCATGGTAACCAGTCTAGATGGGTGTGGTGTTTGTGCAACCGAGTGGACTTCACCACTATAGTCATTTTCCACCAAAAAGCCTTCAAATTGGTTCCTCGGCTGAATACCATCATCAAAACTAATTTCACTCTCCACATCAGCCTCTGTGTAGACCCAAGGAATTTGGAGGCTTGATGGGCAGTTGGCTGATTAATCAGACTGTGATACCGAATGAAATTGGTATATAGTCTGAAACATAGGAGTGCAAAATCATGGAAATGTTCCTTATAAGACAGAATGTTTACATGGTTTTGCATGTCCAGCTGAAGGACCAACCGCACAGAGAACCAGTTTAATTTAATTAAACATTCTGGCTTGTAAGGAACATTTCCAAGATTTTGCACTCCCGTTTCAGACTGTATACCAATTCAATAGCGGAAGTGCTCAAAGATGGCGGCCCCAATGCATTTACCACAAATTCCTTGTTTTGCTAAGTTCTCAGTTACTCTTTTTTTGTATGGTCATTAGCAGAGTATACGTGTTTACAATTTTAGCTCCAAGACGCAGTCAATTTGAAAATCTAAAAAGTAGATTGTGTGGATTTATTGGCACATTGAACCATATCGCACGCCATCGTTTAAAAACTCAGTAGATAGTGCTAAAACAATGACATATCGGAATTCTGCCATCTTTATGCACGTTCTCCATTGTATCAGTCGGGAGAGGATATACGCACACGCCTAGTGCCAAAATTGATGACGTATGTTGCACAGCTGAGAGTCAAGTGGAGACAAATGGATTCGGTTCAGTCAGTCGTCCTGATGAGCCCTTCCCAGCTATAGTTTATGCTGGCTAACTGGCAACCACAGCAGCATGGCGCTAGTTAAAACTTGTCAAAGAAAGTGAAGTTTATTTCAATGGGTGAGGGAGAAATAACTTGTAGTATTGGTCCCCATCAGGACGTCACCGTGACATGCCAATTAGCTAACGTTACAGAAAGCTGGTGTGAATGACAATGCAACAGTGTTGTATCGAGGTGCAATTCTCACTGTTGCTTCCCACTGGGCAGCTGTATCATTTGTTTTTTATTTAACCTTTATTTAACTAGGCAAGTCAGTTAAGAACAAATTCTTATTTACAATGACGGCCTACCCCAGCCAAACCCTAACCCAGACGATGCCGTGCCAATTGTGTGCCGCCCTATGGGACTCCCAATCACGGCCGGTTGTGATACAGCCAGGGTCTGTAGTGATGCCTCTAGGACTGAGATGCAGTGCCTGCTGCATCACTTGTGGTAGCTAGTGGCCAATTTGTTCCATCACACTTGATTATATTTATAGTGGGATAGCAGCCTACATGAGAAATAACTTGTGATATTTATAGTAACCATCTGAATGTCACCGTCAAATGGGGAGTTTGCACCCGCTTGCCGGGCACTTTAGATTGGTAAATTAGTCTAGCCAGCTATCTAAACTTGTAGTAATAATGGTCAAATTCTGACCGCAGGCCCCCATTGATTTTGTTAGTCACTCTCCCACCATATTGCAAAATCTGTAGAATTGCCAGAAATGTGCTTTAAAACTGACAACCATTCTCTCCACCCCATAAAATTAGTCAAAAAAAGTTGTAGTGTAGAATTGCAGCAAACTTACTTCAAAAGTACATTTTCTCCACATCCCATCTCAAAATGTGTAGAATTGCAATAAATTAACTCTAAAAAAACTCTAAAATGTAAAAAGAAATCTTTGTAAATGTTTTGCTCGCATGGTGGGTGAAGGGGGGGCCCAACAAAAGGCTAGGAACAGCTCTGATTGCATGTATGGGTACAGACCCACGAGCCACTATGACCCCTCATGATGAATTGAGTAGCCCCTATCCCCAGGTAGCCTAGTGGTTAGAGCATTCGGCCAGTAACCGAAAGGTTGCTGGATCAAATTCCCGAGCTGACAAGATAAAAAATGTTGTTCTGCCCCTGAACAAGGCAGTTAAGCCACTGTTCCCCAGCAGGCCGTCATTGTAAATAAGAATTTGTTCTTAACTTGTGAAATAAATAAAAAACATTTAAAGTTGCCCATCCCTGAGCTAGATGGTGTAGCCAAGATAATAGCTAAAGCAAATTTATTTTAGTGATTTTCACCAAACTTCTAAAGTGGCACTTTGCTTCTTGAAAGTCTTCTTGAAAATATCTTGAAAACCTGACTGCAGATATGCAAAACATTTTGGGACTGTATCAACAACGGACTAACGTAAAAAAAAAAAGAAAGATAGTTTGGATTTTCCCTTTATAATCTGTTTTCTTTTATTTATTTCAAATACTCTGACAAAAACGGAATGATTCTGAACACTCGAAGTCCCACCTCCGGGAGATAAGTCTCAAATTCTCGCTGAAGTTTCCAGCCACAAGGGCTCATTAAGCCTGACTGAACCGAATCCGTTCGTCCCCACTCAACTCTCGCTGCGCGACATACGTCATCAATTTTGGGCACCAGGAGTATCTGTATAGTCCCTCCCTTTATCAGTCTGATTAATCAGGCAAGATGGGCTGCGTCTCTTCACGTGCTTCCCTCCTTGCGCCTGGACCGAAACTTACCTGCAATGCTGACCGAGTACGGGAACCGATATTACGTTAACAAAGGCAATAACGAGGTTTGCGCGCAATAAACTAGCTACCCCCTGCAGATGGATCACATTTAACCATGTCAACCATCTAAATTCAGCCGGTAGGGAACGCGGGTTTGCAACATGCTGCACTTGAATTATGACACAAGGCAGCCTCTGTTGGAAATAGTAGAGAAAGGGCACAACCTTTCCGTTCCTTAATCTTCCTCGGGATATGAAAATTTCTCCTTGGCAACTGTTCAGCCGGTCTCTGGCCGGGTAGCGGTGAATTATTGGAGCTTCTTGTGTCCGTATGCCCGCTCCTCCGTCGCTCAGATGCTTCTTGTTCTGGCATTATACGGTCTTCACATCCAGTCTGATCGCCATTTTGGTTGGATGTGGCCGAGATGGCGGCTGACCACGAATTTTTCTTGCTGTCGCCGCTCTCCACGTCGAGCTCGCCGGTCTTCAGACACTGTATGTCCGTTTTTCTCTCCACTTTGGAGTTCAGGGCCATTTTTCAGGCACCGTGAGCGTCTTTCGCGGGCAATGTATTTGGTTACTGCGCCGCTTCACTTACACACTCTCCTCCTCACCCTGTCTCCGCCATTGTGAATGACGTATGCCTTCTTCTCCACCACTGCAAAGCGCTGTCGTCACTCTGTTTACGTTCTATGAAAAGCCGTGCCTCCTACAGGCCCTTAAGTCAAATAACATTCTTTGAGACAGCTGATGGCTGAACGTCTACCTTTGTGGACAATCGTAGGTCACCTGACTCATAACGGGACTCTGCATATGAGTATGACCAGGGCGTCATGCACCCCACAAATGTGAGGGGGTGTAAAGTATGAGGATGGCAGGAGGTGGGCAACAATGCCCCACACACACACACATCTGTAATTTGGAGAAGTGTGCATTTTTCAAACACCTGAAACAGGTTTTTCCTGGAATCTAGAGCCATAATCATTATGCATAATTCTAAGTCAAAAATGTCTATTTTTCTGCATATCTAAGCATACCTCTTGAGCTGTCTGTATTCCTGATTGGTGTTTATTTTTGAAAACTAAATCTGCTTCTCTGCTAAAATCTGGATAAAAGATTGAAAGGAATGTGAGTCTTATTCAGTACATTAGGTACTGAATTAGTTATTGCTTGCTTTTCTAAAGTCTACCAACCTTGCCAGCAGGCATGCCAGCTACTTTTAACTTGATTCATAAAGACTGTTAAACAGCCACCACTAACATTTATTGGCCGCTGCCAACATACTGACTCAACTCCAGCCACTTTAATAACTTTAATAATGGGAATTTATGGAAATTTATGAAAAAATGTATCACTAGCCACTTTAAACACTGCCACTTAATATAATGTTCACATACCCTACATTACTCATGTCATATGTATATGTATATACTGTACTCTATATCATCTACTGCATCTTGCTATCTTTATGTAATACATGTATCACTAGCCACTTTAACCTATGCCACTTTATGTTTATATACCCTACATTACTCATCTCATATGTATATACTGTACTCTATACCATCTACTGCATCTTGCCTATGCCGTTCTGTACCATCACTCATTCATATAGCTTTATGTACATATTCTTTCTCCCTTTGCACTTGTGTGTATAAGGTAGTAGTTGTGGAATTGTTAGGTTAGATTACTCGTTGGTTATTACTGCATTGTCGGAACTAGAAGCACAAGCATTTCGCTACACTCGCATGAACATCTCCTAACCATGTGTATGTGAATAAAATTTAAAAAATAAATAAAAACAAACAAATAAAAAATAAAATTTGATTTGATTTGATTCATACCCTGAAAGTGCTTGTAGGTAGGTATGTGGTTGGAAGATTGGGAAACTACTGTACCTGGGAATGCTAAAGACAACTTCATAAAATTGCTAAGTGGCTAGTAGTATTACAGGGGGGGGTGTCAAATATTTTTACCATTCAATAGTTTGGACACCTACCCATTCAAGGGTTTTCCTTCATTTTTACTATTTTCAACATTGTAGAATATTAGTGAAGACATCAAAACGATTAAATAACACATGGAATCATGTAACAAAAACTGTTAAACAAATCTAAATATATTTTAGTTTCTTCAAAGCAGTCACCCTTTGCCTTGACAGCTTTGCACACTTTGCAATCTCTCAACCAGCTTCACCTGGAATGCTTTTCCAACAGTCTTGAAGGAGTTCCCACATATGCTGAGCACTTGTTGGCTGCTTTTCCTTCACTCTGCAGTCCAACTCATCCAAAACCATCTCAATTGGGTTGAGGTCAGGTGATTGTGGAGGCCAGGTCATCTGATGCAGCACTCCATCACTCCCCTTCTTGGTTAAATAGCCCTTACAAAGCCTGGAGGTGTGTAGGGTCATTTGTCCTGTTGAAAAAGAAATGATAGTGCCACTAAGCGCAAACCAGACGGGATGATGTATCCTTGCAGAATGCTGTGGTAGCCATGCTGGTTAAGTGTGCCTTGAATTCTAAATAAATCACTTACAGTATCACCAGCAAAGCACCCCCACACCATCACCTCCTCTATGCTTCACTGTGGGAACCACACATGCAGAGATGATCTGTTCACCCATCCTGCGTCTCACTAAGACACGGCGGTTGGATCCCAAAATCTGAAATTTAGACTCATCAGACCAAAGGACAGATATTCACCGGTCTAATGTCCATTGCACTTGTTTCTTGGCCCAAGCAAGTCTCTTCTTATTATTGGTGTCCTTTAGTAGTGGTTTCTTTGCAGCAATTTGACCATGAAGGCTTGCTTCACACAGTCTCCTCTGAACAGTTGATGTTGAGATGTGTCTGTCTGTTACTTAAACTCTGTGAAGCATTTATTTAGGATGCAATTTCTCAGGCTGGTAACTAATGAACTTATCCTCCGCAGCAGAGGTAACTCTGGGTCTACCTTTCCTGTGGCGGTCCTCGTGAGAGACAATTTCATCAAAGCGCTTAATGGTTTTTCGCGACTGCACTTGAAGAAACTTTCAAAGTTCTTGAAATGTTCCGTATTGGCTGATCTTCATGTCATAAAGTAATGATGGACTATTGTTTCTCTTTGCTTATTTGAGCTGTTCTTGCCATAATATGGACTTGGTCTTTTACCAAATAGGGCTATCTTCTGTATACCACTCCTACCTTGTCACAACACAACTAATTGGCTCAAATGCATTAAGAAGGAAAGAAATCCCACAAATGATATTTTAACAAGTCACACCTGTTAATTGAAATGCATTCCAAATGACTACCTCATGAAGCTGGTTGAGAGAATGCCAAGAGTGTGCAAAACTGTCATCAAGGCAAAGGGTGGCTACTTTAAGGAACTGTCACAGCAGCCTTCCCTCTCTTCACTAAAAGAGGGGGTGAAACAGGGATCGGACCAACACGCAGCGTAGCCAGTGCTCAACATGTTTAATAAACAAAAAACAGTGAACACTTACAACGAACAAAAAATAACAAAATGTGGCAAACCGATAACAGTCCTATCTGGTGCAGAACACAAACACAGAGACAGGAAACAACCACCCACAATCCCCAACACAAAACAAGCCACCTATATATGATTCTCAATCAGGGACAACGATTGACAGCTGTCTCTGAGAACCATATTAGGCTGGACACAGAAACAGACAAACTAGACACACAACATAGAATTCCCACCCAGCTCACGTCCTGACCAACACTAAACAAGCAAAACACATAAGAACTATGGTCAGGACGTGACAGGAACCTCAAATATAAAATACATTTTGATTTGTTTAACACTTTTTTGGTAACTACATGATTCCATATGTGTTATTTCCTAGTTTTGATGTCTTCACTATTATTCTACAATGTCAAAAATGGTAAAAATAAAAGAAACCCCTTGAATGAATAGGTGTGTCCAAAATTTTGACTGGTACTGTATATATAGGACAAATCTGAAGGGGCATGTGCCACCTATCGGCATGATGCCTCTGAGTATGACTATCTTTATTTCTTCTTTACAGATGGTATGTTCCACTCAAAATAAATGTACACAATTTTTCACTAAAGGATTATTATAGAAATCTTTACAAAATCATATATTGTCAAATTAAACTGTTCTTGTATCTGAAGTTATGCTTTTATACCATCTGTCACACGTGGTATCTTAGTGGTATAAAGAGGCATTTGTTTGAATCAGAGGAATAGCCATAGATAGTATAGGCCTAATAACTCGCTGACCTATCCGCTTTCAGTCTGACATTAGATATACAAAGAGTGGGAAAAGCTAATTTCGTTTTGTCTGGCCTATTTAATTGAGATCATGCATCCAAAATGACATCTGACAAAGCCTATTATAAGAACAAAAATGGACAGTCATATTTTCTCAGATGTAATACAATGGTTCACCACCAGACAACAGCAAAGCATGCACATCTTGTTATACATTGTCCAATGTCATATGATGTGTGCACAATGGGTGAAATGGATTTTAATGTTAAAAATAAAAAAAAATATTAAATGAACAAAAATCTAAATCTACAAAAATCTAAAATATGTTTTGTATACCTGCCACGAGCGGAGATTCCACGTCATCGTTCTGTAGGTCAGGACAGCGTCTGTTCTGTAGCAGGAATGTAGCGTTCTCCTAGAAGAGAGGCATTTCTCCCTTCAGAGTCCGGCACTGCTCTGCACCCTGGGGGAGGCTGGACACCTGGAGCTGCATATTACTTATATTATCTAGATTTGACCAAGAAGGTCCCTTGAGATACTGTTACGTTCCTGACCTTATTTTCCTTTGTTTAGCTTTGTTTAGTTGGTCAGGACGTGAGCTGGGTGGGCAGTCTATGTTATGTGTTTCTATGTTTAGGTTCATTGGTAATTAGCCTTATATGGTTCTCAATCAGGGACAGGTGTTTGACGTTTCCTCTGATTGAGAACCATATAAAGGTAGGCTGTTCACACCGTTTGTTTGTGGGTGATTATCTTCCGTGTCTGTACCACACGGGATTGTTTCGTTTGTTTACTCTGTACCTGTTCGTGCGTTCTTCGTGTTATGTAAGTTCTCATGTCCAGGTCGGTCTACGTCGTTTTTGTTATTTTGTAATTTATCAAGTGTGCTTCGTGTTCGTCTTGTTTAAATAAATTCATTATGTATTCCACAACAGCTGCGTTTTGGTTCGATCCCTGCTCCTCAGACGAGGAGGAGAACAATCGTTACAGAATCACCCACCAACCAAGGACCAAGCAGCGGTGGAGAAAGCAGCAGGAAACAAGCTAAACCGCCTGGCAGCCATTTCCCCAAATGTCAAAAGTTGCTATGGTGACCAAGGTGTCACATGACTGTCTTGTAAATAAAATATGTGCCTTGCAATTTTCCCAGAATAAGTGGGGAAGAAAAAAATAGTTTGCTATTTACAAAATGATGTGCACTCACCTCCACACACACTTCAACTCCTCTTTCAACAGTTTGATCCAATATGGCCCTTAGATATGCAACCTTCCCAGAATGTTCACATATCTTTTTTCTTCCAACAACCGAACGGGAACCACAGGGGAAAATTACGTAAAAATTCAAATTCACCAAAAAATGACTTTATTTTATGAAGTTATTTGAACGTTCTCAGAACAATGTGTTTCAAAATAGCAAGATTCCCTTAAAGGTTCTCCTTTGGTTCTTAGAAAAACACCTTTCCCACAATGTTTTGTTAAAGTTATTTTTCTAGGAACCAAAGGAGAACCTTTATGAAACGTTACAGGAGCGTTCTGTGCTAGCTGGGGAGAGACCTTAAATGTGTAAATTATGTAAAATTATTTGTGGCGCCACATCTCCACATACTTCCCATTTTATGCACACATGTACAAGTACATCTTAATTGGATGTTTAATCATGTCATCCTGAGGCAGAAGTACAATGTGTTATACACATTATAAGAATGAATCAGACACATACATCATAGATTTATTTTATTTCACATACTCATTGGAAAGCAGCAATTTTACTGCATTAAGTCAACGCCACATTGAACTGAAAGGCATTGGCATTGCAAGTGTGCAATGCCAATTTTCATTGAGGTATAAATATTAAAACTTTACCTTATATAAAGTTCCTCATATAATAAAGTTGGTACAATATTCAGTGCACTATAACATCCTAAATGTGGATGTTAGGCTGAGTTTAGACAGGCAGCTCAATTCTCATATTTTGCCCAATTATTGGCAAAAGACCAATTAGTGGAAAAATATCAGAGTTAGGCTGCCTGTGTATCATACTGGATGTTATAAGTAGTTTGGGAGGACCAATTATTATGTTTGGTATGGCAACCTGTCATCTATTCCAGATAGTTCAGAAGAAGCACAAAACCACCTTGGAGTTCTTCCTCTGTTCCTACTAAAAGCCCAGACATTTACAGGAGCATCACCAATCATGTGTTAACACTAAAATACAACATTCCGGTCACTCCCTTGTACAAAATGGCTGCTAAGTTGTGAACAGCAATTTCAGATCAAACAGGTGTTGGTGAGCAAGATAATTGTGTAGTCAGGTTGGTATTAACCTCATGCATGTTCGCTCACTGTTTACAGTAGAAGCCAAAAGGTGTTTTCTATACAAAATTGTGCTTAAACATACTGTAGCAATGTGACAAAAATTTGAAGATTGTCCTTTCACAGGTTTCTTGGTGTAACAGTATAACTTTAAACCGTCCCCTCGCCCCGACACGGGCGCGAACCAGGCACCTTCTGCACACATCAACAACAGTCACCCACGAAGCGTCGTTACCCATCGCTCCACAAAAGCCGCGGCCCTTGCAGAGCAAGGGGCAACACTACATCTAGGTTTCAGAGCAAGTGACGTAACTGATTGAAACGCTACTAGCGCGTACCCGCTAACTAGCTAGCCATTTCACATCCGTTACATTGGCAGTATTATGTTCTCCAGTTCCTGTTTCTATATACTGTATATTACTATCTCAGGGAAATAAAGAACCCAAACGAAGCAGGCCTTGGGAATCAGAGTATGGCCACAGCCCAATCTAAACTACAGTACATCTCTAGAGAAGGGCTTGAGTTAACCAGCTCTCACAGCCACCTTAGATCAAGGGTTTATGAATCCTGATCATTTGTTAAAAAGATATCAGGAAAGCCAGGCTGTCATGTAAAAGTGTAAAATCTACCTCATGCCTATTGTTATCAGAATCATATGTTATTCATTGCAAAAGATTATACAATAAAATATTCCATCTATTATCAAGTAAAGTAAATAAGTCGCCAATCCCCTGCATCTGATCCAGATGATCAAAGAATATATTTATTACAATACAAAAATACTGTACAGATGGGCTTTAAAAAATTATTTAAGAGCTCTATCCAGAAAGCACTTTGCTGTATTCCTCATTATTCCTTATTAAGAAATTGCGCAGACTAAAATAAAACAGTGATATCTAAATTGTAATGTGTAGCTATATGCTTTTACTAAGATACGAGTACAAATTCCTTTTAAATCCCAAGAATATGCATCTGTTAATGTCCTGCACCAGAGGTGATCAAAATCATTCTTGATAGTGGAAAGATAATCCTAACCAGAAATGGAAGATCTGCAGAAGTGCTGAGATGCCCAATGTGTATTTGTAAGTGAAGTAAAAACAAATACCTGCTCTGATAATAAAAAATATGGATCACAAGAGAAAATATACAAAGCTATTCCATGGCACCTGCAACTGTATTCAAAGTGTTGCTTTTGAATACTATGGTCCTTTGTTTACCTTTGTTCTACACTACATGGCCAAAAGTGTGTGGACACGCCTTCAAATTAGTAGATTCAGCTATTTCAGCCACACCCGCTGCTGACAGTTGTATAAAATCGAGCACAACCATGCAATCTCCATAGGTAAATATTGGCAGTAGAATGGCCTGTACTGAAAAGGTCTGCGACTTTCAATGTGTCACCGTCATCGGATGCCACCTTTTCAACCAGTCAGTTTGTCAAATTTCTGCCCTGCTAGAGCTGCCCCGGTCAGCTGTAAGTGCTGTTATTGTGAAGTGGAAATTGTCTAGGAGCAAAAACAGATCAGCCGTGAAGTGGTAGGCCACACAAGCTCACAGAACGGGACCATCAAGTGTTGAAGCGCGTAGAGCGTAAAAATGGTCTGTCCTCGGTTGCAACACTCACTCCTGAGTTCCAAACTACCTCTGGAAGCAACCTCAGTACAAGAACTGTTCGTCGGGAGCTTAATGAAATGGGTTTCCATGGCCAAGCAGCCGCACACAAGCCTTAGATCACCATGCGCAATGCCAAGCATCGGCTGGAGTAGACGACTCTGGGCTAGTGGAAACACGTTCTCTGGAGTAAAGAATCACGCTTCACCATCTGGCAGTCCGACGGACAAATCTGGGTTTGGCGGATGTCAGGAGAACGCTACCTGGCCAAATGCATAGTGCCAACTGTAAAGTTTGGTGGAGGAGGAATAATGGTCTGGGACTGTTTTTCATCGTTCGGGCTAGGCCCCTTAGTTCCAGTGAAGGGAAATCTTAATGCTACAGCGACATCCTAGACGATTCTGTGCTTCCAACTTTGTGACAACAGTTTGGGGAAGGCCCTTTCCTGTTTCAGCATGATAATGTCCCCGTGCATAAAGCAAGGTCCATACAGAAATGGTTGGTTGAGATCAGTGTGAAAGAACTCGACTGGCCTGCACAGAGCCCTGACCTCAACCCGTCAAATACCTTTGATGACTTGCAATGCCGACTGCGAGCCAGGCCTAATCGCATAACATCAGTGCCCGTCCTCACTAATGTTCTTGTGGCTTAATGGAAACAAGTCCCCACAGCAATGCTCCAACATCTAGGGGAAAGCCTTCCCAGAAGAGTGGATGCAGTTATAACAGCAAAGGGGCTCCAAAATCATATTAATGTCCATGATTTTGGAATACGTTGTTTGACGAGCATACTTTTGGCCATGTAGTGTATATAAATCACATTGCAATGTTTGTCTTTCTGTTAATGCAGTCCCTGATATAAAGAACATTGAGTAACAGGGGAATGTAATCTCATTTTTAAATCAGGAGTAAACTGAATTAGTTATCCGTGTCGTTAACCTCAAATGTTGTGATTTACCTTCTAGAGCAAAATTTATTCAATTCTATTCAAAGAGCCTCAAGGAAATCTTCCTCAAATTGAGCTCAACATCAGTAATCAAAGTTTGAGGTAGCAATGCATCATAGCAGAGATTAATAGCGGTGCAGAGATATTCACAATTCATAGGTCTCGATTGAACAAACTAAATTATAATTGCTTATGTCCAATCACGAAGGGGTCCAGTTGGCATCAGCATAGACAGACACTACATACCTTAGTCTGTGATTAAGCAATACCAGAAATCATTCAACATTCTTCTATTAATGATCTAGTAAATTTGGGGAGACCAATGTAAAGAAAATGTAGAAGAAACATAAATTACATTCCTCACGCTTCTGCACCAGCCTGAGAATCTAGCCTCCGCTTCTCACACCTTGTTCAATGCAGAGGAGAGGCAGAAGGTTCAAGTTTTTTGGAATAGAAAATAAATAACAATATAAAATCAAAGCCCCATCAACTCAGAGAAAAAAAAGATTACAAAAAAAAAAAAATCTGTTTCAGTCTGTTTCCATGTTGACACAGGAAGTGGCTCTCTCCATCCCATCATGTTTGTGGGAAGTGACATTAGCAGGCTGGGCGGGAGAGGAGGAGCTGTCCGAGGGGGGGGGTAAGGTGGGCTGACGAATCTTGTCTTGTCGGTGGTAGAACAGGAGGTAGGCAGCATTAGTCTGGAAGGGTAGAGGCAAGGGAGGGGAGATCATGACGACATTGCAAGAAACATTTTTTAAAGAAGGAATTCTAAACTTTTCAGTAGCTAAACTTACCACAATTTGTTCCTCCCTTGCATACGTCACCTTGTTGTCATCGAAGTAATACCATTGTCCATTGTCTTTGTTCCGGGCATAGCTGGTGTCTGTCGAGAGAGCAGAAAAATGTGTTGAACAAAATGAAGACATATGACAAAGTATGACATACAAAATCAAAATCTCACAATGTCCATCTCGGAGTCCGCCGTAGTGGTTGGAAACTGCTATCAGATCATATCGGCTGGGTGGCTCTCCGTTTGTACCGGTCTTCCTCAGCAGAAAACCCGAGAAGTCGAGGTGTCTGCAATAAAGAGAAACCGGTTGGATGAAGATAGCACCTGTGAAAAAGTGCACTAATAACTCTGTCGTGGATTGAGTGGAGGTCTGGAAGAGTAATAGTCACACTGACATCCTTCCCACTTAAAAATGTAAATATGTTCAGAATGTTTTAAATTACAGTAAAATAGACAGACATGATATAACCAACCTGAGAGGAAAGTCAACGATGATATCCAACTTCTCCCTGGAGTACTTGGTGTAGGAGAAGCGTTTCAGGTGGATGATGAGAACCTCAGGCAGTGACCACAGGTCTAGTTTCTTAGTGGCCAGTTGGTGTTTCTTACATATTGGGCAGTACCTGCAGCAAACATACGCAACACAACACAAAAGACAATAGCACACAAATCACAGCTACTTAACATAACGCATGAAACACACAGAGATCTCACTGCCGATAGGTACTTATCAGTGGGACGCCGTTCCTTCTCTTGCCAGAACAAAAGCAGTACCTGCTGCGTGCTGACCTGGTAGCAACCAACCTATTGATTCTCAGCAGCATCGCAACGCTTGTCAGTGGCGAACAACATGACTTTGAGCCAATCAGAGAGCAAAAACCCACGTTAGAAAGGAAAACAATATATATTTTTTAAGAGGGCATTTTTCCGTACATCCACGGATGAGCCAGTCACACTTCATATGCAATGTAGGCTATGGGATGGTAGCTAGCTAAGTGCACAGACACAAATGCACACAACACTATATACTTCCCCAAAGCTAGCTAACCACTGTAGCTAGTATTGACATTTTATTAAATCACAATGGATTACCTAGTTCCCATGAGTTAGCTAGCTAGCTAAGTGCAGTGTCCTATGTTGTGCTAGCTAGTGAATATGCTAGCAAGCTCAAAATCTGACTATGGACAGGCATTGGCAGTATGGAATTACAGAGAGTGAAATAAATTGTGTCTTCATCATCTTGCTAGGTAGTTATCTAGCTGTGGCCATCTGGCTAGTGTCAACAAGGACTTTCAAACAAAACAAAAAATACTATTTGCATTGCCAAACAACACTACTGCCACCTTCTGGTTTGGAGTATTTTAAACATGGCTGAGAGTCTGATGACTTCTGAGATCTTTGCTGTGTGAACACAAATGAGATTAACTGCCGACACTGTTCAGAGGTGCCATGTACTGTCGGCAGGCAAACGTTTGACCCAAGTTAAACAATTTAAAGGCAATGCTACCAAATACTAATTGAGTGTATGTAAACTTCTGACCCACTGGGAATGTGATGAAAAAATAAAAGCTGAATTAAATCATTCTCTCTACTATTATTCTGACATTTCACATTCATAAAATAAAGTGGTGAGCCTAACTGACCTAAGACAGGGAATTTTTACTAGGATTAAATGTCAGGAATTGTAACAAATTGAGTTGAAATGTATTTGGCTAAGGTGTATGTAAACTTCTGACTTCAACTGTATCTGTGACCAGATGCATATCTGTATTCCCAGTCATGTGAAATCCATAGATTAGGGCCTAATGACTTTAATTCAACTGACTGATTTCCTTATTTGAAATGTAACTCAATAAAATCTTTGAAATTGTTGCATTTATATTTAGTATAGTTAATAGACCAATAAGAGTTCCAAACCTCTGACAATAATAGCAAGTTTTCAGTTTTCCCCTCCCTTCTCAGAACACTCCCAGAGAGTCCTAGCTAAATTCTTACTTGAGAAATTGCTCTTTGCTAAGAACCAATTTTTGTTTTCAATTCAAAGGGTCAAAAATAAACAATCACAGTTAGGTACTTAATTGTTACCCAGAAAGGATTTGATATTGAGATTAAAAACGGCTGCATTGGACCATTAACCATACTCAGCATAATTCTTGTTAGAGACATATAATGAAATGCCAGGTGTGGGACAGCAGTACCAGGGGTTTTCTTCCTCCAGGACTTCCACAGTGGTGAAGAGCTCTATGCACTCCTGCAGCTGCACTGTGGTCTGCTGATGAGGGACCTCCATGCTTTGGTGTTTTACATACTTCTGTGGATGGAAAGATGTCAGGAGTTTGCTAAACGACCAGCAACCAGGCTATGTTCACACTGCTGGCCCAAACACACTTTCAAACTTAAATACTTTACATAAACTTTATTAATGTAAAGTGTGATTCACACATACCTCTGCCTCATTCTCATTGTAGCATTTCTTCTTCATGTCGGGATCCCAGTCAATGGCCACATATGGTTGAGCTGTGAAAAGGACACAGTAATATTAAATTAAATACTCACATGTGGATGCTAACCATCTGTGTCACAAACATATATTGTCTCTAAAACATATGAAGAGCATATAAGCCTAGCTACAACAGTGACAAAGCAGTTGGCAGTGTGAATGTGATGTGTAGTCAGACTCACAGCTAAAAGAGAAGGCACTGCCGTCCTCTCCCATGCCTCTCTCCGTAGTGCCATTGGAGTTGACAGCGTGGATGGAGAAGAGCAGCTTTCTGCGTCTGGCCTGGTAGCCCTTCCTCTTGGCCTGCCTCTCGTTGGTCTGCGGGGGGCACTCACCCTTCTCCTCCTCAGTCTCACATGGCTGCTGCTGCTGAAGGCCTGCACCCTGCTGGCTGTTTGTTGGAACTCCAGCACTGGCTCCAGCACTGCAGGATGCCGAGGCACTGTCCTCTGTGCTGCACCCTGCCCTGACTTCACTACTGGCCCCCTCAGCCTGAGCCTGTTTTCCAGACTCCTGGGTTTGTGCCTGCTCTGGCTGAGTTTGGGTCACAGCAGGGCCGTCCGCTTGGCCATCCCATTGGCCACCATCACAACGGTCATCTCTCTTAAAGTGTCCTGGCCTCATACCATTATCCTCACTGTCAACTGTGGAGACAGACAACATTCTAAAGTGGATACAATAAGTAAAACTCGTAGTTTGTATAAACCAATTCTGCCCAGTGTATCAACAATTTGCTTAATGAGATCAGATTACCATCGCTGACACCATTGGTCTGGATCTTGTAAAGTTCCTCGTCATCTTCATCCTCCTCATCCTCCTCTGAGGGATCTGGTGGTCGGACATACCGTCTGTGAAAACATGACCACACAATAGGCCTTTCTCTCATTTTTGGGGCAGGACATCTGCTTTGGGGAAAATCTGGGAAATCATATCTCTGGTCTAAGGCGTGTTGTATTGGTATTGTATTTATTCTAGATCCCCATTAGCTGCTGCCAAGGCAGTTTATACTTTTTTAAAAACATTACATTCACAGATTTCACAACACACGCAGTCCCCTACTCCACTACTACCACATATCTACAGTACTAAATCCATGTGTATGTATAGTACATATGTTATTGTGTCTGTGTGTATGCATGTGTCTGTGCCTATGTTTGTGTTGCTTCACAGTCCCCGCTGTTCCATAAAGTGTTTTCATTTTTTAATTTTTTTTATTAAATCTAATTTTATTGCTTGCATCAGTTGCTTGAAGTGGAATGGAGTTCCATGTAGTCATGGCTCTATCAGGGATGCAAACTGATGAGGGCCTAAAAAGGTGACTGAAACATGCAAACAAAATCCATGCTAGGGAGAAATGCAGGTTTTAACTAATTAAACAAAGAATATGATCTACATGATCAGTCTCTGTGTGTAAAATAAAAAGTGGTTAATGTGAACTTAACTCACAGCAATAAAATGTAAAGAAAGCAATCCAATGTTATTTGTTGCATAGACTTTACTGCAAATGACACTCAAGTCTTGAGAAAAAACAATACACTAATATTGCAGTTAGCCATGACAGCCTTTATAATACAATGCTTGTGACCACACACACATCTAAATATTGCACTTGGGAAAAAAACATCTTAAAGTAGATATAGAACAAAACAAACATGCATTCTATTTTCACTCTATTATAGTTGCCACTATAGACATTGAGCAAGTGCACAAGGCTACCTGTGTGCAAAAATAACATTCACTGAGTAATAACATGTAATAATCCCCCCTCAAACAAGTGTTACTATCAAGTTCAACACAACAAAAGCAATATCTTTGGGCGACACTGCACATTATTACATTGTACACTTTCTGCCTGTGGACATAGATCTGTTCTACAATGTGTCAGCAGAGCATGATACCCTTTGTTGGCATAATTGATCTCTTTCAGGCAGAGAGTACACCTGGCATACCCCTTTTTATCCACTGTATTGAAAAAGTGAGAATAAGGGATAGTGTGTGGGGTTCCTTTCACCTCTATAGTGGCATCCAGCTAAAGCCAGGCCCAGCTCCAGCTACACTTGTTTAACTTCTTTGGGAAAGTGGGGCAGTATTGAGTAGCTTGGATGAATAAGGTGCCCAGAGTAAACTGCTTGTTACCCAGGCCCAGAAGCTATGATATGCATATAAGTAGTAGATTTGGATAGAAAACACTCAAAAGTTTCCAAAACTGTTAAAATAATGTCTGTGAGTAAAACAGAACTTATATGGCAGGCGAAAACCTGAGACAAATCCAACCAGGAAGTGGGAAATCTGAGGTTTGTAGTTTCATTTAAGTGATTGCCTATCCAATATGCTGTGTCTATGGGGCCAGATTGCACTTCCCAAGGCTTCCAGCAGATGTCAACAATCTTTAGAAAGTTGTTTGAGGCTTCTATTGTGGAAGGGGGTCGAATAAAAGATGTTTCAACAAGTGGACTAAGCTGTGGCCAATGAGTTGTTTACTGCGCGGTCACACGGGCGCGCCGTTCCTTCTTTTTCCTCTGTAATGAATACGCTATTGTCCGGTTGGAATATTATTAAAGATTTATTATAAAAAGACCCTAAGGATTGATTGTAAACATCGTTTGACATGTTTCTACAAACCGTAATGGAACTCTTCTGACTTTGTCTGGATTTTGCGCTCGCGCATTGTGCCTTTGGAATAGTGAACTAAACGCGTGAACAAAACAGAGGTATTTGGACAAAAATATGGACGTAATCGAACAAAAGGAAAATTTATTGTGGAAGTGGGAGTCCTGTAAATTAACTGACAAACTGTCTTTCCCCTCTACCGCTGTCTTTCCAGAGCATGCCGTGATGCAGTAACCAGTGTTGCCAACTCCTCAGTAAGGAAAGTAGCTATTGGCTGTCCTAAATGTCGCTAAATGACGTCACCTAATTTGCATAATTGGCTATGTGCATGTAATTGTGATGGACGCTGTAGGAGAGAGGAATAGTGTCGTGGGAGAGACAAAAAGTGAGTAAAAAACACCCTAAATATGTTTAGAACTACAGATTAACTTTCTTCTGTCGATTCTTGTTTTTTTTATGTCACAATTCCAACCCTCCTCCTTTATCCGGGCTTGGGACCGGCGAAAGTGACCCAAAAGAGACACTCTGGCGGAGTTACTTAGTTTAATTTTTTTACTTTAGTTTTCTTAATTTGGTTTGGTTTTTAACCTAATGGTTTACTTAGGAGCCTACAACAAGTCACAGTAAAACATTTTTACATTTTTTTGTATACAATTTACATTAACAATCTAAATGGACCAAAAACAGACAATAGAAAAAACTGTCAATGGCAATGCGAGAAAATGATGGTAACTAGTCTGGCCCTAATTCAGGTTAATAGTTTTTTTTAAATGTAAGCCAGGGCGGGATCAGCCAGCGGCGGCTTCCCCAATGCGCAATTCATTTGCAGTCTGGACGCGGAAGGGTGAACATCTCCTGCTCTGACTGCAGCTGGAAGGGACTGCTGCGTGAGGACAGGGCCACCTGAAAGTGCTTTGGGACGGCGGTGGGGCCCACGGCAGCACCCGCTGCTCGTTGAGAAGAGTAAGAACGATACGTGCTTTCACGTCAGAGTCTCAAAGTCTCCAATAACACCAGAAAAAGTCGCTAGATTTGTTGCTAGTCGCTTTTTTGAAAATGTGTTCGCTAGAGGGGTCTGAATACTCGCTAAATATAGCGACAAAGTCACTAAGTTGGCAACACTGGCAGTAACTAGCGAATTGGTTGTCTCTTCTCCATTCGCGTGCTGCATTCTGTTATGTGAACAATTGGCTGAACCTTGGATACAGCCAGTATTGCTCCAAGCGCGCATCACTCATTTGCATACAGCCAGTAGTCATCCAACCCCCCCACCCAAATTTTTCTCATCGGATCTACACAAATCACATAGGTCACCTATTTTGGATTCAAAACGGCAAATTTCGCAGAAAGGTGACTAGTTTGCATCCATGCTCTATGTAGTACTGTGAGCCTCCCATAGTCTGTTCTGGACTTGGGGACTGTGAAGAGACCTCTTGTGGCATGTCTTGTGGGGTATGCATGGGTGTCCGAGCTGAGTGCCAGTAGTTCAGACAGACAGCTCGGAGCATTTAACATGTCAATACCTCTCATAAATACAAGTTGTGAAGTCAATCTCTCCTCCACTTTGAGCCACATGCAAATTATTGTAACGACCCAGGGTCGTATTAGCTGTCTGTGTACATCAAAGGGCCAGCCATGCTGCCCTGTTCTGAGCCAATTGCAATTTTTCTAAGTCCTTTTTGTGACACCTGACCTCAATTTCCACATTATTCCACATTATTTCTTACAATATTTAGTTGAGGTTTAGCGTTTAGTGAATGATCTGTCCCAAATACAATGCTTTTAGTTTTTGAAATATTTAGGGATCATTTATTCCTTGCCACCCACTCTGAAACTAACTGCAACTCTTTGTTGAGTGTTGCAGTCATTTCAGTCGCTGTACTAGCTGACGTGTATAGTGTTGAGTCATCCGCATACATAGACACTCTGGCTTTACTCAAAGTCAGTGGCATGTCATTAGTAAAGATAGCTTTTTTCGAAGGGCCTAAACAGCTACCCTGGGGAATTCCTGATTCTACCTGGATTATGTTTGAGAGGCTTCCATTAAAGAAAACCCTTTGTGTTCTGTTAGACAAGTAACTCTTTATCCACATTATAGCAGGGGGTGTAAAGCCATAACACATACAGTGGCAAGAAAAAGTATGTGAACCCTTTGGAATTACCTGGATTTCTGCATAAATTAGTCATAACATTTGATCTGATCATCTAAGTCACAACAATAGACAAACACAGTGTGCTTAAACTAATGACACAAGTTGTTTTTTTGTCTATTTTGAATACATCATTTAACTTCTCTAGGGTAGGGGGCAGCATTCGGAATTTTGGATGAAAAGCATGCCCAAATTAAACGTCCTGCTACTTGGGCCCAGAAGATATGATATGCATATAACTGGTAGATTTGCATAGAAAACACTCTAAAGTTTCCAAAACTGTTAAAATAGTGTCTGTGAGTATAACAGAACTGATTTGGCAGGCGAAAACCTGAGAAAAATCCATTCAGGAAGTAGGATTTCTTTTGGTTTTGTAGTTTTCTATTCAATGCCATTGACTTAGGACTCAAATTGCAGTTCCTATGCCTTCCACTAGATGTCAACAGTCTTCAGAAATTGTTTCAGGCTTGTATTCTGAAAAATGGAGTAAGAGCAGTCTGAACGAGTGGACCTTAACCTTTTGCCAATAGGTGGCGCAATTAGCATTTTTTATTTCTGAGTGTCACCAAATTAAACTGCCTCGTGCTCAATTCTTGATCGTACAATATGCATTTTATTAATTCTATTGGATAGAAAACACTTTCTAGTTTCTATAGACGTTGGAATTTTGTCTGTGGGTGACCCAGAACTCTTTCTACAGCGAAATCCATGACAGGTACTGCGATGGTCTGAGAGCGAAGCTCTGATTTCAGATCAGTTTTGAAAGTCTCTGTATATCCTATGGAACGACATGAACTGCACCCGCCTTCCCCTGGATGTCAGTAACCAATGAGAAGTGGAATGGGCTTGCTGCGTGGCTCTCAGAGGTTATAAAAGGCCAAGGAGCGAGAGGAGCCTTCCTTTCCACGCTGAGCATTGCGCAGAGAGGGACCTCAGGATGCCATTTTCAAACGCTCAATTTTAAACGTTAGATGTATCCATCTGTAATTTAATTAGACATAGGTGTTAGAAGCATCATAACGAAGCTATTTTAAACCAAGTTATATCAGATTATGCGAGTATATTGCTATTTTTCGGAATTTCCTCAGTATTGCGCCTTGAGGATTTGGACACGTTATGGCAAAATAGCTATGGCTAGCTAGTGTTAGCTGCTGTATCAGAAGTTGAATGCAACGTTTTACAACTAAGCACCGATTCTTTTGGACAAAGAACCACCATGGCAAGATTCTGATGGAAGCTCGTCGAAAAGTAAGAGCTATTTATGATGTTATTCCGTTTTTATGTGGAAAAATGTAAACTCAATAATAGGGATTAGTGACGCCGTTATTACGTCACTAGTCTGGCTGTAACGCACACTGTATGTCTAGTAACGTTAATTTTAAAAATCTAACTCTGCGGTTGCATTAATAACTAATACATCTTTCATTTCATGTCCAACCTGTATTTTTTTAGTCAGGTTTATGAATAGTTTTTGATAAAAATATTTGTATTTTCAAAATGGCGCCGGCCAGATTGCTTGAGTAGTTGAACACTATTTCCATTGTGTAAGCACAATTTGTGCCGCTAAATATGCACATTTTCGATCAAACTCTATATGGATTGTGTAATATGATGTTACAGGAGTGTCTTCTGAAGAATTCTGAGAAGGTTAGTGAAAAAATTAATATATTTTGGCGATGTTGAGTTATCGCTCTCTTTGGCTAGAATCAATGCTCTGGTAACGTTTGCATATGTGGTATGCTAATATAACGATTCATTGTGTTTTCGCCGTAAAACACTTAGAAAATCTGAAATGTTGTCTGAATTCACAAGATCTGTGTCTTTCCATTGCTATGTGCTGTGTATTTTTAAGAAATGTTTTATGATGAGTAAATTGGTAATACACGTTGCTGTCTGTAGTAATTCTAGGAGCTTTGGTGAGATTTGTGATGCTGGCTGCAATGGCAAACTATGATTTATACCTGAAATATGCACATTTTTCTAACAAAACCTATCCTATACCATAAATATGTTATCAGACTGTCATCTGATGAGCTTTTTTCTTGGTTAGTGGCTATCAATATCTTAGTTTAGCCGAATTGGTGATAGCTACTGGTGTTGAGAAAAAATGGTGGACAAAGAAAAAGGGTGTCTTTTGCTAACATGGTTAGCTAATAGATTTACATATTTTGTCTTCCCTGTAAAACATTTTAAAAATCTGAAATGGTGACTTGATTCATAAGATCTGTATCTTTCATTAGGTGTCTTGGACTTGTGATTTAATGATATTTAGATGCTACTATTTAAATGTGACGCTATGCTAGCGATGCTAATCAGTGTGGGGGTGGGGGGGTGGGGGGGGATCCCGGATCCGGGTTTCAGAGGCAGTAAAAGTTAAAGTGTCACAGAGCTTTTCATGTGCGACCGAGAGAGTGTCTTTCTTGTTTACCTTTTATATTGACAACGTTATTGTCCGGTTGAAATATTATCGATTATTTAGGCTAAAAACAACCTGAGGATTGAATATAAACATGGATTGACATGGTTCTATGAACTTTACGGATACAATTTGGATTTTTGTCTGCCTGTTGTGACTGCGTTTGAGCCTGTGGATTACTGAAGAAAACGCGAACAAAACTGAGGTTTTTGGATATAAAGAGACTTTATCGAACAAAAGGAACATTTATTGAGTAAATGAATGTCTGCTGAGTGCAACCATATGAAGATCAAAGGTAAGGGATTAATTTTATCTCTATTTCTGACTTGTGTAAATTTTCTACTGGTTACTGTTTGTAATGATTTGTCTGCTGGGCTAAGTTCTCAAATAATCGCAAGGTATGCTTTCGCCGTAAAGCATTTTTAAAATCTGACACCGTGGTTGGATTCACAAGAAGTTAATCTTTAAACCTATGTAAAATATGTTTTGTTTTCAGAATTTTTTATAATGAGTATTTCTGTATTTGAATTTGACGGCCTGCAGTTTCACTGGCTGTTGAAGAGGTGGGACGCTACCGTCTCACGTACCCTAGAGAGGTTAAACATTCACAGTGTAGATTGGAAAAAGTATGTGAACCCCTAGGCTAATGACTTCTCCAAAAGCTAATTGGAGTCAGGAGTCAGCTAACCTGGAGTCCAATCAATGAGACAAGATTGAAAAGGTTGGTTAGAGCTGCCTTGCCCGATAAAAAAAAACTCACAAAATTTGAGTTTGCTATTCACAAGAAGCATTGCCTGATGTGAACCATGCCTCGAACAAAAGAGATCTCAGAAGAACTAAAATTAAGAATTGTTGACTTGCATAAAGCTGGAAAGGCTAACAAAAGTAGCTCTAAAAGCCTTGATGTTCATCAGTCCATGGTAAGACAAATTATCTATAAATGGAAAGTTCAGCACTGTTGCTACTCTCCCTAGGAGTGGCCGTCCTTCAAAGATGACTGAGCATTCTGCGCTGTTCTCTATTCTGGGTTAAACTTGGAACATTGTTATACTCAGCAGTATAGTATCTCAGGGGTGAAAGAGACTGTTTTTTTACATCAGAAGTTAAATGGTTATCTGTAGGAGCCAGATGGCTTTGGAATGTGTTGGGTGTACGGGAGGAAGTCACAGGATTGCTATATCTTTGGGTTAGGCAAATGAGGGTTCGAGGTCAAGTCAGATCCCCTTAAGGGAGAAATTATGGTTTATTACCCTATTCCTGTCGAACCATAATATATGTAAGGATTGGAGAGAAGGAGGAACGCCTAAATTGGAGTATATATACTTGTGGTGATGGAAACATTTAGTGTGAATGCAGCTGTATTGACCCTTTGCGCAGAATAAACTTGGTTAAGCTTTCATAATGCCCGTTGAGTATTTTACTCAGAATTAGAACCGAAGAAGAATCCTAGCGTGTCAGCTAATGACTTACAGAAATCTCTGGAACATGCTAACATCTCTGTTGACGAGTCTACAATGCGTAAAACACTAAACAAAAATGGTGATCATTGGAGGACATCACGTAAGATACAACTGCTGTCCAAAAAAACATTGCTGCACATCTGAACTTTCCAAAAGTGCATCTGGATGTTCCACAGCGCTACTGGCAAAATATTCTGTGGACAGATGAAACTACAGTTGAGTTGTTTGGAAGGAACACACAACCCTATGTGTGGAGAAATAAAGGCACAGCACACTAACATCCAAACCTCATCCCAACTGTAAAGTATGGTGCATCATGGTTTGGGGCTGCTTTGCTGTCTCAGGGCCTGGACAGCTTGCTATAAACGACAGAAAAATAAATTCCCAAGTTCATCAAGACATTTTGCAGGAGAATGTTAGGCTGTCTGTCTGCCAATTGAAGCTCAACAGAAGTTGGGTGACGCAACAGAAAATACACCTTCTGGAGTGGCCCAGTCAGTCTTGATCTCAACCTGATTTGTGATGCTGTGGCATGACCTCAAGAGAGCAGTTCACACCAGACATCCCAAGAATATTGCTGAACTGAAACAGTTTTGTAAAGAGGAATAGTCCAAAATTCCTCCTGACCATTGTGCAGGTCTGATCCGCAACTATAGAAAACATTTGGTTGAGGTTATTGCTGCCAAAGGAGGGTCAACCAGTTATTAAAACCAAGGGTTAACATACTTTTTCCACCCTGCACTGTGAATGTTTACACGGTGTGTTCAATAAAGACGTGAAAATGTATACTTGTGTATTATTAGTTTAAGCAGACTGTTTGTCTATTGTCGACTTAGATGAAGATCAGATCAAATTTCATGACCAATTTATGCAGAAATCCAGGTCAGTTCAAAGGGTTCACATACTTTCTTGCCACTATGTTTTTCCAGCAGCAGACTATGTTCAATAATGTCAAAATCTGCACTGAAGTCTAAGACAGCCCCCACAAAAATAATTGATCATCAATTTCTCTCAGAGCTAGAATCAAACCACTGATGGACAAGATCCATTACAACACCCTAGTGACTGTTTTCAAGATGACATTGCACAAACTGCCTGAATACAAGTCACCATTCAACGGCTCAGACATAAGACGTATGTGGCAGGGTCTACAGACAATCACGGACTACAAAAAGAAAACCAGCCACGTCACGGACACCGACATCTTGCTTCCAGACAAACTAAACACCTTCATTACCAGCTTTGAGGACAATACAGTGCCACCGACGAGGCCAGGGCCAAAGGACTGTGGGCTCTCCTTCTCCGTGGCCGACATGAGGAAGACATTTAAACGCGTTAACCCTCGCAAGGCTGCCGGCCCAGACGACATCCCTCAGCACACGTGCAGACCAGCTGTCTGGTGTGTTTACTGACATATTTAATCTCTCCCTATCCCAGTCTGCTGTCCCCACATGCTTCAAGATGGCCACCATTGTTCCTGTACCCAAGAAAGCAAAGGTAACTGAACTAAATGACTATCGCTCCGTAGCACTCAATTCTGTCATCATGAAGTGCTTTGAGAGACTAGTCAAGGATCATATCCACTCCACCTTACCTGTCACCCTAGACACACTTCAATTTGCGTACCGCTCCAATAGGTCCACAGACGATGCAATCACCATCACACTGCCCTATCCCATCTGGACAAGAGGAATACCTATGTAAGAATGCTGTTCATTGACTACAGCTCATCATTCAACACCATAGATTTTTTTAATTTAATAAACAGATTAAGAAACACCTTATGGAACAACGGGGACTGTGAAGCAACACAAACATCGGCACTGACACATGCATACACACACGATAACACATGGATTTAGTACTGTAGATATGTGGTAGTGGTGGAGTAGGGGCCTGAGGGCACACAGTGCGTTGTGAAATCTGTGAATGTATTGTAATGTTTTAAAATTGTATAAACTGCCTTAATTTTGCTGGACCCCCAGGAAGAGTAGCAGCTAATGGGGATCCATAATAAATACAAATACTGCAGTACAGCTTTTGCATGTGCTAGCTAACAGCAACAAACTCAAACGAGCTAAACGTAAATGCATCCAGCAGAGATCAGCTTCTAATTAGCTAGCTAACGTTATCTATATTAGAGCTATAAATGCCTTACGTTCTGTTAATGTTTTGAAATTATATTTGATTGTGTATACATTATATACATAATACTAGTTCTTTTGCAGCAAGCTAAGCTTTTAGCTATAATATAATAGCTATAATATTTACCTACCTAGCTTTGCAAACGTTACCTTAGCTAGCTAACTAGAATCAAGTGTATAGAAAAATTGGACGAATGAATGACGTTATTTATTTTTTTAGACCGGAGACTTACTTTTGATGCACCCATTAAACATATTTTTATAACGAGCTCCTTGTTCTATCTGTGCCCATAGCGTACAGCAGCTACACTTAGTGCGGCAGCGAAAAACCGTTAACAGTAATTCCTAGAATGTCCCCTGCAATTTGAACCGTCCTCTTGTGAGAGAAAGGCCTCTCTCTCAGACAAGGCACAGTACAGCATCTTTACAACTTGCCATCACAATTATATTCCATAAAAAAAAATATATATTTTAGCTGATGTTTGGCCTGTGTCAGTAACTCACGCTAGCCGCTGCAGGAAGAGGTGATAGAGGGCGTTGCGGCTGCACTGGACTCGAGGCACAGCCATGAGCAGTGGGTGTCCGAACAGGGTCGTCCCGCAGCTGCTACTCCCTGAGCCGGAGTCCCTGTAGTGAGAACGCTCCCTCAGGTACAGAGCCAGCACCACCTCATCCCCCTCCTCCTCCACAGAGCCACTGCTCAGCTCATACCTGCCAGGGCAACACACAGACAGGGGTCAGGAGAGATGCTGGTGCTAACAAGCAAACAGGAAAAGACCGAAAAAGTATGTTTTTGGCGTGGAGGTAAAAGCTGGTTTTACATACACAAATATGTCATCCCGGTCCAGGATGCAGCTTAGAGACTCATCAGCATGGTAGATCTTATAGAAGCGGTGGTTGAACACATCAGCCACAACCATCTGAAATAAGAGAGGCACAGGTCAGTATCACCTCAATATTTCATGTGATGAATGACAATAGCTTTTCCACAGCATGCTCTACCACAGAGGCTTTAAAAAGTTCTCTCACTTGATTGACGGGGACGTTGGTCATTTCCGAGAGAACGGAGCACAGGTCAAACACTTTTCCAGCTTTGGGTACAACTAAGCGATGCTGCTGGGAAAGAATACAAATAAATCAATACAGATGATTACCTATAAAAAGCATGATGTAGGGCCAACTATAGGAAGATTAATCTTGTACCTGAACAGGTTTGGCCACAGGGTCCAGAGAAACGAAGAAGACCTCCATCACCCGGTCCTTGCTAACAGGCAGGGGCACGCTGAGGTAGCAGAAGGGGTCAAAGGTGACCGACACTTTGCGGCACTCGGGGCAAACCAGGGTGGACTTGAACAGCCCGTGGAAGGTGTCAACAATCACAGAGTTGTTACGTCGCTGGTGGTTATGCCACGCTTCCTCTGCCACTTCCTGAAAGTTGTCAAAGGGTGAGTGTGAGGAAAAATGCAATGCAAATGTACCTTAGGTTGGCAATGGTGGTATTTTACAATTCTTCTCCCCATACAATTCTTCTCTTTCTACTACAGGTTGTTACCTGGTCAGGCCTACCATCGGCATCCCTCAGCTCAATGTACTCCTTGTTCTTGACCCGGTTGAGATCCTCATGAAGCCCATCCAGCAGGAAGGAGAGCAGCTCCTGGGAGTCATGCTGCTGGTAGCCAAGAAACTGAGAGGCAAAGTGGCCAACCTTGGTCTGGTAATAAACATAAAACATGAGGTTATCTCAAGGTACGCATGGTCAATACTTAAGCATGACTGACTGACAAGTCTCTTTAATCCATTATAAAAATGTGGACTGAGTTTCACACTTCACACGGATAACTACCTTGAAGAGCCGGGGAACGACAGAGTAGTGCCTCCCTGACCACATCTGTTTGATAACATCAGCGTAGGCCTCTGCTATCTCCCCCTTCATGCCCAGAGGGTTGGTGAAGTTGAGCTCCTCCAGATAGGCACTGCGCAGGAAGTACTCAGTCAGTGGAGGGGTGTTACTGAGACACTGTACAAAGCAGGGAGAGAAACATACAGTACTCATGAATGATAGTCCATACTAGTCCAGATCCCTGACATTCCTGCAGTCAGCATGCCAATTGCACATCCCCCCAAAACTTGAGACATCTGTGGCTTTGTGTTATGTGACAAAACTGCACATTTTAGAGTGCTGGGGACTTTTATTGTCCCCAGCACAAGTTGTTCCTGTGTAATGATTATGCTGTTTCATCAGCTTCTTGATATGCCACACCTGTCAGGTGGATTAATTATTTTTTTCGCAAAGTAAATATGCTCATAGCGATATAAACAAATTTGTGCACAACCTGAGAGAAATAAGCTTTTTGTGCATATGGAACATTTCTGTGATCTATTATTTCAGCTCAAGAACCAACACTTTATATGTTGCGTTTATATTTTTTCTCCATGGATGTGTGGGCCAGAATTCCTCCACAGCGACCTGAGAGACTGATAAACAACTACAGGAAGAGTTTGATTGGATTCATTGCAGCGAAAGGTGGTACAACCAATTATTGAGTGTAAGGAGGCAATTACATTTTCACACAGGGGCATTGGGTGTTGCGTAACTTTGTTTATGAAATAAATAAAAGAAGTACCGTAATTGCTGGACTATTAAGCGCACCTGAATATAAGCCGCACCCACTGAATTAAAAAAAAAAAATGTATTTTGTACATAAATAAGCCGCACGTGTCTATAAGCCGCAGGTGCCTACCGGTACATTGAAATAAATGAACTTTACACAGCCTTTAAACGAAACACGGCTTGTAACAAAAATAAATAGGCTTTAACGAAACACGTCTTGTAACAAAAATAAATAGGCTTTAACGAAACAGGCTTGTAACATTTTTTTTTATTTTTTTTTTTTAAATAGCAGTAAACAGTAGCCTACCAAGAAAGTCCTTGGTCACTATCATCCTCCTGTGCACTGAAACCACTGAAGCCATCTCCTTTGGTGTCGGAGTTGAATAGCCTCAGAATTGCTTCATCCGATGTTGGATCGTTTTCATTGTGCTCTCCTCACTTTCATCCGGAGGCAAATTCCCCGCTGAGCTTATGCTGCCCTCTTCAATACGCAGCAGCTCCACGCTGTCAGGACCCACTGGCAGACTTGACCATAAGTCGCTCTTCGCATGCGGCCCGTTTTAGTGAAGGATTTCTCCCCACTTGTCATCCAAGCCTCATTTTCTAGTTCGGGCCATCTGCTTTTCTTTCCTCTGAAAGCTTTTGTTGTCTTTTTCCACTAAGTCAGTTTCTCACGCTGCTGTTTCCAACGTCTTATCATCGCGTCATTAAGGCCAAGCTCCCGTGCAGCAGCTCTATTTACTTTTCAAACAGCCAGATCGATCGCCTTCAAATTGAAAGCTGCATCATATGCATTTCTCCGTGTCTTTGCCATGATGAGGGTGACAAAATGACTACCGTAATCAGAATGATGGAAAGTTTGAGCGCGCTCGATTTACTTCACATTATGTGACGGTGCTCAGTTTTTTGGCGGCATGAATTTGTGAAAGCGGGAAAAATCCATAAATTAGCCGCGTCATTGTATAAAGCGCAAGGTTCATAGCGTGGGAAAAAAGTAGCGGCTTATAGTCCGGAAATTACGGTATGTAATTGTTGTGTAACTTGTTCACTCAGGTTCCCTTTACTCCTGTTCTAAGGCACTGTGTCTCAGTGCAGAGGCGTCACTACAGTCCCTGGTTCAAATCAAGGCTGTATCACATCCGGCCGTGATTGGGAGTCCCATAGGGCGCGCACAATTGGCCCAGCATCGTCTGGGTTTGGCTGGGGTAGGCCGTCATTGTAAAATAAGAATTTGTTCTTAACTGACTTGCCTAGTTAACTTAAGGTTAAATAAATAAATAATAATACAAAAATCTATTATTAGGTTTTGGTTGAAGATCTGATAACAATCAATATAAAAAATATGCAAAAGTAGAGAAAATTAGAAAGGGGGCAAATACTTTCTCACAGCACTGTACCTGCAGGGCAGAGTTCATGAAACATGTGTTTCCTAGGTTGGTGAGGCCACAGACTCCTGGCTGGCCTCGGTATGATTCCTGCTCCTCCACAGAGTTCCTACTATAAGACATGGAAGCAGAAATATAAATCACCTAACGAACACTACAATAACACAAAAGGTCATTTACAGTACTCTCTCCTTTGTAGTCACACATATGGGAATCACGTTTACCACAAACATTACACTACATCAGCAACACTAATTTTGGTAGATAGTACATTCTCTACACACTGATAAAAAAAAATTAAAAAAGAAGGAACCCCCACATGATCTGTGGTCTGGAGCTGGGCCAGGTACCATCTGCATTCCTCATCTCCATGATCACCGTCTGCAATGCAGACAGGTCATGTTAGAACACAGCTGCCATTTAAACACACTATCACTGTATCTCAGGAAGCAGCAGAGGGATGCAAGCAGGTAGGTGTGGGGTAGGGTGGGATAAGGGTCAGAGAGAGAGAACAGACATACCATGCCAGAGCTGAGGCTGGAGTCGAGGACATTGACGTGAACGTTCCGCAGCCTCTCACAGCAGGTGTCTGAGCTCTTCATCCACAGCCGGGTCTCTGCTCCCTCGACCACATCAAACTGCTTCATCATCACCTTCTGAATCATATCTGAAGGGGAAAACATTAACAAACGCACACACACACACACACACATATATATATATATAGAGAGAGATGCATAGTTTGCACACCAACCCATCATAGCTACTATTGCACCTCTTCGATGTGTTTCTACTTACGGATGTGATCTGCACGGCTAAACTGTGCGGTCACAACATTTTCCATGTTGCTATGGAGACACAGGAAGATTTCCACAGGATAGACCTCAACCTTGACTGTGCTGGGTAGATCCACCACCTGAAATAGACGAAGCAATCACATTCAATTAACTGCCAAATACAAATGAAACACTTCAATGGCAGTTGTGTCTTTTCATAGACACAACATTGTCCATCGAATGAGGGTCTGTGGGACATACAACTACACTAGTCAGGTCCACGTTCACATAGTAGTTTGTAGACAGATGTGAATGTACAGTCAGTGCATGATAGGTTGTTTAAAAAACAATTGGATGTGTGACCAACTTTTGGGGCAACTCCAAAGGATTTTTTGACAACATAAATGCATATTCACAATCAGCACTTGTCTCAAATACATCATTACAGTTGTTGGTTAGCTAGCTAAATAATTTTAGCCGTAGTAGCATGAACTAAGTGAAAACAAGACAACTAGCTGAAACAAGCCACCTACGATTCCCCACATGGAAGCTTCTTGTCATTGTTGCTTGCTATCTGACCGTTCAGAATTATAACAACGCACAGCCTTCTGCCACATTGATGCACGTGCATAATTTTTATACATTTTTTTTTTTTGGGGGGGGGGGGGGGGGGGGGGTGTTAAAACGTTCCCAACATTATATTTGTGCTAGTTGGCTGTACCTGCACCAAAACTATTTCCTTCATAGCTTGTTCTCAATTTTTTTTAAATAGAGAGCCAATATGTTTTCATCACTTTTATTTCAATCTGATCAAAACAGACATATGGTGAGCAATATGTTCTGACGATGGAATAACAAAAAAATCTTTGTATTGAATCGCAAAACATATACAGTACCAGTCAAAAGTTTGGACACCTACTCATTCAAGTGTTTTTCTTTATTTTTACTATTTTCTACATTGTAAAATAATAGTGAAGACATCAAACCTAGGAAATAACACATATGGAATCATGTAGTAACCAAAAAAAAGTGTTCAACAAATTAAACTATATTGTATATTTGAGGTTCTTCAAAGTAGCCACCCTTTGCCTTGATGACAGCTTTGCGCACTCTTGGCATTCTCTCAACCAGCTTCACCTGGAATGCTTTTCCAACAATCTTGAAGGCGTTCCCACATATGCTGAGCACTTCTTGGCTGCTTTTCCTTCACTCTGCGGTCCAACTCATCCCAAACCATCTCAATTGGGTTGAGGTTGGGTGATTGTGGAGGCCAGGTCATCTGATGCAGTACTCCGTCACTCTCCTTCTTGGTTAAATAGGCCTTACACAGCCTGGAGGTGTGTAGGGTCATTGCCCTGTTGAAAAACAAATGATAGTGCCACTAAGCACAGACCAGATGGGATATCTCTGCAGAATGCTGTGGTAGCCATACTGGTTAAGTGAATTCTAAATTCTAAATAAATTGAATTCTAAATAAATCCCTGACAGTGTCACCAGCAAAGCACCCCACACCTCCATGCTTCACAGTGGGAACCACATATACGGAGATCATCAGTTCACCTACGCGTCTGACAAAGAAATGTTGGTTGGAACCAACAATCTAAAATTTGGACTCATCAGACCAAAAACACAGATTTCCACCGGTCTATTGTCCATTGCTCGTGTTTCTTGGCTCAAGCAAGTTTCTTCTTATTACCTGTTAATTGAAATGCATTCCAGGTGACTACCTCACGAAGCTGGCTGAGAGAATGCCAAGAGTGTGCAACTTTGAAGAATCTCAAATATAAATTATATTTTGATTTGTTGAAAACTTTTTTGGGGTTACTACATGATTCCATATGTGCTATTTCATAGTTTATGTCTTCACTATTATTTTACAATGTAGTAGAAATAAAGAAAAATGCTTGATTCAGTAGGTGTGTCCAAACTTTTGACTGGTACTGTAGAACTGTGAGAATGGCAATAAATATCATATCTGCACCTAAGTATTGTTTTAATATTGTATCGTAAGGTTCATGGCAATTCCTAACCCTAGTTGTCAGGCAATCAGTCTATGTGATATGACCACAGGGTATGCAAGTTATCTGCATCTCTGTGACCACTCTGTTTTACCTTCCGCTCCAGGGCAGGCTGATCATCTACCATGCCATACCAGGCCAGCAGATTGCGCCATGCTTCGGCAGGGATCAACACAAAGTCCTCATTCTCCACCAGACGCTCCTTCAGATGGTAGGAATCCAGTTCTGTGGGTATCATAATCATCATTTGACAGCTCACTTTTCATGTTGACACAACAGCATATGTGGGGTAGAAGTAAATGAACCAAACATTGAATAATGGGTCTTCTGTTGTTACATGATATCTTTGTGATGTGGCACTTACCCTCAAACAGCTCTGTGTTGTCGATCTGTCCAGGGAAAGATGAGGAGTTCTGGTCTCCTGTCACCACATACTCCTTCCACTGCTCATACCATCGCCTCTCCAGCAGGTACCTGCATGTGTTGGTTAAGAACAACTCCATTGGGGAGGCTTATATGGCTTATATTTTGCTTGCCTACATTAACCAACATCACATTTCCCTCGGCTAGTATTTGATCAGTAACGTTTTCTACGATTGGGGTATTTGGTGTATTTACTGATACAATACTATAATGGCATAACCACAATTGCAGCAATGGATCTTTTATTTGGGCAGCTAGGCTTTGGCAAATTACAGCCAAATGTCTAGTTTCCTTTTTAATTGAGTTTGTTAGGACAAAACTGTTCATAAATGGAATTTCATTCATTCCCACTTCAACTGATATCCTGAACTTTATAACCACAATGGTAGATACGATATCATTTCCTAATCTGGGTGTGACACTGACAAAACGAAACTATACTGGTCAAAACGAAAGTAGCAGCCAGCTAGCAAGCTAATTTGGTTTAGCGAGCTAACATTAGCTATGCAGTTAGCTAGCTAACTTAGATGGCGCTCACTCTGTCAAAAATAATATAACACAAATAATACACACGTAGGAAAAAAAACTGAATACCAAAAATGTCAAGCTAAACCGAAAAGATTCCTGTCTTGTAGCTAGCTAACTCTGGCGGGCTAGCATGCTGTCAGTGTAGCTAACGTTAGTTAATGTTATCTTGCTTGCTAAAGCCAACACTTTGACCAGATGTTCCCCAACTGGGACGTGATGTCAATCGTCATATTAATATCAAAATGTAAGCTTTTCCACAGAATACTCTCCCTAAAATGCTAACGCAGTAATCAAACGTCATTCGCCAAACACCAGCGCTGAGATCCTAGGCAAGCGGAATGACAACACTCCAACCAATGTTTATTCATTGAATTTGCCAATAAAAATTGTCCTTATCTAAAGATAATGGTATATTATTCTGATTTTGATATATGTAATGTACGCAACGACAAATACTGTCAAGGACTCGTCGCTGTCATTTGTTGTTGTCGTGGTAGCTAGCTATAGTAGCTAAATCACTCAGTGTGGGTGTCAGTTCAGAGCAGAGGGCAGCAAGAGTCTCACCAAGTATCCCCTGCACGGAGTTCATGTTCCTGAAGCAGAGACTCGATTTCTTTGCGTTGAGTCTCTAGCCCAGGAGATTCTGTAACCGCGGCTGAAGTCGTAGCAGCCATGATCACTCACAAATATCAGGATTCTGCAAGGAAACCACTGAAGTCAACTAACGTTACCGCATAGAATATGTGATAGGGTAACCATATCGCTGTAAAGCACTTTCCACTAGCTAGTTACTCTAGCCACAAAGTAACAATTGGCAATATCGTAAAATGTATTAGAACTTCTAGGTCTTAATTTAGGTTAGGGTTAGGCATAAGGCTAGCACTGTGGTTAAGGGATTTTATTAAGATAAATTGTAAAAATATACTGGATAACAAGCAAAAATATCTAAGTACTTCCGGGTCATGGATTTTTTGAATCAGCGAAGCGGAGAGCGCGATAGTTAGAAGAGATCCAGCTTTTCTCAGTGAGATGTTGTAATTTTTTTTATTAACAAATATCAACAAAAAAAAGAGGATTAGTCACATGCAAACAAGCATACGTACAAACTATTTACATTGCCAGGAATCCTACACAAACAAATAATTTTCATTAATAATACAACAAGTTTTAATTGTCTTTTTGTTTTTAATTTTAGTTAAACTGGTGCCATATTGTTTAAATTAATTTATAAAGTGAAAAAAGTTAGGTTTTGAATTAGACATTTTCATTTCCATTTTCATTTGTGAATATGAAATGTACCTAGTATTATTAGCAGTTTAATTACATATACTACATCTTTATCTTTGTCAGAATTTCTGAAATAAATCATTATATCAAAACCATTACATAGTATAAATACAGGCAAAAAGCAAATGTAAAATGGTCTCCTCCATTCCATATTTATAGTCAATATACAGTTTGAATCTTTCCAAAACATGTTTCACAGGATAAATTCTATGTAACTGTCATGTTTTGTCTTTTGATCATCATGTCTTGTCCCTGTGCTTCCCTCTGCTGGTCTTATTAGGTTCTTTCCCTCTTTCTATCCCTCTCTCTCCTCCTCCCTCTCTCCCTCTTCCGCTCTCTCTCTCTATCGTTCCGTTCCTGCTCCCAGCTGTTTCTCATTCTCCTAACGACCTCATTTACTCTTTCACACCTGTCCCCTATTTTGCCCTCTGATTAGAGTCCCTATTTCTCCCTCTGTTTTCCGCTTCAGTCCTTGTCGGATTCTTGTTTGAGGTTTGCTGCTCTGTGTCCTTGTTCCGCCCTGTCGTGTTTTTGCCTTTGTCAGATGCTGCGTGTGAGCAGGTGTCTATGTCAGCTACGGTCTGTGCCTTCCTGAAGCGACCTGCAGTCTGTGGTCGCGTCTCCAGTCGTTCCTCTCTACTGATGAGAGGTTTTCAGTTTCCTGTTTTGGATTTACCTTTGATAATATCCAGGAGAATCATTGTTTGTTTAAAACTGGAATAAAGACTCTGTTTCTATTACGTCGCTTTTGGGTCCTCCTTAATCAGCATAACAGTAACATTTTAAATTAAACTTAATTTACCTTGTTACTGAAACAATATTTGTTCGCAATTTTCCATGCTTTCCCCCATTGTATATCACCATAGATATTTGACCAAAAGAATCTTGCTGGGGGAATTGTAGTATCACAAACAATATTCCTAATCTGTTTATTACTACATTTATCTTTGATGTTAATATTGCCAATGAATATATTTTCATGTAAATCTATGTTACTTACATCAACCACAAAGGCTTTTAAAAGAGATACAACCCCCCTTGGAATCGCATCAAAAACAATTGCATATTCTTTTGGGTTTATTGGGGTTATTCGGGGTTATTGGAATTTTAAACAAGAAATTCCTCATATGAGAATAGATATCTATCCTCATTCAGTAACTGAACAACCAAAATAATTTTATTCTCAAACCAGTTACAAAAAAAAGAGACTTATTTTTAAATCGTATATCTTTGTTGTTCCATATAAAGTATCTGTGAGGGGAAATTTGTGTTTATACGCTAACATCCAAGCTAAAATCACCTGCTTTTGGAATTTGGCCAACTTTACTGGGATTTTATCAACATCAAAATTACATCGAAGCAAAAATTCTAAACCACCAACAGAGTCAAATAAATACTTAGGAAAGACATTCCAAATACTCTTCTGGTTCTTAACATACTTCAGAATCCAATTTATTTTAAAATAATTTTCTAGAGTATTGAAATCTAAAACCTCAAGACCTTGTTCTTGCGTATTAGTGAGAATATATTTTTGTAGATAGTAAAATTATAAAGAATCTTATCTAAGTCCTTTACAATTTCAGGGGATAATTCAAGTGATAAGGTGACATAAACCAAACTGGATAACCCTTCAGCTTTGGACAATAAAACCCGACCGTATAACGAAATATCTCTCAGCAACCAGAGGTTCAATTTCTTCTTTGTTTTCTCAATAATGGGGTTAAAGTTTAATTCACTCCTTTGTTTTTCGTCCTTGCATATAACAGTTCCAAGATAAGTAACCTTATCTTTAATTGGGATACCATACACTTCCTGTAAAACACAATCCTTGAGTGGAAATAAGACTGACTTATTGATATTAATTTTCAAACCCGAAACTAAGGAAAAGTCTTCAATACAGGAAACTGCTTTAGAAACCTCGTTCCTGTTTCTTAAAAATATAGTGGTATCATCAGCCAGTTGACATAGTTTAAATTAATTTCCAAGTGCTGAAACACCTTGAAAATTCCCTTTCTTGATATGAAGAGCCATAATCCGAGTAACCAATAAAACATTTTTTTTGACTAATTGGGCAGCCTTGCCTAATGCCACGGCCAATATCAAATCTTTGGGATGTCTAATTTTACAGAGTTAGTACAACCACTATATAAAGTTTGGACTGCTTTTAAAAAAAACTCACCAAACCCCAAAAAACGTATTGCTTTGAACATTAACTCATGTTCTACAGTGTCAAAAGCTTTATAAAAATCAACAAACATAAGAAAACTATCATCAAGAATGAGGTCATTATAGTCAATCATACCTAAGATCAACCTGATGTTATTACTAATGTGTCAACCATGCATAAAACCAGATATTTCTTCATCAATTATATGATGCAAGCCTTGTTTCAACTTCTTAGCAAATACAAGGGCAAATAATTTCCCATCATTATTCATCAGGCTAATGGGTCTCCAGTTGTCTACATAAAGAGTATCCTTAGACATGTATTCCTTATCTCACAAACATAATTGCTATCCTTAGGAGGCCATTTTTACATTACATTTAAGTCATTTAGCAGACGCTCTTATACAGAGCGACTTACAAATTGGAAAGTTCATACATATTCATCCTGGTCCCCCTGTGGGACTTGAACCCTGGTCCCACTGTGGGAATTGAACCCTGGTCCCCCTGTGGGAATTGAACCCACAACCCTGGCGTTGCAAGCGCCATGCTCTACCAACTGAGCCACACGGGACCGCCGTCTATCTTCATTTAGTCACTGTGATAGTAAATGTCCATTTCTGTTTTTTCTATTAATGCCAGGGGAATCTGTAATATTTTGAAAAGGAAATCGGTATTTTTGTATTGTAAGGGTAAGCGTGCCGACTTTTATTTCATTCAAGAAACTCATGCCTGTTCCACAGATACTGCGTTTTGGAAGTGTCAATAGGGAATGATATCTGTTTTTCATTTTGTACTAAATCAGTCAGCAGGTGTCACTTTTAAAAGGTAACTTTAAGGGTCATATATTGAGTCATGAAGCAGATAATACAGGGAGATGGATTATACTATTGGTAGATGTCAACCACATTCAATTCATTGTTGGAAATACTTATGCTTCCAATAACAAGTCAAGTAACTGTATTTTATTTAGAGACTTTGAGAGGAAAATAAGTAAAATGATGTCTAAATTTCCATTGGCCAAAGTAATATGGGGTGGAGATTTTAATACAGTGTTACATGATAATCTAGAATATTAAACTTGTATACGTTCACATGAATCGGGTTCTCACAAAAAGAAAAGTTCTTACTAATTGCAAATAAAAACAGTCCTTTGCACCACGCAAGTGGTTGACCTAAATCATATATATACACTGCTCAAAAAAATAAAGGGAACACTAAAATAACACATCCTAGATCTGAATGAATGAAATATTCTTATTAAATACTTTTTTCTTTACATAGTTGAATGTGCTGACAACAAAATCACATAAAACTTATCAATGGAAATCAAATGTATCAACCCATGGAGGTCTGGATTTGGAGTCACACTCAAAATTAAAGTGGAAAACTACACTACAGGTTGATCCAACTTTGATGTAATGTCCTTAAAACAAGTCAAAATGAGGCTCAGTAGTGTGTGTGGCCTCCACGTGCCTGTATGACCTCCCTACAACGCCTGGGCATGCTCCTGATGAGGTGGCGGATGGTCTCCTGAGGGATCTCCTCCCAAACCTGGACTAAAACATCCGCCAACTCCTGGACAGTCTGTGGTGCAACGTGGCGTTGGTGGATGGAGCGAGGCATGATGTCCCAGATGTGCTCAATTGGATTCAGGTCTGGGGAACGGGCGGGCCAGTCCATAGCATCAATGCCTTCCTCTTGCAGGAACTGCTGACACACTTCAGCCACATGAGGTCTAGCATTGTCTTGCATTAGGAGGAACCCAGGGCCAACCGCACCAGCATATGGTCTGGACACTACGCTGACAGACACAGCAAACCTTCTTGCCACAGCTCGCATTGATGTGCCATCCTGGATGAGCTGCACTACCTGAGCCACTTGTGTGGGTTGTAGACTCCGTCTCATGCTACCACTAGAGTGAAAGCACCGCCAGCATTCAAAAGTGACCAAAACATCTGCCAGGAAGCATAGGAACTGAGAAGTGGTCTGTGGTCACCACCTGCAGAACCACTCCTTTATTGGGGGTGTCTTGCTAATTGCCTATAATTTCCACCTGTTGTCTATTCCATTTGCACAACAGCATGTGAAATTTATTGTCAATCAGTGTTGCTTCCTAAGTGGACAGTTCGATTTCACAGAAGTGTGATTGACTTGGAGTTACATTGTGTTGTTTAAGTGTTCCCTTTATTTTTGTGAGCAGTGTATATACAATTATACAATTGCAAATAACATTGTACCATAGATTGGCAAAACGAATAGCCATCAAGCTAACATTAAGTGTCAGTGCAAATTTCCCTGCCATAAAAAAATATGTATAAAAACAGTTTGGCTCACACAAACAATGCTCTTTCCTCAAGAAATATACATTTTTATCAGATCAAATAAAGCTCAGTCCTGCACAACTCACGTGATAAACCCAGCAGTCAACAAGCTAGGCGTCACCGTGAATTTCCCATCCATTAACAAAAGCCTTGGTTCCCGCAAAGTATGCACTTTTCCCTTCCTTCCTTGCTCTCTCAATCATCGGCCACGGACGATCCCGAGCTTCTTTGTCAAATGCTGTCAGATCCTCCTTGAACCTCAGGTCGTTCTTTTTAAATAGTAATTTTTCTTTGCACTTTTCCATGTCATATCCCTCGCTGTCCTGGAGATGAATCTCATGATCACTGGTCGTGGTGGCTGGTTGTTTTCCCCATCTCTCAGCCCACCCAGGCGGTGCCTACATCCAGAGAACCTGCAACAACATTTCGCTCCTTCTCCGGGACTATTGCCATGCAAATGTCCTTCACTCTTGCTTTGATGTTCTCGTCAGATTTTTCTGCTATTCCATAAATTTGAAGAGTCCATCTCCGACCATACCGGTCATTCTCGTTTACCTTTGACTCCATTTCAGTGAGTTTCTTCTCCTGCTTTGCAACCTGAATTTTCAATATTGCGTTCTGCTGCTTCAGAGTTTTTACTTCCTCAGCATTGAAATCAATCGATTTCTTCAGGTTAACGACACTGATAGTGTTCTTTTTCATCAAATTCATGATGTCATCTGCGCTCTCTTTGATTTTACCCATGAGGATGCGGACAATGTTGTCATGTAGCTGGCTCATTGATGGGTCATCTCAGCTTCTTTGGAAGTGCTCCTTGGTTGGGGTATTCGAGTATGAATCACATTAATCCCCCTTTTTTACACTGCAAGCATATGTGAGTTTCAACAATGCCTCTTTTCTCCTTGGAAGTTTCAACATCCATTATCTCAGCAACAGTTTGGTCATGTCCTGATTCCATGCTACTAGCTATGAAGACATTAGCAGGCTAACTTCACTACACACGCTGACACTTTTAGATAGCTAGCTTGTTCGTTGGAAATTGCCAAAAATATATTTCAATGGTTTGATTAATTACAAATGTATTCAAAATAGTGAAAAACAAATTGCAACTGCAGTCTAAAACTAGAATATTGTGAGAAAACCCTAAAATTGTTCCTCAGCTAGAAATGTTACACCCTCTCATGCCGCCATCTTGAGCGCCCTTTGTATGGTTAGATATCATTTTTTGTGAAAAAACTAATTGCAACTGCAGTCTAAAACTATAAACTTTGTGAGAAAACTCTAAAATTGTTCCTCAGCTAGAAATGTTACACCCTTTGTGCGCCCTTTGTTTCATCACAAAACCGATGAAGTCTGATCTACAGCATGGTCAAGAAAGTTAGCTAATGTTTCCGACATTTTCGGACTACTTAACAACTATTCAAGTTACTTGTTACTACAAGTTGCAAAGAAAGCAGGAGCAGCCTCCACTATTCAAGTACCATTTCAACTTGAACATTTCAACATCATAAAATCACTATTCTTAGTCTAATACAGTGACAACTAAAATATACCAAAAACTATTTAGTCCAATGAGTTAAATAATGTATGTTGTGGCTGTCCATGGTACTGATTTCTCTTCATGTGTGTGTGTGTCCCCACAAGAATAGTAAACAAACAATGTGTCCAACTGAGGACATTTTGTTAGTCCCCGCAAGGCCAAATGCAATTTCTAGGGGTTCTAGGGTTGAGGTTAGAATTAGGGTTAGGGTTTGGAGCTAGAGTTCGTTTTAGGGTTAGGGTTATGAGCTAGAGTTAAGGTTAGGGTACAGGTTAGGGTTTTGGGAAAATAGGATTTTGAATGGGACTGAATTGTGTGTCACCACAAGGTTAGTTGTACAAGAATGTGTGTATGTGTAGAAAAAAACATTGACCGACCCTACTTGTAGAGAAAAGCCAATCAAATAAAATAAAATTGTATGAATGCTGAATAGAACAACCTTACAGTGAAATGCTTACTTACAAGCCCTTAACACTTTTTCTTAAAACTGCATTGTTGGTTAAGTAAAAAAGATAAGTGAAAAATTGAAAATACAAGTAACAAATAATTAAACAGCAGCAGTAAAATAACAATAGCGAGGCTATATACAGGGGGTACCAGTTAGTCGAGGTAATTGAGGTAATATGTACATGTATGTAGAGTTAAAGTGACTATGCATAGATAATAAACAGAGAGTAGCAGCAGCGTAAAAGATGGGTCTGGTTAGCCCTTTGTTCCGCTAGCGGAACCCCTCGACAACATTCCGCTGAAAAGGCAGCGCGGGAAATTCAAAAATATTTTTTTGAAATATGTAACTTTCACACATTAACAAGTGCAATACACCAAATGAAAGATACACTTCTTGTTAATCTACCCATCCTGTCCGATTTCAAAAAGGCTTTACAGCGAAAGCACAACATATGATTATGTTAGGTCAGAGCCAAGTCACAAAAACACACACAGCCATTTTTCCAGCCAAAGATAGGAGTCACAAAAATGTATCACCAACCTTTGATGATCTTCATCAGATGACACTCATAGGACATAATGTTACACAATACATGTATGTTTTGTTCGATAAAGTAAATATTTATATCCAAAAATCTCAGTTTACATTGGCGCATTACGTTCAGTAATGTTTTGCTTCCAAAACATACGGCGATTTGTGCAGAGAGCCACATCATTTCACAGAAATACTCATAATAAACATTAATAAAAGATACCAGTGTTATTCACAGAATTAAAGATAGACTTCTCCTTAATGCAACCGCTGTGTCAGATTTCAAAAAAACTTTACGGAAAAAGCATACCATGCAATAATCTGAGCACAGAGCTCAGACGACAAAATCAGCCAAAGAAATATCCGCCATGTTGGAGACAACATTAGTCAGAAATAGCATTATAAATATTCACTTACCTTTGATGATCTTCATCAGAATGCACTCCCAGGAATCCCAGTTCCAACATAAATGTTGGATTTGTTCGATAAAGGTCGTCATTTATGTCCAAATTCCTCCTTGTTGTTAGCGCGTTCAGCCCAGTAAAAGTCCAAAAGTTCCGTTACAGACCGTAGAAACATTTCAAACGATGTATAGAATCAATCTTTAGGATGTTTTTAACATAAATCTTCAATAATGTTACAACCGGAGAAATCATTTGTCTGTAGAAAAGCCATGGAACGAGAGCTACCACTCACGTGAACGAGCATCAGAGTTTGTGGCACTCTGCCAGACCACTCACTCAAAGAGCACTTATTTTATTTTATTTTTTAAGCTTTATTTAACTAGGCAAGTCAGTTAAGAACAAATTCTTATTTTCAATGACGGCCTAGGAACAGTGGGTTAACTGCCTGTTCAGGGGCAGAACGACAGATGTGTACCTTGTCAGCTCGGGGATTTGAACTTGCAACCTTTCGGTTACTAGTCCAACGCTCTAACCACTAGGCTACCCTGCCACCCCACTTATGAGCCCCTCCTTTACAGTAGAAGCCTCAAACAAGTTTCTAAAGACGATTGACATCTAGTGGAAGCCTTAGGAAGTGCAGAATGACCCCATAGACACTATGTATTCGATAGGCCAAGCTTTCAAAAACTACAAACCTCAGATTTCCCACTTCTGGTTTGGATTGTTCTCGAGTTTTTGCCTGCCATATGAGTTCTGTTATACTCACAGACATCATTCAAACAGTTTTAGAAACTTCAGAGTGTTTTCTATCCAACACTACTAATAATATGCATATATTAGTAACTGGGACGGAGGAGCAGGCCGTTTACTCTTGGCATCTTTCATCCAAGCTACTCAATACTGCCCCTGCAGCCATAAGAAGTTAAAAAACATATTTCAACCAGGCAGGTGTGACACGAAAGTCAGAAATAGCGATATAAAAAATGCCTTAACTTTGATGATCTTCTTCTGTTGGCACTCCAAAAGGTCCCAGTTACATCACAGTGTCCTTTTGTTCGATAATGTCCTTCTTTATATCCATAAAAACTTAGTTTAGTTGGCGCGCTTCTGTCAATAATCCACCCAGTTTCCCTCCATCAAAATGGAAAATCACGTGGCTAAACAGAATAAAAAAATACTATGAAACAAAGATAAATTACAAGAATAATAAAGCTTTGGAGCACCTTAAAATTACATTTTGGGTAAAAAGGAAAACTCAGCTCCATCATTCACTGAATCAGATGGTCCATTCATCACAAAACCCACTGATATTGCCAAATACTTTAATGATTTTTTCATTGGCAAGATTAGCTAACTTAGGCCTGACATGCCAGCAACAAACGCCGACCCTACACATCCAAGTATAGCTGACCAAATTATGGAAGACAAGCATTGTAATTTTGAAGAGGTGAACAAATTATTGTTGTCTATCAATAAATGACAAGCCACCTGGGTATGACAACTTGGATGGAAAATTACTGAGGACAATAGTGAACGATATTGCCACTTAGGGTTGCAAAAGGGTCGGAAATTTTCCGGACATTTTCCATGGGAAGTTAAGCCTGGGAATTTCGCTTACATTCATCAAAAAAAGTTAGCTTATAACAGTGAACCATTTTTGTGTGATACACAAGGCAATTCTAGGTCTTGTGGCATATTTTGGTTAAACTATCCCCAATTCAATGGAATTGCAACCCTCTGCATGCACAGTGCATTCTTCCATCACATGTGCAGTGCACTCTTCCATCACATGTACAGCTGATTCTCAAGATCTTGCACACTAATGAGATGCTATTGAGACCACACTACTACACTGTCTGAGCCAAGAACTACATGCTTTCTGGTAAGTTTTGATTACAATACTGGGTGGGGTGAATATATTTTATATGACATACATGATTTTTTGCTAACTAGTAAATAGTAGCCTACAGCAAAGTGTGTTTAAATCATTTCTAACGTCTTAACAATTTCTGCTAGTTAGTTTTTGCTACCATGGGGGTTTTAGCTTGCTTGAGCCTGATAACTGAGGAGTGTTAATTCACCTGATTCCATACAAATCAAATCAAATTTTATTTGTTACATGCACATGGTTAGCAGATGTTAATGTGAGTGTAGCGAAATGCTTGTGCTTCTAGTTCCGACTATGCAGTAATAGCTAATAAGTAATCTAACCTGAGGTGCTGCACCCTCGACAACCACTGTGATTATTATTATTTGACCATGCTGGTAATTTATGAACATTTGAACATCTTGGCCACGTTCTGTTATAATCCATTTTGTGTAAGGACTATTTGACCAAGAAGGAGAATGGAGTGCTGCATCAGATGAACTGGCCTCCACAATCACCCAACCTCAACCCAATTGAGATAGTTTTGGGATGAGTTGGACCACAGAATGAAGGAAAAGCAGCCAACAAGTGGTTAGCATATGTGGGAACTACTTACATTTACATTTAAGTAATTTAGCAGACGCTCTCATCCAGAGCGACTTACAAATTGGTGCATTCACCTTATGATATCCAGTGGAACAACCACTTTACAATAGTGCATCTAACTCTTATAAGGGGGGGGGTTAGAAGAATTACTTTATCCTATCCTAGGTATTCCTTAAAGAGGTGGGGTTTCAGGTGTCTCCGGAAGGTGGTGATTGACTCCGCTGACCTGGCGTCGTGAGGGAGTTTGTTCCACCATTGGGGTGCCAGAGCAGCGAACAGTTTTGACTGGGCTGAGCGGGAACTGTACTTCCTCAGAGGTAGGGAGGCGAGCAGGCCAGAGGTGGATGAACGCAGTGCCCTTGTTTGGGTGTAGGGCCTGATCAGAGCCTGAAGGTACGGAGGTGCCGTTCCCCTCACAGCTCCATAGGCAAGCACCATGGTCTTGTAGCGGATGCGAGCTTCAACTGGAAGCCAGTGGAGAGAGCGGAGGAGCGGGGTGACGTGAGAGAACTTGGGAAAGTTGAACACCAGACGGGCTGCGGCGTTCTGGATGAGTTGTAGGGGTTTAATGGCACAGGCAGGGAGCCCAGCCAACAGCGAGTTGCAGTAATCCAGACGGGAGATGACAAGTGCCTGGATTAGGACCTGCGCCGCTTCCTGCGTGAGGCAGGGTCGTACTCTGCGAATGTTGTAGAGCATGAACCTACAGGAACGGGTCACCGCCTTGATGTTAGTTGAGAACGACAGGGTGTTGTCCAGGATCACGCCAAGGTTCTTAGCACTCTGGGAGGAGGACACAATGGAGTTGTCAACCGTGATGGCGAGATCATGGAACGGGCAGTCCTTCCCCGGGAGGAAGAGCAGCTCCGTCTTGCCGAGGTTCAGCTTGAGGTGGTGATCCGTCATCCACACTGATATGTCTGCCAGACATGCAGAGATGCGATTCACCACCTGGTTATCAGAGGGGGGAAAGGAGAAGATTAATTGTGTGTCGTCTGCATAGCAATGATAGGAGAGACCATGTGAGGATATGACAGAGCCAAGTGACTTGGTGTATAGCGAGAATAGGAGAGGGCCTAGAACAGAGCCCTGGGGGACACCAGTGGTGAGAGCACGTGGTGCGGAGACAGATTCTCGCCACGCCACCTGGTAGGAGCGACCTGTCAGGTAGGACGCAATCCAAGCGTGGGCCGCGCCGGAGATGCCCAGCTCGGAGAGGGTGGAGAGGAGGATCTGATAGTTCACAGTATCAAAGGCAGCCGATAGGTCTAGAAGGATGAGAGCAGAGGAGAGAGAGTTAGCTTTAGCAGTGCGGAGCGCCTCCGTGACACAGAGAAGAGCAGTCTCAGTTGAATGACTAGTCTTGAAACCTGACTGATTTGGATCAAGAAGGTCATTCTGAGAGAGATAGCAGGAGAGCTGTCCAAGGACAGCACGTTCAAGAGTTTTGGAGAGAAAAGAAAGAAGGGATACTGGTCTGTAGTTGTTGACATCGGAGGGATCGAGTGTAGGTTTTTTCAGAAGGGGTGTAACTCTCGCTCTCTTGAAGACGGAAGGGACGTAGCCAGCGGTCAAGGATGAGTTGATGAGCGAGGTGAGGTAAGGGAGAAGGTCTCCGGAAATGGTCTGGAGAAGAGAGGAGGGGATAGGGTCAAGCGGGCAGGTTGTTGGGCGGCCGGCCGTCACAAGACGCGAGATTTCATCTGGAGAGAGAGGGGAGAAAGAGGTCAAAGCACAGGGTAGGGCAGTGTGAGCAGAACCAGCGGTGTCGTTTGACTTAGCAAACGAGGATCGGATGTCGTCGACCTTCTTTTCAAAATGGTTGACGAAGTCATCAGCAGAGAGGGAGGAGGGGGGAGGAGGGGGAGGAGGATTCAGGAGGGAGGAGAAGGTGGCAAAGAGCTTCCTAGGGTTAGAGGCAGATGCTTGGAATTTAGAGTGGTAGAAATTGGCTTTAGCAGCAGAGACAGAAGAGGAGAATGTAGAGAGGAGGGAGTGAAAGGATGCCAGGTCCGCAGGGAGGCGAGTTTTCCTCCATTTCCGCTCGGCTGCCCGGAGCCCTGTTCTGTGAGCTCGCAATGAGTCGTCGAGCCACGGAGCAGGAGGGGAGGACCGAGCCGGCCTGGAGGATAGGGGACGTAGAGAGTCAAAGGATGCAGAAAGGGAGGAGAGGAGGGTTGAGGAGGCAGAATCAGGAGATAGGTTGGAGAAGGTTTGAGCAGAGGGAAGAGATGATAGGATGGAAGAGGAGAGAGTAGCGGGGGAGAGAGAGCGAAGGTTGGGACGGCGCGATACCATCCGAGTAGGGGCAGTGTGAAGTACTTGTTGGGTCATTGTCCTGTTGAAAACAAATGATTGTCCCACTAATTGCAAACCAGATGGGATGGTGTATCGCTGCAGAATGCTGTGGTAGCCATGGTGGTTAAGTGTGCCTTGAATTCTAAATAAATCACAGACAATGTCACGAGCAAAGCACCCACACACCATAACACCTCCTTCATGTGGGAATTTTTATTTAACCTTTATTTAACTAGGCAAGTCAGTTAAGAACAAATTCTTATTTACAATGACGGCCTACATTGCCAAACCCGGACGACGCTGGGCCAATTGTGCCCCACCCTATGGGACTCCCAATCCCGGCCGGTTGTGATACAGCCTGGATTCGAATCCGGGTGTTTGTAGTGACGCCTCAAGCACTGAGATGCAGTGCCTTAGACTGCTGCGCCACTCCCAATTACCCGACCTCAACCCAATTGAAATAGTTTGGGATGAGTTGGACCACAGAGTAAAGGAAAAGCCGCCAACAAGTACTCAGCATATGTGGGAACTCCTTCAAGATGGTTGGGAAAGCATTCCAGGTGAAGCTGGTTGAGAGAATGCCAAGAGTTTACAAAGTTGTCATCAAGGCAAACGGTGGCTACTTTGAAGAATCTAAAAATGTAAAATATAGTTTGATTTGTCTAGCACTTTTTTTTGCTTAATACATGATTCCATATGTGCTATTTCATAGTTTTGATGTCTTCCCTATTATTCTACAATGTACAAAATAGTATAAATAAAGAAAAACCCTTGAATTAGTAGGTGTGTCCAAACTTCTGACTGGTACTGTATATACAGTAGTATTCTAAATACCCATATTCATGTTAAGTTCAAAAGAATAGAATATAAAAATGGCTGACACCATTCAAACAAATGAGGGTTTGGAACTTTAAAGCCAATTATCTCAGAATAATCTTTATGCAGATAGAACCTTTTCGTCCCAAGCTCTCGAAATGCACATTTTAGAAATCTGCAACACAAGAATGATGTGTATAGGGTACCTGTGGAGATGAGATAAGACCAAGAAATCCATTGTAATTGTGGATATGATAAAATTGCCAGTAACTCTACCTCAATAAACACTATATTTAATATTTTTTCAGATTGAGAATATTAATAAATTGTGAAGGTAAGGCAGGGCAGCATAATAACCATTTGATTATTTCAAGAACTACAGGTCCTTTGTCAATGTTCTAAATGTTATTTCCAGAATGAATAGCATAAAGAATGGGAAGAAATTGCATAACATTATGGGTGAGGTAGGCCTAGAGAAAATAATTAGTTTATTTTTCCAGAAGGAACTTCAGTTGATATGAGATGTGATGACCCAGCTCATCCATTCTTCAAGACTAACAGAGTAAATATAGCTTATGCACGTTTGTTAACATGATCAAGAAGACTTTACAAATTCTCAACTAACCTGTACCTCCGCACATTGACTCAGTACCGATACCTCCTGTATATAGCCTTGTTATTATTATGTCATTCTCGTGTGTTACTTTTTGATGCCATTTTTATACTTTAGTTTATATAGTAAATATTTTCTTAACTATTTCTTGAACAGCATTTTTGGTTTAGGGCTTGCAAGTAAACATTTCACTGTAAGGTCTACTACACCTGTTGGATTCTGTGCATGTGACAAATACCGTTTGATTTGATTTGATTTAGATACAGTAAGGTTTGTGCATTGGGTCTTGGAGCATATCGGAACATCTTTGCAAATTTTTTTTTTTATTAGCTAGACCTACTATTTGAGCAAATCACTCAAATAAAGTAAAGCATGCTTAATGAATGAAAATCAAATAACAATTATGTCTGTCCAATAATCATAAAGGAAAACATTTACTGTTTATCTTGCAAAACAAAAAACAATTAATCAATTACACCTGGATAAATCAAATCAAATCAAATTTATTTACATAGCCCTTCGTACATCAGCTAATATCTCGAAGTGCTGTACAGAAACCCAGCCTAAAACCCCAAACAGCAAGCAATGCAGGTGTAGAAGCACGTAAATTAAGAAAACGAATTAAATTAAACTCACGTTTATACTTTACATAAAGCAAATTCTTCGTTCTCATCAAATGGCCATTTTATGGTTGCTAGGCAGAAAGACCATTGACACGGAAAACGTCCAAAGTAAAAAAAATTCTGTTGCACTGGGGAAGTGACGTTCCTGTGTCGTCAGGTCTGTGTTGATTTTCTTGTGTTGACTGGGGAGCTTGGAGGACGGCAAGAGGGAGCAGGTATGTTTTTGTTCACCTATCCCCAGAAAATAAAGCCAATAACAGATTAAATCGATATATTCTGTCACCTACTTGTTAAAGGTCGAATATTGCACAAAAACGGACGTCCCAAACGGCAAAGTAGGCGTAGGCTACATTCTGGAAAGGAAGAATCGTCACCCTTTTACCCCCTCCCTAACAGACAACCATGACGATTCTTCCTAAGAAGAAGCCGAACTCGAGTGTCGATGTTTCGGACCACCCGGACGAAACTGACAGAAGAAGTGGCTCTGACACGCATCAACATCCTCACGGAGGTCGTACAGGTGCAAGACCAAGGGCCTCGCCGCCGCCGCCATGGTCGTATCATCCCGCTCCACCTTCGACAAGGGAAGATAGACGGAACGAGGCTAGCTCTCGGCCGCAGCAGGCCTCGCCTCCTCCCATGGGTTCAGGCTCTCCTGTTGGACCTGGAGATGGGAATGGAGGAATAACATGCGTTACTGGGACACGCGGGGAACTGTCATGCAGCATTTGCTGTGGTGGAGGAATTGGAAGTTGCTGTTTGGGACCCGGTCTGAGTAAAAGGCGAAGACAAGCAACCTGCACTGGTGTGGCTGGTGGTGGAACACCTGGTGTAGTTGGAGGTGGCGGCGGAGGTCCCAGTGCTGATTCGGAGGAAGGTGCGGGTTACAACAGTGAAGACGAGTACGAGAATGCTTCGAGACTGCAGTCTGAGGACCTAGCGACAGTAGAGCAGGTAAACCAGTGTAAAATGTAGCGTCTTTTAGAATCCTAGAGTGAAAGACTAATCTCTAACAAGTATGCTCAGCATGCCAGAACATCCCATTACAAGTCAGAATGTTGAGTAAACTTGAAAGTAGCTGACTTTACTAGGGTATTAGGCGGGTAAACTTAACATTGCTTTTAGAGCAGAACGTGCTGAATAAAACAAGACTCCCAGAAGCACAGTGCACATTGTTTCATTTATGTAGGCTTTACCATTGTTGAGATATTATGGCAGGTAGCCTAGTGGTTAAAAAGCGTTGCCAAAAGGGCGCTGGTTTGTATTCCCGAGCCCACTGTGAAAAATCTGTCAATGTGCCCTTGAGCTCCTGTAAGATGTTCTGAGTAACTGTCTGCTAATATTACTAACATAAAAAAATTGTGTCCAAATTCCGGGGCAAAAGGTCGCTGGAGATAATGCACAGCTAAATGAGAAAAGCCTTTTATTTATTTTTAATGGCACCAAAATGACACATGACACAGGTATGCAGTGGCTAACCTTCCTGAACTACTCTAGCAAAGGTGAGATTGCAAATGTTCATAAATATGTAAACAAATAAATGGCTTTCCAAACATAGATTATTGGTTGGGTCTTTTGCCCATTTATTAGCAGCAAAAATAAAATGTTCCATACAGGCAGATGACATTACAATAGGTGCATATCTGAAAAAACGGTTTCGATGATTCACGATGATACTGTACATCTCAATTTTTCTTGATTTTCTCTAAAAAAAAAAAAAAAGACAGACATAATTCAAATAATTCATTTATTAAAATGAGAAATAAACAATGCCACTTTTTTTATCAACAAGGCCTATATGTGCAAACTAACAAATGAACAACATCACTTGCCAGGCTGTCATCATGAAACATATATTTTTTTTTATAATAATGGAGAGAAAAAAATGCCTTGTATCCCTGAAAAAGCAATGTGCAAAATAACAAAACAAATACTAAATTGCTGTCAAAGAAATCAAAGTTCCTTTGCTCGTTTCTGAAAAGGAATTACATGCCTGTCTACTGATTCTGGCTTTAGGTGTGCCCTGTGGCATGTTACAATGTTCCCACCTTTGCTGAAGACCCTCTCTGAAGGGCACACTAGTAGGAATGCATAGGTACTTAGCAACATAGGTTTGTCTTGGGAAGTTGGCCTCATGAAGCTTCCACCACTCAAGTGGGTCTGTGTCAAGGGACATCAAGTAGCTTGACAGCTCATTTTTGATGGAGTTCTCCTCTGACTGGGAGGCATACGGCACTGTCTTTTTTAAGAAGTTTGCAAGTGTTTTCTTGCTCTTAGCCACAGGTTCAGCTTCTTCTTGGCACACATGCAAAGCTGTGCCAGGCTAAGGTGTACTTTTCTCAGCTAGCAGAGACTTCAGCTCCAAAACCGCTCTTCGTTTGATGCTCTCAATCTTGTCTGCTATGTATTTTTGTCCTGAACCGGGGATCCATCAAAGACGCCATATCCAGGAGGTCAACTGTGGCAAGCTGGATCGTACTTCACATTTAGATACTCCAGTGTGATGCTCTTGATTTGTTTTGTGAGATTGTTCTCACCCTCCTTTGACCGGAGGCTTGAGGTAAGAGACACTAACGTAGTCCTCACCAGACAGCGTGTCAGTGAATTCTTGTAGTAGGCTTATGGCCTTGTTCACTGACTCCAACACAACGCTATCCTGTTAGCTGGGCACCAGGTGCCTGCTTTTCTTCTCTGAGCCCAGAACCCGGGCTATGCCACTTTCCTGCTCCAGGTACTCGTTCAATCATCTTCTCTTCTGAACCCCACCTGGTTGGGGACTCTGTGATGAGCTGGTGAGTGGATAGAGTGTACCAAAACTGTATCTCGCCTCTTCTTCCAGCTGGAAGAGAAGCTGCGGACAACCTTTTTGCGTACCTCGATGGCACTGTCAATCCGTGAGTCTTTCAGATCATAACATTTTTTTGTATGTATGTATGTATGTATAAAGCATAATTGGTGTCCAAAGCACTTGTTCAAGCCCAATGCTTTTATCATGTTGCTCCTGCTGTTAGTTGTCATGCACAACTGTCTGTCTTCGCTCAGCTTCCACGATGCCAGTGCATCTTTGAGACCTTGGGCTATTATTTCACTGGGGTAAGTATGATATCTGGAGGCATACATTTAGTAACCTCCAGTCTTCATCTACAGTGGCAAGAAAAAGTATGTGAACCTTTTGGAATTACCTGGATTTCTGCATAAATTGGTTATAAAATCAAAGTCACAACAATAGACAAACACAGTCTGCTTAAACTAATAACACACAAACAATTATACGTTTTCATGTCTTTATTGAACACACCGTGTAAACATTCACAGTGTATGGTGGAAAAAGTATGTGAACCCTTGGATTTAATAACTGGTTGACCCTCCTTTGGCAGCAATAATCTCAACCAAACGTTTTCTGTAGTTGCGGATCAGACCTGAACAACGGTCAGGAGGAATTTTGGACTATTCATCTTTACAAAACTGTTTCAGTTCAGCAATATTCTTGGGATCTCTTTTGTGAACCGCTCTCGAGGTCATGACACAGCATTTTATATTGGGTTGAGGTCAGGACTGACTGGGCCACTCCAGAAGGCGTATTTTCTTCTTGTTGATTTACTTCAGTGTTTTGGGTCGTTGTCCTGTTGCGTCACCCAACTTCTGTTGCGCTTCAATTGGCGGACAGATAGCCTTACATTCTCCTGCAAAATGTCTTGATAAACTTGGGAATTCATTTTTCTGTCGATGATAGCAAGCTGTCCAGGCCCTGAGGCAGCAAAGCAGCCCCAAACCACAATGCTCCCTCCACCATACTTTACAGTTGGGATGAGGTTTTGGTGTTGGTGTGCTGTGCCTTTTTTTCTCCACACATAGTGTTGTGTGTTCCTTCCAAACAACTTGACTGTAGTTTCATCTGTCCACAGAATATTTTGCCAGAAGCACTGTCGAACATCCAGGTGCTCTTTTGTGAACTTAAGATGTACAGCAATGTTTTTTTTGACAGCAGTGGCTTCTTCTGTGGTGTCCTCCCATGAACACCATTCTTGTTTAGTGTTTTCCGTGTCGTCGACTCGTCTACAGAGATGTTAGCATGTTACTGAGATTTCTGTAGGTCTTTAGCTGACACTCTAGGAGTCTTCTTAACCTCATTGAGCATTCTGCGCTGTGCTGTTGCAGTTCTGCTCTGTGCTGTAGCAACAGTGCTGAACTTTCTTCATTTATAGACAATTTGTCTTAACATGGACTGATGAACATCAAGGCTTTTAGAGATACTTTTGTAACCCTTTCCAGCTTTATGCAAGTCAGCAATTCTTAATCTTAGGTCTTCTGAGATCGCTGTGAATGTTTAAATTATGCATTCAATTTAAACAAGAAATACAATAATTCTTGTGTTATTAGTTTAAGCACACTGTTTGTCTATTGTTGTGACCAAGATGAAGATCAGATCAAATGTTATAACTAATTTATGCAGAAATCCAGGTAATTCCTAAGGGTTCATATACTTTTTTTGCCACTGTATGTTGTGGACAGTCAAGCTTAGGTATGGGTCCGATGTTCTGCTTGACCATAGATCGATTGTGGTAGAAAAGTAAGACACATTAGCCAGCTTCTCGGTGACTCTTTCATGGGTAGCAATGTATAACAGATTAACATTCCTGTTGAATCTGCAGACGTGTTGCTGTGCGTTTTGTTGCTGTGCGATTTGCTGCGAACTTTACTTTACTTTGCTAGCTGACAACTTTACGTTTTTTGTTTTGTTTCTGTTTTTAATTACCGTTTATATTTTTTGTTTTTCCATCGCAACTTTTTTTCCCTCATTCAACCTTTTCACTCCGGACGCTTTATCTGGACATGGTTCGTCAACACCTTCAACAGCCGAAGCTAAGTAGTAACATTAACATGATGTCTTCTAATTGCAGTCGCTGTACTCATAATATACAGGAGAACGATCGCCTTACGGCGAAAATAGCTGTGCTGCAAGCCCAGCTTCAGACGCAATCGTTAGGCAAGGGTATTTTCAGTGTAGGAAAGGAAGAAACAGCGTCTGTGCCACCAGTAAGTACAGATAGTAACGTTAGTATAAATCCCCCCGCACAGTCCCCGCAGCCGGACAACTTTCTCATGGCTTCTGGAGGGAAATGCTGTTGGAATGCTCAACCGGTGTCGCTCATTCAGCCGACAGAAACTTTCAACCGGTTTTCCCCATTATGTAGCGAGTCGGAGTCTGAGTCTGAGTCTTCTCTTGTCTCTACTCCTCCCGTTACGGGGTCTGAGACGCCGAAGGCTCCCACCGTTAGCTCTGACAAATTGAAAACCCTAGTCATTGGCGACTCCATTACCCGCAGTATTAGACTTAAAACGAATCACCCAGCGATCATACACTGTTTACCAGGGGGCAGGGCTACCGACGTTAAGGCTAATCTTAAGATGGTGCTGGCTAAAGCTAAATCTGGCGAGTGTAGAGAGTATAGAGATATTGTTATCCACGTCGGCACCAACGATGTTAGGATGAAACAGTCAGAGGTCACCAAGTGCAACATAGCTTCAGCGTGTAAATCAGCTAGAAAGATGTGTCGGCATCGAGTAATTGTCTCTGGCCCCCTCCCAGTTAGGGGGAGTGACGAGCTCTACAGCAGAGTCTCAGCACTCAATCGCTGGTTGAAAACTGTTTTCTGCCCCTCCAAAAGATAGAATTTGTAGATAATTGGCCCTCTTTCTGGGACTCACCCACAAACAGGACCAAGCCTGACCTGCTAAGGAGTGACGGACTCCATCCTACCTGGAGGGGTGCTCTCATCTTATCTACCAACATAGATAGGGCTCTAACTCCTTTAGCCCCACAATGAAATAGGGTGCAGGCCAGGCAGCAGGCTGTTAGCCAACCTGCCAGCTTAGTGGAGTCTGCCAATAGCACAGTCAGTGTAGTCAGCTCAGCCATACCCATTGAGACTGTGTCTGTGCCTCGACCTAGGTTGGGCAAAACTAAACATGGCGGTGTTCGCCTTAGCAATCTTATTAGGATAAAGACCTCCTCCATTCCTGCCATTATTGAAAGAGATCGTGATACCTCACATCTCAAAATAGGGTTACTTAATGTTAGATCCCTCACTTCAAAGGCAGTCATAGTCAATGAACTAATCACTGATCATAATCTTGATGTGATTGGCCTGACTGAAACATGGCTTAAGCCTGATGAATTTACTGTGTTAAATGAGGCCTCACCTCCTGGTTACACTAGTGACCATATCCCCCGTGCATCCCGCAAAGGCGGAGGTGTTGCTAACATCTACAATAGCAAATTTCAATTTACAAAAAAAAAAATGGCGTTTTCGTCTTTTGAGCTTCTAGTCATGAAATCTATGCAGCCTACTCAATCACTTTTTATAGCTACTGTTTACAGGCCTCCTGGGCCATATACAGCGTTCCTCTCTGAGTTTCCTGAATTCCTATCAGACCTTGTAGTCATAGCAGATCATATTCTAATTTTTGGTGATTTTAATATTCACATGGAGAAGTCCACAGACCCACTCCAAAAGTCTTTCGGAGCCATCATCGACTCAGTGGGTTTTGTCCAACATGTCTCTGGACCTACTCACTGCCACAGTCATACTCTGGACCTAGTTTTGTCCCATGGAATAAATGTTGTAGATCTTAATGTTTTTCCACATAATCCTGGACTATCGGACCACCATTTTATTACGTTTGCAATCGCAACAAATAATCTGCTCAGACCCCAACCAAGGAGCATCAAAAGTCGTGCTATAAATTCTCAGACAACACAAAAATTCCTTGATGCCCTTCCAGACTCCTTCTGCCTACCCAAGGACGTCAGAGGACAAAAATCAGTTAACCACTTAACTGAGGAACTCAATTTAACCTTGCGCAATACCCTAGATGCAGTTGCACCCCTAAAAACGAAAAACATTTGTCATAAGAAACTAGCTCCCTGGTATACAGAAAATACCCGAGCTTTGAAGCAAGCTTCCAGGAAATTGGAACGGAAATGGCGCCACACAAAACTGGAAGTCTTCCGACTAGCTTGGAAAGACAGTACCGTGCAGTACCGAAGAGCCCTCACTGCTGCTCGATCATCCTACTTTTCCAACTTAATCGAGGAAAATAAGAACAATCCAAAATTTCTTTTTGATACTGTTGCAAAGCTAACTAAAAAGCAGCATTCCCCAAGAGAGGATGGCTTTCACTTCAGCAGTAATAAATTCATGAACTTCTTTGAGGAAAAGATCATGACCAATAGAAAGCAAATTACGGACTCCTCTTTGAATCTGCGTATTCCTCCAGGGCTTAGCTGTCCTGGATCTGCACAGCTCTGCGAGGGCCTGGGATCGGGAGAGACACTTAAGTGTTTTAGTACTATATCTCTTGACACAATGATGAAAATAATCATGGCCTCTAAACCTTCAAGCTGCATACTGGATCCTATTCCTACTAAACTGCTGAAGGAGCTGCTTCCTGTGCTTGGCCCTCCTATGTTGAACATAATAAACAGCTCTCTATCCACCGGATGTGTACCAAACTCACTAAAAGTGGCAGTGATAAAGCCTCTCTTGAAAAAGCCAAACCTTGACCCGGAAAATATAAAAAACTATCGGCCTATATCGAATCTTCCATTCCT